>NW_027362768.1:268083092-269429092 GCF_046119375.1 Phyllobates terribilis | reverse complement strand
CATATTCTCACTGCTCTTACCGTAAAGAACCCCTTCCTATGCTGGTGCTGAAACCTTTTCTCTTCCAGTCTTAGTGAGTGCCCTCTTGTTACCGTAATATCCCTCCTTTTGAACAAATCCCGGGCAAGATCTCTATACTGTCCCCTAACATATTTGTACACATTTATTATGTCCCCCCTCAACCTTCTCTTTTCCAGGCTGAATAGTCCTAGTTTTGCCAACCTCTCTGGGTATTGCAGTCCCTCCATTCCCTTTATTAATTTTGTTGCCCTCCTTTGTACCTTTTCAAGCTCATTTATATCCTTTCTATATATTGGGGCCCATAACTGAGCACAGTATTCCAAGTGTGGTCTGACCAGTGCTTTGTACAGTGGAAGAACAATGTTCTCATCCTTTGCAGCTATACCTCTTCTGATACATCCCATTACCCTGTTTGCCCTTACAGCAGCGGCCTGACTTTGGGCACTCCAATTTAGTTTGCTATCAATCAAGATGCCCAAGTCCTTCTCCATCTCTGAATTCCCCAATGATTTCTCATTCAGTGAGTACTGGTGACTTCCATTTTTCCTTCCCATATATATGACCTTACATTTCTCCTCGTTAAACCTCATTTGCCATTTAATGCTCCACCTACCCAGCTTATCCAAATCCCTCTGTAGGTCTGCACTGTCCTCTTTTGTATTAATTGTTTTACATAACTTTATGTCATCTGCAAATATTGATATTTTACTATTTATCCCGTTGACTATGTCGTTAATAAAGATATTAAATAACATTGGGCCTAGTACAGACCCCTGTGGTACCCCACTAGTGACGCTTACCCAATCCGAGTATATTCCATTTATAACCACCCTCTGCCTTCTATCCTTTAGCCAGTTAGCTACCCACTTGCAGACATTTTCCCCCAGCCCCATCATTCTCATTTTGTATACCAACCTATTATGTAGCACGCTATCGAACGCTTTTGATAAGTCGAGATACACGACATCCACTGGTTCCCCCTGATCTACTCGAGAGCTAACCTCCTCGTAGAAGTCAATCAGGTTTGTTTGGCAGGAGCGATTCCTCATGAATCCATGTTGGTTCGGGATTAAAAGATTATTAGCATCAAGATGCTCCGTAATTGCCTCTTTAAAGAAGCTTTCAAAAATTTTGCCCACAACGGACGTCAGACTCACCGGCCGATAGTTTCCGGCGTCACTTTTCGCTCCCTTTTTGAATATTGGCACTACATTCGCCTGTCGCCAATCAAGTGCCACAGACCCAGTCTCAATAGAGTCCTTAAATATAAGATATAACGGTCTGTCTATCACATTACTTAGTTCCCTTAGTACCCGTGGGTGTATGCCATCAGGTCCTGGTGATTTGTTTATTTTAATGCTACTGAGGCGTTTCTGTACCCCAGCTTGGGTTAGATTTGTCATACTTAGTGGAGGATTAAGTTTGTCACTTCTCATTTCTCCTGTTAGTTCGATTTCCTTTGTGAAAGTTGTCGAAAAAAAATTATTTAATAGATTAGCTTTATCCTCATCTTTCTCTATGATTTTGCCTTCCTCACTTTTTATCGGTCCAATATTATCCGATTTAATCCTTTTACTATTTATATACGTAAAGAACAGTTTGGGATTTGATCTACTTTCCCTAGCAATACGTTTCTCTGTTTCCTCCTTCGCTATTTTTATTTGTTTTTTACAGGTTCTCGTTTTTTCCTTGTAACACATTAGTGCCTCCTTACTGTTTTCCTGTTTTAATCTCTTGAATGCCTCTTTTTTGCTATTTAACGCCCCTTTTACGTTCTTGTTCAACCATATTGGCTTCCTCTTATTTCTGGCCCTTTTATTCCCATACGGTATATACCTCTCGCACTGAGTATTCAGAATTCTTTTGAAGGTTTCCCATTTACTATTCGTATTCCATTGATTAAGAACTTTGTCCCAGTCAATAAGTTGAAGGCTTTCTTTCAGCTGATCAAACTTCGCCCTCCTAAAGTTTAATGTTTTTGTTGTTCCCTTATTGATAACCCTACTGAAGGGCATTTTGAAGTCGATAATATTATGGTCGCTATTACCTAGGTGCCCCCCTATCTGTACCTCAGTTATTCTATCAGGCCTATTAGTCAATATTAAGTCCAACACGGCCTTCCCTCTCGTTGGTTCCTGCACTAGTTGGGAGAGATAATTATCCTTAATATTTGTCAAGAACCTTTTTCCTTTCTGAGATCTACAGGTTTCTGTTTCCCAGTCAATATCCGGGTAGTTGAAATCCCCCATTACAATCACTTCATTATGTTTTGCTACTTTGTCTATTTGTCCTAATAGCAGATTCTCATTCTCCTCTGTTATATTTGGTGGCTTATAGCAGACCCCCAGTAATATTTTATTATTATTTTTAGTTCCCTCTATCTCTACCCACATGGACTCGACCCCCTCTTCTCCCTCTCCTATATCTTCCCTTAGTCTGGGTTTTAGACATGACTTTACATATAAGCAGACTCCTCCGCCTTTCCCCTGTTTCCGGTCCCTTCTAAATAAACTATAATCTAATAAATTTACCGCCCAGTCGTAGCTATCGTCTAGCCAAGTCTCTGTTATACCTACGATGTCATACCTCTCCTCCGATATAAGCGCCTGCAGCTCACCCGCCTTATTGGTCAGGCTTCTTGCGTTGGTCAGCATGCAAGATAAAACTTTGGGGTTATTTAGCATCCTATTCTTCTCTAACGATCTAACTGTACTATCCCCACCCCCCTCTCCACCCTCATTATATTCACTTCCCCCTTGCTTGCCTCACATCCCACCTATTTCCTTGGTTTCCCCCCCCCCGTCTCTAGTTTAAAAACTCCTCCAACCTATTAGCCATCTTCTTCCCCAGCACCGCTGCACCCTCCCCATTGAGGTGCAGCCCGTCCCTACGGTAGAGCCTGTAGCCGACCGCGAAGTCGGCCCAGTTCTCCATGAACCCAAACCCTTCTGCCTTGCACCAACTCTTTAGCCACTTATTCACCTCCCTAACTTCCCGTTGGCGCTCCTGTGTGGCTCGCGGGATTGGTAGTATTTCTGAGAAAACTACCTTGGAGGTCCTTGCCCTAAGCTTCCTACCTAGGTCCCTGAAATCATTTTTAAGGACCCTCCATCTACCACTCACTTTGTCATTGGTGCCGATGTGGACCATGACCGCTGGGTCTTCGCCAGCCCCACCCAGTAACCTGTCAACCCGATCCGCGATGTGCCGGACTCGAGCGCCAGGGAGGCAGCACACCGTTCGGCGATCCCGGTCTTTGTGACAGATTGCCCTGTCTGTCCCCCTAATAATAGAGTCACCCACTACCAGAACCTGTCTTGCCTGCCCTACACTTCCCCCCTCCCCCTCATTACTGGAGCATACACTCCCCCGGCGGTCAGAGGATCTGTCGTGCTCCAATAATGCCGGTTCTGAACCAGCCTTCCTATACTTCTTCCCTCTATCCCTCCTAACTGTTATCCAGCTCCCTGCCTGTTCAGCCTGCACTTCCCCTCTATGCTCCACCCCCAGTATTGACCCATTGAGTGTCTGCTCGGTGAGCAGCAAACTCCGTTCCATGTTGTCGATGCTCCTCAGTACCGCTATCTGAGCACTTAGATCCAGAATTTGGGCTTCCAAGTGCACGATATGCTCACATCTCTCGCAGCAGTATGGATCCTCGAGCGGTTGCTCACGGAATGCATACATTGCGCAAGATGTACACTGCACGGCTCCGGCCAAAATGGACGCCATTCTAAATATGGGGATACGGTCAGTATATATATACAAGTGCAAAACACAATTATTTATATATAGGTGTATGGACGGGGATCGATCAGGGATGTGCAAGTGTATCAATTAGATATCGGCGGGGGATCAGTTAAGTGTCAAGTATGGACGGGGGAATCAGATAAGTAGGTCAGGTGGATTAATTAAGTAAAAAGTAAAGTAAAGAAAGAATGAAATACAGTCAGCAATTCAGTCCTAAGTCCTCCCTTCCAAACTCCCTGAATCCAAAGTCACTGAAAAACAAGTCACACACTTACTTTCGTTCGCACTTACGCTCCGGACACACGCAGCTCGTTCACACTCGCAAACTAAGAGATTTAAAGAGTTTTTTTTTTTTTTTCTTCCTTTTCCAGCAATGTACCCTTCACCTCAATGCACTTCCAAAGGACTTGATGTCCAACCAGCTGCCCCTTATAAACCCTTAATTATGACCCCTTCCCCTTAATTAACCCCTTGTGAGTAAATCTACACCTCAGGATTTTAGTGCAATGTAGTTAACCCTTAAATACACAGGTAGTAAACTAAGAAACTAAAACTGTAGTGAGAAAATAGGTTTTAAAAAGCCCAATAAATCTAAACAGGTAGAAAAGCACTCAGCAGGTCACAATGCAGCACTCACCGCAATTCACACAGGTATTTTCTGCAGGATTCCCAAATACCTCTTCACTGAAAAACAAGTCACACACTTACTTTCGTTCGCACTTACGCTCCGGACACACGCAGCTCGTTCACACTCGCAAACTAAGAGATTTAAAGAGTTTTTTTTTTTTTTTTTCTTCCTTTTCCAGCAATGTACCCTTCACCTCAATGCACTTCCAAAGGAGTACGGGAGAGTACGGGTTGACACTGTTGTACCCTTGGACTGCAGGGCAGCTTGAACTAGTTTGGATGTTAGTCGAGGTTCTTTATCCACCATCCGCACAATCTTGCGTTGAAATCTCTCGTCAATTTTTCTTTTCCGTCCACATCTAGGGAGGTTAGCCACAGTGTCATGGGCTTTAAACTTCTTGATGACACTGCGCACGGAAGACACAGGAACATTCAGGTCTTTGGAGATGGACTTGTAGCCTTGAGATTGCTCATGCTTCCTCATAATTTGGTTTCTCAAGTCCTCAGACAGTTCTTTGGTCTTCTTTCTTTTTTCATGCTCAATGTGGTACACACAAGGACACAGAACAGAGGTTGAGTCAACTTTAATCCATGATAACTGGCTGCAAGTGTGATTTAGTTATTGCCAACACCTGTTAGGTGCCACAGGTAAGTTACAGGTGCTATTAATTACACGAATTAGAGAAGCATCACATGATTTTTCAAACAGTGCCAATACTTTTGTCCACCCCCTTTTTTAGGTTTGGTGTGGAATTGTATCCAATTTGGCTTTAGGACAATTCTTTTTGTGTTTTTTCATTGAAGACAAATTAAATGAAGATAATAATACCAAAGAATTTGTAATTGCAATCATTTTCAGGAAGAAACTGAGTATTATCTGGCAGAATTGTAGGTGTGCCAATACTTTTGGCCACCACTGCATATAGAATAGATTGTTTTCCTAAATAAATAATGAATCTACATATAAAAAAATTAACCATAACACTTGTAATCATAAAGCCTCTGCTAAATGTAGATGTGAATAATGCATTGTGTACCTGCTATCTATTGTACATATATTTGAACAAATACAACACTAAAGTTCACCTCATGCTCATAAAGTGGACTGATATGTTCTATGCATAGGCGGATTATAATGAGGGCAATCTGTGCTACAGCCTGGGGCCCGGAGCTCCGATGGGGCCCATGGCCAGACTGCCCTCATTATAATATTAGGTGCGCCGCCTACAGGACAATGCAGCAGACACGTACACGCAGCACACTCTGCGTGCCCACGTTTGCTGTACTCACGCACGGAGCCCCTGGGATTCCCCTGTGGTGCTGGCTCCACCCCCTGCTCCTCTTGTGTTCAGTGCTGCCTTTCTTCCTGTTTCCTCCTGCTGACAGCTCCTGGTGACAGTAAGAAGCAAATAACTGCTTCCTGTTCTGTGAGAGTGAATTGGGCATGTCACACTGTGGGCTGCAGGGTATGTGATCATGGGGGGGACCATAAGACATATGACCATAGGGGGGGCTACAGGGTATGTGACCATGGGGGGAGGCGCAAGTTATGTGACCATGAGGGGGCAGCATGGTATATGACCATGGGAGGGCTGCATTGTATGTGACCATGGGGGTCCTGCAGGGTATGTGACCATGGGGGGCAGCAGGGTATGGGACCATGGGGGGCAGCAGGGTATGTGACCAAGGGAGGGCTGCAGGGTATGGGATCATGGGGGGGGGGCTGCAGGGTATGTGACCAAGAGAGGACTGCAGGGTATTGGACCATGGGGGGAGGGCAGCAGGGTATGGGACCATGGGGGGAAGCAGGGTATGTGACCATGGGGGGGTTGCAGGGTATGTGACAATGGGGGGCAGCAGGGTATATGACCATGGGAGGGCTGCAGGGTATGGCACCATGGGGGGCAGCAGGGTATGGGACCATGGGGGGAGGGCTGCAGGGTATGGGACCATGGGGGGCAGCAGGGTATGTGACCATGGTGGTGGCCACATGGTATGTGACCATGGGGGAAGGGGCACAGGGTATGTGACCTTGGGGGCTGCTAGTGGCTGCATAGTATATTATCTTGGGGGCTACAGATTAATGTTATCCTGTGGGTTTGGGGGCTGCAAAGAGCTATGTGGGGCTCATACCATATATTGGGAGCTATGTGAGGACTCATACTGTATGTGCATGGCTGTGTGGGGGTTCATGTTGAATGTAGGGGGCTCATACTGTATATTGGACTGTGGTGTCATTGTATGTAGGGGACTTTGTGTGGTTTCATACTGTATAAAGGGAGATATGTGTGCGCTCATACTGTATCTATGGGGCTGTGCAAGAGTTCTTACTGTGGCTATGTAGGGGCTCATACTGCATATTGCTAGCTATGTGAGGGCTCATACTGTATATTGGGTGCTGTGTGTGGAATCTCATACTGTATATAGGAGGCTATGTGGAGGCTCATACTGTATATTGGGGGACTGTGTGGTGTCATAGTGTATGTAAGGAGCTCATACTGTATGTAGGGGGCTATGTTGGAGGCTCATACTGTATATTGGGGGACTGTGGTGTCATTGTATGTAGGGGACTTTGTGTGGATTTATACTGTATAAAGAGAGTTATGTGGGAGCTCATACTGTATATGGAGGGATGTGTGGGGGCTCATATTGTATGTAGGGGGCTGTGTGTGGACTCATACTGTATGTAGGGGCTGTGTGTGGACTCATACTGTATGTAAAGCGCTATGGGGGGCTCATACTGTATGTAGCGGGCTGTGTGTGGGCTCCTACTATATGTACAGGGCTATGGGGGGCCTATACTGTATGTAGGGGGCTGTGTGTGGGCTCCTACTGTATGTACAGGGCTATGGGGGCTCATACTGTATGTAGGCGGCTGTGTGTGGGCTCCTACTGTATATGGGGGGGCTGTGTGGGGGCTCATATTGTATGTAAGGGGCTGTGTGGGGGCTCATACTGTATGTAGGGGGCTGTGTGTGGGTTCATACTGTATATGGAGGGCTGTGTGGAGGCTCATATTGTATGTAGGGGGCTATGTGGGGCATATTGCCTGGACCTGTGAGCTGTTATCCTCATTGCAGTTCGGCTTATGGTCTCCTTTTCTTGTCCTGATTGAAGGAATTCCCTGACGAATCCCTGAATGACCAAAGGAGGAGAAAAAGCGTCGAAAGAAGATGCCATTAAGCTAAGTGCACAACTGTTCAGGCCCTATAGGGTCTATACATATAATGTTGTATCTGCTTTTAGACAGATACAACACATGCGGGATTGCCTGTTTGTTAAGTGTTGTGGTTGTCTAACAGACAAAAACAAAACATGCAGCCGCAGGGACTCGAACATATTATCCGAGCACTACAAGATACTCGGATAACACCCGAGCGTGCAGGGATAACAAGTTATCTGAGCACGTTCTCTCATGGACAGGTATGGGCAATCCCTTCGTTATGTCATTCTCAATTAAGCAGATAAAAGACCTGGAGTTGATTTGAGATGTGGTGCTTGCATTTGGAAGGTTTTGCTGTAAAGTAAACATGCGGTCAAAGGAGCTCTCCATGCAGGTGAAACAAGCCATCCTTAAGCTGCAAAAACAGAAAAAAAACCTCTGAGAAATTGCTACAATATTAGGAGTGGCAAAATCTACAGTTTGGTACATCCTGAGAAAGAAAGAAAGCACTGGTGAACTCATCAATGCAAAAAGACCTGGGCGCCCACGGAAGACAACAGTGGTGGATGATCGCAGAATCATCTCCATGGTGAAGAGAAACCCCTTCACAACAGCCAACCAAGTGAACAACACTCTCCAGGAGGTAGGCGTATCAATATCCAAATCTACCATAAAGAGAAGACTGCATGAAAGTAAATACGGAGGGTTCACTGCACGGTGCAAGCCACTCATAAGCATTAAGAAGAAAAAGGCTAGACTGGACTTTGCTAAAAAACATCTAAAAAAGCCAGCACAGGTCTGGAAGAACATTCTTTGGACAGATGAAACCAAGATCAACCTCTACCAGAATGATGGAAAGAGAAAAGTATGGCGAAGGCGTGGTACAGCTCATGATCCAAAGCATACCACATCATCTGTAAAACACGGCGGAGGCAGTGTGATGGCTTGGGCATGCATGGCTGTCAGTGGCACTGGGTCACTAGTGTTTATTGATGATGTGACACAGGACAGAAGCAGCCAAATGAATTCTGATGTATTCAGAGCCATACTGTGTGCTCAGATCCAGCCAAATGCAGCCAAACTGATTGGTCGTCATTTCATTCTACAGATGGACAATGACCCAAAACATAAAGCCAAAGCAACCCAGGAGTTTATTAAAGCACAGAAGTGGAATATTCTTGAATGGCCAAGTCAGTCACCTGATCTCAACCCAATTGAGCATGCATTTCACTTGTTAAAGACTAAACTTCAGACAGAAAGGCCCACAAACAAACAGCAACTGAAAACCACCGCAGTGAAGGCCTGGCAGAGCATCAAAAGGAGGAAACACAGCATCTGGTGATGTCCATGAGTTCAATACTTCAGGCAGTCATTGCCAACAAAGGGTTTTCAACCAAGTACTAGAAATGAACATATTATTTACAATTATTTAATCTGTCCAATTACTTTTGGTCCCTTTAAAAACAGGGTGGCACATGTTAAGGAGCTGAAACTCCTAAACCCTTCATCCAATTTTAATGTGGATACCCTCAAATGAAAGCTGAAACTCTGAACTTCAACTGCATCTGAATTGTTTTGTTTAAAATTCATTGTGGTAATGTCTAGAACCAAAATTAGAAAAATGTTGTCTCTGTCCAAATATATATGGTCCTAACTGTATATTTGGGCTCTGATACCATCTCATGACATATAGCCACAGTGAGAAACACACAAAGGGACTGACGTCCCCCAGCAGACCCACCATGCTTGATGTTAAGGGCAGCAACAATACATCAATTAGCCTTAAAGTGAACCTGACAGTTGATTCATGCTGCCCCAAACCACAGGCAATATGAATCAGTCTATTTTACTCACTTATATGGTGCCATTAATTCCACAGCACTTTACAGACATCCCCATCACTGTTCCCATTGAGGGTCACAATTTAAATTGGCTTTCACTATTTCTTTGGAGTGTGGAAAGAAACCATAGTGTCCGGAGGAAACCCACACAAACATGGAGAGAACATACAAACTCCTTTGCAGATGTTGTTGGTTTCATCATTTTAGCCAGGTATGTTTTCATCTAAAACGCTGCAGTGTTTTAGAGGAAATATACAATAAATTTAAAAGCCATCCAGGGACCATGCTGCTCAGGTAACTAGTCCAAAAGGCCGGTTCCCAGCAAATGCTGGTGAATAGGTTACAGGCTCTGCTAGCTAAAAATATACACTTGGATCAGGTGTGGTTACTCCCCGGAAGGGAGGTTCACGACAAAACTTTAAAGACTATCAACATTATTCCTTACGCCCAGACTCAGAACACCCCCTTATTAATACTTTCACTAGACACTGAAAAGCGTTTGTCAGGGTATCTTGGCATGCCATATATTACTCTCTTAAAAAAAATTAACATTGGAAATCTTATTATAGCTAAGATATTGGCCCTCTACTGTAACCAATCTGCCAGATTAAAAATAAATGGAACTATATCGTCGCCACCCGTAATGACTAATGGAACAAGACAGGGATGCTCCCTTTTCCCCCCTCTTATACATTTTTGTGATGGATCATCTATTATCATCAATCCATGAAAACCCTGATATTAAAGGAATCACCATAGGGCAGACAGAATACAAATGCAAGGCGTTCGCGGACGATGTTCTGCTATATATTACTCAACTGCACACATCCATTCCCTCAGTTATGGCTGAAATAGATCACTTGGGCACCAGGTCGAATTTTATGGTCAATACATCCAAATCTGAAGCGTAAACGTTTCCTTTTCCAAAGATACACAGGCGTTTATCCAATCTAATTTTTCCTTTGCCTGGCCAACTCAGAGAATAAAATATCTGGAAATTCAAATTGATAGAGATCTCTCCCAATAATTCAAGCTCAACTTTAAACCCCTACTGGAAAAAATCAGTAGAGATTAGTGATGAGCGAGCATGCCTCATTAACCCTTTTGGCGAGCTCGCTCGGATGCTCGCCGAATATTTTGGCATGCTCGGTATTTCATTCATTGTCGCCAGATGTTGGAGGTGTGGAGTGGGAGAGGGGACGATGACGCACATTTGGTGGGAGTGTCCAACAATAAAGAATTTTTGGATACAAGTGGTCCTTGTTATCAAGAGGATAACTGGCCTAACCGTCCCTAATTCATCTGAGGCACTATTTCTTCTAATGTTATCAATAAACTTCAAATATAAAAGATCTGTGATAGGTAACATTATACAGGCAGCCAAAAATTGTATCCCTCGCCACTGGAAGAGCAGACCCTGATCCACCCTGGAGGAGTGGTTCTCTGAGATTTCACTTCTTGATATGATGGAACATCTAGTTGCTCAATCACCTGCCGATGTTGACAAATATTGTGTGAAATGGAGAGATTGGATTGAACTCCATGAATCAGATGCATACTGTCTTGCCCCAAATTGATTTCTCTTGTCTTGTAATCCGGGACGTATTCATATTCATATTTCATTTACCTATAAGTCGCTCTGGTCCAATCTCACCCACTTAGAAGAATGAGCAGCTCAGCAAAATGTTGATGTTGATGTAATATCTTTCCTATATCCCTATTGTATTATATTTGTTATATTATTTCTTTTTTAATAGTGCATGACTTCCTTTGATATTCATTTTAGGCTTGTGATAAAAAATATTAAAATATTTCAATAAACATTGAATTTGTAAAAAAAAAAATTCATCTTAATGAATTTGCGCATCTTACAATTGGTCTGCGCCTCCTCCAGAAATGTACTGCAGGTATAAAACGCCCTTAAGTTGCAAAACATTTGTGCAACTCTGAGTTGCACTAAAAATTTGTGACATTTCTGGCAAAAAGTTCTTGATAAACCAGGGTCCAGTGTGTACAGATTTTCACATTACTAAGATAGGAGATGACAGTTAGTGCTCACATAGTTCTATGGAGACAGAGGAGGAGCTAAAAGCAGACAAAGACATTCTGCTGCAAGTTCTACTGAAATAACAGTTACACTTTCAATTGCTCTGCTAAAATTACAGCTGCTCCATGATTGGTTGATATGGGCAACAAAGAGCTTCCGTTACAGATGTTTTACTGTATTAATCAAGTCTTTAAATCATTTAGATTATTTAATGTGATTGATAAATGGAGCAAAAAAATAAACAATAAAAAAAACAATAAAAAAATATCAAATAAATTTCATGTATAGAAAAAGTTTATTTTTTTACAAAACAAACACTGATAAATGACAGAGACTTTATAACTGTTGAAGAGCACATGTCTCTCAGCTAGGCTGATGATGTCACTGGTCCCTCTGTGATGTCACATGACCTTTGGCTTTGGTCCCTCTGTCATGTCATATGACCTTTAGAGTATGATGATGTCACAATTGACTTTGTGATGTCATGGAATAGTCATCAAAATGTCACTGCAGCCTGAATATTGTTCACATGTCTTCATCACTTGGTGGGTGAAGGCAACTTTTACTTGCGCTTGGCAAATTTTGGTTTTGTATAAAATATAAGACCATATAATAGAAGGCTTGTTAGAGGAGCAGTTCCAAGGGCCATCCTGGAGAGCTACTGAGGTGAACAGGACCTTCTTCAGCCCAAACAGACATCTATGGCGCTGAATATGGAGATTTGGAGGAAGAGAAAGGGAGTGAGAATAGATGAGGTGCCAAAAAAGAGGAGAGCAGAAACACATGAGAGTGAAAAAAATGGCGCCAACCAAAGCATTATCAAGGCTTCAAAAAGACCTGGAAGCCCAATACAGGAGAGTATCATGAACAAGAGGAAAAGGGGAGTAGCAATGGGGGACAAAACTGACGATGGATCCAGTGTGTCCCCCATTACTGACACTGAGCAGCTGTCAGGTGAGTTCAGATCTAAGACACCGAAAGCCAATATTCCCCACAGTAGCCATTGCCAGGATTGTCCACATTTGGAAGATCCCGCTTATTATGATTTTGGTGCCTTTTCTATTTGATACCCTTTAATATTGTTCTACCCCTATATGTTGTAATTCTTATTGGAGGCCACATTGCACTATATAGGAATGTTACATCTTATTTCTCCTCTCTCTACCAGGGACAACCCCAGCTGAATCCTCCATCATTGTGACTGGACTGGAGAGCTTCACCTTCCATAAAATGATTGGAGAGGGTGGATATGGTAAAGTAAGTATTCGGAATTGCTGTGACGTCATCATCATGTATGTAATATGACTCTAGGAACATCACTGCCTCATCTTCTCATCACGTCTCGTGGCAGAACAGGCCTTTCCTCCATTTCTAATGTTCTCTATCCTACAGGTCATGTTGGCCACACACCAGGCCTGCCAACAACAACTGGCAGTGAAGATGGTGAAGAAGAGGCTCTTACTTGAGAACTTAGGAGACAACGTTCTGATAGAGCGACAGGTCCTGGAGATGACTAGGAATAGTCCATTCATTACTCGGGCTTTTGCCACCTTCCAGTCCCAGGTAAGAAGGTCATAATCCAACAGCTCTGAGTCTTCTATGTGTTCTATGAATGTCAGTCTATGTGCCAATCTGTGTGCAATGTTCTAGGTCACTACCATAGTATTACATGTATTGTAAGATTATAACCAGTGCCGCATATCTAGAATATGGCAATAACCCCTATTATCGCCTCTGTTTTATCACAGGACTACGTCTTCTATGTCATGGAATATCTCAGTGGAGGAGACCTTAGAGACCTCATGGCAACAAATGCCCCATTTACCATTCCAACCACCAGGTAAGACAGAATATGGATGTATTAGATGAAGATGATGGTTGTCAGGAACATCTGGCTTTAAGTCATTAGTCTCTTAGTTTAGTGGATGAAATGTTGGTTGTTGATGATTTTCTATTTTTTTCCCATCAGATTTATTGCAGCTGAGATAATCTGTGGGCTGCAGTTTCTCCACTCCAGAGGCATCATACACAGGTAAGTGCAGTCTTACTCTGTGTAAAACGGATATAAATCCTCCCATACCCTTATCCTCATGCTCCCTGTAGACACTTAGTGTCTCAGGCCATCATTGGGTCCTCATCCCGGCTAATCTAATAATTATGATATTTTATAAACTCTTTCCTCTATCAGAGACATAAAACCAGAGAACATCTTACTAGACAGCAACGGTCACTTGAAGATTGCTGATTTCGGTCTGGCCGTGATGAACATCTTTGGCGATGCGAAGGCTTCAGATCAGGTCGGGAGTCTTTTATACATGGCTCCTGAGGTAAGGAAGCATCTACACATCCCTGGCTTATCATTGAGTACAAGGCAGGACATCTCCATGTCTTCTGGTGTCTGGATAAAATTCTTATTGTCTTCATGTCTTCACAGATTCTTCTAGAGAAGCCCTACAACACGGCAGTGGACTGGTTCTCTGCTGGTGTGGTGATATATGAGATGGCTACTGGCAGATATCCATTTTATATAGGTGTAGTGTATGACACCACCATAAAGGCACTGATCAATGATGATCCTGCCTTTCCAAAAGGACTAGACCCCCATATCAAAGCCATCATAGAGGGGGTGAGTATAAATACACATCTAAGTAATAAAAGGGGTAAATATAACGAAAAACACAACAATGCAAATGGAAATCAACTGGAGACTGAATTCTTCATTATTTGTTTCCAGCTCTTGGATAAGTCACCAGAGAGTCGGCAAGTAGCTGTGGACAACATCAGGGATCATCCCTTCTTCATGGAGATCAACTGGACAGATATAGAGGGGGCTGGATCGTGTCCACCATTCCAACTACCACCTGTACGTATATCACCCAGAGAAGATGGTGGCAGCTGTACATCTCTATTGTGTGTCTTCTTTATGACCACTGGTTCTTGTATTTTCTTTCCGCAGCCACCAGTGATGACATCAAATATAATGAAAGATGTCCTGTCCTTCAGTGAAGCCATTAAACCACCAATGGCCGAAACAGATCAAAAACTCTTCTGTGGATTCACATTTGCCAGTGACGGATGGAAGGTCATAAAACAGATACCAAAACCTGTAATACCCCATCGCAGGTGAGTCAGTGTAAATGGGACAGGAATTAGGGAGCTTTTCAAGGCTACTCTCTTATCCTTTGAATCTGTCAGCAGAGTGTAGTGTGGGAAACCTCTTACTGACTGCTGCTTACAGTCTGCTGATTGGCCCACAGGAAAAACCTGGAGGCGTTTTACTATTGGGATAACCCCATTTTATATGTCTTATTGGGATATAAGAATTGTTTCTAACCTATTATCTCTCCTGGCAGAACATTTGGCAGTATTGTGAAGAACGCTTTCCACAATCTCAGGAGGAGAATAAAACGCTGGAAGTGAACAGCTCTGAAAACCACTGTTCACTGGTTGATATTCCACCATCACCACTAGGAGTATCCTGAGGGCCGTGACTTGCAGTGTAACGTGCAGCCATACCCATTCCTCCTCCCTGCTGTAATCCGGGCTGGGGGTTTTGCTGGATTATGGCGATCTGCAGTGTCCGAATACAAGAAGAAGCTGGAGACCAAGAAAATCCTACCAGGAGTCAATAAAATGACCGTGGACCAGCGCTTCTAGATGACATGCTGCCTAGTGCTCCCAGGGAAGGGCACTTATCCTTAGGCCATGGTTCCCTAGAGGTTTCCCCCACAGGGGGTTTTTCCTCTCCTGAGTGCCAATGGATAAACACAACAAGAGAATGGCAGCTTGTCGTATTCTGCCCTCGGCGGAGCTCACACCAACCACTAGTGGCCGAGAGGAACCTAAGAGGACATTTACCAGCAATAAACAGGACCATTCACCATCATGTGCTAGTACTAGATTTATTTTATATCTGAATGGATAAGTATTTTACCTTTAACTCCTTAAGAGCACAGGGTACATGTAATGTGTGGATACATTTTATGTACTTTTCATTGGTAGCATTTTGGGACACATCAGACTTTTTGGTTCATTTTTAATCTGTATAAGTTTGTTAACTCTGTTTTTGAAGGACGGGATGAAAAAAGAAATGCCTCTTTGGTACACTTTTTGAGTTTTTTGAAGAATTATTTGTGCAGGAGAAATAATGTATAAATTTGATAGTTCAGGTTGTTATTCTGTAGGTGCAGCAATACCAATTCTTGTAGACAAAGGTGTAAAGTGCAGGTACTCGTCAGGGCTGATTCCTGATTACTATGGGTCACTGCTTCACTCTTACTTTCACCAGTTTTAATAAATGTCCCCCTTTACTGTGTTTTATTAATACAAGCGCAGCCAGGGAGTAACACCTCAGTATGTACAGGTGCATCTCACTAAATTAGAATATCATCAAAAAGTTAATTTATTTCAGTTCTTTAATACAAAAAGTGAAACTCATATATTACAAAGAGTCATTACAAACAGAGTGATCTATTTCAAGTGTTTATGTCACACCAGGTGTGAGTGCAACACAGAGAGTCACGCCAGGTGTGAGTGCAACACAGAGGGGAAAGGGAAAGGGAGCCCAGACACTAGGGAAAGGGGGAAGAGGTGACCTCCTAATCTGGACTAGCATCACCCTGTCTCCCCCTAACGTCCCTATACAGCCTCCTCAGCTGTCGCTGATCACGTGCCTCACCCTACTATCCCTGGCATAAGGCTATAGCTGGGGGTGGAAGGAGATGAGCACTAGTCAACCTCCACTAGCACTCTAAAGAGAAAAGGGAAAGATAACATAGCGGAACAACAACTCAGCTTTAGAAGAACTTCAACAGGACACATGGCCTCAAGACTCCAGAGAGGACGTGATGCTGCTTCAGCCAAGTTCAAAGCAGAAATGAATATAACCGGCGATGCCCACCTAGACACACTAGGTATATATACACCCAGACTAAAGGGAGGTTGTCGCTGGGTCCTAAACACAGCCTCCTATCTAGGCAGCTGTCTGCATTGCCAAACGTGGAGATCTCCTGCAAACCATTGCAGGGCGACTGTCTGTCACCTCTTACACACCCGTGACAGTTTATTTCTGATAATGTCAATGATTATGGCTTACAGCCAATGAAAACACAAAAGTCATTATCTCAGTAAATTAGAATACTTTATAACAACAGATTGAAAAATGTTTTTAAAATCCGTAATGTTGGCCTACTGAAATGTACTGTATGTTCAGTAAATGCACTCAATACTTGGTCGGGGCTCCTTTTGCATCAATTACTTCATCAATAAGTCAGTACAGGTCTACAATTTTGTCGTTGGTGTCCTTAGACAGCTCTTTGATTGTGTGATTGATTGTGTGGACAGGTGTCTTTTATACAGTTAACGGGTTCAAACAGGTGCAATTAATACAGGTCTATCACAGTTGAAATGTACCTACGATAAAAATTACAGACCTCTCCATTCTATGTAGGTGGGAAAACTTGCAAAATTGGCAGTGTATCAAATACTTATTTTCCCTACTGTATGATCAGTGCTTTGTGTGTGTATTTTATTGTACATGTATTTAGCTAATAAATAAAAAGAAATGAAAAAAAAAAATAGATTGAGGTCACCCTTATTTTTAATAACCAGCTAAGGGAAACAACACAGCTGTGAGCTGGTCTTAATAGTCTAGGAAGGGGCCAATAACCATGGAGCTTCCCAGACTATTAATATCAGCTCACAGCTATCTGCTTAGCCTTTACTAAATATTACTAGTTACCAGCGTATGGTATTGATTCTGTATTTACAAATTGCCATAGGGCAAATAAGCCCTAACTAAAGGTTCTGTGATTATTAAAAGGTAATCTTTATTATTTATTTGTCACCTTAGCAACTTATGTGCAATATTAAAAACACAAGTTTGTGTTGCTATGGACAAACTCTCAAACATTGCTGCCTCCCCAACTAGTTTTGCCATCAATGGCTTCATCAGGGGGTTGAGGCTACAATGATGATATCTATAGCCATACCGAAATTTTCAGGAAACCCACGACCACAAACAGTTTCCTTTACTGGAATAGCTGGCACCCCCTGCCCCTCAAGGCAGGGATATCAATAGGACAGAATCTGAGAGCTCGCTGGAACTGTTCGGATAACAACATTTTCGGTAGAGAATGTTGTAATCTCTTTAAGCGCTTTACAGAAAGGGGATATCCTAAAAAATTTTATACAAAGCATTCAATAGAGTAAAAGCAACTGATAGAGACACCCTATTAGATCAAGGAGAGAAAAAGAGAACCTGTTAATTAGATTTATCGGCACATTTGATAGGCAAGCGACAGAAGCGGTGAATATATCCTTAAGAAATTCTGGCCGATTCTTAGAGCGGATACAGACTTGAAGGAGGTTATTGGCACAATACCATCAGTAACTTACCGTAGAGGCCCAAATCTACGTGAACAACTAGTGCATAGCCATTTTACACCAGATATTAAATCTCAACCAAAGTCCAATTGGCTCCATAAATCACAAACAGGCTCTTATCCATGTAATTCCTGTACGTTTTGCAAGTACTTACCTAGCATTAAAGAATTTGTTAATCCATATGATGGTCGGAAGATTGCTATTAAAGATAAGATTAATTGCAAATCGAGAGGAATAATTTATGTAGCAAAATGCCCCTGTTCAAAATTATACGTGGGCAAGGCGATCCAAGAGTTTAGACAAAGGATATCTAAACATATTAGTACCATAAATACAAAAGTGGACACACCTCTATCATTACATATGAGATCCAAACATCATACAGACCCCCTTAATTTATGTTTCTGACGAATTAGACAAATGACCCTGGGTCCACGAGGAAGCAACTTGGATAGGTTGCTCCTCCAAGAGGAATCTAAATGTATCTTTCGCCTAAATTCTAGAAGCACCATTGGACTTAATGAAGGCTTCTCTTATACAGCCTTTATTGATAAGTAGAGGAAATTTCTCTGTTTTATTTAAGAACCACCATTAAGTTGATATACGCTTATTACTAATTATGAACCTGCCTAATTTAATGTACGTTAAATATATATTAAAAATATTAAAAGTAAAAAACGTGCATTATTAATTATGGGACCATAATTTAATCATGATTAATTTATTAATGTAATTGTGAAGGTTAGTTCCTGTTATTTGATAACTACAATGCTGGATTTTCATATATAAAATGGACAGGGTGTGACGATTTCTAACTGTAATTAAAATTAATTAAAATTCATTATGATAATGTTTAAATCATTCAATGATGTTAATAATATAAAAGTACTAACAAAAATAAGAAATAGTAGGGAAGTTTATGAGGATTAAAGAGTTGTAGGTGTTGGAGGCGCTATTAGGCTACTCACTATCAAAGGCAGCGAATTTTTGGACAGGGAACCACTAAGTGTCCGTAGTAGATATACTAGATAAAATAACCTATGGTTTAAAATTCACGCTAGCGGTAGTGAATGAAGGACTTCGGGAGAATAAATAACTAAAATGTACTTTATTGATACAGGTGCTTAAAAAGATTTTTTCTAAAAGGCTAAAATAGACAATATAAGGAATTGGTAAAAATGAGTAAATAAATATAAATAAATAAATATGGTTCTAGATTAATTGATAAAACGGCTTCCCATTGGGTCTTGAGGTAGTCGATACTTGGGAGGCAGAAGGGTGGACCAGGTGGAAGAGGAACCGTGTTAGGGTATAGTAGTACCGTATGGTAATACGGTACTTAGGGTATCTATTCTTGGTAGGTTGGTTTTGGTATGGGTTACCTGTTATGATCGGTCTGTATCTCCTTGTGGCAACCTTGAAGGCCTTTCGACGATGGACTCTAGTGTCAGTAGGAGATGATGGTAGATAGCTGAGGTGCAGGAAAAGTAAGTTAGAACTTAGGAGTAATTGACTAAAGGTTACTAGTGGGAGTTGTACTTTACCTGCTGTTGTTGTGGCAATCAGTGGGTAACAAGAACAGAGACGTGCGGATGTGTTTCTTGGACCGTGATCCACAGGGAGCCAACTAAGGAGATGGACTGGTCCGGGATGGTTTTTTGAAAAAGGGCTCGAGGTCCTAGGGTCGCAGAAGTAATAGGTTTAATGTTGTAGGTACTCGGTTTTCGGGTGATACGATAGGGTTAGGACTTACCCTAAGGTAGACTTATTCTATTTTAGGTTTAATAATTATATTTGTCCTTTTTAGAGATGCAGCAGGTGCCTCTGGCTTGTCCCTGTCCCTGTAGGAGAGGAGCAGCAAGGTGCTTCTGGCGGTACTGGCGACGTGGTGTCTATGTTGTACCCTTTGTCCTGTTTGAAAATTTAGGGAGGGTTAGGGTTTGAGGTATAGTAGGATTAGTCTGCAGCTTCTATGTTTGTTAACCTTGTTATTTACCTTATTTCATATATTGCTGGCATAAGAGGACAGGTGCATCAGGTGTTCCGGTCGTACGGAAGGTGCAGCAGGAGGCTCTGGATGTATTATTTATGCAGCAATAGTTCTATAGTAGGAGGCTCTGGTCCTGGATGCCAAATGGGTACAGTAAGAGGCTCTGACTGGGTGGTCAGTCGGTCAGGCAGTGATGGGTCCTGCCATAAAGTGTTCTGGTGCAGCAGAAGGTTCTGGTTGCAGGGTTGATATAGCAGGGGTCTCTGGCTGGGTAGTCAGATAATGCTATCACGATGCTGTGATGTAGCAGGAGGCTATGGTTGCAAGGTGAGTATAGGGCAGACCGCGTAGTCTGTGAGTCTGCCAAGGATAGAATAGCGGTGGTTAGGGTATCTATTCCAGGCAGTTTCGTGTGGTAGCAGGTGGTGGGGGCCGAGGCCCGAGGTTACTTACAGTCTGCAGTCCCGCGGTGATGTCAGGAGGTGATGGGGCCCGGAGCGAGAGCGGAGTCCCGGCCGGTGACCGCCGCAACTCGCGTGCTTCCGGGTAGGCAGAGTGGGAGAGAGAGAGAGGGTGAGAAGGCGCGCTTTCGCTTGAAAGTGCGCGAGAGTGGCAGGGTGACGCGCTGTCACATGGTAAGCGGCGTGCACTCAGTACGGAGGCCTGTGGGTGCCTATATCACTATAGCATAGATAATGGTGACCAAAAGTTCCTTTTGTGATGTAATATCTATCTGCCAATAAGGTGCGGCGAATAAGATCATGTGACACTGCAGGTCCTTCACAATTGTGCAATATGACTGTGGCTAGTAAATGGCAGGTACTTTCTGAGACTTTGTGATCAGAGCGCAAATGCGCATGTGCGATTAATACCATGTGACCGGGAAGGTCCTTAAACACCACGCTGTTCAACTTGGAAGGGCTCTACCATTGGCCCTGATAATTTTGGCGCCAAAAGGATGAATAAACTATTATTGACAAGCTTGACCTGGAAGATTTTAACCATTGGTGCTGATGGTGAACTGACAAAGGCCTTGGACAGGTCAGTAACCTCCTTATAACTTTGGAGAACCTATTAGGTTCTGTTTAGTGATTGACATGTGGGTCTACCAATGTTATTAGATTTAAGGATGATTTCCTTCACAGGACCTGTATGACATCACTAACCTATGTTTTATAAACCCTAGGGTTCCACCCACTTTTCATTGTAGCCTCAACTCCCTGATGAAGCCAGTGATGGCTAAACTAGTTGGGGAGGCAGCTGATAATTTTTATTAGCAATGTTTGAGAGTTGGTCCATACTATTCAATGAGGCGTTGGTCCGTGGCCACACCATTTACTGAGTTGCTTTGTGTTACCATAATCACAGTGAGCTACATAGAATAGGGGAAACTAATGACCAGCCAGTTGTTACTTGGCCAGATTATTTATGTCACTAGCTACTTTGTACTGGTTGAGGAACTGTATAAGATCAAAAGTCAGTATGAATGAGATTGCTATTGAGGGATAGACCAACTACTAGAAACAGCCTAGAGCCAAATCTCTGTGAGACATTTGTCCATTAGGAGTTATCCCACACCAACAATATCTCTCTCGCTCTCTGGCTGTGAGTCTCCCCATTTCACTGGTATTGGAAGTATTATCTAAAGCTCTAACTCAGTATTTGGAAATTGTTTCAAGGACCAACACAAACTTGTTTTTTAATATTGCACATAAGTTGATCATGTGATAAATAAATAATAAAGATTACCTTTTAAATAATCACAGAACCTTTAGTTAGGGCTTATTTGCCTTATGGCAATTTGTAAATAAAGAATTCTTCCGCTTAGCCTAGGCTCTTCCAGATTGCCCTGGTGCTTTGGCAATCGGGTTAATGGTTTTGGGGCTGATGTCAGCTGTGTAATGTCTGCCAACATCAAGCCCAGGGGTTAGTAATCGAGAGGTGTAAGTCAGACACCCCCATTACTAACCCCATCGCTCTTGGAAGCTACTTATTCTTAGTTTAACCTATTGTATCTTTAGATTTTTATTACAGTACAGGTTAATGGCTAAAAATCTGGTCATTTTAAGAATGAATAGATCAAAGGGCTCATCATATCAAAACACCAGAATGTCATGTGATCACTGTACATGAGATACATAATTGTATTCTGCACTAAACGCCATTTGGTGCGTGCACTTGTCCATACCTGCAAAGGATTCTTCTGGGCTTCACAAGCATAGGTCAACTATAGTCAGAGGCTATACTCTTTAGGAAGTGGCACTTGTCTTCCTCTATTCCCTTCCCATTTACTATGAAACCAAACTTCTTCAGGATTCTGGGAGTTTGGTTTTGCAAGAAAGGAGCAGATATATAGTTATAGGAAAAGAGCATGGCCAAAGTGTATCAGAAAATTAGAGTGTGGAGCTTAGATTGCACTCTATTGTGGGTTCTAAAAATCTAGCACAGACATGGTGAGTTTCTGTATGTGGGTTCTAAGCCTTACCAGTCTCCTGTAGTATGGTATAATGAGTAAACAGAGTTAGGCCCCATTCACACGTCCTGGTGATTCTGGTACAGGAAAAACCAGTACCAGTGAGGTCTGTGTGGCAAGTACATATCAGTGTGAATGGATAGATAGGATAAATATATGTCAGTGAGATATATAATCGGTGTTTTGCGTGCATAGGTTTCTGTACTTCTATTTAGCAGAGAATAAATAAAAGAAAAAAAATGTGGGGTTCCCCCTATTTTTAATAACCAGCAAAGGCTAAGCAGACAGCTGCGGGCTGATATTAATAGGCTGGGAAGAGCCCATGGATATTGGCCCTTTCCCAGACTCATAGCACCAGCCCTCAGCCACCCCAGAAATGGCGCATCCATTAGACGCACCAATTCTGGCGCTTAGCCTCGGCTTTTCCCAATTGCCCTGGTGCGTGGGCAATCAGGGTAATGGTTTTGGGGTTGATTTCAGCTGTGTAATGTCAGCTGACCTCAAGCCCAGGGGCTAATAATTGAGAGGTATCAGTCAGAAAAAGAAATAAACACGAACACAGAGAACAGTCCTTTAATTGTAAAAAGCACAATTACCCTCCTTTACCCATTTATTAGCAAAAATAAAAGTAATCTACAAGGGTCCACCGTAAATCCATAATAAGGAGGTTCCACAACTATCCCCGACTCTGCTACATCCAGAGCAGTGGTGAGAGGTGGCAACCGCTCTTTCTGATATCCACACATCCATTATCTTTTGGTCCTCCTGATAAGCCAGTGTTTGGCGAAACGCGTCGAGGCAATGAGGTGATAGGGGAATATCTATGACCAGGGACACAATCTCTTTGGATAAGTACAATTCCTTTTATTTATCAAGAATACTATCATGTGTTGCATATTAAATCTCAGCACCTAAATCATATGGGTGTAGGTCCTATGTGCGCTAATTTGTACTAACAGATGTCTATATAAACACACTGCACTTTACTAAGATTTGGCCTATTTTGTATTTTTTATTGGGCTAAGAGTTTTTTTTCAAAAAATAAACCTTGTCCAGAGACATGTGATCTTTGTTGGAGTTACCCATACATCTTTATATATCCTTGTTTATATTTTGTGATCTAACCTTATCGTACCTGCACTTTCCCTTAGTATTTGAGATTGGACTCTGTATAGTGCTAGGTTTCCTCACGGTATATATAGATAGGGACTTGGTGAGGGACCACAGGGTGAACCGCCGAGGAGCAGGGGCGCCACAACGTTCCCCCCTTAGGGTGCCAACCTCCGCTGGTACGCAGGGAGAGTCCAGGGGAAGTGTAGGACATCAGTAAGAATTAGGTTTTGTCATCACAAATTATTGTGGTTTTGTGTATACTGTTTTGTGTGTCTTTTTATGGTCTTGAGACCTTTTTTTAACAAGATCAATAAAAGTTATATCTTAAAATTGGGGTTTCGATATGATCATGGCAACCGCTCTCTCTCTCTCATAGTGTTTGAACATTGAAATTAGAATTTATTACACTGCAATCGACTGCCTGAAAAACATGTCACAAAATACTCAAAACAATGAACATATGTGTTTGAAAAGAACTTGCTGTGCATGACGCGCCCCTGGGCCTGCTGTGTCGCGCAGCGTCTCGCGCACGGGGGCTTACCCGGAACCGGATCAGATGAGGGTTGTAGTCTCCGAGTGGCGGGGACCCGGTCCGTGCCCAGGGAGTCAACTCAGTGTGTGGCAGTCTTGATAGATGTTATTTGAGTGTCGACTACGCCACCCGTTGATTTGCAGCTATGGAGCTGCCGCTGCAGGGCAGACCGCTGAGGCCGGTGTAGAATTGTGCAGCGTGATAGTATAACCCCCAACGGGAGGGGTATGGCCTCAGGGCAGCCGACGTGGAAGATGAGGGTAGCAGGAACCACTCAGAGACGGTGCGGTGTAATTCAGGGTCTTTACTGGTAACAACGATAGACCCTCCCGGAGTACTTGCTAGCGAACGGGGCCTGGTCAGTCCTTGAGCAGATGGGATCTCCCCTGGCCAGGCGGAGTTGTAGGCCTCCCAAACTGACTGTACTCTTCTGGCTACCTTGCTAGAAGCGGATATAAGTAGCCCACGTCCCTGAGTGTACCGTGTGGTGCTCACCCGTATGGCCAGTGACTCGGGGCCTTCTAATGGCTTCCGCTCCACGATGGCGGCGCTGGTCCCACGCGTGTGACCGTGCCTTCGGGTTTCTGGGCCTGAGGACCTGAAATCCCCTGCCGGTCGGCTTCTGCTGCTGGGTAAGAGTTAGTCCCCACAGCCTCGGACGCCGGGTCCGGTAAGAAAGCTTCTCAGTCAGGGCGAGCTCTGCAGCTGCCAGCCCCTGACTTGTAGTAGTATTGCTCCCACTGAGCTTCTGCTGTTTCTTCCTGTGACTGTTTCTTGTCTCTACTCTCCTTGACTGACTAACCCTGCTTCAGCCCCGGGTTTATATAGGGGAAGGTCTTCCCCTCCCAAGACTGGGCAGGAGGTGTGGCATGCACAGGATCCCTGACCAAAGGACCTCCCACCTGCTCTCAGACATAACATTACATTACTGTGGGAAACTAGACCCCTGGGGTGCCACATGCATATGTTCATGTTTTAACCGTTTCAGGTTTCTAAAACTGCCAAGCAATTAAGTGACATGTCCATTCTTCTGCCTTTTTCTGTTCGGAAGCCACACTGTACTATACAACACAAATCAATGTAAAAAGTAAAGCGATGCCCGGACATTTTTTGAAGCATTTTGACATTGTTTTTGCTTTAAAAAAACACTAGCGGTTTCTTCATTATTCAATGGAGTGAAAAAAACAACCGGAAAACGACAGTACAAAAGATGTCACAAAAACCATGGGAAAACATGTCAGTGGCCAGAACCATCAGAAAAAAACGCACAGGAAATGACTGAAAAAACTACACGCAAGACGCTTGGTGAAAAAAGAAACCAGAATTCCCTGAAGCATCTTCTGCCTGTAAAACTTGGCTTATTTATTTCTTTGAAGATGAACAGCAATCAAGCATGAAAATAAAATTTTTTGAATTGTTTAATTCTTGAATATTATCACTGTTTTGAGTCTATAGAAGTCATCTATACAGGCAAACCTACACATTAATAATCCAACAAGAGATAACAAAAGATGTGTCACTTGTCAAAAATAAAATATTTTCTTATTTATTAATCCACAATGCTTACAAATCTCTAAACAGCAAGTACTGCTATTTTAAGCCTTTTGTATTAAGAAAGAGATTTTACTTTTGCCAAGAGCCATCTTGGTTTTTATCTTTTCTTGAAACAGCAATTTGATGCAGAGCACCACCATATCTTCTGCATATATAAGAAACCTGTGTTATCCTACAGAGATTGTTTAACTATAAGGTACAATACTTCTATGGTCAGCATATAAATAAATATGCATAAATACACACATAAAACAATTACTTTAAACGACCAACCTTTTTTGTAAATTAAACCATTGAACCAATTAATAAAAATATGTTAAAACATTTCTGCAGTAGTTATATAATCAAATTACTAGAAAACTGCAAGTAGATATTAAACCTTTTTAAATAGTTTGTATAAATCAGGTATCACTCCTTTGCATCGTTAATACCACCAGCAGTGATTGCAAATGTGGCTTCATTTTCTGGCATTTCAGGGCTGTCAACAGAAAAAAGGAAATATTTTTTACTGATATCTTCTAATTTTTCATTTTAGGATTTAACATACTTGTCAAAGTAAAATGGGTTTTCTGTTAATATTTTTTATCCATTAGGCTTCAATGAGGTCCACTTACTGGCCCCTGCTCTAGTGATGGCTCTCAGACGCTGCTCCCAGTGATTGTTTACAGACTGTAGCGGTGGCGTGAGTACAAGCGCATGTAGCTGCTATAGCCATTCACTGGGCTCAGCGGCTTATGCCGGCTATACAAGTTAAACATTATTTTTAATTGAGAAGGTGATCAATTTGTTTGGTAGATCGTATACTTCCTCCTTTCAATATTGGGGAATGTCTCTTTAAATTTTTGGGATGACTGTTGTGCACACTTTCTTAAAAGGGTTGTCCACTACTGGACAACGCATTCTTAAAGAGGTTGTCTCACGTTTTTACTGTATGTGGCTACAATTGCAATGTGGTAGTAAAAACAAGCAATATTGCTATTTACTTTTTATTACAATTATTTTCTGTTCTCAAGAACGCAGAGATTTTTTTTCTATCGTGTACAGCTCATTGCCTAGGTTCCCGACTACCCTGCAGTCTTGGTGTGGCCTGTTACCTAGGTAAGAAGCACACATATATGTATGCTTTATAGCCTCCTCGTGCAGCTATGAAAATGACCGTTTCGCTGGATCCAACCAGGCTCAGTGAACTTGCTCTTTTCCCATGTTGCAAAGACAAAACTGCTTGTGATAGCTGCATGAGAGGATGCTCAATTCAGACCAGAGGCAACAGATAGACAATCTGTCAATCTACAGCAGCGAACTGCCTCCTGCAACTAAGCACAGAGATAATCCCTTTATAATAGCTGCACAGCCGATCATAAAATGAAAATATTACTTATCTCCTGCAACTGCTCCGTTCCTGGGATAGCTGCAATCGCTGCATTTGCTGACTGTACCATGACAGTTATTTCACGTGACCAATCAGTGACCATTGATTGACCTCAGCTTTCAGGATTCCGTTAGACTGGCAGAATCAGTAATGTCATCTATGTAGTGTATTAACTGTAGATATGGTAATCACTTCTAAAATATGGTTATATTGTGTAATAAAATTAATGGGCATATTCCTAAATATACAGTATTCCCTTAAGAGTCATGCTACTAATTAAGTACACAACTAATTAAGTACACAAATCAAGACATCCGGAGGAAGTGAGAGACCAGTTGCAGCTCTCACTTCCTCAGGATGTCAATTACGTCCGTAGGAGAAGGAGAGTGAAGCCAGCGCTGAATGGCCACAAGGATTGCGTGACAGCAATGTCACATGAGCCCCTTGGAGAGCCAGTGCCAAAACTGCTGAAACGGTGCCGTCACTAGTAGTGGACAACCACTTTAATATTAGTTACAGGCTTATCAGACACTGAGATCTATATTGGTTAAGACAGTATGCTCAATAGATATCTCAAAAATGTAAAGAAACATTCTCCAAGCCAATTTATCACCTTTCCAATGAGAGATGATACAGTGTGTGGTTGACATATTAAAAGAGGGTTACCAAATATTGAATATGCATTTGTATATATCACTGAAAGGAGAATGCACATTTTTAATGTTTTAAATTGACAAAAGTTAGGTTTTAGAGCAGCATTATGCTAATTTATTGAAGCTGGATCTAAAATATATAAACTCATATGAACAATATGAGACTGATTTCCAGTGGTAATAGATTATGTCATTGAACCTTACTTTTAGGTGTTATTTAGGTGTTACAAAGTGAAGGCATATCAAAGCAATAAGCTATCACTTTTGTTATATTGGAAACAACCTTTATGGGCTATGCCTCGGGCATATGTGGCACCCCAGGGGTCTGGTTTCCACAGTAACGGCAATGTTATGTCTGAGAGCAGGTGGGAGGTCTCTTGGTCAGGGATCCTGTGCATGCCACACCTCCTGCCCAGTCCTGGGAGGGGAAGAACTTCCCCTATATAAACCTAGGGCTGAGGCAGGGTTAGTGAGTAGAGAAGAAGTAGAGACAGAGAAGAGAAGCAGATATAGGAAAGAACATCAGGAGCTCTGTGGGAGCAGTGCTACAAGGAGTCAGGGGCTGGCAGGTGCAGAGCTCGCCCTGACTGAGAAGTTATCACCGGACCCGGAGTCCGAGGCTGTGGGGACTAACTCCTATCCAGCAGCAGAAACCGACCGGCAGGGGATTGCAGGTCCTCTGGCCCAGAAACCCGAAGGCACGGTCACACGCGTGGGACCAGCACCGCCGTCGTGGAGCGGAAGCTACTAGAAGGCCCCGAGTCACCGGCCATACGGGTGAGCACCACACGGTACACTCAGGGACGTGGGCTACTTATACCCGCTTCTAGCAAGGTAGCCAGAAGAGTATCGTTAGTTTGGGAGGCCTACAACTCCGCCTGGCCAGGGGAGATCCCATCTGCTCAAGGACTGACTAGGCCCCAATCGCTAGCCAGTACTCCGGGAGGGACTATCGTTGTCACCAGTAAAGACCCTGAACTACACCGTACCGTCTCTGAGTGGTTCCTGCTACCCCCATCATCCACGTCGGCTGCCCTGAGGCCATACCCCTCCCGTTGAGGGTTATACTATCACGCTGAACAATCCTACCCCCAGCCTCAGCGGTCTGCCCTGCAGCAGCAGCTCCTTAGCTGTACTCAACGGGTGGCGTAGTCGTCCAACATCTACCGCTAATACAGCGCCACTTAGTCTGACTCCCTGGGCACGGACCGGATCACCGCCACGAGACTACAACCCTCAAGAGATCCGGCTCCGGGTAAGCTCCCGCATGCGCAACGCAGCGCGACACAGGCCCAGGGGCGCGTCAACTTTTGGCGTAGTCGGCAGGATTTCGTGCCCGCAACCACCGGGTACTGCGTGCCTGAAAAAGACTGTTCAAACTTACCTGTGGTGAAGATTCCCGCCATCCGGCGCCATCTTCGGCTTCCTTCCCGCCATCGGTGGAGTTTTCCCGCCATCCGGCGCCATCTTCGGCCTTCTTCCCGCCATACGTGGAGTTTTCCCGCCATTGGACGCCATCTTGAGGACGCCGCGCGGGAAGAAGAGGGGCGTGGACTCCGAAAGCGTGCGAGAACTGAAGCCCCGCCTCACGTCCGGACGTTGCGTAAGGTCCTGGAAGGAGCCCAGCAGACGCCGACGTCACAGGAGCGCGACGGAAGGTCCTCAACCCTGACGATCCACTGCGGAGCCGCGGCCTACGGAAGAGGATCATCGCAAGGTAGGCCACGGTCCACTAGGGGGGAGAAGGATGTCGGATACGGAGGAAAGCTTCACCGCTTCAACCCCCGCCAGCGCCACCGCTGTTGCGGTCATGCCTTTCACCATGCCCTATATCCCAGGGGCAGCCTGGCTAGCCCAGTACTCAGGGGAGTCACATACCCTGCATGACTTTAGAGAAAAGCTGGATAGCCTCTTCCAGGTGTACCCCCTCACAGAGGAGCAAAAAGTGAGCATCCTGGTGGCCCAATTAACCGGAGCAGCCCAAAGGGAGGTAAAGTCCTGGCCACCTGGGGGGAGGACTGTCGCAGGGATACTAACCCGGCTGAGGGACACCTTTGATACCCGCACCTCAGCCGAGATCAAGCTTAGATTCTACGGGTGCAAACAGCGGGCACATGAGAGTATAAGGGACTATGCCCTGAACCTACAAGAGGCCCTGAGAGCCATTAAGCAGACCGACCCTGACGGCGTGGGAGACGAGGACAGGCTGTTGACTGAACAATTTATAGAGGGTTTATATTGCAATGCTCACCGAACCCAGTTGCGGGCAATGGCCTTACAGGACCCTCATCTGGGATTTGCACAGTTCAAGGACAGAGCCATCCGGGTGCTTCGAGAACCGGCACCAGGTGGCGTTGTGACCCCCAGACGCCCCACTACCACTTACCACCAGGAGGCGGCGCCCTTGTCGGCAGGGCCTGTGGGAGCTGATGCGCAGGCTTTGAACAATGACCCGGCTCCAGACCTGCACCATCAGGTCCAAGAGCTAGCTAAAAGCGTTGCTGCGCTAACCCGAACTGTGCAGTCTTTACAGGTTTCCACTCCAGGGAAGATCCAGCTGGCATCCGGACCGGAGGACATCCCGTGGCGTCGACCAAGGAGGACCCCACCGGCCAGAGGAAGACCCAGCAACCGATACAACGAGGACGGACGACCCATCTGCCGCCGCTGCAATCAACCCGGACATATGGCAAGGTACTGTCCTTTAAACGGGCACAACCTGGGGTAGAGGGCCAACCCCCAGGAAAAAGATCACCAGGCCCATCGAACTGGCGCGACAAATATGTGGGAGGACGTCCAGTCTTACCCGTGGTACTGGATGGCATTCCTATGAGTGCCCTACTGGACACCGGGTCACAGGTCACCACCATCCCGTACGTGCTCTTCAAGCAGTACTGGAATGACTCGGATATCACCCGCTACCCTGACGACGACTTGAGTATCATCGCCAGCAATGGTCAGCCCGTGCCACAGATTGGATTTAAAGAGGTGACCATTAAAATCGGTAGAGTCGAACTGGCAGCACAGGGACTGATCATTGTAGACATTGACAAACACGAGAGTCACCCAAAGATAACTCTAGGAACTAATGTAATTGAAAATTGTCTTGCAGAGGTGATTTTCCTTTTACAGCAGGTTGCCAAGAACGCCAGCTCCGGCCAGCAGCGAGTGCTCCAGAAAGAGATCCGGGCACTGATGCGACGGCAACAGCTAGAACTCTCCGGTGGTGAGATTGGTAGCGTGCGAATGTGTGACCCTTTCCCTATTGCCATGCCCCCGAAAAGTGAAATGATGATTTGGTGCCGGGCAGCTATTGGTCTGAGAGGTAGAGATTACCAGGCAATGGTAGAACCAGTTTACTCAGACAGTAGGCCCACCATTTTGACAGCACGGGGGGTGGTCAATGTACGCCATGGGAGGGTGCCCGTTCGCATAATAAATATCGGGAAGAGGGAAGTGTACCTGCCCCGGTATGCCACGCTAGCCAAATTGTATACCATCAATCAAGATTCCATACAGTCCGTAGAACCCTTGCCTCCATCTTCCCCGGAGGAAGGTAACGGCTCTCAGAAAACAATGGAGGACTGGTGTCAGCAACTACATTTGGGTACTGACTCCACTCCCTCACACCAGAAACAGGGAGTCTATCGGGTGGTGCAAGAGTACGAGAGAGTGTTTAGTAAACACCCGTTAGACTTCGGGCGAGTCAAGGGGGTAGAACACCACATCCCCACGGGAGACCATCCTCCCATAAAAGAGAGGTATCGACCCGTACCCCCTGCACACTACCAACACGCCAAGGGGATGCTTAGAGACATGAAGGAGGCTGGGGTGATCAGGGATAGCTGTAGCCCCTGGGCAGCTCCACTAGTCTTAGTCAAAAAGAAAGACAACACCATGAGGATGTGTGTAGATTACCGGAAAATCAACCGTATCACACACAAGGATGCGTACCCCTTACCAAGGATAGAGGAGTCTTTGGCTGCTTTAAGATCTGCTAACTTCTTCTCTACCTTGGATCTCACTAGTGGGTACTGGCAGGTTCCTGTAGCAGAGGCGGACCGGGAGAAGACCGCATTCACCACCCCGATGGGACTTAGCGAGTTTACCTGCATGCCGTTCGGACTCTGCAATGCACCAGGAACCTTCCAACGATTAATGGAGTGTTGTCTGGGCCACAGAAACTTTGAGACGGTCCTGTTGTACCTGGACGATGTCATCGTATATTCCAAGACGTATGAGGACCACCTGAAACACCTGGCGGAAGTGTTCGAAGCTCTGGCAAGCTACGGCCTAAAGGTGAAACCCTCCAAGTGTCACCTCCTGAAACCAAAGGTGCAGTACCTGGGACACGTGGTGAGCGCTGATGGAGTGGCTCCCGACCCTGATAAGATCACCGCAATTAAGGAATGGCCAAGTCCCTCCAGTTTAAAGGAAGTGCGGCAGTTCCTCGGGTTGGTAGGCTATTACCGCAGATTCATCCCCGGTTTCACCAAAAAGGCAGCTCCTATGCAGGACCTCCTGATAGGCCAGTACCGGAAGGCCAAGAACCAGAAGCCACCCTTCAGATGGGAGAAGTTAGAAGAAGAGTCCTTCCGCCAGCTGAAGATGGCCCTCACGGGGGATGAAATCCTGGCGTACCCTGATTACAGCCAGTCCTTTATCCTCTACACCGACGCAAGTAACATCGGGCTAGGAGCCGTGCTGTCCCAGATCCAGCAGGGGAAAGAACGAGTAATCGCTTACGCCAGCCGAAAACTGCGACCCACCGAAAGAAACCCTGAGAATTATAGCTCATTTAAGCTAGAGTTCCTGGCAGTGGTGTGGGCAGTCACCGAACACTTTAAGCACTACCTCGCTTCTTCCCGGTTCACCGTGTACACGGATAACAACCCGTTGACACACCTGGACACTGCAAGACTCGGTGCCCTAGAGCAGAGATGGATGGCCCGTCTGTCCAACTACGAGTTCACAATCAAATACCGGGCAGGACGCTCCAATACCAACGCGGACGCCCTGTCCAGGATGCCAAACCTACCGGACGTAGGAGAAGATCCAGAGGGACTGGAAGAAGTCGAACTCCCCGCGTTCCACCGTCATGGGACTATCCAGTATTCCCATCGGGTAAGGAGTAAGCAAGCCGCTACGTTTAACCCCTTGCCTCACTACAACTGGGAGGAAACGCAAGACAGTGACCCTGCCGTCCGGCTGGTGAAGGAGATGCTGACTCGGCCAGAGGCTCGCCTTGACCCAGACGCTCCGGAGGAAGCCAAGCAACTGTGGGCTGAGAAGAGTCGACTGTTCCTTTACAAGGGGAAGTTGTGCCGCAGAATGGTTAACTCCCGGACGCATGAACTAATCTGGCAAGTAGTGGTGCCACGGAGAGACGCAGCCATGGTGATGGAATCATACCACGACGGGGCTGGACACTTCGGATGGAAGAAGCTGGAGTTCCTGCTGCGTGGGCGGTTCCACTGGGTAGGCATGAGGGTAACCATCGAGAGGTGGTGCAGAGACTGTGGCCCGTGCAACCTAAGAAGGAAGGACCGTGCCAGCCAGAAGACTCCCCTGCAGTCCATCGTCACCCGGCAGCCGTTGGAACTGGTAGCCTTGGATCATGTAAAACTGACCCCAAGCAGAAGTGGCTACGTCTACGCGTTAACCATTGTGGATCATTGCTCCCGGTTCTTGGTTGTTGTCGTCCCCGTTAAGGACTTAACGGCTCAAACAGCAGCTAGAGCCTTCCAGCAGCACTTCTGCCGTCCACACGGGTACCCGGACCAAGTGTTGACGGACCAGGGACCTGCCTTTGAAGCGGAGGTCTTCCGGGAATTCTGCAATCTGTATGGCTGCCGGAAGATAAGGACGACACCCTATCATCCGCAAACTAATGGACTTTGTGAGAAAATGAACCAGGTGGTAATGGATCTCCTGAAAACGTTGCCCCTGGAAGAACGCAGTCTGTGGCCTGAGAAGCTGCCCGATCTAGTGGACCTATACAACCACATCCTGGTAGGTTCCACCAACTGTACCCCGGCTTACCTAATGAGGGCGAGACCTGGTAAGTTACCTGTTGACCTGGAAATGGGAGTCCTGACTCCCGAGGACACTTCACCAGAAGCAGACTGGGACACAGAGAGGCAGCAGCAGTACCGGAAAGTACAGGAGAGCGTGGAGCGAAGTCTCTGTCAGGCTAGGGAAAGACAAGAGAAAACTTACAACCAGTATGCTCCCGCTGTTCCCCTGGTACCCGGACAGCAGGTCTTGAAGAGGAAAAGACGGCTCCACAAGTTGGACGACCAGTGGGAGAAGGACCCGTACACCGTACTGCCCTCAAGCCACGAGAACCCGAAGGTCAGTACCATCAGTAAAGACGGAGGGGAGACCATAGCCATTGTATCCCGGGATCACCTGAAGAAGTGTCCTGAACAGCTACGGAACCCTGAAGAGGAACAAGAAGACCATCGACCCGTAGAGGAAAGGGAAGATATGGTTAGTACTGTGCTCGGAGACTTCCCTCGGTCCTGGACTCAAGTCAATGGTGCAGTTGTGGTACCCGTCCTCACGTTCCTCCAACCAGCATCCCAAGTGCCTATGGAGCAACAGGAAGAGCTGGAAGAGCAGCCGGTCCAGGAGGCAGAAGACTCCACACAAGCAGAACAGGAGGATCAACCCTCTGCTTATAGTGAGTGTAACGGGTCTGGGAGGCGGAACCTCTGGGCTACAATACAAGGGGGCGGTCCTTGTAAGGGAGCGGGTGGCGACCAGGCAGGCAGTCACAGGAGGTGACCTGGACAGTCTCTGAGTGAACGGGACAGTCTCTGAGTGAACGGGACAGTCTCTGAGTGAACGGGGCTGGAGGTCACGGCAAGTGACCGGGGCAGTCTCTAGGTATAGGGTTGGTACGACCTGTGGCGGCTGAAGATAGACGAGAGCTCCCAGGTGAGCAGGCGAGAGTCTCTGGATGAACGGGTGGTCACAGCATGTGACGGCGGAGCCTCCAGGAAGACCAGCGGACAGGCGACAGATGAGCGCTCCAAGGTGAGCGGGCAGAAGTCTCTGGACAGGCGGGTGGTCACAGCACGTGACGGCAGAGCCTCCGGGTAGGCAGACAGACAGGTAGCAGATGAGCGCTCCCAGGTGAGCGGGCAGGAGTCACTGGACAGGCAGGTGGTCACAGCACGTGACGGCGGAGCCTCCAGGTAGGCTAGCAGGCAGATAGCAGATGTGCGCTCCCAGGTGAGCGGGCAAGCTGGTCCATAGACAGACTGACAGGAGTTGGTAGGCAGACCGTCGGACCTCAGGCAGGCAGGCAGGTAGCTGATGTGCGCTCCCAGGTGAGCGGGCAAGAGTCTCTGGAATAGCTGGTGGTCACAGCACGTGACAGCGGAGCCTCCGGGCAGGCAAGCAGGCAGGTAGCGGAGAAGCGCTCCCAGGTGAGCGGGCAGGCTGGTCCTTAGACAGACTGACAGGAGTAGTAAGGCAGACCGTCGGACCTCAGACTAGCAGACAAGTAGCAAGTAATCAGGCAGGAATCTGACAGGTAACTGGCAGGTAACTGGCAACGGGACCTGAGGGCTGAAGCACAGGTGAGACACAGGTGCAAACAACATTGCTCAGGCACCTCCATTTTGGAGGAGGTGCCTTATATATGATGAAGTCCTCCGGCCATTGGCCGGGGACTCCTTAGGACGACGCGCGCGGCCCCTTTAAGAGGAGGGGAGCGCGCGCGCGCCCTAAGCACAGGGGCCGGGAAGGAGCGCGCGCTGAGAGCAGAGCGGGAGGAGGACGCCGGGAAGGAGCGCGCGCTGACAGCAGAGCGGGAGAGGGACGCCGGGCACGGGGCAGAGCGGTGAGGGGAGCAGCGTCCCTGCCTAGCAGAGGGCAGGGACGCCGGCACTACAGTACCCCCCCCTTTAGGCCCCCCCTTTTTTAGGCCAGACAGAAATTTAGCTAGGATGAGAGGGGCATGGATGTTCTCCCGGGGCTCCCACGTTCTCTCCTCAGGACCAAACCCCTTCCAATCTACCAGAAAAAAGGTCTTTCCTCTTACCCTTTTGGTGGCAAGAATGTTCTCTACCTCAAACTCGTCCTCAGCGGAAACCGGAGCAGGAGGCGTACCTGTAGACTTGGAAAAAGAGTTAAGTACCACAGGTTTGAGGAGAGATACATGGAAGGAGTTAGGGATCCGTAAGTTGGCCGGGAGTTTCAATTTATAGGCCACCGGGTTGATCTGACTGGTGACCTCCAGAGGTCCGATGAACCGAGGCCCTAACTTGTAAGAAGGTATCTTGAGTCGAACATATTTAGATGAGAGCCAGACCTTATCTCCTGGACGAAATTGAGGAGGATCCAGGCGTTTTTTGTCAGCGTGTCTTTTCATCCGTTCGGACGACTGAAGGAGTGCGGATCGGGTACTCTCCCAAATGGAGGAAAATTTGCTAACGAGAGATTCCGCAGCCGGGTTGTCCACCGAGGTGGAGACAGGAAAAGGAATCCGAGGATGCTGACCAAAGACTACAAAAAACGGGGATTTGGAGGAGGATTCGCTCTCGTGATTATTGTAAGAGAACTCGGCCCATGGTAGGAGATCCACCCAGTCAGAATGGTGGGCATTAACGAAGTGCCGGAGGTAACTGGTCAGGTTCTGATTGATCCGCTCCACTTGACCATTGGACTGTGGGTGGTAAGCGGAAGAGAAGTCCAGGGTGACGTCTAGTAGTTTACAAGTGGCTCTCCAGAAGCGTGAGGTGAACTGTACCCCACGATCCGACACGATGTGGAGGGGCAGGCCATGAAGACGGAAGATGTGACGAATAAAGTCTCTAGCTAGCTCGGGTGCAGACGGGAGGCCTGGTAGGGGAACGAAATGAGCCATCTTGGAGAAGCGGTCAGCGACCACCCAAATGACCGTACAACCGGCAGAGAGTGGGAGGTCAGTTATGAAGTCCATTGCAATATGCTGCCAGGGGGCAGCAGGTACTGGGAGCGGAAGGAGGCGACCGGCTGGCAGATGTCTCGGAACCTTGTTGCGGGCGCAGGACACACAGGCAGAAACAAAGTCTATTACATCCTTGTGCAGGGTAGGCCACCAGTAGTGACGGGAAATAAGCTGGAGGGTCTTCTTCTGACCAGCGTGGCCAGCCAGTTTAGACGAGTGACCCCAGTGAAGGATCTTCTCCCGATCAGGTACTGATACGAACGTCTTTTCGGGAGGGAGACGATTTAGACTCACGGGAGCCACCTGCATTACTCTGGCGGGATCGATGATGTGTTTCGGATCTTCCTCGAGATCAGATACCAGAAAGGATCGAGACAAGGCGTCCGCCTTGACGTTTTTGTCAGCCGGGCGAAAATGAAGGACAAAATCAAAACGAGCAAAAAACAAGGACCACCGGGCTTGGCGCAGGTTAAGTCTCTGGGCATGCTGGAGGTAAGCCAAGTTTTTGTGGTCAGTGTAAATTATTACCGGGTGAAGAGCCCCCTCAAGCAGGTAACGCCACTCCTCCAATGCCAGTTTGATGGCCAATAACTCTCGATCTCCTATGGAATAATTGCGCTCTGAGGAGGAGAAGAGTTTAGAGAAGAAGCCGCAAGTTACCATCCTCCCGGAAGAAGATTTTTGAGTAAGTACCGCTCCAGCTCCAGAGGAGGAGGCGTCCACTTCCAGGAAGAACTGCTTGTTGCCGTCCGGGCGATGCAGCACCGGGGCGGAAGAGAAGGCCTGTTTAAAGGAAAGAAAGGCTTCTTCTGCTTCGGGCGGCCACTGTTTGGGATTAGTACCCTTACGGGTGAGCGCGGAAATTGGGGCAGTCCGGGAAGAGAAGTGTGGTATGAAGAGGCGGTAGTAGTTGGCGAAGCCCAGGAACCGCTGAATGGCTTTCAACCCCTCCGGTCGGGGCCATTTCTCGATGGCAGACAGTTTCTCTGGATCCATTCGTAGGCCGGTCTGAGAAATAATGTAGCCCAAAAACGGAAGCGAGGTCTGCTCAAAGAGGCACTTCTCGTATTTACCGAAGAGGTGATTCTGCCTGAGCCTGAGCAGGACCTGACGAACGTCCCTCCGGTGAGTCTGGAGATCCGGAGAGAAGACCAAGATGTCGTCCAGGTACACCACTACGCAGGAGTAGAGAAGGTCCCGGAAGATGTCATTGACCAACTCTTGAAAGACGGCAGGAGCGTTACAGAGACCAAAGGGCATTACCAGGTATTCATAGTGGCCGTCCCGGGTGTTGAATGCCGTCTTCCATTCATCCCCCTGACGGATACGAACCAGGTTGTACGCCCCACGGAGGTCTAGTTTGGTGAAGATTCTAGCCCCCCTCAGACGATCAAATAATTCTGGAATGAGCGGAAGGGGGTACTTATTCTTCACCGTGATCTGGTTTAGGCCTCTATAGTCTATACAGGGACGGAGAGAGCCGTCCTTCTTTTTGACGAAAAAGAAGCCTGCTCCCGCCGGGGAGGTAGATTTCCGGATGGATCCCCTGGCCAGATTCTCCTCAATATATTCGGACATCGACCGGGTCTCAGCAGCGGATAAAGGATAAATACGCCCACGGGGAGGAGTAGTACCGGGTAACAGGTCGATGGGACAGTCGTATGGTCTATGAGGGGGTAATGTCTCTGCCTCCTTTTTATTAAAGACATCAGCATAAGACCAATAAGGAATCGGAAGTCCAGGTAGATTAGCTGGGGTAGGAGAGGGACGGACGGGATGGACGGGGACCAGGCAGGTCTTATGACAGTCTTGTCCCCAGCGAAGGACTTCTCCGGTCTGCCAGTCAAGCACGGGTGCATGTTTCTGGAGCCAAGGCAGACCTAGCAAGAGGGCGTGAGAGAGTCCAGGCAGAACATGAAAGGAGATACTTTCAGAATGCAGCATTCCCACCTGCAGAGTAATGGATTCGGTGATGAGTTGGATGGGGCGTGGTAAGAGCCCCCCATCCACGGCAGCCACAGACAAGGGTACAGCCAGAGGTTTGGTGGGGATGCGGTATTTCTCTACCAGGGACTGTGAAATAAGATTCCCGGCTGCTCCAGAGTCCAGTTGGGCTAGTTCGAAATAACGGTTCTCCCCGTAGACGATTGAAACTGACAACAGCAGGGATGGAGAGGATTTATTCTTGTCTAGGTGGACCTCTCTGAGCGAACCTAGACACAGGCGTTTCCCGACCTCTCCGGGCAGGCACGGATCCGGTGCTCCTTACTGCCACAGTAGAAGCAGGTCCCCTCGGCACGGCGTAAGTCCTGACGGGTCTTGACCATCTTGGTCTGGTCGACCTGCATAGGCTCAGGAGGGTGTACCTGGTTAGAGACAGAAGGAGTGACGGGTTTCTGAAAAGTAGGAGCTAGACGTAGTAACCTCCTCTCACGGGTGACCTCTCTGGCACGCTCCTGGAACCGTAGGTCAATCCGGGTGGCAAGAGTTATTAAGTCATCGAGAGTGGTAGGAATGTCCCGACCGGCAAGTTCATCTTTAATACGGCCGGACAGACCCTCCCAGAAGACGGAAACCAGAGCGTCGTTATCCCAGGCCAGCTCCGAGGCAAGGGTACGGAACCGTATGGCATATTGGCCCACGGTGAGGCTTTCCTGATGGAGGCGTAGCAATGATGATGCGGATGAGGTCTTCCGTCCGGGTTCGTCGAAGACTTTCCAGAAAGCCGTGAGAAAAGCAGGCAAGTTGGACACCAGGGGGTCTCCTCTCTCCCATAGAGGATTTAGCCAGGCCAGAGCCTCCCCGGTGAGATGGGACATGATGAATGCAATTTTGGCTCGGTCGGAGTTAAACTGGTGGGACAATAGTTCAAAGTGCAGGGTGCACTGATTTATGAAGCCCCGAGCCTGGACGGAGTCGCCTCCGAAGCGAGGAGGTGCAGAAAGCCGGGGTCCGGGGTAGGATACCATGGTATTAGTGGGCAGCGGAGCTGCCGGATTGCGAGACATGGCACTGGCGGAGGTTGTCGGTGGAGCAGTCAGAGTATCCAGGCGAGTATTGACATTCCGCAGGTGACCCAGGATGGACTCCTGTTGGGACCTTTGACGGGACAGTTCATGACACAGGTCCGAGAGCGAGGGAGCTTGGGTGCCACCGGGTTCCATGGCCCGAGCAAACTGTAACGGGTCTGGGAGGCGGAACCTCTGGGCTACAATACAAGGGGGCGGTCCTTGTAAGGGAGCGGGTGGCGACCAGGCAGGCAGTCACAGGAGGTGACCTGGACAGTCTCTGAGTGAACGGGACAGTCTCTGAGTGAACGGGACAGTCTCTGAGTGAACGGGGCTGGAGGTCACGGCAAGTGACCGGGGCAGTCTCTAGGTATAGGGTTGGTACGACCTGTGGCGGCTGAAGATAGACGAGAGCTCCCAGGTGAGCAGGCGAGAGTCTCTGGATGAACGGGTGGTCACAGCATGTGACGGCGGAGCCTCCAGGAAGACCAGCGGACAGGCGACAGATGAGCGCTCCAAGGTGAGCGGGCAGAAGTCTCTGGACAGGCGGGTGGTCACAGCACGTGACGGCAGAGCCTCCGGGTAGGCAGACAGACAGGTAGCAGATGAGCGCTCCCAGGTGAGCGGGCAGGAGTCACTGGACAGGCAGGTGGTCACAGCACGTGACGGCGGAGCCTCCAGGTAGGCTAGCAGGCAGATAGCAGATGTGCGCTCCCAGGTGAGCGGGCAAGCTGGTCCATAGACAGACTGACAGGAGTTGGTAGGCAGACCGTCGGACCTCAGGCAGGCAGGCAGGTAGCTGATGTGCGCTCCCAGGTGAGCGGGCAAGAGTCTCTGGAATAGCTGGTGGTCACAGCACGTGACAGCGGAGCCTCCGGGCAGGCAAGCAGGCAGGTAGCGGAGAAGCGCTCCCAGGTGAGCGGGCAGGCTGGTCATTAGACAGACTGACAGGAGTAGTAAGGCAGACCGTCGGACCTCAGACTAGCAGACAGGTAGCAAGTAATCAGGCAGGAATCTGACAGGTAACTGGCAGGTAACTGGCAACGGGACCTGAGGGCTGAAGCACAGGTGAGACACAGGTGCAAACAACATTGCTCAGGCACCTCCATTTTGGAGGAGGTGCCTTATATATGATGAAGTCCTCCGGCCATTGGCCGGGGACTCCTTAGGACGACGCGCGCGGCCCCTTTAAGAGCACAGGGGCCGGGAAGGAGCGCGCGCTGAGAGCAGAGCGGGAGGAGGACGCCAGGAAGGAGCGCGCGCTGACAGCAGAGCGGGAGAGGGACGCCGGGCACGGGGCAGAGCGGTGAGGGGAGCAGCGTCCCTGCCTAGCAGAGGGCAGGGACGCCGGCACTACAGTGAGCCTGCCGTACCCCTAGTGAGTCAAAGAGCCGGTAGACAGCTGCCCAGTTTACCCTTGACAGCTCCTACACCCTGTAGTTCAGGGCTAGACAGTCAGCTCCGTAGGTCCACTAGGGCCACTAGAGGCCAGTTACCCGCACGTTGGAGGATTTGAAGTGTATAAATTGTTTTATTTGTGGTTACCTGTTTTTCTTGTTGCTTGTGTATAATTATGTGTTTCTAGTTATTTATAGGAGTCCTTGGTGGATTTACCGGGAATCCTTTATGTATAGTTGGAGCGTAACCCAGGACGGACTAAAGACTGTTAAGGACTCGGGGCAGGACAGACCCCTACCTGGTTACGTCTCCCTGTTTTGGTGAAATGGACACCTTGCTTTTCTTCAAAGACTGCACCCGGTTGCGGACACGCCGTAACCATCTTTATGTGTTTTTCTTATTGTATTATTATTGTTTATACCTTGTTATGTTTTTCTAAAAATATGTTTAGTCCCGGAGTACTAAATTTCACTAGGGGGGAATGTGGCACCCCAGGGGTCTGGTTTCCACAGTAACGGCAATGTTATGTCTGAGAGCAGGTGGGAGGTCTCTTGGTCAGGGATCCTGTGCATGCCACACCTCCTGCCCAGTCCTGGGAGGGGAAGAACTTCCCCTATATAAACCTAGGGCTGAGGCAGGGTTAGTGAGTAGAGAAGAAGTAGAGACAGAGAAGAGAAGCAGATATAGGAAAGAACATCAGGAGCTCTGTGGGAGCAGTGCTACAAGGAGTCAGGGGCTGGCAGCTGCAGAGCTCGCCCTGACTGAGAAGTTATCACCGGACCCGGAGTCCGAGGCTGTGGGGACTAACTCCTATCCAGCAGCAGAAACCGACCGGCAGGGGATTGCAGGTCCTCTGGCCCAGAAACCCGAAGGCACGGTCACACGCGTGGGACCAGCACCGCCGTCGTGGAGCGGAAGCTACTAGAAGGCCCCGAGTCACCGGCCATACGGGTGAGCACCACACGGTACACTCAGGGACGTGGGCTACTTATACCCGCTTCTAGCAAGGTAGCCAGAAGAGTATCGTTAGTTTGGGAGGCCTACAACTCCGCCTGGCCAGGGGAGATCCCATCTGCTCAAGGACTGACCAGGCCCCAATCGCTAGCCAGTACTCCGGGAGGGTCTATCGTTGTCACCAGTAAAGACCCTGAACTACACCGTACCGTCTCTGAGTGGTTCCTGCTACCCCCATCATCCACGTCGGCTGCCCTGAGGCCATACCCCTCCCGTTGGGGGTTATACTATCACGCTGCACAATCCTACCACCGGCCTCAGCGGTCTGCCCTGCAGCAGCAGCTCCTTAGCTGTACTCAACGGGTGGCGTAGTCGTCCAACATCTACCGCTAATACAGCGCCACTTAGTCTGACTCCCTGGGCACGGACCGGATCACCGCCATGAGACTACAACCCTCAAGAGATCCGGCTCCGGGTAAGCTCCCGCATGCGCAACGCAGCGCGACACAGGCCCAGGGGCGCGTCACATACAGCGAGTCCTCTGTGCAATAACATATATGCTCTATATGGTGAAAGATATTCTCATCTTGAGGGGGATGAAACATGCCATTTTTTCCTGACCGGGGTGTACAGAATCTCATAGAATCTGCCAAATGTTACTAATTTCAGATTAGTTTAAATAGACTGTCTGCTTAAGACATTATTGTTTAAAAGGTTGCCACGCACCAGTGGTATCCAATTGTACAAAGGATCTGACAGAGAATATGGTTCCCATATGTAATCAGATGTGAGTGGATGCTTAGGCTAAGTTTCCCACAGTGAGAATTTGTTGCGCTATTTTCACACACAAAAATGCAGCACATTACAGAAACAGCAAAGTGGATGTGTTTTATGCAAATCTCATGCCCGCTGTGCTGATATTTAACACTGTAGAAATGAACCTGTGGTGTGTTTTTGAATTCCGTAGCATGTTCATTTCAATTGCGGTAAATATATGTTTTAACTGCTGTTTTAACCCGTAAAGTTGAATGAGATGCAGAAAATCCACAGATAAAAATTGCATATTTGCTTTTAGTGCATTTCTGCAGTAGAAACGCAGTAAAAACACATTTAATCCGCACATGAAAAATATAGCACTCGTATGAGAAAACGTGACATCTAAATGAGCCCTTGGACAACCCCTATTCATATGCTCCATTAGAGCACATAGATGGAAAAAAAGCAATGTGGACATCTTTGTCATCACCTGTCATAAATTTTACCAATACGCAGCTCGCCTCTTTCTTTTCTTAAGCTGATTCTTGTTGTTGAAGCATGTGCAAGTATATGGCCTCCAATGGGCTTTTTGGGATCTGCTTGAAAGCTAGAGAAAAAGAGGTTTTTGAAAACTAAATATAAACAATCATCTTATATATTAAACCATTATTATGTATATTTCCATTTCAAACCGTGATCATGGTCTTTATAGTGTTTGTGATGGTGTGATATGGTGTGTGGGGTATCATTCTGTCTATGTTCATATTTTTACTGAATTTCGGAGTGTTGTCTTGTTGCTCTGTATCATTCTGTGTATTCCCTCTAAGGTGACTACACAGCATTTAATCTTAATTATCCAGACGTCTAAAGACTGTCGTCTTATGAGTTTTCAAAGTTTACTCTTGATATTTTTGAATGGCTGCTGTTTGCCTCTTATATCAGCTCCTACAGGGTATTGTCTGCTATCTTAGCAAAACAGGGACGTAGGATCATTGAACAATCGATGTTTGATATGTTGATTGACCATTGTATGGGACCCTGTGGCTTGTTGACCTGCAGAGCAGAGGAGGACAAACTATGCAGGTTGATTAAATATTCAAACAATGAGAGGTGAGCCCCTGCCATCTCCCCCCTGACCTGTGGATGATGACTTGAAACACAAATGTGGGTATGAAGAGGAATTTTCTATCCTTCTGGGGAGAGAAACCAGCAAGATAGGTCCTTTGTGGGACGCTGATGTGAAGGCCAGCACTCCGGAGAGACTTGGAGAAACCCGGATTGCCCTGGAAATACTGCTGGAGGAGTCTATATGGAAACGTATCTAGACTATTTCATCCTCCGTCTGCTGGATTGCTTGACTCTCATCTCCCGGGGCATTTATCCCATTACTGGACTGTATCCATGTTCCTGGAGTATTTTATCCTCTGTGTGGTGGATTGTTTATGGCCCTTTCGGTTTGCATGTAATAAAGGTTCTTGCGACTGTTCACTCATCTCTGGCTCTGCTGATTGTGTGATACCGGAGTAGGACCCAGTGACAACTTGTATAATATTTCATAGGATATCATGCACATATTGTACATAGCATGGGGGTGACAACGGATTAGACACAGAAGATTCCAAAAGATCTAAGAGGAATAAAGAACCAAAACTAAAAATCTAGTGACATCTTTTCCAAAGAAATCATTGGACCATGTATCAAGCATGTATCCAGTGTCGTAGCTATAGTCTGATGGGCCCCAGTGCAAAATTTGGACCGGCCCCCTGCCCCCATCCTGGTATAGATGTCTCTTATCCTTGGCACCATCATGATATACTGTATATCCCCCATCCTGGTACATATGCTTCCCGTTCTGCCGCTGTTCTTTAATGTATAGAAGAAAATAAACCATTATACTGTACTCACCAGGGGCGTACATAGAAGTCATGTGGCTCCAAAGAAGAAGTATAAACGCAGTCTCCATAGTTCTCCATATAATATACTGCACAGCTCATAGTCCTCCATAAAGTATAATGCACAGCTCATAGTCATCCATAAAGTATAATGCACCCCCATAGTCAACAATAGTAGTATAATGCACCCCATAGACATCAACAGTAGTATAATGCACCCCCATAGACATCCATAGTAGTATAATGCACCCCATAGACACATCTATGGTAGTATAATGCACCCCATAGACACATCCGTAGTAGTATAATGCACCCCACAGACATCCATAGTAGTATAATGCACCACATAGACATGCATAGTAGTATAACACACCCCCAGAGACATCCATAGTAGTATAATGCACCCCATAGATATCTTTAGCAGTATAATGCACCCCATATAAATCCATAGTAGTCTAATGTACCCCATAGACATCTATAGTAGTATAATACATCCCATAGGCATCGACTGTAGTATAATGCACCCCATAGACATCTATAGCAGTATAATGCACCCCCCATAGACATCCATAGTAGTCTAATGCACCCCACAGACATCTATAGTAGTATAATGCATCCCATAGGCATCAACTGTAGTATAATGCACCCCCATAGACATCTATATTAGTATAATGTACCCCATAAACATCCATAGTTGTATAATGCACCCCCATAGACATCCATAGTAGTATAATGCACCCCCACAGACATCCATAGTAGTATAATGCACCACATAGACATGCATAGTAGTATAACACACCCCCAGAGACATCCATAGTAGTATAATGCACCCCATAGATATCTTTAGCAGTATAATGCACCCCATATAAATCCATAGTAGTCTAATGTACCCCATAGACATCTATAGTAGTATAATACATCCCATAGGCATCGACTGTAGTATAATGCACCCCATAGACATCTATAGCAGTATAATGCACCCCCCATAGACATCCATAGTAGTCTAATGCACCCCACAGACATCTATAGTAGTATAATGCATCCCATAGGCATCAACTGTAGTATAATGCACCCCCATAGACATCTATATTAGTATAATGTACCCCATAAACATCCATAGTTGTATAATGCACCCCCATAGACATCCATAGTAGTATAATGCACCCCCACAGACATCCATAGTAGTATAATGCACCCACATAGACATCCATAGTAGTATAATGCACCCTATACACATCCATAGTAGTATAATGCACCCCATAGACATCCATAGTAGTATAATGCACCCCATAGACATCTATAGTAGTATAATGCACTCCCATAGTCATTCATAGTAGTATAATGCACCCCCATAGACATCCATAGTAGTATAGGACGCACATCCAGCTGAAGATTTTGCTGGCGTTTGCGGACCTTGGCCCTCACCTGCCAGGCCCGGTCGCAGCGGCGACCGCAGTCATTGCGCCCCTCCATGTATCTAATTATTATTCCTGGAACAGCCACTTTATCTTTTACACATACAACTGATGGACAATCAGAGAATTTGTTCATTGCAGTTGATGTAATGGGCACAGCCCATAATGTAATGTATGCATCTCATACATTTGCAAATAGTTATGAGCATCTGGAGGAATATATACAATGTGGAAAATTTTTGAAGCGTTTTACACCAAATTTTTGCACAAAAAAATTGCAACTTTATCTCATTCTACAATGCTCCCACAACTATTCAAAAGTGAGTGTGGTTATTTAAGGATATGGACATGCTGCCCACTTTTCCCCTTGAAGTTTCAATGTTGTGAAATGTGTTATATGGTGTAATGTGAGATGTCATGTAAAATGTAATAAGTATTAATGATAAGTAATGTGAATTATGATGTGTGTTAGATATTTGTAGTTTGACAATCGGAACAGTTAGAGTTAATGTTTGTGACTAACCCAGAATGGGAGGGACTATCTGGGAAGACAGTGGAGAACTTCCTAACAGAGAGTTAGATAGGGCCTGGAGTGGATAGTGAGCGGGGATGAAGGTCCAGGGTGAACAGAGCTGCATTCTGGGGTGACCCTAAATGAGAGGAGACTGAAGAGAAGGGATAGCGAAATCTGAATGACAAGAGACTAAGAGACAGAGTAGCCTTCCAGAGACGGGTCCTAGGAGAGGAAGCCTAGCCACGAGACCCCAAGCTTATAATGCTGGAAGGTAACGGGCCTAAGCAGGACTTAGTATGTGGGACTAGTGAAGGGTTCCCAGCAGGAGTTTCAGGGCGCCAGTAGTGGAAAGAGGATGCGGAACCGCAGAACAAGTAGATGACACTTGTTGATCAGGACTGTAGTGTCGAAGCTGGGTTGTGAAGTAGGGAAAAACAGTCGACATAGAGATCCCTGAAGTAAACTACTGACGAAGTAAACTGTGGAAAATGCTTCAAGTTGCAAAGGAAACGTTCATACGGCTTTGTACCTGCTGTCCCTTGTATATAATCATCATCAAGTTGTTGAACAGTAAACAGTTTATTTTTTAATGGTGGTCTCCCTCACTGAATTGTGAAACATCTTGTCCTGGTAAACCAGCAACATAGGTCACATGCGGCCTGAACGGAAGTAATGTCCACACAGCACAAGTCCACACACCCCGCCAGGACCTCCACTTTCATGTAATGTGCCAGGGTGCCACAGACGAGTGCTCTGCCCACAGCTGCCGCCCTTCAGCACGTTAAAAATATCTATGCAAATGAGAGCTTAGCCAAATGTATGAATTGTGATTTTCTAAAAATTTTAATAGAAAAGTGTCAAACTCACTCCAGTAATGGGGTGGCATAAACACAGGAGTGACATTTGTAGACAAAAGTTTTAATATCTTAAGATGTTCCACATTCATAAAACATAGTATGACATTGATAAATTTTGTTCAAATGCAGCCATAAACAATACTAACTTAAAAAAAAACTTATGATAAATACCCCCAAAAATGTTTACATACTTGCACAGTTTATTGTGCTGAAATATACTATATAGGCAAAAGTATTGGAACACACCTCTTAAATAATAAATTCAGGGTTTTCATTCAGTCCCATTGTCACAAGTTTCTTTAGGCCTCTTTCAAACATCAGTGCTTTTTCTAGTTTGCAAAGCAGTTTGAATTTCATCAGTGTTTGGTCATTGTCAGGGTAGGTTCACATGAGCGTATTTTCGGTATGAGTACTGTCTGTGTTAAAATGAACGGTACATGGATAGCACTATGGCCAAATGTTATTCAATTGGCTGCTCAGATGAGCGTTTTTTTTTCACTGACAAAATATGTACATGAAAAAAATCACAGCATGCACTAGATTATTTCTTAGGCCGGAGACGCAAGCGGGATATGCTCCTGCTCGGCTGCAAGTGGGATCCGACAGTCCGTGCTCGGTGCTTCAATCCTCTCGCATGAGAAGATCGCAGCACAGCTGCGGAGGAGACCGAGAAATTAATTTCTCCATCTCCTCCATTGCCGGCGTCTGCAGGAATCGCACTGCACTCGGGTGATATCTAAGTGCAGTGCGATGTTTCACATGCATCCATAGGCTTATATGGGTGTGTGTGATCCGATTCACGGATGCAATAGTGTAGCGCCCCGAGGGTTCGGCCGCTACAGGGGTATTGCACCTCAGACCGGAGGTGTGATATTCCACTCCCAGGTAAGGATGGAGTGTGGACCAGGGCTCAGTTAGCTGCATGCAGCACACACACCCCATTTCCGAGGGACAGCTCAACGGTGCTCCCACTAGACAGAAGTGCAGGCACGACCGACCATGTCCCTGCTGGAGTGGGGAGGGAGGGGTGGAACACCCAGTGCTGTAGGGGCAGATAGGGGGCGGTTCCTGAGCGTAGGAGGGAGCCCATTGGTTGCTGGTCACCTGGGCTCATGGCTAGAGGGAGGTATAAAAGGTGGGCACCATCTGAGATCTATGTTCAGTTCTGTGGAGAGGAGAAGACAGGGAGCAGCAGCTCAGGCTGAGTGCTTCTCCAGAGGCAGGCCTAGGGAAGAGGCCGGGGCCTGAGAGGAGAAGGAGAGGTGGGCCTGGAGAAGAGGCCGAGGAGGAGGTGAAGGGGAGCTGAGATTCTGGCTCATCTCAGCTCCAAGACAAAGGAACAGAAACAGAAAGGAACTGCAAAGAAGGAGAGACAGAGAAACAGAAGGGCTCAGGAACAAGAAGGTGGAAGGGACCCTAAGAACCCACGAGAATCCAGGGTGCAGGGTCAGGCAGATTAAGGGTACCGGATCCCAAGTTGGTGGAGGAGAAACAACCCTCAGCCAAAGACCGATCGTCGTGATCATATATTGGTGCGACACCTCATCAAACCTGCTAGGAAGGCACCATATAGGACAGCGGAGGACGGGACCCACGTTTAACCGCACAGGTCCGCGGCAGCTGGACAAAAGTAGGTCACTGGTGAGGCAGGCCAGAGAAAGGATAAAAGGGGGTCCTGTGCCATGCTCCTGAACTGCCTGGGAGTTGACCGAGCCCCTCACCTGGTGGACGCAGCACGGCTCGGGCGGTCACTGCTGGCCGAAGTGACCTGGAACAAACGAACTGTGAGTAAAGACCCTGGACTGTAACTTGTTGTCTGTGTGCTCCTTCGCGCCTCCAGCACTATCAGCACCGGGACCCGCACTACCATCACTCCCAACATCCACTACACTGCCCTGGGGCTGCACTCTTCCCGTGGGGAGTCACATCACCTCAGCTGCACCCATCATCAGCCCCAGAGGACTGCCTTGCAGCGGCGGTTCCTAATAACCGCAATCCACGGGTGGCGTAGTCGGACATTATCTGAAGCACTTAGCAGACTACCATTGGTCTGACCACCCTGAGCCGCGGGACCGGGTCACCACTACTACTCCCAGCGTCTCCCTATCGCCCGGTTCCGCGTGCCCCACGGCCCAGGGGGCGAGTCAGCTTTGGCGTAGTGGGCAGGATCATTACCAACCCGCCACAAGCGGGTATTGCGTGCCTGAAGAAAATTGCACATGTACCTTAAAAAGAAATTTCCCGCCGTCCGGAGTCGTTTCCCGCCATCCGGAGCCGATTCCCGCCATCAGACGCCATCTTGGACCATTTCCCTCCATCTTCATCCGTTTTTCCCGCCCTGGCAGAGCGGACGCCATTATGTGTGCACCAAAAGACAGCAGGAAGCCACCTCCCATCGTGGGCCAGGTCCCAGAATGGCGCCAAAGAAGGAGCCCGCCCCCACCAGCCATGAATGCAGCAGTGGAGATGTCCATCAACATGGGGGGGCTGCCCCTGAAAGTGATTGTCAGCAGAATGCCCCAGGACCACCCCCTCTGGGGGCGGAGAGAGAAGAAAACTGTTGGGCAGGACGCAGTCTGGATCAGTCTGGCCAGGCCACACCCAAAGATAGAGACAGGAACCAGCTCCAGCGCCCTGGCGCGTGGCCTGCTGCAGGCCGAATCCCCATGCAGCTTCACGGAGCTGCTAGCACACCTCCCCAAGGAAGACCCCGAGTATGTGTGGGCTGCGCTGGAGGAGCTGGACCGGAGGATGGTCCGGGCGCAGCAGGACGTGATCGCCGGATGGAAGAAGGAAGTGGCCCGGCGGGCCGTGATCCTGCAGCAGGAGGCGCCGTCGACATCCAGCGGCACACCAGCCACCGAGGGCAGTGAAAGCAGAGCGGAGGCCGAGGACGACGCCGCGGAGGAGGCCGCGACAGCAGAGGCAGGTAACGGAGACGCCCCTACCCCGAACCCTGGGTCCGCCGACCTGCCCCTGCACCCTGTTGCGGAGCCCAACGTACCTGAACCCGCCATCGACACCGTGCCTCCACCGCTACCAACCGGTTCCCAGGCCATCGACACCACCAGCGAGCCCCGCCCCACGCCGTGCCCTCTGACCCCGGGCGTGATCAGCAGACCACAATCGCAGGCCCGGTCACAAGGCCTAGCGCCCCCGTACTCCGCCCGTCGACGGGAGTACTGCCGCCAACAGCTGGAGGTGTTCGAGAGGGAGCAGCGGGAGCGGCACATGAAACAGGAGAAGCTGCAGGCCCAAAGTGCGGAGCAGAAGATGAAGGCCCGACGAGATCCCCGAGCTGCCCGCGGTCCCCGAGTCACCGGGACTGTCGTGAAATTTCACATGGAACATGGCTGCGGTTTCATCCGAGACCCCGAGACCAGCAGTGACGTGTTTGTGACAAGGAGAGATGTGGAGAGTCACCTACCGGAAGGCCATCGTGGGCGGGATCTATTCCCAGGCGACGTGGTGTCTTACACCCGACACCAAGGCGTGAAGGGGTGGTACGCCCTACACGTCCGCCGAGTAGTAGAGGAGGAGGAACAGCACTACTCGGACGTTGAGTACCAGGAGGGCCCGGACGGGCCTGAAGATCCGTATGAGGAGGAAGAAGGAGTGTCACGAAGACACCGTTACTAGTGAACGGTCAAGTGGCATTATAAATAGTTACCCGTAAGGGTGCAAAGGAACTGTGTGGGACTGTTTCAAATTGCGTGTGGTCCCTGTTGGGACTGATATAGGACTGTGTGAAAGTTATCCCCTACATCCCCTACCAGGCTGAGGACTGTGAGCAGCCATTTCCCTTCCCAAAACTGGCCGAGGACTGGGAACGGCCAATCCCATGTATATAGTTGCGCTTCTTAAAGCGCCCCCCTACTGGTTTTATACAAGAACCGCAACGTCTACCTCAAAGTTAAAATGGACTGTTGCACCTTTAAAAAGAAAGAACACCTGGTCGCAAGTTGCACCGCCGCCAGGATCCAAGAATGTGCTTTACTTAAAAAAATGTTTTATGTGAAAAGGTTTTATATGCTGCTAAATAGTCATGTGAAAGTTTTCTATAATGTTTTATACAAAAGAGTTCCGGAAGTATTGAAAAAGTTTTCTATAATGTCTAGTGAAAAGAAAAGTGTGTCCCATAAAGGGAGTTGAACCGTAATGTCTGTTTCTAATGTAAAAAGTTATTGAAAAAGTCTTTGCATGTCCTGTAATCAACTGTTTTTGCTCTTTTCCAGCCCGAGGGCGTGCTGTGCTTTACCAGGGGGGAATGTAGCGCCCCGAGGGTGCGGCCGCTACAGGGGTATTGCACCTCAGACCGGAGGTGTGATATTCCACTCCCAGGTAAGGATGGAGTGTGGACCAGGGCTCAGTTAGCTGCATGCAGCACACACACCCCATTTCCGAGGGACAGCTCAACGGTGCTCCCACTAGACAGAAGTGCAGGCATGACCGACCATGTCCCTGCTGGAGTGGGGAGGGAGGGGTGGAACACCCAGTGCTGTAGGGGCAGATAGGGGGCGGTTCCTGAGCGTAGGAGGGAGCCCATTGGTTGCTGGTCACCTGGGCTCATGGCTAGAGGGAGGTATAAAAGGTGGGCACCACCTGAGATCTAGGTTCAGTTCTGTGGAGAGGAGAAGACAGGGAGCAGCAGCTCAGGCTGAGTGCTGCTCCAGAGGCAGGCCTAGGCAAGAGGCCGGGGCCTGAGAGGAGAAGGAGAGGTGGGCCTGGAGAAGAGGCCGAGGAGGAGGTGAAGGGGAGCTGAGATTCTGGCTCATCTCAGCTCCAAGACAAAGGAACAGAAACAGAAAGGAACTGCAAAGAAGGAGAGACAGAGAAACAGAAGGGCTCAGGAACAAGAAGGTGGAAGGGACCCTAAGAACCCACGAGAATCCAGGGTGCAGGGTCAGGCAGATTAAGGGTACCGGATCCCAAGTTGGTGGAGGAGAAACAACCCTCAGCCAAAGACCGGTCGTCATGATCATATATTGGTGCGACACCTCATCAAACCTGCTAGGAAGGCACCATATAGGACAGCGGAGGACGGGACCCACGTTTAACCGCACAGGTCCGCGGCAGCTGGACAAAAGTGGGTCACTGGTGAGGCAGGCCAGAGAAAGGATAAAAGGGGGTCCTGTGCCATGCTCCTGAACTGCCTGGGAGTTGACCGAGCCCCTCACCTGGTGGACGCAGCACGGCTCGGGCGGTCACTGCTGGCCGAAGTGACCTGGAACAAACGAACTGTGAGTAAAGACCCTGGACTGTAACTTGTTGTCTGTGTGCTCCTTCGCGCCTCCAGCACTATCAGCACCGGGACCCGCACTACCATCACTCCCAACATCCACTACACTGCCCTGGGGCTGCACTCTTCCCGTGGGGAGTCACATCACCTCAGCTGCACCCATCATCAGCCCCAGAGGACTGCCTTGCAGCGGCGGTTCCTAATAACCACAATCCACGGGTGGCGTAGTCGGACATTATCTGAAGCACTTAGCAGACTACCATTGGTCTGACCACCCTGAGCCGCGGGACCGGGTCACCACTACTACTCCCAGCGTCTCCCTATCGCCCGGTTCCGCGTGCCCCACGGCCCAGGGGGCGAGTCAATAGCAGCATGCTACGATTGTTTTTGCATGCTGTATTCTGCATTAATTGAATGTCTCTTATTATGCTTTAGGGTCTGGAAAGATCCCCAGGGCATAGTAAACGTAAGATGTAGATGTTGCACATCATAACCTTATAACATGCGTGTGCAGATATCTGCTTTGCCTAGTCGGGGCTGGAAGTCACGGTCTAGAATGCAGGTCCTAAAGTCGCAGTGTACGTCGTGACATTACGACATGCACTCTGGACAGGGACTTCTGGCTGAGACTAGGTCAAGGACATCCTCACGCATGCGCAGTGTCATACCAGGCCTTGTCAAAACCAGAAATCTCGGCCTAGCGTGAAGATGCCTGGGGTTTCAGCACACATCGGTGGTAAGAAAATGCACCAAGGACCATACGGGTATGAGCAAGTAGTAGAGGTGGCCGGCAAGGTGAGCATTGTTTAATTTATTGTTTGTAACCTTATTCTAGCCCACTCCAGTTCAGTAAAATGGCGGTCATCAGACTGAATTTTGCTTAGTTTGCAAAGAGGGAATTACAAAAAATCCACATTCTGGAAAATACGGATTTTTGTAAAATTCAAGTAGAACTCAATTCCACTCAAAAAAATTAGCCCATCTCTTAACCACACCATGGTTTTTGAAAGGTATGAAACACAGATAGAACACAAGACGTGATTTATGAATATCTGAGTGAGGCCTTACAAATATTTGTGAAATAATGGGTCATCCTAAAGCACTCACTTGAACTCGATAGTACTTTAATAGGATGCCACAATTGCAACAAAATTACCCCTGTTGCTGTGGCGATACGTATAAAATACTGGTCCCCATATGGTAATATACAGATGTACTGTATATATACCCTGCATGCTTTTTTCTGTTTTCAGATTGGAACACACTATGTAGTAACTTCATAATGTTCAGTATATTTATAGGTTTATGATAATTAGGGTTACATCCATCCAATATGCATGTCTTACGGGTTTACATTCACCAATTTGGCTCTCTTCACAAACAGAAATTATACTTCTTGGACTCCCTGACAAAGCCCTTTTGCCTAGCCAACCAGTACTCCTATTTTGCACTGATGACGGTAAATACCCTGACATTGAGTCTTTTCAGTCAAATTGAGGTTATAATTATATATTTTATGCTGCTCTTTCCACTTTTGATTTGTGGATGGAGAAGTTTTTAAAAAGTTGCAATTCTCACTCAAGTGGAGGAATTGAGTAAAAATTGGAGAAAGAGCAAATTTGGTGCAAATAAAGGATAAACAGCCACATGCAAAGATGATTTAAAAAACATTGCCTTTTTTGCCATATCTGAAATCCTTGGACATGACAGGTGTAAAGGTGTTGTCTGGTTATATCATATTGATGACCTATCGGAAGGATAGGTCATAAATATGATATCGGTGGTGGCTGATACCTGGGGCTCCCACCGATAGGTTATTTGCTGTGTTGGCTGCCAGATGTAAGCACATGGAACAGAGCAACAAAGTGCAGCTCCAATCAATGTGTAGCAGCTGATGCTGGGTCTTTTGAATAGAACCTCCTCTGCAATACCTGGCAGTGGACTCTTAATCTTGATGAATATGTCCAGCAGCATTATTACATGTGTTTAATTCATGTGGCCACTAGAGCAAATAACAGCTGATCAGTGGGAATGCCATGTGATATGATGTCCAATAGGAAAGCTGGACGACAATAGCGCAAAATAGGGTCTTACAAGGATAGAGAATGGGAGAACAGTAGATGCAGAGATGTGCTCACCAAGGAAGGTTGTGGGTCCACAACACCATAAAAAGTTCAGAAAACTACTGCTGCAGATCCAAGGAAGCATTCAGAGAGAATGATAAAAAGGAGAATAGATCTTTTCTGCTCCGAAGACACCAATATTGGTTTCCAAAAATGATGAAGAAAGGAATCCAAGAGGCAACGTGTAGAGAATTGTGTTTTTTAATTATCAACGCATTTCAAAGTTCACAGACTTCTTCATCAGGACAAACCACATTGCCTACTGGATTCCTTTCTTCATCATTTTTGGAAACCAATATTGGTGTCTCCATTTTATTTTTCTCCCTGAATGTGACATGATGTGATATAGATCATATCAAAGTGATGTGACTGTAAAATTTGTGATTTCTACCATACAAACTTGAATTGTAACTTACGTCATTGTGGCCCCTGGATCAGCAGTCATCTGATTTGTAATAAATACAGCAACATTGTACTCTAAAGAAATAAATGGCACAATTAGAAAAGTTATTTCATTGTAGAATCAAATTGGATTTGTTCTCATGTACATAACAAAATATATGCACGGAAGCTGTAAAGCAGTGCTTTAACCCCTTAACGACCGCCGATACACATTAAAACAGCGGCCGCTTAGGGGCCTTATTCCTTCATTGCCGTTTTAAAACGGCAATCGGGAATAGGTCTATAGCACCCCCCAGAGTCCAAAAATCTCCAGGGTCTCAGCTACCTGGGGAGAACATGATCAGGGTCATATTTTCCAGTCCCCAATCACGTGATCGCTGTTATTCAATGAAAAACGGCGATCAAGTAAAAAAAAAAAAGTGTGCCCGCTATTAAAATAATTTATCTCTCTTCTGACATGATATACATGTCAGAGGAGAGAGAAATGATGTCCCCAAACACCTCCCCGCTACCTCCGCCATTCCTTGGGTCCTGCTGATCCATCCCCTGGCCCTCCGTCTCGTTTTCCAGAAAAAAGATGACGTTACCTGTCGGCCGTCACATGGCAACAGGAGGAATTTTTCCTATTGGTTCCATTTGATCACTGTGATGGACCCTATCCTTGTGGGTGCAGTTTCCAAAATAGGGTCAATTGTGGGAGGCTTCTGCTGTTTGGGCACCTCAGAGGCCCTGCAAATGTGACATGTCACCCGCAATTTATTTCAGCTAATTTGTGCTCCAAAATTCAAATATTGCTCCTTCCGATCTGAGCCCTACTGTTTGTCTAAACAGAACTTTTTGACTGCAGGTGCATCTCACTAAATTAGAACATCATCAAAAAGTTAATTTATTTCAGTTCTTCAATACAAAAAGTGAAACTCATATATTATATAGAGTTATTACAAACAGAGTGATCTATTTCAAGTGTTCATTTGTGTTAATGTTGATGATTATGGCTTACAGCCAATGAAAACACAAAAGTCATTAACTCAGTAAATTAGATTAACAAAAAACACCTGCAAAGGCTTCCTAAGCATTTAAAAAGGTCCCTTAGTCTGTTTCAATAGGCTCCACAATCATGGAGAAGACTGCTGACTTGACAGATGTCCAGAAGGCAGTCATTGACACTAAGTAAATGCAAAGTAAATTTTGCATTTCATTTGGAAATCAAGGTCCCAGAGTCTGGAGGAAGAGTGGAGAGGCCACAATCAAAGCTGCTTGAGGTCTAGTGTGAAGTTTCCACAATCAGTGATGTTTTGGGGAGCCATGTCATCTGCTGGTGTAGGTCCACTGTGTTTTATCAAGACCAGAGTCGGTGCAGCCGTCTACCAGGAAATTTTAGAGCACTTCATGCTTCTCCCTGCCGACAAGCTTTTGGAGATGGAAATGTCATTCTCCAGCAAGACTTGGCACCTGTCCACACTGCCAAAAGTACCAATACCTGGTTTAAAAACAACAGTATCACTGTGCTTGATTGGCCAGCAAACTTGCCTGACCTTAACCCCATAGAGAGTCTATGGGGTATTGTCAAGAAGAAGATGAGAGACACCAGACCCAACAATGCAGACGAGCTGAAGGCTGCTATGAAAGCAACCCGGGCTTCCATAACACCTCAGCAGTGCCACAGGCTGATCCCCTCCATGCCACGCCGCATTGATACAGTAATTGATGCAAAAGGAGCCCTGACCAAGTATTGAGTGCATTTACTGAACATACATTTCAGTAGGCCAACATTTTGGATTTTAAAAACATTTTTCAAACTGTTATAAAGTATTCTAATTTACTGAGATAATGACTTTTGTGTTTTCATTGGCTGTAAGCCATAATCATCAACATTAATACAAATGAACACTTGAAATAGATCACTCTGTTTGTAATGACTATATAATATGAGTTTCACTTTTTGTATTGAAGAACTGAAATAAATTAACTTTTTGACGATATTCTAATTTAGTGAGATGCACCTGTACATATGGGGTATCGCCACGCTCATAAGAAAATGGGTAACTAACTGTAGGGTCCATTTTTTGGTGTTACCTCTTGCAAAAGTGAGAAATTTTGGGCTAAAGCAAGATTGTTGTGAAAAAAATTAACTTTTTCAATATGATCACCTAATGTTATCAAATTCTGTGTCGTACCTGTAGGTTAAAAATTCTCACTATACCCCTAGATAAAATGCTTGAGGGTGTAGTTTCCAAAATGGGATCAGTTATCTGGGGATTTCTGCTGTTTAGGCACCTTAGGAGCCCTGCAAATTCGACATGGTGCCCACCATCACTTTCAGCCAAATTTGTGTTCCAAAATTCAAATATTGCTCCTTCCACTCCGAGCTCTGCCGTTTGTCCAAACAGAACTTTTTGACTACATGTGTGGAATCGACGCATTCGTAAGAAAGTGGGTAACAAACTGTAGGGTCTACTTTTTGGTGTTACCTCTTGCAAAAGTGAGAAATTTGGGGCTAAAGCAAGATTTTAGTGGTAAAATTTAATTGAATTTTTTTTTTCACTTTGCATTAATTTCTGTGTAGCAACTGAAGGGTTAAAAAATTTCCTGACAACAGTTTTAAAGTATTTGAGGGGTGCGGTTTTTAAAATGGTATCACTTTTGGGGAATTTCCAATATGTAGGCCCCCTCAAAGTCCACTTTCCCAGTGGGTCATGGCACCTAAAAATCATGGCAGTAAAATCTGCACTAAATTATGGCACTCATTCCCTTCTTCGTTTTGTACTGTGCCTCAAATTCCCGATTACATGTAAGGTATTCGCATACTCAGGAGAAATTGCACAACAAACTGAGATGTCCATTTTTTCCTATTAGCCCTTATAAAAATTAAAAATTTGGGGCTAAAACAGTTCAGCGGTAAAAATGTAATTTTTCATCCTTCACCACCCAATGATATAAATTTCTGTGAGGCACATGTGGTGTCAACATGCTCACTGCACCCCCTAGATGAATTCATTGAGAGATGTAGTTTGTAAAATGACATCAATTATGGAGTGTTTCCGCTGTTCTGACACCTCAGGGGCTCAGTCAATGTGACATGGCACCCTCAAACCATTCCAGCAAAATCTGAACTCCAACATGGCGCTTCTTCCCTTCTGGGCTTTGCACTGTGCCTCAAAAGTAGTTTTCCTCCACATATGAGGTATCGGTGTACTCAGGAGAGTGTAATCTAAGTGTAATGCGATTATCTCCCATGCGAGAATCGGATCACAGGGGTGGAGAAGATGGAGAACGTAATTTCTCCATCCTCTCCATTGTTTGTGGCCACGGATGTAGGACTGTACTCGGATGACATCTGAGTGCACTGCCCCACAGTATAACATTGGTCCAAGTAATAAAACATCGGCTAGCACTCGGCCGTGTTATACGTTCATGTGAGCGAGCCCTTAACCAGAGTTTAAAAAAGCATAGGAAAAATCGTCCAATTTTCATCCATATTGTCATCCATATGCCCTCTCTGTGTCCGTTTTTTATGTACGTGTGCCAATTTTAGCTTGGATAGCACATGTTTATATAATATTCTTGTCTGCATGAGACCTTGAACGGACAGCACAGAATGACTGTTCAAACTAAGTCCCGCCGCTCGGTGCATTACGGCGGGGCTAATCATTTAAATACTTGTACACCTTCCATCTGCTTGTTTTTCCCTGTATCTGCCCCTGTATGTCCCCCTCTTCTTTGATTGACAGCTCAGCCTTCATAGAGCCAAAGAAGACCAGCCTATAGATGAAAACCAAACAGGTGAGAAGGTGTATTTAAATGATTGGCCCCGCCGTGAAGCACTGAGAGCCTGTACTTGGTTTGAACAGTCATTCGGTGCTGACAGAATCGCTTTAAAGAATGGGCTGCAGAATAAGCTGTTACAGGTGCCACATGAAAATAAAGTTGCGGCCAAATGTTTAAGACTGACAAATTCTGGTGTTTTTAGATCTTTTAGTTGGATATTTCTATGGTTACTGACGTACAATTATCAGCATTTTATACATTTTTAACTTTTATTGACAAATACATCAAGTTTATGCAAACGCATAAAATTTACAGGGTTGATCGTTATTTTTAAAGATATCTGCCCTTCACTCTGGTAGCTGGATATCATTTTCTGGGCCAAATCCTGACTGATGACAGCCCATTTTTGTCTAATCAGTGCTTTATCACGATTTTGGTGTTTTTGTTTGTCCACCCATTTTTTGCTTGACCACAGTCCAACTCAACGTGATTGAGATCTGGGAAGTTTCCTGGTCAATTATCCAAAATTTCAATGTTTTGTTCACCAAGCCACATAGTTATCAATTTTGCCTTGTGACATGATACCACCATATGTATGAGTATTTGCTTATAAATCCTGTATACAAAAGCAGACAGTATTTGGCAAGGTGCTTGTTGAAGTGATTGCTGTCTTTTAAAATAACAAAATGTTATTAATTTAGGAAACTCACCTTCTGAAATTTTCTGAAGCCTAGACAGCATCTGAGCTAGTTTCTGCTGTCTTCAGCCAACTCTCCACGCCCACTAAAATCCACTCGGAAGAGAGCCATTATTGAATCAATAATCTGAAATCAAGATCAGAAATTGATCATAGCCTGAACATTACTGACAAAGTTAGCATAGCCTTTAAATAAGTTAAAAATAACTTCTTTTTATTTTCAAAAACTAGAAGTTAAATATTCAAAACATAGGATTTCACTTCTACAGTCTGTGAAGTGTCAAAAAAAAAATGCATACTGTAAAAAATGGCAATGCATGGTCTCAAATTAATATATATTGTAACAGAAAAATGGTGAAAATGTGAGCGGTGGATATAGAAATTGCTTAATAGTCTGACATGGTTGAAAATTCGTTGCCATTTATTTTGCATTATGAGCATTCAATCTGTTGAAGGATTCAGTTAAATTCTGTCTTTTACCTTTTTAGTGTATACTTTACCATTGTAAGTAAACTGTGCACTAGAACCCAGCAGTGTAAAATAGGGCCGAGAGAAAAAAAAATACGCCTTACGTTATAGGCGCATTGCGCATGCGGGGGATATGCAGACTTAGACTGCACATCACAGGGCCCTGTGACATGCACGGGATGGCAGAGGAGGGGGGAATATGTAAATTAAGTAGGTAGGTGGGGATTTCTTGGCGTCTCCAAGTAAGTATGCAGGGAATTCTTGGCGTCCCCCGGATGCCAAGCATAGGAAAACAAATTTCATAAAAAGATATTTCAAAACAAGCAGACCTCTAATATGGGCCATACAGGTATGTATAGATGTCACGGGTGTATCAGAAGTGACAGACAGTCGCCCTGCAGTTGCAGTACCTCCCTCTTGCTAATTAGCTCCTGGCCTGGGTGTATATATACCTGGTGTGTCTGAGAGGGAGGTGTCGGCTATATTCATTTCTACTTGTGAGGTTTTGGCAGGAGCAGTGCTTCGTCCTCTCTGAAGCTTGAGTCCGTGTGCACATTTGGAGTCGTATAAAGCTAAGCAATCCCCACTGTTTGTCTACCCTTGTTTTCTATAGTGTTTAGCTGAGATCGACTAGTGCTCATCTCCTCCCATCCCTAACCTTAGCCATAAGCCAGGGAAAGACAGGGCGAGGCATGTGTGCAGCAATTGCTGTAGAGGCAATATAGGGATGGTAGTTGAGACAAGGTGACACTAGACTAGACTAGGAGGTCTCCACTTCCCCCTTTCCCTAGTGTCTGGGCTCCCTTTCCCTCTTCCCTCAGTGTTGCACTAAGTCTTTCCCACACCTGGCGTGACAATAGATTTACATTTCTATCACCTGTATGCCCATATTAGAGGTCCGATAGGTCCCAGGGGGTGACAGATTCCCTTTAACAATGATGAATAGGGGCCTAAGTGCATGCCTCTTAGACTAGTCCAGCTAATTATAATATCTAGCACCACAATAATAATAAAGTGATTTTCTGATTGTGCTAAGAACTTGCCTAAACATTGGGGTCGCTAGAAATTAGTGTGAAATGACAAATGCAGCTCTGTAATCAGTAAATAGGGGTAAATCCTGCTGCCATATTCGCTTTAACGGGAATCTGTCAGAGCAGCATGATGTAGAGGCAGAGACCCTGATTGTAACGATGCGTCACTTATTGGATTGCATGGTGCAATTTTGCTAAAATCACAGTTTTATCTGCTGCAGATCTACCAGTTACCTGAATGCTGAGCTCTGTATAATCCGCTCACACCACTGATTGGCAGCTTTCCGTGTAAACTGTGCATAGGCAGAAAGCTAGCAATCAGTGGTAGGGCGGGGTTATACAGAGATCCTGAATATGGCGGACTACATGACAGCAAGTTTACTAGTCCTCTAGTGATAAAATCACTGTTATCTGTAGAAGATTATCAAAACTACGGCAAGCAGCCATGTAAGGGACACATCGCTGGAAACGGTCTTTGGCTCGCTCTATTGTACATTTTGCTGCTCTCAGGTGTGGTGTCAAAAATCTGGTGACATATTCGCTTTAAAGTCAATGAAAATTAATTCTTTCAACCAAAACGGACATTCCTCAGGAAAATACGGAAGAACGAACTATTGTTTTAACCAAACAAACAAAGAGTATCATCATTTGAAATGAAGTCAGTTCTGTTTATTAGCCCATGGCCCCACTATCAGTAATTGGTCAGTATTTTTTCTCAGGAGTGGGAGCCAAAACCAGGTGAAGAACAATCAGAGAAAAGGTATGACAGAAACAAGTCACCAATTCCGCATTTATCACCCACTCCTGGTTTTGGCTCCCACTCCTGACAAAACATACTGACCGAATACTGACCAAATAGCCTTAGGCTGAAAGTTGGAAGAAGATCTTTTGTTCAATGAAAGATCAATCATTCATAAAAGACCTTTTGTTGAAAGAATATTTTCATTAATAATTTTTGTTTTGTGCCCATTGTCACTGAACATATATATATATGGCCAAGTTGAATGGGCAATATGGACTAAGATGTATATGGCACTGTTGGTATTACAACAGTTTGTTAAACAACAGTTCAACCAACAGCATACTTTAATCTCTGCATGAATGGCTTAGGGATCGCTGACACCACTGTCTGAGCGCGATCCAACAAAACATCAGGTTGCACTCGGACCAATGTTAGTCTATGAGGCCGCACACAGGTCCAATTTTTTGCTTGGTCCGAGGAAAAAAATTGCAGCTTGTCCAAGTTTGAAGCGATATTTGGATCACACTTGGCGCTGCAAGGCAATGAGTGCATGGAAACCATCAGACTACACTGAAATGATATCTGATTCGGATGCAGTCCGATTATGGAAAAAACAAGCAAAAAGAAGGTGTACAAAGACAAGGATAACCTGACTAAAATATATATTTATTTATTAAATGACACACAAGCCAGAACAAAGACATATTAAAAATACTTAAAAAAAAGCACAAATGGCCATAACATTTGGCTTACTGATCATTGGTACCTTATGTACCATCTTACAGACGGGTGGATTAGACTTCAACACTATAGTGTTGTGGTCCGTTATACTGTTATTAATTAACAAACAAAGCAGCACACTGGGAAGCTAAGTATACAAACATGAAATATAAGAAATATGAATAGCATTACTGCTTTGGGAAAATAGAAATAAGTGAGAAATCTTAGTGCATAAATTGGCCAATTCATGTGTACCTGGTAGCCACGGTAAGGCGTTTCTCAAAAATACCAGGACCCTATCAATGTAAACTCATCTCTAAGTGACTATGTCTGCTTGTGTGCGGGATAATAACATCCTGCTGCAATTAAAATCGCCTGTGACATAGAAGCGGAGTGCTCAGTCAAAGTTTATACATAGAAACAGAAAAAACTGACGGCACTTCCAAAACAAGAAATAGGTGTGAACAGGTGTTGTTTTTTGCTTTGTTATACTGTTATGGCCATTTTTACTTTTTAAGTGTTTTTTAATATGTCTTTGTTTTGGCCTTGGGTGTCATTTAATAAATAAATATATATTTTAGTCAGGTGATCCTTGTCTTTGCATACCTTCTTTTTCTTAGCTTTTTCCATGTTCTGCACTGGGTATGTGATAAGTAGATCCCGACTTTATTTATGGTGGTGCCCTCTACCTTTCCTTGTTATGGATGCAGTCCGATTTCCGAGCACTGATAATGGAGAGGATGGAGAAATTTTGTTCTCCATCTTCTGTGGCACCCCAGGGGTCTGGTTGCCACAGTGATAAAAATATCACGTCTGAGAGCAAGTGGGAGGTTCCCTGGTCAGGAGCCCTTGAACATGCAACACCTCCTGTCCCAGACCAGATAGGGGAGGAATCTGCCATATATAAACTGGATCTGGGGCGGGGTTAGAGGAGAAAGTGAAGCTCCAGAGAGAGTAGAGAGTGAAGTTGCAGACACAGGGAAAGCAACAGCTAGGAACTCTGTAGGAGCAGGAACTGAGTGCCAGGGACTGGAAGCAGATATAGCTCGTCCTGGCTGAAGACACAACTACCGGACAACGGAGTCCGAGGCTGTGAGGATCTCTAAGTCCAGCAGCAGAAACCAGCTGGCAGGGGATTCCAGGTCCTCTGGCCATAGAAGCCCGGAGGCTCAGTCACGAGCAAGGGACCAGCACCGCCATCGAGGAGCGGAGGATATCAGAAGGCCCCAAGTCACCAGCCATACGGGTGAGCACTACACGGTACGCTCAGGGACGTGGGCTACTTCCACTCGCTTACAGCAAGGTAGGCAGGAAGAGTGCAGACAGACGGGGAGGCCTACAACTCCACCTGGCCAGGGGAACTCCTGTTTGTTCACAGACTGACCCGGCCTCTTATGCTAGCCAGTACTCCCGGGAGGGTACGCCTTATCATCATCAGTAAAGACCCTGTACTGCACTGCAAAGACTCTGAGTCGTTCCAGCTACACCCGTGCACCATCACTCCCGTCATCCACACTCACTGCCCTGAGGCTATACTCCTCCCGTGGGGAGTTGTCCCATTCTCTGCTGCACACACAACACCAGCCTCAGCGGTCTGCCTCGCAGCGGCGGTACACTCTGACCGCAATCCACGGGTGGCGTAGTCGGACATTAACCTAAAACATATAAAAGACTGCCACTGGTTTGACCACGCTGAGCCACGGGACCGGGTCGCCGCCACGGAGACTACAAACCCTAGAGACCCAGCTCCGGGTAACCCCCATGCGTGCACACACGGCCCAGGGGGCGCATCAACTTTGGCGTAGTCGGCAGGATTTTGTGCCCGCAACCACCGGGTACTGCGTGCCTTCAAAAGACTGTCATACCTGCCGTGGTGAAGTTTCCCGCCATCCGCAGCCGTTTTCCCGCCATTAGGCGCCATCTTCGGGATGCCGCGCGGGAAGAAGAGGGGCGTGGACAACGAAAGCGCGCGAGAGCTGAAGCCCCGCCTTACGCACGGACGCTGCACAAGGTCCTGGAAGGAGCACAGCGGACGCCGACGTCATCAGCACGCGACGCAAGGTCCTCAACCCCGACGATCACTTGCGGAGCCGCGGCCGACGGAGGAAGAGCAACAAGAGGTAGGCCACGGTTAACTAGGGGGGCGGAAGATACCAGGAATGGAGGGAGCTCCCACCGCCAGCGCGGCTGCTGCCGCAGTGATGCCGTTCACGATGCCATATATCTCCGGAGCGGCATGGCTACCCCAGTACTCAGGGGAGTCACACACCCTAAGTGACTTTAAGGAAAGCCTCTTCCAAGTATACCCCCTAACAGAAGAGCAAAAAGTGAGCATCTTGGTGGGCCAGTTAATCGGAGCAGCCCAAAGGGAGGTTAAGTCCTGGCCACCACGGGAGAAGGGGACTGTCAGAGAAATACTGGCCCGTCTAAAGGACACTTTTGATACCCGCACCTCAGCAGAGTTTAAACTAAGATTTTACGGGTGCAAGCAACGGGCACAAGAAAGTATAAGGGACTATGCTTTGAACTTGCAGGAGGCCCTGAGAGCCATTAAGCAGGCAGACCCTGACAGCGTGCGGAATGAACATAAGCTGTTGACTGAACAATTCATAGAGGGTCTACTGTCCAATGTCCACCAAACCCAGTTGCAGGCAATGGCCCTACAGGACCCTGATTTAGATTTTGCACAGTTCAAGGACAGAGCCATCCGGGTGCTCCGAGAACCGGCACCGGGTGGCACTGTAACCCAAAGGCGCCCCGCTATCACTTATCCCAAGGAGGCAGCGCCCTTGTCTGCAGGGCCTGTGGGAGCTGATGCGCAGGCTTTGGACAACAACCCGGCTACAGACCTGCACCATCAGGTCCAAGAGCTAACCAAAAGCGTTGCCGCGCTAACCAGAACTGTGCAGTCTTTACAGGTCTCTCCTCCAGGAAAGATTCAGCTGGCATCCGGACCGGAGGACGTCCCGTGGCGCCGACAGAGGAGGATCCCATCGTCCAGAGGAAGACCCAGCGACCAATACAACGAGGACGGGCAACCCATCAGCCCCCGCTGCAATGAACCAGGACATATGGCAAGGTACTGTCATTTAAATGGGCACAACCTGGGGCAGAGGGCCAACCCCCAGGTATAAGATCATCAGGCCCATCGAACTGGCGTGATAAATACGTAGGGGGACGTCCAGTCTTGCCTGTGGTACTGGATGGCATTCTTATGATTGCCCTACTAGACACCGGGTCACAGGTGACTACCATCCCTTATGTGCTCTTTAAGCGGTACTGGAATGACTCGGGCATAACCCGCTACCCAGATGACGACCTGAGTATCATCGCCAGCAATGGTCAGCCCATGCCGCAGGTGGGATTCAAAGAGGTGACCATTAAAATCGGTAAAGTTGAACTGGCGGCACAAGGACTGATTATTGTGGACATTGACCGTCGTGAGAGTCACCCTAAAATAACCTTGGGTACTAACGTGATTGAAAATTGTCTTGCAGAGATAATTCTCATTTTACAGCAGGTTGCCATGAACGCCAGTTCCAGCCAGCAGCGTGTCCTACAAAAGGAGATCCGGGCGTTGATGAAACGGCAACAGGTGGAACTATCTGGTGGTGAGATTGGTAGCATGAGAATGTGTGACCCGTTCCCTATTGCCATGCCCCCGAAAAGTGAGATGATGATATCGTGGCGGGCAGCTATTGGTCTAAGAGGTAGAGACTACCAAGCAATGGTCGAACCCGTCTACTCGGACAGTAGGCCCACCATTTTGACAGCACGGGGGGTGGTCAATGTACGCCATGGGAGGGTGCCTGTCCGCATCTTAAATATCGGGGAGAGAGAAGTATACCTGCCCCGGTATGCCACGCTAGCCAAATTGTTCACCATAAACCAAAATTCTGTAAAGGCCGTAGAACTCTTGCTTCCGTCTCAATCAGAGGAAGGTAACGGCTCTAAGAAACATATGGAGGACTGGTGTCAGCAGCTGCATTTGGGTACTGACTCCACTCCCTCACACCAAAAACAGGGAGTCTACCGGGTGGTTCAGGAGTACGAAAGAGTCTTTAGTAAACACCCGCTAGACTTCGGGCGAGTAAAGGGGGTAGAACATCACATCCCCACAGGAGACCATCCACCCATAAAAGAAAGATACCGACCTGTACCCCCTGCACGCTATCAGCATGCAAAGGGGATGTTGCGAGACATGAAGGAGGCTGGGGTAATCCGGGACAGCTGTAGCCCCTGGGCAGCTCCACTAGTTCTAGTGAAAAAGAAAGACAACACCATGAGAATGTGTGTAGACTACAGAAAGGTCAACCGAATCACACACAAAGATGCGTACCCGTTACCTAGGATAGAAGAATCTTTAGCTGCATTAAAATCTGCTAACTTCTTCTCCACTTTGGATCTTACTAGCGGGTACTGGCAGGTTCCTGTAGCAGAGGCGGACAAGGAGAAGACCGCGTTTACCACCCCGATGGGTCTCAGTGAATTCAACTGTATGCCGTTCGGGCTCTGCAACGCACCGGGGACCTTCCAGAGGTTGATGGAATGCTGTCTGGGACACCGGAATTTCGAGACGGTCCTGTTATACCTGGACGATGTCATCGTTTATTGCAAGACCTACGAGGACCATCTGAAACACCTGGCAGAAGTGTTTGACGTCCTGGCAAGCTACGGCCTAAAGGTGAAACCCTACAAGTCCCATCTACTGAAACCAAAAGTACAGTATCTGGGACACGTGGTGAGTGCTGACGGAGTGGCTCCCGACCCCGATAAGATCACCGTGATTAAGGACTGGCCAAGACCCTCCAGCGTAAAGGAAGTGCGGCAGTTCCTCGGGTTGGTAGGCTACTACCGAAGATTCATTCCCGGTTTCACCAGAATGGCAGCTCCTATGCAGGACCTCCTGATAGGCCAGTCCAGGAAGGCCAAAACCCAGAAGCCACCCTTCAGGTAGGAAAAGCTGGAAGAGGAGTCCTTCCGCCAGCTGAAGATGGCCCTCATGGGGGATGAAGTCCTGGCATACCCTGACTACGGCCAGCCCTTTATCCTCCACACGGAGGCAAGCAACATCGGGCTAGGAGCCATACTGTCCCAGATTCAGCAGGGGAGAGAACGGGTAATCGCTTACGCCAGACGGAAACTAAGGCCCACAGAAAGGAACCCTGAGAATTATAGCTCCTTCAAGCTAGAGTTCCTGGCAGTGGTGTGGGCAGTGACCGAACGTTTCAAGCATTACCTTGCCTCTTCCAAGTTCACCGTGTACACGGATAACAACCCGTTGACACACCTGGACACTGCAAAACTTGGTGCCCTGGAGCAGAGATAGATGGCCCGCCTGTCCAACTATGAATTCAACATCAAATACCGGGCGGGACGCTCAAATGCCAACGCGGATGCCCTGTCCAGGATGCCAAACTTACTGGACAGAGGAGAAGATCCAGAAGAACTAGAAGAGATCGAACTCCCGGCGTTCCACCATCATGGGATTACCCAGTATTCCCACCGTGTAAGGGACAGGCGCTCTGCTACGTTCAATCCCTTACCCCACTACGGCTGGGCGGAAACGCAAGACAGTGACATCGCAGTCCGTCTGGTGAAGGAAATGCTGACACAGGCTGATGCCCGCCTTGACCCAGACGCTCCGGAGGAGACCAAGCAACTGTGGAAAGAGAAAAGTAAGCTGTTTCTTTACAAAGAGAAGCTGTGCCGGAGAGTGGTCAACTCCCGAACACATGAGCTGACCTAGCAGGTAGTTGTCCGACGAGACGCGGCTATGGTTCTGGAGGCATACCACGACGGGGCAGGGCACTTCGGATGGAAGAAGCTGGAGTTCCTGTTGCGTGGACGGTTCTTCTAGGTAGGCATGAGAGGAGCCATCGAGAGATGGTGCAGAGACTGTGGCCCATGCAACCTAACAAGGAAGGACCGTGCCAGCCAGAAGACTCCTCTGCAGCCCAACATCACCAGGCAGCCACTGGAGCTGGTAGCTCTGGACCATGTGAAACTGGCTCCGAGCAGATCTGGGTACATCTACGCCCTCACCATCGTAGATCACTACTCCCGGTTCCTGGTGGTGGTCCCTGTCAAAGACTTGACAGCTCAAACAGCAGCCAGAGTCTTCCAGCTGCACTTCTGCCATCCACACGGGTATCCGGAGCAAGTGTTGACGGACCAAGGACCAGCCTTCGAAGCGGAGGTCTTCCAGGAGTTCTGCAACCTGTATGGCTGCAGGAAGATAAGAACAACGCCCTATCACCCTCAGACCAACGGACTATGTGAAAAAATGAACCAGGTGGTGATAGACTTGCTAAAAACGTTGCCCCTGGAAGAACGTAATCTGTGGCCTGGGAAACTGCCTGATCTGGTGGACCTGTATAACCACATCCCAGTAAGTTCCACCAACTGTACCCTGGCTTACCTAATGAGAGCAAGACCTGGTAAGCTGCCTATTGACCTGGATATGGGAGTCCTGACACCAGAGGACACCTCGCCAGAGGCAGACTGGGATACAGAACGGCAGCAGTAGTACCGGAAAGTTCAAGAGAGCGTCGAGCGAAGTCTGTCTCAAGCAAGAGAAAGGCAAGAGAAGACTTATAACCAGCATGCTTCCGCTGTTCCCCTGGTACCTGGAGAGCAGGTCTTGAAGAGAAAGAGGCGGCTCCATAAGTTGGATGATTAGTGGGAGAAAGAACCGTACACCGTACTGCCTTCACGCCATGAGAATCCAAAAATCTGTATAATCAGTAAGGATGGAGGAGAAACCACGGCCATTGTCTCCAGAGACCACCTGAAAAAGTGTCCCGAGCAGTTGCAAAGCACTGACGAAGATCAAGAGAACTCTCAACCCGCAGAGGAAAGGGAAGAAATGATCAGTACCGTACTCGGAGACTTTGCCCGGTCCTGGATTCAGATCAACAGCGCAGTCGTGGTACCTGTCCTCACCTTTCTCCAGCCAGCCCCTCAAGGGCCTACAGAAGAACAGGGAGTGTCGGAAGAGCAGCCGGCCCAGGAGGCAGAAGAATCCATACCAGCAGCTCAGGAGAATCTTAGTAAGCCAAAGAGTACGCAGGAAGCTGCCAGGCCTACCCGCAACACTTCCTACACCCTGTAGTGCAGAGCCAGATAGTGGGTTACGTAGTTCCACCAGGAGCACTAGAGGACAGATGCCCGCTCGCTGGAGAATCTAGAATGTGGATTAACCTGTAAATTGCAAATGCTGAAAATGGTTTATGTTTTCGTTGCCTGTTTATTAATTATGTTCCTCTAGTTACCCTGCAGGTTTATTTGGACTGTCAGGTTATGGACGCTGAATAACCGGAACTACATTGTAAATAGTTGCACTTGGTGCCTCTTGCGAAGACGGCCACGGAAGAAAAACCTGTCTGGCGTGGCCCCATGTGGTCCAAAGTAGTTCGCTTCACCTTGCAGCCACGCCCAGGGCCAACATTTTGGGTTTGCTTTGGACAGGTCCCCACACCGTTCAAGACTTCACCTCGTTGGGTGACATGGACACCCGGTCACGGACGCGCCGTGGCCTCTAAAGACTAAACTTCTTGTACATATGTTGTTGTATTATTGTTTATACCCTGTTATATTATGTTTCAAAAATGTGTTTAGTCCCGGAGTACTAAATTTCACTAGGGGGGAATGTGGCACCAGAGGGGTCTGGTTGCCACAGTGATAGAAATATCACGTCTGAGAGCAAGTGGGAGGTTCCCTGGTCAGGAGCCCTTGAACATGCAACACCTCCTGTCCCAGACCAGATAGGGGAGGAACCTGCCCTATATAAACTGGATCTCGGGCGGGGTTAGAGGAGAAAGTGAAGCTCCAGAGAGAGTAGAGAGTGAAGTTGCAGACACAGGGAAAGCAACAGCTAGGAACTCTGTAGGAGCAGGTGCTGAGTGCCAGGGACTGGAAGCAGATATAGCTCGTCCTGGCTGAAGACACTACTACCGGACAACGGAGTCCGAGGCTGTGAGGATCTCTAAGTCCAGCAGCAGAAACCAGCCGGCAGGGGATTCCAGGTCCTCTGGCCATAGAAGCCCGGAGGCTCAGTCACGAGCATGGGACCAGCACCGCCATCGAGGAGCAGAGGCTATCAGAAGGCCCCAAGTCACCAGCCATACGGGTGAGCACTACACGGTACGCTCAGGGACGTGGGCTACTTCCACTCGCTTACAGCAAGGTAGCCAGGAAGAGTGCAGACAGACGCTACACCCGTGCACCATCACTCCCATCATCCACACTCACTGCGCTGAGGCTATACTCCTTCCGTGGGGAGTTGTCCCATTCTCTGCTGCGCACACAACACCAGCCTCAGCGGTCTGCCTCGCAGCGGCGGTACACCGTGACCGCAATCCAGCTGTCGTTCCATAAAGGGAGATGGAAAACGAAGGAACAAAATAAAAATAAATAGTACCCCCATGTAGAAAATAGCCCGTAATAACCTCTATCAACGGAGGAATGGTACAAGGAACAGGTTATCTGACATATATCATGTAGTGACATAGAGACTAATGTGTAGTAATAGGACCTAAAGAAAACACCTCGATGTAGTGCACAGGCTGTGGCACAGATAAAGGAGATACACAAACAGGTAGACACACCTCACTCCTTCTACGCCACCGCACGTCAGGTGATTCACTACCTCCGTTGACAGAGGTTATTACGGGCTATTTTCTACATGGGGGTACTTTTTATATTTATTTTTATTTTGTTCCTTCGTTTTCCATCTCCCTTTATGGAACGACAGCTGATGGGCGTATTCTCATTAGAGATTTTAATGTTATATATATATTTATATTGTTCTTACCTAATGTGAACGCTTACTTATTAGTAAGTAATATTCCTTTCATGTATTTACTCCATTTGACTGATACATTTGACTATTCTGTATATTGATTATTTATACATCTCTACACTACATTATTTGTAATACGTGTCTTAATACATGTTTTTTATACTCACTTTTTATATTGGTGACACTCATTGATAAAGTTTTGTTGAAGGTTTTTGCACACGGCCTCAGGTGCAAAGGTTATGTTGTTTTTTTTTTGTTTTTTTTCTGCTCTTCCTTTTTGAACACAACTTTTTTTTTTTTTCACTTTATGTCTGTATATAAATGGAGTGTTTCAGTGCATGCATTGATATATCTGTTGGTGCCCTGATGAAGGGGTGTGGAACACCCAGAAACGCGTAGGCATTTACCAATAAACAAGGATTTTATTATATGTTCCTGATTTGAGGATTTTTCAGCGGCGTGGACGTATATCTCTACCTTCACCGCCTTTGGAAGAATGTAGAGGGGGAAGACCAGGTTGCAGCTCTACATATCTGTTCTATTGAAGCACCGGCTTTTCCCACCCAGGAGGCTGCTACTGCCCTTGTCGAGTGAGCTTTTAGATTCTCCGGCCCGGTTTCCCCGCTTGACGAGTATGCCAGGGAGATGGCGTCTCTTATCCATCTTGCCAGTGTGCCCTTGGAAGCTTTTTGCCCCTTCAGAGGTCCCTGGAAGCACACAAAAGAGAGCCTTATCCTTCCTACTCTCCCGTGCGATCTATGAAAGTGTGATTCCACCTTAGGAAGGTATGCTGGGTCAGTCCTAAGTGTCACCCTGTCCTCTGGGATTTGCATGAAGGGGAGCCATGCTGATGAACTTGTATGTCGCTAACTCTTCGTGCCGATGTGAAAGCTACTAAGAGTGACGTCTTAAGAGATAGGGTTTTTAGAGATGCATCCGCTAAAGGTTTGAAGGGATGTTTCGTTAGGGTTGTAAGGACTAAGTTTAAGTCCCAAGGAGGAGTATTCCGGGAGGGGATGGGCCTAGAACTGGATGATGCCTTGATGAATCTAGATATCCACCTATTTCTGGCCAGGTCGCAGTTGTATAGGGCTCCTAATTCCGCAACTTGAACTTTGAGTGTGCTTGTGACCAGACCCCGTTCTAACCCCCTTTGTAGGAACTCTAAGATGGAAGCAATGGGGACTTCTCCTTGTACCTTAGAACCTGAATATAAGAGGAATTTTTTCCTGGTTTTACCGTAAAGTCTGGTAGTTACGGGTTTCCTACTCTGTGGTAGAGTGGAGATCAAATTTGGGGAAAAACCTCTATCCCTTAAGAGCGCCCTCTCAAAATCCAGGCTGTCATGTGTAGATTTGCTACCTGAGGATAGAGGACCGGTCCCTGGAAAAGGAGATCCGGGATTTCCGGAAGAACCCAGTGGTCGGAGGTGGACATTATCCTCAGCCAGGAAAACCAGGGCCTCTTTGGCCAGAAGGGGGCTATCAAAATTACGTTTTCCCTGTCTTCCCTGACTTTCCTCAGAACTTCCGGAATAAGTGCGATCAGGGGAAAGGCATAGGCTAGCTGGTGCTTCCATGGGATTGTAAATGCATCTAGTGCTGCTGGGTTCCCCTTGGTGTTTATTGAGCAGAATAGGTCTACTTTTTTGTTCTGCCAGTTGGCGAATAGGTCTATGAAAGGGTATCCACACATTTTCGTGAGTTAGTTGAACACTAACTGATTCAGCTCCCATTTGCCCTGTTTCAGCTGGGTTCGGCTCAGGAAGTCTGCTGTGAGATTTTCTGTTCCTTTTATGTGGAGTGCTGACAGAGACCCCAAATTGTTCTCGGCTAACTGGAGGATGGATTTTGTTACTTGTAGTAGAGAATGGGACTGGGTCCCCTCCTGGTGATTTACTACTACTACTACCCTGTTGTCCGAGAACACTCTTACATGGTGTCCCTGTAGAGTGTTTAGAAATTTTGAGAGGGTGAATTTTACTGCTAGAAGTTCCTTCATGTTGGAGGATACACCTTTTAAGCCCTTTGTCCTGACCCCTTGAGCTATCTGGTCGTTTAGGTGAGCCCCCCACCCCCTGGGGCTTGCATCTGTAGTCAGAACCTGCGAGACTGAGATTGTCCATGGAACGCCTTGGGTTAAATTGTCCACCTCCACCCACCATCTTAGGGAGACTAAGGTTATTGATGACAAAGTTAGCTGACCTTCTAAGTGCCCTTTTAGCGATTTCTCTGCCCCCAAGATTTCCCACTGTAAGTCCCTGGTAGGTACCTGGGCCCAACGGACCCCCGGAATACAGGCTGTCATGGAACCTAGAAGGGACATTGCTTTTCGCAGAGTCATAGAGGGGTGGTCCTTTACTTGAGATATCCGAGCTATCATTTTCTGAATATTCCCTGCCGGGAGACGTCACTCCTGATTCCTCGAATCTAATAAAATGCCTAGATACTCTTGTACTTGGTCCAGCTCCAACTTGGACTTTTTTAGGTTGAGAAGCCAGCCTAAATTCGTCAAGGAATCTATGACCCTTGCCAGTTGGTCCTTGCAATGATTGAAAGAGTTGCCTCAGCAAATCATCCAGGTAAGGGGTAATCAGAATGTTTTGCTCCCTTAGATGGGCCATTACCTCCGCCACTATTTTTGTGAAAACCCTTGGGGCTATAGCTAGACCGAATGGGAGGGCCGTATACTGGTAGTGTTTGACTATTCCCTTTATCGATATTGCTACCCTTAGGAATTTCAGGTAATTTCTGTGTATGGGGACGTGATAATAGGCGTCCTTCAGATCCAGTATAGCCATAAAACAGCCTGGGAATAACAGTTTTACTGACGATTTTGACTCCATCTTGAAGGTTTGAACCTTCAGAAATGTGTTCAATTTCTTCAGGTTTACAATTGTTCTGAAAGTCCCGTCCAGTTTTTTCCTTAGGAACAGAGGGGAGTAGAATTCTTCGTCTTTCTCCTGGGCAGAGACTTCTTGAAGGACGGCTCTTTCTATTAGACCTAGGATTTCTTGTTCTAGTGCTGATTTTTCTACTTCTGATGACCTCTTGGGGGTTATGACAAAGTTTGGTCTGGGAATGGAGTGAAACTGAAATTTTAGACCTGTTTTTATCAGGTCTAAAATCCAAGAGCTGTTTGATATCTTTTCCCAGGCTGGGAGGAAAAGAAGAAGTCTGACCCTTATTGGGTGGGTTTTCTGTTGTCACTGGGGGGGGGGGGGTCTGTTAAACATAAATCCTTTAGTTTTTTTCTTCCTATCCTCCTACCTATCCTGGTCTTTGGGGGGTTTCCAGCGTATAAATTTTCTGCTCCGAAAGGGCTTCCCTGTATGAAGTACTGGAGAGGACAGGGAAACGTTTCTTGTTATCCCCAGCCTTGTTGAGAATATCATCAAGAGTAGGGAGTAGGTCCAAATAGGAACTCACCCTCGCAAGGAATGGAACACAGCTTTAATTTTGTTTGGTGGCATTTAAGCCATCGGGCCCATCTGGCTGCATTAGAGAAGCCCGCTGCTCTGGCTGCCAGCCTAAAAGAGTCAGCTGACGCATCAGCCAAAAATGCTGCTGCGCCCTTCATTACTGGGATGGAGCCTAATAAGTTATCCCTGGATGTTTTGTTTTTAAGTTGTGCCTCTAGTTGGTCTAGCCAGACCATTAATGATCTGGCTGTATATGTGTCTGCAACTGCGGGTTTTAACCCTCCCCCTGCGGCCTCCTTATCCATTGGGTCTTTTAGTACCTCCATGTCCTCAAACGGCAGGGAAAATTTTTTAGAGGCTTTAGCTTTTGCCACATCTAATTTTGCTGCTTTTCCCCAGAATGAACATACCGGGTCCTCAAAGGGGTATTTCCTCTTTGGGGACAACAGGCCCTTTCTTTCCGTCTTTTTCCATTCTCTTTTAATCAGGGAGTGGACTTTATCATTGAGAGGGAAAGATCTTCTTTTCTTTTGTTCAAGGCCACTGAACATCATGTCCTGGACCGATCTCTTGGGGCGAGGATCTACCAACCCCATGGTGGACCTAACTGCTTTAATTAAATTGTCTGTAGCCTCTATAGGAAAACAGCTACGTCCCCCTCCACCCCCGGAAGATGATGAGGATAAAGATAAGAAGGACGAATCTGTGTCTACCCCCTCTCCATCCAAACTGCTAGATCCTGATACCGGGGACAGATTGCGGGTTTTCTCCCGTTTCCCACCCCCCCCCCTTCTGCAGGGACTTGAAAGTATTTTCTACCTGGGATTTAATCAAGGATCTGAGCTCTGAGGCAAACTTAGGGGTCTCCTCGCAAATTGTCTGTTCAATACAAGAGCTGTATAGTCTCTTCTCCCATGTGTGTTTGGACTTGCCCGTACTCTTCCTGCCCTGATGAGAGAGGAAAAAGAAGGGGCCCAAATTGTAAAGTGAGCTTTCACAAAGATCACTTACCATCCTGCTGTAAGAGGGAGTGCCGGATTTGGAGAGGAACTCGTTCCTGTAGATGGGTTTTTCCTTGAGGTTGATGCCCCACTGGAGTCCTTGCCGCGTTGCGAAGACCTGCCGGTACGCCCGCTTCCGCTGTTACCTTGGCCGTGCTGGAGTGAAGGGTCACTGGGGGTTCCTTTGGCACGCTTCCCTTGTTGCGGTGGTGGAGGTGAGTGGGGGTGCAGGGACTGCACCTCCTCTAGCTCCTGCTCGCTCATAGCTAGTGCCAGAGTGTGCTAAGGAAGATCTTTCCCAGTGCTTAACCCCAGTATTTAAACCCCTATAGGGCTCCACCCCTCCTCACCTGGCTTGAATTTCCCATCAGTCAGCCGTGGGGCCTTTGTGTGCTGCACCCTCCCCCTGGGGGATATGGGCGCGCACCTCTACAGTGTGGGGGACGCCCCCCTGCTGCTATTCTCCAGGTTGGGCGGTGGGTGCAATGTGTCCAGGGATCCCGTGCCTGCGTTCAGATGCGCCGCTCCCAGAGATGCACCGCGGCACGCGGCACGTCCGGTGTGCGCACCCAGCCTTGCGGCTAGTGTCAGGGTGAGGCGACCGGCAAGCGCGCGCCCAGTCACGCCAACTCCCCAGTGGTGCATCAGGGCACGCGTCACGGGGAGGCGCTCGGCGAGCGCGCTTCTGCGTAATGGGACCCAGAAGTCCCAGGCCTACTCACCGCCCTGGGCACCCAACACCACCAGAGAACGCAGCGGCTTCAGCCTTCTTCTGCGCCGCGTCTCCCTGCCACCCAGGAGGCCCACTGACCTCAGTGGTGGCGCTTCAGGACACCGTGCCAGCTGAGGCAGGGAACCCCCACTGCCTGAGCCAGACTGGCCGGGGCTGGTATGTCATTCCATGCTTCTTCTTTCTTCTTAGAACGCTGTAGGTCCCCGTCAAGGACAGGAAACCAACTGATGAGGGAGAGAGGTACCGCCCTTTTTATCTGTAGGTTTCCTGTTCTTTAAGGGCGGATTCCCTTTCTCTCCATGGTGCCATCATGGGGGAAGGAGAAAAAATTTTCACAAAAAAATGTTATTTTTGACCCAATTTTTTTACTTTTGCAAGGGTAACAGGAAAAAAATGGACCCCAAAATTTGTTGAGCAATATCTCCTGAGGAAGCCGATACCCCACATGTGGAAGAAAACCACTGTTTGGGCGCACGGCAGAGTTCGGAAAGAGCGCCATTTGACTTTTTGAATGTAAAATTTGATTGAATAATTAGTGGACGCCAAGTCGCGTTTGGGGAGCACCTGATGTGCTTAAACAGTGGAAACCCCACACAAGTGACACCATTTTGGAAACTAGACCCCTCAGAGAACTTATCTAGATGGTAGTGAGCTCCTTGAACCCCCAGGTGCTTCACATTCAGCCGTAAAAATAAAATTTTCACATTTTTCCCACAAAAATGTTTTTCAGTCCCCAATTTTGCATTTTCATAGGGGTAACAGGAGAAATTGCACCATATAATTTATTGTGCAATTTCTCCCGAGTACGCCAATACCCAATATGTGGGGAAAAACTATTGTTTAAGCGCACGGCAGGGTTCAGAAGGGAAGGAGCACTGACTTTTTGAACACAAAATTGGCTGGAATTGAGAGCGGACGACACGTTGCATCTGGAGAGCCCCCGATGCGCCTAAACAGTGCAAACCCCCCACAAGTGACCCCATTTTGGAAACTAGACCATTCAAGGATTTTATCAAGGGGTATAATGAACATTTTAAACCCAGAGGTACGACACAGAATTTGATAACATTAGGTCATCATATTGAATAAAATGAATGAAAGCAAATACTCGCTACTTGAGCTTGCATCGGGTACTCGGGTATGCACCAAGTATTGCGGGTGCTCGAGTGACATGCTCGAGTCCCCGCCCTGCATGTTTCACGGTTGTTAGACACCCAAAAAAAAACAACATGCGGGGATTTCCCATGCATGGCAGGCAATCCCCGCGTCTTTTTATGGTTGTATAACAGCCACGAAACATATGGGGCGGAGACTCGAGCATGTCACTCGAGCATCTGCGATACTCAGTGCATACCCGAGCACCCGATGCAAACTCAAGTAGTGAGCACTTGCACTCAACACTAGTCGCCATATTGTCATTTTTTTCTTTACATTTGAAAAAATCCTAACCCCAACACAACCTTAGCACAACCCTAACCCTAGCACAACCCTAACCCTAGCACAACCGTGATGCCGTTCCGTGTGTGGTAAAATTGATGAGGCAGCATTATTCTTCGGGTCAGTAAGTTTACAGTGGTACCATATTTATATAGTTTTTTATGTTTTGACGCTTTTATACAATAAAAACTATATTATAGAAAAAATATTTTTTTGCATTGCTTTATTCTGAGAGCTATAACTTTTATTTTTTGGCTGATGGAGCTATATGGCAGCTTGTTTTTTGCGGGATAAGATGACGTTTTCAGCGGTACCATTTTTATTTACATTCGTATTTTTGATTACATTTTATTCCATTTTTTGTTTGGCGGTATGATAAAGCATCGTTTTTTGCTTCCTTTTTTCTTTACCATGTTCACTAAATAGGTTAACTAGTGGGACAGTTTTATAGGTCAGGTCGTTATGGACGTGGTGATACCAAATATGTGTACTTTTATTGTTTTGTTTTTTTTTTCATAATATTTATTTATGGGTACAGTATTTTTATTTTATTGGATTACTTTTTCATTTTTTTTATATACAGTACAGACCAAAAATTTGGACACACCTTCTCATTTAAAGATTTTTCTGTATTTTCTTGACTATGAAAATTGTACATTCACACTGAAGGCATCAAAACTATGAATTAACACATGTGGAATTATATACTTAACAAAAAAGTGTGAAACAACTGAAAATATGTCTTACAGTGGTGGCCAAAAGTATTGGCACCCCTGCAATTCTGTCAAATAATACTCCGTTTCTTCCTGAAAATGATTGCAATCACAAATTCTTTGGTATTATTATCTTCATTTAATTTGCTTGCAAGGAAAAAACACAAAAGAGAATGAATCAAAAATCAAATCATTGATCATTTCACACAAAACTCCAAAAATGGGCCAGACAAAAGTATTGGCACCCTCAGCCTAATACTTGGTTGCGCAACCTTTAGCCAAAATAACTGCGAACAACCGCTTCCGGTAACCATCAATGAGTTTCTTACAATGCTCTGCTGGAATTGTAGACCATTCTTCTTTGGCAAACTGCTCCAGGTCCCTGATATTTGAAGGGTGCCTTCTCCAAACTGCCATTTTGAGATCTCTCCACAGGTGTTCTATGGGATTCAGGTCTGGACTCATTGCTGGCCACCTTAGAAGTCTCCAGTGCTTTCTCTCAAACCATTTTATAGTGCTTTTGGAAGTGTGTTTTGGGTCATTGTCCTGCTGGAAGACCTATGACCTCTGAGGGAGACCCAGCTTTCTCACACTGGGCCCTACATTATGCTGCAAAATTTGTTGGTGGTCTTCAGACTTCATAATGCCATGCACACGGCCAAGCAGTCCAGTGCCAGAGGCAGCAAAGCAACCCCAAAACATCAGGGAACCTCCACCATGTTTGACTGTAGGGACCGTGTTTTTTTCTTTGAATGCCTCTTTTTTTTTCCTGTACACTCTATGTTGATGCTTTTTGCCAAAAAGTTCTACTTTTGTTTCATCTGACCAGAGAACATTCTTCCAAAACGTTTTAGGCTTTCTCAGGTAAGTTTTGGCAAACTCCAGCCTGGCTTTTTTATTTCTCAGGGTAAGAAGTGAGGTCTTCCTGGGTATCCTACCATACAGTCCCTTTTCATTCAGACGCTGACGGATAGTACGGGTTGACACTGTTGTACCCTCGGACTGCAGGGCAGCTTGAACTTGTTTGGATGTTAGTCGAGGTTCTTTATCCACCATCCGCACAATCTTACGTTGAAATCTCTCGTAAATTTTTCTTTTACCTCAACGTCTAGGGAGGTTAGCCACAGTGCCATGGGCTTTAAACTTCTTGATGACACTGCGCATGGAAGACACAGGAACATTCAGGTCTTTGGAGATGGACTTGTAGCCTTGAGATTGCTCATGCTTCCTCACAATTTGGTTTCTCAAGTCATCAGACAGTTCTTTGGTCTTCTTTATTTTCTCCATGCTCAATGTGGTACACACAATGACACAGGACAGAGGTTGAGTCAACTTTAATCCATGTTAACTGGAATACAAGTGTGATTTAATTATTGCCAACACCTGTTAGGTGCCACAGGTAAGTTACAGGTGCTGTTAATTACACGAATTAGAAAAGCATCACATGATTTTTCAAACAGTGCCAATACCCTTTGCCTTCATTCTGCGGTCCAGCTCACCCCAAACCACTCCTTCTTGGTCAAATAGCCCTTACACAGCCTGGAGGTGTGTTTGGGGTCATTGTCCTGTTGAAAAATAAATGATGGTCCAACTAAATGCCAACCGGATGCAATAGCATGCCGCTGCAAGATGCTGTGGTAACCATGCGGGTTCAGTATGCCTTCAATTTTGAATAAATCCCCAACAGTGTCACCAGCAAAGCACCCCCACACCATCACACCTCCTCCTCCATGCTTCACGGTGGGAACCAGGCATGTAGAGTCCATCCGTTCACCTTTTCTGCGTCGCAAATAGACACGGTGGTTGGAACCAAAGATCTCAAATTTGGACTCATCAGACCAAAGCACAGATTTCCACTGGTCTAATGTCCATTCCTTGTGTTCTTTAGCCCAAACAAGTCTCTTCTGCTTGTTGCCTGTCCTTAGCAGTGGTTTCTTAGCAGCTATTTTACCACCATGAAGGCCTGCTGCACATGAGGTTCAGCAGCAGTATCACCGGTTACAGGCCGCCAATGTAGGGGTTTCTGCTGGTAGACCTGTCCAGTCTGAAACCAAGATTGCCCTCCCGGACAGATTTTCAGGAGGTAGAGACAATTTTTTTGTGTTTAAGGAGGCATGCAAATTGTACTTAAAACTTCGTCCCTACTCCTCCGGTAATGAGGAGCAACGGGTTGGTATTGTGATCTCTCTACTGCAGGGCGATTCTCAGTCATGGGCGTTTTCATTACCGCAGGACAGTTTGTCTCCAATCTGTGGAGGTTTTTTTTGGAGCTCTTGCCCTTATCTCTGATGACCCTGACCGAGTCGCCTTGGCTGAGTCTAAGCTACGTCGCCTTCAGCAGGGGATTCGGTCATTGGAAACATACAGTTCGGAATTCTGTAGATGGGCAATGGATTCCAAATGGAATGACTTTGTGTAGAATATAAGATTGAAAGTTCCTTCCTGGAAGCTGGGACCTAGGTTTATTGGTCACTATAAAATTACCGCCGTCATTAACCCAGCAGCTTTTCGTCTTGAACTTCCTCGGGCCTTTAAGATTCACAATGTGTTCGACAGGTCCTTACTCAAAAGGTACGTAGAGCCCCTTGAGCCCTCACCTCTATCACCGCCCCCAGTAATGGTTGATGGTAATTTGGAGTTCGAGATTAAGGATAGCAGATTCTCGTCTCCAACATCGTTCTCTGCAATACTTGGTGCACTGAAAAGGCTATGGTCTAGTGGAGAGGACGTGGGTTTCAGCTTCAGAGGTGAACGCTCCCAAATTGGTTTGCTCTTTTCACACCTCTTTTCCTGGGAACCCCGAACCTGAGTGTCCAGAAGCCACACGTAGATGGGGGGGTACTGTCACGGGTGTGTCAGAGGTGATAGACAGTCGTCCTGAAGTGGCTTGTAGGAGGTCTCCACGTTTTGCATTGCAGACCCAGCGACTACCTCCCTCTGGCCTGGGTGTGTATATATATATATATATATATATATCTGGTCTCTCCAGGTGGGCAGTTATACTCATTCCTACTTGAAACTTGGCTGAAGTAGCATCACGTCCTCTTTGGAGTCTTGAGGCCGTGTGCCCTGTTGGAGTTTCTTCTAAAGCTATTGTAATTCCCCTGTGTTGTCTTCCCCTTTTGTCTTTAGAGTGCTAGCAGAGGTTGACTAGTGCTCATCTCCTTCCTTCTCCAGCTATAGCCTTACGCCAGAGATAGTAGGGCAAGGCACGTGATCGGCGACAGCTAAAGAGGCTATATAGGGACATTAGGGGAAGTCAGGGTGACGCTAGTACAGTTTAGGAGGTCACCACTTCTCCCTTTCCCTAGTGTTTGGGCTCCCTTTCGCCCTTGTGTTGCACTCACACCTGGAGTGATTCTGTGTTGCACTCATACCTGGCGTGACAGTTAAACAGTGCTCCTTCCCTTCCGAGCCCTGCCGTGCACCCAAACAGTAATTTTCCAACACATATGGGGTATCAACGTACTCAGGAGAAATTGTTCAACAAATTGGTGCAATTTCTCCTATTACCCTTGCGAAAATCAAAAAATTGAGGCTAAAAAAAGTTTTTGTGGGAAAAATATGAGTTTTCATTTTCTCGGCTCAACGTTATAAACTTTTGTGAAGCACCTCGGGGTTCATGGCACTCACTGCCCATCTAGATAACTTCCCTGAGGGGTCTAGTTTCCTAAATGGGGTCACTTGTGAAAGGTTTCCACTGTTTAGGCACATTGGGGGCTCTCCAAACGCAAGATGGCGTCCACTGCTGATACCAGCCATTTTTGCATTCAAAAAGTCAAACGGAACTCCTCCCCTTCTGAGCCCTGCCATGCGTCCAAACAGTAGTTTTCCTCCCCATATGGGGTATATGCGTACTCAGGAGAAATTGAACAAATTTTGGAGTTCACTTTCTCCTACTACCATTGTGAAAATAAAAAAAATGAGGATAAAGGAAAATTTTTGTGAAAAAAAAGTAAAATGTTCATTTTTTTTTTCCTTCCACGTTGCATTAATTCCTGTGAAGCACCTGTAGGGTTAATAAACTTCTTGAATGTGGTTTGAGGACTTTGAGGGTTGCCGTTTTTAGAATAGTGTCACTTTTGGATATTTTCTGTCATATAGGCCCCCTAATGTCACTTCAAATGTGGTCCCTAAAAAATGGTTTTGTAAATTTTGTTGGAAAAATGAGAAATTGCAGATCAACTTTTAACCCTTCTAACTTCTTAACAAAAAAATTATGTTTAAAAAATGATGCATACGTAAAGTAGACATGTAGTAAATGTTATTTATTAACTATTTTGTGTGACATAACTCTGGTTTAAGGGCATAAGAATTAAAAGTTTGAAAATTGCTACATTTTCAGCATTTTCGCCAAATTTCCAATATTTTCAAAAATAAACGCAAGTCATATCGAACAAATTTTACCACTATCACGAAGTACACTGTCACGAGAAAACTAGCATATACACCGCTCAAAAAAATAAAGGGAACACTTAAACAACAGAATATAACTCCAAGTAAATCAAACTTCTGTGAAATCAAACTGTCCACTTAGGAAGCAAAACTGATTGACAATCAATTTCACATGCTGTTGTGCAAATGGAATAGACAATAGATGGAAATTATTGGCAATTATCACCTGCAGAACCACTCCTCAATAAAGGAGTGGTTCTGCAGGTGGGGACCACAGACCACATCTCAGTACCAATGCTTTCTGGCTGATGTTTTGGTCACCTTTGAATGTTGGATGAGCTTTCACACCTATGGTAGCATGAGACAGACTCAACAACCCACAGAAGTTGCTCAGGTAGTTCAGCTCATCCAGGATGGCACATCAATGCGAGCTGTGGCAAGAAGGTTTGCTGTGTCTGTCAGCGTAGTGTCCAGAGGCTGGAGGCGCTACCAGGAGACAGGCTAGTACACCAGGAGACGTGGAGGGGGCCGTAGGAGGGCAAAAACCCAGCAGCAGGACCGCTACCTCTGCCTTTGTGCAAGGAGGAACAGGAGGAGCACTGCCAGAGCCCAGCAAAATGACCTCCAGCAGGCCAGAAATGTGCATGTGTCTGCACAAACTGTTAAAAACCGACTCCATGAGGGTGGTATGAGGGCCTGACGTCCACAGATGGGGGTTGTGCTCACAGCCCAACACCGTGCAGGACGCTTTGCATTTGCCACAGAACACCAGGATGGGCAAAGTCGCCACTGGCGCCCTGTGCTCTTCACAGATGAAAGCAGGTTTACACTGAGCACATGTGACAGACATGACAGCCATCCATGTGCTCGCCAGAGGAAGCCTGACTGCCATTAGGTACTGAGTTGAGATCCTCAGACCCCTTGTGAGACCATATGCTGGTGCGGTTGGCCCTGGGTTCCTCCTAATGCAGGACAATGCCAGACCTCATGAGGCTGGAGTGTGTCAGCAGGTCCTGCAAGATGAAGGCATTGAAGCTATGGACTGGCCCGCCCGTTCCCCAGACCTGAATCCGATTGAGCACATCTGGGACATCATGTCTCACTCCATCCACCAACGTCACGTTGCACCACAGACTGTCTAGGAGTTGGCGGATGCTTTAGTCCAGGTTTGGAGGAGATCCCACAGGAGACCATCCGCAACCTCATCAGGAGCATGCCCAGGAGTTGTAGGGAGGTCATACAGGCACGTGGAGACTGCACACAATACTGAGCCTCATTTTGACTGGTTTTAAGGACATTACATCAAAGTTGGATCAGCCTGTAGTGTGTTTTTCCACTTTAATTTATTTTGGGGGTGACTCCAAACCCAGGCCTCCATTGGTTAATACATTTGATTTCCATTGATGATTTTTGTGTGATTTTGTTGTCAGCACATTCAACTTTGTACAGAACAAAGTATTCAATGAGAATATTTCATTCATTCAGATCTAGGATGTGTTATTTGAGTGCTCCCTTTATTTTTTTGAGCAGTGTATATCAGAATCACTGTGATATATTGAAGCGTTCCAGAGTTATTACCATATAAAGTGACACTGGTCAGAATTATAAAATTTGGCCTGGTCATGAAGGTGAAAACTGGGTTGGGGGGTGAAGGGGTTAAACATGTTTTGTCTCTTACTTGTATAAGCTCGGGCATATAACACATTGTCGAGCATTGCATCATGATCCACACCAAATCGATCAGCTATATCTCGAAGACGATCTGGGCGGCTGCAAACATTATTAAGGAATAATTGTTTCTAGAAATGTACTAATGTTATGACACCAAATGAAATAATAATATAACCAAGGGATGTGTGTTTCGGTCCGAAGCCTCGATAGACTGAGCATGCTCAGTGTGGCGCCATGACGACAAGATGTCCAGGACAAGAGAGAGAGCAAGAGAGAGACACATTCACTAGTACACTCCTATATTATCAGTACATTATACATACAGCGCTCAGCATAAGTCAGTACACCCCCAGTATTCACAGGACGTTATACATACAGCGTTCAGCATAAGTATACCCCCTGTATTCACAGGACGTTATACATACAGCGTTCAGCATAAGTCAGTACACCCCCTGTATTCACAGGACGTTATAAATACAGCGTTCAGCATAAGTACACCCCCTGTATTCACAGGACGTTATACATACAGCGTTCAGCATAAGTCAGTACACCCCCTGTATTCACAGGACGTTATAAATACAGCGCTCAGCATAAGTCAGTACACCCGCTGTATTCACAGTACGTTATACATACAGCGCTCAGCATAAGTCAGTACACCCCCTGTATTCACAGGACGTTATACATACAGCGCTCAGCATAAGTCAGTACACCCCCTGTATTCACAGGACGTTATACATACAGCGCTCAGCATAAGTATACCCCCTGTATTCACAGGACGTTATACATACAGCGCTCAGCATAAGTCAGTACACCCCCTGTATTCACAGTACGTTATACATACAGCGCTCAGCATAAGTCAGTACACCCCCTGTATTCACAGTACGTTATACATACAGCGCTCAGCATAAGTCAGTACACCCCCTGTATTCACAGGACGTTATACATACAGCGTTCAGCATAAGTCAGTACACCCCCTGTATTCACAGGACGTTATACATACAGCGTTCAGCATAAGTCAGTACACCCCCTGTATTCACAGGACGTTATACATACAGCGTTCAGCATAAGTCAGTACACCCCCTGTATTCACAGGACGTTATACATACAGCGCTCAGCATAAGTCCGTACACCCCCTGTATTCACAGTACGTTATACATACAGCGCTCAGCATAAGTCAGTACACCCCCTGTATTCACAGTACGTTATACATACAGCGCTCAGCATAAGTCAGTACACCCCCTGTATTCACAGGACGTTATACATACAGCGTTCAGCATAAGTCAGTACACCCCCTGTATTCACAGGACGTTATACATACAGCGTTCAGCATAAGTCAGTACACCCCCTGTATTCACAGGACGTTATACATACAGCGCTCAGCATAAGTCAGTACACCCCCTGTATTCACAGGACGTTATACATACAGCGTTCAGCATAAGTCAGTACACCCCCTGTATTCTCAGTACGTTATACATACAGCGTTCAGCATAAGTCAGTACACCCCCTGTATTCACAGAACGTTATACATACAGCGTTCAGCATAAGCCAGTACACCCCCTGTATTCACAGGACGTTATACATACAGCGTTCAGCATAAGTCAGTACACCCCCTGTATTCTCAGTACGTTATACATACAGCGTTCAGCATAAGTCAGTACACCCCCTGTATTCACAGTACGTTATACATACAGCGTTCAGCATAAGTACACCCCCTGTATTCACAGTACGTTATACATACAGCGTTCAGCATAAGTCAGTACACCCCCTGTATTCACAGTACGTTATACATACAGCGTTCAGCATAAGTCAGTACACCCCCCTGTATTCTCAGTACGTTATACATACAGCGCTCAGCATAAGTCAGTACACCCCCCTGTATTCTCAGTACGTTATACATACAGCGCTCAGCATAAGTCACTACACCCCCTGTATTCTCAGTACGTTATACATACAGCGTTCAGCATAAGTCAGTACACCCCCTGTATTCACAGGACGTTATACATACAGAGTTCAGCATAAGTCAGTACACCCCCTGTATTCTCAGTACGTTATACATACAGCTTTCAGCATAAGTCAGTACACCCCCTGTATTCACAGAACGTTATACATACAGCGTTCAGCATAAGTCAGTACACCCCCTGTATTCACAGGACGTTATACATACAGCGCTCAGCATAAGTCAGTACACCCCCTGTATTCACAGGACGTTATACATACAGCGTTCAGCATAAGTCAGTACACCCCCTGTATTCTCAGTACGTTATACATACAGCGTTCAGCATAAGTCAGTACACCCCCTGTATTCACAGAACGTTATACATACAGCGTTCAGCATAAGTACACCCCCTGTATTCACAGTACGTTATACATACAGCGTTCAGCATAAGTACACCCCCTGTATTCACAGTACGTTATACATACAGCGTTCAGCATAAGTCAGTACACCCCCTGTATTCACAGTACGTTATACATACAGCGTTCAGCATAAGTCAGTACACCCCCCTGTATTCTCAGTACGTTATACATACAGCGCTCAGCATAAGTCAGTACACCCCCTGTATTCACAGGACGTTATACATACAGCGTTCAGCATAAGTCAGTACACCCCCCTGTATTCTCAGTACGTTATATATACAGCGCTCAGCATAAGTAAGTACACCCCCTGTATTCACAGTACGTTATACATACAGCGCTCAGCATAAGTCAGTACACCCCCTGTATTCACAGGACGTTATACATACAGCGTTCAGCATAAGTCAGTACACCCCCTGTATTCACAGGACGTTATACATACAGCGTTCAGCATAAGTCAGTACACCCCCTGTATTCACAGGACGTTATACATACAGCGCTCAGCATAAGTCAGTACACCCCCTGTATTCACAGGACGTTATACATACAGCGTTCAGCATAAGTCAGTACACCCCCTGTATTCACAGGACGTTATACATACAGCGCTCAGCATAAGTCAGTACACCCCCTGTATTCACAGGACGTTATACATACAGCGTTCAGCATAAGTCAGTACACCCCCTGTATTCACAGGACGTTATACATACAGCGCTCAGCATAAAAGTCAGTACACCCCCTGTATTCACAGGACGTTATACATACAGCGTTCAGCATAAGTCAGTACACCCCCTGTATTCACAGGACGTTATACATACAGCGCTCAGCATAAGTCAGTACACCCCCTGTATTCACAGTACGTTATACATACAGCGTTCAGCATAAGTCAGTACACCCCCTGTATTCACAGTACGTTATACATACAGCGTTCAGCATAAGTCAGTACACCCCCCTGTATTCTCAGTACGTTATACATACAGCGCTCAGCATAAGTCAGTACACCCCCTGTATTCACAGGACGTTATACATACAGCGCTCAGCATAAGTCAGTACACCCCCTGTATTCACAGTACGTTATACATACAGCGTTCAGCATAAGTCAGTACACCCCCCTGTATTCTCAGTACGTTATACATACAGCGCTCAGCATAAGTCAGTACACCCCCTGTATTCACAGGACGTTATACATACAGCGCTCTGCTTAAGTCAGTACACCCCCTGTATTCACAGTACGTTATACATACAGCGTTCAGCATAAGTCAGTACACCCCCCTGTATTCTCAGTACGTTATATATACAGCGCTCAGCATAAGTAAGTACACCCCCTGTATTCACAGTACGTTATACATACAGCGCTCAGCATAAGTCAGTACACCCCCTGTATTCACAGGACGTTATACATACAGCGTTCAGCATAAGTCAGTACACCCCCTGTATTCACAGGACGTTATACATACAGCGTTCAGCATAAGTCAGTACACCCCCTGTATTCACAGAACGTTATACATACAGCGCTCATCATAAGTCAGTACACCCCCTGTATTCACAGGACGCTATACATACAGCGCTCAGCATAAGTAAGTACACCCCCTGTATTCACAGTACGTTATACATACAGCGTTCAGCATAAGTCAGTACACCCCCCTGTATTCTCAGTACGTTATATATACAGCGCTCAGCATAAGTACACCCCCTGTATTCACAGTACGTTATACATACAGCGCTCAGCATAAGTCAGTACACCCCCCTGTACTCTCAGTACATTATATATACAGCGTTCAGCATAAGTAAGTACACCCCCCTGTATTCTCAGCACGTTATATATACAGCGTTCAGCATAAGTAAGTACACCCCCCTGTATTCTCAGTACGTTATATATACAGCGTTCAGCATAAGTAAGTACACCCCCCTGTACTCTCAGTACATTGTATATACAGCGCTCAGCATAAGTAAGTACACCCCCTGTATTCACAGTACGTTATACATACAGCGCTCAGCATAAGTCAGTACACCCCCCTGTACTCTCAGTACATTATATATACAGCGCTCAGCATAAGTAAGTACACCCCCTGTATTCACAGTACGTTATATATACAGCGCTCAGCATAAGTAAGTACACCCCCTGTATTCACAGTACGTTATACATACAGCGCTCAGCATAAGTCAGTACACCCCCTGTATTCACAGGACGTTATACATACAGCGTTCAGCATAAGTCAGTACACCCCCTGTATTCACAGGACGTTATACATACAGCGTTCAGCATAAGTCAGTACACCCCCTGTATTCACAGGACGTTATACATACAGCGCTGAGCATAAGTCAGTACACCCCCTGTATTCACAGGACGTTATACATACAGCGTTCAGCATAAGTCAGTACACCCCCTGTATTCACAGGACGTTATACATACAGCGCTCAGCATAAGTCAGTACACCCCCTGTATTCACAGGACGTTATACATACAGCGTTCAGCATAAGTCAGTACACCCCCTGTATTCACAGGACGTTATACATACAGCGCTCAGCATAAGTCAGTACACCCCCTGTATTCACAGGACGTTATACATACAGCGTTCAGCATAAGTCAGTACACCCCCTGTATTCACAGGACGTTATACATACAGCGCTCAGCATAAGTCAGTACACCCCCTGTATTCACAGTACGTTATACATACAGCGTTAAGCATAAGTCAGTACACCCCCTGTATTCACAGGACGTTATACATACAGCGTTCAGCATAAGTCAGTACACCCCCTGTATTCACAGGACGTTATACATACAGCGCTCAGCATAAGTCAGTACACCCCCTGTATTCACAGGACGTTATACATACAGCGTTCAGCATAAGTCAGTACACCCCCTGTATTCACAGGACGTTATACATACAGCGCTCAGCATAAAAGTCAGTACACCCCCTGTATTCACAGGACGTTATACATACAGCGTTCAGCATAAGTCAGTACACCCCCTGTATTCACAGGACGTTATACATACAGCGCTCAGCATAAGTCAGTACACCCCCTGTATTCACAGTACGTTATACATACAGCGTTCAGCATAAGTCAGTACACCCCCTGTATTCACAGTACGTTATACATACAGCGTTCAGCATAAGTCAGTACACCCCCCTGTATTCTCAGTACGTTATACATACAGCGCTCAGCATAAGTCAGTACACCCCCTGTATTCACAGGACGTTATACATACAGCGCTCAGCATAAGTCAGTACACCCCCTGTATTCACAGTACGTTATACATACAGCGTTCAGCATAAGTCAGTACACCCCCCTGTATTCTCAGTACGTTATACATACAGCGCTCAGCATAAGTCAGTACACCCCCTGTATTCACAGGACGTTATACATACAGCGCTCTGCTTAAGTCAGTACACCCCCTGTATTCACAGTACGTTATACATACAGCGTTCAGCATAAGTCAGTACACCCCCCTGTATTCTCAGTACGTTATATATACAGCGCTCAGCATAAGTAAGTACACCCCCTGTATTCACAGTACGTTATACATACAGCGCTCAGCATAAGTCAGTACACCCCCTGTATTCACAGGACGTTATACATACAGCGTTCAGCATAAGTCAGTACACCCCCTGTATTCACAGGACGTTATACATACAGCGTTCAGCATAAGTCAGTACACCCCCTGTATTCACAGAACGTTATACATACAGCGCTCATCATAAGTCAGTACACCCCCTGTATTCACAGGACGCTATACATACAGCGCTCAGCATAAGTAAGTACACCCCCTGTATTCACAGTACGTTATACATACAGCGTTCAGCATAAGTCAGTACACCCCCCTGTATTCTCAGTACGTTATATATACAGCGCTCAGCATAAGTACACCCCCTGTATTCACAGTACGTTATACATACAGCGCTCAGCATAAGTCAGTACACCCCCCTGTACTCTCAGTACATTATATATACAGCGTTCAGCATAAGTAAGTACACCCCCCTGTATTCTCAGCACGTTATATATACAGCGTTCAGCATAAGTAAGTACACCCCCCTGTATTCTCAGTACGTTATATATACAGCGTTCAGCATAAGTAAGTACACCCCCCTGTACTCTCAGTACATTGTATATACAGCGCTCAGCATAAGTAAGTACACCCCCTGTATTCACAGTACGTTATACATACAGCGCTCAGCATAAGTCAGTACACCCCCCTGTACTCTCAGTACATTATATATACAGCGCTCAGCATAAGTAAGTACACCCCCTGTATTCACAGTACGTTATATATACAGCGCTCAGCATAAGTAAGTACACCCCCTGTATTCACAGTACGTTATACATACAGCGCTCAGCATAAGTCAGTACACCCCCTGTATTCACAGGACGTTATACATACAGCGTTCAGCATAAGTCAGTACACCCCCTGTATTCACAGGACGTTATACATACAGCGTTCAGCATAAGTCAGTACACCCCCTGTATTCACAGGACGTTATACATACAGCGCTGAGCATAAGTCAGTACACCCCCTGTATTCACAGGACGTTATACATACAGCGTTCAGCATAAGTCAGTACACCCCCTGTATTCACAGGACGTTATACATACAGCGCTCAGCATAAGTCAGTACACCCCCTGTATTCACAGGACGTTATACATACAGCGTTCAGCATAAGTCAGTACACCCCCTGTATTCACAGGACGTTATACATACAGCGCTCAGCATAAGTCAGTACACCCCCTGTATTCACAGGACGTTATACATACAGCGTTCAGCATAAGTCAGTACACCCCCTGTATTCACAGGACGTTATACATACAGCGCTCAGCATAAGTCAGTACACCCCCTGTATTCACAGTACGTTATACATACAGCGTTCAGCATAAGTCAGTACACCCCCTGTATTCACAGTACGTTATACATACAGCGTTCAGCATAAGTCAGTACACCCCCCTGTATTCTCAGTACGTTATACATACAGCGCTCAGCATAAGTCAGTACACCCCCTGTATTCACAGGACGTTATACATACAGCGCTCAGCATAAGTCAGTACACCCCCTGTATTCACAGTACGTTATACATACAGCGTTCAGCATAAGTCAGTACACCCCCCTGTATTCTCAGAACGTTATACATACAGCGCTCAGCATAAGTCAGTACACCCCCTGTATTCACAGGACGTTATACATACAGCGCTCAGCATAAGTCAGTACACCCCCTGTATTCACAGTACGTTATACATACAGCGTTCAGCATAAGTCAGTACACCCCCCTGTATTCTCAGTACGTTATATATACAGCGCTCAGCATAAGTAAGTACACCCCCTGTATTCACAGTACGTTATACATACAGCGCTCAGGATAAGTCAGTACACCCCCCTGTACTCTCAGTACATTATATATACAGCGTTCAGCATAAGTAAGTACACCCCCCTGTATTCTCAGCACGTTATATATACAGCGTTCAGCATAAGTAAGTACACCCCCCTGTACTCTCAGTACATTGTATATACAGCGCTCAGCATAAGTAAGTACACCCCCTGTATTCACAGTACGTTATACATACAGCGCTCAGCATAAGTCAGTACACCCCCCTGTACTCTCAGTACATTATATATACAGCGTTCAGCATAAGTAAGTACACCCCCCTGTATTCTCAGCACGTTATATATACAGCGTTCAGCATAAGTAAGTACACCCCCCTGTATTCACAGTACGTTATATATACAGCGTTCAGCATAAGTAAGTACACCCCCCTGTATTCACAGTACGTTATATATACAGCGTTCAGCATAAGTAAGTACACCCCCCTGTATTCTCAGTACGTTATATATACAGCGTTCAGCATAAGTAAGTACACCCCCTGTATTCTCAGTACGTTATATATACGGCGTTCAGCATAAGTAAGTACACCACCTGTATTCTCAGTACGTTATATATACGGCGTTCAGCATAAGTAAGTACACCCCCTGTATTTACAGTACGTTATATATACAGCGTTCAGCATAAGTAAGTACACCCCCTGTATTCACAGTACATTGTATATACAGCGTTCAGCATAAGTAAGTACACCCCCTGTATTCACAGTACGTTATATATACAGCGTTCAGCATAAGTAAGTACACCCCCCTGTATTCACAGGACATTATATATACAGCGTTCAGCATAAGTAAGTACACCCCCTGTATTCTCAGTATGTTATATATACAGCGTTCAGCATAAGTAAGTACACCCCCTGTATTCTCAGTACGTTATATATACGGCGTTCAGCATAAGTAACTACACCCCCTGTATTCACAGTACGTTATATATACAGCGTTCAGCATAAGTAAGTACACCCCCTGTATTCACAATACGTTATATATACAGCGTTCAGCATAAGTAAGTACACCCCCTGTATTCACAGTACATTGTATATACAGCGTTCAGCATAAGTAAGTACACCCCCCTGTATTCTTAGTACGTTATATATACTGCGTTCAGCATAAGTAAGTACACCCCCCTGTATTCACAGTACGTTATATATACAGCGTTCAGCATAACTAAGTACACCCCCTGTATTCACAGTACATTATACATACAGCGTTCAGCATAAGTAAGTACACCCCCTGTATTCTCAGTACATTATACATATAGCGTTCACCATAAGTAAGTACACCCCCTGTATTCTCAGTACATTATACATATAGCGTTCACCATAAGTAAGTACACCCCCTGTATTCTCAGTACGTTATATATACAGCGTTCAGCATAAGTAAGTACACCCCCCTGTACTCTCAGTACGTTATATATACAGCGCTCAGCATAAGTAAGTACACCCCACTGTAATCTCACTACGTTATATATGCAGCATTTAGCATAAGTAAGTACACCCCCCTGTATTCTCAGTACATTATACATACAGAGTTCAGCATAAGTACACCCCCTGTACTCTCAGTACGTTATACATACAGCGTTCAGCATAAGTCAGTACACCCCCTGTATTCACAGGACGTTATACATACAGCGCTCAGCATAAGTCAGTACACCCCCTGTATTCACAGGACGTTATACATACAGCGTTCATCATAAGTCAGTACACCCCCTGTATTCACAGGACGTTATACATACAGCGCTCAGCATAAGTCAGTACACCCCCTGTATTCTCAGTACGTTATATATACAGCGTTCAGCATAAGTAAGTACACCCCCCTGTATTCTCAGTACGTTATATATACAGCGTTCAGCATAAGTAAGTACACCCCCTGTATTCTCAGTACGTTATATATACGGCGTTCAGCATAAGTAAGTACACCCCCTGTATTCTCAGTACGTTATATATACGGCGTTCAGCATAAGTAAGTACACCCCCTGTATTTACAGTACGTTATATATACAGCGTTCAGCATAAGTAAGTACACCCCCTGTATTCACAGTACATTGTATATACAGCGTTCAGCATAAGTAAGTACACCCCCTGTATTCACAGTACGTTATATATACAGCGTTCAGCATAAGTAAGTACACCCCCCTGTATTCACAGTACATTATATATACAGCGTTCAGCATAAGTAAGTACACCCCCCTGTATTCTCAGTATGTTATATATACAGCGTTCAGCATAAGTAAGTACACCCCCTGTATTCTCAGTACGTTATATATACGGCGTTCAGCATAAGTAACTACACCCCCTGTATTCACAGTACGTTATATATACAGCGTTCAGCATAAGTAAGTACACCCCCTGTATTCACAATACGTTATATATACAGCGTTCAGCATAAGTAAGTACACCCCCTGTATTCACAGTACATTGTATATACAGCGTTCAGCATAAGTAAGTACACCCCCCTGTATTCTTAGTACGTTATATATACTGCGTTCAGCATAAGTAAGTACACCCCCCTGTATTCACAGTACGTTATATATACAGCGTTCAGCATAACTAAGTACACCCCCTGTATTCACAGTACATTATACATACAGCGTTCAGCATAAGTAAGTACACCCCCTGTATTCTCAGTACATTATACATATAGCGTTCACCATAAGTAAGTACACCCCCTGTATTCTCAGTACATTATACATATAGCGTTCACCATAAGTAAGTACACCCCCTGTATTCTCAGTACGTTATATATACAGCGTTCAGCATAAGTAAGTACACCCCCCTGTACTCTCAGTACGTTATATATACAGCGCTCAGCATAAGTAAGTACACCCCACTGTAATCTCAGTACGTTATATATGCAGCATTTAGCATAAGTAAGTACACCCCCCTGTATTCTCAGTACATTATACATACAGAGTTCAGCATAAGTACACCCCCTGTACTCTCAGTACGTTATACATACAGCGTTCAGCATAAGTCAGTACACCCCCTGTATTCACAGGACGTTATACATACAGCGTTCAGCATAAGTCAGTACACCCCCTGTATTCACAGGACGTTATACATACAGCGCTCAGCATAAGTCAGTACACCCCCTGTATTCACAGGACGTTATACATACAGCGTTCAGCATAAGTCAGTACACCCCCTGTATTCACAGGACGTTATACATACAGCGCTCAGCATAAGTAAGTACACCCCCTGTATTCACAGTACGTTATACATACAGCGTTCAGCATAAGTCAGTACACCCCCCTGTATTCTCAGTACGTTATATATACAGCGCTCAGCATAAGTACACCCCCTGTATTCACAGTACGTTATACATACAGCGCTCAGCATAAGTCAGTACACCCCCCTGTACTCTCAGTACATTATATATACAGCGTTCAGCATAAGTAAGTACACCCCCCTGTATTCTCAGCACGTTATATATACAGCGTTCAGCATAAGTAAGTACACCCCCCTGTATTCTCAGTACGTTATATATACAGCGTTCAGCATAAGTAAGTACACCCCCCTGTACTCTCAGTACATTGTATATACAGCGCTCAGCATAAGTAAGTACACCCCCTGTATTCACAGTACGTTATACATACAGCGCTCAGCATAAGTCAGTACACCCCCCTGTACTCTCAGTACATTATATATACAGCGTTCAGCATAAGTAAGTACACCCCCCTGTATTCTCAGCACGTTATATATACAGCGTTCAGCATAAGTCAGTACACCCCCCCTGTATTCTCAGTACGTTATATATACAGCGGTCAGCATAAGTAAGTACACCCCCCTGTACTCTCAGTACGTTATATATACAGCGTTCAGCATAAGTCAGTACACCCCCTGTATTCACAGAAAGTTATACATACAGCGCTCATCATGAGTCAGTACACCCCCTGTATTCACAGGACGTTATACATACAGCGCTCAGCATAAGTCAGTACACCCCCTGTATTCACAGTACGTTATACATACAGCGTTCAGCATAAGTCAGTACACCCCCCTGTATTCTCAGTACGTTATATATACAGCGCTCGGCATAAGTCAGTACACCCCCTGTATTCACAGGACGTTATACATACAGCGTTCAGCATAAGTCAGTACACCCCCTGTATTCACAGGACGTTATACATACAGCGCTCAGCATAAGTCAGTACACCCCCTGTATTCACAGGACGTTATACATACAGCGTTCAGCATAAGTCAGTACACCCCCTGTATTCACAGGACGTTATACATACAGCGCTCAGCATAAGTCAGTACACCCCCTGTATTCACAGGACGTTATACATACAGCGTTCAGCATAAGTCAGTACACCCCCTGTATTCACAGGACGTTATACATACAGCGCTCGGCATAAGTCAGTACACCCCCTGTATTCACAGTACGTTATACATACAGCGTTCAGCATAAGTCAGTACACCCCCCTGTATTCTCAGTACGTTATACATACAGCGCTCAGCATAAGTCAGTACACCCCCTGTATTCACAGGACGTTATACATACAGCGCTCAGCATAAGTCAGTACACCCCCTGTATTCACAGTACGTTATACATACAGCGTTCAGCATAAGTCAGTACACCCCCCTGTATTCTCAGTACGTTATACATACAGCGCTCAGCATAAGTCAGTACACCCCCTGTATTCACAGGACGTTATACATACAGCGCTCAGCATAAGTCAGTACACCCCCTGTATTCACAGTACGTTATACATACAGCGTTCAGCATAAGTAAGTACACCCCCTGTATTCACAGTACGTTATACATACAGCGCTCAGCATAAGTCAGTACACCCCCTGTATTCACAGGACGTTATACATACAGCGTTCAGCATAAGTCAGTACACCCCCTGTATTCACAGGACGTTATACATACAGCGTTCAGCATAAGTCAGTACACCCCCTGTATTCACAGGACGTTATACATACAGCGCTCAGCATAAGTCAGTACACCCCCTGTATTCACAGGACGTTATACATACAGCGTTCAGCATAAGTCAGTACACCCCCTGTATTCACAGGACGTTATACATACAGCGCTCAGCATAAGTCAGTACACCCCCTGTATTCACAGGACGTTATACATACAGCGCTCAGCATAAGTCAGTACACCCCCTGTATTCACAGTACGTTATACATACAGCGTTCAGCATAAGTCAGTACACCCCCCTGTATTCTCAGTACGTTATACATACAGCGCTCAGCATAAGTCAGTACACCCCCTGTATTCACAGGACGTTATACATACAGCGCTCAGCATAAGTCAGTACACCCCCTGTATTCACAGTACGTTATACATACAGCGTTCAGCATAAGTCAGTACACCCCCCTGTATTCTCAGTACGTTATATATACAGCGCTCAGCATAAGTAAGTACACCCCCTGTATTCACAGTACGTTATACATACAGCGCTCAGCATAAGTCAGTACACCCCCTGTATTCACAGGACGTTATACATACAGCGTTCAGCATAAGTCAGTACACCCCCTGTATTCACAGGACGTTATACATACAGCGTTCAGCATAAGTCAGTACACCCCCTGTATTCTCAGGACGTTATACATACAGCGCTCAGCATAAGTCACTACACCCCCTGTATTCACAGGACGTTATACATACAGCGTTCAGCATAAGTCAGTACACCCCCTGTATTCACAGGACGTTATACATACAGCGTTCAGCATAAGTCAGTACACCCCCTGTATTCACAGGACGTTATACATACAGCGCTCAGCATAAGTCAGTACACCCCCTGTATTCACAGGACGTTATACATACAGCGTTCAGCATAAGTCAGTACACCCCCTGTATTCACAGGACGTTATACATACAGCGCTCAGCATAAGTCAGTACACCCCCTGTATTCACAGGACGTTATACATACAGCGCTCAGCATAAGTCAGTACACCCCCTGTATTCACAGGACGTTATACATACAGCGCTCAGCATAAGTCAGTACACCCCCTGTATTCACAGTACGTTATACATACAGCGTTCAGCATAAGTCAGTACACCCCCCTGTATTCTCAGTACGTTATACATACAGCGCTCAGCATAAGTCAGTACACCCCCTGTATTCACAGGACGTTATACATACAGCGCTCAGCATAAGTCAGTACACCCCCTGTATTCATAGTACGTTATACATACAGCGTTCAGCATAAGTCAGTACACCCCCCTGTATTCTCAGTACGTTATATATACAGCGCTCAGCATAAGTAAGTACACCCCCTGTATTCACAGTACGTTATACATACAGCGCTCAGCATAAGTCAGTACACCCCCTGTATTCACAGGACGTTATACATACAGCGTTCAGCATAAGTCAGTACACCCCCTGTATTCACAGGACGTTATACATACAGCGTTCAGCATAAGTCAGTACACCCCCTGTATTCACAGGACGTTATACATACAGCGTTCAGCATAAGTCAGTACACCCCCTGTATTCACAGGACGTTATACATACAGCGCTCAGCATAAGTCAGTACACCCCCTGTATTCACAGGACGTTATACATACAGCGTTCAGCATAAGTCAGTACACCCCCTGTATTCACAGGACGTTATACATACAGCGTTCAGCATAAGTCAGTACACCCCCTGTATTCACAGGACGTTATACATACAGCGCTCAGCATAAGTCAGTACACCCCCTGTATTCTCAGTACGTTATACATACAGCGCTCAGGATAAGTCAGTACACCCCCTGTATTCACAGGACGTTATACATACAGCGCTCAGCATAAGTCAGTACACCCCCTGTATTCACAGGACGTTATACATACAGCGCTCAGCATAAGTCAGTACACCCCCTGTATTCACAGTACGTTATACATACAGCGTTCAGCATAAGTCAGTACACCCCCTGTATTCACAGGACGTTATACATACAGCGCTCAGCATAAGTCAGTACACCCCCTGTATTCACAGTACGTTATACATACAGCGTTCAGCATAAGTCAGTACACCCCCCTGTATTCTCAGTACGTTATATATACAGCGCTCGGCATAAGTAAGTACACCCCCTGTATTCACAGTACGTTATACAGACAGCGCTCAGCATAAGTCAGTACACCCCCTGTATTCACAGGACATTATACATACAGCGTTCAGCATAAGTCAGTACACCCCCCTGTATTCTCAGTACGTTATACATACAGCGCTCAGCATAAGTCAGTACACCCCCTGTATTCTCAGTACGTTATACATACAGCGCTCAGCATAAGTCAGTACACCCCCTGTATTCACAGGACGTTATACATACAGCGCTCAGCATAAGTCAGTACACCCCCTGTATTCACAGGACGTTATACATACAGCGTTCAGCATAAGTCAGTACACCCCCTGTATTCACAGGACGTTATACATACAGCGTTCAGCATAAGTCAGTACACCCCCTGTATTCACAGGACGTTATACATACAGCGCTCAGCATAAGTCAGTACACCCCCTGTATTCACAGGACGTTATACATACAGCGTTCAGCATAAGTCAGTACACCCCCTGTATTCACAGGACGTTATACATACAGCGCTCAGCATAAGTCAGTACACCCCCTGTATTCACGGGACGTTATACATACAGCGTTCAGCATAAGTCAGTACACCCCCTGTATTCACAGGACGTTATACATACAGCGCTCAGCATAAGTCAGTACACCCCCTGTATTCACAGGACGTTATACATACAGCGTTCAGCATAAGTCAGTACACCCCCTGTATTCACAGGACGTTATACATACAGCGCTCAGCATAAGTCAGTACACCCCCTGTATTCACAGTACGTTATACATACAGCGTTCAGCATAAGTCAGTACACCCCCCTGTATTCTCAGTACGTTATACATACAGCGCTCAGCATAAGTCAGTACACCCCCTGTATTCACAGGACGTTATACATACAGAGCTCAGCATAAGTCAGTACACCCCCTGTATTCACAGTACGTTATACATACAGCGTTCAGCATAAGTCAGTACACCCCCCTGTATTCTCAGTACGTTATACATACAGCGCTCAGCATAAGTCAGTACACCCCCTGTATTCACAGGACGTTATACATACAGCGCTCAGCATAAGTCAGTACACCCCCTGTATTCACAGTACGTTATACATACAGCGTTCAGCATAAGTAAGTACACCCCCTGTATTCACAGTACGTTATACATACAGCGCTCAGCATAAGTCAGTACACCCCCTGTATTCACAGGACGTTATACATACAGCGTTCAGCATAAGTCAGTACACCCCCTGTATTCACAGGACGTTATACATACAGCGTTCAGCATAAGTCAGTACACCCCCTGTATTCACAGGACGTTATACATACAGCGTTCAGCATAAGTCAGTACACCCCCTGTATTCACAGGACGTTATACATACAGCGTTCAGCATAAGTCAGTACACCCCCTGTATTCACAGGACGTTATACATACAGCGCTCAGCATAAGTCAGTACACCCCCTGTATTCACAGGACGTTATACATACAGCGCTCAGCATAAGTCAGTACACCCCCTGTATTCACAGTACGTTATACATACAGCGTTCAGCATCAGTAAGTACACCCCCTGTATTCACAGTACGTTATACATACAGCGCTCAGCATAAGTCAGTACACCCCCTGTATTCACAGGACGTTATACATACAGCGTTCAGCATAAGTCAGTACACCCCCTGTATTCACAGTACGTTATACATACAGCGTTCAGCATAAGTCAGTACACCCCCTGTATTCACAGGACGTTATACATACAGCGCTCAGCATAAGTCAGTACACCCCCTGTATTCACAGGACGTTATACATACAGCGTTCAGCATAAGTCAGTACACCCCCTGTATTCACAGGACGTTATACATACAGCGCTCAGCATAAGTCAGTACACCCCCTGTATTCACAGGACGTTATACATACAGCGCTCAGCATAAGTCAGTACACCCCCTGTATTCACAGTACGTTATACATACAGCGTTCAGCATAAGTCAGTACACCCCCCTGTATTCTCAGTACGTTATACATACAGCGCTCAGCATAAGTCAGTACACCCCCTGTATTCACAGGACGTTATACATACAGCGCTCAGCATAAGTCAGTACACCCCCTGTATTCACAGTACGTTATACATACAGCGTTCAGCATATCAGTACACCCCCCTGTATTCTCAGTACGTTATATATACAGCGCTCAGCATAAGTAAGTACACCCCCTGTATTCACAGTACGTTATACATACAGCGCTCAGCATAAGTCAGTACACCCCCTGTATTCACAGGACGTTATACATACAGCGTTCAGCATAAGTCAGTACACCCCCTGTATTCACAGGACGTTATACATACAGCGTTCAGCATAAGTCAGTACACCCCCTGTATTCACAGGACGTTATACATACAGCGTTCAGCATAAGTCAGTACACCCCCTGTATTCACAGGACGTTATACATACAGCGCTCAGCATAAGTCAGTACACCCCCTGTATTCACAGGACGTTATACATACAGCGTTCAGCATAAGTCAGTACACCCCCTGTATTCACAGGACGTTATACATACAGCGCTCAGCATAAGTCAGTACACCCCCTGTATTCACAGTACGTTATACATACAGCGTTCAGCATAAGTCAGTACACCCCCTGTATTCACAGTACGTTATACATACAGCGTTCAGCATAAGTCAGTACACCCCCCTGTATTCTCAGTACGTTATACATACAGCGCTCAGCATAAGTCAGTACACCCCCTGTATTCACAGGACGTTATACATACAGCGCTCAGCATAAGTCAGTACACCCCCTGTATTCACAGTACGTTATACATACAGCGTTCAGCATAAGTCAGTACACCCCCCTGTATTCTCAGTACGTTATACATACAGCGCTCAGCATAAGTCAGTACACCCCCTGTATTCACAGGACGTTATACATACAGCGCTCAGCATAAGTCAGTACACCCCCTGTATTCACAGTACGTTATACATACAGCGTTCAGCATAAGTCAGTACACCCCCTGTATTCACAGTACGTTATACATACAGCGTTCAGCATAAGTCAGTACACCCCCCTGTATTCTCAGTACGTTATACATACAGCGCTCAGCATAAGTCAGTACACCCCCTGTATTCACAGGACGTTATACATACAGCGCTCAGCATAAGTCAGTACACCCCCTGTATTCACAGTACGTTATACATACAGCGTTCAGCATAAGTCAGTACACCCCCCTGTATTCTCAGTACGTTATACATACAGCGCTCAGCATAAGTCAGTACACCCCCTGTATTCACAGGACGTTATACATACAGCGCTCAGCATAAGTCAGTACACCCCCTGTATTCACAGTACGTTATATATACAGCGTTCAGCATAAGTAAGTACACCCCCCTGTACTCTCAGTACATTGTATATACAGCGCTCAGCATAAGTAAGTACACCCCCTGTATTCACAGTACGTTATACATACAGCGCTCAGCATAAGTAAGTACACCCCCCTGTACTCTCAGTACATTATATATACAGCGTTCAGCATAAGTAAGTACACCCCCCTGTATTCTCAGCACGTTATATATACAGCGTTCAGCATAAGTCAGTACACCCCCCTGTATTCTCAGTACGTTATATATACAGCGTTCAGCATAAGTAAGTACACCCCCCTGTACTCTCAGTAGGTTATATATACAGCGTTCAGCATAAGTCAGTACAACCCCTGTATTCACAGAACGTTATACATACAGCGCTCATCATAAGTCAGTACACCCCCTGTATTCACAGGACGTTATACATACAGCGCTCAGCATAAGTCAGTACACCCCCTGTATTCACAGTACGTTATACATACAGCGTTCAGCATAAGTCAGTACACCCCCCTGTATTCTCAGTACGTTATATATACAGCGCTCAGCATAAGTAAGTACACCCCCTGTATTCACAGTACGTTATATAAACAGCGCTCAGCATAAGTCAGTACACCCCCTGTATTCACAGGACGTTATACATACAGCGTTCAGCATAAGTCAGTACACCCCCCTGTATTCACAGAACGTTATACATACAGCGTTCAGCATAAGTAAGTACACCCCCCTGTATTCACAGAACGTTATACATACAGCGTTCAGCATAAGTAAGTACACCCCCTGTATTCACAGAACGTTATACATACAGCGTTCAGCATAAGTAAGTACACCCCCCTGTATTCACAGTACGTTATATATACAGCGTTCAGCATAAGTAAGTACACCCCCTGTATTCACAGGACGTTATACATACAGCGTTCAGCATAAGTAAGTACACCCCCTGTATTCTCAGTACGTTATATATACAGCGTTCAGCATAAGTAAGTACACCCCCCTGTATTCTCAGTACGTTATATATACAGCGTTCAGCATAAGTAAGTACACCCCCCTGTATTCTCAGTACGTTATACATACAGCGCTCAGCATAAGTCAGTACACCCCCTGTATTCACAGGACGTTATACATACAGCGCTCAGCATAAGTCAGTACACCCCCTGTATTCACAGTACGTTATACATACAGCGTTCAGCATAAGTAAGTACACCCCCTGTATTCACAGTACGTTATACATACAGCGCTCAGCATAAGTCAGTACACTCCCTGTATTCACAGGACGTTATACATACAGCGTTCAGCATAAGTCAGTACACCCCCTGTATTCACAGGACGTTATACATACAGCGTTCAGCATAAGTCAGTACACCCCCTGTATTCACAGGACGTTATACATACAGCGCTCAGCATAAGTCAGTACACCCCCTGTATTCACAGGACGTTATACATACAGCGTTCAGCATAAGTCAGTACACCCCCTGTATTCACAGGACGTTAAACATACAGCGCTCAGCATAAGTCAGTACACCCCCTGTATTCACAGGACGTTATACATACAGCGCTCAGCATAAGTCAGTACACCCCCTGTATTCACAGTACGTTATACATACAGCGTTCAGCATAAGTCAGTACACCCCCCTGTATTCTCAGTACGTTATACATACAGCGCTCAGCATAAGTCAGTACACCCCCTGTATTCACAGGACGTTATACATACAGCGCTCAGCATAAGTCAGTACACCCCCTGTATTCACAGTACGTTATACATACAGCGTTCAGCATGTCAGTACACCCCCCTGTATTCTCAGTACGTTATATATACAGCGCTCAGCATAAGTAAGTACACCCCCTGTATTCACAGTACGTTATACATACAGCGCTCAGCATAAGTCAGTACACCCCCTGTATTCACAGGACGTTATACATACAGCGTTCAGCATAAGTCAGTACACCCCCTGTATTCACAGGACGTTATACATACAGCGTTCAGCATAAGTCAGTACACCCCCTGTATTCACAGGACGTTATACATACAGCGTTCAGCATAAGTCAGTACACCCCCTGTATTCACAGGACGTTATACATACAGCGCTCAGCATAAGTCAGTACACCCCCTGTATTCACAGGACGTTATACATACAGCGCTCAGCATAAGTCAGTACACCCCCTGTATTCACAGTACGTTATACATACAGCGTTCAGCATAAGTCAGTACACCCCCTGTATTCACAGTACGTTATACATACAGCGTTCAGCATAAGTCAGTACACCCCCCTGTATTCTCAGTACGTTATACATACAGCGCTCAGCATAAGTCAGTACACCCCCTGTATTCACAGGACGTTATACATACAGCGCTCAGCATAAGTCAGTACACCCCCTGTATTCACAGTACGTTATACATACAGCGTTCAGCATAAGTCAGTACACCCCCCTGTATTCTCAGTACGTTATACATACAGCGCTCAGCATAAGTCAGTACACCCCCTGTATTCACAGGACGTTATACATACAGCGCTTAGCATAAGTCAGTACACCCCCTGTATTCACAGTACGTTATACATACAGCGTTCAGCATAAGTCAGTACACCCCCTGTATTCACAGGACGTTATACATACAGCGCTCAGCATAAGTCAGTACACCCCCTGTATTCACAGTACGTTATACATACAGCGTTCAGCATAAGTCAGTACACCCCCTGTATTCACAGTACGTTATACATACAGCGTTCAGCATAAGTCAGTACACCCCCCTGTATTCTCAGTACGTTATACATACAGCGCTCAGCATAAGTCAGTACACCCCCTGTATTCACAGGACGTTATACATACAGCTCTCAGCATAAGTCAGTACACCCCCTGTATTCACAGTACGTTATACATACAGCGTTCAGCATAAGTCAGTACACCCCCCTGTATTCTCAGTACGTTATACATACAGCGCTCAGCATAAGTCAGTACACCCCCTGTATTCACAGGACGTTATACATACAGCGCTCAGCATAAGTCAGTACACCCCCTGTATTCACAGTACGTTATATATACAGCGTTCAGCATAAGTAAGTACACCCCCCTGTACTCTCAGTACATTGTATATACAGCGCTCAGCATAAGTAAGTACACCCCCTGTATTCACAGTACGTTATACATACAGCGCTCAGCATAAGTAAGTACACCCCCCTGTACTCTCAGTACATTATATATACAGCGTTCAGCATAAGTAAGTACACCCCCCTGTATTCTCAGCACGTTATATATACAGCGTTCAGCATAAGTCAGTACACCCCCCTGTATTCTCAGTACGTTATATATACAGCGTTCAGCATAAGTAAGTACACACCCCTGTACTCTCAGTAGGTTATATATACAGCGTTCAGCATAAGTCAGTACAACCCCTGTATTCACAGAACGTTATACATACAGCGCTCATCATAAGTCAGTACACCCCCTGTATTCACAGGACGTTATACATACAGCGCTCAGCATAAGTCAGTACACCCCCTGTATTCACAGTACGTTATACATACAGCGTTCAGCATAAGTCAGTACACCCCCCTGTATTCTCAGTACGTTATATATACAGCGCTCAGCATAAGTAAGTACACCCCCTGTATTCACAGTACGTTATATAAACAGCGCTCAGCATAAGTAAGTACACCCCCCTGTATTCACAGAACGTTATACATACAGCGTTCAGCATAAGTAAGTACACCCCCCTGTATTCACAGAACGTTATACATACAGCGTTCAGCATAAGTAAGTACACCCCCTGTATTCACAGAACGTTATACATACAGCGTTCAGCATAAGTAAGTACACCCCCCTGTATTCACAGTACGTTATATATACAGCGTTCAGCATAAGTAAGTACACCCCCTGTATTCACAGGACGTTATACATACAGCGTTCAGCATAAGTAAGTACACCCCCTGTATTCTCAGTACGTTATATATACAGCGTTCAGCATAAGTAAGTACACCCCCCTGTATTCTCAGTACGTTATATATACAGCGTTCAGCATAAGTAAGTACACCCCCCTGTATTCTCAGTACGTTATATATACAGCGCTCAGCATAAGTAAGTACACCCCCCTGTATTCTCAGTACGTTATATATACAGCGTTCAGCATAAGTCAGTACACCCCCTGTATTCACAGAACGTTATACATACAGCGTTTAGCATAAGTAAGTACACCCCCTGTATTCACAGTACGTTATATATACAGCGTTCAGCATAAGTAAGTACACCCCCTGTATTCACAGTACATTGTATATACAGCGTTCAGCATAAGTAAGTACACCCCCTGTATTCACAGTACGTTATATATACAGCGTTCAGCATAAGTAAGTACACCCCCCTGTATTCACAGTACGTTATATATACAGCGTTCAGCATAAGTAAGTACACCCCCCTGTATTCTCAGTACGTTATATATACAGCGTTCAACATAAGTAAGTACACCCCCTGTATTCTCAGTACGTTATATATACGGCGTTCAGCATAAGTAAGTACACCCCCTGTATTTACAGTATGTTATATATACAGCGTTCAGCATAACTAAGTACACCCCCTGTATTCACAGTACGTTATATATACAGCGTTCAGCATAAGTAAGTACACCCCCTGTATTCACAGTACATTGTATATACAGCGTTCAGCATAAGTAAGTACACCCCCTGTATTCACAGTACGTTATATATACAGCGTTCAGCATAAGTAAGTACACCCCCCTGCATTCACAGTACGTTATATATACAGCGTTCAGCATAAGTAAGTACACCCCCCTGTATTCTCAGTATGTTATATATACAGCGTTCAGCATAAGTAAGTACACCCCCTGTATTCTCAGTACGTTATATATACAGCGTTCAGCATAAGTAAGTACACCCCCCTGTACTCTCAGTACGTTATATATACAGCGCTCAGCATAAGTAAGTACACCCCACTGTAATCTCAGTACGTTATATATGCAGCATTTAGCATAAGTAAGTACACCCCCCTGTATTCTCAGTACATTATACATACAGAGTTCAGCATAAGTACACCCCCTGTACTCTCAGTACGTTATACATACAGCGTTCAGCATAAGTCAGTACACCCCCTGTACTCTCAGTACGTTATATATACAGCGCTCAGCATAAGTAAGTACACCCCCCTGTATTCTCAGTACATTATATATACAGCGCTCAGCATAAGTAAGTACACCCCCCTGTATTCTCAGTACATTATATATACAGCGTTCAGCATAAGTAAGTATGACGCGCCCCCTGGGCCTGCGCTGCTGCTGCTGTGCAGGGGGAATACCCGGAGCCGGATCGCTGGGGGTTGTAGTTCTCCGTGGCGGTGAGCCGGTGCGTGCCCAGGGTGGTCAAACCAGTGGCAGTCTATTTGTATTGTAATAAGTGTCCGACTACGCCACCCGTGGATTGCGGTCAGTGGGGACCGCCGCTGCGCTGCAGACCGCTGAGGCTGATGTTGTTTGCGCAGCTGAGTATGGGATGACTGCCCACGGGAGAAGTATTGCCTCAGGGCAGCTAATGTGGAAGATGATGGGAGTGATGGTGTGAGGGTCCCAGTGCTAATGGTGCAGGAGCGGCAAGGAATCACAGAGACGGGAGGTGCAGTTCAGGGTCTTTACTGATGGTACAAGGCAGACCCTCCCGGGAGTACTGGCTAGTATAAGGGGCCTGGTCAGTCTGCGAGCAAGCAGGAGTTCCCCTGGCCAGGTGGAGTTGTAGGCCTCCCCGTTTATCTGCACTCTTCCTGGCTACCTTGCTGTCAGCGGTTACAAGTAGCCCACGTCCCTGAGTATACCGTGTGGTGCTCACCCGTATGGCTGGTGACTTGGGGCCTTCTGTTAGCCTCCGCTCCTGGATGGCGGCGCTGGTCCCTTCTTTGTGACTGAGCCTCCGGGTTTCTATGGCCAGAGGACCTGGAATCCCCTGCCGGTTGGTTTCTGCTGCTGGGTGTATATCAGTCCCCACAGCCTCGGACTCCTGTGTCCGGTTTTAGTGTCTTCGTCCAGGGCGAACTTTGCTCAGCTCCAGCCCCTGGACTTCAGCTACTGCTCCTCCAGAGCTCCTGATCTCACTTTCCCTCTCCAGACTCTGACTACTCTAATCCCGCCCCAGACCCAGTTTAAAAGGGCAGATTCCTCCCCTCCCAGGTCTGGGCGGACCGTGTTGCATGCTTAGGGATCCTGACCAGAGAAACCTCCCACTTGCTCTCAGACATAATATCTCTATTACTGCGGCAACCAGACCCCTGGGGTGTCGCATTACCCCCTAGTAAATTTTAGCACTCCGGGACTAAACACATTTTTGAAGAAACATAAATACAAGGTATAACAATAACAAGACAACATATTTACAAGAAGCTTTAGTCTGTAGAGGTCACGGCGTTTCCGTGACCGGGTGTCCATATCACCCAAGGTGAAGTTTATGAAACAAAGGGGGTGCCATGTCACCCAACAAGGCGAAGTCTTGGCACAGAATAGGGGACCTGTCCAAAGCAAACCCCTTGCGTTGTCCTTGGGCGTGGCTGCAAGGCTAGAGCTAGCTACTTTGGGCCGCAAGTAGGCCACGCCAGACAGGTTTTCTCTTCTGCGACCGTCTTCGCAAGAGGCACCAAGGTGCAACTATCTACAAAACTGTTCCGGTTATCCAGTGTCCATAACCTGTTAGTCCAAATAAATCTGCAGGGTAACTGAGAAACATAATTAGTAACAGGCAACAAACATAAACCATAAACATTTTTCAATAAACAGTCAACTTTACAGTGCATTGGTTTAGATTCTCCAGCGAGCGGGCATCTGACCTCTAGTGACTCTAGTGGACCTACGGAGCTCACTAACTGGTTCTGCACTACAGGGTGTAGGAGGTGTTATGGGCAAGCTGGGCAGCTTTCTGCGCACTCTTTGGCTCACTAGGGGCACAGCAGGCTCACTACTAGCAGAGGGTTGATCCTCCTGTACTGCTGGTGTGGACTCTTCTGCCTCTTGGGCCGGCTGCTCTTCCAGCTCTACCGGTTCCTCTGTAGGCACTTGCGGGGCTGGCTGGAGAAAGGTGAGGACGGGTACCACGACAGCGCCGTTTACTTGTGTCCAAGACCGGGGGAAGTCTCCGAGTACGGTACTGATCATTTCTTCCCTTTCCTCTGTGGGTTGAGGGTTTTCTTGATCTTCTTCAGGGCTTTGCAGCTGCTCGGGACACTTCTTCAGGTGGTCTCTGGAGACAATGGCTGTGGTTTCTCCTCCATCCTTACTGATTACGCAGATTTTTGGGTTCTCATGGCTTGATGGCAGTACGGTGTGCGGGTCCTTCTCCCACTGGTCGTCCAACTTGTGGAGCCGCCTCTTCCTCTTCAAGACCTGCTCTCCAGGTACCAGGGGAACAGCGGGAGCATACTGGTTATAAGCCTTCTCTTGCCTTTCTCTAGCTTGAGACAGACTTCGCTCGACGCTCTCCTGTACTTTCCGATACTGCTGCTGCCGTTCTGTATCCCAGTCTGCCTCTGGCGAGGTGTCCTCAGGCGTCAGGACTCCCATATCCAGGTCAATAGGCAGCTTACCAGGTCTTGCTCTCATTAGGTAAGCCGGGGTACAGTTGGTGGAACCTACAGGGATGTGGTTATACAGGTCCACCAGATCGGGCAGTTTCTCAGGCCACAGACTGCGTTCTTCCAGGGGCAGTGTTTTTAGCAGATCTATCACCACCTGGTTCATCTTCTCGCAGAGTCCATTGGTTTGAGGGTGATAGGGCGTTGTTCTTATCTTCTTGCAGCCATACAGGTTGCAGAACTCCTGGAAGACCTCCGCTTCGAAGGCTGGTCCTTGGTCTGTCAACACTTGGTCCGGGTACCCGTGTGGACGGCAGAAGTGCTGCTGGAAGGCTCTAGCTGCTGTTTGAGCCGTTAAGTCCTTGACCGGGACCACCACCAGGAACCGGGAGTAATGATCTACGATTGTGAGGGCGTAGACATACCCAAATCTGCTTGGAGCCAGTTTCACATGGTCCAGGGCTACCAGTTCCAGTGGCTGTCTGGTGATGATGGGCTGCAAGGGAGTCTTCTGGCTGGCACGGTCCTTTCTTCTCAGGTGGCACGGGCCACAGTCTCTGCACCACCTCTCGATGGCTCCTCTCATGCCTACCCAGTAGAACCGTTCACGCAACAAGAACTCCAGCTTCTTCCATCCGAAATGCCCCGCTCCGTTGTGGTATGCCTCCAGAATCATAGCCGCGTCTCGTCTTGGGACCACTACCTGCCAGGTCAACTCATGTGTTCGAGAGTTAACCATTCTCCGGCACAGCTTCTCCCTGTAGAGGAACAGCTTACTTTTCTCCTTCCACAGTTGCTTGGTCTCCTCCGGAGCGTCTGGGTCAAGACTGGCATCGGCTTGGGTCAGCATTTCCTTCACCAGACGGACTGCGGGATCACTGTCTTGCGTTTCTGCCCAGTTGTAGTGGGGCAAGGGATTGAACGTCACAGAGCGCCTGTCCTTCACACGGTGGGAATACAGGGTAATCCCATGACGGTGGAATGCAGGGAGCTCGACTTCTTCCAGATCTTCTGGATCTTCCCCTACGTCCGGTAAGTTCGGCATTCTAGACAGGGCATCCGCGTTGGCATTTGAGCGTCCTGCCCGGTATTTGATGGTGAATTCAAAGTTGGACAGGCGGGCCATCCATCTCTGTTCCAGGGCACCGAGCCTTGCAGTGTCCAGGTGTGTCAACGGGTTGTTATCCGTGTACACGGTGAATTTGGAGGAGGCAAGGTAATGCTTGAAACGTTTGGTCACTGCCCACACTACTGCCAGGAACTCCAGCTTGAATGAGCTATAATTCTCAGGGTTCCTCTCAGTGGGCCGTAGCTTTCGGCTGGCGTAAGCGATTACCCGTTCTTTCCCTTGCTGGATCTGGGACAGTACGGCTCCTAGCCCGATGTTGCTTGCGTCCGTGTGGAGGATAAAGGGCTGGCTGTAGTCTGGATATGCCAGGATTTCATCCCCCGTGAGGGCCATCTTCAGCTGGCAAAAGGACTCCTCTTCCAGCTTTTCCCACCTGAAGGGCTGCCATTTTGGTGAAACCGGGAATGAATCTTCGGTAGTAGCCTACCAACCCGAGGAACTGCCGCACTTCCTTTATGCTGGAGGGTCTTGGCCAGTCCTTAATCACAGTGATCTTATCAGGGTCGGGAGCCACTCCGTCAGCACTCACCACGTGTCCCAGGTACTGCACCTTTGGTTTCAGGAGGTGACACTTGGAGGGTTTCACCTTTAGGCCGTAGTTTGCCAGAGCTTCGAACACTTCTGCCAGGTGTTTCAGGTGGTCCTCGTAGGTCTTGGAATAGACGATGACATCGTCCAGGTATAACAGGACCGTCTCGAAGTTCTGGTGTCCTAGACAGCATTCCATCAACCGTTGGAAGGTTCCTGGTGCGTTGCAGAGCCCGAACGGCATACAGTTAAATTCGCTGAGACCCATCGGGGTGGTGAATGCGGTCTTCTCCCGGTCCGCCTCTGCTACAGGAACCTGCCAGTACCCGCTAGTGAGGTCCAAAGTAGAGAAGAAGTTAGCAGATTTTAATGCAGCTAAGGACTCTTCTATCCTTGGTAACGGGTACGCATCTTTGTGTGTGATACGGTTGACCTTCCTGTAGTCTACACACATTCTCATGGTGTTGTCTTTCTTTTTCACTAAGACTAGTGGAGCTGCCCAGGGGCTACAGCTGTCCCTGATTACCCCAGCCTACTTCATGTCTCTAAGCATCCCCTTGGCGTGTTGGTAGTGTGCAGGGGGTACAGGTCGGTATCTCTCCTTTATGGGAGGATGGTCTCCCGTGGGGATGTGGTGTTCTACCCCCTTTACTCGCCCGAAGTCTAGCGGGTGTTTACTAAACACTCTCTCGTACTCTCGAACCACCCGATAGACTCCCTGTTTCTGGTGTGAGGGAGTGGAGTCAGTACCCAAATGTAGTTGCTGACACCAGTCCTCCATTGGTTTCTTAGAGCCGTTACCTTCCTCTGGTTGAGATGGAGGCAAGGGTTCCACGGCCTGTACAGAATTCTGGTTTATGGTGAACAATTTGGCTAGCGTGGCATACCGGGGCAGGTGTACTTCTCTCTCCCCGATATTTATGATGCGAACGGGCACCCTCCCATGGCGTACATCGACCACCCCCCGTGCTGTCAAAATGGTGGGCCTACTGTCTGAGTAGACGGGTTCTACCATTGCTTGGTAGTTTATACCTCTTAGACCAATAGCTGCCCGACACCAAATCATCATCTCACTTTTTGGGGGCATGGCAATAGGGAACGGGTCACACATTCTCACGCTACCTATCTCACCACCAGATAGTTCCACCTGTTGCCGCTTCATCAGTGCCCGGATCTCTTTTTGGAGCACACGCTGCTGACCGGAACTGGCGTTCTTGGCAACCTGCTGTAAAATGAGAATCACCTCTGCAAGACAATTTTCAATCACATTAGTTCCCAAGGTTATTCTAGGGTGACTCTCATGACGGTCTATGTCCACTATAATCAGTCCTTGTGCCGCCAGTTCGACTTTACCGATCTTAATGGTCACCTCTTTGAATCCCACCTGCGGCACGGGCTGACCATTGCTGGCGATGATACTCAGGTCGTCATCTGGGTAGCGGGTTATGTCCGAGTCATTCCAGTACTGTTTGAAGAGCACGTACGGGATGGTGGTGACCTGTGACCCGGTGTCTAGTAGGGCACTCATAGGAATGCCATCCAGCACCACAGGCAAGACCGGACGTCCCCCTACGTATTTATCACGCCAGTTCGATGGGCCTGATAGTCTTATGCCTGGGGGTTGGCCCTCTACCCCAGGTTGTGCCCGTTTAAATGACAGTACCTTGCCACATGTCCGGGTTGATTGCAGCGGCGGCAGATGGGTCGTCCGTCCTCGTTGTATCTGTCACTGGGTCTTCCTCTGGCCGGTGGGGTCCTCCTCAGTCGGCGCCACGGGACGTCCTCCGGTCCGGATGCCAGCTGGATCTTTCCTGGAGAAGAGACCTGTAAAGACTGCACAGTTCTGGTTAGCGCGGCAACGCTCTTAGTCAGCTCTTGGACCTGATGGTGCAGGTCTGTAGCTGGGTCACTGTTTAAAGCCTGCGCATCAGCTCCCACAGGCCCTGCAGACAAGGGCGCCGTCTCCTGGTGGTAAGTGATAGCAGGGCGCCTGTGGGTCACAGCGCCACCTGGTGCCAGTTCTCGGAGCACCCGGATGGCTCTGTCCTTGAACTGTGCAAAGTCCAGGTCAGGGTCCTGTAAGGCCATTGCCCGCAACTGGGTTCGGTGGGCATTGCACAGTAGACCCTCAATAAATTGTTCAGTCAACAGCTTATCTTCATTTCCCACGCTGTCAGGGTCTGCCTGCTTAATGGCTCTCAGGGCCTCTTGTAGGTTTAAAGCATAGTCTCTTATACTCTCATGTGCCCGTTGTTTGCACCCATAAAATCTTAGTTTTATTTCGGCTGAGGTGCGGGTGTCAAATGTGTCTTTCAGCCGGGTTAGTATGTCTCTGACAGTCCTCTTCCTCCCAGGTGGCCAGGACTTTACCTCCCTTTGGGCTGCCCCGATTAATTGGGCCACCAGGATGCTCACTTTTTGCTCTTCTGTGAGGGGGTACACCTGGAAGAGGCTATCCAGTCTTTCTCTAAAGTCATTTAGGGTATGTGACTCCCCTGAGTACTGGGGTAGCCAGGCTGCCCCCGGGATATAGGGCATGGTGAATGGCATGACTGCTGCAGCGGTTGCGCTGGCGGTGGCTGTGGCAGTGGAGCTCCCCTCGGTGTCCGACATCCTCCTTCCCCCTAGTGGACCGTGGCCTACCTTGCGATGCTCTTCTTCCGTAGGCCGCGGCTCCGCAGTCAATCGTCGGGGTTGAGGACCTGGCGTCGCACTCCGATGACGTCAGCGTCGCTCTTCCTTCCTTCCAGGACCTTGCGCGGCGTCAGCGTGGGGCGGAGCTTCGGATCTCGCACGCTTTTGGCGTCCACGCCCCTCTTCTTCCTGTGCGGCGTCCCGAAGATGGCGTCCGATGGCGGGAAGCAGCTGCGGATGGCGGGAAGAAGGCAGAAGACGGCGGGAAACGGTCCAAGATGGCGTCTGATGGCGGGAAACGACTCCGGACGGCGGGAAACTTCACCACAGGTAAGTTCAAAAAGTCTTTTTCAGGCACGCAGTACCCGGTGGTTGCGGGCACGAAATCCTGCCGACTACGCCAAAGTTGACGCGCCCCCTGGGCCTGCGCTGCTGCTGCTGTGCAGGGGGAATACCCGGAGCCGGATCGCTGGGGGTTGTAGTTCTCCGTGGCGGTGACCCGGTCCGTGCCCAGGGTGGTCAAACCAGTGGCAGTCTATTTGTATTGTAATAAGTGTCCGACTACGCCACCCGTGGATTGCGGTCAGTGGGGACCGCCGCTGCGCTGCAGACCGCTGAGGCTGATGTTGTTTGCGCAGCTGAGTATGGGATAACTCCCCACGGGAGAAGTATTGCCTCAGGGCAGCTAATGTGGAAGATGATGGGAGTGATGGTGTGAGGGTCCCAGTGCTAATGGTGCAGGAGCGGCAAGGAATCACAGAGACGGGAGGTGCAGTTCAGGGTCTTTACTGATGGTACAAGGCAGTACATTATATATACAGCGTTCAGCATAAGTAAGTACAACCCCCTGTACTCTCAGTACGTTATATATACAGCGTTCAGCATAAGTAAGTACACCCCCCTGTATTCTCAGTACGTTCTATATACAGCGTTCAGCATAAGTAAGTACACCCCCCTGTACTCTCAGTACATTGTATATACAGCGTTCAGCATAAGTAAGTACACCCCCCTGTACTCTCAGTACATTGTATATACAGCGTTCAGCATAAGTAAGTACACCCCCCTGTATTCTCAGTGCGTTGTATATACAGCGTTCAGCATAAGTACACCCCCTGTACTCTCAGTACATTGTATATACAGCGTTCAGCATAAGTAAGTACACCCCCCTGTACTCTCAGTACATTGTATATACAGCGTTCAGGATAAGTAAGTACACCCCCCTGTATTCTCAGTGCGTTATATATACAGCGTTCAGCATAAGTCAGTACACCCCCCTGTATTCTCAGTACGTTATACATACAGCGCTCAGCATAAGTCAGTACACCCCCCTGTACTCTCAGTACATTGTATATACAGCGTTCAGCATAAGTAAGTACACCCCCCTGTACTCTCAGTACATTGTATATACAGCGTTCAGGATAAGTAAGTACACCCCCCTGTATTCTCAGTGCGTTATATATACAGCGTTCAGCATAAGTCAGTACACCCCCCTGTATTCACAGAACGTTATACATACAGCGTTCAGCATAAGTAAGTACACCCCCTGTATTCACAGTACGTTATATATACAGCGTTCAGCATAAGTAAGTACACCCCCCTGTATTCACAGTACGTTATATATACAGCGTTCAGCATAAGTAAGTACACCCCCCTGTATTCACAGTACGTTATATATACAGCGTTCAGCATAAGTAAGTACACCCCCTGTATTCAAAGTACGTTATATATACAGCGTTCAGCATAAGTAAGTACACCCCCCTGTATTCACAGTACGTTATATATACAGCGTTCAGCATAAGTAAGTACACCCCCTGTATTCACAGTACGTTATATATACAGCGTTCAGCATAAGTAAGTACACCCCCTGTATTCACAGTACGTTATATATACAGCGTTCAGCATAACTAAGTACACCCCCCTGTACTCTCAGTACATTATACATACAGCGTTCAGCATAAGTCAGTACACCCCCTGTATTCACAGGACGTTAAACATACAGCGTTCAGCATAACTAAGTACACCCCCCTGTACTCTCAGTACGTTATATATACAGCGTTCAGCATAACTAAGTACACACCCTGTATTCACAGGACGTTATACATACAGCGTTCAGCATAAGTAAGTACACCCCCTGTATTCTCAGTACGTTATATATACAGCGTTCAGCATAAGTAAGTACACCCCCCTGTATTCTCAGTACGTTATATATACAGCGTTCAGCATAAGTAAGTACACCCCCCTGTATTCTCAGTACGTTATATATACAGCGCTCAGTATAAGTAAGTACACCCCCCTGTATTCTCAGTACGTTATATATACAGCGTTCAGCATAAGTCAGTACACCCCCTGTATTCACAGAACGTTATACATACAGCGTTCAGCATAAGTAAGTACACCCCCTTGTATTCTCAGTACGTTATATATACAGCGTTCAGCATAAGTAAGTACACCCCCCTGTATTCTCAGTACGTTATATATACAGCGTTCAGCATAAGTAAGTACACCCCCCTGTACTCTCAGTACGTTATACATACAGCGCTCAGCATAAGTCAGTACACCCCTTGTATTCACAGAACGTTACACATACAGCGTTCAGCATAAGTACACCCCCTGTATTCACAGTACGTTATATATACAGCGTTCAGCATAAGTAAGTACACCCCCCTGTATTCACAGTACGTTATATATACAGCGTTCAGCATAAGTAAGTACACTCCCCTGTATTCTCAGTACGTTATATATACAGAGTTCAGCATAAGTAAGTACACCCCCTGTATTCACAGTACGTTATATATACAGCGTTCAGCATAGGTAAGTACACCCCCTGTATTCACAGTACGTTATATATACAGCGTTCAGCATAAGTAAGTACACCCCCTGTATTCACAGTACGTTATACATACAGCGTTCAGCATAAGTAAGTACACCCCCTGTATTCACAGTACATTATATATACAGCGTTCAGCATAAGTAAGTAAACCCCCTGTATTCACAGTACGTTATATATACAGCGTTCAACATAAGTAAGTACACCCCCTGTATTCACAGTACATTGTATATACAGCGTTCAGCATAAGTAAGTACACCCCCCTGTATTCTTAGTACGTTATATATACAGCGTTCAGCATAAGTAAGTACACCCCCCTGTATTCACAGTACGTTATATATACAGCGTTCAGCATAAGTACACCCCCTGTATTCACAGTACGTTATATATACAGCGTTCAGCATAAGTACACCCCCCTGTACTCTCAGTACGTTATATATACAGCGTTCAGCATAAGTAAGTACACCCCCTGTATTCACAGTACGTTATATATACAGCGTTCAGCATAACTAAGTACACCCCCTGTATTCACAGTACATTATACATACAGCGTTCACCATAAGTAAGTACACCCTCTGTATTCTCAGTACATTATACATACAGAGTTCAGCATAAGTAAGTACACCCCCTGTACTCTCAGTACGTTATACATACAGCGTTCAGCATAAGTAAGTACACCCCCCTGTACTCTCAGTACGTTATATATACAGCGCTCAGCATAAGTAAGTACACCCCCCTGTACTCTCAGTACGTTATATATACAGCGCTCAGCATAAGTAAGTACACCCCCCTGTATTCTCAGTACATTATATATACAGCGCTCAGCATAAGTAAGTACACCCCCCTGTATTCTCAGTACATTATATATACAGCGCTCAGCATAAGTAAGTACACCCCCCTGTATTCTCAGTACATTATATATACAGCGTTCAGCATAAGTAAGTACACCCCCCTGTATTCTCAGTACGTTATATATACAGCATTTAGCATAAGTAAGTACACCCCCCTGTACTCTCAGTACGTTATATATATAGCGTTCAGCATAAGTAAGTACACCCCCCTGTACTCTCAGTACGTTATATATAGAGCGTTCAGCATAAGTAAGTACACCCCCCTGTATTCTCAGTACGTTATATATACAGCATTTAGCATAAGTAAGTACACCCCCCTGTACTCTCAGTACATTGTATATACAGCGTTCAGCATAAGTAAGTACACCCCCCTGTACTCTCAGTACATTATATATACAGCGTTCAGCATAAGTAAGTACACCCCCCTGTACTCTCAGTACGTTATATATACAGCGTTCAGCATAAGTAAGTACACCCCCCTGTACTCTCAGTACGTTATATATACAGCGTTCAGCATAAGTACACCCCCCTGTACTCTCAGTACGTTATATATACAGCGTTCAGCATAACTAAGTACACCCCCCTGTACTCTCAGTACATTGTATATACAGCGTTCAGCATAAGTAAGTACACCCCCCTGTACTCCCAGTACATTGTATATACAGCGTTCAGCATAAGTAAGTACACCCCCCTGTATTCTCAGTGCGTTATATATACAGCGTTCAGCATAAGTAAGTACACCCCCCTGTATTCTCAGTACGTTATATATACAACGTTCAGCATAAGTAAGTACACCCCCCTGTACTCTCAGTACATTATACATACAGCGTTCAGCATAAGTCAGTACACCCCCCTGTATTCTCAGTACGTTATACATACAGCGCTCAGCATAAGTCAGTACACCCCCTGTATTCACAGAACGTTATACATACAGCGTTCAGCATAAGTAAGTACACCCCCCTGTATTCTCAGTACGTTATATATACAGCGTTCAGCATAAGTACACCCCCTGTATTCTCAGTACGTTATATATACAGCGTTCAGCATAAGTAAGTACACCCCCTGTACTCTCAGTACATTGTATATACAGCGTTCAGCATAAGTAAGTACACCCCCCTGTATTCTCAGTGCGTTATATATACAGCGTTCAGCATAAGTAAGTACACCCCCCTGTATTCTCAGTACGTTATATATACAACGTTCAGCATAAGTAAGTACACCCCCCTGTACTCTCAGTACATTATACATACAGCGTTCAGCATAAGTCAGTACACCCCCCTGTATTCTCAGTACGTTATACATACAGCGCTCAGCATAAGTCAGTACACCCCCTGTATTCACAGAACGTTATACATACAGCGTTCAGCATAAGTAAGTACACCCCCCTGTATTCTCAGTACGTTATATATACAGCGTTCAGCATAAGTACACCCCCTGTATTCTCAGTACGTTATATATACAGCGTTCAGCATAAGTAAGTACACCCCCTGTACTCTCAGTACATTGTATATACAGCCTTCAGCATAAGTAAGTACACCCCCCTGTATTCTCAGTGCGTTATATATACAGCGTTCAGCATAAGTAAGTACACCCCCCTGTATTCTCAGTACGTTATATATACAGCGTTCAGCATAAGTAAGTACACCCCCCTGTATTCCCAGTACATTATACATACAGCGTTCAGCATAAGTCAGTACACCCCCCTGTATTCTCAGTACGTTATACATACAGCGCTCAGCATAAGTCAGTACACCCCCTGTACAGCGTTTAGCATAAGTAAGTACACCCCCTGTATTCACAGTACGTTATATATACAGCGTTCAGCATAAGTAAGTACACCCCCCTGTATTCACAGTACGTTATATATACAGCGTTCAGCATAAGTAAGTACACCCCCCTGTATTCTCAGTACGTTATATATACAGCGTTCAGCATGAGTAAGTACACCCCCTGTATTCACAGTACGTTATATATACAGCGTTCAGCATAAGTAAGTACACCCCCTGTATTCACAGTACGTTATATATACAGCATTCAGCATAAGTAAGTACACCCCCTGTATTCACAGTACATTGTATATACAGCGTTCAGCATAAGTAAGTACACCCCCCTGTATTCTCAGTACGTTATATATACAGCATTTAGCATAAGTAAGTACACCCCCCTGTACTCTCAGTACATTGTATATCCAGCGTTCAGCATAAGTACACCCCCGTGTACTCTCAGTACATTATATATACAGCGTTCAGCATAAGTAAGTACACCCCCCTGTACTCTCAGTACGTTATATATACAGTGTTCAGCATAAGTAAGTACACCCCCCTGTATTCTCAGTATGTTATATATACAGCGTTCAGCATAAGTACACCCCCCTGTACTCTCAGTACGTTATATATACAGCGCTCAGCATAAGTAAGTACACCCCCCTGTATTCTCAGTACATTATATATACAGCGCTCAGCATAAGTAAGTACACCCCCCTGTATTCTCAATACATTATATATACAGCGTTCAGCATAAGTAAGTACACCCCCCTGTATTCTCAGTACGTTATATATACAGCATTTAGCATAAGTAAGTACACCCCCCTGTACTCTCAGTACATTGTATATACAGCGTTCAGCATAAGTAAGTACACCCCCGTGTACTCTCAGTACATTATATATACAGCGTTCAGCATAAGTAAGTACACCCCCCTGTACTCTCAGTACGTTATATATACAGTGTTCAGCATAAGTAAGTACACCCCCCTGTATTCTCAGTATGTTATATATACAGCGTTCAGCATAAGTAAGTACACCCCCCTGTACTCTCAGTATGTTATATATACAGCGTTCAGCATAAGTAAGTACACCCCCCTGTACTCTCAGTACATTGTATATACAGCGTTCAGCATAAGTAAGCACACCCCCCTGTATTCTCAGTGCGTTATATATACAGCGTTCAGCATAAGTCAGTACACCCCCCTGTATTCTCAGTACGTTATACATACAGCGCTCAGCATAAGTCAGTACACCCCCTGTATTCACAGAACGCTATACATACAGCGTTCAGCATAAGTAAGTACACCCCCTGTATTCACAGTACGTTATATATACAGCGTTCAGCATAAGTAAGTACACCCCCCTGTATTCACAGTACGTTATATATACAGCGTTCAGCATAATTAAGTACACCCCCCTGTATTCACAGTACGTTATATATACAGCGTTCAGCATAAGTAAGTACACCCCCTGTATTCACAGTACGTTATATATACAGCGTTCAGCATAAGTAAGTATACCCCCTGTATTCACAGTACGTTATATATACAGCGTTCAGCATAAGTAAGTACACCCCCTGTATTCACAGTACATTGTATATACAGCGTTCAGCATAAGTAAGTACACCCCCCTGTATTCTTAGTACGTTATATATACAGCGTTCAGCATAAGTAAGTACACCCCCCTGTATTCACAGTACGTTATATATACAGCGTTCAGCATGAGTAAGTACACCCCCTGTATTCACAGTACGTTATATATACAGCGTTCAGCATAAGTAAGTACACCCCCTGTATTCACAGTACGTTATATATACAGCGTTCAGCATAAGTAAGTACACCCCCTGTATTCACAGTACGTTATATATACAGCGTTCAGCATAACTAAGTACACCCCCTGTATTCACAGTACATTATACATACAGAGTTCAGCATAAGTCAGTACACCCCCTGTATTCACAGGACGTTATACATACAGCGTTCAGCATAAGTAAGTACACCCCCTGTATTCTCAGTACGTTATATATACAGCGTTCAGCATAAGTACACCCCCCTGTATTCTTAGTACGTTATATATACAGCGTTCAGCATAAGTAAGTACACCCCCCTGTATTCTCAGTACGTTATATATACAGCGCTCAGCATAAGTAAGTACACCCCCTGTATTCACAGTACGTTATATATACAGCGTTCAGCATAACTAAGTACACCCCCTGTATTCACAGTACATTATACATACAGAGTTCAGCATAAGTCAGTACACCCCCTGTATTCACAGGACGTTATACATACAGCGTTCAGCATAAGTAAGTACACCCCCTGTATTCTCAGTACGTTATATATACAGCGTTCAGCATAAGTACACCCCCCTGTATTCTCAGTACGTTATATATACAGCGTTCAGCATAAGTAAGTACACCCCCCTGTATTCTCAGTACGTTATATATACAGCGCTCAGCATAAGTAAGTACACCCCCCTGTATTCTCAGTACGTTATATATACAGCGTTCAGCATAAGTCAGTACACCCCCTGTATTCACAGAACGTTATACATACAGCGTTCAGCATAAGTAAGTACACCCCCCTGTATTCTCAGTACGTTATATATACAGCGTTCAGCATAAGTAAGTACACCCCCCTGTATTCTCAGTACATTATATATACAGCGTTCAGCATAAGTAAGTACACCCCCCTGTACTCTCAGTACATTATACATACAGCGTTCAGCATAAGTCAGTACACCCCCCTGTATTCTCAGTACGTTATACATACAGCGCTCAGCATAAGTCAGTACACCCCCTGTATTCACAGAACGTTATACATACAGCGTTCAGCATAAGTACACCCCCTGTATTCACAGTACGTTATATATACAGCGTTCAGCATAAGTAAGTACACCCCCCTGTATTCACAGTACGTTATATATACAGCGTTCAGCATAAGTAAGTACACCCCCCTGTATTCTCAGTACGTTATATATACAGCGTTCAGCATAAGTAAGTACACCCCCTGTATTCACAGTACGTTATATATGCAGCGTTCAGCATAAGTAAGTACACCCCCTGTATTCACAGTACGTTATATATGCAGCGTTCAGCATAAGTACACCCCCTGTATTCACAGTACGTTATACATACAGCGTTCAGCATAAGTAAGTACACCCCCTGTATTCACAGTACGTTATATATACAGCGTTCAGCATAAGTAAGTAAACCCCCTGTATTCACAGTACGTTATATATACAGCGTTCAGCATAAGTAAGTACACCCCCTGTATTCACAGTACATTGTATATACAGCGTTCAGCATAACTAAGTACACCCCCTGTATTCACAGTACATTATACATACAGAGTTCAGCATAAGTCAGTACACCCCCTGTATTCACAGGACGTTATACATACAGCGTTCAGCATAAGTAAGTACACCCCCTGTATTCTCAGTACGTTATATATACAGCGTTCAGCATAAGTACACCCCCCTGTATTCTCAGTACGTTATATATACAGCGTTCAGCATAAGTAAGTACACCCCCCTGTATTCTCAGTACGTTATATATACAGCGTTCAGCATAAGTCAGTACACCCCCTGTATTCACAGAACGTTATACATACAGCGTTCAGCATAAGTAAGTACACCCCCCTGTATTCTCAGTACGTTATATATACAGCGTTCAGCATAAGTAAGTACACCCCCCTGTATTCTCAGTACATTATATATACAGCGTTCAGCATAAGTAAGTACACCCCCCTGTACTCTCAGTACATTATACATACAGCGTTCAGCATAAGTCAGTACACCCCCCTGTATTCTCAGTACGTTATACATACAGCGCTCAGCATAAGTCAGTACACCCCCTGTATTCACAGAACGTTATACATACAGCGTTCAGCATAAGTACACCCCCTGTATTCACAGTACGTTATATATACAGCGTTCAGCATAAGTAAGTACACCCCCCTGTATTCACAGTACGTTATATATACAGCGTTCAGCATAAGTAAGTACACCCCCCCTGTATTCTCAGTACGTTATATATACAGCGTTCAGCATAAGTAAGTACACCCCCTGTATTCACAGTACGTTATATATGCAGCGTTCAGCATAAGTAAGTACACCCCCTGTATTCACAGTACGTTATATATGCAGCGTTCAGCATAAGTACACCCCCTGTATTCACAGTACGTTATACATACAGCGTTCAGCATAAGTAAGTACACCCCCTGTACTCACAGTACGTTATATATACAGCGTTCAGCATAAGTAAGCACACCCCCCTGTATTCTCAGTGCGTTATATATACAGCGTTCAGCATAAGTCAGTACACCCCCCTGTATTCTCAGTACGTTATACATACAGCGCTCAGCATAAGTAAGTACACCCCCTGTATTCACAGTACGTTATATATACAGCGTTCAGCATAAGTAAGTACACCCCCTGTATTCACAGTACGTTATATATACAGCGTTCAGCATAACTAAGTACACCCCCTGTATTCACAGTACATTATACATACAGAGTTCAGCATAAGTCAGTACACCCCCTGTATTCACAGGACGTTATACATACAGCGTTCAGCATAAGTAAGTACACCCCCTGTATTCTCAGTACGTTATATATACAGCGTTCAGCATAAGTACACCCCCCTGTATTCTTAGTACGTTATATATACAGCGTTCAGCATAAGTAAGTACACCCCCCTGTATTCTCAGTACGTTATATATACAGCGCTCAGCATAAGTAAGTACACCCCCTGTTTTCACAGTACGTTATATATACAGCGTTCAGCATAACTAAGTACACCCCCTGTATTCACAGTACATTATACATACAGAGTTCAGCATAAGTCAGTACACCCCCTGTATTCACAGGACGTTATACATACAGCGTTCAGCATAAGTAAGTACACCCCCTGTATTCTCAGTACGTTATATATACAGCGTTCAGCATAAGTACACCCCCCTGTATTCTCAGTACGTTATATATACAGCGTTCAGCATAAGTAAGTACACCCCCCTGTATTCTCAGTACGTTATATATACAGCGCTCAGCATAAGTAAGTACACCCCCCTGTATTCTCAGTACATTATATATACAGCGTTCAGCATAAGTCAGTACACCCCCTGTATTCACAGAACGTTATACATACAGCGTTCAGCATAAGTAAGTACACCCCCCTGTATTCTCAGTACGTTATATATACAGCGTTCAGCATAAGTAAGTACACCCCCCTGTATTCTCAGTACATTATATATACAGCGTTCAGCATAAGTAAGTACACCCCCCTGTACTCTCAGTACATTATACATACAGCGTTCAGCATAAGTCAGTACACCCCCCTGTATTCTCAGTACGTTATACATACAGCGCTCAGCATAAGTCAGTACACCCCCTGTATTCACAGAACGTTATACATACAGCGTTCAGCATAAGTACACCCCCTGTATTCACAGTACGTTATATATACAGCGTTCAGCATAAGTAAGTACACCCCCCTGTATTCACAGTACGTTATATATACAGCGTTCAGCATAAGTAAGTACACCCCCCTGTATTCTCAGTACGTTATATATACAGCGTTCAGCATAAGTAAGTACACCCCCTGTATTCACAGTACGTTATATATGCAGCGTTCAGCATAAGTAAGTACACCCCCTGTATTCACAGTACGTTATATATGCAGCGTTCAGCATAAGTACACCCCCTGTATTCACAGTACGTTATACATACAGCGTTCAGCATAAGTACACCCCCTGTATTCACAGTACGTTATATATACAGCGTTCAGCATAAGTAAGTAAACCCCCTGTATTCACAGTACGTTATATATACAGCGTTCAGCATAAGTAAGTACACCCCCTGTATTCACAGTACATTGTATATACAGCGTTCAGCATAAGTAAGTACACCCCCCTGTATTCTTAGTACGTTATATATACAGCGTTCAGCATAAGTACACCCCCCTGTATTCACAGTACGTTATATATACAGCGTTCAGCATAAGTACACCCCCTGTATTCACAGTACGTTATATATACAACATTCAGCATAAGTAAGTACACCCACCTGTACTCTCAGTACGTTATATATACAGTGTTCAGCATAAGTAAGTACACCCCCTGTATTCACAGTACGTTATATATACAGCGTTCAGCATAACTAAGTACACCCCCTGTATTCACAGTACATTATACATACAGCGTTCACCATAAGTAAGTACACCCCCTGTATTCTCAGTACATTATACATATAGCGTTCAGCATAAGTAAGTACACCCCCTGTATTCACAGTACGTTATATATACAGCGTTCAGCATAAGTAAGTACACCCCCCTGTATTCTCAGTACGTTATATATACAGCGTTCAGCATAAGTACACCCCCCTGTACTCTCAGTACGTTATATATACAGCGCTCAGCATAAGTAAGTACACCCCCCTGTATTCTCAGTACGTTATATATGCAGCATTTAGCATAAGTAAGTACACCCCCCTGTATTCTCAGTACATTATACATACAGAGTTCAGCATAAGTAAGTACACCCCCTGTACTCTCAGTACGTTATACATACAGCGTTCAGCATAAGTAAGTACACCCCCCTGTACTCTCAGTACGTTATATATACAGCGCTCAGCATAAGTAAGTACACCCCCCTGTATTCTCAGCACATTATATATACAGCGCTCAGCATAAGTAAGTACACCCCCCTGTATTCTCAGTACATTATATATACAGCGTTCAGCATAAGTAAGTACACCCCCCTGTATTCTCAGTACGTTATATATACAGCATTTAGCATAAGTAAGTACACCCCCCTGTACTCTCAGTACATTGTATATACAGCGTTCAGCATAAGTAAGTACACCCCCCTGTACTCTCAGTACATTATATATACAGCGTTCAGCATAAGTAAGTACACCCTCCTGTACTCTCAGTACGTTATATATACAGCGTTCAGCATAAGTAAGTACACCCCCCTGTATTCTCAGTACGTTATATATACAGCGTTCAGCATAAGTACACCCCCTGTACTCTCAGTACATTGTATATACAGCGTTCAGCATAAGTATGTACACCCCCCTGTACTCTCAGTACATTATACATACAGCGTTCAGCATAAGTCAGTACACCCCCCTGTATTCTCAGTACGTTATACATACAGCGTTCAGCATAAGTCAGTACACCCCCTGTATTCACAGAACGTTATACATACAGCGTTCAGCATAAGTAAGTACACCCCCTGTATTCACAGTACGTTATATATACAGCGTTCAGCATAAGTACACCCCCCTGTATTCACAGAACGTTATATATACAGTGTTCAGGATAAGTAAGTACACCCCCCTGTATTCACAGTACGTTATATATACAGCGTTCAGCATAAGTAAGTACACCCCCTGTATTCACAGTATGTTATATATACAGCGTTCAGCATAAGTAAGTACACCCCCTGTATTCACAGTACGTTATATATACAACGTTCAGCATAAGTAAGTACACCCCTGTATTCACAGTACATTGTATATACAGCGTTCAGCATAAGTAAGTACACCCCCCTGTATTCTTAGTACGTTATATATACAGCGTTCAGCATAAGTAAGTACACCCCCCTGTATTCTCAGTACGTTATATATACAGCGTTCAGCATAAGTAAGTACACCCCCTGTATTCACAGTACGTTATATATACAGCGTTCAGCATAAGTAAGTACACCCCCTGTATTCACAGTACGTTATATATACAGCATTCAGCATAACTAAGTACACCCCCTGTATTCACATTACATTTTACATACAGAGTTCAGCATAAGTCAGTACACCCCCTGTATTCACAGTACGTTATATATACAGCGTTCAGCATAAGTAAGTACACCCCCTGTATTCACAGTACGTTATATATACAGCGTTCAGCATAAGTAAGTACACCCCCTGTATTCACAGTACGTTATACATACAGCGTTCAGCATAAGTAAGTACACCCCCTGTATTCACAGTACGTTATATATATAGCGTTCAGCATAAGTAAGTAAACCCCCTGTATTCACAGTACGTTATATATACAGCGTTCAGCATAAGTAAGTACACCCCCTGTATTCACAGTACATTGTATATACAGCGTTCAGCATAAGTAAGTACACCCCCCTGTATTCTTAGTACGTTATATATACAGCGTTCAGCATAAGTAAGTACACCCCCCTGTATTCACAGTACGTTATATATACAGCGTTCAGCATAAGTACACCCCCTGTATTCACAGTACGTTATATATACAACGTTCAGCATAAGTAAGTAAACCCACCTGTACTCTCAGTACGTTATATATACAGCGTTCAGCATAAGTAAGTACACCCCCTGTATTCACAGTACGTTATATATACAGCGTTCAGCATAACTAAGTACACCCCCTGTATTCACAGTACATTATACATACAGCGTTCACCATAAGTAAGTACACCCCCTGTATTCTCAGTACATTATACATATAGCGTTCAGCATAAGTAAGTACACCCCCTGTACTCTCAGTACGTTATATATACAGCGTTCAGCATAAGTAAGTACACCCCCCTGTATTCTCAGTACGTTATATATACAGCGTTCAGCATAAGTACACCCCCCTGTACTCTCAGTACGTTATATATACAGCGCTCAGCATAAGTAAGTACACCCCCCTGTATTCTCAGTACGTTATATATGCAGCATTTAGCATAAGTAAGTACACCCCCCTGTATTCTCAGTACATTATACATACAGAGTTCAGCATAAGTAAGTACACCCCCTGTACTCTCAGTACGTTATACATACAGCGTTCAGCATAAGTAAGTACACCCCCCTGTACTCTCAGTACGTTATATATACAGCGCTCAGCATAAGTAAGTACACCCCCCTGTATTCTCAGCACATTATATATACAGCGCTCAGCATAAGTAAGTACACCCCCCTGTATTCTCAGTACATTATATATACAGCGTTCAGCATAAGTAAGTACACCCCCCTGTATTCTCAGTACGTTATATATACAGCATTTAGCATAAGTAAGTACACCCCCCTGTACTCTCAGTACATTGTATATACAGCGTTCAGCATAAGTAAGTACACCCCCCTGTACTCTCAGTACATTATATATACAGCGTTCAGCATAAGTAAGTACACCCCCCTGTACTCTCAGTACGTTATATATACAGCGTTCAGCATAAGTAAGTACACCCCCCTGTATTCTCAGTACGTTATATATACAGCGTTCAGCATAAGTAAGTACACCCCCTGTACTCTCAGTACATTGTATATACAGCGTTCAGCATAAGTAAGTACACCCCCTGTACTCTCAGTACATTGTATATACAGCGTTCAGCATAAGTAAGTACACCCCCCTGTACTCTCAGTACATTGTATATACAGCGTTCAGCATAAGTAAGTACACCCCCCTGTACTCTCAGTACATTGTATATACAGCGTTCAGCATAAGTAAGTACACCCCCCTGTATTCTCAGTGCGTTATATATACAGCGTTCAGCATAAGTAAGTACACCCCCCTGTACTCTCAGTACATTATACATACAGCGTTCAGCATAAGTCAGTACACCCCCCTGTATTCTCAGTACGTTATACATACAGCGCTCAGCATAAGTCAGTACCCCCCTGTATTCTCAGTACGTTATACATACAGCGTTCAGCATAAGTCAGTACACCCCCTGTATTCACAGAACGTTATACATACAGCGTTCAGCATAAGTAAGTACACCCCCTGTATTCACAGTACGTTATATATACAGCGTTCAGCATAAGTACACCCCCCTGTATTCACAGAACGTTATATATACAGTGTTCAGCATAAGTAAGTACACCCCCCTGTATTCACAGTACGTTATATATACAGCGTTCAGCATAAGTAAGTACACCCCCTGTATTCACAGTATGTTATATATACAGCGTTCAGCATAAGTAAGTACACCCCCTGTATTCACAGTACGTTATATATACAGCGTTCAGCATAAGTAAGTACACCCCTGTATTCACAGTACATTGTATATACAGCGTTCAGCATAAGTAAGTACACCCCCCTGTATTCTTAGTACGTTATATATACAGCGTTCAGCATAAGTAAGTACACCCCCCTGTATTCTCAGTACGTTATATATACAGCGTTCAGCATAAGTAAGTACACCCCCTGTATTCACAGTACGTTATATATACAGCGTTCAGCATAAGTAAGTACACCCCCTGTATTCACAGTACGTTATATATACAGCATTCAGCATAACTAAGTACACCCCCTGTATTCACATTACATTTTACATACAGAGTTCAGCATAAGTCAGTACACCCCCTGTATTCACAGGACGTTATACATACAGCGTTCAGCATAAGTAAGTACACCCCCTGTATTCTCAGTACGTTATATATACAGCGTTCAGCATAAGTAAGTACACCCCCCTGTATTCTCAGTACGTTATATATACAGCGTTCAGCATAAGTAAGTACACCCCCCTGTACTCTCAGTACATTATAAATACAGCGTTCAGCATAAGTCAGTACACCCCCCCTGTATTCTCAGTACGTTATACATACAGCGCTCAGCATAAGTCAGTACACCCCCTGTATTCACAGAACGTTATACATACAGCGTTCAGCATAAGTAAGTACACCCCCTGTACTCTCAGTACGTTATATATACAGTGCTCAGCATAAGTAAGTACACCCCCCTTTACTCTCAGTACATTGTATATACAGCGTTCAGCATAAGTAAGTACACCCCCCTGTATTCTCAGTGCGTTATATATACAGCGTTCAGCATAAGTAAGTACACCCCCCTGTATTCTCAGTACGTTATATATACAGCGTCCAGCATAAGTATGTACACCCCCCTGTACTCTCAGTACATTATACATACAGCGTTCAGCATAAGTCAGTACACCCCCCTGTATTCTCAGTACGTTATACATACAGCGCTCAGCATAAGTCAGTACACCCCCCTGTATTCTCAGTACGTTATACATACAGCGTTCAGCATGTCAGTACACCCCCTGTATTCACAGAACGTTATACATAAAGCGTTCAGCATAAGTAAGTACACCCCCTGTATTCACAGTACGTTATATATACAGCGTTCAGCATAAGTACACCCCCCTGTATTCACAGAACGTTATATATACAGTGTTCAGCATAAGTAAGTACACCCCCCTGTATTCACAGTACGTTATATATACAGCGTTCAGCATAAGTAAGTACACCCCCTGTATTCACAGTATGTTATATATACAGCGTTCAGCATAAGTAAGTACACCCCCTGTATTCACAGTACGTTATATATACAGCGTTCAGTATAAGTAAGTACACCCCTGTATTCACAGTACATTGTATATACAGCGTTCAGCATAAGTAAGTACACCCCCCTGTATTCTTAGTACGTTATATATACAGCGTTCAGCATAAGTAAGTACACCCCCCTGTATTCTCAGTACGTTATATATACAGCGTTCAGCATAAGTAAGTACACCCCCTGTATTCACAGTACGTTATATATACAGCGTTCAGCATAAGTAAGTACACCCCCTGTATTCACAGTACGTTATATATACAGCATTCAGCATAACTAAGTACACCCCCTGTATTCACATTACATTTTACATACAGAGTTCAGCATAAGTCAGTACACCCCCTGTACTCTCAGTACATTGTATATACAGCGTTCAGCATAAGTAAGTACACCCCCCTGTATTCTCAGTGCGTTATATATACAGCGTTCAGCATAAGTAAGTACACCCCCCTGTATTCTCAGTACGTTATATATACAGCGTTCAGCATAAGTAAGTACACCCCCCTGTATTCTCAGTACGTTATATATACAGCGTTCAGCATAAGTCAGTACACCCCCCCTGTACTCTCAGTACGTTATACATACAGCGCTCAGCATAAGTCAGTACACCCCCTGTATTCACAGAACGCTATACATACAGCGTTCAGCATAAGTAAGTACACCCCCTGTACTCTCAGTACGTTATATATACAGTGCTCAGCATAAGTAAGTACACCCCCCTGTATTCTCAGTACATTATATATACAGCGCTCAGCATAAGTAAGTACACCCCCCTGTATTCTCAGTACATTATATATACAGCGTTCAGCATAAGTAAGTACACCCCCCTGTATTCTCAGTACGTTATATATACAGCATTTAGCATAAGTAAGTACACCCCCCTGTACTCTCAGTACATTGTATATACAGCGTTCAGCATAAGTACACCCCCCTGTACTCTCAGTACATTATATATACAGCGTTCATCATAAGTAAGTACACCCCCCTGTACTCTGAGTACGTTATATATACAGCGTTCAGCATAAGTAAGTACACCCCCCTGTATTCTCAGTACGTTATATATACAGCGTTCAGCATAAGTAAGTACATCCCCCTGTACTCTCAGTACATTGTATATACAGCGTTCAGCATAAGTAAGTACACCCCCCTGTACTCTCAGTACATTGTATATACAGCGTTCAGCATAAGTAAGTACACCCCCTGTACTCTCAGTACATTGTATATACAGCGTTCAGCATAAGTAAGTACACCCCCCTGTATTCTCAGTGCGTTATATATACAGCGTTCAGCATAAGTAAGTACACCCCCCTGTATTCTCAGTACGTTATATATACAGCGTTCAGCATAAGTAAGTACACCCCCCTGTATTCTCAGTACGTTATATATACAGCGTTCAGCATAAGTAAGTACACCCCCTGTACTCTCAGTACATTGCATATACATCGTTCAGCATAAGTAAGTACACCCCCCTGTACTCTCAGAACATTATACATACAGCGTTCAGCATAAGTCAGTACACCCCCCCTGTATTCTCAGTACGTTATACATACAGCGCTCAGCATAAGTCAGTACACCCCCTGTATTCACAGAACGTTATACATACAGCGTTCAGCATAAGTAAGTACACCCCCTGTACTCTCAGTACGTTATATATACAGTGCTCAGCATAAGTAAGTACACCCCCCTGTACTCTCAGTACATTGTATATACAGCGTTCAGCATAAGTAAGTACACCCACCTGTATTCTCAGTGCGTTATATATACAGCGTTCAGCATAAGTAAGTACACCCCCCTGTATTCTCAGTACGTTATATATACAGCGTTCAGCATAAGTATGTACACCCCCCTGTACTCTCAGTACATTATACATACAGCGTTCAGCATAAGTCAGTACACCCCCCTGTATTCTCAGTACGTTATACATACAGCGCTCAGCATAAGTCAGTACACCCCCCTGTATTCTCAGTACGTTATACATACAGCGTTCAGCATAAGTCAGTACACCCCCTGTATTCACAGAACGTTATACATACAGCGTTCAGCATCAGTAAGTACACCCCCTGTATTCACAGTACGTTATATATACAGCGTTCAGCATAAGTACACCCCCCTGTATTCACAGAACGTTATATATACAGTGTTCAGCATAAGTAAGTACACCCCCCTGTATTCACAGTACGTTATATATACAGCGTTCAGCATAAGTAAGTACACCCCCTGTATTCACAGTACGTTATATATACAGCGTTCAGCATAAGTACACCCCCCTGTATTCACAGAACGTTATATATACAGTGTTCAGCATAAGTAAGTACACCCCCCTGTATTCACAGTACGTTATATATACAGCGTTCAGCATAAGTAAGTACACCCCCTGTATTCACAGTACGTTATATATACAGCGTTCAGCATAAGTAAGTACACCCCTGTATTCACAGTACATTGTATATACAGCGTTCAGCATAAGTAAGTACACCCCCCTGTATTCTTAGTACGTTATATATACACCGTTCAGCATAAGTAAGTACACCCCCCTGTATTCTCAGTACGTTATATATACAGCGTTCAGCATAAGTAAGTACACCCCCTGTATTCACAGTACGTTATATATACAGCGTTCAGCATAAGTAAGTACACCCCCTGTATTCACAGTACGTTATATATACAGCATTCAGCATAACTAAGTACACCCCCTGTATTCACATTACATTTTACATACAGAGTTCAGCATAAGTCAGTACACCCCCTGTATTCACAGGACGTTATACATACAGCGTTCAGCATAAGTAAGTACACCCCCTGTATTCTCAGTACGTTATATATACAGCGTTCAGCATAAGTAAGTACACCCCCCTGTATTCTCAGTACGTTATATATACAGCGTTCAGCATAAGTAAGTACACCCCCCTGTACTCTCAGTACATTATACATACAGCGTTCAGCATAAGTCAGTACACCCCCCCTGTATTCTCAGTACGTTATACATACAGCGCTCAGCATAAGTCAGTACACCCCCTGTATTCACAGAACGTTATACATACAGCGTTCAGCATAAGTAAGTACACCCCCTGTACTCTCAGTACGTTATATATACAGTGCTCAGCATAAGTAAGTACACCCCCCTGTATTCTCAGTACATTATATATACAGCGCTCAGCATAAGTAAGTACACCCCCCTGTATTCTCAGTACATTATATATACAGCGTTCAGCATAAGTAAGTACACCCCCCTGTATTCTCAGTACGTTATATATACAGCATTTAGCATAAGTAAGTACACCCCCCTGTACTCTCAGTACATTGTATATACAGCGTTCAGCATAAGTACACCCCCCTGTACTCTCAGTACATTATATATACAGCGTTCAGCATAAGTAAGTACACCCCCCTGTACTCTCAGTACGTTATATATACAGCGTTCAGCATAAGTAAGTACACCCCCCTGTATTCTCAGTACGTTATATATACAGCGTTCAGCATAAGTACATCCCCCTGTACTCTCAGTACATTGTGTATACAGCGTTCAGCATAAGTAAGTACACCCCCCTGTACTCTCAGTACATTGTATATACAGCGTTCAGCATAAGTAAGTACACCCCCTGTACTCTCAGTACATTGTATATACAGCGTTCAGCATAAGTAAGTACACCCCCCTGTATTCTCAGTGCCTTATATATACAGCGTTCAGCATAAGTAAGTACACCCCCCTGTATTCTCAGTACGTTATATATACAGCGTTCAGCATAAGTAAGTACACCCCCCTGTATTCTCAGTACGTTATATATACAGCGTTCAGCATAAGTAAGTACACCCCCTGTACTCTCAGTACATTGCATATACAGCGTTCAGCATAAGTAAGTACACCCCCCTGTATTCTCAGTACGTTATATATACAGCGTTCAGCATAAGTAAGTACACCCCCCTGTATTCTCAGTACGTTATATATACAGCGTTCAGCATAAGTAAGTACACCCCCTGTACTCTCAGTACATTGCATATACAGCGTTCAGCATAAGTAAGTACACCCCCCTGTACTCTCAGAACATTATACATACAGCGTTCAGCATAAGTCAGTACACCCCCCCTGTATTCTCAGTACGTTATACATACAGCGCTCAGCATAAGTCAGTACACCCCCTGTATTCACAGAACGTTATACATACAGCGTTCAGCATAAGTAAGTACACCCCCTGTACTCTCAGTACGTTATATATACAGTGCTCAGCATAAGTAAGTACACCCCCCTGTATTCTCAGTACATTATATATACAGCGCTCAGCATAAGTAAGTACACCCCCCTGTATTCTCAGTACATTATATATACAGCGTTCAGCATAAGTAAGTACACCCCCCTGTATTCTCAGTACGTTATATATACAGCATTTAGCATAAGTACACCCCCCTGTACTCTCAGTACATTGTATATACAGCGTTCAGCATAAGTACACCCCCCTGTACTCTCAGTACATTATATATACAGCGTTCATCATAAGTAAGTACACCCCCCTGTACTCTCAGTACGTTATATATACAGCGTTCAGCATAAGTACGTACACCCCCCTGTATTCTCAGTACGTTATATATACAGCGTTCAGCATAAGTAAGTACATCCCCCTATACTCTCAGTACATTGTATATACAGCGTTCAGCATAAGTAAGTACACCCCCCTGTACTCTCAGTACATTGTATATACAGCGTTCAGCATAAGTAAGTACACCCCCTGTACTCTCAGTACATTGCATATACAGCGTTCAGCATAAGTAAGTACACCCCCCTGTATTCTCAGTGCGTTATATATACAGCGTTTAGCATAAGTAAGTACACCCCCCTGTATTCTCAGTACGTTATATATACAGCGTTCAGCATAAGTAAGTACACCCCCCTGTATTCTCAGTACGTTATATATACAGCGTTCAGCATAAGTAAGTACACCCCCTGTACTCTCAGTACATTGCATATACAGCGTTCAGCATAAGTAAGTACACCCCCCTGTACTCTCAGAACATTATACATACAGCGTTCAGCATAAGTCAGTACACCCCCCTGTATTCTCAGTACGTTATACATACAGCGCTCAGCATAAGTCAGTACACCCCCTGTATTCACAGAACGTTATACATACAGCGTTCAGCATAAGTAAGTACACCCCCTGTATCCACAGTACGTTATATATACAGCGTTCAGCATAAGTAAGTACACTCCCCTGTATTCACAGTACGTTATATATACAGCGTTCAGCATAAGTAAGTACACCCCCCTGTATTCACAGTACGTTATATATACAGCGTTCAGCATAAGTAAGTACACCCCCTGTATTCACAGTACGTTATATATACAGCGTTCAGCATAAGTAAGTACACCCCTGTATTCACAGTACATTGTATATACAGCGTTCAGCATAAGTAAGTACACCCCCCTGTATTCTCAGTACGTTATATATACAGCGTTCAGCATAAGTAAGTACACCCCCTGTATTCACAGTACGTTATATATACAGCGTTCAGCATAAGTAAGTACACCCCCTGTATTCACAGTACGTTATATATACAGCATTCAGCATAACTAAGTACAACCCCTGTATTCACATTACATTTTACATACAGAGTTCAGCATAAGTCAGTACACCCCCTGTATTCACAGGACGTTATACATACAGCGTTCAGCATAAGTAAGTACACCCCCTGTATTCTCAGTACGTTATATATACAGCGTTCAGCATAAGTAAGTACACCCCCCTGTATTCTCAGTACGTTATATATACAGCGCTCAGCATAAGTAAGTACACCCCCCTGTATTCTCAGTACATTATACATACAGCGTTCAGCATAAGTCAGTACACCCCCCCTGTATTCTCAGTACGTTATATATACAGCGTTCAGCATAAGTAAGTACACCCCCCTGTATTCTCAGTACGTTATATATACAGCGTTCAGCATAAGTAAGTACAGCCCCCTGTACTCTCAGTACATTATACATACAGCGTTCAGCATAAGTCAGTACACCCCCCCTGTATTCTCAGTACGTTATACATACAGCGCTCAGCATAAGTCAGTACACCCCCTGTATTCACAGAACGTTATACATACAGCGTTCAGCATAAGTAAGTACACCCCCTGTACTCTCAGTACGTTATATATACAGTGCTCAGCATAAGTAAGTACACCCCCCTGTATTCTCAGTACATTATATATACAGCGCTCAGCATAAGTAAGTACACCCCCCTGTATTCTCAGTACATTATATATACAGCGTTCAGCATAAGTAAGTACACCCCCCTGTATTCTCAGTACGTTATATATACAGCATTTAGCATAAGTAAGTACACCCCCCTGTACTCTCAGTACATTGTATATACAGCGTTCAGCATAAGTACACCCCCCTGTACTCTCAGTACATTATATATACAGCGTTCAGCATAAGTAAGTACACCCCCCTGTACTCTCAGTACGTTATATATACAGCGTTCAGCATAAGTAAGTACACCCCCCTGTATTCTCAGTACGTTATATATACAGCATTCAGCATAAGTAAGTACATCCCCCTGTACTCTCAGTACATTGTGTATACAGCGTTCAGCATAAGTAAGTACACCCCCCTGTACTCTCAGTACATTGTATATACAGCGTTCAGCATAAGTAAGTACACCCCCTGTACTCTCAGTACATTGTATATACAGCGTTCAGCATAAGTAAGTACACCCCCCTGTATTCTCAGTGCCTTATATATACAGCGTTCAGCATAAGTAAGTACACCCCCCTGTATTCTCAGTACGTTATATATACAGCGTTCAGCATAAGTAAGTACACCCCCCTGTATTCTCAGTACGTTATATATACAGCGTTCAGCATAAGTAAGTACACCCCCTGTACTCTCAGTACATTGCATATACAGCGTTCAGCATAAGTAAGTACACCCCCCTGTACTCTCAGAACATTATACATACAGCGTTCAGCATAAGTCAGTACACCCCCCCTGTATTCTCAGTACGTTATACATACAGCGCTCAGCATAAGTCAGTACACCCCCTGTATTCACAGAACGTTATACATACAGCGTTCAGCATAAGTAAGTACACCCCCTGTACTCTCAGTACGTTATATATACAGTGCTCAGCATAAGTAAGTACACCCCCCTGTATTCTCAGTACATTATATATACAGCGCTCAGCATAAGTAAGTACACCCCCCTGTATTCTCAGTACATTATATATACAGCGTTCAGCATAAGTAAGTACACCCCCCTGTATTCTCAGTACGTTATATATACAGCATTTAGCATAAGTAAGTACACCCCCCTGTACTCTCAGTACATTGTATATACAGCGTTCAGCATAAGTACACCCCCCTGTACTCTCAGTACATTATATATACAGCGTTCATCATAAGTAAGTACACCCCCCTGTACTCTCAGTACGTTATATATACAGCGTTCAGCATAAGTAAGTACACCCCCCTGTATTCTCAGTACGTTATATATACAGCGTTCAGCATAAGTAAGTACATCCCCCTATACTCTCAGTACATTGTATATACAGCGTTCAGCATAAGTAAGTACACCCCCCTGTACTCTCAGTACATTGTATATACAGCGTTCAGCATAAGTAAGTACACCCCCTGTACTCTCAGTACATTGTATATACAGCGTTCAGCATAAGTAAGTACACCCCCCTGTATTCTCAGTGCGTTATATATACAGCGTTTAGCATAAGTAAGTACACCCCCCTGTATTCTCACTACGTTATATATACAGCGTTCAGCATAAGTAAGTACACCCCCCTGTATTCTCAGTACGTTATATATACAGCGTTCAGCATAAGTAAGTACACCCCCTGTACTCTCAGTACATTGCATATACAGCGTTCAGCATAAGTAAGTACACCCCCCTGTACTCTCAGAACATTATACATACAGCGTTCAGCATAAGTCAGTACACCCCCCTGTATTCTCAGTACGTTATACATACAGCGCTCAGCATAAGTCAGTACACCCCCTGTATTCACAGAACGTTATACATACAGCGTTCAGCATAAGTAAGTACACCCCCTGTATCCACAGTACGTTATATATACAGCGTTCAGCATAAGTAAGTACACTCCCCTGTATTCACAGTACGTTATATATACAGCGTTCAGCATAAGTAAGTACACCCCCCTGTATTCACAGTACGTTATATATACAGCGTTCAGCATAAGTAAGTACACCCCCTGTATTCACAGTACGTTATATATACAGCGTTCAGCATAAGTAAGTACACCCCCTGTATTCACAGTACGTTATATATACAGCGTTCAGCATAAGTAAGTACACCCCTGTATTCACAGTACATTGTATATACAGCGTTCAGCATAAGTAAGTACACCCCCCTGTATTCTTAGTACGTTACATATACAGCGTTCAGCATAAGTAAGTACACCCCCCTGTATTCACAGTACGTTATATATACAGCGTTCAGCATAAGTAAGTACACCCCCTGTATTCACAGTACGTTATATATACAGCGTTCAGCATAAGTAAGTACACCCCCTGTATTCACAGTACGTTATATATACAGCGTTCAGCATAACTAAGTACACCCCCTGTATTCACAGTACATTATACATACAGAGTTCAGCATAAGTCAGTACACCCCCTGTATTCACAGGACGTTATACATACAGCGTTCAGCATAAGTAAGTACACCCCCTGTATTCTCAGTACGTTATATATACAGCGTTCAGCATAAGTAAGTACACCCCCCTGTATTCTCAGTACGTTATATATACAGCGTTCAGCATAAGTACACCCCCCTGTATTCTCAGTACGTTATATATACAGCGTTCAGCATAAGTAAGTACACCCCCCTGTATTCTCAGTACGTTATATATACAGCGTTCAGCATAAATAAGTACACCCCCCTGTACTCTCAGTACATTATACATACAGCGTTCAGCATAAGTCAGTACACCCCCCTATATTCTCAGTACGTTATACATACAGCGCTCAGCATAAGTCAGTACACCCCCTGTATTCACAGAACGTTATACATACAGCGTTCAGCATAAGTAAGTATACCCCCTGTATTCACAGTACGTTATATATACAGCGTTCAGCATAAGTAAGTACACCCCCCTGTATTCACAGTACGTTATATATACAGCGTTCAGCCTAAGTACACCCCCCTGTATTCACAGAACGTTATATATACAGCGTTCAGCATAAGTAAGTACACCCCCTGTATTCACAGTACGTTATATATACAGCGTTCAGCATAAGTAAGTACACCCCCTGTATTCACAGTATGTTATATATACAGCGTTCAGCATAAGTAAGTACACCCCCTGTATTCACAGTACGTTATATATACAGCGTTCAGCATAAGTAAGTACACCCCTGTATTCACAGTACATTGTATATACAGCGTTCAGCATAAGTAAGTACACCCCCCTGTATTCTTAGTACGTTATATATACAGCGTTCAGCATAAGTAAGTACACCCCCCTGTATTCTCAGTACGTTATATATACAGCGTTCAGCATAAGTAAGTACACCCCCTGTATTCACAGTACGTTATATATACAGCGTTCAGCATAAGTAAGTACACCCCCTGTATTCACAGTACGTTATATATACAGCATTCAGCATAACTAAGTACACCCCCTGTATTCACATTACATTTTACATACAGAGTTCAGCATAAGTCAGTACACCCCCTGTATTCACAGGACGTTATACATACAGCGTTCAGCATAAGTAAGTACACCCCCTGTATTCTCAGTACGTTATATATACAGCGTTCAGCATAAGTAAGTACACCCCCCTGTATTCTCAGTACGTTATATATACAGCGTTCAGCATAAGTAAGTACACCCCCCTGTACTCTCAGTACATTATACATACAGCGTTCAGCATAAGTCAGTACACCCCCCCTGTATTCTCAGTACGTTATACATACAGCGCTCAGCATAAGTCAGTACACCCCCTGTATTCACAGAACGTTATACATACAGTGTTCAGCATAAGTACACCCCCTGTATTCACAGTACGTTATATATACAGCGTTCAGCATAAGTAAGTACACCCCCCTGTATTCACAGTACGTTATATATACAGCGTTCAACATAACTAAGTACACCCCCTGTATTCACAGTACATTATACATACAGCGTTCACCATAAGTAAGTACACCCCCTGTATTCTCAGTACATTATACATATAGCGTTCAGCATAAGTAAGTACACCCACTGTACTCTCAGTACGTTATATATACAGCGTTCAGCATAAGTAAGTACACCCCCTGTATTCTCAGTACGTTATATATACAGCGTTCAGCATAAGTAAGTACACCCCCCTGTACTCTCAGTACGTTATATATACAGCGCTCAGCATAAGTAAGTACACCCCCCTGTATTCTCAGTACGTTATATATGCAGCATTTAGCATAAGTAAGTACACCCCCCTGTATTCTCAGTACATTATACATACAGAGTTCAGCATAAGTAAGTACACCCCCTGTACTCTCAGTACGTTATACATACAGCGTTCAGCATAAGTAAGTACACCCCCCTGTACTCTCAGTACGTTATATATACAGTGCTCAGCATAAGTAAGTACACCCCCCTGTATTCTCAGTACGTTATATATACAGCGTTCAGCATAAGTAAGTACACCCCCTCTATTCACAGTACGTTATATATACAGCATTCAGCATAACTAAGTACACCCCCTGTATTCACATTACATTTTACATACAGAGTTGAGCATAAGTCAGTACACCCCCTGTATTCACAGGACGTTATACATACAGCGTTCAGCATAAGTAAGTACACCCCCTGTATTCTCAGTACGTTATATATACAGCGTTCAGCATAAGTAAGTACACCCCCCTGTATTCTCAGTACGTTATATATACAGCGTTCAGCATAAGTAAGTACACCCCCTGTATTCACAGTACGTTATATATACAGCATTCAGCATAACTAAGTACACCCCCTGTATTCACATTACATTTTACATACAGAGTTGAGCATAAGTCAGTACACCCCCTGTATTCTCAGTACGTTATATATACAGCGTTCAGCATAAGTAAGTACACCCCCTGTATTCACAGTACGTTATATATACAGCATTCAGCATAACTAAGTACACCCCCTGTATTCACATTACATTTTACATACAGAGTTGAGCATAAGTCAGTACACCCCCTGTATTCACAGGACGTTATACATACAGCGTTCAGCATAAGTAAGTACACCCCCTGTATTCTCAGTACGTTATATATACAGCGTTCAGCATAAGTAAGTACACCCCCCTGTATTCTCAGTACGTTATATATACAGCGTTCAGCATAAGTAAGTACACCCCCCTGTACTCTCAGTACATTATACATACAGCGTTCAGCATAAGTCAGTACACCCCCCCTGTATTCTCAGTACGTTATACATACAGCGCTCAGCATAAGTCAGTACACCCCCTGTATTCACAGAACGTTATACATACAGCGTTCAGCATAAGTAAGTACACCCCCTGTATTCACAGTACGTTATATATACAGCGTTCAGCATAAGTAAGTACACCCCCCTGTATTCACAGTACGTTATATATACAGCGTTCAACATAACTAAGTACACCCCCTGTATTCACAGTACATTATACATACAGCGTTCACCATAAGTAAGTACACCCCCTGTATTCTCAGTACATTATACATATAGCGTTCAGCATAAGTAAGTACACCCACTGTACTCTCAGTACGTTATATATACAGCGTTCAGCATAAGTAAGTACACCCCCTGTATTCTCAGTACGTTATATATACAGCGTTCAGCATAAGTAAGTACACCCCCCTGTATTCTCAGTACGTTATATATGCAGCATTTAGCATAAGTAAGTACACCCCCCTGTATTCTCAGTACATTATACATACAGAGTTCAGCATAAGTAAGTACACCCCCTGTACTCTCAGTACGTTATACATACAGCGTTCAGCATAAGTACACCCCCCTGTACTCTCAGTACGTTATATATACAGTGCTCAGCATAAGTAAGTACACCCCCCTGTATTCTCAGTACGTTATATATACAGCGTTCAGCATAAGTAAGTACACCCCCCTGTACTCTCAGTACATTATACATACAGCGTTCAGCATAAGTCAGTACACCCCCCCTGTATTCTCAGTACGTTATACATACAGCGCTCAGCATAAGTCAGTACACCCCCTGTATTCACAGAACGTTATACATACAGCGTTCAGCATAAGTAAGTACACCCCCTGTATTCACAGTACGTTATATATACAGCGTTCAGCATAAGTAAGTACACCCCCCTGTATTCACAGTACGTTATATATACAGCGTTCAACATAACTAAGTACACCCCCTGTATTCACAGTACATTATACATACAGCGTTCACCATAAGTAAGTACACCCCCTGTATTCTCAGTACATTATACATATAGCGTTCAGCATAAGTAAGTACACCCCCTGTACTCTCAGTACGTTATATATACAGCGTTCAGCATAAGTAAGTACACCCCCCTGTATTCTCAGTACGTTATATATACAGCGTTCAGCATAAGTAAGTACACCCCCCTGTACTCTCAGTACGTTATATATACAGCGCTCAGCATAAGTAAGTACACCCCCCTGTATTCTCAGTACGTTATATATGCAGCATTTAGCATAAGTAAGTACACCCCCCTGTATTCTCAGTACATTATACATACAGAGTTCAGCATAAGTAAGTACACCCCCTGTACTCTCAGTACGTTATACATACAGCGTTCAGCATAAGTAAGTACACCCCCTTGTACTCTCAGTACGTTATATATACAGTGCTCAGCATAAGTAAGTACACCCCCCTGTATTCTCAGTACATTATATATACAGCGCTCAGCATAAGTAAGTACACCCCCCTGTATTCTCATTACATTATATATACAGCGTTCAGCATAAGTAAGTACACCCCCCTGTATTCTCAGTACGTTATATATACAGCATTTCATAGAATCATAGAATGGTAGAGTTGGAAGGGACCTCCTGGGTCATCTGGTCCAACCCCCTGCTCAAAGCAGGATTCACTAGATCATCTCAGACAGATGTCTGTCCAGCCTCTGTTTGAAGACGTCCATTGAACGGGAACTCACCACCTCTCGTGGCAACCTGTTCCACTCATTAATCACCCTAACTGTCAAAAAGTTTTTTCTAATATCTAATCTGTGTCTCCTCCCATTTAGTTTCATCCCATTGCTTCTAGTCTTTCCTTGTGCAAATGAGAATAAAGATGATCCTTCTACAATGTGACAGCCCTTGACATATTTGTAGACAGCTATTAAGTCTCCTCTCAGTCTTCTTTTTTGCAAGCTAAACATTCCCAAATCCTGCAACCGTTTCTCATAGGACATGGTTTGCAGACCAGTCACCATTCTGGTCGCTCTTCTCTGAACTTGCTCCAGTTTGTATATGTCTTTTTTAAAATGTGGTGCCCAAAACTGTACACAGTATTCCAGATGAGGTCTGACCAAAGAGGAGTAAAGACCGATAATGACTTCACGTGATCTAGACTGTATGCTTCTGTTAATACATCCCAGAATTGTATTTGCCTTTTTTGCTGCTGCATCACACTGTTGACTCATGTTCAGTCTATGATCTATTAGTATACCTAAGTCTTTTTCACATGTACTGTTGCTTAGCTCTATTCCTCCCATTCTGTATATGCTTTTTTCATTTTTATTGCCCAGATGTAGTACTTTGCATTTTTCCCTGTTAAAAACCATTCTGTTGGTTGCTGCCCACTGCTCCAGTTTATTTAGGTCTTTTTGAATCCTCTCTCTCTCTTCTCTAGTATTAGCTATCCCTCCTAGCTTTGTGTCATCAGCAAATTTAATCAGTTTACCCTCAATTCCTTCATCTAATTCATTGATAAAGATGTTGAACAATACAGGTCCCAGGACGGAGCCCTGTGGTACCCCACTTGAGACAATCATCCAGCTGGATGTGAAGCCATTTACAACCACCCTTTGAGTCCGATCACTAAGCCAGTTATGAATCCACCTAACAGTTGCCTGGTCCATTGCATACTTGGTCATTTTTTCAATAAGGATGGTGTGAGATACTTTGTCAAATGCTTTGCTGAAGTCAAGATATACTATATCTACAGCATTTCCCTGATCCACCCAGTCAGTGATTCTGTCATAGAAGGAAATTAAGTTAGTCTGACATGACTTGTTAGTTACAAACCCATGCTGACTCTGGTTAATCACTTCATTCTTATCCATGTACTTACATACATGTTGTTTAATAATTTGTTCAAAGATCTTTCCTGGTATAGAAGTCAGACTCACCGGCCTATAGTTCCCTGGGTCCACCTTCTTCCCCTTTTTGAAGATAGGAACAACATTTGCTCTTCTCCAGTCTTCTGGGACTTCTCCTGTTCTCCAAGAATTTTCAAAGATTATGGAGAGTGGTTCTAAAATTTCTTCTACGATCTCCTTCAGTACTCTGGGGTGTAATTCATCTGGACCTGGAGACTTGAACTCATTTATGTTAGCTAAATATTCCCTCACAATCTTTCTGTTTACAGATAACTTGGATTCCTCTATTCCTTTAAAAGGACAGTGAAGATCAGTTGATGTTACATTTTCTTTCTGAGAGAAAACAGATGCAAAATAGGAATTAAAAAGTTCGGCCTTCTCAACATCCTCTCTTACCATTTCTCCATTTTCATCCTGTAAAAATCCTATAGCATCTTTGACTTTTCTTTTACTTTTGACATACCCCCAAAATCCTTTTTTATTGCTTTTGACATCTCTTGCAAGCCTTAATTCATTCTCAGCTTTAGCTAACCTGATACGTGCCCTACAGGATCTGCAGACTGCATTATAATCTTCTTTAGATATGCCTCCCTCTTTCCATTTAATAAACATTTCTTTCTTTCTTTTTAGCATGTGTTTAAGTTCTGTGTTCATCCATCCTGGTTTCCTTAAATGCTTCCCATTCTTCCTACTTTTCGGGATTGTTAACGATTGTGCTTTGAGAATTTCATTTTTAAAAATTTCCCATCCTTCCTGGACATTTTTGTCCTTAAGGACATCCAGCCATTGGATCCCTCCTATTCTCTGTCTGAGTCTCTTAAAATCTGCCTTTCTAAAATCTAACCTTGAAGTTTGAGTCTTCACATGTCTTCCTCCTCTAGTTATCCAAAATTCTATAATAGCATGATCGCTGCCTCCTAGGGTCCCAGCCACCTTTACCTCCTCAACCATTTCCTCCCTGTTTATAAGGATTAGATCCAAAGTAGCAGATCCCCTTGTTTTCTCCCCTACCTTTTGGAAGATAAAGTTGTCAGCAAGAGAGGATAAGAATTTGCTTGACCTGTTAGTTTTACTTGAGAGAGATTCCCAACAAATGTCTGGATAGTTGAAATCTCCCATGACCACTACGTCATATTTTTTGGAGAACTTGGTCATTTGATACATAAAGAGTTCATCCATATCTTCAGCTTGCCCAGGTGGCCTGTAGTAAATGCCTACAATGGTGTCCTTTCCGTTGTTCTCTCCTTGTATTCTTACCCAAACAGTTTCCACAGAACTCCCAGTCTCTGAAGCTTCAATCTCTGTGCAGATATACACTTTTCTAACATACAATGCAACACCTCCTCCTCGTTTATCAAGTCTGTTTCTTGCAAATAAGTTGTATCCTTTTAGCCTTTTATTCCAATCATGTGTATCGTCCCACCAAGTTTCAGTGATTCCAATGACATCATATTCCTTTTCCTGCATTAGTAGTTCCAATTCTCCTTGTTTGTTGCCCATGCTTTGTGCATTTGTATAAAAACATTTTAGTTTGTGATTGGTTTCTCTTCCTCCCATATTTTTATTATTTAAATTGTTTTGTCTTTGTTCTTCCTTTCCACTTCCAGTAGCAGAGATCTCAATAGTATTTGTCAGCTGTATGGCTTTTTCTGGCCTTTTGCTTCCCTTCCCACATTGTTCTAGTTTAAAGCTTTTCTGATGAGTGTAGCAAGGCGACTTCCAAATACATGTTTTCCAGTCTTCGTAAGGTGCACCCCATCTCTAGCAAGTAGTCCATCGTATAGGTAATTCATTCCGTGATCCAGAAATCCAAATCCTTGTTGACGGCACCATCGACGTAGCCAGTTGTTCACCTGTAGAATCTTATTCCACCTCATTGTTCCATGGCCATCCACTGGGAGGATGGATGAGAAGACCACCTGCGCTCCCAATTCTTTCACTTTCTTGCCTAAGTCTTCAAAGTCACTGCAGATGGTTTCCAGGTCCTTTCTTGCGGTGTCATTTGTCCCCACATGTATTAGCAGGAATGGGTAGTGATCTGTAGGTCTGAAGAGTCTTGATATCCTGTCAGACACATCTTTAATTTTTGCTCCTGGAAGACAGCACATTTCTCTTGAGGTTATGTCTGGTCTGCAGATAGCGGCCTCTGTTCCTCTTAACAGGGAATCCCCCATGACCACCACTCTCCGTTTTTTCTTCACAACATTCTTCTTTCTCCATCCAGGAGGATTCTGAGGGCTTACAAGGTTATTCATTGCTGGCAAAGTCTTATTTTGCTGTATTTCTTCATGGTTCTCCTGCGTGAGAGCCTGGTACTGGTTCCTGAGCAGTATGGGTGCTGACTGCCTCTCGATCCTCCTGCTTCTGTGGGTCACATGCTTCCATTCCTCTGTTTCCTCAGGTGCAGTTCGAATTTCTTCTCTTTCTGAATCATGAAGAGATAATTCTGCTCTGTCTAAGAACTCTTCACCTTCCTTAATGATTTTCAAGGTAGTTAACCTCTCTTCTAGATTTCGCAACTTTTCCTCCAACAGGGACACAAGCTTGCATTTCTGGCATGTGAAGTTTGGCTTTTCCACTGGCAAGTCTGTGAACATGTAGCAGGATATGCAGCTCACCAAATGGCTCCTGGACTCTTCCATGTTCTTATTGTTAATGTTCTGAAAACAGTGAAAAAAGCTTAAAAAAAAGCGGTTTACCGATGTCCTCTTTTCAGCTCCAACAGCCAAAATCCAGTGTTCTTTGAGCTCGCGGAGACTCTTCACTTACCCCAAAATGCAGTGGGAATATGCAAATTATCTCCTCAGGACTCCTCCCCTGGTTTGCCGATGTCCTCTTTTCAGCTCCAACAGCCAAAATCCAGTGTTCTTTGAGCTCGCGGAGACTCTTCACTTACCCCAAAATGCAGTGGGAATATGCAAATTATCTCCTCAGGACTCCTCCCCTGGTTTGCAGGGGAGGAGTTTAGCATAAGTAAGTACACCCCCCTGTACTCTCAGTACATTGTATATACAGCGTTCAGCATAAGTACACCCCCCTGTACTCTCAGTACATTATATATACAGCGTTCAGCATAAGTAAGTACACCCCCCTGTACTCTCAGTACGTTATATATACAGCGTTCAGCATAAGTAAGTACACCCCCCTGTATTCTCAGTACGTTATATATACAACGTTCAGCATAAGTAAGTACACCCCCCTGTACTCTCAGTACATTGTATATACAGCGTTCAGCATAAGTAAGTACACCCCCCTGTACTCTCAGTACATTGTATATACAGCGTTCAGCATAAGTAAGTACACCCCCCTGTACTCTCAGTACATTGTATATACAGCGTTCAGAATAAGTAAGTACACCCCCCTGTATTCTCAGTGCGTTATATATACAGCGTTCAGCATAAGTAAGTACACCCCCCTGTATTCTCAGTACGTTATATATACAGCGTTCAGCATAAGTAAGTACACCCCCCTGTATTCTCAGTACGTTATATATACAGCGTTCAGCATAAGTAAGTACACCCCCTGTACTCTCAGTACATTGTATATACAGCGTTCAGCATAAGTAAGTACACCCCCTGTACTCTCAGAACATTATACATACAGCGTTCAGCATAAGTCAGTACACCCCCTGTATTCTCAGTACGTTATACATACAGCGCTCAGCATAAGTCAGTACACCCCCTGTATTCACAGAACGTTATACATACAGCGTTCAGCATAAGTAAGTACACCCCCTGTATTCACAGTACGTTATATATACAGCGTTCAGCATAAGTAAGTACACCCCCCTGTATTCACAGTACGTTATATATACAGCGTTCAGCATAAGTAAGTACACCCCCCTGTATTCACAGTATGTTATATATACAGCGTTCAGCATAAGTAAGTACACCCCCTGTATTCACAGTACGCTATATATACAGCGTTCAGCATAAGTACACCCCCTGTATTCACAGTACGTTATATATACAGCGTTCAGCATAAGTAAGTACACCCCTGTATTCACAGTACATTGTATATACAGCGTTCAGCATAAGTAAGTACACCCCCCTGTATTCTTAGTACGTTACATATACAGCGTTCAGCATAAGTAAGTACACCCCCCTGTATTCACAGTACGTTATATATACAGCGTTCAGCATAAGTAAGTACACCCCCTGTATTCACAGTACGTTATATATACAGCGTTCAGCATAAGTAAGTACACCCCCTGTATTCACAGTACGTTATATATACAGCGTTCAGCATAACTAAGTACACCCCCTGTATTCACAGTACATTATACATACAGAGTTCAGCATAAGTCAGTACACCCCCTGTATTCACAGGACGTTATACATACAGCGTTCAGCATAAGTACACCCCCTGTATTCTCAGTACGTTATATATACAGCGTTCAGCATAAGTAAGTACACCCCCCTGTATTCTCAGTACGTTATATATACAGCGTTCAGCATAAGTAAGTACACCCCCCTGTATTCTCAGTACGTTATATATACAGCGTTCAGCATAAGTAAGTACACCCCCCTGTATTCTCAGTACGTTATATATACAGCGTTCAGCATAAATAAGTACACCCCCCTGTACTCTCAGTACATTATACATACAGCGTTCAGCATAAGTCAGTACACCCCCCTATATTCTCAGTACGTTATACATACAGCGCTCAGCATAAGTCAGTACACCCCCTGTATTCACAGAACGTTATACATACAGCGTTCAGCATAAGTCAGTACACCCCCTGTATTCACAGAACGTTATACATACAGCGTTCAGCATAAGTAAGTACACCCCCTGTATTCACAGTACGTTATATATACAGCGTTCAGCATAAGTAAGTACACCCCCCTGTATTCACAGTACGTTATATATACAGCGTTCAGCATAAGTACACCCCCCTGTATTCTCAGTACGTTATATATACAGCGTTCAGCATAAGTAAGTACACCCCCTGTATTCACAGTACGTTATATATACAGCGTTCAGCATAAGTAAGTACACCCCCTGTATTCACAGTACGTTATATATACAGCGTTCAGCATAAGTAAGTACACCCCCTGTATTCACAGTACGTTATACATACAGCGTTCAGCATAAGTAAGTACACCCCCTGTATTCACAGTACGTTATATATACAGCGTTCAGCATAAGTACACCCCCTGTATTCACAGTACGTTATATATACAGCGTTCAGCATAAGTAAGTACACCCCCTGTATTCACAGTACATTGTATATACAGCGTTCAGCATAAGTAAGTACACCCCCCTGTATTCTTAGTACGTTATATATATACAGCGTTCAGCATAATTAAGTACACCCCCCTGTATTCACAGTACGTTATATATACAGCGTTCAGCATAAGTAAGTACACCCCCTGTATTCACAGTACGCTATATATACAGCGTTCAGCATAAGTAAGTACACCCCCTGTATTCACAGTACGTTATATATACAGCGTTCAGCATAAGTAAGTACACCCCTGTATTCACAGTACATTGTATATACAGCGTTCAGCATAAGTAAGTACACCCCCTGTATTCTTAGTACGTTACATATACAGCGTTCAGCATAAGTAAGTACACCCCCCTGTATTCACAGTACGTTATATATACAGCGTTCAGCATAAGTAAGTACACCCCCCTGTATTCTCAGTACGTTATATATACAGCGTTCAGCATAAGTAAGTACACCCCCTGTACTCTCAGTACATTGTATATACAGCGTTCAGCATAAGTAAGTACACCCCCCTGTACTCTCAGAACATTATACATACAGCGTTCAGCATAAGTCAGTACACCCCCTGTATTCTCAGTACGTTATACATACAGCGCTCAGCATAAGTCAGTACACCCCCTGTATTCACAGAACGTTATACATACAGCGTTCAGCATAAGTAAGTACACCCCCTGTATTCACAGTACGTTATATATACAGCGTTCAGCATAAGTAAGTACACCCCCCTGTATTCACAGTACGTTATATATACAACGTTCAGCATAAGTAAGTACACCCCCCTGTATTCACAGTACGTTATATATACAGCGTTCAGCATAAGTAAGTACACCCCCTGTATTCACAGTACGCTATATATACAGCGTTCAGCATAAGTAAGTACACCCCCTGTATTCACAGTACGTTATATATACAGCGTTCAGCATAAGTAAGTACACCCCTGTATTCACAGTACATTGTATATACAGTGTTCAGCATAAGTAAGTACACCCCCCTGTATTCTTAGTACGTTACATATACAGCGTTCAGCATAAGTAAGTACACCCCCCTGTATTCACAGTACGTTATATATACAGCGTTCAGCATAAGTAAGTACACCCCTGTATTCACAGTACGTTATATATACAGCGTTCAGCATAAGTAAGTACACCCCCTGTATTCACAGTACGTTATATATACAGCGTTCAGCATAACTAAGTACACCCCCTGTATTCACAGTACATTATACATACAGAGTTCAGCATAAGTCAGTACACCCCCTGTATTCACAGGACGTTATACATACAGCGTTCAGCATAAGTAAGTACACCCCCTGTATTCTCAGTACGTTATATATACAGCGTTCAGCATAAGTAAGTACACCCCCCTGTATTCTCAGTACGTTATATATACAGCGTTCAGCATAAGTAAGTACACCCCCCTGTATTCTCAGTACGTTATATATACAGCGTTCAGCATAAGTAAGTACACCCCCCTGTATTCTCAGTACGTTATATATACAGCGTTCAGCATAAGTAAGTACACCCCCCTGTATTCTCAGTACGTTATATATACACAGCGTTCAGCATAAATAAGTACACCCCCCTGTACTCTCAGTACATTATACATACAGCGTTCAGCATAACTCAGTACACCCCCTATATTCTCAGTACGTTATACATACAGCGCTCAGCATAAGTCAGTACACCCCCTGTATTCACAGAACGTTATACATACAGAGTTCAGCATAAGTCAGTACACCCCCTGTATTCACAGAACGTTATACATACAGCGTTCAGCATAAGTAAGTACACCCCCTGTATTCACAGTACGTTATATATACAGCGTTCAGCATAAGTAAGTACACCCCCCTGTATTCACAGTACGTTATATATACAGCGTTCAGCATAAGTACACCCCCCTGTATTCTCAGTACGTTATATATACAGCGTTCAGCATAAGTAAGTACACCCCCTGTATTCACAGTACGTTATATATACAGCGTTCAGCATAAGTACACCCCCTGTATTCACAGTACGTTATATATACAGCGTTCAGCATAAGTAAGTACACCCCCCTGTATTCTTAGTACGTTATATATACAGCGTTCAGCATAAGTAAGTACACCCCCCTGTATTCACAGTACGTTATATATACAGGGTTCAGCATAAGTAAGTACACCCCCTGTATTCACAGTACGTTATATATACAGCGTTCAGCATAAGTAAGTACACCCCCCTGTACTCTCAGTACGTTATATATACAGCGTTCAGCATAACTAAGCACACCCCCTGTATTCACAGTACATTATACATACAGCGTTCACCATAAGTAAGTACACCCCCTGTATTCTCAGTACATTATACATATAGCGTTCAGCATAAGTAAGTACACCCCCTGTACTCTCAGTACGTTATATATACAGCGTTCAGCATAAGTAAGTACACCCCCCTGTATTCTCAGTACGTTATATATACAGCGTTCAGCATAAGTACACCCCCCTGTACTCTCAGTACGTTATATATACAGCGCTCAGCATTAGTAAGTACACCCCCCTGTATTCTCAGTCCGTTATATATGCAGCATTTAGCATAAGTAAGTACACCCCCCTGTATTTTCAGTACATTATACATACAGAGTTCAGCATAAGTAAGTACACCCCCTGTACTCTCAGTACGTTATACATACAGCGTTCAGCATAAGTAAGTACACCCCCCTGTACTCTCAGTATGTTATATATACAGCGCTCAGCATAAGTAAGTACACCCCCCTGTATTCTCAGTACATTATATATACAGCGCTCAGCATAAGTAAGTACACCCCCCTGTATTCTCAGTACATTATATATACAGCGTTCAGCATAAGTAAGTACACCCCCCTGTATTCTCAGTCCGTTATATATACAGCATTTAGCATAAGTACACCCCCTTGTACTCTCAGTACATTGTATATACAGCGTTCAGCATAAGTAAGTACACCCCCCTGTACTCTCAGTACATTATATATACAGCGTTCAGCATAAGTAAGTACACCCCCCTGTACTCTCAGTACGTTATATATACAGCGCTCAGCATAAGTAAGTACACCCCCCTGTATTCTCAGTACGTTATATATACAGCGTTCAGCATAAGTAAGTACACCCCCCTGTACTCTCAGTACATTGTATATACAGCGTTCAGCATAAGTAAGTACACCCCCCTGTACTCTCAGTACATTGTATATACAGAGTTCAGCATAAGTAAGTACACCCCCCTGTACTCTCAGTACATTATACATACAGCGTTCAGCATAAGTCAGTACACCCCCCTGTATTCTCAGTACGTTATACATACAGCGCTCAGCATAAGTCAGTACACCCCCTGTATTCACAGAACGTTATACATACAGCGTTCAGCATAAGTACACCCCCTGTATTCACAGTACGTTATATATACAGCGTTCAGCATAAGTAAATACAACCCCTGTATTCACAGTACGTTATATATACAGCATTTAGCATAAGTATGTACACCCCCTGTATTCACAGTACGTTATATATACAGCGTTCAGCATAAGTAAGTACACCCCCTGTATTCACAGTACGTTATATATACAGCGTTCAACATAAGTAAGTACACCCCCTGTATTCACAGTACATTGTATATACAGCGTTCAGCATAAGTAAGTACACCCCCCTGTATTCTCAGTACATTATACATACAGAGTTCAGCATAAGTAAGTACACCCCCTGTACTCTCAGTACGTTATACATACAGCGTTCAGCATAAGTAAGTACACCCCCCTGTACTCTCAGTACGTTATATATACAGCGCTCAGCATAAGTGAGTACACCCCCCTGTATTCTCAGTACATTATATATACAGCGCTCAGCATAAGTAAGTACACCCCCCTGTATTCTCAGTACATTATATATACAGCGTTCAGCATAAGTACACCCCCTGTATTCTCAGTACGTTATATATACAGCATTTAGCATAAGTAAGTACACCCCCCTGTACTCTCAGTACATTGTATATACAGCGTTCAGCATAAGTAAGTACACCCCCCTGTACTCTCAGTACATTATATATACAGCGTTCAGCATAAGTAAGTACACCCCCCTGTACTCTCAGTACGTTATATATACAGCGTTCAGCATAAGTAAGTACACCCCCCTGTATTCTCAGTACGTTATATATACAGCGTTCAGCATAAGTAAGTACACCCCCCTGTACTCTCAGTACATTGTATATACAGCGTTCAGCATAAGTAAGTACACCCCCCTGTACTCTCGGTACATTGTATATACAGCGTTCAGCATAAGTAAGTACACCCCCTGTATTCTCAGTGCGTTATATATACAGCGTTCAGCATAAGTAAGTACACCCACCTGTATTCTCAGTACGTTATATATACAGCATTTAGCATAAGTAAGTACACCCCCCTGTATTCTCAGTACGTTATACATACTGCGTTCAGTATAAGTAAGTACACCCCCTGTATTCTCAGCACGTTATATATACAGCGTTCAGCATAAGTAAGTACACCCCCTGTACTTTCAGAACATTGTATATACAGCGTTCAGCATAAGTAAGTACACCCCCCTGTACTCTCTACGTTATATTTTCAGCATAAGTAAGAATGTGGCACCCCAGGGGTCTGGTTTCCACAGTAACAGCAATGTTATGTCTGAGAGCAGGTGGGAGGTCTCTTGGTCAGGAATCCTATGCATGCCACACCTCCTGCCCAGTCCTGGGAGGGGAAGGACTTCCCCTATATAAACCTGGGGCTGAGGCAGGGTTAGTGAGAAGAGTAGAGAGAAGAAGAGAAGCAGTAATAGGAAAGAAAGATCAGGAGCTCTGTGGGAGTCGTGCTAAGAGGAGGTCAGGGCTGGAAGCTGTAGAGCTCGCCCTGATTGAAGATTTCTTACCGGACCCGGAGTCCGAGGCTGTGGGGACTAACTCCTACTCAGCAGCACAAACCGACCGGCAGGGGATTTCAGGTTCTCTGGCCAGAAACCCGAAGGCTCGGTCACAAGAGTGGGACCAGCACCGCCGTCTTGGAGCGGAAGCTACTAGAAGGCCCCGAGTCACCGGCCATACGGGTGAGCACCACACGGTACACTCAGGGACGTGGGCTACCTTTACCCGCCTCTAGCAAGGTAGCCAGAAGAGTACAATTAGTTGGGGAGGCCTACAACTCCGCCTGGCCAAGGGGGATCCCATCAGCTCAAGGACTGACCAGACCCCGACCGCTAGCCAGTACTCTGGGAGGGTCTATCTTTGTCACCAGTAAAGACCCTGAACTACACCGCATCGTCTCTGAGTGATTCCTGCTACCCCCATCATCCACGTCGGCTGCCCTGAGGCCATACCCCTCCCTTTGGGGGTTATACCATCCACGCTGCACCATCCTTCCACCGGCCTCAGCGGTCTGCCCTGCAGCGGCAGCTTCATAGCTGCATTCAACGGGTGGCGTAGTCGTCCTACATCTACTGCTAATATACCGCCACTTAGTCTGACTCCCTGGGCACGGACCGGGTCACCGCCACGAGACTACTACCCCTATCAGATCCGGCTCCGGGTAGTCCCTGCGTGCGCAACGCTACATCACATAGGCCCAGGGCGCGTCAACTTTTGGCGTAGTCGGCAGGATTTCGTGCCCGCAACCACCGGGTACTGCGTGCCTGAAAAAAGACTGTTCAAACTTACCAGTGGTGAAGATTCCCGCCATCCGGCGCCATCTTCAGCCTTCTTCCCGCCATCCGTGAAGATTCCCGCCATCCGGCGCCATCTTCAGCCTTCTTCCCGCCATCCGTGAAGATTCCCGCCATCCGGCGCCATCTTTTGCCTTCTTCCCGCCATCCGTGGAGTTTTCCCGCCGTTGGAGCCATCTTGAAGACGCCGCGCGGGAAGAAGAGGGGCGTGGACTCCGAAAGCGCGCGAGAACTGAAGCTCCGCCTCACGTCCAGACGTCGCGTAAGGTCCTGGAAGGAGCCCAGCAGACGCTGACGTCACAGGAGCGCGACGGAAGGTCCTCAACCCTGACGATCCACTGCGGAGCCGCGGCCTACGGAAGAGGATCATCGCAAGGTAGGCCACGGTCCACTAGGGGGGAGGAAGATGTCGGATACGGAGGAGAGCTTCACTGCCTCAACCCCCGCCAGCGCCACCGCTGCTGCAGTCATGCCTTTCACCATGCCCTATATCCCGGGAGCGGCCTGGCTACCCCAGTACTCAGGGGAGTCACATACTCTGCATGACTTTAGAGAAAAGCTGGATAGCCTCTTCCAGGTGTACCCCCTCACAGAAGAGCAAAAAGTGAGCATCCTGGTGGCCCAATTAACTGGGGCAGCCCAAAGGGAGGTAAAGTCCTGGCCACCTGGGGGGAGGACTGTCGCAGGGATACTAACCCGGCTGAAGGACACCTTTGATACCCGCACCTCAGCCGAGATCAAGCTTAGATTCTACGGGTGCAAGCAGCGAGCACAAGAGCGTATAAGGGACTATGCACTAAACCTACAAGAGGCCCTGAGAGCCATTAAGCAGACTGACCCTGACGGCGTGGGAGACGAGGACCGGCTGTTGACTGAACAATTTATAGAGGGTTTATATTGCAATGCCCACCGAACCCAGTTGCGGGCAATGGCCTTACAGGACCCTCATCTGGGATTTGCACAGTTCAAGGACAGAGCCATCCGGGTGCTCCGAGAACCGGCACCAGGTGGCGTTGTGACCCACAGACGCCCCACTACCACTTACCACCAGGAGGCGGCGCCCTTGTCGGCAGGGCCTGTGGGAGCTGATGCGCAGGCTTTGAACAATGACCCGGCTCCCGACCTGCACCATCAGGTCCAAGAGCTAGCTAAAAGCGTTGCTGCACTAACCCGAACTGTGCAGTCTTTACAGGTTTCTACTCCAGGGAAGATCCAGCTGGCATCCGGACCGGAGGACATCCCGTGGCGCCGACCAAGGAGGACCCCACCGGCCAGAGGAAGACCCAGCGACCGATACAACGAGGACGGACAACCTATCTGCCGCCGCTGCAATCAACCCGGACATATGGCAAGGTACTGTCCTTTAAACTGGCACAACCTAGGGTAGAGGGCCAACCCCTAGGAAAAAGATCATCAGGCCCATCAAACTGGCGTGACAAATATGTGGGAGGACGTCCAGTCTTGCCTGTGGTACTGGATGGCATTCCTATGAGTGCCCTACTGGACACTGGGTCACAGGTCACCACCATCCCGTACGTGCTCTTCAAGCAGTACTGGAATGACTCGGATATAACCCGCTACTCTGACGACGACTTGAGTATCATCGCCAGCAATGGTCAGCCCGTGCCACAGATCGGATTTAAAGAGGTGACCATTAAAATCGGTAGAGTCGAGCTGGCAGCCCAGGGACTGATCATTGTGGACATTGACAAGCGCGAGAGTCACCCTAAGATAACTCTAGGAACTAATGTAATTGAAAATTGTCTTGCAGAGGTGATTTTTATTTTACAGCAGGTTGCCAAGAACGCCAGCTCCGGCCAGCAGCGAGTGCTCCAAAAAGAGATCCGGGCACTGATGCGACGGCAACAGGTGGAACTCTCCGGCGGTGAGATTGGTAGCGTGAGAATGTGTGACCCTTTTCCTATTGCCATGCCCCCAAAAAGTGAAATGATGATTTGGTGCCGGGCGGCTATTGGTCTGAGGGGTAGAGATTACCAGGCAATGGTAGAACTAGTTTACTCAGACAGTAGGCCCACCATTTTGACAGCACGGGGGGTGGTCAATATACGCCATGGGAGGGTGCCCGTTCGCATAATAAATATCGGGAAGAGGGAAGTGTACCTGCCCCGGTATGCCACGCTAGCCAAATTGTATACTATCAATCAGAATTCCATACAGTCCGTAGAACCCTTACCTCCATCTTCTCCGGAGGAAGGTAACGGCTCTAAACAACAAATGGAGGATTGGTGTCAGCAACTACATTTGGGTACTGACTCCACTCCCTCACACCAGAAACAGGGAGTCTATCGGGTGGTTCAAGAGTATGAGAGAGTGTTTAGTAAACACCCGTTAGACTTCGGGCGAGTCAAGGGGGTAGAACACCACATCCCCACGGGAGACCATCCTCCCATAAAAGAGAGGTATCGACCCGTACCCCCTGCACACTACCAACACGCCAAGGGGATGCTTAGAGACATGAAGGAGGCTGGGGTAATCAGAGATAGCTGTAGCCCCTAGGCAGCTCCACTAGTCTTGGTCAAAAAGAAAGACAACACCATGAGAATGTGTGTAGATTACCGGAAAATCAACCGTATCACACACAAGGATGCGTACCCCTTACCAAGGATAGAGGAGTCTTTGGCTGCTTTAAAATCTGCTAACTTCTTCTCTACCTTGGATCTCACTAGCAGGTACTGGCAGGTTCCTGTAGCAGAGGCGGACCGGGAGAAAACTGCATTCACCACCCCGATGGGACTTAGTGAGTTTACCTGCATGCCGTTCGGGCTCTGTAGCGCACCTGGAACCTTCCAACGATTGATGGAATGCTGTCTGGGACACCGAAACTTTGAGACGGTCCTGTTGTACCTGGACGATGTCATCGTATATTCCAAGACTTATGAGGACCACCTGAAACACCTGGCGGAAGTGTTCGAAGCTCTGGCAAGCTACGGCCTAAAGGTGAAACCCTCCAAGTGTCACCTCCTGAAGCCAAAGGTGCAGTACCTGGGACACGTGGTGAGTGCGGACGGAGTGGCTCCCGACCCTGATAAGATCACCGCAATTAAGGAATGGCCAAGCCCCTCCAGCGTAAAGGAAGTGAGGCAGTTCCTCGGGTTGGTAGGCTACTACCGAAGGTTCATTCCCGGTTTCACCAAAAAGGCAGCCCCTATGCAGGACCTCCTGATAGGCCAGTCCAGGAAAGCCAAGAACCAGAAGCCACCCTTCAGATGGGAGAAGCTGGAAGAAGAGTCCTTCCGTCAGCTGAAGATGGCCCTCACGGGGGATGAAATCCTGGCGTACCCTGATTATAGCCAGCCCTTTATCCTCTACACCGACGCCAGTAACATCGGGCTAGGAGCCGTACTGTCACAGATCCAGCAGGGGAAAGAACGGGTAATTGCTTACGCCAGCCGAAAACTGCGACCCACCGAAAGAAACCCTGAGAATTACAGCTCATTTAAGCTAGAGTTCCTGGCAGTGGTGTGGGCAGTCACCGAACGCTTTAAGCACTACCTCGCTTCTTCCCGGTTCACCGTGTACACGGATAACAACCCGTTGACACACCTGGACACTGCAAGACTCGGTGCCCTAGAGCAGAGATGGATGGCCCGCTTGTCCAACTATGAGTTTACAATCAAATACCGGGCAGGACGCTCCAATACCAACGCGGACGCCCTGTCCAGGATGCCAAACCTACCGGACGAGGGTGAGGATTCAGAAGACTTGGAAGAGGTCGAACTCCCTGCGTTCCACCGTCATGGGACTATCCAGTATTCTCACCGTGAAAGGGGTAAGCAAGCCGCTACGTTCAACCCCTTACCTCACTACAACTGGGCGGAAACGCAAGACAGTGACCCTGCCGTCCGGCTGGTGAAGGAGATGCTGACTCAGCCAGAAGCTCGCCTTGACCCAGACGCTCCGGAGGAGGCCAAGCAACTGTGGGCAGAGAAGAGTCGACTGTTCCTTTACAAGGGGAAGTTGTGCCGCAGAATGGTTAACTCCCGGACGCATGAACTGATCTGGCAAGTAGTGGTGCCAAGAAGGGACGCAGCTATGGTGATGGAGGCATACCACGACGGGGCTGGGCACTTCGGATGGAAGTAGCTGGAGTTCCTGCTGCGCGGGCGGTTCCATTGGGTAGGCATGAGAGGAACCATCGAGAGGTGGTGCAGAGACTGTGGCCCATGCAACCTAAGAAGGAAGGACCGTGCCAGCCAGAAGACTCCCCTTCAGTCCATCGTCACCCGGCAGCCGTTGGAACTGGTCGCCTTGGATCATGTAAAACTGACCCCAAGCAGAAGTGGCTACGTCTACGCATTAACCATCGTGGATCACTACTCCCGGTTCTTGGTTGTCGTCCCCGTCAAGGACTTAACGGCTCAAACAGCAGCTAGAGCCTTCCAGCAGCACTTCTGCAGTCCACACGGCTACCCAGAGCAGGTGCTGATGGACCAGGGACCTGCCTTTGAAGCGGAGGTCTTCCAAGAGTTCTGTACTCTGTATGGCTGCCGGAAGATCAGGACGACACCCTATCATCCGCAAACTAATGGACTTTGTGAGAAAATGAACCAGGTGGTGATAGATCTTCTAAAAACATTGCCCCTGGAAGAACGCAGTCTGTGGCCTGAGAAGCTGCCCGACCTGGTGTACCTATACAACTACATCCCTGTAGGTTCCACCAACTGTACCCCGGCTTACCTAATGAGGGCAAGACCCGGTAAGCTACCTGTTGACCTGGAGATGGGAGTCCTGACACCTGAGGACACTTCACCGGAAGCAGACTGGGACACAGAGAGGCAGCAGCAGTACCGGAAAGTACAGGAGAGCGTGGAGCGAAGTCTCTGTCTAGCTAGGGAAAGACAAGAGAAAACTTACAACCAGTATGCTCCCGCTGTTCCCTTGGTACCCGGAGAGCAGGTCTTGAAGAGGAAAAGACGGCTCCACAAGTTGGACGACCAGTGGGAGAAGGACCCGTACATCGTACTGCCCTCAAGCCACGACAACCCAAAGGTCTGTACCATCAGTAAAGACGGAGGGGAAACCACAACCATTGTATCCCGGGATCACCTGAAGAAGTGTCCCGAACAGCTACGGAACCCTGAAGAGGAACAAGAAGACCCTCGACCCGTAGAGGAAAGGGAAGATGTGGTTAGTACTGTGCTCGGAGACTTCCCTCGGTCCTGGACTCAAGTCAATGGTGCAGTTGTGGAACCCGTCCTCACGTTCCTCCAACCAGCATCCCAAGTACTTACGGAGCAACCGGTAGAGCTGGAAGAACAGCCGGTCCAGGAGGCAGAAGACTCCACACAAGCAGATCAGGAGGATCAACCCTCTGCTTATAGTGAGCCTGCCATACCCATAGTGAGCCAAAGAGCCCGTAGACAGCTGCCCAGTTTATCCTTGACAGCTCCTACACCCTGTAGTTCAGGGCCAGACAGTCAGCTCCGTAGGTCCACTAGGGCCACTAGAGGCCAGTTACCCGCACGTTGGAGGATTTGAAGTGTTTAAATTGTTTTATTTGTGGTCACCTGTCTGTTACTTGTAAATAATTATGTGTTTCTAGTTATTTTTAGGAGTCCTTGGTGGATTACTGGGAATCCTTGTACAATTGGTTGGAGCGTAACTTAGGAATGGACTAAAGACTGTTAAGGACTCGGGGCAGGACAGACCCCTACCTGGTTACGTCTCCCTGTTTTGGTGAAATGGACACCTTGCTTTTCTTCAAAAACTGCACCCGGTTGCGGACACGCCGTGACCATTCTAATATGTTTTTTTTTATTATTGTACCGTTTCTGTTTGTATTGGTTATGTTTTTCTAAAAATATGTTTAGTCCCGGAGTACTAAATTTCACTAGGGGGGAATGTGGCACCCCAGGGGTCTGGTTTCCACAGTAACAGCAATGTTATGTCTGAGAGCAGGTGGGAGGTCTCTTGGTCAGGAATCCTATGCATGCCACACCTCCTGCCCAGTCCTGGGAGGGGAAGGACTTCCCCTATATAAACCTGGGGCTGAGGCAGGGTTAGTGAGAAGAGTAGAGAGAAGAAGAGAAGCAGTAATAGGAAAGAAAGATCAGGAGCTCTGTGGGAGTCGTGCTAAGAGGAGGTCAGGGCTGGAAGCTGTAGAGCTCGCCCTGATTGAAGATTTCTTACCGGACCCGGAGTCCGAGGCTGTGGGGACTAACTCCTACCCAGCAGCAGAAACCGACCGGCAGGGGATTTCAGGTTCTCTGGCCAGAAACCCGAAGGCTCGGTCACAAGAGTGGGACCAGCACCGCCGTCTTGGAGCGGAAGCTACTAGAAGGCCCCGAGTCACCGGCCATACGGGTGAGCACCACACGGTACACTCAGGGACGTGGGCTACCTTTACCCGCCTCTAGCAAGGTAGCCAGAAGAGTACAATTAGTTGGGGAGGCCTACAACTCCGCCTGGCCAAGGGGGATCCCATCAGCTCAAGGACTGACCAGACCCCGACCGCTAGCCAGTAGTCCGGGAGGGTCTATCTTTGTCACCAGTAAAGACCCTGAACTACACCGCATCGTCTCTGAGTGATTCCTGCTACCCCCATCATCCACGTCGGCTGCCCTGAGGCTATACCCCTCCCGTTGGGGGTTATACCATCCACGCTGCACCATCCTTCCACCGGCCTCAGCGGTCTGCCCTGCAGCGGCAGCTCCATAGCTGCATTCAACGGGTGGCGTAGTCATCCAACATCTACTGCTAATAGACTCGCCACTTAGTCTGACTCCCTGGGCACGGACCGGGTCACCGCCACGAGACTACTACCCCTATCAGATCCGGCTCCGGGTAGTCCCTGCGTGCGCAACGCTACATCACATAGGCCCAGGGCGCGTCAAGTACAACCCCTGTATTCACAGTACGTTATATATACAGCGTTCAGCATAAGTAAGTACACCCCCCTGTACTCTCAGTACATTGTATATACAGCTTTCAGCATAAGTAAGTACACCCCCTGTACTCTCAGTACGTTATATATACAGCGTTCAGCATAAGTAAGTACACCCCCCTGTATTCTCAGTACGTTATATATACAGCATTTAGCATAAGTAAGTACACCCCCCTGTATTCTCAGTATGTTATACATACAGCATTCAGCATAAGTAAGTACACCCCCCTGTATTCTCAGTAAGTTATATATACAGCGTTCAGCATAAGTACACCCCTTGTACTCTCAGTACATTGTATATACAGCGTTCAGCATAAGTAAGTATGTAGCACCCTGAGGATTCGGCTGCTACAGGGGTATTGCACCTCAACCCAGAGGTGTGATATTCCACTCCCGGGTAAGGATGGGGTGTGGAACTGAGCTCAGATAGACTGCATGCACTACATACATCCCATTCCAGAGGAGCAGGCCGACGGTACTCCCACTTAGAAATGTGCAGGTACAACCGAGCCTGTTCCTGGCTGGAGTGGGAGGGGGGTGGTACATCCCATGTAGTGTAGGGGCAGATAGGGTGAGCAGTCTGGGTAGTGTTAGGAGCTCATTGGGTGCTGGTCACCTGAGCTCACACATAGAGGGATATATAAGGAGGGCACCAACTAGAATCAGGGTCAGACGCAGAGAGTCAGTCAGCTGCAGAGGACAAGTCTGATGCAGAGAGCAGGAAACAGCAGCCCTGGAGAGAGAGAGAGTGGAGCAGAGAAAGACCCAGAGGGGGAAGACTGAAGGGACCCAAGAACCCAAATTAGAGCACCGGGTGAGGAGTCAGCATCAGGGTACCGGAACCCAAGCTGGTGGGGGCAAAAACAATCCCCAGCCAGAGACCGGAGACCGTGGGCAGTGTCTGTCACGGTCACCCACCACATTCACCCCGAAGGCACACCACATGCAGGGTCAGGGAACCCAGGGCCAAGGGTGTCCCAAAAGAAGGCCCGAGGGAGCTGGACCTAGGTGAATCCCTGGTGGGGACGGCTGAAGAAAGGACAGAGGGAGAGCTCAGGGCCACGCTCCGGACTTGTTTGGGGGTTGGCTGGATCCAGGACCTGGTGGACGCAGCACAGCTCGGGTGGTCACTAGCAGCTGGAGTGACCGAAACATCAGCAGTAAGTAAACTCCCTTAACTGCACAACCCGAGTCTGTCTTCATTGCCGGCTGCACCGCACCACCACAACCCCCATCCTCTGCGCCTGTCCCCTCTGAGGCTATACCCCTCCCGTTGGGGGTTATCCCACCAAGCTGCGCATCCACCATCAGCCTCAGCGGACCCTGCTGCAGCGGCGGCCACAGTGTCCGCATCACAACGGGTGGCGTAGTCGACACAAAAGAACTTTAGTAACATCTGTAAAGCTGCCACATAACACTGAGCTTGACGCCCTGGGCACGGGGCCGGGTCACAGCCGCTCGGAGACTACAACCCCCCATCTGATCCGGTGCCGGGTATTCCCCTCAAAAAGGAATATGTCCCAGGGGGCGCGTCAACTTTGGCGTAGTCGGCAGGATTACGTGCCCGCAACACCCGGGTACTGCGTGCCTGAAGAAAAGTGCAAGTTTACCTCAGAAAGAAGTCTCCCGCCGGTTCCGGAGGGTCCACGCCATCGGACTCCATCACCAGTCGTTTCCCGCCGATTGTCCGCCATTTCCAGCTTGTTCCCGCCATCTGCAGAGTTTCCCGCCACTGGGCGACGCTTCCCGCCAAAACCGCAGATTTCCCGCCTTGGAAGAGCAGCGGACGCCATTATGGGCGTGCCAAAGGAGGGCAAGAGGCCACCTCCCATCGTGGGCCGGGACAGAAAATGGCGCCAAAAGTGGAAACCGCCCCCACCAACAGAGACTGTGATGCTGGAGGTGTCTGTCAGCGTGAAAGAACTACCCCTGGAGCTGACAGTCACCGAGTTGCCCCGGGACCGCCCTCGAAGTGGGAGGAGACGAAAGAGAAGAACAAAGATGGGTGTCGCTTGGAGCAGTCTGGAGCGAGCGCACCCGGAGGCAAGAGGTCTAACAAGGAGTAGCGGAGGAGCTCACCCGGAGATGGAGAGAAAGCAGAACAGCACCGGCCCGCTGGCCAGGAGTCTGCTAGAGACCGAGGAAGGAGGGCAGAGCAGCACCGGCCCGCTGGCCAGGAGCCTGCCGGAAGCCGAGCAGAGCAGCACCGACCCGATGGTCAGGAGCCTGCTAGAGTCCACAACCCCGCTAGGTCTAGCGGAGATCCTAGCGCAGCTCCCCCGAGACCGGGAGTGTGCACAAACTGCCCTGGAGGGCCTCGCAAGGAGGATGGCCCGGGTACAGCGCGAGATACTGGCGGAGTGGAGCCGGGAGATGGCCCAGCAACCAGAGACCAGTCAACGGAGCACGCTACCCTGGAAGAGGAAGCAGACCGCCTCTGAGGATGGCGCGGGAGGATCCAAGGCCGGAGACGGCGCCGAGGAGGGAGCCGAACGCATGGAGGCAGGTAAAGGGGACGCCTATACCCCAAGCCGTGACACCGCTTACCTGCCCCAGCTCCCCGTCGCAGAGCCCGAAAGTCCCCCTGCTGTGCCCGTAGCCGCCAGGTCACCGCCATGGACTAGGCCCCGACCGGAAGCCGCCGCCGCGACCCCTGTGACGTCACGCGCCTCGACCCGGAGCGTGACAAAACAGGAATTACCACCAGCCTGGTCGCAAGGCCTAGTACCCCCGGGCGCCGCATCACCAACAGCGCCCCCTACCTCCGCGGAGCCTCCGGCCTGGCCGCAAGGCCAGGTAGCCCAGGGCGCCGCCGTCCTAACGGTGCCCTTCACCTTCCAGGTGCCCCAGGCCTGGCCGCAAGGCCTGGGCAACCCGGGCGCCATCACCACCGCGCCCGCGCCCGCAATACCAAGGGTGCCACACCTGGGGGAGGACCTCTTCAGCCAGCTCACATGGCCGGACGGGCAGCCCTTCATCTGGCCCGAAGGATACCATGAGCTGGGGCGGCAACAGAGACGAGGGCCCTTGTGTGAGCCCCTGATCCCGGCTCCGAAGCCCGTGACTCGGGTCTCGCCTCCTTTGGAAGACGCACAGTTTGAGTGGGACCCCACCGGAGAAGATCTAATGGGGTTCACTCAGGAAACTCGGGCAGTCGCCGCTGAGCGGACTGAGTGTTGTCGTCAGCAGCTAGCAGAGTTTACGAGAGAACGGGAGGAGAGGCGGGCCAGAGAACAACAGGCCCAAATCCGGAGCGCGGAGCAGAAGAGCCGGACTAGGAGGAACCCCCGTGCAGCGCATTGTCCCCGCACCATCGGGACAGTGATAAAGTTCAACCCGCAGCATGGGTGGGGCTTTATTCGGGACCGTAACAACCGCGGTGACGTTTTTGTGACTCGCAGAGACGTCGAGTCCCACCTGCCGGAAGGTCACAAAGGCCGTGACCTCTACGTCGGAGACGAAGTCACTTTCACCCGGCACAAGTGTGCCAAAGGACCTTATGCCCTCCACGTACACCGCTTGACGGAGGAGGAGTTGCGGTACGGAGAGGAGGAGCCAGAGGACCCGGACGGGTCTGAAGCAACACCATATCAAGAAAGAGCAGGAGGAAGACGCCGTTGAGTGCGGCCGAGAAGTGATGTAAATAGTTACCCAATCGGGGTATAAAGGAACTGAAACTGGAACTGTTGCTGCTGCTAAAATAGTCCCCGTTGGGACCAGTGAACTGTTTTACCCGTTAACCCCTTCATCCTACAGGCTGAGGACTGTGAGCAGCCATTCCCTTTCCTCTAACTGGCCGAGGACTGAGAGCGGCCAACTTCCAACTTCCCCTGTATATAGTTGCGCGTCCTAAAGCGCCCCCTACCGGTTTTATAGAAAGCCAGTTTTTTCTAAGAGACTGTCGCACTTTTCCCGGACACACGTTGCACAGTGTCCGGAGGAGGAACCAGAGACAAGAGAAGTCTACGAGAAAGTTTTATCTGATAAGATATGTTATATATATAATGTCTTATATGTTTTATATGTTTATATGAAAAATTTGTATGTTTTGGTGTTTTATGTCTTACAGCCCGAGGACGTGCTGTGATTTACCAGGGGGGAATGTAGCACCCTGAGGATTCGGCTGCTACAGGGGTATTGCACCTCAACCCAGAGGTGTGATATTCCACTCCCGGGTAAGGATGGGGTGTGGAACTGAGCTCAGATAGACTGCATGCACTACATACATCCCATTCCAGAGGAGCAGGCCGACGGTACTCCCACTTAGAAATGTGCAGGTACAACCGAGCCTGTTCCTGGCTGGAGTGGGAGGGGGGTGGTACATCCCATGTAGTGTAGGGGCAGATAGGGGGAGCAGTCTGGGTAGTGTTAGGAGCTCATTGGGTGCTGGTCACCTGAGCTCACACATAGAGGGATATATAAGGAGGGCACCAACTAGAATCAGGGTCAGACGCAGAGAGTCAGTCAGCTGCAGAGGACAAGTCTGATGCAGAGAGCAGGAAACAGCAGCCCTGGAGAGAGAGAGAGTGGAGCAGAGAAAGACCCAGAGGGGGAAGACTGAAGGGACCCAAGAACCCAAATTAGAGTACCGGGTGAGGAGTCAGCATCAGGGTACCGGAACTCAAGCTGGTGGGGGCAAAAACAATCCCCAGCCAGAGACCGGAGACCGTGGGCAGTGTCTGTCACGGTCACCCACCACATTCACCCCGAAGGCACACCACATGCAGGGTCAGGGAACCCAGGGCCAAGGGTGTCCCAAAAGAAGGCCCGAGGGAGCTGGACCTAGGTGAATCCCTGGTGGGGACGGCTGAAGAAAGGACAGAGGGAGAGCTCAGGGCCACGCTCCGGACTTGTTTGGGGGTTGGCTGGATCCAGGACCTGGTGGACGCAGCACGGCTCGGGTGGTCACTAGCAGCTGGAGTGACCGAAACATCAGCAGTAAGTAAACTCCCTTAACTGCACAACCCGAGTCTGTCTTCATTGCCGGCTGCACCGCACCACCACAACCCCCATCCTCTGCGCCTGTCCCCTCTGAGGCTATACCCCTCCCGTTGGGGGTTATCCCACCAAGCTGCGCATCCACCATCAGCCTCAGCGGACCCTGCTGCAGCGGCGGCCACAGTGTCCGCATCACAACGGGTGGCGTAGTCGACACAAAAGAACTTTAGTAACATCTGTAAAGCTGCCACATAACACTGAGCTTGACGCCCTGGGCACGGGGCCGGGTCACAGCCGCTCGGAGACTACAACCCCCCATCTGATCCGGTGCCGGGTATTCCCCTCAAAAAGGAATATGTCCCAGGGGGCGCGTCAAGTACACCCCCTTGTATTCACAGTACGTTATATATACAGCGTTCAGCATAAGTACGTACACCCCCCTGTACTCTCAGTACGTTATATATACAGCGTTCAGCATAAGTAAGTACACCCCCCTGTATTCTCAGTACGTTATATATTCAGCATTTAGCATAAGTAAGTACACCCCCCTGTATTCTCAGCACGTTATATATACAGCGTTCAGCATAAGTACACCCGCCTGTATTCACAGTACGTTATACATACAGCGTTCAGCATAAGTCACTACACCCCCCTGTATTCTCAGTACGTTATATATACAGCGTTCAGCATAAGTCAGTACACCCCCCTGTACTCTCAGTACATTATATATACAGCGTTCAGCATAAGTAAGTACACCCCCCTGTACTCTCAGTACGTTATATATACAGCGCTCAGCATAAGTAAGTACACCCTCCTGTACCCTCAGTACGTTATATGTACAGCGTTCAGCATAAGTACACCCCCTGTATTCTCAGTACTTTATACATACAGCGTTCAGCATAAGTAAGTACACCCCCCTGTACTCTCAGCACGTTATATATACAGTGTTCAGCATAAGTAAGTACACCACCCTGTATTCTCAGTACGTTATATATACAGCGTTCAGCATAAGTACGCCCCCCTGTACTCTCAGTACGTTATATATACAGCGCTCAGCATAAGTAAGTACACACCCTGTATTCACAGTACGTTATATATACAGCGTTCAGCATAAGTAAGTACACCCCCCCTGTACTCTCAGTACGTTATATATACAGCGTTCAGCATAAGTAAGTACACACCCTGTATTCTCAGTACGTTATATATACAGCGTTCAGCATAAGTAAGTACACCCCCCTGTACTCTCAGTACTTTATACATACAGCGTTCAGCATAAGTAAGTACACCCCCCTGTACTCTCAGTACATTATACATACAGCGTTCAGCATAAGTAAGTACACCCCCCTGTATTCTCAGTACGTTATATATACAGCATTTAGCATAAGTAAGTACACCCCCCTGTATTCTCAGTACGTTATATATACAGCGTTCAGCATAAGTAAGTACACCCCCCTGTACTCTCAGTACATTGTATATACAGCGTTCAGCATAAGTAAGTACACCCCCCTGTACTCTCAGTACATTGTATATACAGCGTTCAGCATAAGTAAGTACACCCCCTGTACTCTCAGTACATTGTATATACAGCGTTCAGCATAAGTAAGTACACCCCCCTGTACTCTCAGTACGTTATATATACAGCGTTCAGCATAAGTAAGTACACCCCCTGTATTCTCAGTACGTTATATATACAGCATTTAGCATAAGTAAGTACACCCCCCTGTATTCTCAGTACGTTATACATACAGCGTTCAGCATAAGTAAGTACACCTCCCTGTACTCTCAGTAAGTTATATATACAGCGTTCAGCATAAGTAAGTGTAGCACCCTGAGGATTCGGCTGCTACAGGGGTATTGCACCTCAACCCAGAGGTGTGATATTCCACTCCCGGGTAAGGATGGAGTGTGGAACTGAGCTCAGTTAGCTGCATGCACTACACACATCCCATTTCCGAGGAACAGACCGATGGTACTCCCACTAGAGAAATGTGCAGGTACAACAGAGTCTGTTCCTGGCTGGAGTGGGAGGGGGGTGGAACATCCCAGTAGTGTAGGGGCAGATAGGGGGAGCAGTCTGGGTAAAGCTAGGAGCTCATTGGGTGCTGGTCACCTGAGCTCACACATAGAGGGAGTATATAAGGTGGGAACCATCTTAGATGAGGGTCAGTCAGTCAGAGAAGCAGAGCAGAGGAGAAGAGCAGCTCCAAGGCCAAAAGAGAGAGAGAGGAGAAAGAAAGACCCAGAGGGGGAGAAAGAAGGAACTCCAAGAGCCCAAATTAGACCAGAGGGTGAAGAGTTGGCAACAGGGTACCGGATCCCAAGCTGGCAGAGGCTACAGCACACCTTAGCCAGGAACCGGAGGTCGTGGGCAGGATCTGCCACGATCACCCACTAAATCCACCCGGAAGGCAGACCACGAATAGGGTCAGGGAACCCAGAGACAAGGGTTTACCACCAAGAGGCCCGAGGGAGCCGGACATAGGTGGATCCCTGGTGGGGAAGGCCAGAGAAGAGGACAGGACAGAAAGGGAGCTCAGGACCACGCTCCAGAATCACCTGGGGGTTGGCCGAGTCCAGGACCTGGTGGACGCAGCACGGCTCGGGTGGTCACTTAAGGCCGGAGTGACCAGAACAACTGCAGTAAGTAAACAAACCCTGAACTGCACAGCCCGACTCTGAGTCTCATTTCCATCCCCGCTGCACCACCACAACCCCCATCCTCTGCAACTGACCCCCTGAGGCTATACCCCTCCCGTTGGGGGTTATACTACCTGAGCTGCACATACATCACCAGCCTCAGCGGACCCTGCTGCAGCGGCGGCCGTATTGACCGCAATTCAACGGGTGGCGTAGTCGACACAAAAGAACATCTAGAAACATCATAAGGACTGCCACACACTGAGCTTGACACCCTGGGCACGGACCGGGTCACAGCCACTCGGAGACTACAACCCCCATCTGATCCGGCTCCGGGTATCCCTAACAGCACTGGCCCAGGGGGCGCGTCATAAGTACACCCCCCTGTATTCTCAGTGCGTTATATATACAGCATTTAGCATAAGTAAGTACACCCCCCTGTATTCTCAGTACGTTATATATACACGTTCAGCATAAGTACACCCCTCTGTACTCTCAGTACATTGTATATACAGCTTTCAGCATAAGTAAGTACACTCCCCTGTACTCTCAGTACGTTATATATACAGCGTTCAGCATAAGTAAGTACACCCCCCTGTATTCTCAGTACGTTATATATACAGCATTTAGCATAAGTAAGTACACCCCCCTGTATTCTCAGTATGTTATACATACAGCATTCAGCATAAGTAAGTACACCCCCCTGTATTCTCAGTAAGTTATATATACAGCGTTCAGCATAAGTACACCCCTTGTACTCTCAGTACATTGTATATACAGCGTTCAGCATAAGTAAACCCCCCTGTATTCACAGTACGTTATATATACAGCGTTCAGCATAAGTAAGTACACCCCCCTGTACTCTCAGTACGTTATATATACAGCGTTCAGCATAAGTAAGTACACCCCCCTGTATTCTCAGTACGTTATATATTCAGCATTTAGCATAAGTACACCCCCTGTATTCTCAGCACGTTATATATACAGCGTTCATAATAAGTAAGTACACCCCCCTGTATTCTCAGTACGTTATATATACAGTGTTCAGCATAAGTCAGTACACCCCCCTGTACTGTCAGTACATTATATATACAGCGTTCAGCATAAGTACACCCCCCTGTACTCTCAGTACATTATATATACAGCGCTCAGCATAAGTAAGTACACCTCCCCTGTACTCTCAGTACGTTATATATACAGCGTTCAGCATAGGTAAGTACACCCCCCTGTATTCTCAGCACATTAAACATACAGTGTTCAGCATAAGTAAGTACACCCCCCCTGTACTCTCAGTACGTTATATATACAGCGCTCAGCATAAGTAAGTACACCCCCCCTGTACTCTCAGTACATTGTATATACAGCGTTGAGCATAAGTAAGTACACCCCACTGTATTCTCAGTATATTGTATATACAGCGTTCAGCATAAGTAAGTACACCCCCTGTACTCTCAGAACATTGTATATACAGCGTTCAGCATAAGTAAGTACACCCCCCTGTACTCTCAGTACGTTATATATACAGCGTTCAGCATAAGTAAGTACACCCCCTGTATTCTCAGTACGTTATAAATACAGCATTTAGCATAAGTAAGTACACCCCCCTCTATTCTCAGTACGTTATACATACAGCGTTCAGCATAAGTAAGTACACCCCCCTGTATTCTCAGTAAGTTATATATACAGCGTTCAGCATAAGTAAGTACACCCCCCTGTATTGTCAGTGCGTTATATATACAGCATTTAGCATAAGTAAGTACACCCCCCTGTATTCTCAGTACATTATATATACAGCGTTCAGCATAAGTAAGTACACCCCCCTGTACTCTCAGTACATTGTATATACAGCTTTCAGCATAAGTAAGTACACCCCCCTGTACTCTCAGTACGTTATATATACAGCATTTAGCATAAGTAAGTACACCCCCCTGTATTCTCAGTATGTTATACATACAGCATTCAGCATAAGTAAGTACACCCCCCTGTATTCACAGTACGTTATACATACAGCGTTCAGCATAAGTCACTACACCCCCCTGTATTCTCAGTACGTTATAGATACAGCGTTCAGCATAAGTCAGTACACCCCCCTGTACTCTCAGTACATTATATATACAGCGTTCAGCATAAGTAAGTACACCCCCCTGTACTCTCAGTACGTTATATATACAGCGCTCAGCATAAGTAAGTACACCCCCCCTGTACTCTCAGTACGTTATATATACAGCGTTCAGCATAGGTAAGTACACCCCCCTGTATTCTCAGCACATTAAACATACAATGTTCAGCATAAGTAAGTACATCCCCCCTGTACTCTCAGTACATTGTATATACAGCGTTCAGCATAAGTAAGTACACCCCCCTGTACTCTCAGTACATTGTATATACAGCGTTCAGCATAAGTAAGTACACCCCCCTGTACTCTCAGTACATTGTATATACAGCGTTCAGCATAAGTAAGTACACCCCCCTGTACTCTCAGTACATTGTATATACAGCGTTCAGCATAAGTAAGTACACCCCCTGTACTCTCAGTACATTGTATATACAGCGTTCAGCATAAGTAAGTACACCCCCCTGTATTCTCAGTAAGTTATATATACAGCGTTCAGCATAAGTAAGTACACCCCCCTGTATTCTCAGTGCGTTATATATACAGCATTTAGCATAAGTAAGTACACCCCCCTGTATTCTCAGTACGTTATATATACAGCGTTCAGCATAAGTAAGTACACCCCCCTGTACTCTCAGTACATTGTATATACAGCTTTCAGCATAAGTAAGTACACCCCCCTGTACTCTCAGTACGTTATATATACAGCGTTCAGCATAAGTAAGTACACCCCCCTGTATTCTCAGTACGTTATATATTCAGCATTTAGCATAAGTAAGTACACCCCCTGTATTCTCAGCACGTTATATATACAGCATTCAGCATAAGTAAGTACACCCCCCTGTATTCACAGTACGTTATATATACAGCGTTCAGCATAAGTCAGTACACCCCCCTGTACTCTCAGTACATTATATATACAGCGTTCAGCATAAGTAAGTACACCCCCCTGTACTCTCAGTACGTTATATATACAGCGCTCAGCATAAGTAAGTACACCCCCCCTGTACTCTCAGTACGTTATATATACAGCGTTCAGCATAAGTAAGTACACCCCCCTGTATTCTCAGCACATTAAACATACAGTGTTCAGCATAAGTAAGTACACCCCCCCCTGTACTCTCAGTACGTTATATATACAGCGCTCAGCATAAGTAAGTAAACCCCCCCTGTACTCTCAGTACGTTATATATACAGCGCTCAGCATAAGTAAGTAAACCCCCCCTGTACTCTCAGTACGTTATATATACAGCGTTCAGCATAAGTAAGTACACCCCCCTGTATTCTCAGTACGTTATATATACAGCGTTCAGCATAAGTAAGTACACCCCCTGTATTCTCAGTACATTATATATACAGCGTTCAGCATAAGTCAGTACACCCCCCTGTACTCTCAGTACATTATATATATGACTCGCCCCCTGGGCCGTGGGGCACTCGGATCCGGGCAATAGGGGACGATGGGGGTAGTAGTGGCAACCCGGTTCCGTGGCTCAGGGTGGTCAGGCCAGTGGTAGCCCGTTATATTGATTATGTCCGACTACGCCACCCGTGGATTGCGGTTATTAGGAACCGCCGCTGCATGCAGACCGCTGGGGCTGATGAGGTGTGCAGCTAGGGTAGTGTGACTCCCCACGGGAAGAGTGCGGCCCCAGGGCAGTGTAGTGGATGGTGGGAGTGATGGTAGTGAGAGTCCCAGTGCTGATAGTGCTGGAGGAGCAAGGAGCACACAGACAACAGGTTGCAGTCCAGGGTCTTTACTGAAACAGGTAAACTGACCCATAAACAGTCCCAGCTAGGAGGGGACCTGGATGTCTGAGAGCAACGGGGAAATTGGTCTTGGTCAGGGTGAGGGTGTAGGCCTACCGTGCTTTCTGCGCTCCTTCTGGCTATCTCCTCCTGATAGGGTAACAGCCCACGTTTCCGAGCTTTCCGTGCTTTCTCGCCTGTATGGCCTGCGACGTGGGTTCCTTTCTGCTCCCAGCCTTGTACGGCTTCACTGGTCCCTTCGGTTGTGGCAGGGTCTCCAGACTTCTTAGGCCAAGGAATGTATAGTCCCTTGCGGACTGGTTCTCTGCTGGGGGATGTGGAATCCTTCCAGCCTCAGACACCAAAGTCTGGTAAAGTAAGTCTTTATCTGCCAAGACAGGCTCTCTTCGCCTCTTGTCTCTGGCTGGTGGCTCTCTCCTACTGCCACACTTCCTCTTAGGTGCAATCAACTTTCTGTCCCTGCTCCACTCTGGGACACGTCTCAAAGCTGAGACAGGCAATCCAGTTCTCTCTAACCCTGCCCCCAGCACCAGCTTTTATAGGGGCAGCCAGCTCCCCTTACTGGCCTGAGACAGGAGGCATTGCATGCTAATGTTCCCCTGACCAGAGAACCTCCCCCTTGCTCTCAGACACAGCTTTATTACACTTGTGGCATCCAGGTAGGGTGACACATATACAGCGTTCAGCATAAGTAAGTACACCCCCCTGTACTCTCAGTACGTTATATATACAGCGCTCAGCAGCAGTAAGTACACCCCCCCTGTACTCTCAGTACGTTATATATACAGCGTTCAGCATAAGTAAGTACACCCCCTGTATTCTCAGTACATTAAACATACAGTGTTCAGCATAAGTAAGTACACCCCCCCTGTACTCTCAGTACGTTATATATACAGCGCTCAGCATAAGTAAGTACACCCCCCCTGTACTCTCAGTACGTTATATATACAGCGTTCAGCATAAATAAGTACACCCCCCTGTATTCTCATTACGTTATATATAAAGCGCTCAGCATAAGTAAGTACACCCCCCCTGTACTCTCAGTACGTTATATATACAGCGTTCAGCATAAATAAGTACACCCCCCTGTATTCTCAGTACGTTATATATACAGCGTTCAGCATAAGTAAGTACACCCCTCTGTATTCTCAGTACGTTATATATACAGCGTTCAGCATAAGTAAGTACACCCCCCTGTACTCTCAGTACGTTATATATACAGAGTTCAGAATAAGTAAGTACACCCCCCTGTACTCTCAGTACGTTATATATACAGTACTCAGCATAAGTAAGTACACCCCCTGTATTCTCAGTACGTTATATATACAGCATTTAGCATAAGTAAGTACACCCCCTGTATTCTCAGTACGTTATATATACAGCGTTCAGCATAAGTAAGTACACCCCCTGTATTCTTAGTAAGTTATATATACAGCATTTAGCATAAGTAAGTACACCCCCCTGTATTCTCAGTACGTTATATATACAGCATTCAACATAAGTAAGTACACCCCCTGTATTCTCAATACGTTATATATACAGCATTTAGCATAAGTAAGTACACCCCACTGTATTCTCAGTACATTATATATACAGCGTTCAGCATAAGTAAGTACACCCCCTGTACTCTCAGTACATTGTATATACAGCGTTCAGCATAAGTAAGTACACCCCCCCTGTACTCTCAGTACGTTATATATACAGCGTTCAGCATAAATAAGTACACCCCCCTGTATTCTCAGTACGTTATATATACAGCGTTCAGCATAAGTAAGTACACCCCCTGTACTCTCAGTACATTGTATATACAGCGTTCAGCATAAGTAAGTACAACCCCCTGTACTCTCAGTACGTTATATATACAGCACTCAGCATAAGTAAGTACACCCCCCTGTATTCACAGTACGTTATATATACGGCGTTCAGCATAAGTAAGTACACCCCCCTATACTCTCAGCACGTTATATATACAGCGTTCAGCATAAGTAAGTACACCCCCCTGTATTCTCAGTACATTATACATACAGCTCTCAGCGTAAGTACACCCCCCTGTATTCACAGTACGTTATATATACAGCGCTCAGCATAAGTAAGTACACCCCCTGTACTCTCAGTACGTTATATATACAGCGTTCAGCATAAGTAAGTACACCCCCCTGTATTCACAGTACGTTATATATACAGCGTTCAGCATAAGTAAGTACACCCCCTGTATTCTCAGTACGTTATATATACAGCATTTAGCATAAGTAAGTACACCCCCTGTATTCTCAGTACGTTATATATACAGCGTTCAGCATAAGTAAGTACACCCCCTGTATTCTTAGTACGTTATATATACAGCATTCAACATAAGTAAGTACACCCCCTGTATTCTGAATACGTTATAAATACAGCATTTAGCATAAGTAAGTACACCCCACTGTATTCTCAGTACATTATATATACAGCGTTCAGCATAAGTAAGTACACCCCCCTGTACTCTCAGTACATTATATATACAGCGTTCAGCATAAGTAAGTACACCCCCCTGTATTCTCAGTACGTTATATATACAGCATTTAACATAAGTAAGTACACCCCCCTGTATTCTCAGTACGTTATATATACAGCGTTCAGCATAAGTAAGTACATCCCCTGTACTCTCAGTACATTGTATATACAGCGTTCAGCATAAGTAAGTACACCCCCTGTACTCTCAGTACGTTATATATAGAGCGTTCAGCATAAGTAAGTACACCCCCTGTACTCTCAGTACGTTATATATACAGCGTTCAGCATAAGTAAGTACACCCCCCTGTATTCTCAGCACGTTATATATACAGCGTTCAGCATAAGTCAGTACACCCCCCTGTACTCTCAGTACATTGTATATACAGCGTTCAGCTTAAGTGAGTACACCCCCCTGTACTCTCAGTACGTTATACATACAGCGTTCAGCATAAGTAAGTACACCCCCCTGTATTCTCAGTACGTTATATATACAGCATTTAGCATAAGTAAGTACACCCCCCTGTATTCTCAGTACGTTATATATACAGCATTTAGCATAAGTAAGTACACCCCCTGTATTCTCAGTACGTTATATATACAGCGTTCAGCATAAGTAAGTACACCCCCCTGTATTCTCAGTACGTTATATATACAGCGTTCAGCATAAGTAAGTACACCCCCCTGTATTCTCAGTGCGTTATATATACAGCATTTAGCATAAGTAAGTACACCCCCCTGTATTCTCAGAACGTTATATATACAGCGTTCAGCATAAGTAAGTACACCCCCCTGTACTCTCAGTACATTGTATATACAGCGTTCAGCATAAGTAAGTACACCCCCCTGTACTCTCAGTACGTTATATATACAGCTCTCAGCATAAGTAAGTACACCCCCCCTGTACTCTCAGTACGTTATATATACAGCGTTCAGCATAAATAAGTACACCCCCCTGTATTCTCAGTACGTTATATATACAGCGTTCAGCATAAGTAAGTACACCCCTCTGTATTCTCAGTACGTTATATATACAGCGTTCAGCATAAGTAAGTACACCCCCCTGTACTCTCAGTACGTTATATATACAGCGTTCAGCATAAGTAAGTACAACCCCCTGTACTCTCAGTACGTTATATATACAGCGTTCAGCATAAGTAAGTATGTGACACCCCAGGGGTCTGGTTGCCACAGTGATAGAGATATTATGTCTGAGAGCAGGTGGGAGGTCCTTTGGTCAGGGATCCTGTGCATGCCACACCTCCTGCCCAGTCTTGGGAGGGGAAGAACTTCCCCTGTATAAACCCGGGGCTGAGGCAGGGAGAGTCAGACAAGGAGAGTGGAGAAGAGAAGCAGCATAGGAAACAGCAGAGTTACAAGGAGTCAGGGGCTGGCAGCTGCAGAGCTCGCCCTGACTAAGAAGATTCTTTACCGGACCCGGAGTCCGAGGCTGTGGGGACTAACTCCTACCCAGCAGCAGAATCCGTCGGGCAGGGGATTTCAGGTCCTCTGGCCCAGAAGCCCGAAGGCACGGTCACACGCGTGGGACCAGCACCGCCATCGTGGAGCGGAAGCCATTAGAAGGCCCCGAGTCACTGGCCATACGGGTGAGCACCACACGGTACACTCAGGGACGTGGGCTACTTACATCAGCTTCTAGCAAGGTAGCCAGAAGAGTACGGTCAGTTTGGGAGGCCTACAACTACGCCTGGCCAGGGGAGATCCCATCTGCTCAAAGACTGACCAGGCCCCGTTTGCTAGCAAGTACTCCGGGAGGGTCTGTCGTTGTTACCAGTAAAGACCCTGAACTACACCGTACCGTCTCTGAGTGGTTCCTGCTACCCCCATCATCCACGTCGGCTGCCCTGAGGCCATACCCCTCCCGTTGGGGGTTATACTATCACGCTGCACAATCCTACCACCGGCCTCAGCGGTCTGCCCTGCAGCAGCAGCTTCCTGGCTGCACTCAACGGGTGGCGTAGTCATCAACTATTTACTACTAATAGACTGCCGTCTAGTTTGACTCCCTGGGCACGGACCGGGTCACCGCCACGAGACTACAACCCTCCACTGATCCGGCTCCGGGTAGGCTCCCGCGTGCGCAACGCAGCGCGACACAGGCCCAGGGGCGCGTCAACTTTGGCGTAGTCGGCAGGATCTCGTGCCCGCAACCACCGGGTACTGCGTGCCTGAAAAGCAAAGACTGTTCAAACTTACCAGTGGTGAAGATTCCCGCTATCCGTGGAGGTTTCCCGCCATCCGGCGCCATCTTCTACCTTCTTCCCGCCATCAGCGAAGTTTTCCCGCCATCCGGCGCCATCTTCGACCTTCTTCCCGCCATCCGTGGAGTTTTCCCGCCATTGGACGCCATCTTGAGGACGCCGCACGGGAAGAAGAGGGGCGTGGACTCCGAAAGCGCGCGAGAACTGAAGCCCCGCCTCACGTCCGGACGTTGCGTAAGGTCCTGGAAGGAGCCCAGCAGACGCCGACATCACCGGAGCGCGACGGAAGGTCCTCAACCCTGACGATCCACTGCGGAGCCGCGGCCTACGGAACAGGATCATCGCAAGGTAGGCCACGGTCCACTAGGGGGGAGGAAGATGTCGGATACGGAGGAGAGCTTCACTGCCTCAACCCCCGCCAGCGCCACCGCTGCTACAGTTATGCCCTTCACCATGCCCTATATCCCGGGAGCAGCTTGGCTACCCCAGTACTCAGGGGAGTCACATACCCTGCATGACTTTAGAGAAAAGCTGGATAGCCTCTTCCAGGTGTACCCCCTCACAGAAGAGCAAAAAGTGAGCATCCTGGTGGCCCAACTAACCGGGGCAGCCAAAAGGGAAGTAAAATCCTGGCCACCTGGGAGGAAGACTGTCGCAGGGATACTAACCCGGCTGAAGGACACCTTTGATACCCGCACCTCAGCCGAGATTAAGCTTAGATTCTACGGGTGCAAGCAGCGAGCACATGAGAGTATAAGGGACTATGCACTAAACCTACAAGAGGCCCTGAGGGCCATAAAGCAGACCGACCCTGATGGGGTGGGAAACGAGGACAGGCTGTTGACTGAACAATTTATAGAGGGTTTATATTGCAATGCCCACCGAACCCAGTTGCGGGCAATGGCCTTACAAGATCCCCATCTGGACTTTGCACAGTTCAAGGACAGAGCCATCCGGGTGCTCCGAGAACCGGCACCGGGTGGCGTTGTGACCCACAGGCGCCCAGCTATCACTTACCACCAGGAGGCGGCGCCCTTGTCGGCAGGGCCTGTGGGAGCTGATGCGCAGGCTTTGGACAATGACCCGGCTCCAGACCTACGCCATCAGGTCCAAGAGCTAGCTAAGAGCGTTGCTGCGCTAACCCGAACTGTGCAGTCTTTACAGGTTTCCACCCCAGGGAAGATCCAGCTGGCATCCGGACCGGAGGACATCCCGTGGCGTCGACCAAGGAGGACCCCACCGGCCAGAGGAAGACCCAGTGACCGATACAGCGAGGACGGACGACCCATCTGCCGCCGCTGCAATCAACCCGGACATATGGAAAGGTACTGTTCTTTAAACGGGCACAACCTGGGGTAGAGGGCCAACCCCCAGGAAAAAGATCACCAGGCCCATCGAACTGGCGCGACAGATATGTGGGAGGACGTCCAGTCTTGCCTGTGGTACTGGATGGCATTCCCATGAGTGCCCTACTGGACACCGGGTCACAGGTCACCACCATCCCGTACGTGCTCTTCAAGCAGTACTGGAATGACTCGGATATTACCCGCTACCCCGACGACGACTTGAGTATCATCGCCAGCAATGGTCAGCCCGTGCCACAGATCGGATTTAAAGAGGTGACCATCAAAATTGGTAGAGTCGAACTGGCCGCACAGGGACTGATCATTGTAGATATCGATAAACATGAGAGTCACCCAAAAATAACTCTAGGAACTAATGTAATTGAAAATTGTCTTGCAGAGGTGATTTTCCTTTTACAGCAGGTTGCCAAGAATGCCAGCTCCGGCGAGCAGCGGGTGCTCCAGAAAGAGATCCGGGCACTGATGCAACGGCAACAAGTGGAACTCTCCGGCGGTGAGATTGGTAGCGTAAGAATGTGTGACCCTTTTCCTATTGCCATGCCCCCAAAAAGTGAAATGATGATTTGGTGCCGGGCAGCTATTGGTCTGAGAGGTAGAGATTACCAGGCAATGGTAGAACCAGTTTACTCAGACAGTAGGCCCACCATTTTGACAGCACGGGGGGTGGTCAATGTACGCCATGGGAGGGTGCCCATTCGCATAATAAATATCGGGGAGAGGGAAGTGTACCTGCCCCGGTATGCCACGCTAGCCAAATTATATACCACTAATCAAAGTTCTATACAATCTGTGGAACCCTTGCCTCCATCTCACCCGGAGGAAGGTAACGGCTCTAAGAAAGACATGGAGGACTGGTGTCAGCAACTACATTTGGGTACTGACTCCACTCCCTCACATCAGAAACAAGGAGTCTATCGGGTGGTTCAAGAGTATGAGAGAGTGTTTAGTAAACACCCGTTAGACTTCGGGCGAGTCAAAGGGGTAGAACATCGCATCCCCACGGGAGATCATCCTCCCATAAAAGAGAGGTATCGACCCGTACCCCCTGCACATTACCAACACGCCAAGGGGATGCTTAGAGATATGAAGGAGGCTGGGGTAATCCGGGATAGTTGTAGCCCCTGGGCAGCCCCATTAGTTTTAGTCAAAAAGAAAGACAACACCATGAGGATGTGTGTAGATTACCGGAAAATCAACCGTATCACACACAAGGATGCGTACCCCTTACCAAGGATAGAGGAGTCATTGGCTGCTTTAAGATCTGCTAACTTCTTCTCTACCTTGGATCTCACTAGCGGGTACTGGCAGGTTCCTGTAGCAGAGGCGGACCGGGAGAAGACCGCATTCACCACCCCGATGGGACTTAGCGAGTTCACCTGCATGCCGTTCGGACTCTGCAACGCACCAGGAACCTTCCAACGCCTAATGGAGTGTTGTCTGGGCCACAGAAACTTCGAGACGGTCCTGTTGTACCTGGACGATGTCATCGTATATTCCAAGACGTATGAGGACCACCTGAAACACCTGGCGGAAGTGTTCGAGGCTCTGGCGAGTTACGGCCTAAAGGTGAAACCCTCCAAGTGTCACCTCCTGAAACCAAAGGTGCAGTACCTGGGACACGTGGTGAGCGCTGACGGAGTGGCTCCCGACCCCGATAAGATCACCGCAATTAAGGGATGGCCAAGCCCCTCCAGCGTAAAAGAAGTGCGACAGTTCCTCGGGTTGGTAGGCTACTACCGAAGGTTTATTCCCGGTTTCACCAAAAAGGCAGCACCTATGCAGGACCTCCTGATAGGCCAGTCCCGGAAGGCCAAGAACCAGAAGCCGCCCTTCAAATGGGAAGAGCTGGAAGAAGAGTCCTTCCGCCAGCTGAAGATGGCCCTCACGGGGGACGAAATCCTGGCGTACCCGGATTATAGCCAGCCCTTTATCCTCTACACCGACGCCAGTAACATCGGGCTAGGAGCCGTACTGTCCCAGATCCAGCAGGGGAAGGAACGAGTAATCGCCTACGCCAGCCGAAAACTGCGACCCACCGAAAGGAACCCCGAGAATTACAGCTCATTTAAGTTAGAGTTCCTGGCCGTAGTATGGGCAATCACTGAGCGCTTTAAGCATTACCTCGCTTCTTCCCGGTTCACCGTGTACACGGATAACAACCCGCTGACACACCTGGACACGGCAAGACTCGGTGCCCTGGAGCAGAGGTGGATGGCCCGTCTGTCCAACTACGAGTTCACAATTAAATACCGGGCAGGACGCTCCAATACCAACGCGGACGCCCTGTCCAGGATGCCCAACCTGCCGGACGGAGGAGAAGATCCGGAGGGACTGGAAGAAGTTGAACTCCCTGCGTTCCACCGTCATGGGACTATTCAGTATTCCCACCGGGTAAGGAGTAAGCAGGCTGCTACGTTGAACCCCTTACCCCACTACAACTGGGCGGAAACGCAAGACAGCGACCCTGCCGTCCGACTGGTGAAGGAGATGCTGACTCGGCCGGAGGCTCGCCTTGAACCAGACGCTCCGGATGAAGCCAAACAACTATGGGCAGAGAAGAGTCGACTGTTCCTTTACAAAGGGAAATTGTGCCGCAGAATGGTTAACTCCCGGACGCATGAATTACTCTGGCAAGTAGTGGTGCCACGAAGAGACGCAGCCATGGTGATGGAGGCATACCACGACGGAGCTGGACACTTTGGGTGGAAAAAGCTGGAGTTCCTGCTGCGCGAGCGGTTCCACTGGGTAGGCATGAGGGGAACCATCGAGAAGTGGTGCAGAGATTGTGGCCCGTGCAACCTGAGAAGGAAGGACCGAGCCAGCCAGAAGACTCCCCTGCAGTCCATCGTCACCCGGCAACCGTTGGAACTGGTAGCCTTGGATCATGTAAAACTGACCCCAAGCAGAAGTGGCTACGTCTACGCGTTAACCATCGTGGATCATTACTCCCGGTTCTTGGTTGTCGTCCCCGTCAAGGACTTAACGGCTCAAACAGCAGCTAGAGCCTTCCAGCAGCACTTCTGCCGTCCACACGGGTACCCGGACCAAGTGCTGACGGACCAGGGACCTGCCTTTGAAGCGGAGGTCTTTCAGGAATTCTGCAATCTGTATGGCTGCCGGAAGATAAGGACGACACCCTACCATCCGCAGACTAATGGACTTTGTGAAAAAATGAACCAGGTGGTAATGGATCTTCTAAAAACGTTGCCCCTGGAAGAACGCAGTCTGTGGCCTGAAAAGTTGCCCGATCTGGTGGACCTATACAACCACATCCCGGTAGGTTCCACCAACTGTACCCCGGCTTACCTAATGAGGGCAAGACCTGGTAAGTTACCTGTTGACCTGGAAATGGGAGTCCTGACCCCCGAGGACACTTCACCAGAAACAGACTGGGACACAGAGAGGCAGCAGCAGTACCGGAGAGTACAGGAGAGCGTGGAGCGAAGTCTCTGTCAGGCTAGGGAAAGACAAGAGAAAACTTACAACCAGTATGCTCCCGCTGTTCCCCTGGTACCCGGAGAGCAGGTCTTGAAGAGGAAGAGACGGCTCCACAAGTTGGACGACCAGTGGGAGAAGGACCCGTACACCGTACTGCCCTCAAGCCACGAGAACCCGAAGGTCTGTACCATCAGTAAAGACGGAGGGGAAACCACAGCCATTGTATCCCGGGACCACCTGAAGAAGTGTCCCGAACAACTGAGGAACCCTGAAGAGGAACAAGAAGACCATCGACCCGTGGAAGAAAGGGAAGATATGGTTAGTACCGTGCTCGGGGACTTTCCTCAGTCTTGGACTCAAGTCAATGGTGCAGTTGTGGTACCCGTACTCACCTTCCTCCAACCATCATCCCAAGAACCTACGGAGCAACGGGTAGAGCTGGAAGAACAGCCGGTCCAGGAGGCAGAAGACTCCACACAAGCAGAACAGGAGAATCAACCCTCTGCTTATAGTGAGCCTGCCGTACCCCTAGTGAGACAAAGAGCCGGTAGACAGCTGCCCAGTTTACCCTTGACAGCTCCTACACCCTGTAGTTCAGGGCCAGACAGTCAGCTCCGTAGGTCCACTCGGGCCACTAGAGGCCAGTTACCCGCACGCTGGAGAATTTAAAGTGTATAAATTGTTTTATTTATGTTTTTCTGTGTCTTGTTGCTTGTGTATAATTTTGTGTTTCTAGTTATTTTTAGGAAACCTTGGTGGATTTACCGGGAATCCTTGTATATAGTTGGAGCGTAACCCAGGATGGACTAGAGACTGTTAAGGACTCGGGGTAGGACAGACCCCTACCTGGTTACGTCTCCCTGTGTTGGTGAAATGGACACCTTTGCTTTTCTTCAAAGACTGCATCCGGTTGCGGACACGCCGTAACCATCTTATGTGTTTTTCTTATAGTATTGTTATTGTTATACTTTGTTATGTTTTCTAAATGTGTTTAGTCCCGGAGTACTAAATTTCACTAGGGGGGAATGTGACACCCCAGGGGTCTGGTTGCCACAGTGATAGAGATATTATGTCTGAGAGCAGGTGGGAGGTCCTTTGGTCAGGGATCCTGTGCATGCCACACCTCCTGCCCAGTCTTGGGAGGGGAAGAACTTCCCCTGTATAAACCCGGGGCTGAGGCAGGGAGAGTCAGACAAGGAGAGTGGAGAAGAGAAGCAGCATAGGAAACAGCAGAGTTACAAGGAGTCAGGGGCTGGCAGCTACAGAGCTCGCCCTGACTAAGAAGATTCTTTACCGGACCCGGAGTCCGAGGCTGTGGGGACTAACTCCTACCCAGCAGCAGAATCCGTCGGGCAGGGGATTTCAGGTCCTCTGGCCCAGAAGCCCGAAGGCACGGTCACACGCGTGGGACCAGCACCGCCATCGTGGAGCGGAAGCCATTAGAAGGCCCCGAGTCACCGGCCATACGGGTGAGCACCACACGGTACACTCAGGGACGTGGGCTACTTACATCAGCTTCTAGCAAGGTAGCCAGAAGAGTACGGTCAGTTTGGGAGGCCTACAACTACGCCTGGCCAGGGGAGATCCCATCTGCTCAAAGACTGACCAGGCCCCGTTTGCTAGCAAGTACTCCGGGAGGGTCTGTCGTTGTTACCAGTAAAGACCCTGAACTACACCGTACCGTCTCTGAGTGGTTCCTGCTACCCCCATCATCCACGTCGGCTGCCCTGAGGCCATACCCCTCCCGTTGGGGGTTATACTATCACGCTGCACAATCCTACCACCGGCCTCAGCGGTCTGCCCTGCAGCAGCAGCTTCCTGGCTGCACTCAACGGGTGGCGTAGTCATCAACTATTTACTACTAATAGACTGCCGTCTAGTTTGACTCCCTGGGCACGGACCGGGTCACCGCCACGAGACTACAACCCTCCACTGATCCGGCTCCGGGTAGGCTCCCGCGTGCGCAACGCAGCGCGACACAGGCCCAGGGGCGCGTCAAGTACACCCCCCTGTACTCTCAGTACGTTATATATACAGCGCTCAGCATAAGTAAGTACACCCCCCTGTATTCACAGTACGTTATATATACGGCGTTCAGCATAAGAAAGTACACCCCCCTGTACTCTCAGTACGTTATATATACAGCGTTCAGCATAAGTAAGTACACCACCTTGTATTCTCAGTACTTAATACATATAGCGTTCAGCATAAGTAAGTACACCCCCCTGTACTCTCAGTACATTATACATACAGCTCTCAGCGTAAGTAAGTACACCCCCCTGTATTCACAGTACGTTATATATACAGCGCTCAGCGTAAGTAAGTACACCCCCCTGTATTCACAGTACGTTATATATACACAGCGCTCAGCATAAGTAAGTACACCCCCCTGTACTCTCAGTGCGTTATATAAATACAGCGTTCAGCATAAGTAAGTACATCCCCCCTGTATTCACAGTACGTTATATATACAGCATTTTGCATAAGTAAGTACACCCCTCTGTATTCTCAGTACGTTATATATACAGCGTTCAGCATAAGTAAGTACACCCCCCTGTACTCTCAGTACGTTATATATACAGAGTTCAGCATAAGTAAGTACACCCCCCTGTACTCTCAGTACGTTATATATACAGCGCTCAGCATAAGTAAGTACACCCCCCTGTATTCACAGTACGTTATATATACAGCGTTCAGCATAAGTAAGTACACCCCCCTGTACTCTCAGTACGTTATATATACAGCGTTCAGCATAAGTAAGTACACCCCCTGTATTCTCAGTACGTTATATATACAGCATTTAGCATAAGTAAGTACACCCCCTGTATTCTCAGTACGTTATATATACAGCGTTCAGCATAAGTAAGTACACCCCCTGTATTTTCAGTACGTTATATATACAGCATTTAGCATAAGTAAGTACACCCCACTGTATTCTCAATACATTATATATACAGCGTTCAGCATAAGTAAGTACACCCCCTGTATTCTCAGTACGTTATATATACAGCATTCAACATAAGTAAGCACACCCCCTGTATTCTCAGTACGTTATATATACAGCATTTAACATAAGTAAGTACACCCCACTGTATTCTCAATACATTATATATACAGCGTTCAGCATAAGTAAGTACACCCCCCTGTACTCTCAGTACATTATATATACAGCGTTCAGCATAAGTAAGTACACCCCCCTGTATTCTCAGTACGTTATATATACAGCATTTAGCATAAGTAAGTACACCCCCCTGTATTCTCAGTACGTTATATATACAGCGTTCAGCATAAGTAAGTACACCCCCCTGTACTCTCAGTACATTGTATATACAGCGTTCAGCATAAGTAAGTACACCCCCTGTACTCTCAGTACGTTATATATAGAGCGTTCAGCATAAGTACACCCCCCTGTATTCTCAGCACGTTATATATACAGCGTTCAGCATAAGTCAGTACACCCCCCTGTACTCTCAGTACATTGTATATACAGCGTTCAGCATAAGTGAGTACACCCCCCTGTACTCTCAGTACGTTATACATACAGCGTTCAGCATAAGTAAGTACACCCCCCTGTATTCTCAGTACGTTATATATACAGCATTTAGCATAAGTAAGTACACCCCCCTGTATTCTCAGTACGTTATATATACAGCATTTAGCATAAGTAAGTACACCCCCTGTATTCTCAGTACGTTATATATACAGCGTTCAGCATAAGTAAGTACACCCCCTGTATTCTCAGTACGTTATATATACAGCGTTCAGCATAAGTAAGTACACCCCCCTGTATTCTCAGTGCGTTATATATACAGCGTTCAGCATAAGTAAGTACACCCCCCTGTACTCTCAGTACATTGTATATACAGCGTTCAGCATAAGTAAGTACACCCCCCTGTACTCTCAGTACGTTATATATACAGCTCTCAGCATAAGTAAGTACACCCCCCCTGTACTCTCAGTACGTTATATATACAGCGTTCAGCATAAATAAGTACACCCCCCTGTATTCTCAGTACGTTATATATACAGCGTTCAGCATAAGTAAGTACACCCCTCTGTATTCTCAGTACGTTATATATACAGCGTTCAGCATAAGTAAGTACACCCCCCTGTACTCTCAGTACGTTATATATACAGCGTTCAGCATAAGTAAGTACAACCCCCTGTATTCTCAGTACGTTATATATACAGCGTTCAGCATAAGTAAGTACACCCCCCTGTATTCTCAGTACGTTATATATACAGCGCTCAGCATAAGTAAGTACACCCCCCTGTATTCTCAGTACGTTGTATATACAGCGCTCAGCATAAGTAAGTACACCCCCCTGTATTCACAGTACGTTATATATACGGCGTTCAGCATAAGAAAGTACACCCCCCTGTACTCTCAGTACGTTATATATACAGCGTTCAGCATAAGTAAGTACACCACCTTGTACTCTCAGTACTTTATACATACAGCGTTCAGCATAAGTAAGTACACCCCCCTGTACTCTCAGTACATTATACATACAGCTCTCAGCGTAAGTAAGTACACCCCCCTGTATTCACAGTACGTTATATATACAGCGCTCAGCATAAGTAAGTACACCCCCCTGTATTCATAGTACGTTATATATACAGCGCTCAGCATAAGTAAGTACACCCCCCTGTACTCTCAGTGCGTTATATATACAGCGTTCAGCATAAGTAAGTACATCCCCCCTGTATTCACAGTACGTTATATATACAGCATTTAGCATAAGTAAGTACACCCCTCTGTATTCTCAGTACGTTATATATACAGAGTTCAGCATAAGTAAGTACAACCCCTTGTACTCTCAGTACGTTATATATACAGCGCTCAGCATAAGTAAGTACACCCCCCTGTATTCACAGTACGTTATATATACGGCGTTCAGCATAAGTAAGTACACCCCCCTGTACTCTCAGTACGTTATATATACAGCGTTCAGCATAAGTAAGTACACCCCCTGTATTCTCAGTACGTTATATATACAGCATTTAGCATAAGTAAGTACACCCCCTGTATTCTCAGTACGTTATATATACAGCGTTCAGCATAAGTAAGTACACCCCCTGTATTCTCAGTAAGTTATATATACAGCATTCAACATAAGTAAGTACACCCCCTGTATTCTCAGTACGTTATATATACAGCATTTAGCATAAGTAAGTACACCCCACTGTATTCTCAATACATTATATATACAGCGTTCAGCATAAGTAAGTACACCCCCCTGTACTCTCAGTACATTATATATACAGCGTTCAGCATAAGTAAGTACACCCCCCTGTATTCTCAGTACGTTATATATACAGCATTTAGCATAAGTAAGTACACCCCCCTGTATTCTCAGTACGTTATATATACAGCGTTCAGCATAAGTAAGTACATCCCCTGTACTCTCAGTACATTGTATATACAGCGTTCAGCATAAGTAAGTACACCCCCTGTACTCTCAGTACGTTATATATAGAGCGTTCAGCATAAGTACACCCCCCTGTATTCTCAGCACGTTATATATACAGCGTTCAGCATAAGGCAGTACACCCCCCTGTACTCTCAGTACATTGTATATACAGCGTTCAGCATAAGTGAGTACACCACCTGTACTCTCAGTACGTTATACATACAGCGTTCAGCATAAGTAAGTACACCCCCCTGTATTCTCAGTACGTTATATATACAGCATTTAGCATAAGTAAGTACACCCCCCTGTATTCTCAGTGCGTTATATATACAGCGTTCAGCATAAGTAAGTACACCCCCCTGTACTCTCAGTACATTGTATATACAGCGTTCAGCATAAGTAAGTACACCCCCCTGTACTCTCAGTACGTTATATATACAGCTCTCAGCATAAGTAAGTACACCCCCCCTGTACTCTCAGTACGTTATATATACAGCGTTCAGCATAAATAAGTACACCCCCCAGTATTCTCAGTATGTTATATATACAGCGTTCAGCATAAGTAAGTACACCCCTCTGTATTCTCAGTACGTTATATATACAGCGTTCAGCATAAGTAAGTACACCCCCCTGTACTCTCAGTACGTTATATATACAGCGTTCAGCATAAGTAAGTACAACCTCCTGTACTCTCAGTACGTTATATATACAGCGTTCACCATAAGTAAGTACACCCCCCTGTATTCTCAGTACGTTATATATACAGCGCTCAGCATAAGTAAGTACACCCCCCTGTATTCACAGTACGTTATATATACGGCGTTCAGCATAAGAAAGTACACCCCCCTGTACTCTCAGTACGTTATATATACAGCGTTCAGCATAAGTAAGTATGACTCACCCCCTGGGCCAGTGCTGTAGTGCGGCGCGCGTGCGCGCGGGGGATTCTCGGAGCCGGATCCGATGGGGGTAGTAGTCTTCGTGTGGCTGTGACCCGGTCCGCGCCCAGGGTGGTCAAACTTAGTGGCGGTTATTGGTATGATGGTATTAGTGTCCGACTACGCCACCCGTTGAATGCGGTTATGAAACCGCCGCTGCAGGGCAGACCGCTGAGGCCGGTGGTATAGGTGTGCAGCAATGTTGACATAACCCCCAACGGGAGAGGTATGGCCTCAGGGCAGCGGATGTGGATGATGTTGGGAGTGATGGTGTGGATGTCCCAGCACTAACGGTGCGACAAGGAAGCACGGAAACGCGAGGGTACAGTTCAGGGCCTTTACTGATGGTACAAGGCAAATTCCCCCGGCAGTACTGGCTAGTAGTTGGGGCCTGGTTAGTCTGCGAGTAAGCCGGAGTCCCCCTGGCCAGGTGGAGTTGTAGGCCTTCCCGTTAGTCTGTACCCTTCCTGGCTACCCTGCTTTCGGCGGTTACAAGTAGCCCACGTCCCTGGGTATACCGTGTGGTGCTCACCCGTATGGCTGGTGACCTGGGGCCTCCTGTTAGCCTCCGCTCCGGGATGGCGGTGCTGGTCCCTTCGTTGTGACTGAGCCTCCGGGCTTTTATGGCCAGAGGACCTGGAATCCCCTGCCGGATGGATTATGCTGCTGGGTATATCTTAGTCCCCACAGCCTCGGACTCCTGTGTCCGGTTTTAGTACCTTCTCCCAGGGCGAGCTCTGCACAGCTCCAGCCCCTGGCGCTTCTCCTTGGCTCCTACAGAGCTCCTGAGGTCTATCTGTCCCTGTTTCTGCGTGTCCAGACCAGACTCCGTCTCTGTCTGGAACTCCTCTCTCTAACCCTGCCTCAGCCCCAGTTTATGTAGGGGAAGTTCTTCCCCTCCCAGGACTGGGCAGGAGGTGTGGCATGCTTAGGATTCCTGCCCAGGAGACCTCCCACCTGCTCACAGACGTAATATTGCTATTACTGTGGAAACCAGACCCCTGGGGTGCCACATTCCCCCCTAGTGAAATTTAGTACTCCCGGACTAAACATATATATATTTTTTTTTTTTCAAAAACATAACAGGGTATAAACAATAACAATTAAATACATGAGATGGTCACGGCGTGTCCGTAACCGGGAAGCAATAAGGGTGTCCATTTCACCAAAGAACAGGGAGCCGTAACCAGGTAGGGGTCTGTCCTGCCCCGAGTCTTTAACAGTCTGTAGTTCATTCCTGGGTTACGCTCCAAACATATTTACAACAGAGTTCCGGTTATTCACTGTCCATAACCTATCAGTCCATATAAAGAAACCTGTAACTGGAAAACATAATTAGCAACGGCTACAACAAAACAGGTAAACATAAAATAGTTAAAGCAATTAGCCAACTTAGATTCTCCAACGTACGGGCATCTGGCCTCTGGTAACCCTAGTGGACCTACGGAGCTCACTCACTGGTCCTGCACTACAGGGTGTAGGAGGTGTTATGGGCAGGCTGGGCAGCTTTCTGCGCACTCTTTGGCTCACTAGGGGCACGGCAGGCTCACTACTAGCAGAGGGTTGATCCTCCTGTACTGCTGGTGTGGACTCTTCTGCCTCTTGGGCCGGCTGCTCTTCCAGCTCTTCCGGTTCCTCTGTAGGCACTTGCGGGGCTGGCTGGAGAAAGGTGAGGACGGGTACCACGACAGCACCGTTTACTTGTGTCCAAGACCGGGGGAAGTCTCCGAGTACAGTCCTGATCATTTCTTCCCTTTCCTCTGCGGGTCGAGGGTTTTCTTGATCTTCTTCTTCAGGGCTTTGCAGCTGCTCGGGACACTTCTTCAGGTGGTCTCTGGAGACAATGGCTGTGGTTTCTCCTCCATCCTTACTGATCACGCAAATCTTTGGGTTCTCATGGCTTGATGGCAGTACGGTGTACGGGTCCTTCTCCCACTGGTCGTCCAACTTGTGGAGCCGTCTTTTCCTCTTCAAGACCTGCTCTCCAGGTACCAGGGGAACAGCGGGAGCATACTGATTATAAGCCCTCTCCTGGTGATAAGTGATAGCAGGGCGCCTGTGGGTCACAGCGCCACCTGGTGCCGGTTCTCGGAGCACCCGGATGGCTCTGTCCTTGAACTGTGCAAAGTCCAGGTCAGGGTCCTGTAAGGCCATTGCCCGCAACTGGGTTCGGTGGGCATTGCACAGTAGACCCTCAATGAATTGTTCAGTCAACAGCTTATCTTCATTTCCCACGCTGTCAGGGTCTGCCTGCTTAATGGCTCTCAGGGCCTCTTGTAGGTTTAGAGCATAGTCTCTTATACTCTCATGTGCCCGTTGTTTGCACCCATAAAATCTTAGTTTTATTTCGGCTGAGGTGCGGGTGTCAAATGTGTCTTTCAGCCGGGTTAGTATGTCTCTGACAGTCCTCTTCCTCCCAGGTGGCCAGGACTTTACCTCCCTTTGGGCTGCCCCGATTAATTGGGCCACCAGGATGCTCACTTTTTGCGCCTCCGTGAGGGGATACACCTGGAAGAGGCTATCCAGCCTTTCTCTGAAGTCATTTAGGGTATGTGACTCCCCTGAGTACTGGGGTAGCCAGGCTGCCCCCGGGATATAGGGCATGGTGAAAGGCATGACCGCAGCAGCGGTGGCGCTGGCGGCTGCTGCGGCGGTGAAGCTCTCCTCCGTATCCGACATCCTCCTCCCCCCTAGTGGACCGTGGCCTACCTTGCGATGATCCTCTTCCGTAGGCCGCGGCTCCGCAGTGGATCGTCAGGGTTGAGGACCTTCCGTCGCGCTCCTGTGACGTCGGCGTCTGCTAGGCTCCTTCCAGGACCTTACGCAACGTCCGGACGTGAGGCGGGGCTTCAGTTCTCGCGGGCTTTCGGAGTCCACGCCCCTCTTCTTCCCGCGCGGCGCCCTCAAAATGGCGTCCAATGGCGGGAAAACTCCACGGATGGCGGGAAGAAGGCAGAAGATGGCGTCGGATGGCGGGAATCGGCTCCAGATGGCGGGAAACGACTCCGGACGGCGGGAAACTTCACCACAGGTAAGTATAAAAGTCTCTTTTTCAGGCACGCAGTACCCGGTGGTTGCGGGCACGTAATCCTGCCGACTACGCCAAAATTGACTCACCCCCTGGGCCAGTGCTGTAGTGTGGCGCGCGTGCGCGCGGGGGATACCCGGAGCTGGATCCGATGGGGGTAGTAGTCTTCGTGTGGCGGTGACCCGGTCCGCGCCCAGGGTGGTCAAACTTAGTGGCGGTTATTGGTATGATGGTATTAGTGTCCGACTACGCCACCCGTTGAATGCGGTTATGAAACCGCCGCTGCAGGGCAGACCGCTGAGGCCGGTGGTATAGGTGTGCAGCAATGTTGATATAACCCCCAACGGGAGAGGTATGGCCTCAGGGCAGCGGATGTGGATGATGTTGGGAGTGATGGTGTGGATGTCCCAGCACTAACGGTGCGAAGGAAGCACGGAAAGGCGAGGGTACAGTTCAGGGCCTTTACTGATGGTACAAGGCAAATTTCCCCGGGAGTACTGGCTAGTAGTTGGGGCCTGGTTAGTCTGCGAGTAAGCCGGAGTCCCCCTGGCCAGGTGGAGTTGTAGGCCTTCCCGTTAGTCTGTACCCTTCCTGGCTACCCTGCTTTCGGCGGTTACAAGTAGCCCACGTCCCTGGGTATACCGTGTGGTGCTCACCCGTATGGCTGGTGACCTGGGGCCTCCTGTTAGCCTCCGCTCCAGGATGGCGGTGCTGGTCCCTTCGTTGTGACTGAGCCTCCGGGCTTTTATGGCCAGAGGACCTGGAATCCCCTGCCGGATGGATTCTGCTGCTGGGTATATCTTAGTCCCCACAGCCTCGGACTCCTGTGTCCGGTTTTAGTACCTTCTCCCAGGGCGAGCTCTGCACAGCTCCAGCCCCTGGCGCTTCTCCTTGGCTCCTACAGAGCTCCTGAGGTCTATCTGTCCCTGTTTCTGCGTGTCCAGACCAGACTCCGTCTCTGTCTGGAACTCCTCTCTCTAACCCTGCCTCAGCCCCAGTTTATGTAGGGGAAGTTCTTCCCCTCCCAGGACTGGGCAGGAGGTGTGGCATGCTTAGGATTCCTGCCCAGGAGACCTCCCACCTGCTCACAGACGTAATATTGCTATTACTGTGGAAACCAGACCCCTGGGGTGCCACATTTCCCCCTAGTGAAATTTAGTACTCCCGGACTAAACATATACATATATTTTTTTTTTCAAAAACATAACAGGGTATAAACAATAACAATTAAATACATGAGATGGTCACGGCGTGTCCGTAACCGGGAAGCAATAAGGGTGTCCATTTCACCAAAGAACAGGGAGCCGTAACCAGGTAGGGGTCTGTCCTGCCCCGAGTCTTTAACAGTCTGTAGTTCATTCCTGGGTTACGCTCCAAACATATTTACAACAGAGTTCCGGTTACTCACTGTCCATAACCTGTCAGTCCATATAAAGAAACCTGTAACTGAAAAACATAATTAGCAACGGCTACAACAAAACAGGTAAACATAAAATAGTTAAAGCAATTAGCCAACTTAGATTCTCCAACGTACGGGCATCTGGCCTCTGGTAACCCTAGTGGACCTACGGAGCTCACTCACTGGTCCTGCACTACAGGGTGTAGGAGGTGTTATGGGCAGGCTGGGCAGCTTTCTGCGCACTCTTTGGCTCACTAGGGGCACGGCAGGCTCACTACTAGCAGAGGGTTGATCCTCCTGTACTGCTGGTGTGGACTCTTCTGCCTCTTGGGCCGGCTGCTCTTCCAGCTCTTCCGGTTCCTCTGTAGGCACTTGCGGGGCTGGCTGGAGAAAGGTGAGGACGGGTACCACGACAGCACCGTTTACTTGTGTCCAAGACCGGGGGAAGTCTCCGAGTACAGTCCTGATCATTTCTTCCCTTTCCTCTGCGGGTCGAGGGTTTTCTTGATCTTCTTCTTCAGGGCTTTGCAGCTGCTTGGGACACTTCTTCAGGTGGTCTCTGGAGACAACGGCTGTGGTTTCTCCTCCATCCTTACTGATCACGCAAATCTTTGGGTTCTCATGGCTTGATGGCAGTACGGTGTACGGGTCCTTCTCCCACTGGTCGTCCAACTTGTGGAGCCGTCTTTTCCTCTTCAAGACCTGCTCTCCAGGTACCAGGGGAACAGCGGGAGCATACTGATTATAAGCCCTCTCCTGGTGATAAGTGATAGCAGGGCGCCTGTGGGTCACAGCGCCACCTGGTGCCGGTTCTTGGAGCACCCGGATGGCTCTGTCCTTGAACTGTGCAAAGTCCAGGTCAGGGTCCTGTAAGGCCATTGCCCGCAACTGGGTTCGGTGGGCATTGCACAGTAGACCCTCAATGAATTGTTCAGTCAACAGCTTATCTTCATTTCCCACGCTGTCAGGGTCTGCCTGCTTAATGTCTCTCAGGGCCTCTTGTAGGTTTAGAGCATAGTCTCTTATACTCTCATGTGCCCGTTGTTTGCACCCATAAAATCTTAGTTTTATTTCGGCTGAGGTGCGGGTGTCAAATGTGTCTTTCAGCCGGGTTAGTATGTCTCTGACAGTCCTCTTCCTCCCAGGTGGCCAGGACTTTACCTCCCTTTGGGCTGCCCCGATTAATTGGGCCACCAGGATGCTCACTTTTTGCGCCTCCGTGAGGGGATACACCTGGAAGAGGCTATCCAGCCTTTCTCTGAAGTCATTTAGGGTATGTGACTCCCCTGAGTACTGGGGTAGCCAGGCTGCCCCCGGGATATAGGGCATGGTGAAAGGCATGACCGCAGCAGCGGTGGCGCTGGCGGCGGCTGCGGTGGTGAAGCTCTCCTCCGTATCCGACATCCTCCTCCCCCCTAGTGGACCGTGGCCTACCTTGCGATGATCCTCTTCCGTAGGCCGCGGCTCCGCAGTGGATCGTCAGGGTTGAGGACCTTCCGTCGCGCTCCTGTGACGTCGGCGTCTGCTGGGCTCCTTCCAGGACCTTACGCAACGTCCGGACGTGAGGCGGGGCTTCAGTTCTCGAGGGCTTTCGGAGTCCACGCCCCTCTTCTTCCCACGCGGCGCCCTCAAGATGGCGTCCAATGGCGGGAAAACTCCACGGATGGCGGGAAGAAGGCAGAAGATGGCGTCGGATGGCGGGAATCGGCTCCAGATGGCGGGAAACTACTCCAGACGGCGGGAAACTTCACCACAGGTAAGTATAAAAGTCTCTTTTTCAGGCACGCAGTACCCGGTGGTTGCGGGCATGCAATCCTGCCGACTACGCTAAAATTGACTCACCCCCTGGGCCAGTGCTGTAGTGCAGCGCGGGTGCGCACGGGGGATACCCGGAGCCGGATCCGATGGGGGTAGTAGTCTTCGTGTGGCGGTGACCCGGTCCGCGCCCAGGGTGGTCAAACTTAGTGGCGGTTATTGGTATGATGGTATTAGTGTCCGACTACGCCACCCGTTGAATGCGGTTATGAAACCGCCGCTGCAGGGCAGACCGCTGAGGCCGGTGGTATAGGTGTGCAGCAATGTTGATATAACCCCCAACGGGAGAGGTATGGCCTCAGGGCAGCGGATGTGGATGATGTTGGGAGTGATGGTGTGGATGTCCCAGCACTAACGGTGCGACAAGGAAGCACGGAAACGCGAGGGTACAGTTCAGGGCCTTTACTGATGGTACAAGGCAAATTCCCCCGGGAGTACTGGCTAGTAGTTGGGGCCTGGTTAGTCTGCGAGTAAGCCGGAGTCCCCCTGGCCAGGTGGAGTTGTAGGCCTTCCCGTTAGTCTGTACCCTTCCTGGCTACCCTGCTTTCGGCGGTTACAAGTAGCCCACGTCCCTGGGTATACCGTGTGGTGCTCACCCGTATGGCTGGTGACCTGGGGCCTCCTGTTAGCCTCCGCTCCGGGATGGCGGTGCTGGTCCCTTCGTTGTGACTGAGCCTCCGGGCTTTTATGGCCAGAGGACCTGGAATCCCCTGCCGGATGGATTCTGCTGCTGGGTATATCTTAGTCCCCACAGCCTCGGACTCCTGTGTCCGGTTTTAGTACCTTCTCCCAGGGCGAGCTCTGCACAGCTCCAGCCCCTGGCGCTTCTCCTTGGCTCCTACAGAGCTCCTGAGGTCTATCTGTCCCTGTTTCTGCGTGTCCAGACCAGACTCCGTCTCTGTCTGGAACTCCTCTCTCTAACCCTGCCTCAGCCCCAGTTTATATAGGGGAAGTCCTTCCCCTCCCAGGACTGGGCAGGAGGTGTGGCATGCTTAGGATTCCTGACCAGGAGACCTCCCACCTGCTCACAGACGTAATATTGCTATTACTGTGGAAACCAGACCCCTGGGGTGCCACAAGTACACCACCTTGTACTCTCAGTACTTTATACATACAGCGTTCAACATAAGTAAGTACACCCCCCTGTACTCTCAGTACATTGTATATACAGCGTTCAGCATAAGTAAGTACACCCCCCCTGTATTCACAGTACGTTATATATACAGCATTCAACATAAGTAAGTACACTCCCCTGTATTCACAGTACGTTATATATACAGCGCTCAGCATAAGTAAGTACACCCCCCTGTACTCTCAGTGCGTTATATATACAGCGTTCAGCATAGGTAAGTACACCCCCCCTGTATTCACAGTACGTTATATATACAGCATTTAGCATAAGTAAGTACACCCCACTGTATTCTCAGTACTTTATATATACAGCGTTCAGCATAAGTAAGTACACCCCCCTATACTCTCAGTACGTTATATATACAGCGTTCAGCATAAGTAAGTACACCCCCCTGTATTCTCAGTACGTTATATATACAGCATTTAGCATAAGTAAGTACACCCCCCTGTATTCTCAGTACGTTATATATACAGCGTTCAGCATAAGTAAGTACATCCCCTGTACTCTCAGTACATTGTATATACAGCGTTCAGCATAAGTAAGTACACCCCCTGTACTCTCAGTACATTGTATATACAGCGTTCAGCATAAGTAAGTACACCTCCTGTACTCTCAGTACGTTATATATAGAGCGTTCAGCATAAGTAAGTACACCCCCCTGTACTCTCAGTACGTTATATATACAGCGTTCAGCATAAGTCAGTACACCCCCCTGTGCTCTCAGTACATTGTATATACAGCGTTCAGCATAAGTAAGTACACCCCCCTGTATTCTCAGTACGTTATATATACAGCATTTAGCAGAAGTAAGTACACCCCCTGTATTCTCAGTACGTTATATAGACAGCGTTCAGCATAAGTAAGTACACACCCCTGTACTCTCAGTACATTGTATATACAGCGTTCAGCATAAGTAAGTACACCCCCTTGTACTCTCAGTACGTTATATATACAGCGTTCAGCATAAGTAAGTACACCCCCCTGTATTTTCAGTACGTTATACATACAGCGTTCAGCATAAGTAAGTACACCCCCCTGTATTCTCAGTACGTTATATATACAGCGTTCAGCATAAGTAAGTACACACCCCTGTACTCTCAGTACATTGTATATACAGCGTTCAGCATAAGTAAGTACACCCCCTTGTACTCTCAGTACGTTATATATACAGCGTTCAGCATAAGTAAGTACACCCCCCTGTATTCTCAGTACGTTATATATACAGCATTTAGCATAAGTAAGTACACCCCCCTGTATTTTCAGTACGTTATACATACAGCGTTCAGCATAAGTAAGTACACCCCCCTGTATTCTCAGTACGTTATATATACAGCGTTCAGCATAAGTAAGTACACCCCCCTGTACTCTCAGTACATTGTATATACAGCGTTCAGCATAAGTAAGTACACCCCCCTGTATTCTCAGTACGTTATACATACAGCGTTCAGCATAAGTAAGTACACCCCCCTGTATTCTCAGTACGTTAGACATACAGCGTTCAGCATAAGTAAGTACACCCCCTGTATTCTCAGTACGTTATATATGCAGCGTTCAGCATAAGTACACCCCCTGTACTCTCAGTACATTGTATATACAGCGTTCAGCATAAGTAAGTACACCCCCCTGTACTCTCAGTACGTTATATATACAGCGTTCAGCATAAGTAAGTACACCCCCTGTATTCTCAGCACGTTATATATACAGCGTTCAGCATAAGTAAGTACACCCCCCTGTATTCACAGTACGTTATACATACAGCGTTCAGCATAAGTCACTACACCCCCATGTATTCACAGTACGTTATACATACAGCGTTCAGCATAAGTCACTACACCCCCCTGTATTCTCAGTATGTTATATATACAGCGTTCAGCATAAGTCAGTACACCCCCTGTACTCTCAGTACATGATATATACAGCGTTCAGCATAAGTAAGTACACCCCTCTGTATTCACAGTACGTTATATATACAGCGTTCAGCATAAGTGAGTACACGTCCCCTGTACTCTCAGTACGTTAAACATACAGTGTTCAGCATAAGTAAGTACACCCCCCTGTACTCTCAGTATGTTATATATACAGCGCTCAGCATAAGTAAGTACACCCCCCTGTACTCTCAGTACGTTATATATACAGCGTTCAGCATAAGTAAGTACACCCCCCTGTATTCTCAGTATATTAAACATACAGTGTTCAGCATAAGTAAGTACACCCCCCCTGTACTCTCAGTACGTTATATATACAGCGCTCAGTATAAGTAAGTACACCCCCCCTGTACTCTCAGTACGTTATATATAAAGCGCTCAGTATAAGTAAGTACACCCCCCCTGTACTCTCAGTACGTTATATATACAGCGTTCAGCATAAGTAAGTACACCCCCCTGTATTCTCAGTACGTTATATATACAGCGTTCAGCGTAAGTAAGTACACCCCTCTGTATTCTCAGTACGTTATATATACAGCGTTCAGCATAAGTAAGTACACCCCCTGTATTCTCAGGACTTTATACATACAGCGTTCAGCATAAGTAAGTACACCCCCCTGTACTCTCAGTACGTTATATATACAGCATTCAGCATAAGTAAGTACACCCCTCTGTACTCTCAGTACGTTATATATACAGCGCTCAGCATAAGTAAGTACACCCCCCTGTATTCACAGTACGTTTTATATACGGCGTTCAGCATAAGTAAGTACACCCCTCTGTACTCTCAGTACGTTATATATACAGTGTTCAGCATAAGTAAGTACACCCCCTGTATTCTCGGTACGCTATATATACAGCGTTCAGCATAAGTAAGTACACCCCCTTGTACTCTCTGTACTTTATATATACAGCGTTCAGCATAAGTAAGTACACCCCCCTGTACTCTCAGTACCTTATATATAGAGCGTTCAGCATAAGTAAGTACACCCCCCTGTATTCTCAGCACGTTATATATACAGCGTTCAGCATAAGTCAGTACACCCCCCTGTACTCTCAGTACATTATACATACAGCGTTCAGCATAAGTCAGTACACCTCCCTGTATTCTCAGTACGTTATATATTCAGCTTTTAGCATAAGTAAGTACACCCCCTGTATTCTCAGCACGTTATATATACATCGTTCAGCATAAGTAAGTACACCCCCCTCTATTCACAGTACGTTATATATACAGCGTTCAGCATAAGTCACTACACCCCCCTGTATTCTCAGTATGTTATATATACAGCGTTCAGCATAAGTCAGTATACCCCCCTGTACTCTCAGTACATGATATATACAGCGTTCAGCATAAGTAAGTACACCCCTCTGTATTCACAGTACGTTATATATAGAGCGTTCAGGATAAGTGAGTACACGCCCCCTGTACTCTCAGTACGTTAAACATACAGTGTTCAGCATAAGTAAGTACACCCCCCTGTACTCTCAGTACGTTATATATACAGCGCTCGGCATAAGTAAGTACACCCCCCCTGTACTCTCAGTATGCTATATATACAGCGTTCAGCATAAGTAAGTACACCCCCCTGTATTCTCAGTACATTAAACATACAGTGTTCAGCATAACTAAGTACACCCCCCCCTGTACTCTCAGTACGTTATATATACAGCGCTCAGTATAAGTAAGTACACCCCCCCTGTACTCTCAGTACGTTATATATACAGCGTTCAGCATAAGTAAGTACACCCCCCTGTATTCTCAGTACGTTATATATACAGCGTTCAGCATAAGTAAGTACACCCCTCTGTATTCTCAGTACGTTATATATACAGCGTTCAGCATAAGTAAGTACACCCCCTGTATTCTCAGTACTTTATACATACAGCGTTCAGCATAAGTAAGTACACCCCCCTGTACTCTCAGTACCTTATATATAGAGCGTTCAGCATAAGTAAGTACACCCCCTGTATTCTCAGCACGTTATATATACAGCGTTCAGCATAAGTCAGTACACCCCCCTGTACTCTCAGTACATTATACATACAGCGTTCAGCATAAGTCAGTACACCTCCCTGTATTCTCAGTACGTTATATATTCAGCATTTAGCATAAGTAAGTACACCCCCTGTATTCTCAGCACGTTATATATACATCGTTCAGCATAAGTAAGTACACCCCCCTCTATTCACAGTACGTTATATATACAGCGTTCAGCATAAGTCACTACACCCCCCTGTATTCTCAGTATGTTATATATACAGCGTTCAGCATAAGTCAGTACACCCCCCTGTACTCTCAGTACATGATATATACAGTGTTCAGCATAAGTGAGTACACGCCTCCTGTACTCTCAGTACGTTAAACATACAGTGTTCAGCATAAGTAAGTACACCCCCCTGTACTCTCAGTACGTTATATATACAGCGCTCGGCATAAGTAAGTACACCCCCCCTGTACTCTCAGTACGCTATATATACAGCGTTCAGCATAAGTAAGTACACCCCCCTGTATTCTCAGTACATTAAACATACAGTGTTCAGCATAAGTAAGTACACCCCCCCTGTACTCTCAGTACGTTATATATACAGCGCTCAGTATAAGTAAGTACATCCCCCCTGTACTCTCAGTACGTTATATATACAGCGTTCAGCATAAGTAAGTACACCCCCCTGTATTCTCAGTACGTTATATATACAGCGTTCAGCATAAGTAAGTACACCCCTCTGTATTCTCAGTACGTTATATATACAGCGTTCAGCATAAGTAAGTACACCCCCTGTATTCTCAGTACTTTATACATACAGCGTTCAGCATAAGTAAGTACACCCCCCTGTACTCTCAGTACGTTATATATACAGCATTCAGCATAAGTAAGTACACCCCTCTGTACTCTCAGTACGTTATATATACAGCGCTCAGCATAAGTAAGTACACCCCCCTGTATTCACAGTACGTTATATATACGGCGTTCAGCATAAGTAAGTACACCCCTCTGTACTCTCAGTACGTTATATATACAGCGTTCAGCATAAGTAAGTACACCCCCTGTATTCTCGGTACGCTATATATACAGCGTTCAGCATAAGTAAGTACACCCCCTTGTACTCTCAGTACTTTATACATACAGCGTTCAGCATAAGTAAGTACACCCCCCTGTACTCTCAGTACGTTATATATAGAGCGTTCAGCATAAGTAAGTACACCCTCCTGTATTCTCAGCACGTTATATATACAGCGTTCAGCATAAGTCAGTACACCCCCCTGTACTCTCAGTACATTATACATACAGTGTTCAGCATAAGTCAGTACACCCCCCTGTATTCTCAGTACGTTATATATACAGCGTTCAGCATAAGTGAGTACACCCCCTGTACTCTCAGTACGTTATATATACAGCTTTCAGCATAAGTAAGTACACCCCCTGTATTCTCGGTATGCTAAATATACAGCGTTCAGCATAAGTAAGTACACCCCCCTGTACTCTCAGTACTTTATACATACAGCGTTCAGCATAAGTAAGTACACCCCCCTGTACTCTCAGTACATTATACATACAGCTCTCAGCGTAAGTACACCCCCCTGTATTCACAGTACGTTATATATACAGCGCTCAGCATAAGTAAGTACACCCCCTGTACTCTCAGTACGTTATATATATAGCATTCAACATAAGTAAGTACACCCCCCTGTACTCTCAGTACGTTATATATACAGCATTTAGCATAAGTAAGTACAGCCCCCTGTATTCTCAGTACGTTATATATACAGCGTTCAGCATAAGTAAGTACACCCCCTGTACTCTCAGTACATTGTATATACAGCGTTCAGCATAAGTAAGTACACCCCCTGTACTCTCAGTACGTTATATATAGAGCGTTCAGCATAAGTAAGTACACCCCCCTGTATTCTCAGCACGTTATATATACAGCGTTCAGCATAAGTCAGTACACCCCCCTGTACTCTCAGTACATTATACATACAGCGTTCAGCATAAGTCAGTACACCCCCCTGTATTCTCAGTACGTTATATATACAGCGTTCAGCATAAGTGAGTACACCCCCTGTATTCTCAGTACATTATACATACAGTGTTCAGCATAAGTAAGTAAACCCCCCTGTACTCTCAGTACGTTATATATACAGCGTTCAGCATAAGTAAGTACACCCCCCTGTACTCTCAGTACGTTATATATACAGCTTTCAGCATAAGTACACCCCCCTGTATTCTGAGTACGTTATATATACAGCGTTCAGCATAAGTAAGTACACCCCCCTGTATTCTCAGCACGTTATATATACAGCGTTCAGCATAAGTACACCCCCTGTATTCTCAGTACTTTATACATACAGCGTTCAGCATAAGTAAGTACACCCCCCTGTACTCTCAGTATGTTATATATACAGCGTTCAGCATAAGTAAGTACACCCCCTGTATTCTCAGTACTTTATACATACAGCGTTCAGCATAAGTAAGTACACCCCCTGTACTCTCAGTACGTTATATATACAGCGTTCAGCATAAGTAAGTACACCCCCCTGTACTCTCAGTACGTTATATATACAGCGCTCAGCATAAGTAAGTACACCCCCCTGTATTCACAGTACGTTATATATACAGCGTTCAGCATAAGTAACTACACCCCCAGTATTCTTAGTACGTTATATATACAGCGTTCAGCATAAGTAAATACACCCCCTGTACTCTCAGTACGTTATATATACAGCGTTCAGCATAAGTGAGTACTCCCCCTATATTCTCAATACATTATACATACAGTGTTCAGCATAAGTAAGTAAACCCCCCTGTACTCTCAGTACGTTATATATACAGCGTTCAGCATAAGTAAGTACACCCCCCTGTACTCTCAGTACGTTATATATACAGCTTTCAGCATAAGTACACCCCCCTGTATTCTCAGTACGTTATATATACAGCGTTCAGCATAAGTAAGTACACCCCCCTGTATTCTCAGTACGTTATATATACAGCGTTCAGCATAAGTAAGTACACCCCCTGTATTCTCAGTACTTTATACATACAGCGTTCAGCATAAGTAAGTACACCCCCCTGTACTCTCAGTACGTTATATATACAGCGTTCAGCATAAGTAACTACACCCCCAGTATTCTTAGTACGTTATATATACAGCGTTCAGCATAAGTACTCCCCCTGTACTCTCAGTACGTTATATATACAGTGTTCAGCATGAGTGAGTACACCCCCTGTATTCTCAATACATTATACATACAGTGTTCAGCATAAGTAAGTAAACCCCCCTGTACTCTCAGTACGTTATATATACAGCGTTCAGCATAAGTAAGTACACCCCCCTGTACTCTCAGTACGTTATATATACAGCTTTCAGCATAAGTACACCCCCCTGTATTCTCAGTACGTTATATATACAGCGTTCAGCATAAGTAAGTACACCCCCCTGTATTCTCAGTTCTTTATATATACAGCGTTCAGCATAAGTAAGTACACCCCCTGTATTCTCAGTACTTTATACATACAGCGTTCAGCATAAGTAAGTACACCCCCCTGTACTCTCAGTATGTTATATATACAGCGTTCAGCATAAGTAAGTATGTGACACCCCAGGGGTCTGGTTGCCACAGTAATAGCGATATTATGTCTGAGAGCAAGTGGGAGGTTTCTCTGGTCAGGAGCCCTAAACATGCAACACGGCCCACCGAGACCTGGGAGGGGAGGAATCTGCCCTTATAAACTGGGTCTGGGGCGGGATTAGTGAGTGAAGCTGCAGACAGAGACAGAGCCTTCAGAACAAGCAGAGCAGTCAGAGCCTGGAGAGGGAAAGTGAGAACAGGAGCTCTGTAGGAGCAGCAGCTGAAGGCCAGGGGCTGTGAGCAGAGATATAGCTCGCCCTGGCTGAAGTTACTAAAACCGGACACAGGAGTCCGAGGCTGTGGGGACTGATATATACCCAGCAGCAGAAACCAACCGGCAGGGGATTCCAGGTCCTCTGGCCATAGAAGCCCGGAGGCTCAGTCACAAAGAAGGGAACAGTGCCGCCATCCAGGAGCGGAGGCTAACAGAAGGCCCCAAGTCACCAGCCAAACGGTTGAGCACCACACGGTATACTCAGGGACGTGGGCTACTTGTAACCGCTGACAGCAAGGTAGCCAGGAAGAATGCAGATAAACGGGGAGGCCTACAACTCCACCTGGCCAGGGGAACTCCTGCTTGCTCGCAGACTGACCAGGCCCCTTATACTAGCCAGTACTCCCGGGAGGGTCTGCCTTGTACCATCAGTAAAGACCCTGAACTGCACCTCACGTCTCTGTGATTCCTTGCCGCACCAGCACTATTAGCACTGGGACCCTCACACCATCACTCCCATCATCTGTCACATTAGCTGCCCTGAGGCAATACTTCTCCCGTGGGGAGTTATCCCATACTCGGCTGCGCAAACAACATCAGCCTCAGCGGTCGGCAGCGCAGCAGCGGTCCCCACTGACCGCAATCCACGGGTGGCGTAGTCGGACATTTGCTATACATTAAGACTGCCACTGGTTTGACCACCCTGGGCACGGACCGGGTCACCGCCACACGGAGACTACAACCCCCAGCATTCTACAACAGGCCCGGTTCCGGGTTCCCCTGCACAACACAGGCCCAGGAGGCGCGTCAACTTTGGCGTAGTTGGCAGGATTTCGTGCCCGCAACCACCGGGTACTGCGTGCCTGAAAAAGAGACTTTTATACTTACCTGTGGTGAAGTTTCCCGCCGTCCGGAGTCGTTTCCCGCCATCCGGAGCCGATTCCCGCCATCAGACGCCATCTTGGACCGTTTCCCGCCGTCTTCTGCCTTCTTCCCGCCATCCGCAGCTGCTTCCCGCCTTCGGACGCCATTTTCGGGACGCCGCACGGGAAGAAGAGGGGCGTAGACACCGAAAGCGCGCGAGATCCGAAGCTCCGCCCCACGCTCCGCCCCACGCTCTGACGCTGCGCAAGGTCCTGGAAGGGAGGAAGAGCGACGCTGACGTCATCGGAGCGCGACGCCAGGTCCTCAACCCCGATGATCGACTGCGGAGCCGCGGCCTACGGAAGAAGAGCATCGCAAGGTAGGCCACGGTCCACTAGGGGGGAGGAGGATGCCGGATACCGAGGGGAGCTCCACTGCCACAGTCACCGCCAGCGCATCCGCTGCAGCAGTCATGCCATTCACCATGCCCTATATCCCGGGGGCAACCTGGCTACCCCAGTACTCAGGGGAGTCACATACTCTAAATGACTTTAGAGAAAGACTGGATAGCCTCTTCCAGGTGTACCCCCTCACAGAAGAGCAAAAAGTTAGCATCCTGGTGGCCCAATTAATCGGGGCAGTCCAAAGGGAGGTAAAGTCCTGGCCACCTGGGAGGAAGAGGACTGTCAGAGAAATACTAGCTCGGCTGAAAGACACATTTGATACCCGCACCTCAGCCGAAATAAAGCTCAGATTTTACGGGTGTAAACAGCGGGCACATGAGAGTATAAGAGACTATGCTCTAAACCTACAAGAGGCCCTGAGAGCCATTAAGCAGGCAGACCCTGACAGCGTGGGAAATGAAGATAAGCTGTTGACTGAACAATTTATTGAGGGTCTACTGTGCAATGCCCACCGAACCCAGTTGCGGGCAATGGCCTTACAGGACCCTGACCTGGACTTTGCACAGTTCAAGGACAGAGCCATCCGGGTGCTCCGAGAACCGACACCAGGTGGCGCTGTGACCCACAGGCGCCCTGCTATCACTTACCACCAGGAGACGGCGCCCTTGTCTGCAGGGCCTGTGGGAGCTGATGCGCAGGCTTTAAACAGTGACCCGGCTACAGACCTGCACCATCAGGTCCAAGAGCTGACTAAGAGCGTTGCCGCGCTAACCAGAACTGTGCAGTCTTTACAGGTCTCTTCTCCAGGAAAGATCCAGCTGGCATCCGGACCGGAGGACGTCCCGTGGCGCCGACTGAGGAGGACCCCACCGGCCAGAGGAAGACCTAGCGACAGATACAACGAGGACGGACGACCCATCTGCCGCCGCTGCAATCAACCCGGACATGTGTCAAGGTACTGTCATTTAAACGGGCACAACCTGGGGTAGAGGGCCAACCCCCAGGCATAAGACCATCAGGCCCATCAAACTGGCGTGATAAATACGTAGGGGGACATCCAATCTTGCCTGTGGTACTGGATGGCATTCCTATGAGTGCCCTACTAGACACTGGGTCACAGGTGACCACCATCCTGTACGTGCTCTTTAAGCAGTACTGGAATGACTCGGACATAATCCGCTACCCAGATGACGACCTGAGTATCATCGCCAGCAATGGTCAGCCCGTGCCGCAGGTGGGATTCAAAGAGGTGACCATTAAGATCGGTAAAGTCGAACTGGCGGCACAAGGACTGATTATAGTGGACATAGAACGTCATGAGAGTCACCCTAGAATAACCTTGGAAACTAATGTGATTGAAAATTGTCTTGCAGAGGTGATTCTCATTTTACAGCAGGTTGCCAAGAACGCCAGTTCCGGCCAGCAGCGTGTGCTCCAAAAAGAGATCCGGGCACTGATGAAGCGGCAACAGGTGGAACCATCTGGTGGTGAGATAGGTGGCGTGAGAATGTGTGACCCGTTCCCTATTGCCATGCCCCCAAAAAGTGAGATGATGATTTGGTGCCGGGCAGCTATTGGTCTAAGAGGTAGAGACTACCAAGCAATGGTAGAACCCGTCTACTCAGACAGTAGGCCCACCATTTTGACAGCACGGGGGGTGGTCGATGTACGCCATGGGAGGGTGCCCGTTCGCATCATAAATATCGGGGAGAGAGAAGTACACCTGCCCCGGTATGCCACGCTAGCCAAATTGTTCACCATCAACCAGAACTCTGTACAGGCCGTGGAACCCTTGCCTCCATCTCAACAAGAGGAAGGTAACGGCTCTAAGAAACCAATGGAGGACTGGTGTCAGCAACTGCATTTGGGTACTGACTCCACTCCCTCACACCAGAAACAGGGAGTCTATCGGGTGGTTCGAGAGTATGAGAGAGTGTTTAGTAAACACCCGCTAGACTTCGGGCGAGTAAAGGGGGTAGAACACCACATCCCCACGGGAGACCATCCTCCCATAAAGGAGAGATACCGACCCGTACCCCCGGCACACTACCAACACGCCAAGGGGATGCTTAGAGACATGAAGGAGGCTGGGGTAATCAGTAGAGATGAGCGTTGTTCTACTCGAACTGTTCGCCAATCTCAAATTCGAGCTGTTTTGGGCGGTGTTTGAGCCGTTCGGCGAACACGAACAATTTGAGAAAAATTCGGCTGTTCGAGGTTATGTTCGATAACTGTTCGTGCACCAAAATCATAACTGGATTTTTTCTCAGTAATGATGAAAATTAATGTTAATACGCAGTTTGAGTGTACAGCGGGGTGGGGGGAGGGGCAGGGGATGGATCTCTGCAGGAACAATGAAGATCTCCATTTTTTTTTTCTCTTTCCCGCATTTACAGTGGGGAGGTGCAATCTGTCAGCCTATCAGCAGCGCACACACGGAGCGAAGTGCTTTTTTTCACACAAGCAAGGGCATGTGTCATTGGCAGTGTATGTCACATGTCCTTGCCCTATAAGACCAAGCCATTTTCCCCGTCGCCACCATTTTCTCACTGCTGCAGCTGCGTGTTAGACGGCACCGCTGTTGCTGTGTGTGACGCGCCCCCTGGGCCAGTGTTGTTTGGGGGATACCCGGAGCCGGATCAGATGGGGATTGTAGTCTCCGAGTGGCGGTGACCCGGTCCGTGCCCAGGGTGTCAAGCTCAGTGTGTGGCAGTCCTACAGATGTTGCTGGATGTTCTTTAGTGTCGACTACGCCACCCGTTGATTTGCGGTCAATACGGCCGCCGCTGCAGCAGGGTCCGCTGAGGCTGGTGGTGTGTGTGCAGCTTCTGGTGGTATAACCCCCAACGGGAGGGGTATAGCCTCAGGGGTTCAGTTGTAGAGGGTGGTGGTTGTGGTGGTGCAGTGAGGATGGTATTAAGACTCAGAGTCGGGCTGTGCAGTTCAGGGTTTTTACTTACTGCTGTTGTTCTGGTCACTCCGGCCTTGAGTGACCGCCCGAGCCGTGCTGCATCCACCAGGTCCTGGACTCGGCCAACCCCCAGGTAATTCTGGAGCGTGATCCTGAGCTCCCTTTCTGACGTTCCTTTTCTCTGGCCTTCCCCACCAGGGATCCACCTATGTCCGGCTCCCTCGGGTCTCTTGGTGGGTACACCTCCTCTGGGTTCCCTGACCCTATACTTGGTCTGCCTTCCTGGTGGATTTAGTGGGGGGTCGTGGCAGATCCTGCCCACAACCTCCGGTCTCTGGCTGAGGATTAGTGCCCTCCACCAGCTTGGGATCCGGTACCCTTGTGCAAACCCTTCACCCTGTTGCTTGTATTTGGGCTCTTGGGGTTCCCTCTTCTTCCCCTCTGGGTCCTTCTGACTCCTCTCTCTCTTCTTTCAGGACTGCTTGACCCTCTACAACAGACTGACTAGTAGCTGTCTGCCTGTCTGACCCTGATCTAAGATGGTTCCCACCTTATATACTCCCTCTATGTGTGAGCTCAGGTGACCAGCACCCAATGAGCTCCTAGCTTTACCCAGACTGCTCCCCCTATCTGCCCCTACACTACTGGGATGTTCCACCCCCCTCCCACTCCAGCCAGGGACAGACACTATCGTACCTGCACATAAACTGGTGGGAGTACCGTCGATCTGTCCGCCGGAAATGGGATGTATGTAGTGTATGCAGCCTACTGAGCTCAGTTCCACACTCCATCCTTACCCGGGAGTGGAATACCACACCTCTGGCTTGAGGTGTAATACCCCTGTAGCAGCCGAATCCTCAGGGTGCTACATGTGCGCTATACCTTGTTAATTTCAAGCCAATTTTCGCACAAATCTACAGATAGCTTGGGAGTAGGGAATAGTTGTGATTGCAGTCCTTTTAAGGACTAGGTTACAGCATTTCCTACGACTTTTATCAGGCAGGTCTGTGCTCTTAAATAGATAGATTGTGGGAGTAAAGACTAATTGTAATTGGAGTACTTTTCAGGACTAGGTTACATCAGTTCCTATCAGTTTTTGCCAGGCAGGTCTGTGCCAGTGCTGTGCAAGTTTTTTTCACAGCATTTGGCTGAATCTAGCAAAGCTAATCCTTTTTGGCCTATTGCAGAGTGTGTTAGTCAGTGGAGTAGCCTATCTGTGTTGCAAGATATACCACCTGTGTATAGAATACCAATTTTTTTACTGCACCTAGTGAAGTAAAATCTTTTGGGCATAGCATCATTCTATTAGTCCATCTATACTGACCTCCATCAGGTTGCAAATTGAATATAATTTTTTTCTGCATCTAGCTCTGAAAAAATATTGGGCTTCTAGCTGTGTGTGGGACTTGTTGTATTAGTCCATCTATACTGACCTCCATCAGGTTGCAAACTGAATATATTTTTTTCTGCATCTACCTCTGAAAAAATATTGGGCTTCTAGCTGTGTGTGGGACTTGTTCTATTAATCCATCTATACAGACCTCCATCAGGTTGCAAACTGAATATATTTTTTTCTGCATCTACCTCTGAAAAAATATTGGGCTTCTAGCTGTGTGTGGGACTTGTTGTATTAGTCCATCTATACTGACCTCCATCAGGTTGCAAACTGAATATATTTTTTTCTGCATCTACCTCTGAAAAAATATTGGGCTTCTAGCTGTGTGTGGGACTTGTTCTATTAATCCATCTATACAGACCTCCATCAGGTTGCAAACTGAATATATTTTTTTCTGCATCTACCTCTGAAAAAATATTGGGCTTCTAGCTGTGTGTGGGACTTGTTGTATTAGTCCATCTATACTGACCTCCATCAGGTTGCAAACTGAATATATTTTTTCTGCATCTACCTCTGAAAAAATATTGGGCTTCTAGCTGTGTGTGGGACTTGTTCTATTAATCCATCTATACAGACCTCCATCAGGTTGCAAACTGAATATATTTTTTTCTGCATCTACCTCTGAAAAAATATGTGGCCTTCTAGCAGTGTGTGGGACTTTCTCTATTAGTCCATCTAGACTGACCTCCATCAGGTTGCAAACTGAATATAATTTTTTTCTGCATCTAGCTCTGAAAAAATATTTGGCCTTCTAGCTGTGTGTGGGACTTGTTGTATTAGTCCATCTATACTGACCTCCATCAGGTTGCAAATTAAAAATAATTTTTATCTGCATCTACAGTACCTCTGAAAAAATATTTGGGCTTCTAGCTGTCTGTGGGACTTGTTTTATTAGTCCATCTATACTGACCTCCATCAGGTTGCAAATTGAATATAATTTTTATCTGCATCTAGCTCTGAGAAAATATTTGGCCTTCTAGCAGTGTGTGGGACTTTCTCTATTAGTCCATCTATACTGACCTCCATCAGGTTGCAAATTGAATATAATTTTTATCTGCATCTAGCTCTGAAAAAATATTTGGCCTTCTAGCAGTGTGTGGGACTTTCTCTATTAGTCCATCTATACTGACCTCCATCAGGTTGCAAATTAAAAATAATTTTTATCTGCATCTAGCTCTGAAAAAATATTTGGCCTTCTAGCAGTGTGTGGGACTTTCTCTATTAGTCCATCTATACTGACCTCCATCAGGTTGCAAATTAAAAATAATTTTTATCTGCATCTACAGTACCTCTGAAAAAATATTTGGGCTTCTAGCTGTGTGTGGGACTTGTTCTATTAGTCCATCTATACTGACCTCCATCAGGTTGCAAATTAAAAATAATTTTTATCTGCATCTAGCTCTGAAAAAATATTTGGCCTTCTAGCAGTGTGTGGGACTTTCTCTATTAGTCCATCTATACTGACCTCCATCAGGTTGCAAATTGAATATAATTTTTATCTGCATCTAGCTCTGAAAAAATATTTGGCCTTCTAGCAGTGTGTGGGACTTTCTCTATTAGTCCATCTATACTGACCTCCATCAGGTTGCAAATTAAAAATAATTTTTCTCTGCATCTACCTCTGAAAAAATATTTGGGCTTCTAGCTGTGTGTGGGACTTGTTCTATTACTCCATCTATACTGACCTCCATCAGGTTGCAAACTGAATATATTTTTTTCTGCATCTACCTCTGAAAAAATATTGGGCTTCTAGCTGTGTGTGGGACTTGTTGTATTAGTCCATCTATACTGACCTCCATCAGGTTGCAAATTAAAAATAATTTTTATCTGCATCTACAGTACCTCTGAAAAAATATTTGGGCTTCTAGCTGTGTGTGGGACTTGTTCTATTAGTCCATCTATACTGACCTCCATCAGGTTGCAAATTGAATATAATTTTTATCTGCATCTAGCTCTGAAAAAATATTTGGCCTTCTAGCAGTGTGTGGGACTTTCTCTATTAGTCCATCTATACTGACCTCCATCAGGTTGCAAATTAAAAATAATTTTTATCTGCATCTAGCTCTGAAAAAATATTTGGCCTTCTAGCAGTGTGTGGGACTTTCTCTATTAGTCCATCTATACTGACCTCCATCAGGTTGCAAATTAAAAATAATTTTTATCTGCATCTACCTCTGAAAAAATATTTGGGCTTCTAGCTGTGTGTGGGACTTGTTCTATTAATCCATCTATACAGACCTCCATCAGGTTGCAAACTGAATATAATTTTTTTCTGCATCTAGCTCTGAAAAAATATTTGGCCTTCTAGCTGTGTGTGGGACTTGTTGTATTAGTCCATCTATACTGACCTCCATCAGGTTGCAAATTAAAAATAATTTTTATCTGCATCTACAGTACCTCTGAAAAAATATTTGGGCTTCTAGCTGTCTGTGGGACTTGTTTTATTAGTCCATCTATACTGACCTCCATCAGGTTGCAAATTGAATATAATTTTTATCTGCATCTAGCTCTGAGAAAATATTTGGCCTTCTAGCAGTGTGTGGGACTTTCTCTATTAGTCCATCTATACTGACCTCCATCAGGTTGCAAATTGAATATAATTTTTATCTGCATCTAGCTCTGAAAAAATATTTGGCCTTCTAGCTGTGTGTGGGACTTTCTCTATTAGTCCATCTATACTGACCTCCATCAGGTTGCAAATTAAAAATAATTTTTATCTGCATCTAGCTCTGAAAAAATATTTGGCCTTCTAGCAGTGTGTGGGACTTTCTCTATTAGTCCATCTATACTGACCTCCATCAGGTTGCAAATTAAAAATAATTTTTATCTGCATCTACAGTACCTCTGAAAAAATATTTGGGCTTCTAGCTGTGTGTGGGACTTGTTCTATTAGTCCATCTATACTGACCTCCATCAGGTTGCAAATTGAATATAATTTTTATCTGCATCTAGCTCTGAAAAAATATTTGGCCTTCTAGCAGTGTGTGGGACTTTCTCTATTAGTCCATCTATACTGACCTCCATCAGGTTGCAAATTGAATATAATTTTTATCTGCATCTAGCTCTGAAAAAATATTTGGCCTTCTAGCAGTGTGTGGGACTTTCTCTCTTAGTCCATCTATACTGACCTCCATCAGGTTGCAAATTAAAAATAATTTTTCTCTGCATCTACCTCTGAAAAAATATTTGGGCTTCTAGCTGTGTGTGGGACTTGTTCTATTACTCCATCTATACTGACCTCCATCAGGTTGCAAACTGAATATATTTTTTTCTGCATCTACCTCTGAAAAAATATTGGGCTTCTAGCTGTGTGTGGGACTTGTTGTATTAGTCCATCTATACTGACCTCCATCAGGTTGCAAATTAAAAATAATTTTTATCTGCATCTACAGTACCTCTGAAAAAATATTTGGGCTTCTAGCTGTGTGTGGGACTTGTTCTATTAGTCCATCTATACTGACCTCCATCAGGTTGCAAATTGAATATAATTTTTATCTGCATCTAGCTCTGAAAAAATATTTGGCCTTCTAGCAGTGTGTGGGACTTTCTCTATTAGTCCATCTATACTGACCTCCATCAGGTTGCAAATTAAAAATAATTTTTATCTGCATCTAGCTCTGAAAAAATATTTGGCCTTCTAGCAGTGTGTGGGACTTTCTCTATTAGTCCATCTATACTGACCTCCATCAGGTTGCAAATTAAAAATAATTTTTATCTGCATCTACCTCTGAAAAAATATTTGGGCTTCTAGCTGTGTGTGGGACTTGTTCTATTAATCCATCTATACAGACCTCCATCAGGTTGCAAACTGAATATAATTTTTTTCTGCATCTAGCTCTGAAAAAATATTTGGCCTTCTATCAGTGTGTGGGACTTGTTCTATTAGTCCACCTATACTGACCTCCATCAGGTTGCAAATTCAAAATAATTTTTTGTCTGCATCTAGCTCTGAAAAAATATTTGGCCTTCTAGCAGTGTGTGGGACTTTCTCTATTAGTCCATCTATACTGACCTCCATCAGGTTGCAAACTGAATATATTTTTTTTCTGCATCTACCTTTAAAAAAATATTGGGCTTGTAGCTGTGTGTGGGACTTGTTCTATTAATCCATCTATACAGACCTCCATCAGGTTGCAAACTGAATAAAAAATTTTTCTGCATCTACCTCTGAAAAAATATTTGGGCTTCTAGCTGTGTGTGGGACTTGTTCTATTAGTCCATCTATACTGACCTCCATCAGGTTGCAAATTGAATATAATTTTTTTCTGCATCTAACCCAGCCAATAGTTTTGGCCTAATACCACAGTTTGGCCACTCAGCTCTGCTCGGTTCCCATCCATTGTTTTTTTGTGCAAACAACTCCAGAGTTGTGAATTAGTTAACCACCAAAATGAGTGGAAAAAGGCCTGCTGCTGGTGGAAAGGGGAATAGGCGTGTTGGAAAGGGGAAAAAAGGTTGTGTCCGTGGGGTAGGTGTTAAAGCAACAGTAACATCTGCAGAAGAAAGACCATCTTCCAGCCAAACTAAAATGTCTACTTCTTTTAGCGGACAATGTGATAAGATCCCTTTCTTACGGCCACGCCAATCGCTACAAATTCCAGATAAGGCACAAAAACAGCAGGTGCTTCAACGGATATCAAGTGCTCCTTTAAGTGGGCTCTCCTCCACATCAACTTCAACATCACAAATACTCCAGTCCTCAAAGGTGTCACCCCAATCGCACTTGCTTCCTCACAGCTCCCAAATCTCCAGCTGCCCGTCTGAGTATGAGGTAGAACAGATGGTTGAGTCTGCAGAGCTGTTTACTCATACTATAGCCTGGGAATCAGAGGTCGACTCCAGCGCTTCTGTGAATCCAGACGAGGAAATGATCTGCACTGATGCCCAGAATCTTTATGAGTCGGATCCAGGACCAGACGCAGAAGGTTCTGACCATAATGTAGACCCTCATTCCCAAACTGTAACTCCTGTTGGTGGAGACAATGAGGAAGACGATGATAAGACTCAAATACCTGATTGGAGCGACAACTTTAGTTTTTTGTCAGGGCAGGAACAGGTTGGCTCTGAGGACGACGGGTGTGATAACGCACAGGGTGATGATGATGAGGTTGGAGATCCCACTTACTGTCAACCCACAGTCAGCCAAGAGGTGAGGTCAGCAGAGGAGGTGGAGGAAGATGCTAGTGACGACGAGGTCAGGTTGCGCCTTCCTGGACAGAGACGTAGTACTGGAAGCACGTCAACAACTGCATCCTCAAACACAACTCTGCCTTTCACCACAAGTCGTGGTGGCTCTTCAGGTCGCATGGGTGCTAAGCCTTGCATAGCCTGGGCATTTTTTCAGATCGATAAAGATGACCCAACTCGTTTTATCTGTAACATTTGTCAGCAAAAGCTAAGTAGAGGCCAAAAAATACATAGTTTGAGTACTTCATGCATGAACCGGCACATGGACATGAAGCATAAGTTGCAGTGGGAAGCTCAGTGTGCTACAATGCGGCCTAGCCGGCCGGGCCAACCACCGTCTGCCATATCTTGTGCATCCGCGGCCTCTTCATCCTCTGTGACTGGGGGGACAGCAGTCACACCTGTTTTGGGGCGCAGACCTGCCACCTCTTTACCCGCAACAGCCAGCGTGATTGGCAGGTCATCATTTTCTTTGGAGGTGGTAACACCAGCTGGTGTTGAGCGCTGTCCGATATCGATAGCACCACCTTTGGATCAAGGCAACCTAACATGTCCGCCTGCATCTTCCTCACAGACCGGCAGTTTGCCGGGGACACCCTTATCAACCCCGTCTAAGCACAATAGCCAGCCCTCGGTCCCTCAGATGTGGACAAGTAAAAGACCATTTCCTCCTAGCCATGAGAAAGCTAAGAGGTTGAATTTCACCATCTGCAAGCTCTTGGCTACAGAAATGCTGCCTTTCCGCCTGGTGGACACAGAGGATTTTCGAGACCTTATGTCCGTCGCAGTTCCCCAGTACCAGATGCCCAGTCGGCACTACTTCTCAAAGAAAGGTGTGCCTGCGCTCCACCAGCATGTCGCACACAACATCACCGCTTCTTTGAGAAACTCTGTGTGTGACACGGTGCATTTCACCACAGACACTTGGACGAGTAGGCATGGACAGGGGCGTTACATGTCGCTGACTGGGCACTGGGTAACTATGGTGACAGCAGGACAAGGGGCTGCTGTCCAAGTCTTGCCGTCCCCACGAGTTGTGCGTCAAAGTTCCTCCACTGCTTCTGCCTCCTCAACCTCCTCTCGGTCTTCCACCTGCACCCAAAGCCTGTCTGGTCATGCCACAAGCTTTCTAACTGCGCAGAAGGGATCCTGCACATCTCCTTACTATGCTGGCAGTAGGGCTCAACGTCATCAGGCGGTTTTTACATTGAAATGTCTGGGAAATGTGAGTCACACAGCTGAGGAGTTGTGGTCAGCTCTGGAGAACCAATTTCATGAATGGTTGTCTCCACTGGACCTGAAACCAGGGAAGGCCGTGTGCGACAATGCTGCAAACCTGGGTGCGGCCCTTCGCCGGGGCAATGTCACACACGTGCCTTGTATGGCTCACGTGTTGAACCTGGTTGTCCAGCAATTTTTAGCCCACTATCCCAGACTAGATGGCCTTCTGCAGAGGGCACGGTTGCTGTGTGCTCACTTCCGCCGTTCGCATCCCGCAGCTCAGCGACTTACATCTCTACAGAAGTCGTTGGGCCTGCCACTTCACCGGCTAAAATGCGATGTGCCTACCCGGTGGAATTCAACTCTGCACATGTTGCAGCGACTGTGGCAGCACCGACAAGCCCTGGTGCAATACGTTCTGACGTATAGCCTGGGCCAACGAGATCCAGAGGTGGGGCAAATCACGCTGGAGGAGTGGTCTCAGATCAGGGACCTATGCACCCTTCTGCACAGTTTTGAAATGGCGACGAAGATGTTTAGTGCTGACGATGCCATTATCAGCATGACTATTCCGGTGATTTACATGCTGGAGCACATGTTAAACAGAATTCGGAGTCAGGTGGTGGCACAAGAGGAGGTGGAGGAAGTAGAGGAGGAGGAGTTGTATGCGGAAGGGCTAACATCTGCAAGGTCCAGACGGTCGGTAGCACCAAGGCGGCAGGCATGTGAGGGTGGGGGAGATGGTTTTACCAGGGCGCATGGTAGCAGCCAAACTAGTGAGGAAGGTGCAGGAGCCCAGGAAGAAGTGGAGGACGAACTGATGGAAGACTCATCAGATGAGGGAGACCTTGATCACATTTCTGTTGTGCGAGGTTGGGGGGAGAGGACAGAGGAAGGAAGCATGATTGTTACCTCGCCACCAACACAACAGGGACTTGGTGCTCCTGGATGCGCAACACACATGAGTGCCTTCTTGCTGCACTACCTGCAACATGACCCTCGAATTGTGAGAATTAGAAATAATCCTGACTACTGGGTTGCCACACTGTTAGATCCCCGGTACAAAAGTAAATTTGCAGAAATTATTCCTGCCATAGAAAGGGATGCACGCATGCAGGAGTATCAGCAGAGACTGTTGCAGAATCTTACATGTGCTTTTCCACAAAATACCAGTGGTGCACGTAGTGAATCTCACAGTTCCAACTTGCCAACCGTGGGACCGTCAAGTGTTCAGCACTCAAACCGTAACAGAATCACAGTATCTGCTGGTAACATCAATTTTGCGGAATCATTTCACCACTTTTTTAGCCCATCCTTTGCAAGGCCACAGGAGACAAGAAGTCTGACACATAGTCAACGCCTAGAGACGATGGTACAGGAGTATCTCCAAGTAAACATTGAAGCCATGACTGTGTCACTGGACCCTTGCTCTTTTTGGGCTTCCAATCTGGATAAATGGCCGGAGCTAGCCACTTACGCCTTGGAGATCTTGTCATGCCCCGCAGCCAGCGTTCTGTCTGAACGTGTGTTCAGCGCTGCTGGTGGTGTGCTGACAGATAAGCGCACGCGGCTCTCCACTGATAATGTAGACAGACTCACGTTCATAAAGATGAACAAATCATGGATCCGAAACGACTTTTCTACCCCTGTGTCATCCTGGGGAGAGTAAAAGCTTGATGATTGGTTAAAATCACCCTACCAACCGTTTTAAGCTTTCAAATTACTAATCATGTTTATCTGTATCTTGGCTGGAAAATAATTTGGGCTTTGTAGCAGTGTGCAGCACTGATTCTATTAGGCCATCTATAATAAGCTCCACCAGATTTAAAATTACCAATCATGTTTATCTGTATCTTGACTGGAAAATAATTTGGGCTTTGTAGCAGTGTGCAGCACTGATCCTATTAGGCCATCTATACTAAAGCTTCACCAGATTTAAAATTAATAATAATTTTTAGCTGCATCTAGCCCGGAAAATAATTTTGGGGCTCCGAGATGCGCAAGACACATAAGTGCCTTCTTGCTGCACTACCTGCAGCATGACCCTCATATTGTCAGAATTCGAAGTAATCATGACTACTGGGTTGCCACACTCTTAGATCCCCCAAACTTTTCGATCAACCTTTTCATTTTAATAAAGACCAAAAAAATGGTCATTTTTGAAATTATAAGCATTAGCAGGTTGTTAGAAACTGAAATCAAACAGTTTTCAACTCAAAACTTTATTCTAGGTGATGTTACATTTTCACATAGGACCCCTTGTTCGAAAGGAGCTTCTGAACTCTCTCGTCCATTGAATTTGTCAGGTTTTGGATGGTTTCTGCTTCAATTGTTTTGCATGAGGACAGAATACCCTCCCAGAGCTGTTGCTTAGATGTGAACTGCCTCCCGCCATCATAGACACTCCTTTTAATGATGCTCCAAAGGTTCTGAATGGGGTAGAGGTCAGGGGAGCATGGGGGTCACACCATAAGTTTGTCCCCTTTTATGCCCATATCAGCCAGAGATGCAGATGTTTTATGTGCAGCATGAGATGGTGCATTATCATGCAAAAAAATGATCTTGCTGTGAAATACACGGTTCTTCTTCTTGAACCATGGCAGGAAGTGCTGTTTGAGAAAATCCACATACATTATGGAGTTCATCTTTAGCGCCTTCAGGGATCCTAAAGGGGCCGACAATCTCTCTCCCCATGATTCCAGCCCAAAACATTACTCCACCTCCTCCTTGTTGGCGCTGTAGCCGTGTTTGCGTGGGGTGTCCATCAACCAGCCATCCTCCACTCCATCCATCTGGACCATCGAGCGCTGCACGGCACTCATCCGTGAACAAAACAGTTTTGAAATCAGTCTTCATGTAATGTTTGGCCCACTGGAGCCGTTTCTGCTTGTGTGAAGTGGATAGAGGAGGTCGACAGGATGGCGTATGCACAGCTGCAAACCTCTGAAGGACCCTGCATCTTGTTGTTCGGGGGACGTTGGAGGCACCAGCAGCTTCAAAAACTTGTCTGCTGCTATGACAAGGCTTTTTTTCAACCTGACGTAATTGCCTGTAGGAAAGAGTCCTCAATTTGCCCTTATCAGCACGCATACGTGTGTACTGTGAATCAGCTACATACTTCTTGATTGCCAAGACACTTCATCCTGATCATCGCACAATGTTGATTGTAGTCATGCCTTGATCTAAACACTCCACAATTTGTTGTTTCTCAGCAGCCGACACATCCTTTTTCTTTCCCATTTTGGCAGAAAATGTAGGCTGCTTAATAATGTGAGACAGCCTTCTTAAGTAGTCTTGCCTTTCATTGGACACACCTGCCAAACTAATTAGCACAGGTGTCTGCAATTGCTTACAGTGATATAAAGAGCCCTGACACACATCACCATCAATGAGTTTAACTGACAAACAAACAAATTCTTCCCTTATCACTCCTAAACACTTATTGCATAATAATTTGGAACACAGTGTACATGTGCTTTTCCACAAAACACCAGTGGTTCACGTAGTGAATCTTACAGTTCTAACTTGCCAACCGTGGTCTGTATGGAGTTGTTCAATAAAGGGCCCAAAATTAAGATAACATAGATGGGAGAGGTCTCTATGAATAGGAATTCCTAAGTATTTGATACCCTGTGAGGGCCAGGCAAAGGGAAAGTTGGACTGGATGGAATCCTATATGGATTTGGGGAGGGAGACATCGAGGGCCTCAGACTTCGCTGCATTGATTTTAAAATTTGACCATGTAACAAAGTGATCTATTTCAGCCATAACAGCATGGATGGATATATGTGATTGAGTGATATATACTAGGACATCATCAGCAAATAGAGAGCACTTGTACTCGGTGCCTCCCACCTCAATCCACCTAATATTGGGGTTATGGCGAATTGATGAGAGCAGGTGCTCCGTCACTAGGATGTATAAGAGAGGGGACAGAGAACATCCCTGCCTTGTCCCATTGGTGATTGTGAAAGGTGATGAAAATGTTCTGACGCGCCCCCTGGGCCTTGGGACACCCGGAGCCGGACCCTTTTTGGTGGATGCTGGTGGTTGTAGTCTCCGTGGCGGCGACCCGGTTCCGTGGCTCAGGGCGGTCAAACCAGTGGCGGAACTATTTATGTGGTTTTGATGTTTAAATGTCCGACTACGCCACCCGTGGATTGCGGTCAGAGTGAACCGCCGCTCCAGGGCAGACCGCTGAGGCTGGTGTTGTGGGTGCAGCAGAGCGTAGCATAACTCCCCACGGGAGGAGTATAGCCTCAGGGCAGTGTATGCGGAGGATGGGGGTGATGGTGCAGGGCAGCAGCAGTAACGACACGGAGTCAGTGATGCAGTCCAGGGCCTTTACTCACAGTTCTTATTATCCAGACCACGTCTGCAGGTAACGGCTGCCCACGTCGTACTGTGCTCACCAGGTGAGGGGCTCAGACAACTCCCAGATCACTTTGGAGCGCTTCACAGGACCCCCTTTGTGTGTCCTTTGTCTGGCCTTTCTTACCAACCCTTCTGTCCGGCTGCCTCGGGCCTCCTCTTGGTAAACTTGGCGCCAGTTTCCCTGACCCTATGTGGTGCCTTCCTAGCGGGTGTAGCGAGGGGCTGCGCCACATAAAATGTCACAGCCTCCTGTTTCTAGCTGAGGGTCGTTTCCTGCCTCCACTATTTTCGGGGACCGGTCTCCCCCTTTGGCCTGACCCCTCCACGCAGGTGGATTCGGGCGTGCGGTGGCGACTCGCCCGTCCGCACCCCTGGGATCCCTTCGTTCCTCGTTCCTGGAGCCTTCTCCGCTCCTCTTCCTTCCTTCTCCCTCTTCCAGGCCTGGGCCTCTGTTACTAGGCCCGCCTCCGGAGCAGAGCTCATGCAGAGCCCCTGCTCCCTGCCACTTCTGCTCAGACTTCTCTGCACTGAACTAAGATGGTGCCCACCTTTTATACTCCCTTCTCAATGCACCCAGGAACTGCTTCCTCCCTGATCCTGCACTACAGGGTTCCCCTTCCTCAGTGTTCCCTCCCCCACTCCAGCCAGGGACAGGGACTGTCGTGCCCATCTCAGGGGCATATTGGTTGCCCTGCCCCACGGCAATGTGGTGTAATGCATGCAGGTGTCGGGTCCTGATCCACACTACATCCTTACCTGAGAGTGAGATATCACACCTCTGGGTGAGGTGCAATACCTCTGTAGCAACCGAGCCCTCAGGGTGCTACAGTTCCATTTATCTTCAGCCTAGGTGACGTATTGCGATACAGGGCCGTGATTTTGGCTATAAAAGGGTCCCCTAGACCCCTACCCCAAGCTTTTTAAGAGAATCATATATGGCGTGCCAGGAGACTCTATGGAATGCTTTCTCAGCATCCAACGAGAGTATCTAATTACAAAATTTTAACTGCATCTAGCCCAGGAAATACTTTGTGCCTAGTAGCAGTGTCTGCTAGTCAGCGGATTATCCCGGCTGTTAAGCAAGCTACACCACCTGTAGTTTGGACACTTAATTTTTTCAAAGGAAATGCTTCGGGACCACGGGATACTCAGTGAAGAGCATCAGGAGGCACCCCAAGGCATAGGGGCTGGGACTGGCAGTAGGATGCCTTGCGGTGGACAGCCGAGCTCGATCCTTATAAAAGCTTTTTAACTGCAGCAGCTTTAGTGGACGCTACTGGAGCTGGAATTACGCGGCTGCTGGCATGAGACTTGCCCTCCAATAGATCCTTGTAAATGGATTTAAAGTGTATTCATTCAAATTAGAGAGACAATTTAAATTAAAAAGCTTAGAGCTGCCTCCACCACAGGGGGGCTCGCTCGACCCACCAGCGGACAGGCACCAGTATTTGGAGAGGGGGGCTGGCCGTCAGGGTTCACCGCGGCTCTGGCACAAACCCGGCGACGCGGAGGTGGCACGGGCAGGAGCGGACTGAACGTGTCGGCTTCTCACTTTTTGGATTTTAGAAGGGCATGACATGCCTATATCTGTGTCTCCCCCTCCTTTTACTCCTCCACCTCTTTTCTTTTCGCATGACTATATGTACTTGTCACTTTTCCATGTGTTAGTTGTGTCTTCTGAGCAGTTTGTCAGCTTTTGGACACCTTTGAAGGTGTTTTCTATGTGTTTCTATGTGTTTTTGTTTGCCTGCCATTGGTTTTAACGGTGTTCGAAGGTGTTCGACGAACAGTTCGACGAACAGTTCGGCGAACACACGGGTGTTCGACGAACCGAACCGAACTCGAACACTACGGGGGTGGCTCAACACTAGTAATCAGGGACAGCTGTAGCCCCTGGGCAGCTCCACTAGTCTTAGTGAAAAAGAAAGACAACACCATGAGAATGTGTGTAGACTACAGGAAGGTCAACCGTATCACACACAAAGATGCGTACCCGTTACCAAGGATAGAAGAGTCCTTAGCTGCATTAAAATCTGCTAACTTCTTTTCTACTTTGGATCTCACTAGCGGGTACTGGCAGGTTCCTGTAGCAGAGGCGGACCGGGAGAAGACCGCATTCACCACCCCAATGGGTCTCAGCGAATTTAACTGTATGCCGTTCGGGCTCTGCAACGCACCAGGAACCTTCCAACGGTTGATGGAATGCTGTCTGGGACACCGGAACTTCGAGATGGTCCTGTTATACCTGGACGATGTCATCGTCTATTCCAAGACCTACGAGGACCACCTGAAACACCTGGCAGAAGTGTTCGAAGCTCTGGCAAACTACGGCCTAAAGGTGAAACCCTCCAAGTGTCACCTCCTGAAACCAAAGGTGCAATACCTGGGACACGTGGTGAGTGCTGACGGAGTGGCTCCCGACCCTGATAAGATCACCGTGATTAAGGACTGGCCAAGACCCTCCAGCATAAAGGAAGTGCGGCAGTTCCTCGGGTTGGTAGGCTACTACCGAAGATTCATTCCCGGTTTCACCAAAATGGCAGCCCCTATGCAGGACCTCCTGATAGGTCAATCTCGGAAAGCCAAAAACCAGAAGCCGCCCTTTAGGTGGGAAAAGCTGGAAGAGGAGTCCTTCTGCCAGCTGAAGATCGCCCTCACTGGGGATGAAATCCTGGCATATCCAGACTACAGCCAGCCCTTTATCCTCCACACGGACGCAAGCAACATCGGGCTAGGAGCCTTACTGTCCCAGATCCAGCAAGGGAAAGAACGGGTAATCGCTTACGCCAGCCGAAAGCTACGGCCCATGGAGAGGAACCCTGAGAATTATAGCTCATTCAAGCTGGAGTTCCTGGCAGTAGTGTGGGCAGTGACCGAACGTTTCAAGCATTACCTTGCCTCCTCCAAATTCACCGTGTACACGGATAACAACCCGTTGACACACCTGGACACTGCAAGGCTCGGTGCCCTGGAACAGAAATGGATGGCCCGCCTGTCCAACTTTGAATTCACCATCAAATACCGGGCAGGACGCTCAAATGCCAACGCGGATGCCCTGTCTAGAATGCCGAACTTACCGGACGTAGGGGAAGATCCAGAAAATCTGGAAGAAGTTGAGCTCCCTGCGTTCCACCGTCATGGGATTACCCTGTATTCCCACCGTGTGAAGGACAGGCGATCCGTGACGTTCAATCCCTTGCCCCACTAGAACTGGGCGGAGACGCAAGACAGTGATCCCCCAGTCCATTTGGTGAAGGAAATGCTGACCCAGGCCGATGCCCGTCTTGACCCAGATGCTCCGGAGGAGACCAAGCAACTGTGGAAGGAGAAAAGTAAGCTGTTCCTCTACAGGGAGAAGCTGTGCCGGAGAATGGTTAACTCTCGAACACATGAGTTGACCTGGCAGGTAGTGGTCCCAAGACGAGACGCGGCTATGGTTCTGGAGGCATACCACAACGGAGCAGGGCATTTCGGATGGAAGAAGCTGGAGTTCTTGTTGCGTGAACGGTTCTACTGGGTAGGCATGAGAGGAGCCATCGAGAGGTGGTGCAGAGACTGTGGCCCGTGCCACCTGAGAAGAAAAGACCGAGCCAGCCAGAAGACTCCCATGCAGCCCATCATCACCAGACAGCCACTGGAACTGGTAGCCCTGGACCATGTGAAACTGGCTCCAAGCAGATCTGGGTATGTCTACGCCCTCACAATCGTAGATCATTACTTCCGGTTCCTGGTGGTGGTCCCGGTCAAGGACTTAACGGCTCAAACAGCAGCTAGAGCCTTCCAGCAGCACTTCTGCCGTCCACACGGGTACCCGGACCAAGTGTTGACAGACCAAGGACCAGCCTTCGAAGCGGAGGTCTTCCAGGAGTTCTGCAACCTGTATGGCTGCAAGAAGATAAGAACAACGCCCTATCACCCTCAAACCAATGGACTCTGCGAGAAGATGAACCAGGTGGTGATAGATCTGCTAAAAACATTGCCCCTGGAAGAACGCAGTTTGTGGCCTGAGAAACTGCCCGATCTGGTGGACCTGTATATCCACATCCCTGTAGGTTCCACCAACTGTACCCCGGCTTACCTAATGAGAGCAAGACCTGGTAAGCTGCCTATTGACCTGGATATGGGAGTCCTGACACCTGAGGACACCTCGCCAGAGGCAGACTGGGATACAGAACGGCAGCAGCAGTATCGGAAAGTACAGGAGAGCGTCGAGCGAAGTCTGTCTCAAGCTAGAGAAAGGCAAGAGAAGGCTTATAACCAGTATGCTCCCGCTGTTCCCCTGGTACCTGGAGAGCAGGTCTTGAAGAGGAAGAGGCAGCTCCACAAGTTGGACGACCAATGGGAGAAGGACCCGTACACCGTACTGCCATCAAGCCTTGAGAACCCAAAAATCTGCGTAATCAGTAAGGATGGAGGGGAAACCACAGCCATTGTCTCCAGAGACCACCTGAAGAAGTGTCCCGAGCAGCTGCAAAGCCCTGAAGAAGATCAAGGAAACCCTCAACCCGCAGAGGAAAGGGAAGAAATGATCAGTACCGTACTAGGAGACTTCGCCCGGTCTTGGACACAAGTAAACGGCGCTGTCGTGGTACCCGTCCTCACCTTTCTCCAGCCAGCCCCGCAAGTGCCTACAGAGGAACCGGTAGAGCTGGAAGAGCAGCCGGCCCAAGAGGCAGAAGAGTCCACACCAGCAGTACAGGAGGATCAACCCTCTGCTAGTAGTGAGCCTGCCGTGCCTCTAGTGAGCCAAAGAGTGCGCAGACAGCTGCCCAGCTTACCTATAACACCTCCTACACCCTGTAGTGCAGAACCAGTTAGTGAGCTCCGTAGGTCCACTAGAGTCACTAGAGGTCAGATGCCCGCTCGCTGGAGAATCTAAACTAATGCACTGTGAATTTATCTGTTAACTGTTTATGGTTTATGTTTGTTGCCTATTATTAATTATGTTTCTCAGTTACCCTGCAGATTTTTATGGACTAACAGGTTATGGACGCTGGATAACCGGAACAGTTTTGTAGATAGTTGCACCTTGGTGCCTCTTGTGAAGACGGCCGCGGAAGAGAAAACCTGTCTGGCGTGGCCTACTTGTGGCCCAAAGTAGCTAGCTCCAGCCTTGCAGCCACGCCCAAGGACAACGCAAACGGTTTGCTTTGGACAGGTCCCCTACTTCCCTTAAAACTTCACCTTGGGTGATATGGACACCCGGTTGAGGACACGCCGTGACCTTTAAAGAACTAAAGCTTCTTGTAAATATGTTATTGTATTATTGTTATACCCTGTATTTATGTTTCTTTAAAAAAATGTGTTTAGTCCCGGAGTACTAAAATTCACTAGGGGGGAATGTGACACCCCAGGGGTCTGGTTGCCACAGTAATAGAGATATTATGTCTGAGAGCAAGTGGGAGGTTTGTCTGGTCAGGAGCCCTAAACATGCAACACGGCCCACCCAGACCTGGGAGGGGAGGAATCTGCCCTTATAAACTGGGTCTGGGGCGGGATTAGTGAGTGAAGCTGCAGACAGAGACAGAGCCTGCAGAACAAGCAGAGCAGTCAGAGCCTGGAGAGGGAAAGTGAGAACAGGAGCTCTGTAGGAGCAGCAGCTGAAGGCCAGGGGCTGTGAGCAGAGATATAGCTCGCCCTGGCTGAAGTTACTAAAACCGGACACAGGAGTCCGAGGCTGTGGGGACTGATATATACCCAGCAGCAGAAACCAACCGGCAGGGGATTCCAGGTCCTCTGGCCATAGAAGCCCGGAGGCTCAGTCACAAAGAAGGGACCAGCGCCGCCATCCAGGAGCGGAGGCTAACAGAAGGCCCCAAGTCACCAGCCATATGGGTGAGCACCACACGGTATACTCAGGGACGTGTGCTACTTGTAACCGCTGACAGCAAGGTAGCCAGGAGGAGTGCAGATAAACGGGGAGGCCTACAACTCCACCTGGCCAGGGGAACTCCTGCTTGCTCGCAGACTGACCAGGCCCCTTATACTAGCCAGTACTCCCGGGAGGGTCTGCCTTGTACCATCAGTAAAGACCCTGAACTGCACCTCACGTCTCTGTGATTCCTTGTCGCACCAGCACTATTAGCACTGGGACCCTCACACCATCACTCCCATCATCTCTCACATTAGCTGCCCTGAGGCAATACTTCTCCCGTGGGGAGTTATCCCATACTCGACTGCGCAAACAACATCAGCCTCAGCGGTCGGCAGCGCAGCGGCGGTCCCCACTGACCGCAATCCACGGGTGGCGTAGTCGGACATTTGCTATACATTAAGACTGCCACTGGTTTGACCACCATGGGCACAGACCGGGTCACCGCCACACGGAGACTACAACCCCCAGCATTCTACAACAGGCCCGGTTCCGGGTTCCCCTGCACAACACAGGCCCAGGGGGCGCGTCAAGTACACCCCCTGTATTCTCAGTACTTTATACATGCAGCGTTCAGCATAAGTAAGTACACCCCCCTGTACTCTCAGTACGTTATATATACAGCGTTCAGCATAAGTAAGTACACCCCCTGTACTCTCAGTACGTTATATATACAGCGTTCAGCATAAGTAAGTATGTGACACCCCAGGGGTCTGGTTGCCACAGTAATAGAGATATTATGTCTGAGAGCAAGTGGGAGGTTTCTCTGGTCAGGAGCCCTAAACATGCAACACGGCCCACCCAGACCTGGGAGGGGAGGAATCTGCCCTTATAAACTGGGTCTGGGGCGGGATTAGTGAGTGAAGCTGCAGACAGAGACAGAGCCTGCAGAACAAGCAGAGCAGTCAGAGCCTGGAGAGGGAAAGTGAGAACAGGAGCTCTGTAGGAGCAGCAGCTGAAGGCCAGGGGCTGTGAGCAGAGATATAGCTCGCCCTGGCTGAAGTTACTAAAACCGGACACAGGAGTCCGAGGCTGTGGGGACTGATATATACCCAGCAGCAGAAACCAACCGGCAGGGGATTCCAGGTCCTCTGGCCATAGAAGCCCAGAGGCTCAGTCACAAAGAAGGGACCAGCGCCGCCATCCAGGAGCGGAGGCTAACAGAAGGCCCCAAGTCACCAGCCATACGGGTGAGCACCACACGGTATACTCAGGGACGTGTGCTACTTGTAACCGCTGACAGCAAGGTAGCCAGGAAGAGTGCAGATAAACGGGGAGGCCTACAACTCCACCTGGCCAGGGGAACTCCTGCTTGCTCGCAGACTGACCAGGCCCCTTATACTAGCCAGTACTCCCGGGAGGGTCTGCCTTGTACCATCAGTAAAGACCCTGAACTGCACCTCACGTCTCTGTGATTCCTTGCCGCACCAGCACTATTAGCACTGGGACCCTCACACCATCACTCCCATCATCTCTCACATTAGCTGCCCTGAGGCAATACTTCTCCCGTGGGGAGTTATCCCATACTCGGCTGCGCAAACAACATCAGCCTCAGCGGTCGGCAGCGCAGCGGCGGTCCCCACTGACCGCAATCCACGGGTGGCGTAGTCGGACATTTGCTATACATTAAGACTGCCACTGGTTTGACCACCCTGGGCAAGGACCGGGTCACCGCCACACGGAGACTACAACCCCAAGCATTCTACAACCGGCCCGGTTCCGGGTTCCCCTGCACAACACAGGCCCAGGGGGCGCGTCAAGTACACCCCCTGTATTCTCAGTACTTTATACATACAGCGTTCAGCATAAGTAAGTACACCCCCCTGTACTCTCAGTACGTTATATATACAGCGTTCAGCATAAGTAAGTACACCCCCCTGTACTCTCAGTACGTTATATATACAGCGCTCAGCATAAGTAAGTACACCCCCCTTTATTCACAGTACGTTATATATACAGCGTTCAGCATAAGTACACCCCCCTGTACTCTCAGTATGTTATATATACAGCGTTCAGCATAAGTAAGTACACCCCCTGTATTCTCAGTACTTTATACATACAGCGTTCAGCATAAGTAAGTACACCCCCCTGTACTCTCAGTATGTTATATATAGAGCGTTCAGCATAAGTAAGTACACCCCCCTGTATTCTCAGCACGTTATATATACAGCGTTCAGCATAAGTGAGTACACCCCCTGTATTCTCAGTACATTATACATACAGTGTTCTGCATAAGTAAGTACACCCCCCTGTACTCTCAGTACGTTATATATACAGCGTTCAGCATAAGTAAGTACACCCCCCTGTACTCTCAGTACGTTATATATACAGCGTTCAGCATAAGTATACCCCCCTGTATTCTCAGTACGTTATATATACAGCGTTCAGCATAAGAAAGTACACCCCCCTGTATTCTCAGTACGTTATATATACAGCGTTCAGCATAAGTAAGTACACCCCCCTGTACTCTCAGTACGTTATATATACAGCGTTCAGCATAAGTACACCCCCCTGTATTCTCAGTACGTTATATATACAGCGTTCAGCATAAGTAAGTACACCCCCTGTATTCTCAGTACTTTATACATACAGCGTTCAGCATAAGTAAGTACACCCCCCTGTACTCTCAGTACGTTATATATACTGCGTTCAGCATAAGTAAGTACACCCCCCTGTACTCTCAGTACGTTATATATACAGCGCTCAGCATAAGTAAGTACACCCCCCTGTATTCACAGTACGTTATATATACAGCGTTTAGCAGAAGTAAGTACACCCCCCCTGTACTCTCAGTACGTTATATATACAGCGTTCAGCATAAGTAAGTACACCCCCTGTATTCTCAGTACGTTATATATACAGCGTTCAGCAGAAGTAAGTACACCTTCCTATACTCTCAGTACGTTATACATACAGCGCTCAGCATAAGTAAGTATGACTCGCCCCCTGGGCCGTGGGGCACTCGGAACCGGGCAACAGGGAGACGATGGGAGTAGAAGTGGCGACCCGGTCCGTGGCTCAGGGTGGTCAGGCCAGTGGTAGTCCGTTATGTGCTGTTGATAATGTCCGACTACGCCACCCGTGGATTGCGGTTATTAGGTGCCGCCGCTGCATGCAGACCGCTGGGGCTGATGAGGTGGGCAGCTAGGGTAGTGTGACTCCCCACGGGAAGAGTGCAGCCCCAGGGCAGTATAATGGATGGTGGGAGTGATGGTGGTGAGAGTCCCAGTACCGGTAGTGCTGGAGGCGCGAAGGAGCACACAGACAACAGGTTGCAGTCCAGGGTCTTTACTAAAACAGGTAAACTGACCCATAAACAGTCCCGGCTAGGAGGGGACCTGGATGTCTGAGAGCAATTGGGAGATTGGCCCTGGTCAGGGTGAGGGTGTAGGCCTACCGTGCTTTCTGCGCTCCTTCTGGCTATCTCCTCCTTATAGGGTAACAGCCCACGTTTCCGTGTACTCTCGCCTGTATGGCCTGCAACGTGGGTTCCTTTCTGCTCCCGGCCTGGTACGGCTTTCCTGGTCCCTTCTGTTGTGGCAGGGCCTTCAGGCTTCTTAGGCCAAGGAATATACAGTCCCCTGCGGACTAGTTATCTGCTGGAGAATGTGGAATCCTCCCAGCCTCAGACACCAAAGTCTGGTAAATTAAGTCCTTTATCTGCCAAGACAGGCTCACTTCGCCTCTTGTCTCTGGCTTGTGGCTCTCCTCCTGCCACACTTCTTCTTAGGTGCAATACAACTTTCTGTCCCTGCTCTGCTTCGGGACATGTCTCAGTGCTCAGACAGGTCATCCAGTTCTCTCTAACCCTGCCCCCAGTACCAGCTTTTTGTAGGGGCAGACAGCTCCCCCTACTGGCCTGAGACAGGAGGCATTGCATGCTAATGTTCCCCTGACTAGAGAACCTCCCCCTTGCTCTCAGACACAGCTTTAATATATTTGAGGCATCCAGGCCAGGGTGACACGTTCCCCCCTAGTGGAATTTAGTACTCCGGGACTAAACAGTAAACAAAGATAATATACAAGACCATAAAACATTAACAGACAGACGACGCACAGATTGAGTTCTTAAGGTCACAGTGTGGTCTGTGACCGGGTGTCCATATCACCAACACAACAGGGAGCCTTAACCAGGTGGGGGTCTGTCCTACCCCAAGTCCTTTACAGTCTTAGTTCATTCCTTGGTTAGGCTCCGAACGCAGTCCATACAAGGTCCCGGTTATTAAAAGTCCATAACCTTCGAGTCTGTTCGGCAACTGTAAGGAACTGAAACACACAATTACTAATCTCGCATGTAACTTGGCAAACAATTCAACATTTGGCAACAGGGTTATTTACAATTTTAGTACGCCCTATATTTTCCAGCGAGCGGGTATCTGCCCCTTTGTGCTCCTGGTTGACCTCCTTAACCCACTGTCTGGTGGTGGACTGACCTGGCTTTCCCCACTAGCGTTAGGGGTACAGCTACCAGCTGGGTGTACAGGTAGGGCAGGCAGCTGTCTGCGGGTCCTTTGGCTTACCGCAGTCATGGCAGGCTCACTGTCAGCAGAGGGTTGACTCTCCTGGGCTGCTGGTACAGGCTCTTCTGCCTCTGGAACCGCTTGCTCTTCTTCACCTTCCGGCTCTGGTGTTGGTTGTTGCTGTGCCGATTGCAGGAAATGCAGGACGGGAACCACTATGGCATCATTTATGCGAGTCCAGAACTGAGGGAACTCTCCGAGAACGGTGCTGATCATTTCTTCCTTGTCCTCTGCGGGTTCTAGGTCACTCTGATCCTCTTCTGCACTACGGAGTTGCTCGGGGCACCTTTTGAGGTGGTCTCTGGAGACGGTACTAGTGGTTTCTCCTCCGTCCTTGGTGATCACGCACACCTTCGGGTTGTCGTGGTCAGACTGCAGTATGGTGTAGGGTTCCCTTTCCCACTGGTCGTCCAACTTATGTAGTCTTCTTTTTCGCTTTAGGACTTGCTCACCAGGTTCTAGGGGACCAGCAGGGGCGTGTTGGTTGAAGAGTCTTTCTTGCTTTTCTCTCACCTGGGCCAGGCTCCTCTCCACACTCTCCTGTACCTTCTTGTACTGCAGTTGCCTTTCCGTATCCCAGTCCGCATCCGGGGAGGTGTCCTCAGGTGTTAGGACTCCCATCTCCAGGTCTACGGGCAGCTTACCTGGTCTGGCTCGCATCAGGTAAGCCGGGGTGCAGTTGGTAGCGTTCACCGGGATATGATTGTATAAGTCTATCGGGTCCGGCAGTTTTTCTGGCCACAGGCTGCGTTCCTCCAGGGGCAACGTCTTCAGGAGATCAATGACTATATTGTTCATCTTCTCACACATCCCGTTGGTTTGTGGGTGGTAAGGCGTTGTACGAATTTTCTTACAGCCATAGTGGTTGCAGAACTCCTGGAAGATTTCAGCCTCGAACTCTGGACCCTGGTCTGTCAGGACCTGTTCCGGATACCCGTGTGGACGGCAGAAGTATTGCTGGAAGGCTCTGGCCACTGTTTGGGCTGTCAAGTCCTTTACCGGGACCACCACTAGAAAACGGGAATAGTGGTCCACGATTGTCAGGGCATAGATGTATCCTGACTGGCTGGGAGCCAATTTGTCATGGTCCAGAGCTACCAGCTCAAGAGGCTGCGTGGTGACGATGGGCCTCAAGGGTGTCTTCTGGCTGGCACGGTCCTTCCTCCTTAGGTGACAAGGGCCACAGTCTCTGCACCATTTTTCTACAGCTCCACTCATGCCGACCCAAAAGAACCTTCCCCTTAGCAGGAACTCCAGTTTCTTCCAACCGAAGTGCCCCGCTCTGTCATGGTAAACCCCCAGGACCATAGCTGCATCCCGCCTTGGGACAACGACTTGCCAGGTCAGCTCGTGCGTCCGGTGGTTGACAATCCTTCTGCACAACTTGCCTTCGTAGAGGAACAGCTTGCTCTTCTCTTTCCATAGCTGCTTGGCTTCCTCTGGGGCGTCCGGATCTAAGCGGGCGTCTTCCCGGGTCAGCAGATCTTTCACCAGGCGGACTGCAGGGTCACTAGCTTGGGTCTCGGCCCAGCTGTGGTGAGGTAGGGGATTGATCATCACGGCTGTTAGATCCTCCTCCTTCACGCGGTGGGAGTATTGAGCGGCTCCATACTGGTGGAACGCGGGGAGTTCTACCTCCTCCAGCTCTTCTGGTTCTTCGTCACCTTCAGGTAAGTGAGGCATTCTTGATAGGGCGTCCGCGTTGGCATTGGTTTTGCCTGCCCGGTACTTGATCACGAAGTCATAGTTGGAGAGACGGGCCATCCACCGCTGTTCCAGGGCACCCAGTCTTGCATTGTCCAGGTGTGTCAACGGGTTGTTGTCCGTGTACACGGTGAACTTCGCGGAGGCCAGGTAATGCTTGAAGCGTTCCGTCACGGCCCACACCACCGCCAAGAATTCTAGCTTGAAGGAGCTGTAATTCTCCGGGTTCCTCTCGGTGGGCCTCAGCTTCCGGCTGGCGTATGCGATCACCCGTTCTCTGCCCTGTTGGTTTTGGGACAGTACGGCTCCCAGTCCCACATTACTGGCGTCTGTGTGGAGAATGAAAGGCTGACCATAATCAGGGTAGGCCAGGATCTCATCCCCCGTGAGGGCCATCTTTAGCTGGCGGAAGGACTCCTCTTCCGGTTTATCCCACTTGAAGGGTGGCTTTTGACTCCTGGACTTAGACTGTCCGATCAGGAGGTCCTGCATAGGAGCTGCCATCTTAGTGAACCCGGGGATGAACCTTCGGTAGTAGCCTACCAACCCGAGAAACTGTCTCACCTCTTTGATGTTCGAGGGGCTGGGCCAGCTCTTGATTGCCGTGACCTTGTCAAGGTCGGGGGCTACTCCTTCCGCACTTACCACGTGCCCTAGGTACTGGACCTTTTTGGTTTCAGCAGGTGACACTTCGATGGTTTCACCTTCAGGCCATAGCCTGCCAGGACTTCGAACACCTCGGCCAGGTGCTTTAGGTGGTCCTCGTAGGTCTTTGAATAGACGATCACGTCGTCCAGGTAAAGGAGGACCGTCTCGAAGTTTCGGTGCCCTAGACAGCATTCCATCAGCCGCTGGAAGGTCCCTGGTGCGTTGCAGAGCCCGAAAGGCATGCAGTTGAATTCGCTCAGTCCCATCGGGGTGGTGAAGGCGGTCTTCTCCTTGTCAGCCTCTGCCACAGGAACCTGCCAGTACCCGCTAGTAAGGTCCAAAGTAGAAAAGAAGTTAGCTGATTTTAGTGCGGTTAAAGACTCCTCTATTCTAGGCAACGGATATGCGTCTTTGTGGGTGATACGGTTGATTTGTCTATAGTCCACGCACATTCTCATGGTGCCGTCCTTCTTTTTCACCAGAACCAAGGGGGCTGCCCAGGGGCTACAGCTATCTCTAATGACCCCAGCTTCCTTCATTTCTCTTAGCATGCCCTTTGCGTTCTGATAATGTGCAGGGGGTACAGGTCGGTGTCTTTCTTTTATCGGTGGGTGGCTCCCTGTGGGGATGTGGTGTTCTATCCCTTTTACTCTGCCGAAGTCTAGCGGGTGCTTACTAAAGACTCTCTCGTACTCCTGTACCACCCGGTAGACTCCTTGTTTTTGGTGCAGGGGAGTGGAGTCAGCACCCACGTGGAGTTTTTGGCACCAGTCCTCCTTTTGTTTCTGGGAGCCATTACCCTCCACCTGTGGAGATGGAGGCAAGGGTTCCACGGCCCTGATAGCTTTGTGTTCGACAACAAACAGTTTGGCGAGTGTAGCGTACCTGGGTAAGTGTACCTCCCTCTCCCCAATGTTAAGGATGCGGACGGGCACCCTCCATGATGGACATCAACCACCCCCCGGGCTGTCAAAATGGTGGGCCTGCTGTCTGAGTACACGGGTTCTACCATGGCTTGGTAGTCTCTACCTCTCAACATGATTGCAGTCCGACACCAGATCATCATTTCACTTTTGGGAGGCATGGAAATGGGGAATGGGTCACTCAGTCTTACGCTACCGATCTCACCACCAGACAGTTCTACCTGCTGCCGTCTCATCAGGGCTTTTATCTCCTTGTTGAGGACTCTCTGTTGGCTGGAACTAGCATTCACCGCCACCTGTTGTAGAATTACAATTACCTCTGAAAGACAATTTTCAATCACGTTAGTACCCACAGTTATTTTAGGGTGACTTTCACGACGGTCAATGTCCACAATAATTACTCCCTGTGCCGGTAGTTCAACTTTACCAATTTTAATGGTCATCTCCTTGAACCCCATCTGCGGCACGGGCAAGCCGTTACTGGCGATGATGCTCAAGTTACTGTCTGGATACTGTGTGATATCAGCATCAGTCCAATACTGCTTAAAAAGTACATAAGGGATAGTGGTTACTTGCGACCCAGTATCCAGCAAGGCGCTCATGGGGATACCGTCCAGCACCACAGGTAAAACCGGGCGCCCCCCAACGTACTTATCACGCCAATTATAAGGGCCTGGTGATCTTATGCCTGGGGGTTGGCACTCTGCCCCAGGTTGGACCCGTTTAAATTACAGTACCTGGAAATGTGTCCGGGCTGGTTGCATCGACGGCAAATGGGCAGTCCATCCTCTGCGTAGCGGTCTGTGGGCCTCCCTCGGAACGACGGGATCCTCCTCTGTCGACGCCACGGGACATCCTCCGGACTTGAAGCCAACTCGATGGGTCTTGACGGGTCCACTTGCAACGCCTGGACGGTCCTGGTCAACGCCGCGATGCTCCTGGTCAGCTCCTGGACTTGGTGGTGCAGGTATTTCGACGGGGCTTGGTTCAGGGCCTGTGCATCAGCCCCACGGGATCCATAGAGGAGGGCGCCGCCGCCTGGGGGTAGGTGAGAGCAGGGCGCCGGGGGTTTATAGCGCCACTGGTTTCAGATTCACGGAGCACCCTTATGGCCCTGTCCTTAAATTGGGCAAAGGTCAGGTCGGGGTTCTGAAAGAACATGAGGCGCAGTTGGGCCCTGTGGGCGCTAGACAGCAGACCTTCTATGAATTGTTCTGTCAGCAGCTTATCCGTTTCCTGCACACTGCCAGGGTCAGTTTTTGAATAGCCCTCAAGGCTTCCTGCAGATTTAGGGCATAGTCTCTGATGCTGTCCTGTGCCCACTGCTTACATCCATAGAACCTCATTTTAATCTCAGCAGAGGTACGTGTGTCAAAGGTACCCCGCAGCCAGGCCAGAATACCCTTCACAGTCCTTTTCTCCTCAGTGGGCCATGATTTTACCTCCCTTTGGGCTGCGCCAGTTAACTGCCCTGTTAGTATGCTGACCTTCTGTTCCTCTGTCAGGGGGTAGACTTGGAACAAACTGTACAGCCTTTCCTTAAAGTCAGTTAGGGCATGGGGCTCCCCTGAGTACTTGGCAGCCAGGCCGCTCCAGGGATGTAGGGCAGTGAAAAGGGCATCACCGCTGCTGCAGCTGCGTTGGTGGTAGTGGGCGCCTCTGTGTCCGACATCTTCCTCACCCCTAGGTAAGCGTGGCCTACCTTCCGACGATCCTCTTCTGTAGGCCGCGGCTCCGCTGCTGCTGCTCTGGACGAGGACCTTGCGTTGCGTCCTGATGACGTCAGCGTCGCTCTCTCTCCCTTCCAGGACCTTGCGCAGCGTTGGTGCGTGGGGCGGAGCTTCGGGTCTCGTGTGGTTTGGACGTCCACGCCCCTCTTCTTCCCGCGCGGCGTCCTGAAGATGGCGTCCGATGGCGGGAAAACGGCTGAAGATGGCGGGAACCGATGGAAGATGGCGGGAGACGGCTGGAAATGGCGGGAAATGGCTCCGGATGGCGGGAAACCTCTTTTCAGGTAAGTGCATAGTCTTTTCTAGGCACGCAATACCCGTTTGTGGTGGGTTGGTTACAATCCTGCCGACTATGCCAAAGCTGACTCGCCCCCTGGGCCGTGGGGCACTCGGAACCAGGCAACAAGGAGACGATGGGAGTAGTAGTGGCGACCCGGTCCGTGGCTCAGGGTGGTCAGGCCAGTGGTAGTCCGTTATGTGCTGTTGATAATGTCCGACTACGCCACCCGTGGATTGCGGTTATTAGGTGCCGCGGCTGCATGCAGACCGCTGGGGCTGATGAGGTGTGCAGCTAGGGTAGTGTGACTCCCCACGGGAAGAGTGCAGCCCCAGGGCAGTATAATGGATGGTGGGAGTGATGGTGGTGAGAGTCCCAGTACCGGTAGTGCTGGAGGCGCGAAGGAGCACACAGACAACAGGTTGCAGTCCAGGGTCTTTACTAAAACAGGTAAACTGACCCATAAACAGTCCCGGCTAGGAGGGGACCTGGATGTCTGAGAGCAATTGGGAGATTGGCCCTGGTCAGGGTGAGGGTGTAGGCCTACCGTGCTTTCTGCGCTCCCTCTGGCTATCTCCTCCTTATAGGGTAACAGCCCACGTTTCCGAGCTCTCCGTGTACTCTCGCCTGTATGGCCTGCAACGTGGGTTCCTTTCTGCTCCCGGCCTGGTACGGCTTTCCTGGTCCCTTCTGTTGTGGCAGGGCCTTCAGGCTTCTTAGGCCAAGGAATATACAGTCCCCTGCGGACTGGTTATCTGCTGGAGAATGTGGAATCCTCCCAGCCTCAGACACCAAAGTCTGGTAAATTAAGTCCTTTATCTGCCAAGACAGGCTCACTTCGCCTCTTGTCTCTGGCTTGTGGCTCTCCTCCTGCCACACTTCCTCTTAGGTGCAATACAACTTTCTGTCCCTGCTCTGCTCCAGGACACGTCTCAGTGCTGAGACAGGTCATCCAGTTCTCTATAACCCTGCCCCCAGTACCAGCTTTTATAGCGGCAGCCAGCTCCCCCTACTGGCCTGAGACAGGAGGCATTGCATGCTAATGTTCCCCTGACTAGAGAACCTCCCACTTGCTCTCAGACACAGCTTTAATATATTTGTGGCATCCAGGCCAGGGTGACACAAGTACACCCCCCTGTATTCACAGTACGTTATATATACAGCGTTCTGCATAAGTGAGTACACCCCCCTGTACTCTCAGTGCGTTATATATACAGCATTCAGCATAAGTCAGTACACCCCCTGTATTCTCAGTACTTTATACATACAGCGCTCAGCATAAGTAAGTACACCCGCTGTATTCTCAGTACGTTATATATACAGAGTTCAGCATAAGTAAGTACACCCCCCTGTACTCTCAGTACGTTATATATACAGCGCTCAGCATAAGTAAGTACACCCCCCTGCATTCACAGTACATTATATATACAGCGTTCAGCATAAGTGAGTACACCCCCCTGTATTCACAGTACGTTATATATATAGCGTTCAGCATAAGTGAGTACACCCCCCTGTATTCTCAGTACATTATATATACAGCGTTCAGCATAAGTAAGTACACCCCCTGCACTCTCAGTATGTTATATATACAGCGCTCAGCATAAGTAAGTACACCCCCCTGTACTCTCAGTACGTTATATATACAGCGCTCAGCATAAGTAAGTACACCCCCCTGCATTCACAGTACATTATATATACAGCGTTCAGCATAAGTGAGTACACCCCCCTGTATTCACAGTACGTTATATATATAGCGTTCAGCATAAGTGAGTACACCCCCCTGTATTCTCAGTACATTATATATACAGCGTTCAGCATAAGTGAGTACACCCCCCTGTACTCTCAGTACATTATATATACAGCATTCAGCATAAGTCAGTACACCCCCCTGTACTCTCAGTACGTTTTATATACAGCGTTCAGCATAAGTAAGTACACCCCCCTGTATTCTCAGCACATTATATATGCAGCGTTCAGCATAAGTGAGTACACCCTCCTGTATTCTCAGTACTTTATACATACAGCGCTCAGCATAAGTAAGTACACCCCCCTGTACTCTCAGTACGTTATATATACAGCGTTCAGCATAAGTGAGTACACCCCCCTGTATTCTCAGTACGTTATATATACAGCATTCAATATAAGTCAGTACACCCCCCTGTATTCTCAGTACGTTATACATACAGCGTTCAGCATAAGTAAGTACACCCCCCTGTATTCTCAGTACTTTATACATACAGCGTTCAGCATAAGTACACCCCCCTGTATTCTCAGCAAGTTATACAGTGCCTACAAGTAGTATTCAACCCCCTGCAGATTTAGCTGGTTTGATAAGATGCAAATAAGTTAGAGCCTTCAAACTGCAAACGAGAGTAGGTTTTATGAACAAAAGCATAAATCTTACAAACCAAAAAGTTATGTTGCTCAGTTGAATTTTATTAAATTTTAAACATAACAGTGTGGGTCAATTATTATACAACCCCTATGTTTAATATTTTGTGGAATGACCCTTGTTTGCAATTACAGCTAATAATAGTTTTTTATAAGACCTGATCAGGCCGGTACAGGTCTGTGGAGTTATCTTGGCCCACTCCTCCATGCAGATCTTCTCCAAGTTATCTAGGTTCTTTGGGTGTCTCATGTGGACTTTATTCTTGAGCTCCTTCCACAAGTTTTCAATTGGGTTAAGGTCAGGAGACTGACTAGGCCACTCCAACACCTTGACTTTTTCCCTCTTGAACCAGGCCGTGGTTTTCTTGGCTGTGTGCTTTGGGTCGTTGTCTTGTTGGAAGATGAAATTACGACCCATCTTAAGATCCTTGATGGAGGAGCGGAGGTTCTTGGCCAAAATCTCCAGGTAGGCCGTGCTATCCATCTTCCCATGGATGCGGACCAGATGACCAGGCCCCTTGGCAGAGAAACAGCCCGAAAGCATGATGCTGCCATCACCATGCTTGACTGTAGGGATGGTATTCTTGGGGTCGTATGCAGTGCCATCCAGTCTCCAAACGTCACGTGTGTGGTTGGCACCAAAGATCTCGATCTTGGTCTCATCAGACCATAGAACCTTGAACCAGTCTGTCTCAGAGTCCTCCAAGTGATCATGAGCAAACTGTAGACGAGCCTTGACATGACGCTTTGAAAGTAAAGGTACCTTACGGGCTCGTCTGGAACGGAGACCATTGCGGTGGAGTACGTTACTTATGGTATTGACTGAAACCAATGTCCCCACTGCCATGAGATCTTCCCGGAGCTCCTTCCTTGTTGTCCTTGGGTTAGCCTTGACTCTTCGGACAAGCCTGGCCTCAGCACGGGAGGACACTTTCAAAGGCTGTCCTGGCCGTGGAAGGCTAACAGTAGTTCCATAAGTCTTCCACTTACGGATGATGCTCCCAACAGTAGAGACAGGTAGGCCCAACTCCTTGGAAAGGGTTTTGTACCCCTTGCCAGCCTTGTGACCCTCCACGATCTTGTCTCTGATGGCCTTGGAATGCTCCTTTGTCTTTCCCATGTTGACCATGTCTGAGTGCTGTTCACAAGTTTGGGGAGGGTCTTAAATAGTCAGAAAAGGCTGGCAAAAGAGATCTTTAATCCACACATGTGAAGCTCATTATTCTTGGTGCCTGAACTACTTCTTAATACTTTAGGGGGACCAAACAGAATTCTTGTGGTTTGAGGGGTTGAATAATAAATGACACTCTGAATTAACTTTTAATGTTTAAAAAAAAAAAAAAAATTTGCTGCAGTGCATTTCCCACTTCCAGGCTGATCTACAGTACAAATGTCACAATGCCAAGTTAATTCTGCATGTGTCAACCAGCTAAATCTGCAGGGGGTTGAATACTACTTGTAGGCACTGTATATGCAGCGTTCAGCATAAGTCAGTACACCCCCTGTATTCTCAGTACTTTATACATACAGCGTTCAGCATAAGTAAGTACACCCACCTGTACTCTCAGTACGTTATATATACAGCGTTCAGCACGAGTGAGTACAGCCCCTGTATTCACAGTACGTTATACATACAGTGTTCAGCATAAGTAAGTACACCCCCCTGTACTCTCAGTATGTTATATATACAGCGCTCAGCATAAGTAAGTACAGCCCCCTGTATTCACAGTACGTTATATATACAGCGTTCAGCATAAGTGAGTACACCCCCTATATTCTCAGTACGTTATATATACAGCGTTCATCATAAGTAAGTACACCCCCCTGTACTCTCAGTATGTTATATATACAGCGCTCAGCATAAGTAAGTACACCCCCCTGTATTCACAGTACGTTATATATACAGCGTTCAGCATAAGAGAGTACACCCCCCTGTACTCTCAGTACGTTATATATACAGCGTTCAGCACGAGTGAGTACACCCCCTGTATTCTCAGTACGTTATACATACAGTGTTCAGCATAAGTAAGTACACCCCCCTGTACTCTCAGTATGTTATATATACAGCGCTCAGCATAAGTAAGTACACCCCCCTGTATTCACAGTACGTTATATATACAGCGTTCAGCATAAGTGAGTACACCCCCTATATTCTCAGTACGTTATATATACAGCGTTCATCATAAGTAAGTACACCCCCCTGTACTCTCAGTATGTTATATATACAGCGCTCAGCATAAATAAGTACACCCCCCTGTATTCACAGTACGTTATATATACAGCGTTCAGCATAAGAGAGTACACCCCCCTGTACTCTCAGTACGTTATATATACAGCGTTCAGCATAAGTCAGTACACCCCCCTGTACTCTCAGTACATTTTATATACAGCGTTCAGCATAAGTAAGTACACCCCCCTGTATTCTCAGCACATTATATATACAGCGTTCAGCATAAGTAAGTACACCCCCCTGTATTCTCAGCACGTTATATATGTAGCGTTCAGCATAAGTCAGTACACCCCCTTTATTCTCAGTACTTTATACATACAGCGTTCAGCATAAGTAAGTACACCCCCCTGTACTCTCAGTACGTTATATATACAGCGTTCAGCACGAGTGAGTACACCCCCTGTATTCTCAGTACGTTATATATACAGCGTTCAGCATAAGTCAGTACACCCCCCTGTATTCTCAGTACGTTATATATACAGCGCTCAGCATAAGTCAGTACACCCCCCGTATTCTCAGTACTTTATACATACAGCGTTCAGCATAAGTCAGTACACCCCCTGTATTCTCAGTACTTTATACATACAGCGTTCAGCATAAGTAAGTACACCCCCCTGTATTCTCAGCATGTTATATATGCAGCGTTCAGCATAAGTAAGTACACCCCCTGTATTCTCAGCACGTTATATATGCAGCGTTCAGCATAAGTAAGTACACCCCCCTGTACTCTCAGTACGTTATATATACAGCGTTCAGCATAAGTGAGTACACCTCTGTATTCTCAGTACGTTATATATACAGCATTCAGCGTAAGTGAGTACACCCCCCTGTATTCTCACTGTTATATATACAGCGCTCAGCATAAGTGAGTACATCCTCTATATTCTCAGCACATTATATATACAGTACTCAGCGAGAGTACACCCCCTGTATTCTCAGTACATTATATATACAGTGCTCAGCATAAGTGAGTACACCCCCTGTATTCTCAGTACATCTTATATATGCTGGACGGGATGGGTGGCGCCAGCGCAGTGAGGCACCGGAGTCAGCACTTATTCATACCACACTGCAGCGCCATTTTATTGAAGACACTGTATATGCGAATTCGCAGAAGTCTTTAAAACAAATGCGCACGTGCTGACTCCTGCGCCATTAATAAAATTAAAAATGTACCAATAAAAATGCTCGCCACCCGGGCGTATAACGGGTTCAATAGCTGGTAATAATATAAGAATATAACATATGACAATTGTTTGAATACTGTAATGCTTATACAGTCTATTACACACAAGGAATGATACCAATATTAAAATTAATGTAGCACTGAGAATTTGCAGAAGATGAGGCAAACAATAGGTTTGTTTTTTTCTTAGACCAGTATAGGGATTTCCCTATCTATATTCCTACAAATCAGAACATCTGCTACCCGGAACAGGCGAATACGCGGCAGTCACCGGCCGGGACTCCGCTTTCGCCCCGGACCACTGACACCACCTGACATCGCGGGACAATGTACTGTAAGTAGAATCGGGCCACGGCCCCACCGCACACCACAGCCTTACCGTGACTATAATCCATCTCCTCCCAGCAGCACCTGCAGTTCCACTATACACTCCGTACCCTCTAGCAACCTGGCAAAGTACTATCAGCCACAGCCTCCTGCTGAACCACCCTGCTGCCATCCAGACCATATTCTAGGTACTAAAAATATACAATAGTGACTAGTGACCAACCTGTCAGCTCTATTTACCTTTTTGTTGATCTTATTTAGTCCGTTAGACGCCGACCATCTCTAGGTCAGCCAGAGCCACCTGATGCAGCTGTAGCCCCGTACTTTACCTATCTCAGGCTAACAGTATCAGAAACCTCGACCTACTTGAGACATCACTCAGACCAGTCACCATATTCTATACCAGCTACCTGGCAGGTAATTAAAACTTTATATCATAATATAAAGCATCCACTGTGATAAACTTGGTAAAACTGCCAAGACTGACACTACTAATCACTAACTTATCGCTAACTTATTTTTAGAACCAGAGCCTCCTGCTATATGGTAGTCTACTAGACACTGACCTGTCTGGCCCATCCAGAGCCTCCTGGTGCAACCAAAACCAGTTACTGAACCCATCTAAGGGGACAATATTATTAAAATAAACCCTAACTTTTTCTGAATTCCCTCTGGGAGATTCTTTGGACACTTCCTGCCAATTTCCGGCATTACAGGTACCTACTCTATTTAACCCAGGCAATAGCCTGTACTATCGTTACTATATTCCTAATATTATCCTTTTTCCTTCAGAACGATCTAGATTCATTTCCATCCTACTGGCACCACTACCCAAGGAGGTTTGTCCCACCTGCAACAATAACTACGAAGTCTACCTCCTACTCCACCTCCACAGGTACCCCTACTAGACCGACCAGATAATCGTGCATCACCCATTATTCTTCAATTCAGACATCTCCTTTATTGTTCCTCCTAGATCCACTTCCAGAAACAACCCAATTGGATACCCTGCGTACCCTCTACTACCTGCTGATTGCTGCATCAATAGCAGGTAATTTTATAATTTTATAATTTTATAACTGTTGACTCAGTGGGACACTACGAGACAACTATACCCAATAAACTACTACCCTCTCTCCCCTTCTCTTGCTATAGGCACTACGAGAGTCCCTATCCACATTCTACAAGTACCCATCAACAGGCCCAGCCGATCTAACCTACCCGTCGTATCTGAGAAGGAAGATTAATTCCAATCATTAAATTTCTTTATATATTATATATTATTTTTTATGTTTTTATAAAATTAGCCTGGTGCATTTTAAAGAAATTTGTACATTAATCCGGGTGATACATATCACCCTTTTAAAAATATATTTTTTCCCCCACCCTCATATATTTTATATTTGATATTTTATATCTTCTCAATAAAAGCTCTAAGCAAATCAAGTTATCCACCTCTGGTTTTCTTTCTCCAAACCCACTACCATTAGCGCGAATTTACACAAATTATTTTAACCCTACCTCAACTTGGACACCGGTGGTTCCCTGTCCACTAATTCGCTGCTTTGCTAGTGACTAGCCGATAGCGCCTCCTAAACCCACTATATTTTATTATTGCCACTTTTTGCTTCCTTCATGTCTACTTCCATAACTGCTGACGGGTTCTCACTCACTCCAACTGTTGCGGGTAAACAAGTGTAGGTTCTGTGGCCGGAGATCTGTGTGAGAACACTGGCCACGGTGATGGCGGAGGAAGAAGCAGAAGATGCGGTTGATGGGGTGGCGGGTGGTTGACGAGACCCGCTAGTCTGCATTATAGAACAGTGAGATTCCCAGATAAACATATGTTGATCGAGCATGTGCCAGTTCATGCATGTAGTAGTCAAATTATTGCTTTTTTTACTCTACTCTGTAGTTTTAAGAAAGTTGGCAGATAACATGAGTTGTGTAAATTTTTGCGGTCTCAAAAAAGACCCAGAGTAGTCAAGTGCAGACCCGCGAACGCTGCTGGCCACTGACAGAGTTGGGGCTGAGGATGCAGTGCTTGTCGTGGTTGCATAACTCTGTGTCTGTGCTGGAAGCTGCAACATAACCTCCTCGTCTTCCTCCACCTTCTGTGCTGAGATACTCAGCTGCATGCCTCTGGGTTTACACCAAGTGGGATCTACAACCTCATCATCATCCTCTCTGTTCTCCCACTCCTCGCCCTGAGAGTCACCCTCCTCCTCTCCCTGCCCTGACAGCACAGAAAAGTCCGCGTGTGCCTTAAGTATCTGAGTCTCATCAGGATCACCTCCAACCCCAGGGGTTAACGTCTGGTGACGAGGGTTTGGATTCTGCTCGGACCCTACTTCATCCAGCCCTGGATCAAACTGAAAAAAATGTTGGGCATCGCTGCACATGCTTTCCCCATCTTGAGTCTGTGAAGCTTTGGATCAGACCTCTGATGTTCCGGAGTAGAATGTGTGAACAGCTCTGCAGACTCACCCATCTGTGATTCTCCACAGTCAGTTGGGCGGTTGGAGAGTTGTGACGCGGGGGAAAACAAGGGTAATTGGGGTGCCACATCTGAAGACTGTACTGTGTGTGATGTTAAGGTGGAGGAAGAGGAGCAGAGGCCACTTGATACAGCGCTTGCCATCTACTGAAGAACATGTTCTTTATGGCCCTCATCTACAAAGCGTACGGCTGCCAAAGAAAGGGAGTGGAGTAGCCCGTCCAGTAACAGAAGTTGTCAAAATGCTGCACAATTGCTCACTACAGCGAAACAAACCTACTTCTCATCTCTCAAATCATACCTGTCTCACAACCCTAAACAGCTATTCAGTACTTTCAATTTCTCCTCCATCCACCAGCTCCCCCTCCCTCTCCTCCCATCTCAGCTGAAGACTTTGCCTCATTCTTCAAGCAGAAAATTGACAATGTAAGGCAAAGCTTTTGCTTAAAGTCCCCACAGCGCCTCATAACTGTAGCATCGGTGTCTCTGCCCCCTGCCAGGCAGAGACGCCGTCCTTCTCACCTCCCCACTCCCCACGCGGCGTCCTCCTGCACTCCTCTTCCTGCTGCTGCCGGCGCGCGCAGCTTCCCGGGCACTGTGCTTAGGGCGCGCGCGCGCTCCCTCTCTCTTAAAGGGGCCGCTGTTAGAACCCTCCTGCTAGTTTTTTTTCTATTTTGCTGGTCACATGACTTTTTGCCTATATAATCCAGCTCCGCCCTCCTGGCCTTGCTGGACTTCAGTGTTACATTTACTCTTAAGCTAGCCAGGTGCCTTGTACCTTACTCTGTAGTTTGCTTGGTCTTTTGACCACTAGTACTTTTTGTTTGCTTGTCTTTGCTCTGCTACAATTTCTGCTAGGAGGTGTCCAACTATATCCCAGTCCTTAGTTCCTGTAGGGACCCCTCCCTTATATCTATAGGTCTGCGTTCAGACTAGCCGAGGACTTAGGTGGGTCTGTTCACAAGGAACAGGTCCCCCACTGCATCGTAGGGAATCAGCTTAGTCCTATTGTAGGGACAGTTTTCCTATCTTTCCTTAGTGCTTGTAGCAGTTCATAACAGTAAGTCCAGCCCAAAAATAAAACACTCTAAGGAAAGAAATCCAGATTTCAGCATGGTGTCGGTTCAGGAGTTGGCTCAACGCCTGCAGGGACTGTCTTTGGAGGTGGCCGAGCTCCAGCAACACGTGAGTAGCTGTCCTGGAGCGCATTTTGTCGAACCAAAGGTAGGACTGCCAGATTTTTTTTATGGTAAACGGCAAGATTTTTTTTCCTTTAAAAACGCTTGTTTATTATATTTTCGTTTAAGACCCAGATCCTCTGGGAATGAATCACAGCGCATTGGGTTTATATTGTCACTTTTGCGCAAAGAACCACAGGGATGGGCCTTTTCTCTACAACCTAATAATCCGTGTTTTAGATCTGTGGAAGATTTTTTTTCTGCTATGGGGTTGTTGTATGATGATCCTGATCGAGTCTCATCTGCTGAAACTGAATTAAGACGTTTGAAGCAGGGATCAGGTGATGTGGAAAATTATTGTACATACTTCAGAAGATGGTCGGCTGAAGTGGAATGGAAAGACTCAGCATTAAAATGTTTGTTTCTTGCTGGTCTAGGTGAAAGGGTTAAGGATCTGCTGATTGCCTTCCCAAAACCTGGAACCTTGCAGGAGGCAATGCAATTAGCCATACGTGTGGACAGGAGACTGCGTGCTAGGATTAATGAAGAGAAATCTACTGCTATGGCAGCTCCTAGTTTTCAGAGGGTCTGCTCGGAGGGTGGAGAACCGATGGAGATTGGGGCGATGTCACCCCACTCTCAGGAAAAAGACCGCAGGTTTGCTAAAGGATTGTGTTTTTATTGCGGTAAATCTGACCACTTTATTAAGAACTGTGTTCTTCGCTTGAACAAAGAAAAAAAAAAGGAGGTCAGTTACGCCCGCATAGCTTGTTTAAACTCAAAATGAGTATTTCTTTCTGGAAGTACCTCATTCCAGGAGGAGTTGATTGAATTTCGGGTATTGGTGGATTGTGGTTCTACACTCAATGTAATTGATGAGGGTTTTTTGGAAAAAATTAAATTAGAATCCAAACTTTTGTCATCTCCTATTTCTGTGGTTGCTGTTGATGGCTCTCCCTTGAAATGTATTACTCACAAGGTTTTTGAATTTCCCCTCACCATTAATGGTATCCACCAAGAGAATTTGGATTTGGCGGTATTAAATAATTTGCCTGCTCCAGTGGTTTTGGGGTTACCTTGGTTAAAATTGCACAATCCTGTACTGGACTGGTCTACGAATGAAATTAAGTCTTGGAGTCCTAAGTGTTATGATAGATGTTGTAACGGTCGCATTGCTGCTGTGGAAAGAGGGGAATTACCTGTACATATTCAGGATTTTTGGAAGTTTTTTTCTGAGGAGGAGTCGCAAGTTTTGCCTCCTCATAGGGACTATGATTGTACTATTGAGTTTGTCCCTGGAGCAACTCTTCCCAAGAGTCGCTTATTTAATCTTACTATCCCTGAGAGAAAGGCCTTGGAGGAATACACACAGACAAGCTTGGCCGCTGGTCACATTAGACCTTCTAAGTCACCTGTGGCTGTTGGATTTTTTTTGTAAAAAAAAAGGACGGCGGTTTACTTCCATGTCTGGACTTTCGCGAAATTAATAAAATTACAGTACGTAATTCCTACCCACTGCCATTAATTCCTGACTTGTTCAACCAGTTAGTGGGGGCCAAGTGGTTCTCTAAGATTGATCTCCGGGGGGCATACAATTTGTCACGTATGAAGGAAGGTGATGAGTGGAAAACTGCTTTTAACACTCCGGTGGGTCATTTTGAGAATCTGGTTATGCCCTTTGGTCTTACCAACGCACCAGCGTTTTTTCAGAACCTTATTAATGACATCCTAAGACCGTTGATCGGTAAGAATGTGGTGGTGTATTTGGATAACATTTTGATTTATTCGCCGGATCTGGAGTCTCATTGGCAAAGCGTACGTGAGGTATTGCAGTTGTTAAGTGACAATTCACTTTTTGCTAAGCTGGAGAAATGTGAGTTCGCTGTGCAGAGAATTAGTTTTTTAGCCTACATTGTCTCCAGCGAAGGCTTTGAGATGGACCCGGTGAAGATTCAGGCTGTGCAGGAATGGCCTAGGCCTATTGGTTTGAAATCGATACAGAGATTTTTGGGTTTCGCCAATTATTACAGAAAATTCATTAAGAATTTTTCTATAATTGTTAAGCCGCTGACTGATCTCACCAGGAAAGGTGCGAATACGGTCCAGTGGACTACTGAGGCCATTGAAGCTTTTGTGTATCTCAAGGAGAGGTTTAGCTCTGCCTCCATCCTTATGCAGCCTGATGAGACCAAGCCTTTTTTGGTCGAGGTTGATGCTTCTTCGGAAGGCGTCGGTGCTGTTTTGTCTCAGGAAAACAAGGATGGAGTACATCCCTGTGCTTTTTTTTCAAAAAAATTTTCTGAGACCGAACTTAATTACGATGTCGGTAATCGGGAATTGCTGGCGATTAAACTCGCGTTTGAACATTGGTGTCATTTCTTGGAAGGTGCTGGATTTCCCATTCAGGTTTTCACTGATCATAAGAATCTGATCTATCTTGATGCTGCCAAACAATTGAATGCCCGTCAGGCTAGGTGGGCACTTTTTTTTTCGCGGTTTAATGTTTCTGTTACTTACATCCCGGGTACCAAGAATGTAAAAGCTGATGATTTATCTCGCAGTTTTTCTCCCATGGTTGGTACCGAGGAGGAGGAGAGCATTTTACAGGAAGGTGTTGTGATAGCAGCATTGGACTCCGTTTTGGAAGATGGGATTCTGAAAGCCCAGGAGGATGCCCCATCTAACACTCCCCATGGGAGGTTGTTTGTGCCTAGGAACTTTAGGAGAGATTTGTTTGTGGAGTGTCATGAGTCTCGGTTGGCAGGTCATCCAGGAATTTCGGAGACTAAGAGACTTGTAGGTCGCAGTTTTTGGTAGCCTGGGTGGCAGAAAGAAGTCATTAAGTGGGTGCGTCAATGTACTGTGTGTGCTAGATCTAAGTCTTCACATGCTCCTGCTGCGGGGTTGCTTTGCCCTCTGGAGGTTCCTAGTGCACCTTGGACGCATCTTGCTATGGATTTTATTACTGACCTTCCTTCCTCTGAGGGTTTCACTGTCATCTGGGTGGTCGTGGACCGTTTTAGCAAGATGTGTCACTTGGTTCCCTTCATCAAACTGCCCTGCGCCAAGACACTCGCTAAGGCTTTTGTTAAGGAAATTGTCAGGCTCCATGGCGTTCCTACAGACATTGTTTCCGATAGGGGACCTCAGTTCGTGGCTCGTTTTTGGCGTGCCTTTTGTGACAGGTTGGGAGTCCATTTGTCATTTTCATCTGGTTATCATCCTGAGTCTAATGGACAGACAAAAAGAAAGAACCAGGATGTTGAACAGTTTTTGCGTTGTTTTGTGGCTGACAATCAAGAGGGGTGGTCTGAGTTTCTGCCACTGGCGGAATTTGCTCTTAACTACCATACATCCTCTTCTGCTGAGTGTTCTCCTTTTTTTTGTTGTACTGGGAGACATCCGTTGTTTGGGTCATTCTCCAAATTGGTATCAGCTGTGCCGGAGGAGGAGAATTTTTCCGGTGATTTGGAGAGAGTTTGGACTGATGCACGTCGCAACCTTCAAGAGGATAACAAAAAATCGAAGAGGTACTTTGACAGGAAACGTCAAGAGGTTTTGTTTACTGTTGGTGACATGGTCTGGTTGTCCTCTAGGAATCTGCTGTTGAGGATTCCTTCTAAGAAATTGGGCCCGAAGTTTGTAGGTCTGTTTAAGGTGCTTCAGGTAGTTAACCAATCTGCTGTTAGGTTGGAGGTTCCTACCTCCTGGAAGATTAATCCGGTGTTACATGTTTCCTTATTGAAAAAAGCTGATGTTTCTGATAGGGACGCCACTGTCTCTGTTCCTCCGATGGAGGAAGACGGTGAATATGAAATTTCTCGCATTCTTAATTCTAGATGGCATAGAGAGAGATTTCAGTATCTCGTCGCTTGGAAAGGTTTCGGTACCGAGGATAACTCCTGGGTAAGGGCGGATGATGTCTCTGCTCCTAGACTTGTCGGAGCATTTCACAGGTTCACAGGAGGTTTCCTAATAGACCTGGGCCTGGAGGATCCGGAGGATCCTGATAGAAGAGGGGGTACTGTTAGAACCCTCCTGTTAGTTTTTTTTCTATTTTGCTGGTCACATGACTTTTTGCCTATATAATCCAGCTCCGCCCTCCTGGCCTTGCTGGACTTCAGTGTTACATTTACTCTTAAGCTAGTCAGGTGCCTTGTACCTTACTCTGTAGTTTGCTTGGTCTTTTGACCACTAGTACTTTTTGTTTGTTTGTCTTTGCTCTGCTACAATTTCTGCTAGGAGGTGTGCGACTATATCCCAGTCGTTAGTTCTTGTAGGGACCCCTCCCTTATATCTAGAGGTCTGCGTTCAGACTAGCCGAGGACTTAGGTGGGTCTGTTCACAAGGAACAGGTCCCCCGCTGCATCGTAGGGAATCAGCTTAGTCCTATTGTAGGGACAGTTTTCCTATCTTTCCTTAGTGCTTGTAGCAGTTCATAACAGCCGCGCCCCGTCCTAAGGACTCCCCGGCCAATAGCCGAGGGTCCTCACATATATAAGGCGCCTCCTCCAAAATGGAGGTGCCCGAGCAAAAGTTGTTGTACAGTGTTTCTGACCTCTGCTTCAGCCCTCAGGTCCCGCTGCTAGCCTGACTACCAGTCTTGCTCGCCAGCCTGTTTCCTGCCTGTTACCTGCCTGTTACCTGCCGTGCCTGCCAGCCCGCTCACCTGGGAGCACTTGCCTGTTACCTGCCTGTTACCTGCCGTGCCTGCCAGCCCGCCCACCTGGGAGCACTTGCCGAGACCATCTAGAGACTCCTGCCATCACTTGCCGTGACCACCCGTCAACTATCCAGAGACTTCTGCCTGCCTGTTGTGTCTATCCGCTATACCAGTCAGTCCCAGTCTGCTGACCCGTGGGAGTCACCTGCTCTCTTACAAGGTCGTCCCCAGAGTAGCACCTGGTCCCTCTGCTCGGTCCCTCCCTGGTCACGGAGTCGTTAGCCGCCGTACGACCAGGGTCGGTCTGAGTTGATACTTAGTCACGCCCCTCTGGGTCCCTCTTTGCACCGCGGCACAGAGGTTCCACCACCCTGATCCGTAACAATAACTACTCAACTCTCCTCCTCCAAAACCAGCTTCTCCGCTGCCACGGAAGATCATCTTTAGGGCACAGCCCCACTATCAGTATTTGGTCAGTATTCAGTCAGTATTTTGTCACAAGAGTGGGAGACAAAACCAGGAGGGGGTGATAAATACAGAATTGTTGCACTTGTTTCTATTATACTTTTTCTCTGATTGTTCCTCACGTGGTATAGGCTCCCACTCCTGAGAAAAAATATTGAATGAATACTGACCAAATACTGATAGTGAGGCCGTGGCCTTACTCTCCAAATCACATCTCACTGCCTGTGAACTTGACCCAATACTGTCCCACCTCATTCCAAACCTTACCACAGTCTTCATCCCAAGCCTAAACCACCTCTTCAACCTGTCACTGACAACTTGTGTCTTCCCCTCATGATTCAAACATACCTCGATCACACCCATCCTCAAAAAGCCCTCCCTTGACCCATCCTCTGTGTCTCGCTATCACCCCATCTCACTTCTCCCCTATGCCTCCAAACTACTGGAACAACACATCCATTTTTAATTGTCCTCCCACCTCTCTTCCTGTTCCCTCTTTGACCGCTTAAAATCTGGCTTCTGACCGCACCATTCGACTGAAACTGCCCTGACTAAAGTCACCAACGATCTACTTACCGCCAAATCCAAGCGATGCTAGTTTGTCCTCCTCCTCCTGGACCTGGCATCTGCCTTCGACACAGTGGACCTTTCCCTCTTACTACAGACTTTTTGATCTCTTGGCATAACAGACTTGGCCCTTTGTTGGATCTCCTCGCACCTAACAGACAGGACATTCAGTATCTCCCACTCACACACCACCTCCTCATCTCGCCCCCTATGTGTCGGTGTCCCCCAAGGTTCAGTTCTAGGACCCCTACTCTTCTCCTTCTACACCTTCGGCCAGAGACAGCTCATAGAGTCTCACGGTTTTCAGTATCACCTCTATGCTGAGGACACACAGATTGACCTCTCTGAACCTGATATAACCTCCCTACTAACCAGAATCCCACAATGTGTGTCCGCTATTTCATCTTTCTTCTCTGCTAGATTTCTAAAACTTAACATGGATAAATCAAATCAAATAAAAATGAATTCATCATCTTTCCACCATCTCATTCAAGGCTGCCACTAGAAATTTCAGGGCCCCATACTGGCAAAATTTTTGGGCCCCCATTGAGATTCCGCCCAGGCTCCACCCCAGCTCCGCCCCCAATTCTTGAACCTTCCATAGTCCCACCGCCCACTCTTGGAAAACTCCACTTCTGCACCATGTCCTCACCAATCACACATTAACAGTTCACATTGAACACCATATCACATACATAGCCAGCAGCTTTTGTTTTGGCTAAAAGATTTTTTAAGCTGCCATCACAACAAGGAAACTGTTCTGGCTGGGCTCTACTCTACTCTAACATATTAAACATTTTTTAAAATATTCAGTACTTTCTTTAGGTATATTTTTATTTATTTTTCTTTAAAGGAATGTGTCACATACATTTTTTAAAATGACCAATAATATCACATACAAGGGACAAATACCGTCACACCATGGCCAGACCACATATTACCACCAAATAGTGACCGAATATTACCACATACAAGGAACAAATACCATCACACCATGACCAGACCACATATTGCCACCATATAGTGACCGAATATTACCACATACAAGGAACAAATGCCGTCACACCATGACCAGACCACATATTGCCACTATATAGTGACCGAATAATACCACATACAAGGAATAAATACCATCACACCATGACCAGACCACATATTGCCACCATATAGTGACCGAATATTACCACATAAAAGAAACAAATACCTCCACACCGTGACCAGACCACATATTGCCACCACATAGTGGCCAAATACTACAATACCGAACATTAATAAAAAAGAACACAATACTAATATTACCATGAGTGCCATTATTCACAGGAGCTCTGTACATAGTATCCAGTGTATAGTGTCAGTGTACAGGTAATACAGTGATCACCAATGATGACATACACAGGGGCTCTGTATATAGTGTCAGTGTACAGATAATACAGAGATCATCAGTGATATTATACCCAGGAGCTCTATATATAGTGTTTGTGTACAGGTAATACAGTGATCACCAGTGACATTATACAAAGGAGCTCTGTACATAGTATATAGTGTATAGTGTCAGTGTACAGATAACACATTGACTTACCAGTGACGTCTCTAGTTGAAGTCCTTCATCTTCGCTTTTCTCCTTCATCCAGCACAGACCGCAATCACTTCTTCCAACCAGAACTCATCTCTGCATAAAATAACACACAGTTATCTAGAGTACATTCCCCAACTTCTACACTACACAGGTGAATACAGACATGCACCCACCATTAATATATAGTTATTATACAACACACCATTCCAAATATAAATTGTAATCCACCACTGTGCCCCCACTAACTGTAAAAAGCCACTTTCCCCAACTAATAAATATATAAATTAATTAGTGACTTACCAGTGACGTCTCTAGTTGAAGTCCTTCATCTTCGCTTTTCTCCTTCATCCAGCACAGACCGCGATCACTTCTTCCAACCAGAACTCATCTCTGCATTAAATAACACACAGTTATCTAGAGTACATTCCCCAACTTCTACACTACACAGGTGAATACAGACATGCACCCACCATTAATATATATTTATTATACAACACACCATTCCAAATATAAATTGTAATCCACCACTGTGCCCCCACTAACTGTAAAAAGCCACTTTCCCCACCTAATAAATATATAAAATAATTAGAACCTGTACTCTTTCACTCAATTCATTACCAGTCACACTTCTGCATCCTTAACGTTCCCCATTCTCCCGATTCACTATATTTACATGCCCCCCTCCACCCTAATTCGTTTTGTCATGTCCTCTCTCTCTCTCCCACCCCCAGTTCATCATTATTTATTCTCCTCACCCCTAATTCATCAGCATTTGTTGCCCCCACCCTCAATTCATTATTATTTGCTCTCCCCCTAAACCGTCAAGTCATCATTTGCTCTTCCCACCCACACCTTCAATTCATAATTTGCTGTCCCCCGTCTACCACCCCCAAGTTATCATTATTTGAGCTCCCCCACCCAGAATTCATTATTTGCTCTCCCCACCCCCACTTCGCCATTTGCTCTTTCCACCCTCCACTCCCAATCCATCATTAGCTCTCCCCACCTCCACTCTCAGTTCATCATGTGCTCTCCCCACCCCCACTGTCAATTCATCATTAGCTTTCCCTACCCCCACTCCCAATTCATTATTAGCTCTCACTACCCCCACTCCCAATTCATTATTAGCTCTCACTACCCCCACTCCCAATTCGTCATTTGCTCTCCCCACCCCCTATTCATTTGTTCTCCCCACCCCCCACTCCCAGTTCATCATGTGCTCTCCCCACCCCCACTCCCAGTTCATCATAAGCTCTCCCCATCCACCAATCCCAGTTTCTCATGTGCTCTCCCCACCCCCCACTCCCAGTTCATCATTAGCTCCCCTCCTCCACTTCCAGTTCATCATTAGCTAACACTCTCAGTTCATCATTAGCTCTCCCTCACTCCCAGTTCATCATGTACTGTCCCCCAAGACCATTTAGTTCTATAAAAAAAATAAAGTTTTCATACTTAAGTATTATATGATCTCTGTAGCTCCACTTCTGACCTGGCAGCATCCTTGCGCTGAATGCCGGAGAGTACGCGATGACGTCATTGCGTACGGCCGTCTGCAGCGTGTCACTGAAGGGGAGGAGGGACTCCCCTGGAGCTGCACGTCCGTTCAGTTTTGACAGCCGTGCAGCTCCAAGGTTCCCTGCATGGAGGAGACGGCGGTGGCACGCAGGCACACAGCAATGGCACACGATACCCCCGGGCCTGGTTAGCAGAAGCCCAAGAGCAAGGGGGCCCCGGACCGGGCCCTGCTCTTTACTGCTGTTCACTGGGCCCCATACAACAGTAAGGGCAGTAATGCCCTGATGGCGGCCCTGATCTTATTCATCCCCCCAACTGAACTATCCATCAAAGTCAATGGCTGCCTACTCTCCCCAGTCCCGCAAGCTTGACTCTGATTTCTCTTTCAAATCACAGATCCAAGCCCTTTCCACTTGCTCCTGACTCCAACTCCAAAATATCTACGGGATCCACACATTCCTCAACCATGAATCTACAAAACCACCAGTGCATGCCATCATTATCTCCCGCCTCGACTACTGCAACCTCCTTTTCTGTGGCCTCCTTTCACCACTCCTGCCAATCTATCCTAAACTCTGCCGGTGGACTAACTCATCTGTCACCCCACTATTCCCTGGCGTCTCCCCTCTGTCAATCCCTGCGCTGACTCCCCGTTGCCCAGAGACTATATTTGAAAAGCCTAACTTTGGCATACAAAGCCATCAAAAAGCTGCCTCCTCCATACATCTGTAACTTAGTCTGCCTGTTCTTACCTGCGCACAACCTCACATCCTTACAAGATCTAATTCTCTACTTCCCTCTTATCTCTTCTTGCCACAATCGCTTACAAGATTTATCCTGTGCATCTCCCCTACTATGGAACTCTCTACCCCAACACATCAGACTCTCGCCTACTGTGGAAACCTTCAAAAGGAAGCTGAGCACCCACTTCTTCCGACAAACGTACAACCTGCAGTAACCCTTGCTCCACCATACTGCTGCACGACCAGCTGTACCCTCATCTACTGTATCCTCACCCATCTCTTGTAGATTGTTTGTACGCCCTCGTGGGCAGGGTCCTGTCTCTTCTTGTACCAGTCGGTGACTCCTTTTCACATGTAAAGTGCCATGGAATAAATGGCGCTAAAATAATAAATAATTATAATTATACTACTTGTACTCTGGGTCAATTGATGCCACTTTCCTGGTGTCTGCCCCTAATTTGATCTGTTTTGGCAGTTTTTGGGCCCGTTTGAAGGTGTTGTGTATGCGTTTGGTTTTGCCTCCCATTGAATCCAATGGTGTTTGGTGAATATTGCAAATATTGTAATCTGAACCGAACATTGAAATATTCGCTCATCTCTAGTGCCTATACGATCGCTGCCGAGAGCTCAGTATAAATAGTATCTATAAAAACGTCAACTTCTTCTCAAAAAAACAAGCCCTCACATGATTCTGTCAGCAGAAATATAGAAAAATTATAGGTCTCAAAATATGGCGGTGCAAAAACATTTTTTTGCAAAAAAGTGTCTTTTAGTATATGATAGCAGACTAACATAAAAACCTGACATAAATCTGGTATCCCTGTAATTGCACCGACCCGAAGAATAAAGTCGTGTAATCTTAAACCGCACGAGCAACGGCGTAAAAAATTAAAAAAAGCAAGTCTTGATCTGATGTTCATTTGTTCATTCTGCCTCCCAAAGATCGCAGTAAGGACGTGATTCAGGTGGAACCCACGACGGAAGATTCCCTATAATGAGGCAGATGAAGGCACCGTGGACGCCGTCTGTCCTATGATCCGGGGGTGTCCGTCTTTTTAAGCGTGCATAAAAGGGCGGTCGGACAAAGTTTTGAGCACCTCTGAAAAGCAGGACACTGCTGAACAAAGGCCAGATTGAGTCCAGAGTAACTCTGCTGCCTCATTATAGTGAATGGATCCCTGGCGGGTTTCATCTGAATCACTCAATTCGGCCATTTAGATGAAAACCCCAATGTAAGTGTTCAGCATAGAGCACAGGATAAATGTGATCCAAAATGTTATGTAAAATGTTCCCAATAAAAGCTTCAACTTAGTCCACAAGAAAAGCAAGTCCCCACTCAGGTCCATCATCTGTTAACAGAAATATAGGGACTTCCACGTTACTGGTAGCACAAAGGCTCTGGAAAAGCAAATTGGCTCCTCGCCCCCACCCAAAAGAAATCCAGCGAATTCTCCACTCCCAAATCCAAATGCCTCCCTCCTTCCTGAGCCCCACAGTGTGTCTAAGGCTGTGTGCCCACGATGCGTTTTTTAAGCGTTTCCGCTCTCATCCAGAGACTCTCATCCAAACCCGGGTACTATAGTACCTGTAAAAAAAAAGAATAAAATAAAAAATAAACATTATACTCACCTTCTGATGGTGTGGCACCCCAGGGGTCTGGTTGCCACAGTAATGCCCTTAAGCATGCAACACCTCCTGCCCAGTCCTGGGAGGGGAGGAATCTGCCCTTATAAACTGGATCTGGGGCGGGGTTAGGGAGAACAAGCAGACACAGGGAGAGAAACAGTAGGAGCTCTGTAGGAGCAGGAGCTGAGTGCCAGGGACTGAAAGCAGAGATATTGCTCGTCCTGGCTGAAGAGACTACTACCGGACAACGGAGTCCGAGGCTGTGGGGACGTATATTCATCCAGCAGCAGAAACCAGCCGGCAGGGGATTCCAGGTCCTCTGGCCATAGAAGCCCGGAGGCTCAGTCACAAGGAAGGGACCAGCACCGCCATCGAGGAGCGGAGGCTATCAGAAGAACCCAAGTCACCAGCCATACGGATGAGCACCACACGGTATACTCAGGGACGTGGGCTACTTCCACTCGCTTACAGCAAGGTAGCCAGGAAGAGTGCAGATAGACGGGGAGGCCTACAACTCCACCTGGCCAGGGGAACTCCTGTTTGTTCACAGACTGACCAGGCCCCTTATGCTAGCCAGTACTCCCGGGAGGGTCTGCCTTATTGTCACCAGTAAAGACCCTGAACTGCACTGCAAAGACTCTGAGTCGTTCCTGCTTTCTCACCGCATACAGCACTACTAGTACTGGGACGCCCGTGCACCATCACTCCCATCATCCACATTCCCTGCCCTGAGGCTATACTCTTCCCGTGGGGAGTTATCCCATCTTTTGCTGCGCACACCACACCAGCCTCAGCGGACTGCCTCGCAGCGGCGCTACACCCTGACTGCAATCCACGGGTGGCATAGTCGGACACTAACCCCTAAAACCCCCACAAAGACCGCCATTGGCCTGACCACCCTGAGCCACGGGACAGGGTCGCCGCCACGGAGACTACAACCCCAGAAGCCCGGTTCCGGGTGCCCCTCGGCCCAGGGGGCGAGTCAATGGCCCCCGGTCTCCATAGCGATGTGTCCTGGCTTGCCGGCAGCTCGCGATCGTCTAAAAGGTCCTGCCATGACATCATTTCGTCATGTGACGGGTCACGCGACCGCTGACGTCGGCGGTTGCGTGACCCGTCACATGACTAAATGACGTCATGGCAGGTCCTTTTAGACTACCGCAAGCTGCTGGCAAGCCAGGACAGATCGGATAAGGACACCGGGGGCCATCAGAAGGTAAGTATAATATTTATTTTTTATATTTTACCATTCTTTTACGGTCACACTATATAAATCCATGCCGTTTGCATGGATTTATATAGTGTGACCAAGTTGTCAAGCACTTTCCAAGTGATGCTAAAATCGCTTGGAAAGCGCTTGACAACCTGCATGCGGAAATGCATGTGAAGAACGCTTCACTTCTGCTTGTCCCTGGCAGGAAAAACGCATGTAAAATCCGCATGCGTTTTTTCTGCCAGGGAGATGCAGAAACGCTCAGGAAAAAATCCGGACAATTTCTGCATCGTGGGCACATAGTCTAAATCACATTTATCATCCACATGTTTGTCATTTCTGTAGTGATGAGAGCCCGCCTAATTTATGAGTGCATGTCTCCAGAAGCATGACCTGGGCATAACGTGCTGGTCACTACAACGTACAAGCACTACAATAGCAGATTTGCAATTTTCACTCAGCAACATCCACTGCTGCTTGTTTCTGGAAAACACCCATGGAGTCAAAATCGTCACTACACCTGTAGATAAATTCCCAGAGGGGTGTAATTTACAAAATGGGGTCACTTGAGGGGGAATTCTGCTCTTCTGGCACTTAAAGGCTCTGTATATGGAAACTGCAAACTATTCTACGATAAATTGTTCTCCAAGAGTCAAATAGCTCTCAGTCCCTCCCGAGTCTTGCCGTGTGGCTAAGCATTACTGTACAGTCACATATGGGGTATTGCCACGTTTAGCAGAAATTGTGAATTGTGGGAGACATTTTGGTGCCATTTTTTACCCATTTCCCTGTGTGAAAATGTAAAATTTTGGGCTAAAACACGTTTTTTGTGGTAAAAATGTAATTATTTTTTCTTCACTGCCCAATGTCATAAAATTCTGTGACACACCCATAGTGTCAATATGATCACTTCACCCTTAGATGAATTCATTGAGAGGTGTAGTTTGTAAAATGGGGTCAATTATATGGGGGTTCTGCTTCTCTGGCACCTCAGGGGCTCTTCCAGTGGGTCATGGCACCCGCAAACCATAACAACAAAATCTGCACTTTAACCCCTTTACCCCCGAGGGTGGTTTGTACGTTAATGACCAAGCCAATTTTTACAATTCTGACCACTGTCATTTTATGAGGTAATTACTCTGGAACTCTTCAACGGATCCCCCTGATTCTGATACTGTTTTTTCGTGACATATTGTACTTCATGATTGTGGTAAAATTTCTTCGATATCACTTGCGTTTATTTGTGGAAAAAAACGGAAATTTGGCGAAAATTTTGAAAATTTTGCAATTTTCAAACTTTGAATTTTTATGCCCTTAAATCAGAGAGATATGTCACACAAAATACTTAATAAATAACATTTCCCACATGTCTACTTTACATCAGCACAATTTTGGAACCAAAATTTTTTTTTGTTAGGGAGCTAAAAGGGTTAAAAGTTGACCAGCTATTTCTCATTTTTCCAACAAAATTTATGAAACCATTTTTTTAGGGACCACATCACATTTGAAGTCACTTTGAGAGGTCTTTATGACAGAAAATACCCAAAAGTGACACCATTCTAAAAACTGCACCCCTCAAGGTGCTGAAAACCACATTCAAGAACTTTATTAACCCTTTAGGTGCTTCACAGGAATTTTTGGAATGTGGAAGAAAAAAATGAACATTTAAATTTTTTCACAAAAATGTTACTTTAGACCCAATTTTGTTTATTTTCACAGGGGTAACAAGAAAAAATGGACCCCAAAATTTGTTGTGCAATTTCCCCTGGGCACGAAGATACCCCATATGTGGGGAAAAAACACTGTTTGGGTGCACGGCAGGGCTCGGAAGGGAAGGATCGCCATTTGACTTTTTGATTGTAAAATTTGCTTGAATAATTAGCGGACGCCATGTTGCGTTTGGAGAGCCCCTGATGAGCCTAAACATTGGAGCTCCCCCACAAGTGACCCTATTTTGGAAACTAGACCCCCCAAGGCACCTATCTAGATGCATAGTGAGCACTTGGAACCCCCAGGTGCTTCACAAATTGATTTGTAAAAATGAAAAAGTGTTTTTTTTTTTCACTTTTTCATTTTTACGAATCAATTTGTGAAGCACCTGGGGGTTTCAAGTGCTCACTATGCATCTAGATAGGTGTCTTGGGGGGTCTAGTTTCCAAAATGGGGTCACTTGTGGGGGAGATACAATGTTTGGGCACACAGGAACTCTCCAAATGCAACATGGTGTCCGCTAACAAATTGAATGGAAAATCGGCTCAAATTGTTAGCGGACACCATGTTGCGTTTGGAGAGCCCCTGTGTGCCCAAACATTGGAGCTCCCCAACAAGTGACCCCATTTTGGAAACTAGATCCCCCAAGGCACCTATCTAGATGCATAATGAGCACTTGGAACCCCCAGGTGCTTCACAAATTGATTAATAAAAATGAAAAAGTGTTGTTTTTTTTCACTTTTTCATTTTTACGAATCAATTTGTGAAGCACCTGGGTGTTCCAAGTGCTCACTATGCATCTAGATAGGTGCCTTCGGGGGTCTAGTTTCCAAGATGGGGTCACTTGTGGGGGAGCTCCAATATTTGGGCACACAGGGACTCTCCAAATGCAACATGGTGTCCGCTAACAAATTGAATGGAAAATCGGCTCAAATTGTTAGCGGACACCATGTTGCATTTGGAGAGCCCCAGTGTGCCCAAACATTGGAGCTCCCCAACAAGTGACCCCATTTTGGAAACTAGACCCCCCAAGGCACCTATCTAGATGCATAATGAGCACTTGGAACCCCCAGGTGCTTCACAAATTGATTCATAAAAATGAAAAAGTGTTTTTTTTTCACTTTCTCATTTTTACGAATCAATTTGTGAAGCACCTGGGGGTTCCAAGTGCTCACTATGCATCTAGATAGGTGCCCTATGGGGTCTAGTTTCCAAAATGGGGTCACTTGTGGGGGAGCTCCAATGTTTGGGCACACAGGGGCTCTCCAAATGCAACAAGGTGTCCGCTAACAATTTGAGCCGATTTTCCATTCAATTTGTTAGCGGACACAATGTTGCATTTGGAGAGGCCCTGTGTGCCCAAACATTGGAGCTCCCCCACAAGTAACCCCATTTTGGAAACTAGACCCCACAGGGCACCTATCTAGATGCATAGTGAGTACTTGGAACCCCCAGGTGCTTCACAAATTGATTCGTAAAAATGAGAAAGTGAAAAAAAACAACACTTTTTCATTTTTATGAATCAATTTGTGAAGCACCTGGGGGTTCCAAGTGCTCATTATGCATCTAGATAGGTGCCTTTGGGGGTCTAGTTTCCAAAATGGGGTCACTTGTTGGGGAGCTCCAATGTTTGGGCACACAGGGGCTCTCCAAGCGCAACATGGTGTCCCCTAACAAATTGGAACCATGTCACGTTTGGAGAGCCCCTGTGTGTCTAAACATTGGATTTCCCCCACAAGTGACCCCATTTTGGAAACTAGACCCCCCAGGGAACTTATATAGATGTGTGGTGAGCCCATTGAACCCCCAGGTGCTTCACAGAAAATCATAATGTTGACTTGTGAAAATAAAAAAAACTTTTTTTCCACAAAAATGCAAAAAAAAATATTTTCACAAGGGTACCAGGAGAAATTGCACCCTATAAGTTGTTGTGCAATTTCTCCTGAGTACGCATATACCCCATGTGTTGGAAAAAACTACTGTTTGGGCGCATGTAAGGGCTCGGAAGGGAAGGAGTGATGCTTTTGAACGCAGACTTTGATGGAATGGTCTGCGGGCGTCATGTCATGTTCTCAGAGCCCCTGATGTGCCTAAACAGTGAAATGCCCAACAAGTGCCCCCTTTTTGGTAGTGGTAGTTGATTTTTGAATTTTGTAATGTAGTGTTATACATCAGTTGTGTAGGACAACCTGACGAACACTACACAACTGACGTATGACAACCTGACGAACACTATGTCAGCTGTGTAGTGTTCGTCAGGTTGTCATACGTCAGAAATTAATTTAATAGTCCATCGAAGTATGGTACCATTTGAAGCAGTCTTTCATACACAGGCCAGGTTTGTCAGGGCAGGTGTCACATTGATAAATGGTGACCTTGCGTATTCCACTTTTATAACACACTCGGCACCTCTTTTGTGACTTTCCTTTTTTTCCGCTGTGAGGGATCTGCCCTGGGAAATGCTGGCCTGGTACAATTCTCGGTCCTTCAATTCCAGAAGTACTGGGGCCTGCTCTGTCACCGCTGCCAAATATCAGGGCCTTGATAACTGTTTCCTGAAACTGAAGATACGACGCAGAAGTCTGGCCTGCAAATTGTGACAGAAGGAAAGCGTTGTGCATTGCCATCTGTACAATGTACACGGCCAGCTTCTTGTACGACACTCTGGCCTTTCTCAAAGCACTGTACGGCTGGAGGACTTGATCAGAGAGATCAACTCCCCCCATGTACTTGTTGTACCCCACTAGACAGTCAGGTTTGGCGACCTGTGTAGTGGAACCTCATACAGTGCTGAGGGTGCTGCCATCACCATGTATGGTGGTCAAGAAAAGGACATCCCTTTTGTCCTTGTACTTGACCATCAACAGGTGGTCGCTACATTGGGCTCTGCTCTCACCCCTTCTGAGCAGCTGCCCAATTAGCGTCTTTGGGAGGCCTTTCTGATTTTTGCGGACAGTACCGCAGGCTGCGGTACGTCGCGCAGAGAGGGACTTGAAGAGCAGGATACTTGTATAAAAGTTATCCACGTAGAGGTGATAACCTGTATCAAGCAGTGGGTGCACCAAGTCCCACACAATTTTCCCACTCACTCCCAGAACAGGGAGGCATTCAGGGGGTTCAATCCGGGAGTCCTTCCCTTCATAAACTCTAAACTTGTGAGTGTATCCTGAGGTACTCTCACAAAGTTTATACAGCTTGATCCCGTACCTTGCCCTCTTACTGGGCAGGTACTGCCGGAATCCAAGCCGCCCCTTAAAAGAAATTAAGGACTCATCCACACAGATGTCCCTTTGGGGCACGTACACTTCACCAAACTTGTTGTTGAAGTGTTCGATGACCGGCCGAACTTTGAAAAGACTATCAAAGTTCGGGTCATCGCGTGCAGGACACCTTGCATTATCTTGGTAATGCAAGAACTTGTAGATGGCCTGAAAGCATGTCCGGGGCATGACCATTCGGAACACTGGAGTGTTATACAAAACGTCAACACTCCAGTATTGCCGAAGCTCGGGCTTCTTCAAGATCCCCATAAGAAGGACCAGGCCCCAAAACTTCATCATTTATACAGCGTCTACAGGAGACCAGTTAGAAAATGATGAAGAGGGGTTTTGTTCTAAAAATTGATGAGCATATAAATTAGTTTGGCCCACCATGAGTTTTATAAAATCCTCAGAGAAAAATACTTTGAAAAAGTCTATTTCTGTGAGGCCGGTGGTGTCAAACTTGATTCCTGATTCCGCCACGAAATCAGGAATCAGCGGCTCATAATTTTCGGGGGGCGAAGTCCATATAGGCTCAGTAGTGGGGGGCGCTGGAACATCTCTCCTGCGACGACGGCGGGGCGGGCCAGCAGAACCTGAGGAAGAGGAGGAAGAAGAGAAGGAGGAAGACGACGAGGAGTCGGAAAAACAAAGAAATGTGGGATCCTCACCCTCGCTGTCAGTGTCGGAGGCAAGAATAGCGTATGCCTCCTCCGCTGAATACCGAGTTTGGGATGAGCAGGACATTGTTTGTTATGTATGTGGTGCATGTGTGTCAATACTTTATTGAGAGTGTGTGTGTGTGTGTCAGTACTTTATTTAGAGTGTGTGGAAAAAGGAAATACTGTATGTGGTGCAAACAGCGAGCACAAGTGTGGATTGGTGAACTATGTCACCGATCAATACTCGGCGGCTGCTGGATGTGCGCACAGATGTGTGGGGAGTGGGAAGAGGGGAATTGGGTTGGATGAGGGGAGATCAGAGATTACTTACCAAAGTCCTCTCTGTTCTTCTTTCAGGACCGGGAGCCTGGAGCAGGAGCCTGGCGCTGGTGACCGGGAGCCCGGCGCTGGTGACCGGGAGCCCGGAGCAGGAGCCCGGGAGCCCGGAGCAGGAGACCGGGAGCCCGGAGCAGGAGCCCGGAGCAGGAGACCAGGAGCCCGGAGCAGGAGATCAGGAGCCCGGAGCAGGAGCCCGGAGCAGGAGACCAGGAGCCCGGAGCAGGAGACCAGGAGTCCGGAGCAGGAGCCCGGAGCAGGAGACCAGGAGCCCAGAGCAGGAGACCGGGAGCCCGGAGCAGGAGAGCAGGAGCCCAGAGCAGGAGACCAGGAGCCCGGAGCAGGAAACCGGTACTGGAGCTGGAGATCAGAACCAAAAGAATTAACAGGGACACTGGGGTGAGGCGAATTGGGGTGGGAAGGGGGGTAAAAAGACAGGGGAGTGGGAAGAGGGGTAAAAGACAGGGGAGTGGGAAGAGGGGGATTGGGGTGGATGAGGGGAGATCAGAGATGGACTTACCAAAGGGTCAGCAGGACTGGAACAGAAGACCCAGAGCAGGAGACCGGAGCAGGAGGCCGGGAGCCCAGAGCAGGAGACCGGGAGCCCGGCGCTGGTGACCAGGAACCCGAAGCTGGTGACCGGGAGCAGAGCTGGAGACTCAGACCAGAGCTGGAGACTGCTGCAGGAAGCAGAAAAAAAGGTAAAGGGGGGTAAAAAGAGGGGGGAGGGGGGATTGGGGTGGATGAGGGGAGAACAGACTTACCAAAGTCTTCTCTGCAGGATCAGCAGCAGGATCAGCAGCAGGATCAGCAGCAGGCTCTGGAGCAGGAACCACAACAGGTCAGGAGCAGAAGATCCAGGACGCTGGAGCAGAAGATCCAGGACGCTGGAGCAGAAGATCCAGGAGCAGCAGCAGCAGCAGCGACTGGAATGGGTGAGAAGATGGTCTTGTGGTGTCACAGAATATTCTGTGGCACTACAAGGCCCAGCACAGACACATCAGATGTGACCGCTCTGTAGAAATCCTCACCAAGTGTGAGGGTCTGCAGGGCGGTCACAGGGTGATGATGGGGTGGTGACAGGTGGAGGTAATCTGATTGGAGCAATCATTGATGACATTGATTGCTCCAATCAGAGTTCCTGAATACAGGTGACCAGGCGGTCACAGGGAGGTATCACCTCTCTGTGACCCCCTGTGGTGCATGCTGTGCCCCAGCCATCTGATTGGTGACACTGATTGCACCAATCAGACATAGCTGGAGCAGAGCACGCACCACAGGGGGTCACAGAGAGGTGACACATCCCTGTGATCGCCGGTCACCTGTATTCAGGTACTCTGATTGGAGCGATCGATGTCATCATCGATCGCTCCAATCACAGCAGTCTGGGGGCTTGAATCACATTACAGGGGGTCATAGGGCGGTGACAGGCAGGTCACAAGCCGGTCACCGCCCCATGACCGCCCTGTCACCACGCGGTCGCGCTACGATCGGTGTGATCGATGTGATCGGCGATCGCACCGATCATAGCAGCCTGGGGCCAGGGCTGGGGTGTCCTAACAACAGCCTAGGATCGGTGCTCTTAGGAGCACCGATCCTAGGCTGCAGATCACTGTTTCCGGCAATCACATTGCCGGAAACAGTGAGAAATGCTGTGATTGGCTGTTCAGATTTGAACAGCCAATCACAGCGATCGCTGGTGCGGGGGGGGGGGCGGCGACACCCCCCGGGATGATGACGCCATCTACCCAGAGGTAAGATGGCACCGTAACTTTAATGCTGTCACCGCGACTTAAGTCGCGGTGCCGCATTAAAGATATGACGTACTAATACGGGTCTGGCTCTTAAGTCCCAGGGCACAGACACGTATTAGTACATCTAATGTTGTTAAGGGGTTAATATGGCACTCCTTCCTTTCTGAGCTTTCCACTGTGCCTAAAAAGTAGTTCCCGATTACATGTAGGGTATTGGCTCACTCAGGAGAAATTGCACAACAAACTGTGATGTCCATGTTTCCTATTAGCCTTTACAAAAATTAAAAATGCAATTATATATTCTTCACCGCCCAATTGTGAAGTTTTTGACCGCATATGCGGTATTGGCGTACTCAGGAGAAATTGCATAACAAATTGTACCATTCATTTTTTCCTATTTCTCCTTTTTGAAAATTAAAAACTTGGTGGCAAAGCAACATTTTAGTGGAAAAAATGGTAATTTTCCATTTATTCAGCCGAATGTTATATAATTCTTTGAATCTACTGAAGGTGAAAAATGCTCACTACACCCCTAGATGTGTAGAGGGGTAGTTTCTAAATTGGGGTCACTTTTGGGGTTGTCTGCTGTCTTGGCATGTTAGGGGCTCTTCAAATGTCACATGGTATCCAGCAAAAATTGAGCATCAGTATTCAGTTGGCGTTCCTTCCCTCCTGAGCCCTGCCATGTACCCAAACAGTAGTTTTCCACCGCATATGGGGTATCTATGTCCTAAAGAGAAATTGTACAAAAGATTGTACAGTCCATTTTCTCCAGTTACCCTTGTGAAAATTAAAAATTTGGGGCAAAACCAACATTTTTGCTTGAAACATGTATTTTTTCATTTTCACAACTCAATGTTATAAAATTCTTTAAAGCACTTGTGGATTCAAGGTGCTCATCACACCTCTACGTAAGTTCCTTGAGGGGTGTAGTCTCCAAAATGGAGTCACTTGTGTGGGGTTTCCATTGTTTAGGCACATCAGGGGCACTGCAAATGCGACATGGCATCCGCTCTCGATTCCAGCCAATTTTGCGCTCTAAAAGTCATACGGAGCTCTTTTACCTTCCGAGCTCTGCCGTGCACCCAAATAGTAGTTTTCCACCACATATGGGGTATCAGTGTACTCAGAAGAAATTGCACAAGAAATGGTATGCTCCATTTTTTCCTGTTAACCTTGTGAAAATTAAAAATTTGGAGCAAAACCAACATTTTTGAGGGAAACAATTATTTTTTTCCTTTTCATGGCTCAACATTATAAAATTCTGTGAAGCACCTCTGGGTTTAAGGTGCTCACCACACCTCTAGATAAGTTCCTCAAGGAATATGGTTTTTAAAATGGGGCCACTTGTGGGGTGGTTTCACTGTTTAGGCACATCAGAGGCTGTGCAAACACAACATCGTGTCTGCTATCGATTCAAGTCAATTTTGCGTTCCAGAAGTCAAATGATGATCCTTCCCTTCCGAGTCCTGCAGTGCCCCGAAAAAGTAGTTTTTCACCACATATGGGGTATCGGCACACTCAGAAGAAATTGTATGGTCCATTTTCTCCTGTAACACTTGAAAAATGCAAAATTTGGGGCTAAATCAAAAATTTTGTGGGAAAAATTTAAATTTAAATGTATTTATTTTACATTGCTTTAATTCCTGTGAAGCATTTGAAGGGTTAATAAACTTATTGAATGTGGTTTTGAGCACTTTGAGGGTTGCAGTTATTAAAAATAGTGTCACTTTGGGGTATTTCTATCACATAGGCCTCTCAAAGTCACTTCAAATGTGATGTTGTCCCTAAAAAAAATTGTTTTTATAAATTTTGCTGTAAAATGTAATTTTAAAAATGATGCTGATGTAAAGTAGACATGTGGTAAATGTTATTTATTAACTATGTTGTCTGATATAACAATCTGGTTTAAGGGCATATAAATTAAAAGTTTAAAAATTGCAAACTTTTCAATATTTTCGCCCAGATTCTGATATTTTCACAAACAAACGCAAAAAATATTGGCCTAAAATTACCACTAACTCTCAAAATTACTGTTATACATTGAAATGTTTCAGAGTTATTGCCTCATAAAATGACACTGGTCAGAATTGTAAAATGTGGCCTCGTCAGGAAGGTGAAAACAAAGCTGGGGGGGTTAGATCTACATATATATATATATATATATATATATATATATATATATATATATATATACAGTGCAGACCAAAAGTTTGGACACACTTTCTCATTGAAAGATTTTTCTGAATTTTCATGACTATGAAGATTGTACATTCACACTGAAGGCATCAAAACTATGAATGCCAAGACTGTGCACAGCAGTCATCAAATCAAAAGGTGGCTACTTTGAACAACCGAGAATATAAGACATATTTTCAGTTGTTTCACACTTTTTTGTTAAGTATATAATTCCACATGTGTTAATTCATAGGTTTGATGCCTTCAGTGTGAATGTACAATTTTCATAGTCATGAAAATACAGAAAAAATCTTTAAATGAGAAGGTGTGTCCAAACTTTTGGTCTGTACTGTATATATATAAATTGTTTAATTTATGATCAAAGCAAGCTATAAAATATTAACCATAACAGTGACAACATCTGCAAGGAGCTTGTATGTTCTCCCTGTGTTTGCGTGGGTTTCCTCCGGGTTCTCCGGTTTCCTCCCACACTCCAAAGACATACTGATAGGGAATTTAGATTGTGAGCCCCGATGGGGACATCGATGATAATGTATGTAAAGCGCTGCGGAATATGTTAGCGCTATATAAAAATAAAGATTATTATTATTATTATTAACAGTAATCATTTAGCCAATTTACTAAAACTATTTTTTAGACAGTGTGGGGGAATTTATCATTCCCTTTGTGCTAGTTTTCTTGCATCAAAAAGTTACCAAATTTAGTGCAAGGGGCCTTTGCCTCAAAATTTTGCAATATTTGCAACAGCTTTGACCCTTTTAAAAAAAAAATGTAAGCGGGGCTAGCAAAACTGGAAAAGGATCAGCCGCCACAAGACAAATATACTACAATGTACACCAGAAAAATGGCATTCATTGTAGCTGAAATAGGTGAAAGCTTGTAGCTGCTGTACCTCTCATTTTCCTTTTTTAATTTCTGCACCTTACTGCAGCGTGCGGTTAGTTCATAACCCGCACACAAATGCTCATCATTATAAATCCCCCTTTAAAACTTTATTACATATTTATCACAGTGGTTCATGTTGTTTGATGAAATTGGCGCATATCTAGACTGTCTACTGAAAGTTTACTCCACCCATTAGTAGGCTTACTTTTTGTCCGACATTTGAGTAAAAATGATGGTGCATTTTTTGGTGCACAGTATTGTATACTGAGTCACACAAAGGTACGTCCTTAGTAGTACGAGCCACAGATCATGACTAAAACGCATAATAAATATAAGAATGTGGGCATACTAATTCCTCACCCCCTCCCCACACCCAATATCTTTAAATCTCTTTTTATACTGTGAAAGTGGTTGTCAATTTTACTTTAACAAATGTCTTGGAGACAAGATTTTATAGCACTAATTAAAGGGGTTGTGCACTACTTGGACAACCACTTCTTAAATACTTTATTTTTCAATGTAAAATAAAAATAACAGTTACTTCCCTCATTGGCACCCTTTCAGCGATTTTGGCGCCAGGTCTCCCAGGACTTACGTGACATTGTTATGCCACATGAAAGCTGCAGTCAATCAGAAGTTGCTAAAGGGCTACAATTCTCTCACTTCACTTGCACATGCAAGTTTCGTCCAAGGGGAGTAAGAGCGAAGTAGCAGCTGCTGATTGGCTGCAGCACTCACATGGCATAACAATGTCATTCAAACCTTGGGAGACCCGGCGCCAACATTGCTGGAACGGAGTTCAGTACATGCTATTTTTATTTCACACTGGGTAATACAGTATTTAGTATTCACCGAATTATAGTCAAACCAGTGCAAGAACAATTCTAACATATTCACCGACTTACACACTATGGTCAAATAGTCATGATAAAACATCACTTTTATTTTAAACCTCTAAAAACTCCTAAAGTGAATTAAAAACAAATAAATCTGGCCAATACGAATATATTTGTCTGGAAGCTCCCAATAGATAAATTCATAAAGGCTATAACAACTCTAATAAATAGCTATAGTGTCCCTGCCTTGCCACAGAGGTTGGTACCCTACGCAGTACGCAAATGGCGGCCCCACTCAGCATCGGCTCTCTCTGACTGGCCCTATCAGACCCTGTCACAGGATGGTATGTTCAAATATCCAGACAAAAAACTTAGTGTACCAAAAAACTTTCATTAACTGGAATGAGCCACATACACAAGGGTATATTATAGTGCTCCTACTGTTATGCCTGTGTAGCAACTCACTCTGGAAAATAGGTTACATACTAAAAAACTGCAACTGACTCTGGCGGTTCCTGTACAGACTAGATATCCTGACTCCGCGGTCCTTAGTGGTGCCTGCGGGTACAGTGATAACCCTAACCACATACTAGGAGATGGCAACTCCTAAACTTCAGGTTCCTCCTAAAGAAATGGAGGACAGAGCGGAGTGTGAATTACCTACAAGAGAAGTGTGCTGAACAAACGAAAGATCCCGGAGTGAGTAAAGTAAATAATGAATTACCAAACAAAGAGTACAGCAAGTACTGTTAACAAATACACTGTCTACTTCCTAAAGATAAACAAAAGATAGGTGCAAAGTATAACAAAGTGAAAATCCTTAGCTGAAACCTCACAGACTGGCTCAAACATCAATAGAATGTCAGATCACCAGAATCTATTGTGGCGCCCCTAAGGGTTGAGTCACCACAGAGGTACTGCATCTCATCCAGAGGTGTGGTATCCCACTCTCAGGTAAGGATAGAGTGCTGCCCGGGACCCTAACACCTGCATCCAACACATCCACTTCAGTAGGGCAGGGCGAGATTGCTCCTAAGGGAGAGCACAGTCCCTGGTCCCTGGCTGGAGTGGAGGGGAACCAAGTGAGAGGGAACCATGTAGTGGGTGTGGGTGGAGGACGTAGATGAGAGGAGCACAGGAAAGGAAGTGATATAAAAGAGGGAACCAACTTGAAAAGACAGGTTGGTTGGAGGAGGAAAGTGAGGGGAGCAGGGGCTCTGCACGAGCTCTGCCCCAGAGTGGGCCTAGCAGAGAGGCCCAAGACTGAGGAGAGGAGCAGGAAGGAAAGCTCCAAGAGGAATGAAGGGATCCTAGGGGTACGGGCAGTGCTGGAGGCCATCCTTACGCCCGAATCTACCTGGTGTGGAGGGATCAAGCCGCAGAGGGGACCGGCCCCTAAACTTGTGGAGAATTACAAGGCTCAGCTAGGAACCGGAGGCTGCTGTACTTGCAAGGTGCAGTGGCCACAACCACAATTACATCGCCGAAAAGGTGGCCACAGAGGGTCCAGGGGACTGCAGGTCGCCCGACAAGACCTGAGTCTACCGGATTGGGACACTGATTGTGAGGCGCAGGGCAGGAGGGTGAGAGCCAGCGCAGGAAGACGACTGAGGAAGGCATATAGAAAGGGGTCCTGTCAGGCACTCTTGAACTACCTGAGGGATTGCTGAACCCTGCTTGGTGAACGCAGCACGACGAGGGAGGCTGTAAGCTGGACAGTGCAACCTGAGCTTTGCTGCACTAACATCCGCTGCAGAGGACCTGCTCCGCAGCGGCGGCTCCCTTTAGCCGCATACCACAGGTGGTGTCACAAACTATATATATAAATCCCCTGTAATAATCCCCTTTTTACTGACCACCCTGGGTCACGGACCGGGTCACCGCCACTGTTACATCTCCCCTAGCAACGACCGGCCCTGCGCCGAGTACCCCATGGCCCAGGGGGCGCGTCACTATCACCAGCAGAAAACGCTAGTAGGAGGACAGAATATAAAGCTGCACCCAACAGGTGATAGGCAGAGAAATGAAAACATCCGTGTTAAGCTAAACAGACTGCAGCCAGAATAGCAGAACCTAAACACCCAGTGAAAAGGTGTGTCTCCTGTGGCTCTGCAGAAAATAGAGCCGACCACAGAACACAAACTCAAGGGATCAAATCCAGGAGTATGACAGTACCCTCCTTCTACGAGGTTCCATTGGACCCGAAGAGATCCCCAACCGCTGATGCTGCAGACAGAACTCCCTCACTAGGCGGCCAGCATGCAAATCTCTTGCATCAACCCCAGCAATATTCTCCGGGCCAAAACCTTTCCATTTAACGTGATGTTGTCGTCGACGTCTGACACGTCTGGAACCCAACAACAGCTCCCCCTCATACTCCTTGTTCTAAGTACCAGGGAGCTATGTCAAAGAGAAATCAACATCGGCTTGACTGAGGATAGGAACTTTAGAGAAAGCTGTCGTGAGTGCAGCAAAAGCATCAACAGCCTCAGTAGACCAAGAAGTTATCAGATAATTTTATCTGAACAATGAACGCTGTAAAAATGAAGCCCAAAAAGTAATGGCAGACTTGTGACTAGTGCTGATTTGTATCCCACTGATCAGTTTGTTATATGGTAAAATTAATGATGTCATTCAAAACTACAACTTGTCATGCAAATAACAATCCTATATATGGCTATTTAGATGGAAAAATAAAAAAAATTGCAGTTCTTGGAAGAAGGGGGAGTGGAAATAAAAGCGCAAAAACAAAACATCACTTGGTCACAGCCCCACAAAAATGTATGTGACTAATAATAGAGCTTATCCTGTAGCTCACATAGACAGCCGCGGTGCCCACCACCCACATGACTGTCCGGGGGCTCACATGTGTCCCCCTGCTCCTTGTTATGATGGTGTAGCAACTCACTCGGGAAAATAGGTAACACACTCAAAATTGCAACTGACCTTGCCGGTTCCTGTACAGACTGAAGATCCTGACCCAGCAGTCCCTAGTGGTTACTATGTGAGCTGAGATATCCATAACCACAGACTAGATGATGAAAATTCAGACCTAGGTTGCCTGAAAGGTCATTGAGCGCTTCACACAACTCCTAAAGAACCGGAAGGCAGAGTAGTATGTATATTAACAATAGAAGGGAAAGTGTGCTGAAATGGAAAGAGATCCTAAAGGGAGTAAAACAACCACGAAATAAAAAATAAAGGATTAACTACGTACTGTTAGAAATTATGCCGCCTACTTCCTAAAAAGAAAACAGAAGATATGTGCAGGATAAAGAACATAAACAGCAAAGAGATAAACCCTAGCTGGTCTTTCACTGGCTGGCTAAAACTACAGCAGTATGGCTAGACATCCAAATGAGACTATCACCAGCAGGAAATACCAGTAGGGGGAAAGTATATAAAGCTACACCCGAAAGGTGATAGGGCAGACAAATGAGTAAAAGAAAACACCTGTTATCCTAAAAACACTGAAGCAAGGATAACAGAAACTAAACAGACAGAGAAAAGGTGTAACTGCTGTAGCTTGGTGGACAGAGAAACTAACAATAAAGCACAGGCTCAAGGGTTTGAACCTAGACGCATGTGACGCGCCCCCTGGGCCGTGGGGTACTCGGTGCCGGGCCGGTCGTTGCTAGGGGTGATGTCACAGTGGCGGTGACCCGGTCCGTGACCCAGGGCGGTCAATCAAAAGGGGGATTATTTACAGGGGATCTATAGTTTTTACATACAGTTCGTGACTAGTGTCGCTCCGGATCAGACAGTGTAGGGTCAGTGCTGCAGAGCTAGGGAGAGATTTATACTGCAAAATAGTTAGTGTAGGGTCTCTAAAGCCTGCTAAATCAAACAAACAGTCCTTCTCAGGACTAATATCCATCCCAGATATCAGACAGGCAGGCTGTATAGGTTACACAGTGGTTATACCAACAAACACTGCATTACAGTCCTGTGTGCTCCTGCTGGTCAAATTGCTAGACTTAACCCCAGGTCTCAGGGGCCAGGAAAAATCCTTTTTTTTTCATCTAAATCCTGTTTGTTTTTTTTCCTCAGTCAGACTGTACAAATGCCTGTCTTATTAATCTTTTGGTATTCCCCCCCCCCCCAAAAAAAAAAAAATTGAGTGTCTTGCTGACTGTTCAGACACCAATATATCTGTTTAAAAGAGTCTGGTGTAGGCCAGAGAACTAACACTGTGTTTTTCCTCTTCCACAGTTCAAATCTGGGTGTTATCAACCTGCTTGCCTTTTTTCCATAAAAAAAACAGTTTGAGTGTGTCGCTGACTGTTCAGACACAAATATATCTATTTTAACAAGTCTGGTATACACCAGGAAATTATAACTGTGGTTTTGCAGCTCCACGGTTCAAATCTCTGTATTCTCCACTTTTTTGTCTTTTTTGCATAAAAAAAACATTTTCAGTGTCTCGCTGACTGTTCAGACACCAATATATCTGTTTAAAAGAGTCTGGTGTAGGCCATAGAACTGGAACTGTGTTTTTCCTCTTCCACGGTTCAAATCTGGGTGTTATCAACCTGCTTGCCTTTTTCCCATAAAAAAAAACAAAAACAGTTTGAGTGTGTCGCTGACTGTTCAGACACAAATATATCTATTTTAACAAGTCTGGTAAACACCAGGAAATTATAACTGTGGTTTTGCAGTTCCACAGTTCAAATCTCTGTATTCTCCACTTTTTTACATAAAAAAAAAACATTTTCAGTGTCTCGCTGACTGTTCAGACACCAATATATCTGTTTAAAAGAGTCTGGTGTAGGCCAGAGAACTAGAACTGTGGTTTTCCTCTTCCACGGTTCAAATCTGGGTGTTATCAACCTGCTTGCCTTTTTTCCATAAACAAAAAACAGTTTGAGTGTGTCGCTGACTGTTCAGACACAAATATATCTGACGCGCCCCCTGGGCCATGGGGATACCCGGAGCCGGGCCTTGTAGATGCTGGGGGTAGTAGTCACCGTGGCGGCGACCCGGTCCGTGACCCAGGGCGGTCAAACCAGGGTAGTCTATGTGTATCTGGTTTAAATAGTCCGACTACACCACCTGTGGAATGCGGTTATTGGGAACCGCTGCTGCGGAGCAGTCCACTGAAGCTGATGGTGTGTGCAGCAAGGTGATGTGACTCCCCACAGGAAGAGTGTAGCTTCAGGGCAGCATGAATGGATGATGGTGGTGATAGTGCCGGGATCAGTAAAGATAACACGGAGTCGTTGCAGTGCAGTCCTAGGGTCTTTACTGGTGGTAATTATATAGGCCCCAATGGGAGTACTTGCTAGGGATGAGGGCCTGGTCAGTCTGGGAGCAATCCTAGAATTCCCCTGGCCAGGTGGAGTTGTAGGCCTGCCGTTCTGACTGTACTCTGTTGGCTATCCCACTTATAGTCGTGTTGTAGCCCACGTCCCTGAGTGTGACGTGCTGTGCTCACCCGTATGGCTGGCGACTAGTGTTGAGCATTCCGATACTGAAATATCGGGTATCGGCCGATATTCGCGGTATCGGAATTCTGATACTTAATTCCGATACTTTTAGAATATCGAATACCGGAATCGGAAGTTCCCATAATGCCTGCGCTCTGCAGTGTCTCTCAAGGATGACAAGCTGGATGGCAGCGCTCAGCTGCGATCCAGCCTGTCATCAGAATCCCATCCCAGCGTGAGAGAATTCTCCTGATTGTTTAAAAGCCGCCGGGCGGTAAAAAGCCGCCGGCTTTTAAGCAATCACACAGCCCCATACTGCTTCCCAGCAGCCTCCCACCCCGATCCTCCGCTCCCCTCGCCACCTCCCATCCCGATCGTAAGTTAGGACCGGGCGGGGAGCACAGCACCAAGAAGCGGGGAGCGAAGAACCAGGGCGGGGAAGCCGGCAGTGAAAAGACTTCACCGCCGGCTTTCCCGTTCTGTGCTGCGCTTTCCCGCCGGTTATTTCAAATGAACAGCTGAGGTATCAGGTGATGCCGATCAGCTGTTCATTTGAAGTCGCCGCGGTGCCCTCGGAGGGTTCATGTGAGTTCATGCTTGACTGCATTGCATGAACTCACATGAACTTTCCCACGGCCGCACAGGTCAGCCTCACCTCCCAGACCCGTCATGATTGGTGTGTGTGGGTGTCTGTGCGATGTGTACGGTGTGTGTGTGCGGTGTCTGTGCGATGTCTGCGGGTGTGTGCGGGTGTGCGCGGTGTCCGTGCGATGTCTGCGGGTGTGTGCGTGCAGGCAAACATAGGCCGATGTGACACTACTACTCCCATCGGCCTATGTCTGTCCCCCGTCCACTCGTGCCAGCAGGATCAGCTTGATGGGAGCAGTAGTTCCCATCAGCCTGATCCTGCTATTTAAACTGCCCCATATGTTATTATGGCCCCCATAGGTTTATATTTTTGCCCCTATACATGTTTTATTTTTTTAGGCCCCCATATTTTTTTTTTTGTTTTTGGTCCCCAATAAATTTTAAATGCATGTCATTGGTGGCGAGTGGTTACCTAAAATAAATTAGTTCATACATTACCTGTCCCCGCCGATCGTCACCTAAAATAAAATAAAAAATAAAAAAATACACCTATACTCACCTAGACACCTAATTCCCCGAAGCCATCGATCTCCTTTAATAAAATATAAAATAATAAACCACAACCTTATCCTTACCCCTCGTAGTAGTCCACGAGTGTCCCACGAAGATCTCCAGTTTAGAGCAGCCACATAGAATGTGACCGCTCTGAACCGCCGCCGCGGCTAGAATGATGGGGTCGTAAAGCAGCCTCGCGGGTTCGCCGGAGTTCAGGCAGCGCTGCTCCGGTTAGCTGCTTTACGGCCACGCTGTACCGTGAGAAATTCCCACGGTACAGCAGTGCCGTAAAGGAGGTCTCCGGAGCTGCGCTGACTGAATGCACTCCGGTGACCTCAGTCAGGGCTCACGCTGCCGGGAGAGGACGTGTTCCCGGCAGCGTGAGCTTACAGCAGCAATGACAGCTGTCACATCTCCAGATGTGACAGCTGTGCATGGGAGATCAGCGCAGGAACGTGGACAGGTAACTATTTTTTTTTTAGTAAACTAAGAATTAAATAAAATGGTGTGTTTTATTTCAAATAATTTTTTTTTTTCTGTGTGTAGTGTGTGTTTTTTATTTTTAACACTTTGTAGGTTAGTAATGGGGGTGTCTTATAGATGCCCATCATTACTAACCTGGGCTTCATGGCAGCTGGCGCTGACATGAACCCCACCACTATTACCCCCTGCCACCGCACCAGGGCAGCGTGGAAGAGCGAGGCTAAGTGCCAGAATTGGCACATCCTATGGATGCGCCATTTCTGGGGCGGCTGACGGCTGGTGTTTCTAGCCTGGGAGGGGGCCAATATTCATGGCACCCTTCCTGTGCTATTAATATCAGCCCCCAGCTGTCTGCCTAGCCTTTGCTAGCTATTAAAATAGGGGGGACCCCACGTCATTTTTTTGGGGGGTCTCCCATTTTAATAGCTAGTAAAGGCTAGGTATTCAGCCGGGGGCTGATATTAGTAGCCTGGGAAGCTCCGTGGGTATTACCCCCTTCCCAGGCTTCAAACATCTGCCCCAGCCGTCTGCTTAACCTCTGCTAGAGACTAAAATTATGGAGGATCCCACGCCAATTTAATTTTTAATAAATCCTTTATTTTAACACTAAATGACACTTGAGGGGTTAATAAAGATGCAGTCCCTAAATTATTATTTATTTTTTAATTAATTTTTCCCAAAAATTTTGACGTGGGCTTTGCCATATTTTTGTATGCCAGCCAGGTACAGCATCCAGGAACGGGCTGCCCCCAACTCCCAGCTGCCTATTTGTACCTGGCCGGACACAACAATATAGGGAAGCCCTTTTTTTTTTTAATTATTTCATGAAATAATTAAAAAAAAATTGACGTGGGGCTTCGCCCTATATTTGTGTCCAGCCAGGTACAGCAGGCAGGAACGGGCTGCCTACAACCACCAGCTGCCTATTTGTACCTGGCCGGACACAACAATATAGGGAAGCCCTTTTTTTTTAAATTATTTCATGAAATAATTAAAAAAAAATTGAAGTGGGGCTTCGCCCTGTTTTTGTGTCCAGCCAGGTACAACTAGGCAGCTGGGGGCTGGAATCCGCAGCGCTGGGAGGCCCAAGCTTTCTGGGCCACCCCCGCTGCAATTTGCAGTCCGCAGCCACCCTGGAAAATGGCGCTTTCATAGAAGCGTCATCTTCTGGCGCTGTACCCAACTCATCCAGGGCCCTGGTGCGGTGGCTCACTGGGTAATAAAGGGGTTAGGGCCAGCTTGGCATTATCAGCTGACCCTAAGCCCGAAATTCATGGGGTCACGCCAATATTAGACATGACCACCATGAATTTCTAGTAAAGTATTTAAAAAAACACAAAACACCCAGAATAAAGTCCTTTAATTGAAATAAACACACAATTCTTTATTGTTCTAAATTAAACCATACTTACCATCACGCCCATTCCAGCTGAAGCCAACGATCTCCTGCAATAAAAGAAAAATAATAAAGCAACCTCATCCTTACCTTTCCATGGTTCCCATGACAGCTTCAGCTCTGCTACATCGAGATGACAGGCTGGACCGCTGCAGAACGCTGCCATCCAGCCTGTCATCCCGCAGACACTGAGAAGAGCAGGCATGCTTGCGCTCCTCAGTGTCTCGCTGTGACTGCATAAAGATGAACCGAGGTCATGTCCAATGAACTCGGCTCACCTCATGCACGTCACTGACAGCGTGGGAAAATTCTCCTGCACTCAGAGCTTCAGCGTGAGAATTCTCCCACGCTGTCAGTGACGTGCATGAGGTGAGCTGGGATCATTGGACATGTTTCTAGCCTGGGAGGGGGGCAATATTCATGGCACCCTTCCTGGGCTATTAATATCAGCCCCCAGCTGTCTGCCTAGCCTTTGCTAGCTATTAAATTAGGGTGGACCCCACGTCAGTTTTTTGGGGGGTTCCCCCATTTTAATAGCTAGTAAAGGCTAGGTATTCAGCTGGGGGCTGATATTAGTAGCCTGGGAAGCTCCATGGGTATTACCCCCTTCCCAGGCTTCAAACATCTGCCCCAGCTGTTTGCTTAACCTCCGCTAGAGCCTAAAATTACGGGGACCCCCACGCCAATTTTTTTTTAATTAAATCCTTTATTTTAACACTAAATGACAAGTACAGTAATCAACACTGTCACTGTACTTCATATATATGTGACTGGCATGTTTCTATCTATCTAATCTATGTGTGATTCTCTATTCCTTCTATTCTAAATTGTCGGGTACCGCTGTTGAATTGCCGGCCGGCTTTTTTAAAGAGACGGTGCATGAAAACACTATTATTTTTTTTTATAAATCCTTTACACTAAATGACAAGTACAGTAATCAACACTGTCACTGTACTTGATATATATGTGACTGACATGTTTCTATCTATCTAATCTATGTGTGAAGCTCCATTCTTTCTGTTGTAAATTGTCGGGTACCGGTGTATGCCGCTGATGAATTGTCGGCTTTTCGGGTAATACATTCTACATTATTCTTAGTTGTTTTCCTTCATGTAGAATTAACCTACAAGGAAAGAAAGGGTTTATTTTCATTCTGATATTTGTGTCCCATTGACTTGCATTGGTTTCCGGTATCGGAATCGGCGATATCCGATACTTTTTGGGTATCGGTCCGATCCAATCCGATACGATATTTCCTGATATCGGAAGGTATCGCTCAACACTACTGGCGACTCAAATCCCGTGTATTCTTCGCTCCTCTGTGGCGGTACTGGTCCTTTCGTGTGGCTGAGCCTCCGGGCTTCTGGGGTCCAGGAGACCTGCAATCTCCAGCCTTGCGGTATCTGCTCCTGGGCTTGAAGGATCCCACAGCCTTGGACTCCGGTGTCCGGTTCTCGGTGTACACTGGCCAGGATGAGCTCTGCCAGCTCCAGTCCTCAGCTCCTTGTGTGGCACCCCAGGTCTGGTCGCCACAGTGGCAGCAATGTCATGTCTGAGAGCAGGTGCGAGGTTCCCTGGTTAGGGACAATTAGCATGCAGCACCTCCTGCCTCAGTCCAGGGAGGAGAGAAACCGGCCCTTTATAAACTGGATCTGGGGCGGGGTTAGTCAGTGAAGCCAGAGACCAGCCAGAGTCTAGTTCCAGAGACAGGGACAGGTCAGCAGCAGGCTGAGGAGTCCCTGTAGGCAGAGGAGGAACACGAGGCCAGGAGGGGAACTAGCAGAGTTCGTCCTGACCAGAGACTTACTAAGCCGGACACTGGAGTCCGAGGCTGTGAGGGTTATAAGCCCAGCAGCAGAAAACCACCACGCAGGGGACTTCAAGTCCTCTGGCCCAAGGAAGCTCGGAGGCTCAGCCACACGAGAGGGACCATTACTGCCCTGGAGGGGTGAGAAGCACGGAAGGCCCGAGTCGCCAGTCATACGGGTGAGAACAACACGGTACATAGAATCATAGAATCATAGAATGGTAGAGTTGGAAGGGACCTCCTGGGTCATCTGGTCCAACCCCCTGCTCAAAGCAGGATTCACTAGATCATCTCAGACAGATGTCTGTCCAGCCTCTGTTTGAAGACGTCCATTGAAGGGGAACTCACCACCTCTCGTGGCAGCCTGTTCCACTCATTGATCACCCTAACTGTCAAAAAGTTTTTTCTAATATCTAATCTGTGTCTCCTCCCATTTAGTTTCATCCCATTGCTTCTAGTCTTTCCTTGTGCAAATGAGAATAAAGATGATCCTTCTACAATGTGACAGCCCTTGACATATTTGTAGACAGCTATTAAGTCTCCTCTCAGTCTTCTTTTTTGCAAGCTAAACATTCCCAAATCCTGCAACCGTTCCTCATAGGACATGGTTTGCAGACCAGTCACCATTCTGGTCGCTCTTCTCTGAACTTGCTCCAGTTTGTCTATGTCTTTTTTAAAATGTGGTGCCCAAAACTGTACACAGTATTCCAGATGAGGTCTGACCAAAGAGGAGTAAAGACCGATAATGACTTCACGTGATCTAGACTGTATGCTTCTGTTAATACATCCCAGAATTGTATTTGCCTTTTTTGCTGCTGCATCACACTGTTGACTCATGTTCAGTCTATGATCTATTAGTATACCTAAGTCTTTTTCACATGTACTGTTGCTTAGCTCTATTCCTCCCATTCTGTATATGCTTTTTTCATTTACCCTCAATTCCTTCATCTAAATCATTGATAAAGATGTTGAACAATACAGGTCCCAGGACGGAGCCCTGTGGTACCCCACTTGAGACATTCATCCAGCTGGATGTGAAGCCATTTACAACCACCCTTTGAGTCCGATCACTAAGCCAGTTATGAATCCACCTAACAGTTGCCTGGTCCATTGCATACTTGGTCATTTTTTCAATAAGGATGGTGTGAGATACTTTGTCAAATGCTTTGCTGAAGTCAAGATATACTATATCTACAGCATTTCCCTGATCCACCCAGTCAGTGATTCTGTCATAGAAGGAAATTAAGTTAGTCTGACATGACTTGTTAGTTACAAACCCATGCTGACTCTGGTTAATCACTTCATTCTTATCCATGTACTTACATACATGTTGTTTAATAATTTGTTCAAAGATCTTTCCTGGTATAGAAGTCAGACTCACCGGCCTATAGTTCCCTGGGTCCATCTTCTTCCCCTTTTTGAAGATAGGAACAACATTTGCTCTTCTCCAGTCTTCTGGGACTTCTCCTGTTCTCCAAGAATTTTCAAAGATTATGGAGAGTGGCTCTAAAATTTCTTCTACGATCTCCTTCAGTACTCTGGGGTGTAATTCATCTGGACCTGGAGACTTGAACTCATTTATGTTAGCTAAATATTCCCTCACAATCTTTCTGTTTACAGATAACTTGGATTCCTCTATTCCTTTAAAAGGACAGTGAAGATCAGTTGATGTTACATTTTCTTTCTGAGAGAAAACAGATGCAAAATAGGAATTAAAAAGTTCGGCCTTCTCAACATCCTCTCTTACCATTTCTCCATTTTCATCCTGTAAAAATCCTATAGCATCTTTGACTTTTCTTTTACTTTTGACATACCCCCAAAATCCTTTTTTATTGCTTTTGACATCTCTTGCAAGCCTTAATTCATTGTCAGCTTTAGCTAACCTGATACGTGCCCTGCAGGATCTGCAGACTGCATTATAATCTTCTTTAGATATGCCTCCCTCTTTCCATTTTATAAACATTTCTTTCTTTCTTTTTAGCATGTGTTTAAGTTCTGTGTTCATCCATCCTGGTTTCCTTAAATGCTTCCCATTCTTCCTACTTTTCGGGATTGTTAACGATTGTGCTTTGAGAATCTCATTTTTAAAAATTTCCCATCCTTCCTGGACATTTTTGTCCTTAAGGACATCCAGCCATTGGATCCCTCCTATTCTCTTTCTGAGTCTCTTAAAATCTGCCTCTCTAAAATCTAACCTTGAAGTTTGAGTCTTCACATGTCTTCCTCCTCTAGTTATCCAAAATTCTATAATAGCATGATCGCTGCCTCCTAGGGTCCCAGCCACCTTTACCTCCTCAACCATTTCCTCCCTGTTTATAAGGATTAGATCCAAAGTAGCAGATCCCCTTGTTTTCTCCCCTACCTTTTGGAAGATAAAGTTGTCAGCAGGAGAGGATAAGAATTTGCTTGACCTGTTAGTTTTACTTGAGAGAGATTCCCAACAAATGTCTGGATAGTTGAAATCTCCCATGACCACTACGTCATATTTTTTGGAGAACTTGGTCATTTGATACATAAAGAGTTCATCCATATCTTCAGCTTGCCCAGGTGGCCTGTAGTAAATGCCTACAATGGTGTCCTTTCCGTTGTTCTCTCCTTGTATTCTTACCCAAACAGTTTCCACAGAACTCCCAGTCTCTGCTTCAATCTCTGTGCAGATATACGCTTTTCTAACATACAATGCAACACCTCCTCCTCGTTTATCAAGTCTGTTTCTTGCAAATAAGTTGTATCCTTTTAGCCTTTTATTCCAATCATGTGTATCGTCCCACCAAGTTTCAGTGATTCCAAAGACATCATATTCCTTTTCCTGCATTAGTAGTTCCAATTCTCCTTGTTTGTTGCCCATGCTTTGTGCATTTGTATAAAAACATTTTAGTTTGTGATTGGTTTCTCTTCCTCCCATATTTTTATTATTTAAATTGTTTTGTCTTTGTTCTTCTTTTCCACTTCCAGTAGCAGAGATCTCAATAGTATTTGTCAGCTGTCTGGCTTTTTCTGGCCTTTTGCTTCCCTTCCCACATTGTTCTAGTTTAAAGCTCTTCTGATGAGTGTAGCAAGGCGACTTCCAAATACATGTTTTCCAGTCTTCGTAAGGTGCACCCCATCTCTAGCAAGTAGTCCATCGTATAGGTAATTCATTCCGTGATCCAGAAATCCAAATCCTTGTTGACGGCACCATCGACGTAGCCAGTTGTTCACCTGTAGAATCTTATTCCACCTCATTGTTCCATGGCCATCCACTGGGAGGATGGATGAGAAGACCACCTGCGCTCCCAATTCTTTCACTTTCTTGCCTAAGTCTTCAAAGTCACTGCAGATGGTTTCCAGGTCCTTTCTTGCGGTGTCATTTGTCCCCACATGTATTAGCAGGAATGGGTAGTGATCTGTAGGTCTGAAGAGTCTTGATATCCTGTCAGACACATCTTTAATTTTTGCTCCTGGAAGACAGCACATTTCTCTTGAGGTTATGTCTGGTCTGCAGATAGCGGCCTCTGTTCCTCTTAACAGGGAATCCCCCATGACCACCACTCTCCGTTTTTTCTTCACAACATTCTTCTTTCTCCATCCAGGAGGATTCTGAGGGCTTACAAGGTTATTCATTGCTGGCAAAGTCTTATTTTGCTGTATTTCTTCATGGTTCTCCTGCGTGAGAGCCTGGTACTGGTTCCTGAGCAGTATGGGTGCTGACTGCCTCTCGATCCTCCTGCTTCTGTGGGTCACATGCTTCCATTCCTCAGTTTCGTCAGGTGCAGTTCGAATTTCTTCTCTTTCTGAATCATGAAAAGATAATTCTGCTCTGTCTAAGAACTCTTCACCTTCCTTAATGATTTTCAAGGTAGTTAACCTCTCTTCTAGATTTCGCAACTTTTCCTCCAACAGGGACACAAGCTTACATTTCTGGCATGTGAAGTTTGGCTTTTCCACTGGCAAGTCTGTGAACATGTAGCAGGATATGCAGCTCACCAAATGGCTCCTGGACTCTTCCATGTTCTTATTGTTAATGTTCTGAAAACAGTGAAAAAAGCTTAAAAAAAAAGCTTCAAAATGCGCGCGCCAGTAGGCGCACGGTTTACCGATGTCCTCTTTTCAGCTCCAACAGCCAAAATCCAGTGTTCTTTGAGCTCGCGGAGACTCTTCACTTACCCCAAAATGCAGTGGGAATATGCAAATTATCTCCTCAGGACTCCTCCCCTGGTTTACCGATGTCCTCTTTTCAGCTCCAACAGCCAAAATCCAGTGTTCTTTGAGCTCGCGGAGACTCTTCACTTACCCCAAAATGCAGTGGGAATATGCAAATTATCTCCTCAGGACTCCTCCCCTGGTTTACCGATGTCCTCTTTTCAGCTCCAACAGCCAAAATCCAGTGTTCTTTGAGCTCGCGGAGACTCTTCACTTACCCCAAAATGCAGTGGGAATATGCAAATTATCTCCTCAGGACTCCTCCCCTGGTTTACCGATGTCCTCTTTTCAGCTCCAACAGCCAAAATCCAGTGTTCTTTGAGCTCGCGGAGACTCTTCACTTACCCCAAAATGCAGTGGGAATATGCAAATTATCTCCTCAGGACTCCTCCCCTGGTTTACCGATGTCCTCTTTTTTTGCACTTTTTTACACTCAGGGACTACACTACAGCAGGATAGCCAAGAAAGAGTGAAGTCAGCACGGTAGGCCTACAAACTCCCCCTGACCAGCGGGATTTCCCAGTTGCTCTCAGACTGACCAGGCCTCCATTGTTAACCTGTATTCCGGATGGGTCCTTTAATACCACCAACAGTAAAGACCCTGACTTGCATGACAGACTCCGTGTGGTTACTGCTGCTCCCGCGCACCATCACCACCAACATCCCTACTTTCTGCCCTGAGGCTATACTCCTCCTGTGGGGAGTTATACTATTCTCTGCTGCATTTCCAATATCAGCCTCAGCGGTCTGCCCTGCAGCGGCGGTACTCTCTGACCGCAATCCACGGGTGGCGTAGTCGGACATTTAAATATCATAAAACCACACAAATAGACCACCATTTGAGTTGACTACCCTGAGCCACGGGACCGGGTCCCCGCCACGCAAGGACTACAACACCCAGCATCCGCAACGGGTCCGGTTCCGGGTATCCCCACACACACACGGCCCAGGGGGCGTGTCAACTTTTGGCGTAGTCGGCAGGATTTCGTGCCCGCCACCAACGGGTACTGCGTGCCTGAAGAAAGACTGTAAAACTTACTTTGGTGGAGTTTCCCGCCATCCGCGGCCATTTTCCCGCCATCAGGCGCCATCTCTGGGACGCTGCGCGGGAAGAAGAGGGGCGTGGACGACGAAGGCGCGCGAGAACTGGAGCCCCGCCTTACGCACGGACGCTGCGCAAGGTCCTGAAAGGAGCCGAGTGGACGCTGATGTCACCAGGACGCTGCGCAAGGTCCTCAACCCCGACGATCCCCTGCGGAGCCGCAGCCTACAGAAGAAAAGCAACGGAACGTAGGCCATGGTTGACTAGGGGGGAAGAGGATGACGGAAGCGGAGGGAACTGTCACCGCCAGCGTGGCCGCTGCCGCAGTAATGCCGTTCACGATGCCTTATATCCCCGGAGCGGCCTGGTTGCCCCAGTACTCAGGGGAGTCGCATACCCTGAGCGACTTTAAGGAGAGCCTATTCAAGGTGTACCCCCTGACGGAGGAACAAAAAGTGACCATACTGATAGGCCAGTTAACCGGCGCGGCCCAACGAGAAGTAAAGTCCTGGTCAGTCAGGGACAAGGGGACCGTGAAGGAGATTTTAGCCCGTCTAAAGGACACTTTTGATACCCGCACCTCAGCAGAGATCAAAATGAGATTTTATGGGTGCAAGCAGCGGGCCCAAGACAGTATAAGAGACTATGCTTTGAACTTGCAAGAGGCCCTGAGAGCCATCAAGCAGGCAGACCCTGATAGTGTGAGGAATGCAGATGAACTGCTGACTGAACAATTCATTGAGGGTCTGCTGTCCAGCACCCACAGAACTCAATTACGCCTGATGGCCCTGCAGAACCCTGGGTTAGACTTTGCACAGTTTAAGGACAGAGCCATCCGGGTACTCCGAGAACCCGTACCCGGTGGTGTTGCGGCCTCCAGGCGCCCTGCTATCACTTATCACCAAGAGGAGGCGCCCCAGTCTACAGAATCTGCAGGAGCCAACGCACAGAATAGTACCCCGTCTACAGACCTGCACCTTCAGGTCCAAGAACTGACTAAAAGCGTTGCCGCACTAACCAGGACTGTGCAGTCGTTACAGGTATCCTCTCCAGGAAAGATCCAGCTGGCTACCAGTCCGGAGGACGTCCCGTGGCGCCGACAGAAGAGGATCCCGCCGTCTAGAGGGAAGCCAACGGACCGCTACGACCAGGATGGACAACCCATCTGCCGCCGCTGCAGCCAGCCAGGACATATTGCGAGGTACTGTAATTTAAACGGGCGAAACCTGGGGCAGAGGGCCAACCCCCAGGTGTAAGATCATCAGGCCCGTCAAACTGGCGTGACAAGTATGTGGGGGTACGACCGGTCTTGCCTGTGGTACTGGATGGCATTCCCATGAGTGCACTGTTGGACACCGGGTCACAGGTAACCACCATCCCCTATGTGCTTTTCAAGCGGTACTGGGATGACACGGATATTACCCGCTACCCAGATAATGACTTGAGCATCATCGCCAGCAATGGTCAGCCCGTGCCGCAGGTGGGGTTCAAGGAGGTGACCATCAAAATTGGTAAAGTTGAACTGCCGGCGCAAGGACTGATTATTGTGGACATTGACCGTCGTGAAAGTCACCCTAAAATAACCTTGGGTACTAACGTAATTGAAAATTGTCTTTCAGAGATAATTGTTATATTGCAGCAGGTTGCAATGAATGCCAGCTCCAGCCAGCAGCGTGTCTTACAAAAGGAGATCAGAGCCCTGATGAAGCGGCAACAGGTGGACCTGTCTGGTGGTGAGATTGGTAGCGTTAGGATGAGTGACCCATTCCCTATCACCATGCCCCCAAAAAGTGAAATGATGATCTGGTGCCAGACTACCAAGCTATGGTAGAACCCGTTTACTCAGACAGTAGGCCCACCATTTTGACAGCATGGGGGGTGGTTGATGTCCGCCATGGGAGGGTACCAGTCCGCATCCTAAATATTGGGGAAAGAGAAGTACACTTGTCCCGGTATGCCACTCTAGCCAAATTGTTCACCATTAACCAGAACTCTGTAAAGGCCGTGGAACCCTTGACTCCATCTCAACCAGAGGAGGGTAACAGCTCCAAGAAACAAATGGAGGACTGGTGTCAGAAACTGCATGTGGGCACCGACTCCACTCCCTCACAGCAAAACAGGGAGTCTACCTGGTGGTTCAGGAGTACGAAAGAGTCTTTAGTAAACACCCGCTAGACTTTGGGCAAGTAAAGGTGGTAGAACACCAAATCCCCACAGGAGACCATCCACCCATAAAAGAAAGATACCGGCCTGTACGCCCTGCACACTATAAGAATGCCAAGGGTATGTTGCGAGAAATGAAGGAGGCTGGGGTGATCAGGGATAGCTGTAGCACCAGGGCAGCTCCTCTAGTTCTTGTAAAAAAGAAGGATGACACGATGAGGATGTTTGTAGATTATAGAAAGGTCAACAGAATAACACACAAAGATGCGTACCCGTTACCTAGGATAGAGGAGTCTTTGGCTGCATTAAAATCTGCTAACTTCTTCTCTACTTTGGATCTCACAAGCGGGTACTGGCAGGTTCCTGTAGCAGAGTCGGACAAGGAGAAGACCGCCTTCACCACCCCGATGGGTCTCAGTGAATTCAACTGTATGCCATTCGGACTCTGCAACGCACCAGGGACCTTCCAGAGGCTGATGGAGTGCTGTCTGGGGCACAGAAATTTCGAGATGGTCCTACTCTACCTGGACAATATCATCGTGTATTCCAAGACCTATGAGGACCATCTAAAGCACCTGGCAGAGGTGTTCGATGCCCTGGCAGGCTTCGGCCTAAAAGTGAAACCCTCCAAGTGTCATCTACTGAAGCCAAAAGTGCAGTACCTGGGACACGTGGTGAGTGCTGACAGAGTAGCCCCAGACCCTGACAAGATCACGGTGATTAAGGACTGGCCAAGACCCTCCAGCATAAAGGAAGTGCGGCAGTTCCTCGGGTTGGTAGGCTACTACAGAAGATTCATCTCTGGGTTCACCAAAATGGCAGCCCCTATGCAGGACCTCCTGTTAGGTCAGTCAAAGACTAAAAGTCAGAAGCCGCCCTTTAAGTGGGACAAGCTGGAGGAGGAGTCTTTCCGCCAGCTGAAGATGGCCCTCACGGGGGATGAGATCCTGGCCTACCCTGATTACGGCCAGCCTTTTATCCTCTACACCGACGCCAGTAATGTGGGGCTAGGAGCCGTACTGTCCCAGATCCAGCAGGGCAGAGAATGGGTAATTGCTTATGCTAGCAGAAAGCTGAGACCCATAGAGAGAAACCCTGAGAATTATAGCTCCTTCAAGCTAGAGTTCCTGGCAGTGGTGTGGGCAGTCACCGAACGCTTCAAGCATTACCTGGCTTCTTCTAAGTTCACGGTGTACACGGACAACAACCCGTTGACACACCTGGACACTGCAAGACTTGGTGCCCTAGAGCAGAGATGGATGGCCCGGCTGTCCAATTATGAATTTACCATCAAATACCGGACAGGGCGTGCAAATGCCAACGCAGATGCATTGTCCAGAATGCCTCACTTGCAGGACGGGGGAGAGGATCCAGAAGAACTGGAAGAAATTGAACTCCCTGCATTCCACCATCATGGGATCACCCAGTGTTCCCACTGCGTAAAGGAGAGGTGCTCTGCCACCGCTACGTTAAATCCCTTACCCCACCACGGCTGGGCAGAGACACAAGATAGTGACCCCGCAGTCCGCCTGGTAAAAGAGATGCTGACCCAGGCTGATGCCCACCTTGATCCGGATGCTCCAGAAGAGGCCAATCAGCTGTGGAAAGAGAGGAGCAAGCTGTTTCTCTACGAGAGGAGGCTGTTCCGCAGAACCATCAACTCTCGAACACATGAGCTGATCTGGCAGGTAGTGGTCCCAAGGCGGGATGCGGCTATGGTCCTAGAAGCATACCATGACGGAGCAGGGCAATTTGGATGGAAGAAGCTGGAGTTCCTGTTGCGTGAGCGGTTCTTCTGGGTAGGCATGAGAGGGGCTATAGAGAGATGGTGCAGAGACTGTGGCCCGTGCAACCTAAGGAGGAAGGACCGCGCCAGCCAGAAGACTCCACTGCAGCCCATCATCACAAAGCAACCCCTTGAGCTGGTGGCCCTGGACCACGTAAAGCTGGCTCCAAGCAGTTCGGGATACGTCTACGCCCTCACAATCGTAGATCACTACTCCCGGTTCCTAGTGGTGGTCCCTGTCAAAGACTTAACCGCTCAGACGGCCACCAGAGCCTTTCAGCAGCATTTCTGCTGCCCGCACGGATATCCAGAGCAAGTGTTGACTGATCAAGGTCCAGCGTTCGAGGCTGAAGTCTTCCAGGAATTCTGCAACCTGTATGGCTGCAGGAAGAAAAGGACAACGACTTACCACCCCCAAACCAACGGGATGTGTGAGAAAATGAACCAGGTAGTACTGGACCTGCTCAAGACGTTGCCCCTGGAGGAACGCAGCCTGTGGCCTGAGAAACTGCCGGTTCTGATGGACTTGTATAACCATATCCCAGTGGGTTCTACCAACTGCACCCCGGCTTACCTAATGAGAGCAAGACCTGGTAAGCTGCCAATTGACCATTGGAGTTGACTACCCTGAGCCACGGGACCGGGTCCTCGCCACGCAAGGACTACAACCCCCCAGCATTCACAATGGGTCCGGTTCCGGGTATCCCAAAACACACACAGCCCAGGGGGCGCGTCACTTGCTCCTTAGTGTCCTGCTTGACTCCTCACACTGAACAGACTCAGACTCAACCCCACCTCCAGATCCAGTTATATAGGGCAGGATCCTCCCCTTTTCTGGTCTGGAGCAGGAGGTGTTGCCTATAGTGTGTTCCCTGACCAAGAAACTCCTGTTTTGCTCCCAGACATGGTATTACTACCACTGTGGCAACCAGACCCTCTGGGGTGCCACATATCTATTTTAACAAGTCTGGTATACACCAGGAAATTATAACTGTGGTTTTGCAGTTCCACGGTTCAAATCTCTGTATTCTACCCTTTTTTGTCTTTTTTTGCATAAAAAAAAAACATTTTCAGTGTCTCGCTGACTGTTTAGACACCAATATATCTGTTTAAAAGAGTCTGGTGTAGGCCAGAGAAATAGAACTGTGTTTTTCCTCTTCCACGGTTCAAATCTGGGTGTTATCAACCTGCTTGCCTTTTTTTCCATAAAAAAAAAACAGTTTGAGTGTGTCGCTGACTGTTCAGACACAAATATATCTATTTTAACAAGTCTGGTATACACCAGGAAATTATAACTGTGGTTTTGCAGTTCCACGGTTCAAATCTCTGTATTCTCCACTTTTTTGCATAAAAAAACATTTTCAGTGTCTCGCTGACTATTCAGACACCAATATATCTGTTTAAAAGAGTCTGGTGTAAGGCCAGAGAACTAGAACTGTGGTTTTCCTCTTCCACGGTTCAAATCTCCTTTTTATGACCCTTTTGCCATTGATAGTGCGAGTGTAAGCTATTTTACTTCATTTACAATGGGCAAGGTGCATGGCAAGGGACGTGGAACTGGACGTTCTGGTGATGGTGCGTGCAGAGGATGGGGCCGTGGCCAAGGTGAAAATGTGCCACAACCAACAGCCACATCTTCTCGCTCCCAGTTCTTGACCGAATTACTAGGGAAGCACACAACAGCACCACTATTGCGAACTGATCAGTGTGAACAGGATATTAATTGGATAGCAGAATACTTCCAGTTACCTGGGCACTACCACCTCCGGTCTGTCTTCCACACGGTCAAGTCTTAGTAGCCGTGAGTCTCGACTGCATACTCCTCCTCACCCTGATGCTCCTTCCTCCCTGTCGTCAGACAGCAACTGATCCCACAGTTGGACAGTCTGAAGAGCTGTTCACTGGTCCATTTCCATATTTGTGCCCCTCGCCTGCTCCGCTTGAAGTGGTGGAAGAGGAGATCTCATGTAGCGATGGCCAAATATTTGAACAGCCACAGCCACAGAAAGACGACGCTGGTAATTTGTCACAAGAGGTGGACGATGACGAGACACAATTGCCACGAAATGAGGAGGAGGACCGTGGTGCGGAAGTGGAAGAGGAGGAGGTGGTGGATGATCTAGTAACTGACCCGAAGTGGCAGGAGGACACGCAGAGCGAGGCCAGCAGCACACAGGGGGAGGGAGGCAGAGTACCCCAACAGGCAGGAAGAAGCAGTGTGGTGGCCGCAGACAGAAGGCGGGCAACTGTTCCCCGTAACACCAACACGAGGGACGTTGCCAGTACAACCGGTAGGTCTTCCAGAGTCTGGAGTTTTTTAAAGACTCTGCTGATAACCCCAAAAAGGCCATTTGTACTGACTCGCCCCCTGGGCCGTGGGGCACTCGGATCCGGGCAATAGGGAGACGATGGGGGTAGTAGTGGCAACCCGGCTCCGTGGCTCAGGGTGGTCAGACCAATGGTAGTCTGCTATGTGCTGTTGATAATGTCCGACTACGCCACCCGTGGATTGCGGTTATTAGGAACTGCCGCTGCAAGGCAGTCCGCTGGGGCTGATGATGTATGCAGCTGGGATGGTGTGACTCCCCACGGGAAGAGTGCGGCCCCAGGGCAGTGTAGTGGATGGTGGGGGTGATGGTGGTGAGAGTCCCAGTACCGGTAGTGCCGGAGGAGCGAAAAAGCACACAGACAACGTACTGCAGTCCAGGGTCTTTACTCACGGTTAATATCCAAGTCACTTCAGCTGGCAATGACTGCCCAAGCCGTGCTGCGTCCACCAGGTGAGGGGCTCAGTCAACTCCCAGGCAGCTCAGAAGTATGGCTCAGGACCCCCTTCAATCCTTCCTCTAGCCTGCCTCACCAGTGACCCACTTTTGTCCAGCTGCCGAGAACTTGTGCGGGTAAACGTGGATCCCGTTCCCCGCTGTTCTATATGGTGCCTTCCTAGCAGGTTTAATGAGGTGTCGCACCAATAAATGATCACGACGTCCGGTCTTTGGCTGAGGGTAGTTTCTCCTCCACCAACTTGGGATCCGGCACCCTTAATCTGTCTGACCCTTCAGCCTGTATTCTCGTGGGTTCTTAGGGTCCCTTCCACCTTCTTGTTCCTGAGCCCCTCTGTTCCTCTGTCTCTTCCTCCTCTTTTCTGTTTCTCCTTCTTCTCCTTTCTCGTGGAGCTGGGCTGAGACGTAACCCCAGCTCCCCTTCACCTCCTCTCTCTCTCCACTCTCCTCCTCAGCCTCTCACTAGGCCCACTCTGGAGTAGAGCTCCTACAGAGCCTCTACTCCCTGTCTTCTCCTCTCTCCGCACAGACTGAACTGAACCCTGATCTAAGATGGTGCCCACCTTATATACCTCCCTCTAGCCATGAGCCCAGGTGACCAGCAACCAATGGGCTCCTACCTACGCTCAGGAACCAACCCCTATCTGCTCCTACATCACTGGGTATTCCTCCCCCCTCCCCACTCCAGCCAGGGACATGGTCTGTCGTACCTGCATTTCTGTCTAATGGGAGTACCGTTGAGCTGTCCCTCGGAAATGGGGTGAGTGTGCTATATGCAGCTAACTGAGACCGGGTCCATACTCCATCCTTACCTGGGAGTGGAATACCACACCTCTGGCAGAGGTGCTATACCCCTGTAGCGGCCGAACCCTCGGGGCGCTACAGTACCACCTGCCAGGCCAGCATCAGCAGGGGTGACAAAACTATCAGCCTAACCACCACCAGCATGATCAGGCATATGGCAGCAAAGCACTCGACTTTGTGGGGCGAACCCCAGGGTCCACGACCAGTGTCAGCGGGTGTCACCATTGCTTCTTCCGCTGTTGTGCCTGTAAGAGAACCCCCTGTTGTGCGTGCAAGGCTATCCCCTGTCCATTCAGCATGCAAAAATGCCCCCTCCTCTCAGTCTTCACTTGTTATGGCAGTTTCTCAAGAAACAGCATCAACATCCACGTCCACATCCCACCGCAGCGTTCAATTGTCCTTATCCCAGAGCTTTGAACGAAAGTGCAAATTCGCAGCCAACGCCCCACAGGCCACAGTCCTAAATTCGCACATTTCACGACTGCTTGCGTTGGAAATGCTGCCTTTTAGGCTGGTGGAAACGGAATCCTTCCACAACCTTATGGCGGTGGCCATCCCTCGGTACTCGGTCCCGAGCCGACACTATTTTGCCCGGTGTGCCATCCCCGCACTACACAAGCACGTGTCCCAAAACATCTGCCGCGCCCTCAACAATGCAGTTACTTGGAGAGTCCACCTGACAACGGACACGTGGACAGGTGTTTGTGGCCAGGGACGGTACATCTCCGTGACGGCACACTGGGTAAACATAGTGGAAGCCAGGACCCAGTCGGATCTTGGGACGGAACACATCCTCCCCACACCGAGGATTGCTGGCCCTATGTCAGTCAGAGTTCCCCCACAGTGTACAGCTACTGTATATAATCCTCCTCCTCCTCATGTTCAGCCTCCATCTCAGATATCACCACATCATCAACAAGCTGGAAGCACTGCAGTACTGCCTCAACCAAGCGGCAACAGGCTGTGCTGAAACTCATAAGCTTAGGTGATAAACCTCACACTGCTTGTGAGATGTGGACAGCTGTGAAAGAGCAGGCAGATCTGTGGCTGAGACCGCTGAACCTACATGCAGGCATGGTAGTGTGGTACAATGGCCGTAACCTGGTGGCGGCTCTGAGGCGAGGTGAGATCACACACGTACCATGCCTGGCTCATGTGCTTAATCTTGTGGTTCAGCGGTTTCTTAAATCGTACCCCGAGTTGCCAAATCTGCTCGTCAAAGTACGCCGCCTGTCAGCTCATTTTTGGAAGTCGGCTACAGCTTCCACTGCCCTTGCTGTGTTACAGCAGCGTTTGCAGCTTCCGGCACACCGACTGGTGTGTGATGTTCCCACACATTGGAACTCTACCCTCCACATGTTGCAAAGAATTTGTGAGCAGAAGAGAGCAGTTGTGGAGTACCAGCTGCAACAAGGCCGTCAATATTCAGGTCAGACTCCACATATAAGCCCTCAGGAGTGGACCTGGATGTCTGACATATGTACCATCCTGACAAACTTTGAGGAGTCCACCAAGATGGTGAGTGGCGATGACTCCATCATTAGCGTCAGCATCCCACTTGTCTGTCTTGTGCAACGCTCTCTGCAGAGAATTAAAGAGGAGGCATTGCAGCCAGAGTATGATGAGATGGATCAAGAACCCATAGCAGGCGATTACACACAGCCCAGCCTCATCTCATCCCAACGTGCATTGGGGGACAATGAGGGAGAGGAGGAGGAGGAAGAACAGGAGCTGGTATCATGCGCTGTAGACGGTAGTACCTGTACAACTGTCATACCGTCGGTTCAACGTGGGTGGCCTGAGGACAGGGGGGAGGAGGAGGAGGAGAGCATGGTCAGCCGTCATCTTGGTGAGGACACGAAAGTCTTGGCCGTTACCAGTCTGGCACGCATGGCTGACTTTATGTTACGCTGCCTTAACCATGACCCTCGCGTTGTCAAAATGTTGGGTGACAGTCATTACTGGTTGGTGACACTTTTAGACCCCCGCTACACGGGGAACTTTCACTCTCTTATTCCTGAGGTGGAGAGGTCTACAAAAATGGGGCAGTACCAGAAGGCCCTTGCTGCAGAACTGTTAAAAAAATTCCCATCTGAACACGCTAGCGGCAGAGGTCACAGTTCATTGACCAACCAAGGCGTACAGGCGAGAGAGACGCAACTCCAATCCAGCAGAGGCAGGGGAACACTGTCAATGTTCTGGGACAGTTTTCTGAGACCCGCCCATCTTACAGGCCCTGAGGTACGGGGTACTCTCACAAGGAGTGGAAAGTTTCAAAAGATGGTGAGGGAGTACCTTGCTGACCGTACCAGCGTCCTCCGTGATTCCTCTGTGCCTTTTAATTATTGGGTATCCAAGCTGGACACTTGGAATGAACTCGCTCTGTACACCTTGGAGGTCCTGGCCTGCCCTGCCTATGTTATCGGAGCGTGTTTTTAGTGCCGCTGGGGGAATTATAACTGATAAGCCTGTCAAATGACAATGCTGACAAGCTGACCCTTATCAAAATGAACAAGGGCTGGATTGGCCAGACTTTTCATCACCACCAAATGACAGCAGAGTAACATAAAGTCAAATCCACTGTGTTGTTTCAGGAGGTGTATTCCCATGCACCGCTTCACACCCACACATGGGTATACGCTTCCTCATTTCGCCTGTTTTTTGCTCTTCTCCTTATCCCCAGCGTACACGACCACTATACAACCAGGGTGACTGTGGTCCGTGTTGCCAGCATTGCAGGTTCCTCTGTCCTAATTTTTGGCAGCTTTTGTTTGGAAGCCATAGGCATAGACTGTGGGAGACCCACTCCCCAATAATGGAAATAATGTTTTTAATATCCTGTACTGCATGGCTCTTGTAAGGGGAATTAAAACCATCTTGTTAAGCTACTGTGACCTCCACGTCTCTTCCAAGGGGCATTAAAACCGTCTTCTTAAGCTACTGTGACCTCCACGTCTCTTCCATGGGGCATTGATATTGTCTTTTTATTCCACTGCGACCTCCACCACTCTTCCAAGGGGCATTAAAACCGTCTTGTTAAGCTACTGTGACCTCCACGTCTCTTCCAAGGGGCATTAAAACCGTCTTGTTAAGCTACTGTGACCTCCACGTCTCTTCCATGGGGCCTTGATATTGTCTTTTTATTCCACTGCGACCTCCACCACTCTTCCAAGGGGCATTAAAACCGTCTTGTTAAGCTACTGCGACCTCCACCACTCTTCCAAGGGGCATTGATATTGTCTTTTTATTCCAGTGCGACCTCCACCACTCTTCCAAGGGGCATTAAACCGTCTTGTTAAGCTACTGTGACCTACACGTCTCTTCCAAGGGGCATTGATATTGTCTTTTTATTCCACTGCGACCTCCACCACTATTCCAAGGGGCATTGATATTGTCTTTTTATTCCACTGCGACTTCCACCACTCTTCCAAGGGGCATTAAAACCGTCTTGTTAAGCTACTGTGACCTCCACGTCTTTCCAAGGGGCATTAAAACCATCTTGTTAAGCTACTGTGACCTCCAGGTCTTTTCCAAGGGGCATTAAAACTGTCTTGCTAAGCTACTGTGACCTCCACGTCTCTTCCAAGGGGCATTAAAACCGTCTTGTTAAGCTACTGTGACCTCCACGTCTCTTCCACGGGGCATTGATATTGTCTTTTTATTCCACTGCGACCTCCACCACTCTTCCAAGGGGCATTGATATTGTCTTTTTATTCCACTGCGACCTCCACCACTCGTCCAAGGGGCATTGATATTGTCTTTTTATTACACTGCGACCTCCACCACTCTTCCAAGGGGCATTAAAACCATCTTGTTAAGCTACTGCAACCTCCACCACTCTTCCAAGGGGCATTGATATTGTCTTTTTATTCCACTGTAACCTCCACCACTCTTCCAAGGGGCATTAATATTATCTTTTTATTCCACTGCGACCTCCACCACTCTTCCAAGGGGCATTGATATTGTCTTTTTATTCGACTGTGACCTCCACCACTCTTCCAAGGGGCATTAAAACCGTCTTGTTAAGCTACTGTGACCTCCACGTCTTTTCCAAGGGGCATTAAAACTGTCTTGTTAAGCTACTGTGACCTCCACGTCTCTTCCAAGGGGCATTGATATTGTCTTTTTATTCCACTGCGACTTCCACCACTCTTCCAAGGGGCATTAAAACCATCTTGTTAAGCTACTGTGACCTCCACGTCTTTTCCAAGGGGCATTAAAACAGTCTTGTTAAGCTACTGTGACCTCCACGTCTTTTCCAAGGGGCATTAAAACTGTCTTGTTAAGCTACTGTGACCTCCATGTCTCTTCCAAGGGGCATTAAAACCGTCTTGTTAAGCTACTGTGACCTCCACGTCTCTTCCACGGGGCATTGATATTGTCTTTTTATTCCACTGCGACCTCCACCATTCTTCCAGGGGGCATTGATATTGTCTTTTTATTCCACTGCGACCTCCACCACTCTTCCAAGGGGCATTGATATTGTCTTTTTATTCCACTGCGACCTCCACCACTCTTCCAACGGGCATTAAAACCGTGTTGTTAAGCTGCTGCCACCTCCACCACTCTTCCAAGGGGCATTGATACTGTCTTTTTATTCCACTGTAACCTCCACCACTCTTCCAAGGGGCATTGATATTGTCTTTTTATTCCACTGCGACCTCCAACACTCTTCCAAGGGGCATTGATATTGTCTTTTTATTCCACTGTGACCTCCACCACTCTTCCAAGGGGCATTAAAACCGTCTTGTTAAGCTACTGTGACCTCCACGTCTCTTCCAAGGGGCATTAAAACTGTCTTGTTAAGCTACTGTGACCTCCACGTCTCTTCCAAGGGGCATTTTGTAAGCTACTGTGACCTCCACGTCTCTTCCACGGGGCATTGATATTGTCTTTTTATTTCACTACGACCTCCACCACTCTTCCAAGGGGCATTGATATTGTCTTTTTATTCCACTGCGACCTCCACCACTCTTCCAAGGGGCATTGATATTGCCTTTTTATTCCACTGCGACCTCCACCCCTCTTCCAAGGGGCATTAACACTGTCTTGTTAAGCTACTGTGACCTCCACGTCTCTTCCAAGGGGCATTAAAACTATCTTGTTAAGCTACTGTGACCTCCACGTCTCTTCCAAAGGGCATTAAAACCGTCTTGTTAAGCTACTGTGACATCCACGTCTTTTCCATGGGGCATTGATTTTGTCTTTTTATTCCACTGCGACCTCCACCACTCTTCCAAGGATCATTGATATTGTCTTTTTATTCCACTGCGACTTCCACCACTCTTCCAAGGGGCATTAAAACCGTCTTGTTAAGCTACTGCAACCTCCACAACTCTTCCAAGGGGCATTGATATTGTCTTTTTATTCAACTACGACCTTCACCACTCTTCCAAGGGGCATTAAAACCGTGTTGTTAAGCTACTGTGACCTCCACGTCTCTTCCAAAGTGCATTAAAACCGTCTTCTTAAGTTACTGTGACCTCCACGTTTCTTCCAAGGGGCATTAAAACCGTCTTGTTAAGCTACTGAGACCTCCACGTCTCTTCCATGGGGCATTATATTGTCTTTTTATTCCACTGCGATCTTCACCACTCTTCCAAGGGGCATTAAAACCGTCTTGTTAAGCTACTGTGACCTCCACGTCTCTTCCAAAGGGCATTAAAACCGTCTTGTTAAGCTACTGTGACGTCCACCTTTCTTCCAAGGGGCATTAAAACCGTCTTGTTAAGCTACTGTGACCTCCACGTCTCTTCCAAAGGGCATTAAAACCGTCTTGTTAAGCTACTGTGACCTCCACGTCTCTACCATGGGGCATTGATATTGTCTTTTTATTCCACTGCGACCTCCACCACTCTTCCAAGGATCATTGATATTGTCTTTTTATTCCACTGCGACCTCCACCACTCTTCCAAGGGGCATTAAAACAGTCTTGTTAAGCTACTGCGACCTCCACCACTCTTCCAATGGGCATTGATATTGTCTTTTTATTCCATTGTAACCTCCACCACTCTTCCAAGGGGCATTAAAACCGTCTTGTTAAGCTACTGTGACCTCCACGTCTCTTCCAAGGGGCATTAAAATCGTCTTGTTAAACCACTCTGAACTCCACAGCTCTTCCAAGGAGCATTGAAATGTTGTTTTTAATTAACTCTAACCTCCACGACTCTTCCAACGGGCAATGCATTTCCTCCTAATTTTAGTCAGCTTTTGCTTTTCAATGCATAGGTGAACACTAAGGGAGACCCACTCCCCAATAATGGGTAGAAGGTTTTTAGTACGCTGTAATCCGCGTCTGTTTCAAGGGGCATAACAGTTTCACATAATTTTTGGAAAGCCTTCCATTCACTGCTTAGGCCAACAGTGTACAGGACACCCAGTTGCTATAAATGGAAAAAATGGTTTATTTAAGGCCCTCTGACCTCCATGTCACTTCCAAGGGGCATTGGAGTGCCTTGAAATTTTTGGTAGGCATTGCACTCACTGTATGCCCTATAACTGTGTAGCCGAACTGCTCCTTTTGGTACAGAACCATATCCTACAAGACATGTGTGGTTGACTGGCCTGATATTGATGTGAATGGTCCGGGTTCATCCTGCTCTTTCTTCTTTGCCACCACCTCATCCATCATTCATCACCTGAAGCTTTGTTTTAACGGGAGTCATAGAACTGGGATAGTAGCAGGAAAACATCCAGCAATCCTCGGAGGAGGTAGGATATGCGCCAAAACGCTGACCACCTCAGGCCTAGAAGCTACTACATACATGCGCTTGCATTCCAAGGAACAGAAAGCTAAGGAGATGGATGGCCTCATGATCATGAATAATTTACTCGTTGTGTAGAAGGCCCACTACTGCTGCTGTCAACCTTCTGAACTTTGTGTTTAAGCCTGAGTGACCCAGGACCCGCAATCCTCTATTTCTGAAGGACGTGTTGCATCTCATTGTCCAACTGTGTCCTGGCTTCCACAATATTAACCCAGTGTGAAGGCGTCAGTGAGATGGACCATCCCTGGCCACATTCACTTGTCCACGTGTTTGTGGTTAGGCTGTCCTTCAAATAGGGGCGGCTGGGGACCGCTTATGGACACCTGGCCGCCCCCAGGCGGCTGGGGACCATGTGTGGGCACCCGGCCGCAGAGCGGCTGGGGACCAAGTATGGACACCCGGCCGCCCCCTGGCGGCTGGAGACCAAGCGTGGACACCCGGCCGCCAGGCGGCTGGGGACTGAGTATGGATACCAGGCCGCCGACGCAGCCATGACGTGGTGGCCAGATTCCGCCTCCACATGCCTAAAAGGCCCAATTTCAAGTGCAAGCAAGCAAGCAGTATGGTATTGCAGCCTGGGGGTGGGTGGCAGAGAATGGGGGAGGTACAATTGAACACTACCCTGGGACAAGGACTTGCACGGGGATAGTTGCAAGTCTGCATCTTCTGATGCGGCAAGGATCACTTTTGATGGGCACACTTTTAGGCAGTGACCTGGGTGTCGGAGATGCTTCCAGGGGTCTTCCCCATGCTGTTCTCATGTCTTTTCAGCACTGTATGCATGTGTCACACAGCACATGGCCAGATAAGGTTGTAAAATGTTAAAATGACATTTCCTGGTGAATGCATTTGTCACGGTTGAAAGCAATACAAAAGTGCAAAAATGCATAAAAAATGCTACTTGTGAACATAGCCCAAGGTGTGGAGGAGTATTTTTGTTTTTGGCTATTTATTTTACCTTATACACAAGTCTTTACCCTGGAAAGGAACTTCCTTAACATATTTCACAGGAAAGCAGTTTCAGTTTAGTTTTTGAACGTTTTATTGTGAGCCCGTAAAAGTGGCTTAATACCTCTGACCATGTTGTTGACAACAGTGACCTGGGGGTCAGAAATGCTTCCTGGGGCGATCCCCATGCTGTCCCCATGTCATTTGAGCACTGTCACTATTGTCTTGGGCACTTTTTAGGCTTTCTACAGATTGCCGGGTGGTGCTGCCGCAAAAATGCTCGGGTCTCCCATAGACTAACATTGGGCTCGTTGCTCGGGTCGAGCACCCGAGTGTCACGGTGAGCTTGGCCCGAGCTTCGAGCACCCGAGCATTTTAGTGCTCGCTCAATATTATTCGTGACGCCACCTGTGGTATGCGGCTATATGGAGCCACCGCTGCGGAGCAGGTCCTCTGGAGCTGGTGTAAATGCAGCAGAGTTGGTTTAGCTCTCCACAGGTAGAGCTTAGCTCCAGGGCTGTACTGAGATGTTATGGATGTTTCTGGGCGTTGTAGTGCTGTGTAGTGCAGGGGGTGATGGTGCAGCAGTAATTCATGGAGACAATGGAGTGCAGTCTTCAGGTTTTACTCACAGTTGTTGCAATCCAAGTTACAGGTACCGGTGTAACTTCCCACGTCGCGCTGCGTTCACCAGGTATGGGGTTCAGCAATCCCTCAGGTGGTTCAAGAGTGCCTGACAGGACCCCTTTCTATGTGCCTTCCTCAGTCATCTTTCTGCGCTGGCTCTCACCCTCCTGCCCTACGTCTCACAATCAGTGTCCCAATCCGGTAGCCTCGGGTCTTGTCGGGCGACCTGCAGTCCCCTGGACCCTCTGTGGCCACCTTTTCGGCGATGTAATTGTGGTTGTGGCCACTGCACCTTGCAAGTACAGCAGCCTCCGGTTTCTAGCTGAGCCTTGTAGTTCTCCACTAGTTTAGGAGCCGGTCCCCTCTGCGGCTTGATCCTTCCACACCAGGTAGATTCGGGCGTACGGGTGGCCTCCAGCACTGCCCGTACCCCTAGAATCCCCTCGTTCCTCCTGGAGCCTTCCTTCCTGCTCCTCTCTCTTTCTTCCTCTCCTCAGTCTTGGGCCTCCCTGGCTAGGCCCGCACTGGTGCAGAGCTCGTGCAGAGCCCCTGCTCCCTCTACTCCTCCTTCTCAGACTGGCTTCTCGGACTCTCCTCACTTTCCAAGATGGTTCCCTCTTTTATATCTTCCTAACAAGTGCTCCCCTGAACTTCTTACACCACCCACACCCACTACATGGTTCCCCCTCACTTGGTTCCCCTCCAGTCCAGCCAGGGACCCGGGACTGTGCTCTCCCTTAGGAGCAATCTCGCCCTGCCCTACTGAAGTGGATGTGTTGGATGCAGGTGTTAGGGTCCCGGGCAGCACTCTATCCTTACCTGAGAGTGGGATACCACACCTCTGGGTGAGATGCAGTACCTCTGTGGCGACTGAACCATCAGGGGCGCCACACATGACTGTACCCCCCTTCTACAAGGGGCCACTGGACCCACTGAGATCTAATGTTAAGAATTGAAAACAGGCTCTTCACAATTATTAATGCATATGCTGATAATCAAAGTCAAGCCCAATTCTTACTTGACCTAATAGACAAAGCACTTCCCATAGTCTAGGGTACAGTGATTCTATGTGGAGATCTCAATTTAACATTAGACCTCACCTTAGATAACTTATCAGGTAAAGCATCCCTATGCCACTCAACTAACAAAAAAGAAAAACGTGCTTTTCTTCAGTTACAATTCTGTTATGTATGGCGTCTCACGCACCCGACTGTCAAAGGTAAAGTCGTGGTAGCCCCTTACAAGAAGAGCTAATTTGGATTGAGATACAAATTATCTCCAAATCTGCCATCTTTGGTACAAATTAAATAAATAAAATAAAATAAATACGATGCATCGGAGAAAAGAAAATAACACACAGCCACTGTCTGAGTGTACAATTCTTGTCTGCCCTCAGATCCCAAGCAACAAGTATTTTATTACACCCTCAGAAGAAAGGGGATGACTACGTGCCTTTCCTAACACAGAAAGTATTTTAATTGGAAATCACTATGTCGTAAATTCTGGAAACTGATGCAGATGTCCTTGAATTAAACTAGCTCTGTCCAATTAACTATGCACTGGAAAAAAAAAACAGAGGAAAGCTGTAACAGAAAGACAGCTCTATATAACATACAATGCCCCGTGTTAATGCTTTTATGAATAACACTTATAAAGCTAATATTAAAATATTAAATTATCAAATATATATAGGTAGATTTAATTGTTTAAAATAATAATCAAATTAAGGTATAAATATTTACCATAACAATTCCTTCCTTTTTATTATTTACAGACAATTTATCCATCAGCTACTTCCCCATGCTATGTGAACCTGGAGGGGACAGATCCCGTTCACCGACGGATACCTTGTTTAAATGTCATCATATGTGTTTACTGGAGGAGCACTGTGATATTTTGCTGAAGTGTTAACTGACGGGCTATGATGTCTTATCTTGCACATCTCTCTATATAGTGATGTCATAACAAATATACCAGATCTAGCTGTTATATTCATTAGCAGTACCAACATTTATGTAATGAAAGGGTAAATAAATATACTCTTATTCCCTATCCCCATTTCCACTATATGAGGTCTACCATTACGTCTGGGGTGGTTGTCTGCAGCTCATTTGTATAGAGAATATTTGGGGACAGCATTTATATCTAGGTCACCATGCAGAAGTATGAATGCAGCAGGCATAAGGCATGCTAAGGTGCGGGTTCCCTCTGCACCTGAGAAAAGCCATTTATAGGCCTGGTGACCACATACTAGATATAAATCCTTAGGGAATATGCAGGGTATGATATCAATTGGTCTCCCAAGACAATGTATATAAGTCAAAAGTCCTTGCATCGGAGGTTTGGCACACCAAGTTCGGTTGTTTGGAAAACCAACCTCATTCCTTCAGCATGTCTTAGACTCAGAAGGGTAATTAAATGGGTCAAGTCGTTCACAAGTCTGGGCAGAATCTGTAAGCCAGAACTCACTTTTGTCCAAAACTCCATGGTTATTTTTCTGAAAAAGTCTATCATCATGAATCATAGAAGTGCTCTCACACCTTTCCTAGTCCTCGGAGTGTGGGCATCACAGGCTTTACTGGAATCTCACCTACTGGAAACTTCTTAACCCTGTGTGTTATAAATTTACCTTGTACTAGGTCCAGCTCATATCAATGTTTTAAGCTACCCATAAGATTTATCTGTAACCATGGACTCTCCACCCACCTCACAATCTTGGCCAATACCACATGGCTGCTAGTGAGGTTTCCTCCAGCGTAACCGGAAGTATCAAAAGTCTCTTCATGGAAACAGCTATAGTTGAAAGCCTCATATGGGGTTAGGGTCACTGCGAGATATGACATAGTATTACAGGATATTGGGCTATGGGTGCATATTCAGCAGTTCTTAGGACAGTCTTTAGAGTCCATATCTCGCAGCAGGACTTGGTGATACTTATCAGTTTGTTGTCCCAGTCCTCTTTTAGTACTTCATTGAGAGTTAGGGCAAGGGATGCAATTGCCATCAGCATGGTCCAAAGGGGCAGGGTCATCATCTTTGCTGCTGCCGGGGATCAGGACCTTTTTCACTGGATGGCGTTGATCCAAGCATCTTTGCCTTGGAGCTTGACAGAAGTGGCAGGGGTCAGTAGTATGTGAAATGGCTCACTGTATCTGGGTTCCAGTGGTCTCCTCATATATGTCTCTTGACCATGACCCAGTCTCCTGGTACCAATGTGTGTTTGTGCCGGTTATACAGTTGGGGTCTGGGATAGAGGAAAGAACACGTTTATGAGTAACAGTCAAATGTTTGTGCAACTCCAAGACATATTCAGTGAGGGAACTGTAGGAGGCCTGCAGCCGCTGAGGGAAATACAACCCTGTCTTAGTATTTCAAACAGTGACAGCTTCTCTCTACCCCTTGGGGTGGTCCTCACTGAATATAATGCAATGGGCATATAATCTACCCAGGACAAGTGTGCTTCCTCCATGCACTTCTAGATTTTTAATTTCAGAGTGCCATTAAGGCGTTCCACCTTCCCACTACTTTGTGAGTGATAGGGAACATGGAAAACCTGTTTTATCCCCAGAGTGGCCATGATCTGTTTCATCAGTTCTGCAGTGAAGTGCGTGCCTCTGTCACTCTCTATGGTTTGGGCACCCAATATCTACAAACCACCTCACTTATCATTTTTTCTTTTGTGTTCGTTTTGGTCACCAAAGCTTCAGGTAACCAAGAGAAGAGATTGATGCATACCAGGATGTATTCATAAGTACCCACCTTAGGTAGCTGTATGTAGTCCACCTGCAGTGTCTGAAACGGGTAATCTGCTTTTGGTGTGCATTTTGTGGGACTCAAATAGGTCTACCGGGGTTATGGTTCGCACAAACGAGACATACTTTGTAGGCGCATTCGGGAACCCTGGGGAGCACCAGTTTTGTAGCACCACTGCACACATAACACCCTTTGAGTTGTTCACAGGGGGAATGTGCTAGGGCAGCCATCATGGGGAACAGGCAGCGTGGGAGGCAAATCAAGGTGTTTACCTGCCATACCCCTGACTCTGACTGTAGAGCACCCGCTTTGGCCCATGCGTTCTGTTCGTGTGGGGGAGCCTGGGTCTGAAAGACCTGCAGTAGTTCACGATCAACTGCCACTGGGGCTGGTGCGGTGACAGTCTCCTTTGTTAAAAGGGTGCTTTCCACACTTTTGGTCACTGAGTTCCCGAGCAGGGCCGTGTCTGCTATGGCCAATATTCAAGTCAAAGGTAGTCGTGCTGCTTCCTTAGCTGCCTGGTTGACAAAGGCAATCCCTACTGCAAAGGGAGTTTGTTCAGTGTGTGTGCTGATAGATGCCCTTCAGGGAAGGGTGAGTGCTGTGAGTAGCTGTTCTACTGCCTCATAGGTTAGCCAGCAGAGGCCAGAAAATTACAGCTCCGCCAAATGGCGCCAAAGTCATGTGCAACGCTTTTAAACATATCTCGAGTCTGAAAATGCATTAATCTCTTTTTCCAGATTGCATGCTGCAGTGGGTACCTTCAGCTCAGCCTCTGATGTAGAGCAGCTGGAGGAGAGTGGTTCATGTATTACTGCCTTACCATTGTGGACTGCTGCATACCCTGTGATGAACCGTCCTTGATCGTTGTTCCAAGCTCTGGAATCATCTACAAAATACTCAGTAGAGGGGTTAGTGAGTGGTACAACAGTGATATTTAACAAGCCCTATGTTTCTGCCTCCATCAATGCCGGACAGTCATGATCATGTGTCAGTGTCAAACTGAACTTCCTCATCTACTAGTTTAAAGGGGCAGGTTTTGGATCAGTCCCTCCCTCTCCTCCACCCTGATATTCTCCTCCCTTTTCTATATCCACTGGTAGTCATGTAGCTGGATTTAGAACATTACAGCATTTAATAGTTATATGGGGGGATATTAACCCCTTTACAACCCAAGGTGGTTTGCACGTTAATGACCAGGCCAATTTTTACAATTCTGACCACTGTCATTTTATGAGGTGATTACTCTGGAATGCTTCAACGGATCCCCCTGATTCTGAGAATGTTTTTTCGTGACATATTGTACTTCATGATTGTGGTAAAATTTCTTCGATATCACTTGTGTTTATTTGTGAAAAAAACAGAAATTTGGCAAAAATTTTTCAATTTTCAAAATTTGAATTTTTATGCCCTTAAATCAAAGAGATATGTCACACAAGATAGTTAATAAATAACATTTCCCACATGTCTACTTTATATCAGTACAATCTTGGAACCAATTTTTTTTTTTTATTAGGGAGCTATAAGGGTTAAAAGTTGACCAGCGATTTCTCATTTTTCCAACAAAATTTACAAAACCATTTTTTTAGGGACCACATCACATTTGCAGTCACTTTGAGAGGTCTTTATGACAGAAAATACCCAAAAGTGACACCATTCTAAAAAGTGCACCCCTCAAGATGCTCAAAACCACATTCAAGAACTTTATTAACCCTTCAGGTGCTTCACAGGAATTTTTGGAATGTGGAAGAAAAAAATTAACATTTAACTTTTTTCACAAAAATGTTATTTTAGACCCAATTTTCATTATTTTTGCAGGGGTAACAGGAAAAAATGGACCCCAAAATTTGTTGTGCAATTTCCCCTGAGCACACAGATACCCCATATGTGGGGAAAAAACACTGTTTGGGCGCACGGCAGGGTTCGGAAAGGAAGAAGCGCCATTTGACTTTTTGAATGTAAAATTTGCTTGAATAATTAGCGGACGCCATGTTGCGTTTGGAGAGCCCCTGATGTGCCTAAACAGTGGAAGCCCCCCACAAGTGACACCATCTTGGAAACTAGACCCCTCAGGGAACTTATCTAGATGTGTGGTGAGCACCTTGAACCCCCAGGTGCTTCACAGAAGTTTATAACATTGAGCCGTAAAAATAAAATTTTCACATTTTTCCCACAAAAATGTTTTTCAGCCCCCAATTTTGCATTTTCATAATGGTAACAGGAGAAATTGCACCACGCAGTTTGTTGTGCAATTTCTCCTGAGTAAGCAGATACCCCATATGTGGGGGAAAAACACTGCTTGGGCATACGGCAGGGTTCGGAAGGGAAGGAGCCCCATTTGACTTTTTGAATGTAAAATTTGCTTGAATAATTAGCGGATGAGCCTCTGATGTGCCTAAACAGTGGAAACCCCCCACAAGTGACACCATTTTGGAAACTAGACAGGGAACTTATCTAGATGTGTAGTGAGCACCCTTAACCCCCAGGTGGTTCACAGAGTTTTAAAACATGGAGCCATGAAAATAAAAAAATCTAACTTTTTCCACAAAAATTATGTTTTAGCCCCAATTTTTTATTTTCACAAGGGTAAGAGGAGAAAATGGAAATCAAAAACTTTTGTGTAATGTCTCCTGAGTACGCCAATATCCCATATGTGGGGAAAATACAGTGTTTGGGCGCACGGCAGAGTTCAGAAGGGAAGGAGCACTGTGTGACTTTTTGAACGCAAAATTGGCTGGTATCGAGAGCGGACGCCATGTCACGTTTGGAGAGCCCCTGATGTGCCTAAATAGTGGAAACCCCACACAAGTGACCCATTTTGGAAACTACACCCCTCAAGGATTTTATCAAGGGGTGTAGTGAACATTTTGAACCCAGAGGTATGACACAGAATTTGATAACATTAGGTCATCACATTGAATAAGTTGTCATTAGTCTTGAGCGCAAGTGCTCACTACTTGAGTTTGCATAGGGTACTCAGGTATGCACCATGTATTACGGGTGCTCGAGTGACCTGTTCCAGTACCCGGCCGCATGTTTCACGGATATTAGACACCCAAAAAAACCATGCGGTGATCGCTCGTGCATCGTGGGCAATTCCCGCGAGTTTTTTTTGGCCACGAAGCATATGGGGTGGAGACTCGAGCATGTCACTTGAGCACCCGCAATACTCAGTGCATACCCGAGCACCCGATGCAAACTCAAGTAGCGAGCACTTGCGCTCAACACTAGTCGCCATATTGTCATCTTTTCTTTTTTAACTTTTGAAAAAAATCCCAACCCTAACCCTAGCCCAACCCTAACCATAGCCCAACCTTAACCCTAGTGCAACTCTAGCCCAACCCTAACCCTAGCCCAACCCTAACCCCAACCCTAACCCCAACCCTAACCCTAGCCCAACCCTAACCCCAACCCTAACCGTAGCACAACCCTAACCCTAGAGTTTATTTTTTACACCGTTCCTTGTGTGGTATGAGTGATTAGACGACTTTATTCTTTGGGTCGGTGCGATTACAGTGATACTAGAATCATATGGGGTTTTTATGATTGACAGCTGTCACACACTAAAAGACGCATTTTTTTGTAAAATCTAGTTTTTGCATCGCCATATTTTGAGCGCTATAATTTTTCCATATTTTGGCCGACAGAGTTATGTGATGGCTTGTTTTTTGCGGGATGAGTTGACGTTTTTATTGGTGCCATTTTCAGGCATGTGACATTTTTTGATCGCTTTCTATTCCGATTTTTGGTAGGCAGGAACTGTTTTTTCTTTTTAAATTTTTATGCTCTTCCGCATGTGGTAAAATTGGTAAGGTAGCTTAATTTTTCGGGTCAGTACGTTTACAGCGATACCACATTTATATCATTTTTCTATGTTTAGGCGCTTTTACACAATAAAAGCTATTTTATAGAAAAAATATTTTTTTGCATAGCTTTATTCTGAGAGCTAGAACTTTTTTTATTTTTTGGCTGATGGAGCTATATGGCAGCTTGTTTTTTGCAGGACAAGATGACGTTTTCAGCGGTACCATTTTTATTTATATTAGTTGTTTTGATCGCGTGTTATTCCATTTTTTGTATGGTGATAAAGCATTGTTTTTTGCTTTGTTTTTTATTTATTTTTTTACCATGTTCACTGAAAGGGCTAACTAGTGGGACAATTTTATAGGTCAGGTCGTTCAGGACGCGGCGATACCAAATATGTGTACTTTTATTGTTTTGTTTTGTTTTTTCATAATAATATTTACTGATGGGTACATTATATTTTATTTGGTGGATTATTTTTTTATTTTATTTTTTTATATTTTTACAATTTTTTTTTTTTTTTTTCACTTTCTGATACTTTTTTTTACTTTTATACTTTGTCCCACTATGGGACTTTCACTTTTTAATTCTGATCGCCTACATAGCATAGGGATGGAGCATCATCCCTGTGCTATACAGGCTGTCAGCACTGCAGATGCAGAAGATACTTTGGTCATGCACTGCGCATGATCAAAATATCTTCCTGCTGTCTGGTGACTCGGATGTTGTCATGACGACATCGGGTTGTCATGGCAACATCCGGGAAGCAGCGGCAGACAGCGCTGGAGGCCGGGAGAGGAGGTGAGTATTGCGTTCACCTCCCCTTGCACCCGAAATGCTGAGATCGACTTCGATAGGTCACATGATCCTAACCTCGCTCTCCATAAAGTAGAATCCCTTGAGCTGGCCCAACTTGCCCGTTCCTCGGCAATACTTTGAGATCTAGTAGCAGCTCAACAAGAAGCTAACAAACTAATAGAATTGGCATACAGAAGCTCCCTCTAAATTTGCTGTTGCAAATATATGCTAAAATGCTGGTGAATAGGTTACAGGCTCTGCTAGCTAAAAATATATACTTGCATCAGGTGTGGTTACTCCATGAAAGCCCTGATATTAAAGGAATCACCATAGGGCAGACAGAATACAAATGCATGGCGTTCGCGGACGATGTTCTGCTATATATTACCCAACCCACATCCATTCCCTCAGTTATGGCTGAAATAGATCACTTTGGCACCTGGTCGAATTTTATGGTCAATACATCCAAATCTGAAGCGTAAACATTTCCTTTTCCAGTGATACACAGGCGTTTATCCAATCTAATTTTTCCTTTGCCTGGCCAACTCAGGGAATAAAATATCTGGGAATTCAAATTCATAGAGATCTCTCCCAATAATTCAAGCTCAACTTTAAACCCCTACTGGAAAAAATCAATAGAGATTAGTGATGAGCGAGTATGCCTCATTAACCCTTTCGGCGTGCTGTATTTTGGCGTGCTCGGTATTTCATTCATTGTCGCCAGATGTTGGAGGTGTGGAGTGGGAGAGGGGATGATGACGCACATTTGGTGGGAGTGTCCTACAATAAAGAATTTTTGGATACAAGTGGTCCTTCTTCTCAAGAGGATAACTGGCCTAACCGTCCCTAATTCACCTGAGGCACTATTTCTTCTAATGTTATCAATAAAGCAAAGATGGCATCTGCAAGGAGTTTGTATGTTCTCCCCGTGTTTTCGTGGGGACATACTGATAGGGAATTTAGATTGTGAGCCCCAATGGGGACAGTGATGTTAATGTATGTAAAGCGCTGCAGAATATGTTGGTACTATATAAAAACAAAGATTATTATTATTCCCTAAAGGTAAAATATTACAAGATGTAACCTGGACAGCTAGAAAAGTGGGCTGAAGAGGCAACATGCAGACCGGACATGGGAGTTTTAATTAAAGAGGTTATCCACTACTATGGAGAATACTCCAATATATTTAAACAGTAGAAATAAGTTTTTTTGTAAATACCTTCTGCTGTGCGTCTTGCCTGTGAGTGGCGCTATTGCTGACCGCTCACCAGGCATCACATGACTCGGCTTCAGCTGGCTCTGGCATCCGCTGATGTCATGTCTAGTAATGGCTGCAGCCGGGCGTAACTCAGTGATTGATGGGCTCTGGGCAGGGTTTCACAGCACGTCAAATCCCAGCATCCACCGCGCGCTTTCCCTCTGCTCTGCATTCATTGGGAAAGCGAGCGGTGGATGCTGGGCTGTACTTGACCCCCTGGACAATGCGCAAGCGCGGCTTAAACCTGCACATTGTGCAAGCGCGGATGTCACACACACACACACAACACAAGCTGGATAATACTGAAAACTGCGCAAGCGTGGAATTTGAAAGCCGCCGCAAACACTCGGACAGAATGCAAATTTGAGTTGGCGGCGACTACCATGACTGAATACAGGAAAGAACACCCCTATGACTGAATGAGCAAGTAAGTTATAAGTATATAAAGTGGTTTGGGCAAATGAGTACAGCAGAGATTTTCATGGAAAAAGCATGTTAGTGATGCACATTGTATCACTAACTGTGACCTGGGGACAGTTTAAATTATACAAATGACATGACAGGTTCCCTTTAAGGAACGATGCCTTGCAAGCTTATTGACGTAACTTGTGTTATGGAGACCCTCTTTGTTATTAAGGAGAACTTTGAAATAGACAGCAAAGGGTCTTCACATTGCCAGTGAGATTCAAATTAAAATACTTCATCGATGAAGGGAGAGAGACAAAATACATGCGACATGCATTGTCAGCAGGTAGAGTCTTCTGTGTGGCAACTAAGACTCACCACATTTATTAGCTAGACAAAAAGGAAACTACAATTCTTGCATACAACTGAACAGGAAACCAAAATAGACAATCAGTGATAACACGCTTCCCTTGGCCCAACGTAAAACCTTCTTGTCAGGGAATTCACAGCAAACCAGTATCTTAGTCAGACATTCCATGATGCAAGTCTTAAGCAGAGACTACAGTGCTGGCCAAAAGTATTGGCACCCCTGCAATTCTGTCAGGTAATACTCAGTTTCTTCCTGAAAATGATTGCAATCACAAATTCTTTTTTATTATTATCTTCATTTCATTTGCTTGCAAGGAAAAAACACAAAAGAGAATGAAGTAAAAATCAAATCATTGATCATTTCACACAAAACTCCAAAAATGGGCTAGACAAAAGTATTGGCACCCTCAGCCTAATACTTGGTTGCACAAGCTTTAGCAAAAATAACTGAGAACAACCGCTTCCGGTAACCATCAATGAGTTTCTTACAATGCTCTGCTGGAATTGTAGACCATTCTTCTTTGGCAAACTGCTCCAGGTCCCTGATATTTGAAGGGTGCCTTCTCCAAACTGCCATTTTGAGATCTCTCCACAGGTGTTCTATGGGATTCAGGTCTGGACTCATTGCTGGCCACCTTAGAAGTCTCCAGTGCTTTCTCTCAAACCATTTTATAGTGCTTTTGGAAGTGTGTTTTGGGTCATTGTCCTGCTGGAAGACCCATGACCTCTGAGGGAGACCCAGCTTTCTCACACTGGGCCCTACATTATGCTGCAAAATTTCTTGGTTGTCTTCAGACTTCATAATGCCATGCACACAGTCAAGCAGTCCAGTGCCAGAGACAGCAAAGCAACCCCAAAACATCAGGGAACCTCCGCCATGTTTGATTGTAGGAACCGTGTTCTTTTCTTTGAATGTCTCTTTTTTTTTCCTGTACACTCTATGTTGATGCTTTTTGCCAAAAAGCTCTACTTTTGTCTCATCTGACCAGAGAACATTCTTCCAAAACGTTTTAGGCTTTCTCAGGTAAGTTTTGGCAAACTCCAGCCTGGCTTTTTTATGTCTCGGGGTAAGAAGTAGGGTCTTCCTGGGTATCCTACCATACAGTCCCTTTTCATTCAGACACCGACGGATAGTACGGGTTGACACTGTTGTACCCTCGGACTGCAGGGCAGCTTGAACTTGTTTGGATGTTAGTTGAGGTTCTTTATCCACCATCCGCACAATCTTGCGTTGAAATCTCTCGTCAATTTTTCTTTTCCATCCACATCTAGGGAGGTTAGCCACAGTGCCATGGGCTTTAAACTTCTTGATGACACTGCGCACGGAAGACACAGGAACATTCAGGTCTTTGGAGATGGACTTGTAGCCTTGAGATTGCTCATGCTTCCTCACAATTTGGTTTCTCAAGTCCTCAGACAGTTCTTTGGTCTTCTTTCTTTTTTCCATGCTCAATGTGGTACACACAAGGACACAGGACAGAGGTTGAGTCAACTTTAATCCATGATAACTGGCTGCTAGTGTGATTTAGTTATTGCCAACACCTCTTAGGTGCCACAGGTAAGTTACAGGTGCTGTTAATTACACGAATTAGAGACGCATCACATGATTTTTCAAACAGTGCCAATACTTTTGTCCACCCCCTTTTTTAGGTGGTTTGGTGTGGAATTGTATCCAATTTGGCTTTAGGACAATTATTTTTGTGTTTTTTCATTGAAGACAAATTAAATGAAGATAATAATACCAAAGAATTTGTAATTGCAATCATGTTCAGGATGAAACTGAGTATTATCTGGCAGAATTGCAGGGGTGCCAATACTTTTGGCCACTACTGTATATAGAATAGATTGTTTTCCAAATAAATAATGAATCTAGATATAAAAAATTAACCATAACACTTGTAATCATAAAGCCTCTGCCTCTGCTAAATGTAGATGTGAATGATGCATTGTGTACCTGCTATCTATTGTACATATGTTTGAACAAATACAACACTAAAGTTCACCTCATGCTCATAAAGTGGACTGATATGTTCTATGCATAGGCGGATTATAATGAGGGCAATCTGGGCTACCGCCCGGGGTCCGGAGCTCCGAGGGGGCCCATGGCCAGACTGCCCTCATTATAATATTAGGTGTGCCGCCCACAGGACAATGCAGCAGACACGAACATGCAGCATACTCTGCGTGCCCACGTTTGCTGTACTCACACACGGAGACCCTGGGATTCCCCTGTGGTGCGGGCTCCACCCCCTGTTCCTCTTGTGCTTAGTGCTGCCTTTCTTCCTGTTTCCTCCTGCTGGCAGCTCCTGGTGACAGTAAGAAACAAATAACTGCTTCCTGTTCTGTGAGAGTGAATTGGGCATGTCACCCTGTGATCTGCAGGGTATGTGACCATGGGGGGGACCATAAGACATATGACCATGGGGGGAGTCGCAAGTTATGTGACTATGAGGGGGCAGCATGGTATATGACCATGGGAGAGCTGCAGGGTATGTGACCATGGGGGGCCTGCAGGGTATGTGACCATGGTGGGGCTGCAGGGTAGGTGACCATGGGGGGGCTGCAGAGTATGTGACCATGTGGGGGGGACACAAGGTATGTGACCATGGGGGGCCACAGGGTATGTGACCATGGGGGGTCTGCAGGGTATGTGACCATGGGGGGCAGCAGGGTATGGGACCATGGGGGGCAGCAGGGTATGTGACCAAGGGAGGGCTGCAGGGTATGGGATCATGGGGGGGGCTGCAGGGTATGTGACCAAGGGAGGACTGCAGGGTATTGGACCATGGGGGGAGGGCAGCAAGGTATGGGACCATGGGGGGAAGCACGGTATGTGACCATGGGGGGGTTGCAGGGTATGTGACAATGGGGGGCAGCAGGGTATATGACCATGGGAGAGCTGCAGGGTATGGGACCATGGAGCATTTGGAAGGTTTTGCTGAGAAGTAAACATGCGGTCAAAGGAGCTCTCCATGCAGGTGAAACAAGCTATCCTTAAGCTGCAAAAACAGAAAAAAAACCTCCGAGAAATTGCTACAATATTAGGAGTGGCAAAATCTACAGTTTGGTACATCCTGAGAAAGAAAGAAAGCACTGGTGAACTCATCAATGCAAAAAGACCTGGGCGCCCATGGAAGACAACAGTGGTGGATGATCGCAGAATCATCTCCATGGTGAAGAGAAACCCCTTAACAACAGCCAACCAAGTGAACAACACTCTCCAGGAGGTAGGCGTATCAATATCCAAATCTACCATAAAGAGAAGACTGCATGAAAGTAAATACGGAGGGTTCACTGCACGGTGCAAGACACTCATAAGCATCAAGAAGAAAAAGGCTAGACTGGACTTTGCTAAAAAACATCTAAAAAAGCCAGCACAGTTCTGGAAGAACATTCTTTGGACAGAAGAAACCAAGATCAACCTCTACCAGAATGATGGAAAGAGAAAAGTATGGTGAAGGCGTGGTACAGCTCATGATCCAAAGCATACCACATCATCTGTAAAACACGGCGGAGGCAGTGTGATGGCTTGGGCATGCATGGCTGTCAGTGGCACTGGGTCACTAGTGTTTATTGATGATGTGACACAGGACAGAAGCAGCCAAATGAATTCTGATGTATTCAGAGCCATACTGTGTGCTCAGATCCAGCCAAATGCAGCCAAACTGATTGGTCGTCGTTTCATTCTACAGATGGACAATGACCCAAAACATAAAGCCAAAGCAACCCAGGAGTTTATTAAAGCAAAGAAGTGGAATATTCTTGAATGGCCAAGTCAGTCACCTGATCTCAACCCAATTGAGCATGCATTTCACTTGTTAAAGACTAAACTTCAGACAGAAAGGCCCACAAACAAACAGCAACTGAAAACCACCGCAGTGAAGGCCTGGCAGAGCATCAAAAGGAGGAAACACAGTGTCTGGTGATGTCCATGAGTTCGAGACTTCAGGCAGTCATTGCCAACAAAGGGTTTTCAACCAAGTACTAGAAATGAACATATTATTTACAATTATTTAATATGTCCAATTACTTTTGGTCCCTTTAAAAACAGGGTGGCACATGTTAAGGAGCTGAAACTCCTAAACCCTTCATCCAATTTTAATGTGGATACCCTCAAATGAAAGCTGAAAGTCTGAACTTCAACTGCATCTGAATTGTTTTGTTTAAAACTCATTGTGGTAATGTCTAGAACCAAAATTAGAAAAATGTTGTCTCTGTCCAAATATATATGGTCCTAACTGTATATGTGGGCTCTGATACCATCTCATGACATATAGCCACAGTGAGAAACACACAAAGGGACTGACGTCACCCAGCAGACTCACCATGCTTGATGTTAAGGGCAGCAACAATACATCAATTAGCCTTAAAGTGAACCTGACAGCTGATTCATGCTGCCCCAAACCACAGGCAATATGAATCAGTCTATTTTACTCACTTATATGGTGCCATTAATTCCACAGCACTTTACAGACATCCCCATCACTGTTCCCATTGAGAGTCACAATCTAAATTGGCTTTCACTATTTCTTTGGAGTGTGCAAAGAAACCAGAGTGCCCGGAGGAAACCCACACAAACATGGAGAAAACATACAAACTCCTTTGCAGATGTTGTTGGTTTCATCATTTTAGCCAGGTATGTTTTCATCTAAAACGCTGCAGTGTTTTAGAGGAAATATACAATCAATTTAAAAGCCATCCAGGGACCATGCTGCTCAGGTAACTAGTCCAAAAGGCCGGTTCCCAGAAAATGCTGGTGAATAGGTTACAGGCTCTGCTAGCTAAAAATATACACTTGGATCAGGTGTGGTTACTTCCTGGAAGGGAGGTTCACAACAAAACTTTAAAGACTATCAACATTATTCCTTACGCCCAGACTCAGAACACCCCCTTATTAATACTTTCACTAGACACTGAAAAGCGTTTGTCAGGGTATCTTGGCATGCCATATATAACTCTCTTAAAAAAAATTAACATTGGAAATCTTATTATAGCTAAGATATTGGCCCTCTACTGTAACCAATCTGCCAGATTAAAAATAAATGGAACTATATCGTCGCCACCCGTAATGACTAATGGAACAAGACAGGGATGCTCCCTTTTCCCCCCTCTTATACATTTTTGTGATGGATCATCTATTATCATCAATCCATGAAAACCCTGATATTAAAGGAATCACCATAGGGCAGACAGAATACAAATGCAAGGCGTTCGCGGACGATGTTCTGCTATATATTACTCAACCGCACACATCCATTCCCTCAGTTATGGCTGAAATAGATCACTTTGGCACCTGGTCGAATTTTATGGTCAATACATCCAAATCTGAAGCGTAAACGTTTCCTTTTCCAAAGATACACAGGCGTTTATCCAATCTAATTTTTCCTTTGCCTGGCCAACTCAGGGAATAAAATATCTGGGAATTGAAATTCATAGAGATCTCTCCCAATAATTTAAGCTCAACTTTAAACCCCTACTGGAAAAAATCAATAGAGATCAGTGATGAGCGAGCATGCTGTTATGTTCTGCTACCAGAGCTAAGGAAAGAGAGGAGATCTGTCCCTACGATAGAACTCAGCTTTATCCCTACTATGTAACAGGGGACCTGATCCTGCGATCAGACCTGCTAAAGTCCTAAGCTAGTCTGTACGGAGACCTATAGATGTGGGGAAGGAATCCCTACAAGTACTAAGGACTGGGAGGAAAATGGGACACCTCCTAACAGAAATAGTAGCAGACAGACAAACAAACAAAATATATAGAACACTGAGGTCCGTAGACCAAGCAAACTAACAGAGTTAGATACAGAGCACAGGCTAGCTAGAAAGTAGTTATACAATGAAGTCCAGCAAAGCCAGAAGGGCGGAGCAGGATTAAATAGGCCAACAAGGTCATGTGACCAGCAAAGAAAAAAACCTAAGAGCAAGGTTCTAACAGTACCCCCCCTTCTAAGAGGATCCTCCGGATCCCCTAGGACCAGGCTTATCAGGAAATCTCCTGTGAAACGCTCTGATAAGTCTGGACGCGGAAACATCATCTGACCTCACCCAAGAGTTATCCTCGGGTCCGAAACCTTTCCAGGCCACAAGATACTGCAAACTACCTCTATACTGTCTAGAGTTAAGGATGCGAGAAATTTCATATTCCCCGTCCTCCACCACCGGAGGAACAGAGGCAGAGGCGTCACCATCCGACACAACAGCTTTTTTTAACAGAGAGACATGAAATACCGGATTAATTCTCCAGGAGGTAGGAACCTCCAACCTAACAGCAGATTGGTTGACAACCTGAAGCACCTTAAAGGGCCCTACAAACTTGGGACCCAATTTCTTAGAAGGAATCCTCAACCGCAGATTCCTAGAGGACAACCAAACCATGTCACCAACAGCGAACAAAACCTCCTGTCGTTTCCTATCAAAGTAGTCTTTAGATTTTCTGTTGGCCTCCTGAAGATTACCACGCACATCCGTCCAAACTCTCTCCAAATCACCGGAAAAATTCTCCTCCTCAGGCACGGCAGATCCCAACTTGGAGAATGACCCAAACGACGGATGTCTCCCAGAACAACAAAAAAAAGGCGAACAACCAGCAGAAGAAGATGTATGATTGTTCAGAGCAAATTCAGCAAGTGGCAGAAACTCAGACCACCCCTCTTGATTGTCTGCCACAAAACAAGAACTGCTCAACATCCTGTTTTTTCCTTTCTGTCTGGCCATTAGATTCAGGATGATATCCGGACGAGAACGATAAATGAACTCCCAACCTGTCACAAAAGGCACGCCAAAAACGAGCCACGAACTGAGGACCCCTATCAGAAACAATGTCAGTAGGAACGCCATGAAGTCTGACAATTTCCTTGACAAAGGCCTTAGCGAGAGTTTTAGCGCAGGGCAGTTTGACGAAGGGAACCAAGTGACACATCTTGCTAAAACGGTCCACGACCACCCAGATGACAGTAAAACCCTCAGAGGGGGGAAGGTCAGTTATAAAGTCCATAGCCAAATGTGTCCAAGGAGCACTGGGAACCTCCAAAGGACAAAGCAACCCCGCAGCAGGAGTATGTGAGGACTTAGATCTAGCACATATAGTACATTGACGCACCCACTTAATGACTTCCTTCTGCCATCCAGGCCACCAAAAACTGCGACCCACCAGTCTCTTGGTCTCAGAGATTCCGGGATGACCTGCCAACCGAGATTCGTGACACTCAACAAACAAATCTCTCCTAAAGGTCCCAGGCACAAACAACCTCCCATGAGGAGTGTTAGATGGGGCATTCTCCTGTGCTTTAAGAATCTCATCTTCCAAAACGGAGTCCAAAGCAGCTATCACAACACCTTCTTGTAAAATGTTCTCCTCTTTCTCAGCACCGACTATGGGAGAAAAACTGCGAGACAAGGCATCCGCCTTAACATTCTTAGTACCAGGGATGTAAGTAACGGAGAAATTAAACCGCGAGAAAAACAGTGCCCACCTAGCCTGACGGGCATTCAGGCGCTTGGCAGCATCAAGATATATCAGATTTTTATGATCCGTAAGAACCTGAACGGGAAATTCCGCACCTTCCAAGAAGTGGCGCCAGTGTTCAAATGCGAGTTTAATAGCCAATAATTCCTGATTACCAATATCGTAATTCAGTTCAGTCTCCGAAATTTTTTTTGAAAAAAAGACACAGGGATGTAATCCATCCCCGTTATCCTGAGACAATACTGCGCCAACCCCCACAGAGGAAGCATCAACCTCAACCAAAAACGGCTTAGTCACATCAGGCTGCATAAGGATGGGAGCAGAGGTGAACCTCTCCTTGAGATACACAAAAGCTTCAATAGCCTCAGAAGACCACTGAACCGCATCAGCACCTTTCCTGGTGAGATCGGTCAGAGGTTTGACAATACTAGAAAAATTTTTTATGAATTTTCCCTAATAATTGGCGAAACCTAAAAACCTCTGTATCGATTTCAAACCAATAGGCCTAGGCCATTCCTGTACAGCTTGAACTTTAACCGGGTCCATCTCAAAACCTTCGCTGGAGATAATGTAACCCAAAAAACTAATTCTCTGTACAGCGAACTCACATTTCTCCAGCTTAGCAAAAAGCGAATTGTCCATTAACAACTGTAATACCTCACGTACGCTCCGCCAATGAGACTCCAGATCCGGCGAATAAATCAAAATGTCATCCAAATACACAACCACATTTTAGCCGATCAAAGGTCTAAGGATGTCATTAATAAGATTCTGAAAAAATGCAGGAGCATTAGTAAGACCAAAAGGCATAACCAGATTCTCAAAATGACCCACAGGAGTGTTAAAAGCAGTCTTCCATTCGTCACCCTCCTTCATGCGCAACAGATTGTATGCCCCCTTAAGGTCAATTTTAGAGAACCACTTGGCCCCCATTAACTGGTTAAATAAATCAGGAATCAATGGCAGTGGGTAAGGATTGCGTACAGTAATTTTGTTAATCTCACGAAAATCCAGACAAGGACGTAAACCGCCGTCCTTTTTTTTTACAAAAAAAAATCCAACCGCCACAGGAGACTTAGAAGGCCTAATGTGACCGGCGGCCAAACTTGTCTGTATGTATTCCTCCAAAGCCTTCCTCTCAGGAATAGTAAGGTTAAATAAACGACTTTTAGGAAGAGTCGCTCCAGGGACAAATTCAATAGAACAATCATAGTCTCTATGGAGAGGCAAAACCTGCGATTCCTTCTCAGAAAAAACTCTCCAAAAATCCTGAATAGGAACAGGCAATTCTCCCCTATCCAAAGCTGCAATACGCCCGTTACAACACTTGTCATAACATTTATGGCTCCAGGATTTAATTTCACTGGTAGACCAATCCAGTACAGGATTGTACAATTTTAACCAGGGCAATCCCAATATTACTGGAGAAGGCAAGTTATTCAAAACTACCAAATCCAATTTCTCATGGTGAACACCATTAATAGTGAGAGGAAATTCACAGACCTTGAGAGTAATATTCTTCAAAGGGGAACCATCCACAGAAACCACAGCAATGGGGGATGATAAAGGTTCGGGTTTTAAATTGAGTCTTTCCAAGAATCCCCCATCAATTACATTCAGAGTAGACCCACAATCGACAAACACCCGAAATTCCATTAATTTTTCCTGAGCAATCGTGGAAGCAGCTAAAAATACACCCTTGGAATTTAAACAGGCAATACGGGCATGACTGACCATTTTTTTTTCTTTCTTCATACGAAGCTCACAGCCTTTAATCAAATGACCAGATTTTCCGCAATAGAAACACAAGCCTTCAAAAAATCTACGGTCTTTTTCTTGAGAGTGAGGTGCCACCGATCCAATCTCCATCGGTTCACCACTGTTAGTACACACATTCTCATAACCAGAAACTGACATAGCAGAGGATTTGCTCTCATTAACCCTTGCACGCAGTCTCCTATCCACCCGTATAGCTAATTGCATAGCCTGTTGCAAATCTTCAGGTGTAGGATAAGCAATTAGCAGGTCTTTAACCCTTTCATTGAGCCCAGCAAGAAATAGACTTTTCAGAGCAGAATCGTTCCACCCTGTTTGAGTAGACCATCGACGGAAATGAGTACAATATTTTTCCACATTACCTGATCCCTGTCTCAAACGTCTTAACTCAGTCTCAGCTGATGCGACACGGTCAGGATCATCATATAATAGCCCCAAAGCAGAAAAAAAACTATCCACTGATCTGAAGCATGTATCACTAGGTTGCAAAGAAAAGGCCCACTCCTGAGGCTCTTTGCGCAAAAGTGACATTATGAACCCTATGCGCTGGGATTCATCCCCAGAGGACTTGGGTCTCAAACGAAAATACAATAAGCAAGCATTTTTAAATGAAAAAAATTCTCGGTGTTCACCAAAAAATAAATCCGGCAAACATACCTTAGGCTCCAAGAAATGTGCTCCAGGACAGTTACTCACGTGCTGACGGAGCTCGGCCACCTCCAGAGAGAGTCCCTGCAGGCGATGAGCCAAATCCTGAACCGACACCATGGTGGAACAGAAAAATCTTTCCTTAGAGAATTTGCAGGCTGGACTTACTGTTATGTTCTGCTACCAGAGCTAAGGAAAGAGAGGAGATCTGTCCCTACGATAGAACTCAGCTTTATCCCTACGATGTAACAGGGGACCTGATCCTGCGATCAGACCTGCTAAAGTCCTAAGCTAGTCTGTACGGAGACCTATAGATGTGGGGAAGGAATCCCTACAAGTACTAAGGACTGGGAGGAAAATGGGACACCTCCTAACAGAAATAGTAGCAGACAGACAAACAAACAAAATATATAGAACACTGAGGTCCGTAGACCAAGCAAACTAACAGAGTTAGATACAGAGCACAGGCTAGCTAGAAAGTAGTTATACAATGAAGTCCAGCAAAGCCAGAAGGGCGGAGCAGGATTAAATAGGCCAACAAGGTCATGTGACCAGCAAAGGAAAAAACCTAAGAGCAAGGTTCTAACACATGCCTCATTAACCCTTTTGGCGAGCACGCTCGGATGCTCGCCGAATATTTTGGCATGCTCGGTATTTCATTCATTGTCGCCAGATGTTGGAGGTGTGGAGTGGGAGAGGGGACGATGACGCACATTTGGTGGGAGTGTCCAACAATAAAGAATTTTTGGATACAAGTGGTCCTTCTTCTCAAGAGGATAACTGGCCTAACCGTCCCTAATTCATCTGAGGCACTATTTCTTCTAATGTTATCAATAAACTTCTCCAAATATAAAAGATCTGTGATAGGTCACATTATACAGGCAGCCAAAAATGTTATCCCTCGCCACTGGAAGAGCAGATCCTGATCCACCCTGGAGGAGTGGTTCTCTGAGATTTCGCTTCTTGATATGATGGAACATTTAGTTGCTCAATCACCTGCCAATGTTGACAAATATTGTGCGAAATGGAGAGATTGGAATGAATTCCAAGAATCAGATGCATACTGTCTTGCCCCAAATTGATTTATTTTGTGTTGTAATCCGGGACATATTCATATTTCATTTACCTATAAGTCGCTCTGGTCCAATCTCACCCACTTAGAAGATTGAGCAGCTCATCAAAATGTTGATGTTGATGTAATATCTTTCCTATATCCCTATTGTATTATATTTGTTATATTATTTCTTTTTTAATAATGCATGTCTTCCTTTGATATTCATTTTAGGCTTGTGATAAAAATATTAAAATATTTCAATAAACATTGAATTTGTAAAAAAAAAATTCATCTTAATGAATTTGCGCATCTTACAATTGCTCTGCGCCTCCTCCAGAAATGTAGTCCAGGTGTAAAACGCCCTTAAGTTGCAAAACATTTGTGCAACTCTGAGTTGCACTAAAAATTTGTGACATTTCTGGCAAAAAGTTCTTGATAAACCAGGGTCCAGTGTGTACAGATTTTCACATTACTAAGATAGGAGATGACAGTTGGTGCTCACATAGTTCTATGGAGACAGAGGAGGAGCTAAAAGTAGACAAAGACATTCTGCTGCAAGTTCTACTGAAATAACAGTTACACTTTCAATTGCTCTGCTAAAATTACAGCGGCTCCATGATTGGTTGATATGAGCAACAAAGAGCTTCCGTTACAGATGTTTTACTGTATTAATCAAGTCTTCAAATCATTTAGATTATTTAATGTGATTGATAAATGGAGCAAAAAAATAAACAATAAAAAAAAATCAAATAAATTTCGTGTATAGAAAAAGTTTATTTTTTTTACAATAGCTTCAACAGACACTGATAAATGACAGAGACTTTATAACAGTTGAAGAGCACATGTCTCTCAGCTAGGCTGATGATGTCACTGGTCCCTCTGTGATGTCACATGACCTTTGGCTTTGGTCCCTCTGTCATGTCTTGTGACCTTTAGAGTATGATGATGTCACAATTGACTTTGTGATGTCATGGAATAGTCATCAAAATGTCACTGCAGCCTGAATATTGTTCACATGTCTTCATCACTTGGTGGGTGAAGGCAACTTTTACTTGCGCTTGGCAAATTTTGGTTTTGTATAAAATATAAGACCGTATAATAGAAGGCTTGTTAGAGGAGCAGTTCCAAGGGCCATCCTGGAGCGCTACGGTGGTGAACAGGACCTTCTTCAGCCCAAACAGACATCTACGGAGCCGAATATGGAGATTTGGAGGAAGAGAAAGGGAGAGAGAATAGATGAGGTGCCAAAAAAGAGGATAGCAGAAACACCTGAGAGTGAAAAAAATGGCGCCAACCAAAGCATTATCAAGGCTTCAAAAAGACCTGGAAGCCCAATACAGGAGAGTATCATGAACAAGAGGAAAAGGGGAGTAGCAATGGGGGACAAAACTGACGATGGATCCAGTGTGTCCCCCATTACTGACACTGAGCAGCTGTCAGGTGAGTTCAGATCTAAGACACCGAAAGCCAATATTCCCCAAAGTAGCCATTGCCAGGATTGTCCACATTTGGAAGATCCCGCTTATTATGATTTTGGTGCCTTTTCTATTTGATACCCTCTAATATTGTTCTACCCCTATGTGTTGTAATTCTTATTGGAGGCCACATTGCACTATATAGGAATGTTACATCTTATTTCTCCTCTCTCTACCAGGGACAACCCCAGCTGAATCCTCCATCATTGTGACTGGACTGGAGAGCTTCACCTTCCATAAAATGATTGGAGAGGGTGGATATGGTAAAGTAAGTATTCGGAATTGCGGTGACGTCATCATCATATATGTAATATGTCTCTAGGAACATCACTGCCTCATCTTCTCATCGCGTCTCGTGGCAGGACAGGCCTTTCCTCTATTTGTAATGTTCTCTATCCTACAGGTCATGTTGGCCACACATCAGGCCTGCCAACAACAACTGGCAGTGAAGATGGTGAAGAAGAGGCTCCTACTTGAGAACTTAAGAGACAACGTTCTGATAGAGCGACAGGTCCTGGAGATGACTAGGAATAGTCCATTCATTACTCGGGCTTTTGCCACCTTCCAGTCCCAGGTAAGAAGGTCATAATCCAACAGCTCTGAGTCTTCTATGTGTTCTATGAATGACAGTCTATGTGCCAATCTGTGTGCAATGTTCTAGGTCACTACCATAGTATTACATGTATTGTAAGATTATAACCAGTGCCGCATATCTAGAATATGGCAATAACCCCTATTATCGCCTCTGTTTTATCACAGGACTACGTCTTCTATGTCATGGAATATCTCAGTGGAGGAGACCTTAGAGACCTCATGGCAACAAATGCCCCATTTACCATTCCAACCACCAGGTAAGACACAATATGGATGTATTAGATGAAGATGATGGTTGTCAGGAACATCTGGCTTTAAGTTATTAGTCTCTTAGTTTAGTGGATGAAATGTTGGTTGTTGATGATTTTCTATTTTTTTCCCATCAGATTTATTGCAGCTGAGATAATCTGTGGGCTGCAGTTTCTCCACTCCAGAGGCATCATACACAGGTAAGTGCAGTCTTATTCTGTGTAAACCTGATATAAATCCTCCCATACCCCTATCCTCGTGCTCCCTGTAGACACTTAGTGTCTCAGGCCATCATTGGGTCCTCATCCCGGCTAATCTAATAATTATGATATTTTATAAACTCTTTCCTCTATCAGAGACATAAAACCAGAGAACATCTTACTAGACAGCACCGGTCACTTGAAGATTGCTGATTTCGGTCTGGCCGTGAGGAACATCTTTGGCGATGCGAAGGCTTCAGATCAGGTTGGGAGTCTTTTATACATGGCTCCTGAGGTAAGGAAGCATCTACACATCCCTGGCTTATCATTGAGTACAAGGCTGGACATCTCCATGTCTTCTGCTGTCTGGACAAAGTTCTTATTGTCTTCATGTCTTCACAGATTCTTCTAGAGAAGCCCTACAACACGACAGTGGACTGGTTCTCTGCTGGTGTGGTGATATATGAGATGGCTACTGGCAGATATCCATTTTATATAGGTGTAGTGTATGACACCACCATAAAAGCACTGATCAATGATGATCCTGCCTTTCCAAAAGGACTAGACCCCCATATCAAAGCCATCATAGAGGGGGTGAGTATAAATACACATCTAAGTAATAAAAGGGGTAAATATAACGAAAAACACAACAATGCAAATGGAAATCAACTGGAGACTGAATTCTTCATTATTTGTTTCCAGCTCTTGGATAAGTCACCAGAGAGTCGGCAAGTAGCTGTGGACAACATCAGGGATCATCCCTTCTTCATGGAGATCAACTGGACAGATATAGAGGGGGCTGGATCGTGTCCACCATTCCAACTACCACCTGTACGTATATCACCCAGAGAAGATGGTGGCAGCTGTACATCTCTATTGTGTGTCTTCTTTATGACCATTGGTTCTTGTATTTTCTTTCCGCAGCCACCAGTGATGACATCAGATATAATGAAAGATGTCCTATCCTTCAGTAAAGCCATGAAACCACCAATGGCCGAAACAGATCAAAAACTGTTCTGTGGATTCACATTTGCCAGTGACGGATGGAAGGTCATAAAACAGATACCAAAACCAGTAATACCCCTTCGTAGGTGAGTCAGTGTAAATGGGACAGGAATTAGGGAGCTTTTTAAGGTTACTCTCTTATCCTTTGAATCTGTCAGCAGAGTGTAGTGTGGGAAACCTCTTACTGACTGCTGCTTACAGACTGCTGATGGGCCCACAGGAAAAACCTGGAGGTGTTTTCCTATTGGGATAACCCCATTTTATATGTCTTATTGGGATATAAGAATTGTTTCTAACCTATTATCTCTCCTGGCAGAACATTTGGCAGTATTGTGAAGAACGCTTTCCACAATCTCTGGAGGAGAATAAAACGCTGGAAGTGAACAGCTCTGAAAACCACTGTTCACTGGTTGAAATTCCACCATCACCACTAGGAGTATCCTGAGGGTCGTGACTTGCAGTGTAACGTGCAGCCATACCCATTCCTCCTCCCTGCTGTAATCCGGGCTGGGGGTTTTGCTGGATTATGGCGATCTGCAGTGTCCGAATACAAGAAGAAGCTGGAGACCAAGAAAATCCTACCAGGAGTCAATAAAATGACCGTGGGTGGACCAGCGCTTCTAGACGACATGCTGCCTAGTGCTCCCAGGGAAGGGCACTTATCCTTAGGCCATGGTTCCCTAGAGGTTTCCCCCACAGGGGGTTTTTCCTCTCCTGAGTGCCAATGGATAAACACAACAAGAGAATGGCAGCTTGTCGTATTCTGCCCTCGGCGGAGCTCACACCAACCACTAGTGGCCGAGAGGAACCTAAGAGGACATTTACCAGCAATAAACAGGACCATTCACCATCATGTGCTAGTAGTAGATTTATTTTATATCTGAATGGATAAGTATTTTACCTTTAACTCCTTAAGAGCACAGGGTACATGTAATGTGTGGATACATTTTATGTACTTTTCATTGGTACCATTTTGGGACACATCAGACTTTTTGGTTCATTTTTAATCTGTATAAGTTTGTTAACTCTGTTTTTGAAGGACGGGATGAAGAAAGAAATGCCTCTTTGGTACACTTTTTGAGTTTTTGAAGAATTATTTGTGCAGGAGAAATAATGTGTAAATTTGATAGTTCAGGTTGTTATTCTGTAGGTGCAGCAATACCAATTCTTGTAGACAAAGGTGTAAAGTGCAGGTACTCGTCAGGGCTGATTCCTGATTACTATGGGTCACTGCTTCACTCTTACTTTCACCAGTTTTAATAAATGTCCCCCTTTACTGTGTTTTATTAATACAAGCGCAGCCAGGGAGTAACACCTCAGTATGTACAGGTGCATCTCACTAAATTAGAATATCATCAAAAAGTTAATTTATTTCAGTTCTTTAATACAAAAAGTGAAACTCATATATTACAAAGAGTCATTACAAACAGAGTGATCTATTTCAAGTGTTTATGTCACGCCAGGTGTGAGTGCAACACATAGGGGAAAGGGAGCCCAGACACTAGGGAAAGGGGGAAGAGGTGATCTCCTAATCTGGACTAGCGTCACCCTGTCTCCCCCTAACGTCCCTATGTAGAACGAGCAAAAAAGCTTGTAAAAGAACTTCAACATAACGTTTCAAGGATGGAGCGAGACTGCCATCTACTGGCCAGAGACAGTAAAGCGGAACCAAAATATACAAAGAAAGTTGCAGGGAGGGCAGATTCAGAGGCTGGACCCGATCAGGTGACTTCCAGGAAGGAGTTGAGAGAGATAAGAGGCCAGCGTGCCAAACCTGAGGGGTCTTTGGCGCCAAGCAGCAGAGAGGAGAAGACGTGCTCCCTGCGTCCTGAGAAACCCCGCGTGACAGGCCAAATCCAGAGGCCTGAGAGGTGCTCCAGCCGGGCACCGGTAAAAGAGCTCCGGATCCCTCACAGTTGTGACTCGAGTGCTGTGCCTGCTGAGGACACTAGGAACCTGATCGCGGTGCTGAGTGAGTTCGCGGAACTCGACGTCGGCCGCCGACAGACGAGGCCTGGACCCCCCTATCCAAGGCTCGAGAGACTGCCCCCAACAGCCAAGCAGAGAGGAGCTGCATACGTGAGCAGGGCCATCACTTCCACTGCTCACCCACGGTACCGGGGACAATTGGGTTTAAGTACTCAGGTTGGGAGGGGGACGGTTGGGGCTAAAGTAGCACAACGTAATTTAATTGAATTCATCCGGAAAGAGACTCATGACCTAGTGGGAATAACCGGTGACCCCCGCTAGGGCCAAATTCATGGTTAAAGAACTTGTGTGGTGCTTCTCATGCTTGAGGGCATCACCTTACTTTAAGAGACTGCGCCTTATTTTAAGAGACTGCGCCTTACTTTGAGTATTTTCGTATTTTTCTGATATTTCAAACCACTGTTCATTACCCTTGTTGCTAATCCCTTGTTTCAGTATACCTGTTGTATAAAACTGTTTACAAACATCTCTGACTGTTCTCGCCTTGTGTCTCTGTGCGTTGCATTCCGGTACTTGCATTACATTTGGCGTAGTCGGCAGGATGCAACATTCAGATGCAGAGATGGCGGATCAGTCTGTGGCTGGGTCCGGCCGGAGCCATATACCCCTGGGGGCTATGCTCAGCCATCTTCCCAAGTTTACAGGGGATGGCATGTCACTTTGGGACTGGGCAGAAAGACTGAGAAGTATGCTACGTATGTATCCCCTTGACCCTCTAGCCCAGGCGGAGCTGGCCCTCCTAACCCTTGATGGAGAGGCCCGACAGACTGTGATGTACCGCCCACCTGGGGACCGTGACACCGTTGATAAAGTGATAAAAATTCTAGAGGACATGCACGGTGACACTACAGATTTGGGACACTTGCGCTTACGGTTGTTTCAGCGGGTCCAAGGGGAAAATGAGACAGTAAATCAGTATGTTAATGCATTACAGGAAGTGACGGCCCATATCACTAAGAACACTCGAGATGGGAACTAAGGACTGGGACCATTGGATGAGGTGTTGCGTGACCAACTGATTTCTGGCTTGAAAGACCCTTCCCTGAGGCAGATCCTGAAGGAGTGGCTGCGATTGAGCCCCGATATGGGCTTCCTGGAGGTAGGGGCTGAAGCTAGAGTCCTGGAGAGAGAAGTTCCTGTTCTCAAAGCCACAGTTAGAAGTCATGAGGCAATTGCTCCTGGATTCACCAACCAAGAGCCTGATTGGGTACGGGAAATACGTCAGGAAATTCGAGACATTCGGGGTGAGCTGAATTCTATTAGGAAGACTCCTACTGCCCTCTTGCCGACGGACCGTACTGCTCAACGCGGACGGAGACCAGAACGAGAAAGACGTTCCTATCCGGCCCCAGCACGACATGTACCCGACCTATCGGCAGAACGAGGACCGGAGTGCTGGACCTGCGGAGGTAGGGGGCATATCTCCAAAGACTGTCCCCACCGAGAAAGGAGGAGGAGGGGACAGCCGTTAAACTAAAATGCCCCACGGTTGTGGAGCATACCGTGGGGTCTCGAGCTTCAGAGAGTAGAAGAGGGAGCTCTGAAGACATTGTCTCCGAGAGGCCCATTATCTGGGCTGAATTCAATGGCCAGCGTATCCGCTGTTTCATGGACACCGGGTCTCAAGTGACCAATATGCCTGAGACGTACTTCCAAAGTCACTTTCCTGAAGTCGCTCGTTCCTGCCGGGAACCCACTGTCAAACTGGTGGCGGCTAATCAACTACCTATCCCAGTAGCGGGAGTAGTATGGATGTCCATGCGGGCATGTGGAAAGGACCTCAGTCGAAAAGGGATTGTACTGACCACCGGGCCCGGAGGCGATGGGCCCATTGTAACCCTGGGCATGAATGTGCTGAAAGAAGTCGGACAGTTCCTGGCTGAGGGCTGTAGCAAAAACAACTGGACCCGCGCCACTCGAGACCCAGCTAACAAGAGAGTGTTCCAGCACCTCGTGCGGGTCAGTCAGATTCAAAAGTTGCCCACTACCTCCCAGTACCTTGGTAAGGTATCGATACCGCCCGAAGCCACAATGACACTGCCGGTGGGACAGACTGTACTCACTTTGCCGGTGCTGGCACATGTGTCCTTAGAGGGTGTGGACATTCAAGTTGAACCAATGGAGGGAGAAGAAGCGCCCTCTGGACTCCTGATTGCTCGAACTCTGGCCACCGTGCGGCACGGTCGAGTACCCGTGCGCTGCATCAATTTAAGTGGCACCAGTTTACAGTTGTTGCCCCGACAAGAGGTGGCGCGAGTGTGCGTAATGCCGGAGGCCCTTACTAGAGCTGACGCTATAGGGCTGGCACCTGTGGAAGGAAAACCATGGACCCTAGAGGTGTCCCTCAATAGCCAGGAACATGGAAGAGAACCGTTGGCTGGACGCCACCTCCTGGAAGAAATGGAAGCTAACCTGACTGAGTTTTCTGCTGGACAAGTAAGGCAGATCGAACAACTTCTACAGCGATATCAGGGAGTGTTTGCACAGCATGAAGATGATTATTTCGGGTGCACTCAGGACATTCAGCACGAAATACCCACCGGAAATACTGCTCCCATCCGAGAGAGATATCGGCAGATCCCGCCTCAAATGTACCAGGAGGTGAAAGAGCTGTTGGCCCACATGTTGCGGAACGGTGTGATCCGTGAAAGCCAGAGCCCCTGGGCGTCTCCGATCGTGCTGGTCCGAAAGAAGGACGGTACCCTGAGATTCTGCGTAGACTATCGGAAGCTGAATGCCTGTACAGTGCGGGACTCCTATCCACTCCCCCGAATCGAAGAGTCTCTATCTGCACTAGGGAGCGCCAAATTCTTCTCCTCCCTCGACCTGGCCAGTGGCTATTGGCAGGTCCCAGTAGCTGAGAAGGATCGTCCGAAGACAGCTTTTGTTCTCCCTATGGGCCTGTTTGAGTTCAATCGAATGCCGTTCGGACTAACAAATGCGCCAGGAACCTTCCAACGGCTGATGGAGAGATGCTTGGGGGACCTCAACTTTGAAGCCACTTTAATATATCTGGACGATATAATTATCTATTCCGCAACGTTTGAGGATCATCTCCGTCGATTGAAACAAGTGTTAGAACGGCTACAAAGGCATGGCCTGAAAATTAAGCCTCGTAAGTGTCGTCTCTTCAAACGAGAAATTGAATATCTGGGGCACACTGTGTCCAGTGCAGGGGTGCACCCCACTGCGGAGAAAGTAGCAACCGTGCAGAAGTGGCCCAGCCCGCCAATCTAAGGGAACTAAGGGCATTCCTGGGGCTCATTGGATACTACCGCAGATTCATTAAAGACTTCGCTAAGATTGCGAACCCGCTCAATGAATTGCTGAGAGGAACAGCCGGGGGAGCCAAGTGGCAGCCCATTCAGTGAGGCCCACGACAAGAAGAGGCATTCCGAGCATTGAAAATGGACCTAACAGATGCCCCGATTCTGGCCTACGCTAACTTTTCGCAGCCGTTCATGTTGTACACTGATGGAAGCTTGCATGGGCTGGGAGCAGTGCTGGCTCAAGTACAAGGAGGGAAAGAGTGAGTGATCGCGTATGCCAGCAGGTCACTCCGAGATACGGAGAAGAATCCGGACAACTACAGTTCGTTTAAGCTGGAGCTACTGGCACTGGTGTGGGCCATGACCGAGAAGTTTGCTGAGTACCTGTCAGGGTCAGAAGTGCAAGTGCGGACAGATAACAACCCTTTGGCCCACTTGGAGAACGCCAAACTGGGCGCGTTAGAACAGCGGTGGGTCGCAAGCATGTCCAAATTCCAGTATAAAATTGCCTATCGGTCCAAGGCCCTGAACACGCATGCAGATGCCCTGTCCCGGGTCACTCAGGCGGGGCCGAAGAAGGACAGAGATGAGGAGCTCGAAGGCGACGAGATCCCGGATTTCAGCCAGTTCGCCGCTGCTGTGGTCGACGCCCAAGAGACCAGAGGGGAGCCGAGGCCCACTCAGATTCTGGGCCGTTCAAGAGACGAATGGATACATCTGCAGCAATCCGACCCGGAGCTAGCAAAGTTGAGAGAATGGGTCGCCCTTAATCAGAGACCCGACCAGGAAACCAGAGCCGCTTCACTTCCAACTACCCTACAAATCCTAGGCCAGTGGGAGAGGCTCCTCCTGAAGGACGGCTTGCTATGCCGAAGAATCCAGCTGCCTCGAGAGTTTGATGTTACCTGGCAAGTGGTAGTTCCAGGAGCGCTAGTAACACAGCTAGCCCAAGAAGCTCATAGAAGAGGTGCTCACTTCGGAGTAGAAAAGACCTTCCGGTGGTTGCAACGGCTGGTGTATTGGCCTCAACTGCGACAAGAAGTCGAGGGGGTCTGCCGAACATGTCGCCAGTGTGAGTTGAACAAGCCCCCGGAGCAAAGAGCTCCCATTCAGACCATCCGAACTTCTGCCCCCTTGGAAGTCTTGATGATTGACTACTTGATGGTAGGAACTTCATACAACGGTTATGCACACTGTTTAGTCATGACTGATCACTTCACCAAGTTTGCAGTAGTGACGCCCACTAAAGATCAGACGGCAGAAGCCGCAGCCAAGGCCATCTGTCAAGATTTCATCCGGATTTATGGGTGCCCAAAGCGAATACATTCTGACCAGGGGGCCTGCTTCCAAGGACGAGAGATGGATGAGCTATACCGCATCTATGGGATCGACCGTTCCCGGACAACGCCCTACCACCCGCAAGGGAACGGTGCATGCGAGCGCTTTAACCGAACCCTGTTGCAAATGTTGCGAACACTGGAAGCGGACAAAAAGATGAAGTGGCCCGAATTCGTGTCCGAGCTGGTGTGGGTGTATAATAATCGAGTTCATGCAACCACCGGCTACACCCCCTACTTGTTGCTGTTTGGAAGAAGTGGCCGAGAAATCACCGAACTGGAGCTAGACTCAGAAGACCCCGGTCCGGGCAGTAGCCCAAGTACCTGGATTCGAGAACACCAGCGTCGACTCCATACCGTGAGAAGACTGGTTGCTCAGAAGTTTCAGGAAGTAGAGCATGCAGTTCGGCCCCCGACCACAGGTGGATCGCTTCAGCCAGGAGACCGAGTGCTGGTGAGGGCTAAATGATTTGGGAGTAAGCTGGACCATCGTTGGGAGGCAATACCATATCGGGTGGTGAAGAAGGTTCACCCAGACAACCCCGTCTACGAGGTTAGGCCCGAAGGGGATGACGCCGCGACATCCAGGGTGTTGCACCGTAATATGTTGCGACCTTGCTCCTCTGAAGCAGAAGTCTGTAACAGGGCTGGGCCCTCAGACGTGTTGGCTGAAGTGCCACATACAGGAACCTTGGGGGATGAAGAAGGATGGGCCACAATGCAGTTGGGCCCGTCAGAACCGTTGGTGCCACTCCCGAGTGGAAGTCAGAATGAGTCAGGAAATGATTTGCAATCCCCAGTAGTTGATTCCTCGGATCTCCCGGAGTCTCCTCCGCAAGAAGAGCCCCGCAGAACTGAGCGGGCTAATGCCGGAATTCCTCCTAACCGGTATGCTCAGGAAGAGTTTATCTGGTCTCGAATGCAACAGAAAAAGCAGGAGTGTGCCCAACTCCTGTCTGAGCTTGCACTGCCTGGAAGGAGACATCAATTCTGCGAGGAGTCCACTCGCCCGAGGACTGGCGAGCAAAAAGGAGGGAGGAATGTAGAACGAGCAAAAAAGCTTGTAAAAGAACTTCAACATGACGTTTCAAGGATGGAGCGAGACTGCCATTTACTGGCCAGAGACAGTAAAGCGGAACCAAAATATACAAAGGAAGTTGCAGGGAGGGCAGATTCAGAGGCTGGACCCGATCAGGTGACTTCCAGGAAGGAGTTGAGAGAGATAAGAGGCCAGCGCGCCAAACCTGAGGGGTCTTTGGCGCCAAGCAGCAGAGAGGAGCAGACGTGCTCCCTGCGTCCTGAGAAACCCCGCGTGACAGGCCAAATCCAGAGGCCTGAGAGGTGCTCCAGCCGGGCACTGGTAAAAGAGCTCCGGATCCCTCACAGTTGTGACTCGAGTGCTGTGCCTGCTGAGGATACTAGGAACCTGATCGCGGTGCTGAGTGAGTTCGCGGAACCCGACGTCGGCTGCCGACAGACGAGGCCTGGACCCCCCTATCCAAGGCTCGAGAGACTGCCCCCAACAGCCAAGCAGAGAGGAGCTGCATACGTGAGCAGGGCCGTCACTTCCACTGCTCACCCACGGTACCGGGGACAATTGGGTTTAAGTACTCAGGTTGGGAGGGGGACGGTTGGGGCTAAAGTAGCACAACGTGATTTAATTGAATTCATCCGGAAAGAGACTCACGGCCTAGCGGGAATAACCGGTGACCCCCGCTAGGGCCAAATTCACGGTTAAAGAACTTGTGTGGTGCTTCTCATGCTTGAGGGCATCACCTTACTTTAAGAGACTGCGCCTTATTTTAAGAGACTGCGTCTTACTTTGAGAAATTTCGTATTTTTCTGATATTTCAAACCACTGTTCATTACCCTTGCTGCTAATCCCTTGTTTCAGTATACCTGTTGTGTAAAACTGTTTACAAATATCTCTGACTGTTCTCGCCTTGTGTCTCTGTGCGTTGCATTCCGGTACCTGCATTACACCTATACAGCCTCCTCAGCTGTCGCTGATCACGTGCCTCACCCTACTATCCCTGGCGTAAGGCTATAGCTGGGGGTGGAAGGAGATGAGCACTAGTCAACCTCCACTAGCACTCTAAAGAGAAAAGGGGAAGACAACATAGCGGAACAACAACTCAGCTTTAGAAGAACTCCAACAGGACACACGGCCTCAAGACTCCAGAGAGGACGTGATACTGCTTCAGCCAAGTTCAAAGCAGAAATGAATATAACCGGCGACGCCCACCTAGACACATCAGGTATATATACACCCAGACTAAAGGGAGGTTGTCGCTGGGTCCTAAACACAGCCTCCTATCTAGGCAGCTGTCTGCATTGCCAAACATGGAGATCTCCTGCAAACCATTGCAGGGCGACTGTCTGTCACCTCTTACACACTCGTGACAGTTTATTTCTGATAATGTCAATGATTATGGCTTACAGCCAATGAAAACACAAAAGTCATTATCTCAGTAAATTAGAATACTTTATAACAAGAGATTGAAAAATGTTTTTAAAATCCGTAATGTTGGCCTACTGAAATGTACTGTATGTTCAGTAAATGCACTCAATACTTGGTCGGGGCTCCTTTTGCATCAATTACTTCATCAATAAGTCAGTAGAGGTCTACAATTTTGTCGTTGGTGTCCTTAGACAGCTCTTTGATTGTGTGATTGATTGTGTGGACAGGTGTCTTTTATACAGTTAACGGGTTCAAACAGGTGCAATTGATGGCTTGTTTTTTGCGGGATGAGTTGACGTTTTTATTGGTGCCATTTTCAGGCACGTGACATTTTTTGATCGCTTTGTATTCTGATTTTTGGTAGGCAGAGTAAACAAAAACCAACAATTCAGGAATTGTTTTTTTTTTTTAAATTTTTATGCTGTTCCGCATGTGGTAAAATTGATAAGGTACAGTGCCGGCAAAAAAAATCTTTACAAATTCAACTAAACCACAAAATCTTAACGTTCAAGTGTTTTATTGTGGCTATTTCATTACAATTAGTATTTTAATTAATTAGTATTGATATTTACATTTTACTAAGCCAGTTTTGCTATTATATAGTTTTTGATTATATCCTTCATTGTGTGCACTTTTAAGAAGTGAAATCATGATGCGGATTTTACACGTAAAGTTTTTTTTTACTGCACAAATGTGAAGATTTTTTTTGCCGGCACTGTAGCTTCATTTTTCGGGTCAGTACGTTTACAGCGATACCACATTTATATCATTTTTCTATGTTTAGGCGCTTTTACACAATAAAAGCTATTTTATAGAAAAAATATTTTTTTGCATCGCTTTATTCTGAGAGCTAGAACTTTTTTATTTTTTGGCTGATGGAGCTGTATGGCAGCTTGTTTTTTGCAGGACAAGATGACGTTTTCAGCGGTACCATTTTTATTTATATTAGTTTTTTTGATCGCGTGTTATTCCATTTTTTGTTTGGTGGTATGTTGATAAAGCATTGTTTTTGCTTTGTTTTTTATTTATTTTTTTACCGTGTTCACTGAAGGGGTTAACTAGTGGGACAATTTTATAGGTCAGGTCGTTCAGGACGTGGCGATACCAAATATGTGTACTTTTATTGGGGTTTTTTTGTTTTTTTTTTCATAATAATATTTATTGATGGGTACATTATTTGGTGGATTCTTTTTTTTATTTTATTTTTTTATATTTTTCCAATTTTTTTTTTTTTTTCACTTTCTGATACTTTTTTTACTTTATACTTTGTCCCACTATGGGACTTTCACTTTTTTATTCTGATCGCCTGCATAGCATAGGGATGGAGCACCATCCCTGTGCTATACAGGCTGTCAGCGCTGCAGATGCAGAAGATACTTTGGTCATGCACTGCGCATGACCAAAATATCTTCCTGGTGTCTGGTGATCCGGATGTTGTCATGACGACATCGGGTTGTCATGGCAACATCCGGGAAGCAGCGGCAGACAGTGCAGGAGGCCGGGAGAGGAGGTGAGTATTGCGATCACCTCCCCTTGCCCCCGCAATGCTGCGATCGACTTCGATAGGTCACATGATCCTAACCTCGCTCTCCGTAAAGTAGAATCCCTTGAGCTGGCCCAACGTGCCCGTTCCTCGGCACGTTGGGCCAGCTCAACAAGAAGCTCAACAAGAAGCTAACAAACTAATAGAATTGGCATACAGAAGCTCCCTCTAAATTTGCTGTTGCAAATATATGCTAAAATGCTGGTGAATAGGTTACAGGCTCTGCTAGCTAAAAATATATACTTGCATCAGCTGTGGTTACTCCATGAAAGCCCTGATATTAAAGGAATCACCATAGGGCAGACAGAATACAAATGCATGGTGTTCGCGGACGATGTTCTGCTATATATTACCCAACCGCACACATCCATTCCCTCAGTTATGGCTGAAATAGATCACTTTGGCACCTGGTCGAATTTTATGGCCAATACATCCAAATCTGAAGCGTAAACGTTTCCTTTTCCAGTGATACACAGGCGTTTATCCAATCTAATTTTTCCTTTGCCTGGCCAAATCACGGAATAAAATATCTGGGAATTCAAGTTCATAGAGATCTCTCCCAATAATTCAAGCTCAACTTTAAACTCCTACTGGAAAAAATCAATAGAGATTAGTGATGAGCGAGTATGCCTCATTAACCCTTTCGGCGTGCTGTATTTTGGCGTGCAAGGTATTTCATTCATTGTCGCCAGATGTTGGAGGTGTGGAGTGGGAGAGGGGACGATGACGCACATTTGGTGGGAGTGTCCTACAATAAAGAATTTTTGGATACAAGTGGTCCTTCTTCCCAAGAGGATAACTGGCCTAACCGTCCCTAATTCACTTGAGGCACTATTTCTTCTAAACTTATCAATAAAGCAAGGTTGGCATCTGCAAGGAGTTTGTATGTTCTCCCCGTGTTTTCGTGGGGACATACTGATAGGGAATTTAGATTGTGAGCCCCAATGGGGACAGTGATGTTAATGTATGTAAAGCGCTGCAGAATATGTTGGTACTATATAAAAACAAAGATTATTATTATTGCCTAAAGGTAAAATATTACAAGATGTAACCTAGACAGCTAGAAAAGTGGGCTGAAGAGGCAACATGCAGACCGGACATGGGAGTTTTAATTAAAGAGGTTATCCACTACTATGGAGAATACTCCAATATATTTAAACAGTAGAAATACGTTTTTTGGTAAATACCTTCTGCTGTGCGTCTTGCCTGTGAGCTGCACTATTGCTGACAGCTCACCAGGCATCACATGACTCGGCTTCAGCTGGCTCTGGCATCCGCTGATGTCATGTCTAGTAATGGCTGCAGCCGGGCGTGACTCAGTGACGCGCTCCCCGCTGATTGATGGGCTGTGGGCAGGGTTTCACAGCACGTCAAATCCCAGCATCCACCGCGCGCTTTCCCTCTCCTCTGCATTCATTGGGAAAGTGAGCGGTGGATGCTGGGCTGTACTGGACCCCCTGGACAACGCGCAAGCGCGGCTTAAACCTGCACATTGTGCAAGCGCGGATGTCACACACACACACACTGCACAAGCTGGATAATACTGAAAACTGCGCAAGCGTGGAATTTGAAAGCCGCCGCAAACACTCGGACAGAATGCAAATTTGAGTAGGCGGCGACTACCATGACTGAATACAGGAAAGAACACCCCTATGACTGAATGAGCAAGTAAGTTATAAGTATATAGTGGTTTTGGCAAATGAGTACAGCAGAGATTTTCATGGAAAAAGCATGTTAGTGATGCACATTGCATCACTAATTGTGACCTGGGACAGTTTAAATTATACAAATGACATGACAGGTTCCCTTTAGGGAAGGATGCCTTGCAAGCTTATTGACGTAACTTGTGTTATGGAGACCCTCTTTGTTATTAAGGAGAACTTTGGAATAGACAGCAAAGGGTCTTCACATTGCCAGTGAGATTCAAATTAAAATACTTCATCGATGAAGGGAGAGAGACAAAATACATGCGAATGCATTGTCAGCAGGTAGAGTCTTCTGTGTGGCAACTAAGACTCACCACATTTATTAGCTAGACAAAAAGGAAACTACAATTCTTGCATACAACTGAACAGGAAAACAAAATAGACAATCAGTGATAAGACGCTTCCCTTGGCCCAACGTAAAACCTTCTTGTCAGGGAATTCACAGCAAACCAGTATCTTAGTCAGACATTCCATGATGCAAGTCTTAAGCAAAGACTACAGTGGTGGCCAAAAGTTTTGGCACCCCTGCAATTCTATCAGATAATACTCAGTATCTTCCTGAAAATGATTGCAATCACAAATTCTTTCTTATCATTATCTTCATTTGATTTGCTTGCAAGGAAAAAACACAAAAGAGAATGAAGCAAAAATCAAATCATTGATCATTTCACACAAAACTCCAAAAATGGGCTAGACAAAAGTATTGGCACCCTCAGCCTAATACTTGGTTGCACAACCTTTAGCCAAAATAACTGCGAACAACCGCTTCCGGTAACCATCAATGAGTTTCTTACAATGCTCCGCTGGAATTGTAGACCATTCTTCTTTGGCAAACTGCTCCAGGTCCCTGATATTTGAAGGGTGCCTTCTCCAAACTGCCATTTTGAGATCACTCCACAGGTGTTCTATGGGATTCAGGTCTGGACTCATTGCTGGCCACCTTAGAAGTCTCCAGTGCTTTCTCTCAAACCATTTTATAGTGCTTTTGGAAGTGTGTTTTGGGTCATTGTCCTGCTGGAAGACCCATGACCTCTGAGGGAGACCCAGCTTTCTCACACTGGGCCCTACATTATGCTGCAAAATTTCTTGGTAGTCTTCAGACTTCATAATGCCATGCACACAGTCAAGCAGTCCAGTGCCAGAGGCAGCAAAGCAACCCCAAAACATCAGGGAACCTCCGCCATGTTTGACTGTAGGGACCGTGTTCTTTTGTTTGAATGCCTCTTTTTTTTTCCTGTACACTCTATGTCGATGCTTTTTGCCAAAAAGCTCTACTTTTGTCTCATCTGACCAGAGAACATTCTTCCAAAACGTTTTAGGCTTTCTCAGGTAAGTTTTGGCAAACTCCAGCCTGGCTTTTTTATGTCTCGGGGTAAGAAGTAGGGTCTTCCTGGGTATCCTACCATACAGTCCCTTTTCATTCAGACACCGACGGATAGTAACATAGTTTGTAAACATAGTTTGTAAAGCCGAATAAAGACTTGCGTCCATCAAGTTCGACCTGTTAGTTCTGTAATTGCTAAAGTTGATCCAGAGGAGGGCAAAAACCCCAAATGATTTGGCCAATCTTCACCTGAGGAAAAATTCCCTCCCGACTCTGAAACCAGCAGTCAGAATAAATCCCTGTATCAACCTACTATTTTATTTTATTTTTAAGTATATGCTGAAATATGCCTGGTATCTAGAAATGCATCCAGTCCCCGCTTGAACTGGTGTAGTGAATCCGACATTACCGTCTCCTCACTCAGTGAATTCCATATTCTCACTGCTCTTACCGTAAAGAACCCCTTCCTATGCTGGTGCTGAAACCTTTTCTCTTCCAGTCTTAGTGAGTGCCCTCTTGTTACCGTAATATCCCTCCTTTTGAACAAATCCCGGGCAAGATCTCTATACTGTCCCCTAACATATTTGTACACATTTATTATGTCCCCCCTCAACCTTCTCTTTTCCAGGCTGAATAGTCCTAGTTTTGCCAACCTCTCTGGGTATTGCAGTCCCTCCATTCCCTTTATTAATTTTGTTGCCCTCCTTTGTACCTTTTCAAGCTCATTTATATCCTTTCTATATATTGGGGCCCATAACTGAGCACAGTATTCCAAGTGTGGTCTGACCAGTGCTTTGTACAGTGGAAGAACAATGTTCTCATCCTTTGCAGCTATACCTCTTCTGATACATCCCATTACCCTGTTTGCCCTTACAGCAGCGGCCTGACTTTGGGCACTCCAATTTAGTTTGCTATCAATCAAGATGCCCAAGTCCTTCTCCATCTCTGAATTCCCCAATGATTTCCCATTCAGTGAGTACTGGTGACTTCCATTTTTCCTTCCCATATATATGACCTTACATTTCTCCTCGTTAAACCTCATTTGCCATTTAATGCTCCACCTACCCAGCTTATCCAAATCCCTCTGTAGGTCTGCACTGTCCTCTTTTGTATTAATTGTTTTACATAACTTTATGTCATCTGCAAATATTGATATTTTACTATTTATCCCGTTGACTATGTCGTTAATAAAGATATTAAATAACATTGGGCCTAGTACAGACCCCTGTGGTACCCCACTAGTGACGCTTACCCAATCCGAGTATATTCCATTTATAACCACCCTCTGCCTTCTATCCTTTAGCCAGTTAGCTACCCACTTGCAGACATTTTCCCCCAGCCCCATCATTCTCATTTTGTATACCAACCTATTATGTAGCACGCTATCGAACGCTTTTGATAAGTCGAGATACACGACATCCACTGGTTCCCCCTGATCTACTCGAGAGCTAACCTCCTCGTAGAAGTCAATCAGGTTTGTTTGGCAGGAGCGATTCCTCATGAATCCATGTTGGTTCGGGATTAAAAGATTATTAGCATCAAGATGCTCCGTAATTGCCTCTTTATAGAAGCTTTCAAAAATTTTGCCCACAACGGACGTCAGACTCACCGGCCGATAGTTTCCGGCGTCACTTTTCGCTCCCTTTTTGAATATTGGCACTACATTCGCCTGTCGCCAATCAAGTGGCACAGACCCAATCTCAACAGAGTCCTTAAATATAAGATATAACGGTCTGTCTATCACATTACTTAGTTCCCTTAGTACCCGTGGGTGTATGCCATCAGGTCCTGGTGATTTGTTTATTTTAATGCTACTGAGGCGTTTCTGTACCCCAGCTTGGGTTAGATTTGTCATACTTAGTGGAGGATTAAGTTTGTCACTTCTCATTTCTCCTGTTAGTTCGATTTCCTTTGTGAAAGTTGTCGAAAAAAAATTATTTAATAGATTAGCTTTATCCTCATCTTTCTCTATGATTTTGCCTTCCTCACTTTTTATCGGTCCAATATTATCCGATTTAATCCTTTTACTATTTATATACGTAAAGAACAGTTTGGGATTTGATCTACTTTCCCTAGCAATACGTTTCTCTGTTTCCTCCTTCGCTATTTTTATTTGTTTTTTACAGGTTCTCGTTTTTTCCTTGTAACACATTAGTGCCTCCTTACTGTTTTCCTGTTTTAATCTCTTGAATGCCTCTTTTTTGCTATTTAACGCCCCTTTTACGTTCTTGTTCAACCATATTGGCTTCCTCTTATTTCTGGCCCTTTTATTCCCATACGGTATATACCTCTCGCACTGAGTATTCAGAATTCTTTTGAAGGTTTCCCATTTACTATTCGTATTCCATTGATTAAGAACTTTGTCCCAGTCAATAAGTTGAAGGCTTTCTTTCAGCTGATCAAACTTCGCCCTCCTAAAGTTTAATGTTTTTGTTGTTCCCTTATTGATAACCCTACTGAAGGGCATTTTGAAGTCGATAATATTATGGTGGCTATTACCTAGGTGCCCCCCTATCTGTACCTCAGTTATTCTATCAGGCCTATTAGTCAATATTAAGTCCAACACGGCCTTCCCTCTCGTTGGTTCCTGCACTAGTTGGGAGAGATAATTATCTTTAATATTTGTCAAGAACCTTTTTCCTTTCTGAGATCTACAGGTTTCTGTTTCCCAGTCAATATCCGGGTAGTTGAAATCCCCCATTACAATCACTTCATTATGTTTTGCTACTTTGTCTATTTGTCCTAATAGCAGATTCTCATTCTCCTCTGTTATATTTGGTGGCTTATAGCAGACCCCCAGTAATATTTTATTATTATTTTTAGTTCCCTCTATCTCTACCCACATGGACTCGACCCCCTCTTCTCCCTCTCCTATATCTTCCCTTAGTCTGGGTTTTAGACATGACTTTACATATAAGCAGACTCCTCCGCCTTTCCCCTGTTTCCGGTCCCTTCTAAATAAACTATAATCTAATAAATTTACCGCCCAGTCGTAGCTATCGTCTAGCCAAGTCTCTGTTATACCTACGATGTCATACCTCTCCTCCGATATAAGCGCCTGCAGCTCACCCGCCTTATTGGTCAGGCTTCTTGCGTTGGTCAGCATGCAAGATAAAACTTTGGGGTTATTTAGCATCCTATTCTTCTCTAACGATCTAACTGTACTATCCCCACCCCCCTCTCCACCCTCATTATATTCACTTCTCCCCTTCCCCCTTGCTTGCCTCACATCCCACCTATTTCCTTGGTTTCCCCCCCCCCGTCTCTAGTTTAAAAACTCCTCCAACCTATTAGCCATCTTCTTCCCCAGCACCGCTGCACCCTCCCCATTGAGGTGCAGCCCGTCCCTACGGTAGAGCCTGTAGCCGACCGCGAAGTCGGCCCAGTTCTCCATGAACCCAAACCCTTCTGCCTTGCACCAACTCTTTAGCCACTTATTCACCTCCCTAACTTCCCGTTGGCGCTCCTGTGTGGCTCTCGGGATTGGTAGTATTTCTGAGAAAACTACCTTGGAGGTCCTTGCCCTAAGCTTCCTACCTAGGTCCCTGAAATCATTTTTAAGGACCCTCCATCTACCACTCACTTTGTCATTGGTGCCGATGTGGACCATGACCGCTGGGTCTTCGCCAGCCCCACCCAGTAACCTGTCAACCCGATCCGCGATGTGCCGGACTCGAGCGCCAGGGAGGCAGCACACCGTTCGGCGATCCCGGTCTTTGTGACAGATTGCCCTGTCTGTCCCCCTAATAATAGAGTCACCCACTACCAGAACCTGTCTTGCCTGCCCTACACTTCCCCCCTCCCCCTCATTACTGGAGCATACACTCCCCCGGCGGTCAGAGGATCTGTCGTGCTCCAATAATGCCGGTTCTGAACCAGCCTTCCTATACTTCTTCCCTCTATCCCTCCTAACTGTTATCCAGCTCCCTGCCTGTTCAGCCTGCACTTCCCCTCTATGCTCCACCCCCAGTATTGACCCATTGAGTGTCTGCTCGGTGAGCAGCAAACTCCGTTCCATGTTGTCGATGCTCCTCAGTACCGCTATCTGAGCACTTAGATCCAGAATTTGGGCTTCCAAGTGCACGATATGCTCACATCTCTCGCAGCAGTATGGATCCTCGAGCGGTTGCTCACGGAATGCATACATTGCGCAAGATGTACACTGCACGGCTCCGGCCAAAATGGACGTCATTCTAAATATGGGGATACAGTCAGTATATATATACAAGTGCAAAACACAATTATTTATATATAGGTGTATGGACGGGGATCGATCAGGGATGTGCAAGTGTATCAATTAGATATCGGTGGGGGATCAGTTAAGTGTCAAGTATGGACGGGGGAATCAGATAAGTAGGTCAGGTGGATTAATTAAGTAAAAAGTAAAGTAAAGAAAGAATGAAATACAGTCAGCAATTCAGTCCTAAGTCTTCCCTTCCAAACTCCCTGAATCCAAAGTCACTGAAAAACAAGTCACACACTTACTTTCGTTCGCACTTACGCTCCGGACACACGCAGCTCGTTCACACTCGCAAACTAAGAGATTTAAAGAGTTTTTTTTTTTTTTTTCTTCCTTTTCCAGCAATGTACCCTTCACCTCAATGCACTTCCAAAGGACTTGATGTCCAACCAGCTGCCCCTTATAAACCCTTAATTATGACCCCTTCCCCTTAATTAACCCCTTGTGAGTAAATCTACACCTCAGGATTTTAGTGCAATGTAGTTAACCCTTAAATACACAGGTAGTAAACTAAGAAACTAAAACTGTAGTGAGAAAATAGGTTTTAAAAAGCCCAATAAATCTAAACAGGTAGAAAAGCACTCAGCAGGTCACAATGCAGCACTCACCGCAATTCACACAGGTATTTTCTGCAGGATTCCCAAATACCTCTTCACTGAAAAACAAGTCACACACTTACTTTCGTTCGCACTTACGCTCCGGACACACGCAGCTCGTTCACACTCGCAAACTAAGAGATTTAAAGAGTTTTTTTTTTTTATTCTTCCTTTTCCAGCAATGTACCCTTCACCTCAATGCACTTCCAAAGGAGTACGGGATAGTACGGGTTGACACTGTTGTACCCTTGGACTGCAGGGCAGCTTGAACTAGTTTGGATGTTAGTCGAGGTTCTTTATCCACCATCCGCACAATCTTGCGTTGAAATCTCTCGTCAATTTTTCTTTTCCGTCCACATCTAGGGAGGTTAGCCACAGTGTCATGGGCTTTAAACTTCTTGATGACACTGCGCACGGAAGACACAGGAACATTCAGGTCTTTGGAGGTGGACTTGTAGCCTTGAGATTGCTCATGCTTCCTCATAATTTGGTTTCTCAAGTCCTCAGACAGTTCTTTGGTCTTCTTTCTTTTTTCATGCTCAATGTGGTACACACAAGGACACAGAACAGAGGTTGAGTCAACTTTAATCCATGATAACTGGCTGCAAGTGTGATTTAGTTATTGCCAACACCTGTTAGGTGCCACAGGTAAGTTACAGGTGCTATTAATTACACGAATTAGAGAAGCATCACATGATTTTTCAAACAGTGCCAATACTTTTGTCCACCCCCTTTTTTAGGTTTGGTGTGGAATTGTATCCAATTTGGCTTTAGGACAATTCTTTTTGTGTTTTTTCATTGAAGACAAATTAAATGAAGATAATAATACCAAAGAATTTGTAATTGCAATCATTTTCAGGAAGAAACTGAGTATTATCTGGCAGAATTGTAGGTGTGCCAATACTTTTGGCCACCACTGCATATAGAATAGATTGTTTTCCTAAATAAATAATGAATCTACATATAAAAAAATTAACCATAACACTTGTAATCATAAAGCCTCTGCCTCTGCTAAATGTAGATGTGAATAATGCATTGTGTACCTGCTATCTATTGTACATATATTTGAACAAATACAACACTAAAGTTCACCTCATGCTCATAAAGTGGACTGATATGTTCTATGCATAGGCGGATTATAATGAGGGCAATCTGGGCTACAGCCTGGGGCCCGGAGCTCCGATGGGGCCCATGGCCAGACTGCCCTCATTATAATATTAGGTGCGCCGCCTACAGGACAATGCAGCAGACACGTACACGCAGCACACTCTGCGTGCCCACGTTTGCTGTACTCACGCACGGAGCCCCTGGGATTCCCCTGTGGTGCTGGCTCCACCCCCTGCTCCTCTTGTGTTCAGTGCTGCCTTTCTTCCTGTTTCCTCCTGCTGACAGCTCCTGGTGACAGTAAGAAGCAAATAACTGCTTCCTGTTCTGTGAGAGTGAATTGGGCATGTCACACTGTGGGCTGCAGGGTATGTGATCATGGGGGGGACCATAAGACATATGACCATAGGGGGGGCTACAGGGTATGTGACCATGGGGGGAGGCGCAAGTTATGTGACCATGAGGGGGCAGCATGGTATATGACCATGGGAGGGCTGCATTGTATGTGACCATGGGGGTCCTGCAGGGTATGTGACCATGGGGGGCAGCAGGGTATGGGACCATGGGGGGCAGCAGGGTATGTGACCAAGGGAGGGCTGCAGGGTATGGGATCATGGGGGGGGCTGCAGGGTATGTGACCAAGAGAGGACTGCAGGGTATTGGACCATGGGGGGAGGGCAGCAGGGTATGGGACCATGGGGGGAAGCAGGGTATGTGACCATGGGGGGGTTGCAGGGTATGTGACAATGGGGGGCAGCAGGGTATATGACCATGGGAGGGCTGCAGGGTATGGCACCATGGGGGGCAGCAGGGTATGGGACCATGGGGGGAGGGCTGCAGGGTATGGGACCATGGGGGGCAGCAGGGTATGTGACCATGGTGGTGGCCACATGGTATGTGACCATGGGGGAAGGGGCACAGGGTATGTGACCTTGGGGGCTGCTAGTGGCTGCATAGTATATTATCTTGGGGACTACAGATTAATGTTATCCTGTGGGTTTGGGGGCTGCAAAGAGCTATGTGGGGCTCATACCATATATTGGGAGCTATGTGAGGACTCATACTGTATGTGCATGGCTGTGTGGGGGTTCATGTTGAATGTAGGGGGCTCATACTGTATATTGGACTGTGGTGTCATTGTATGTAGGGGACTTTGTGTGGTTTCATACTGTATAAAGGGAGATATGTGTGCGCTCATACTGTATCTATGGGGCTGTGCAAGAGTTCTTACTGTGGCTATGTAGGGGCTCATACTGCATATTGCTAGCTATGTGAGGGCTCATACTGTATATTGGGTGCTGTGTGTGGAATCTCATACTGTATATAGGAGGCTATGTGGAGGCTCATACTGTATATTGGGGGACTGTGTGGTGTCATAGTGTATGTAAGGAGCTCATACTGTATGTAGGGGGCTATGTTGGAGGCTCATACTGTATATTGGGGGACTGTGGTGTCATTGTATGTAGGGGACTTTGTGTGGATTTATACTGTATAAAGAGAGTTATGTGGGAGCTCATACTGTATATGGAGGGATGTGTGGGGGCTCATATTGTATGTAGGGGGCTGTGTGTGGACTCATACTGTATGTAGGGGCTGTGTGTGGACTCATACTGTATGTAAAGCGCTATGGGGGGCTCATACTGTATGTAGCGGGCTGTGTGTGGGCTCCTACTATATGTACAGGGCTATGGGGGGCCTATACTGTATGTAGGGGGCTGTGTGTGGGCTCCTACTGTATGTACAGGGCTATGGGGGCTCATACTGTATGTAGGCGGCTGTGTGTGGGCTCCTACTGTATATGGGGGGGCTGTGTGGGGGCTCATATTGTATGTAAGGGGCTGTGTGGGGGCTCATACTGTATGTAGGGGGCTGTGTGTGGGTTCATACTGTATATGGAGGGCTGTGTGGAGGCTCATATTGTATGTAGGGGGCTATGTGGGGCATATTGCCTGGACCTGTGAGCTGTTATCCTCATTGCAGTTCGGCTTATGGTCTCCTTTTCTTGTCCTGATTGAAGGAATTCCCTGACGAATCCCTGAATGACCAAAGGAGGAGAAAAAGCGTCGAAAGAAGATGCCATTAAGCTAAGTGCACAACTGTTCAGGCCCTATAGGGTCTATACATATAATGTTGTATCTGCTTTTAGACAGATACAACACATGCGGGATTGCCTGTTTGTTAAGTGTTGTGGTTGTCTAACAGACAAAAACAAAACATGCAGCCGCAGGGACTCGAATATATTATCCGAGCACTACAAGATACTCGGATAACACCCGAGCGTGCAGGGATAACAAGTTATCTGAGCACGTTCTCTCATCATTATTGTCTTTATGAATTGAGTTTTTAAAATAAAGAGAATTTTTTTAGAGGTTTTTTTTTGTTTTGTTAAGGTTTACATGTATGAAGGCCCCATAGGTTGATTGCTTTGGTTGTTGATTGAGGGGACTATGTGGGGGCTCGTACTGTATATAGGTTACGTCAGCATATTAATTCTGCTCAATATTAAGTGATACAAATAAAATTAAAAATAATTATAATTAATATGTTAATATTGAGCAGAATTAATTTCAGCCTATTGTTCGGCCTCCACAATAGTCACGGCCTCTCATGTGGCCCCTTCTGAAAATTAATCTCCCACCCCTGCCCTATTATGTATGGCGCTATGTTATATATTTTTACCATATGCTGTTCATAAGGGGAAAATGTGTGCGGCGCGGTACACTCACTGCTATTTCTGTCAGCGGGGGGGCCCACGCCTTTTAAACTGCCAGGGCCCTGGCTACTCTTAATCCACCCCTGCTTCTATGAGTATACAGTTAGGTCCATATACAGTCATATGAAAAAGTTTGGGCACCCCTATTAATCTTAAGCTTAATGTTTTATAAAAATTGGTGTTTTTGCAGCAGCTATTTCAGTTTGATATATGTAATAACTGTTGGACACAGTAATGTTTCTGCCTTGAAATGAGGTTTATTGTGCTAACAGAAAATGTGCAATCTGCATTCAAACAAAATTTGACCTGTGCATAAGTATGGGCACCCTTATCATTTTCTTGTTTTAAATACTCCTGCCTACTTTTTACTGACTTACTAAAGCACTTTTTTTGGTTTTGTAACCTCATTGAGCTTTGAACTTTATAGCCAGGTGTATGCAATCATGAGAAAAGCTACTTAAAGTGGCCACTTGCAAGTTGTTCTCCTGTTTGAATCTCCTCTGAAGAGTGGCATCATGGGCTCCTCAAAACAACTGTCAAATGATCTGAAAACAAAGATTATTCAACATAGTTGTTCAGGGGAAGGATACAAAAAGCTGTCTCAGAGATTTAACCTGTCAGTTTCCACTGTGAGGAACATAGTAAGGAAATGGAAGAACATAGGGACAGTTCTTGTTAAGGCCAGAAGTGTCAGGACAAGAAAAACATCAGAAAGGCAGAGAAGAAGAATGGTGAGATCAGTCAAGGACAATCCTCAGACCACCTCCAGAGAGCTGCAGCATCAACTTGCTGCAGATGGTGTCACTGTGCATCGGTCAACTATACAACGCACTTTGCACAAGGAGAAGCTGTATGGGAGAGTGATGCGAAAGAAGCCGTTTCTGCAAGTACGCACAAACAGAGTCGGCTGAGGTATGCAAAAGCACATTTGAAGAAGCCTATTTCTTTTTGGAAGAAGGTCCTGTGGACTGATGAAACCAAGATTGAGTTGTTTGGTCATACAAAAAGGCGTTATGCATGGTGGCAAAAAAACACAGCATTCCAAGAAAAACACTTGCTACCCACAGTAAAATTTGGTGGAGGTTCCATCATGATTTGGGGCTGTGTGGTCAATGCCGGCACTGGGAATCTTATTAAAGTTGAGGGACGCATGGATTCCACTCAGTATCAGCAGATTCTTGGCAATAGTGTTCAAGAATCAGTGATAAAGTTGAAGTTACGCAGTGGATGGATCTTTCAGCAAGACAATGATCCAAAACACCGCTCCAAATCTACTCAGGCATTCATGCAGAGGAACAATTACAATGTTCTGGAATGGCCATCCCAGTCCCCAGACCTGAATATCATTGAACATCTGTGGGATCATTTGAAGAGGCTGTCCATGCTCGGCGACCATCAAACTTAACTGAACTGGAATTGTTTTGTAAAGAGGAATGGTCAAAAATACCTTCATCCAGGATCCAGGAACTCATTAAAAGCTACAGGAAGCGACTAGAGGCTGTTATTTTTGCAAAAGGAGGATCTACTAAATATTAATGTCACTTTTCTGGTGAGGTGCCCATACTTATGCACCTGTCAAATTTTGTTTGAATGCAGATTGCACATTTTCTGTTAGTACAATAAACCTCATTTCAAGGCAGAAACATTACTGTATCCAACAGTTATTACATATATCAAACTGAAATAGCTGTTGCAAAAACACCAATTTTTATAAAACATTAAGCTTAAGATTAATAGGGGTGCCCAAACTTTTTCATATGACTGTATATTTGGACAGAGACAATAGTTTTCTAATTTGGTTCTAGACATTACCACAATGAATTTTAAACATAACAATTCAGATGCAGTTGAAGTTCAGACTTTCAGCTTTCATTTGAGGGTATACACATTAAAATTGGATTAAGGGTTTAGGAGTTCCAGCTCCTTAACATGTGCCACCCTGTTTTTAAAGGGACCAAAAGTAATTGGACAATTGACTCCAAGGCTATTTCATGGACAGGTATGGGCAATCCCTTCGTTATGTCATTCTCAATTAAGCAGATAAAAGACCTGGAGTTGATTTGAGATGTGGTGCTTGCATTTGGAAGGTTTTGCTGTAAAGTAAACATGCGGTCAAAGGAGCTCTCCATGCAGGTGAAACAAGCCATCCTTAAGCTGCAAAAACAGAAAAAAAAACTCTGAGAAATTGCTACAATATTAGGAGTGGCAAAATCTACAGTTTGGTACATCCTGAGAAAGAAAGAAAGCACTGGTGAACTCATCAATGCAAAAAGACCTGGGCGCCCACGGAAGACAACAGTGGTGGATGATCGCAGAATCATCTCCATGGTGAAGAGAAACCCCTTCACAACAGCCAACCAAGTGAACAACACTCTCCAGGAGGTAGGCGTATCAATATCCAAATCTACCATAAAGAGAAGACTGCATGAAAGTAAATACGGAGGGTTCACTGCACGGTGCAAGCCACTCATAAGCATTAAGAAGAAAAAGGCTAGACTGGACTTTGCTAAAAAACATCTAAAAAAGCCAGCACAGGTCTGGAAGAACATTCTTTGGACAGATGAAACCAAGATCAACCTCTACCAGAATGATGGAAAGAGAAAAGTATGGCGAAGGCGTGGTACAGCTCATGATCCAAAGCATACCACATCATCTGTAAAACACGGCGGAGGCAGTGTGATGGCTTGGGCATGCATGGCTGTCAGTGGCACTGGGTCACTAGTGTTTATTGATGATGTGACACAGGACAGAAGCAGCCAAATGAATTCTGATGTATTCAGAGCCATACTGTGTGCTCAGATCCAGCCAAATGCAGCCAAACTGATTGGTCGTCGTTTCATTCTACAGATGGACAATGACCCAAAACATAAAGCCAAAGCAACCCAGGAGTTTATTAAAGCACAGAAGTGGAATATTCTTGAATGGCCAAGTCAGTCACCTGATCTCAACCCAATTGAGCATGCATTTCACTTGTTAAAGACTAAACTTCAGACAGAAAGGCCCACAAACAAACAGCAACTGAAAACCACCGCAGTGAAGGCCTGGCAGAGCATCAAAAGGAGGAAACACAGCATCTGGTGATGTCCATGAGTTCAATACTTCAGGCAGTCATTGCCAACAAAGGATTTTCAACCAAGTACTAGAAATGAACATATTATTTACAATTATTTAATCTGTCCAATTACTTTTGGTCCCTTTAAAAACAGGGTGGCACATGTTAAGGAGCTGAAACTCCTAAACCCTTCATCCAATTTTAATGTGGATACCCTCAAATGAAAGCTGAAAGTCTGAACTTCAACTGCATCTGAATTGTTTTGTTTAAAATTCATTGTGGTAATGTCTAGAACCAAAATTAGAAAAATGTTGTCTCTGTCCAAATATATATGGTCCTAACTGTATATTTGGGCTCTGATACCATCTCATGACATATAGCCACAGTGAGAAACACACAAAGGGACTGACGTCCCCCAGCAGACCCACCATGCTTGATGTTAAGGGCAGCAACAATACATCAATTAGCCTTAAAGTGAACCTGACAGTTGATTCATGCTGCCCCAAACCACAGGCAATATGAATCAGTCTATTTTACTCACTTATATGGTGCCATTAATTCCACAGCACTTTACAGACATCCCCATCACTGTTCCCATTGAGGGTCACAATTTAAATTGGCTTTCACTATTTCTTTGGAGTGTGGAAAGAAACCATAGTGTCCGGAGGAAACCCACACAAACATGGAGAGAACATACAAACTCCTTTGCAGATGTTGTTGGTTTCATCATTTTAGCCAGGTATGTTTTCATCTAAAACGCTGCAGTGTTTTAGAGGAAATATACAATAAATTTAAAAGCCATCCAGGGACCATGCTGCTCAGGTAACTAGTCCAAAAGGCCGGTTCCCAGCAAATGCTGGTGAATAGGTTACAGGCTCTGCTAGCTAAAAATATACACTTGGATCAGGTGTGGTTACTCCCTGGAAGGGAGGTTCACGACAAAACTTTAAAGACTATCAACATTATTCCTTACGCCCAGACTCAGAACACCCCCTTATTAATACTTTCACTAGACACTGAAAAGCGTTTGTCAGGGTATCTTGGCATGCCATATATTACTCTCTTAAAAAAAATTAACATTGGAAATCTTATTATAGCTAAGATATTGGCCCTCTACTGTAACCAATCTGCCAGATTAAAAATAAATGGAACTATATCGTCGCCACCCGTAATGACTAATGGAACAAGACAGGGATGCTCCCTTTTCCCCCCTCTTATACATTTTTGTGATGGATCATCTATTATCATCAATCCATGAAAACCCTGATATTAAAGGAATCACCATAGGGCAGACAGAATACAAATGCAAGGCGTTCGCGGACGATGTTCTGCTATATATTACTCAACTGCACACATCCATTCCCTCAGTTATGGCTGAAATAGATCACTTTGGCACCTGGTCGAATTTTATGGTCAATACATCCAAATCTGAAGCGTAAACGTTTCCTTTTCCAAAGATACACAGGCGTTTATCCAATCTAATTTTTCCTTTGCCTGGCCAACTCAGAGAATAAAATATCTGGGAATTCAAATTCATAGAGATCTCTCCCAATAATTCAAGCTCAACTTTAAACCCCTACTGGAAAAAATCAGTAGAGATTAGTGATGAGCGAGTATGCCTCATTAACCCTTTTGGCGAGCACGCTCGGATGCTCGCCGAATATTTTGGCATGCTCGGTATTTCATTCATTGTCGCCAGATGTTGGAGGTGTGGAGTGGGAGAGGGGACGATGACGCACATTTGGTGGGAGTGTCCAACAATAAAGAATTTTTGGATACAAGTGGTCCTTGTTATCAAGAGGATAACTGGCCTAACCGTCCCTAATTCATCTGAGGCACTATTTCTTCTAATGTTATCAATAAACTTCAAATATAAAAAAAGATCTGTGATAGGTAACATTATACAGGCAGCCAAAAATTGTATCCCTCGCCACTGGAAGAGCAGACCATGATCCACCCTGGAGGAGTGGTTCTCTGAGATTTCACTTCTTGATATGATGGAACATCTAGTTGCTCAATCACCTGCCGATGTTGACAAATATTGTGTGAAATGGAGAGATTGGATTGAACTCCATGAATCAGATGCATACTGTCTTGCCCCAAATTGATTTCTCTTGTCTTGTAATCCGGGACGTATTCATATTCATATTTCATTTACCTATAAGTCGCTCTGGTCCAATCTCACCCACTTAGAAGAATGAGCAGCTCAGCAAAATGTTGATGTTGATGTAATATCTTTCCTATATCCCTATTGTATTATATTTGTTATATTATTTCTTTTTTAATAGTGCATGACTTCCTTTGATATTCATTTTAGGCTTGTGATAAAAATATTAAAATATTTCAATAAACATTGAATTTGTAAAAAAAAAAATTCATCTTAATGAATTTGCGCATCTTACAATTGCTCTGCGCCTCCTCCAGAAATGTACTGCAGGTATAAAACGCCCTTAAGTTGCAAAACATTTGTGCAACTCTGAGTTGCACTAAAAATTTGTGACATTTCTGGCAAAAAGTTCTTGATAAACCAGGGTCCAGTGTGTACAGATTTTCACATTACTAAGATAGGAGATGACAGTTAGTGCTCACATAGTTCTATGGAGACAGAGGAGGAGCTAAAAGCAGACAAAGACATTCTGCTGCAAGTTCTACTGAAATAACAGTTACACTTTCAATTGCTCTGCTAAAATTACAGCTGCTCCATGATTGGTTGATATGGGCAACAAAGAGCTTCCGTTACAGATGTTTTACTGTATTAATCAAGTCTTTAAATCATTTAGATTATTTAATGTGATTGATAAATGGAGCAAAAAAATAAACAATAAAAAAAACAATAAAAAAATATCAAATAAATTTCATGTATAGAAAAAGTTTATTTTTTTACAATAGCTTCAACAAACACTGATAAATGACAGAGACTTTATAACTGTTGAAGAGCACATGTCTCTCAGCTAGGCTGATGATGTCACTGGTCCCTCTGTGATGTCACATGACCTTTGGCTTTGGTCCCTCTGTCATGTCATATGACCTTTAGAGTATGATGATGTCACAATTGACTTTGTGATGTCATGGAATAGTCATCAAAATGTCACTGCAGCCTGAATATTGTTCACATGTCTTCATCACTTGGTGGGTGAAGGCAACTTTTACTTGCGCTTGGCAAATTTTGGTTTTGTATAAAATATAAGACCGTATTATAGAAGGCTTGTTAGAGGAGCAGTTCCAAGGGCCATCCTGGAGAGCTACTGAGGTGAACAGGACCTTCTTCAGCCCAAACAGACATCTATGGTGCTGAATATGGAGATTTGGAGGAAGAGAAAGGGAGTGAGAATAGATGAGGTGCCAAAAAAGAGGAGAGCAGAAACACATGAGAGTGAAAAAAATGGCGCCAACCAAAGCATTATCAAGGCTTCAAAAAGACCTGGAAGCCCAATACAGGAGAGTATCATGAACAAGAGGAAAAGGGGAGTAGCAATGGGGGACAAAACTGACGATGGATCCAGTGTGTCCCCCATTACTGACACTGAGCAGCTGTCAGGTGAGTTCAGATCTAAGACACCGAAAGCCAATATTCCCCACAGTAGCCATTGCCAGGATTGTCCACATTTGGAAGATCCCGCTTATTATGATTTTGGTGCCTTTTCTATTTGATACCCTTTAATATTGTTCTACCCTTATATGTTGTAATTCTTATTGGAGGCCACATTGCACTATATAGGAATGTTACATCTTATTTCTCCTCTCTCTACCAGGGACAACCCCAGCTGAATCCTCCATCATTGTGACTGGACTGGAGAGCTTCACCTTCCATAAAATGATTGGAGAGGGTGGATATGGTAAAGTAAGTATTCGGAATTGCTGTGACGTCATCATCATGTATGTAATATGACTCTAGGAACATCACTGCCTCATCTTCTCATCACGTCTCGTGGCAGAACAGGCCTTTCCTCCATTTCTAATGTTCTCTATCCTACAGGTCATGTTGGCCACACACCAGGCCTGCCAACAACAACTGGCAGTGAAGATGGTGAAGAAGAGGCTCTTACTTGAGAACTTAGGAGACAACGTTCTGATAGAGCGACAGGTCCTGGAGATGACTAGGAATAGTCCATTCATTACTCGGGCTTTTGCCACCTTCCAGTCCCAGGTAAGAAGGTCATAATCCAACAGCTCTGAGTCTTCTATGTGTTCTATGAATGTCAGTCTATGTGCCAATCTGTGTGCAATGTTCTAGGTCACTACCATAGTATTACATGTATTGTAAGATTATAACCAGTGCCGCATATCTAGAATATGGCAATAACCCCTATTATCGCCTCTGTTTTATCACAGGACTACGTCTTCTATGTCATGGAATATCTCAGTGGAGGAGACCTTAGAGACCTCATGGCAACAAATGCCCCATTTACCATTCCAACCACCAGGTAAGACAGAATATGGATGTATTAGATGAAGATGATGGTTGTCAGGAACATCTGGCTTTAAGTCATTAGTCTCTTAGTTTAGTGGATGAAATGTTGGTTGTTGATGATTTTCTATTTTTTTCCCATCAGATTTATTGCAGCTGAGATAATCTGTGGGCTGCAGTTTCTCCACTCCAGAGGCATCATACACAGGTAAGTGCAGTCTTACTCTGTGTAAAACGGATATAAATCCTCCCATACCCTTATCCTCATGCTCCCTGTAGACACTTAGTATCTCAGGCCATCATTGGGTCCTCATCCCGGCTAATCTAATAATTATGATATTTTATAAACTCTTTCCTCTATCAGAGACATAAAACCAGAGAACATCTTACTAGACAGCAACGGTCACTTGAAGATTGCTGATTTCGGTCTGGCCGTGAGGAACATCTTTGGCAATGCGAAGGCTTCAGATCAGGTCGGGAGTCTTTTATACATGGCTCCTGAGGTAAGGAAGCATCTACACATCCCTGGCTTATCATTGAGTACAAGGCAGGACATCTCCATGTCTTCTGGTGTCTGGACAAAATTCTTATTGTCTTCATGTCTTCACAGATTCTTCTAGAGAAGCCCTACAACACGGCAGTGGACTGGTTCTCTGCTGGTGTGGTGATATATGAGATGGCTACTGGCAGATATCCATTTTATATAGGTGTAGTGTATGACACCACCATAAAGGCACTGATCAATGATGATCCTGCCTTTCCAAAAGGACTAGACCCCCATATCAAAGCCATCATAGAGGGGGTGAGTATAAATACACATCTAAGTAATAAAAGGGGTAAATATAACGAAAAACACAACAATGCAAATGGAATACAACTGGAGACTGAATTCTTCATTATTTGTTTCCAGCTCTTGGATAAGTCACCAGAGAGTCGGCAGGTAGCTGTGGACAACATCAGGGATCATCCCTTCTTCATGGAGATCAACTGGACAGATATAGAGGGGGCTGGATCGTGTCCACCATTCCAACTACCACCTGTACGTATATCACCCAGAGAAGATGGTGGCAGCTGTACATCTCTATTGTGTGTCTTCTTTATGACCACTGGTTCTTGTATTTTCTTTCCGCAGCCACCAGTGATGACATCAAATATAATGAAAGATGTCCTGTCCTTCAGTGAAGCCATTAAACCACCAATGGCCGAAACAGATCAAAAACTCTTCTGTGGATTCACATTTGCCAGTGACGGATGGAAGGTCATAAAACAGATACCAAAACCTGTAATACCCCATCGCAGGTGAGTCAGTGTAAATGGGACAGGAATTAGGGAGCTTTTCAAGGTTACTCTCTTATCCTTTGAATCTGTCAGCAGAGTGTAGTGTGGGAAACCTCTTACTGACTGCTGCTTACAGTCTGCTGATTGGCCCACAGGAAAAACCTGGAGGCGTTTTACTATTGGGATAACCCCATTTTATATGTCTTATTGGGATATAAGAATTGTTTCTAACCTATTATCTCTCCTGGCAGAACATTTGGCAGTATTGTGAAGAACGCTTTCCACAATCTCAGGAGGAGAATAAAACGCTGGAAGTGAACAGCTCTGAAAACCACTGTTCACTGGTTGATATTCCACCATCACCACTAGGAGTATCCTGAGGGCCGTGACTTGCAGTGTAACGTGCAGCCATACCCATTCCTCCTCCCTGCTGTAATCCGGGCTGGGGGTTTTGCTGGATTATGGCGATCTGCAGTGTCCGAATACAAGAAGAAGCTGGAGACCAAGAAAATCCTACCAGGAGTCAATAAAATGACCGTGGACCAGCGCTTCTAGATGACATGCTGCCTAGTGCTCCCAGGGAAGGGCACTTATCCTTAGGCCATGGTTCCCTAGAGGTTTCCCCCACAGGGGGTTTTTCCTCTCCTGAGTGCCAATGGATAAACACAACAAGAGAATGGCAGCTTGTCGTATTCTGCCCTCGGCGGAGCTCACACCAACCACTAGTGGCCGAGAGGAACCTAAGAGGACATTTACCAGCAATAAACAGGACCATTCACCATCATGTGCTAGTGCTAGATTTATTTTATATCTGAATGGATAAGTATTTTACCTTTAACTCCTTAAGAGCACAGGGTACATGTAATGTGTGGATACATTTTATGTACTTTTCATTGGTAGCATTTTGGGACACATCAGACTTTTTGGTTCATTTTTAATCTGTCTAAGTTTGTTAACTCTGTTTTTGAAGGACGGGATGAAGAAAGAAATGCCTCTTTGGTACACTTTTTGAGTTTTTTGAAGAATTATTTGTGCAGGAGAAATAATGTATAAATTTGATAGTTCAGGTTGTTATTCTGTAGGTGCAGCCATACCAATTCTTGTAGACAAAGGTGTAAAGTGCAGGTACTCGTCAGGGCTGATTCCTGATTACTATGGGTCACTGCTTCACTCTTACTTTCACCAGTTTTAATAAATGTCCCCCTTTACTGTGTTTTATTAATACAAGCGCAGCCAGGGAGTAACACCTCAGTATGTACAGGTGCATCTCACTAAATTAGAATATCATCAAAAAGTTAATTTATTTCAGTTCTTTAATACAAAAAGTGAAACTCATATTACAAAGAGTCATTACAAACAGAGTGATCTATTTCAAGTGTTTATGTCACACCAGGTGTGAGTGCAACACAGAGAGTCACGCCAGGTGTGAGTGCAACACAGAGGGGAAAGGGAAAGGGAGCCCAGACACTAGGGAAAGGGGGAAGAGGTGACCTCCTAATCTGGACTAGCATCACCCTGTCTCCCCCTAACGTCCCTATACAGCCTCCTCAGCTGTCGCTGATCACGTGCCTCACCCTACTATCCCTGGCGTAAGGCTATAGCTGGGGGTGGAAGGAGATGAGCACTAGTCAACCTCCACTAGCACTCTAAAGAGAAAAGGGAAAGATAACATAGCGGAACAACAACTCAGCTTTAGAAGAACTTCAACAGGACACACGGCCTCAAGACTCCAGAGAGGACGTGATACTGCTTCAGCCAAGTTCAAAGCAGAAATGAATATAACCGGCGACGCCCACCTAGACACACTAGGTATATATACACCCAGACTAAAGGGAGGTTGTCGCTGGGTCCTAAACACAGCCTCCTATCTAGGCAGCTGTCTGCATTGCCAAACGTGGAGATCTCCTGCAAACCATTGCAGGGCGACTGTCTGTCACCTCTTACACACCCGTGACAGTTTATTTCTGATAATGTCAATGATTATGGCTTACAGCCAATGAAAACACAAAAGTCATTATCTCAGTAAATTAGAATACTTTATAACAACAGATTGAAAAATGTTTTTAAAATCCGTAATGTTGGCCTACTGAAATGTACTGTATGTTCAGTAAATGCACTCAATACTTGGTCGGGGCTCCTTTTGCATCAATTACTTCATCAATAAGTCAGTACAGGTCTACAATTTTGTCGTTGGTGTCCTTAGACAGCTCTTTGATTGTGTGATTGATTGTGTGGACAGGTGTCTTTTATACAGTTAACGGGTTCAAACAGGTGCAATTAATACAGGTCTCTCACAGTTGAAATGTACCTACGATAAAAATTACAGACCTCTCCATTCTATGTAGGTGGGAAAACTTGCAAAATTGGCAGTGTATCAAATACTTATTTTCCCTACTGTATGATCAGTGCTTTGTGTGTGTATTTTATTGTACATGTATTTAGCTAATAAATAAAAAGAAATGAAAAAAAAAAAATAGATTGAGGTCACCCTTATTTTTAATAACCAGCTAAGGGAAACAACACAGCTGTGAGCTTGTCTTAATAGTCTAGGAAGGGGCCAATAACCATGGAGCTTCCCAGACTATTAATATCAGCTCACAGCTATCTGCTTAGCCTTTACTAAATATTACTAGTTACCAGCGTATGGTATTGATTCTGTATTTACAAATTGCCATAGGGCAAATAAGCCCTAACTAAAGGTTCTGTGATTATTAAAAGGTAATCTTTATTATTTATTTGTCACCTTAGCAACTTATGTGCAATATTAAAAACACAAGTTTGTGTTGCTATGGACAAACTCTCAAACATTGCTGCCTCCCCAACTAGTTTTGCCATCAATGGCTTCATCAGGGGGTTGAGGCTACAATGATGATATCTATAGCCATACCGAAATTTTCAGGAAACCCACGACCACAAACAGTTTCCTTTACTGGAATAGCTGGCACCCCCTGCCCCTCAAGGCAGGGATATCAATAGGACAGAATCTGAGAGCTCGCTGGAACTGTTCGGATAACAACATTTTCGGTAGAGAATGTTGTAATCTCTTTAAGCGCTTTACAGAAAGGGGATATCCTAAAAAATGTTATACAAAGCATTCAATAGAGTAAAAGCAACTGATAGAGACACCCTATTAGATCAAGGAGAGAAAAAGAGAACCTGTTAATTAGATTTATCGGCACATTTGATAGGCAAGCGACAGAAGCGGTGAATATATCCTTAAGAAATTCTGGCCGATTCTTAGAGCGGATACAGACTTGAAGGAGGTTATTGGCACAATACCATCAGTAACTTACCGTAGAGGCCCAAATCTACGTGAACAACTAGTGCATAGCCATTTTACACCAGATATTAAATCTCAACCAAAGTCCAATTGGCTCCATAAATCACAAACAGGCTCTTATCCATGTAATTCCTGTACGTTTTGCAAGTACTTACCTAGCATTAAAGAATTTGTTAATCCATATGATGGTCGGAAGATTGCTATTAAAGATAAGATTAATTGCAAATCGAGAGGAATAATTTATGTAGCAAAATGCCCCTGTTCAAAATTATACGTGGGCAAGGCGATCCAAGAGTTTAGACAAAGGATATCTAAACATATTAGTACCATAAATACAAAAGTGGACACACCTCTATCATTACATATGAGATCCAAACATCATACAGACCCCCTTAATTTATGTTTCTGACGAATTAGACAAATGACCCTGGGTCCACGAGGAAGCAACTTGGATAGGTTGCTCCTCCAAGAGGAATCTAAATGTATATTTCGCCTAAATTCTAGAAGCACCATTGGACTTAATGAAGGCTTCTCTTATACAGCCTTTATTGATAAGTAGAGGAAATTTCTCTGTTTTATTTAAGAACCACCATTAAGTTGATATACGCTTATTACTAATTATGAACCTGCCTAATTTAATGTACGTTAAATATATATAAAAAATATTAAAAGTAAAAAACGTGCATTATTAATTATGGGACCATAATTTAATCATGATTAATTTATTAATGTAATTGTGAAGGTTAGTTCCTGTTATTTGATAACTACAATGCTGGATTTTCATATATAAAATGGACAGGGTGTGACGATTTCTAACTGTAATTAAAATTAATTAAAATTCATTATGATAATGTTTAAATCATTCAATGATGTTAATAATATAAAAGTACTAACAAAAATAAGAAATAGTAGGGAAGTTTATGAGGATTAAAGAGTTGTAGGTGTTGGAGGCGCTATTAGGCTACTCACTATCAAAGGCAGCGAATTTTTGGACAGGGAACCACTAAGTGTCCGTAGTAGATAAACTAGATAAAATAACCTATGGTTTAAAATTCACGCTAGCGGTAGTGAATGAAGGACTTCGGGAGAATAAATAACTAAAATGTACTTTATTGATACAGGTGCTTAAAAAGATTTTTTCTAAAAGGCTAAAATAGACAATATAAGGAATTGGTAAAAATGAGTAAATAAATATAAATAAATAAATATGGTTCTAGATTAATTGATAAAACGGCTTCCCATTGGGTCTTGAGGTAGTCGATACTTGGGAGGCAGAAGGGTGGACCAGGTGGAAGAGGAACCGTGTTAGGGTATAGTAGTACCGTATGGTAATACGGTACTTAGGGTATCTATTCTTGGTAGGTTGGTTTTGGTATGGGTTACCTGTTATGATCGGTCTGTATCTCCTTGTGGCAACCTTGAAGGCCTTTCGACGATGGACTCTAGTGTCAGTAGGAGATGATGGTAGATAGCTGAGGTGCAGGAAAAGTAAGTTAGAACTTAGGAGTAATTGACTAAAGGTTACTAGTGGGAGTTGTACTTTACCTGCTGTTGTTGTGGCAATCAGTGGGTAACAAGAACAGAGACGTGCGGATGTGTTTCTTGGACCGTGATCCACAGGGAGCCAACTAAGGAGATGGACTGGTCCGGGATGGTTTTTTTGAAAAAGGGCTCGAGGTCCTAGGGTCGCAGAAGTAATAGGTTTAATGTTGTAGGTACTCGGTTTTCGGGTGATACGATAGGGTTAGGACTTACCCTAAGGTAGACTTATTGTATTTTAGGTTTAATAATTATATTTGTCCTTTTTAGAGATGCAGCAGGTGCCTCTGGCTTGTCCCTGTCCCTGTAGGAGAGGAGCAGCAAGGTGCTTCTGGCGGTACTGGCGACGTGGTGTCTATGTTGTACCCTTTGTCCTGTTTGAAAATTTAGGGAGGGTTAGGGTTTGAGGTATAGTAGGATTAGTCTGCAGCTTCTATGTTTGTTAACCTTGTTATTTACCTTATTTCATATATTGCTGGCATAAGAGGACAGGTGCATCAGGTGTTCCGGTCGTACGGAAGGTGCAGCAGGAGGCTCTGGATGTATTATTTATGCAGCAATAGTTCTATAGTAGGAGGCTCTGGTCCTGGATGCCAAATGGGTACAGTAAGAGGCTCTGACTGGGTGGTCAGTCGGTCAGGCAGTGATGGGTCCTGCCATAAAGTGTTCTGGTGCAGCAGAAGGTTCTGGTTGCAGGGTTGATATAGCAGGGGTCTCTGGCTGGGTAGTCAGATAATGCTATCACAATGCTGTGATGTAGCAGGAGGCTATGGTTGCAAGGTGAGTATAGGGCAGACCGCGTAGTCTGTGAGTCTGCCAAGGATAGAATAGCGGAGGTTAGGGTATCTATTCCAGGCAGTTTCGTGTGGTAGCAGGCGGTGGGGGCCGAAGCCCGAGGTTACTTACAGTCTGCAGTCCCGCGGTGATGTCAGGAGGTGATGGGGCCCGGAGCGAGAGCGGAGTCCCGGCCGGTGACCGCCGCAACTCGCGTGCTTCCGGGTAGGCAGAGTGGGAGAGAGAGAGAGGGTGAGAAGGCGCGCTTTCGCTTGAAAGTGCGCGAGAGTGGCAGGGTGACGCGCTGTCACATGGTAAGCGGCGTGCACTCAGTACGGAGGCCTGTGGGTGCCTATATCACTATAGCATAGATAATGGTGACCAAAAGTTCCTTTTGTGATGTAATATCTATCTGCCAATAAGGTGCGGCGAATAAGATCATGTGACACTGCAGGTCCTTCACAATTGTGCAATATGACTGTGGCTAGTAAATGGCAGGTACTTTCTGAGACTTTGTGATCAGAGCGCAAATGCGCATGTGCGATTAATACCATGTGACCGGGAAGGTCCTTAAACACCACGCTGTTCAACTTGGAAGGGCTCTACCATTGGCCCTGATAATTTTGGCGCCAAAAGGATGAATAAACTATTATTGACAAGCTTGACCTGGAAGATTTTAACCATTGGTGCTGATGGTGAACTGACAAAGGCCTTGGACAGGTCAGTAACCTCCTTATAACTTTGGAGAACCTATTAGGTTCTGTTTAGTGATTGACATGTGGGTCTACCAATGTTATTAGATTTAAGGATGATTTCCTTCACAGGACCTGTATGACATCACTAACCTATGTTTTATAAACCCTAGGGTTCCACCCACTTTTCATTGTAGCCTCAACTCCCTGATGAAGCCAGTGATGGCTAAACTAGTTGGGGAGGCAGCTGATAATTTTTATTAGCAATGTTTGAGAGTTGGTCCATACTATTCAATGAGGCGTTGGTCCGTGGCCACACCATTTACTGAGTTGCTTTGTGTTACCATAATCACAGTGAGCTACATAGAATAGGGGAAACTAATGACCAGCCAGTTGTTACTTGGCCAGATTATTTATGTCACTAGCTACTTTGTACTGGTTGAGGAACTGTATAAGATCAAAAGTCAGTATGAATGAGATTGCTATTGAGGGATAGACCAACTACTAGAAACAGCCTAGAGCCAAATCTCTGTGAGACATTTGTCCATTAGGAGTTATCCCACACCAACAATATCTCTCTCGCTCTCTGGCTGTGAGTCTCCCCATTTCACTGGTATTGGAAGTATTATCTAAAGCTCTAACTCAGTATTTGGAAATTGTTTCAAGGACCAACACAAACTTGTTTTTTAATATTGCACATAAGTTGATCATGTGATAAATAAATAATAAAGATTACCTTTTAAATAATCACAGAACCTTTAGTTAGGGCTTATTTGCCTTATGGCAATTTGTAAATAAAGAATTCTTCCGCTTAGCCTAGGCTCTTCCAGATTGCCCTGGTGCTTTGGCAATCGGGTTAATGGTTTTGGGGCTGATGTCAGCTGTGTAATGTCTGCCAACATCAAGCCCAGGGGTTAGTAATCGAGAGGTGTAAGTCAGACACCCCCATTACTAACCCCATCGCTCTTGGAAGCTACTTATTCTTAGTTTAACCTATTGTATCTTTAGATTTTTATTACAGTACAGGTTAATGGCTAAAAATCTGGTCATTTTAAGAATGAATAGATCAAAGGGCTCATCATATCAAAACACCAGAATGTCATGTGATCACTGTACATGAGATACATAATTGTATTCTGCACTAAACGCCATTTGGTGCGTGCACTTGTCCATACCTGCAAAGGATTCTTCTGGGCTTCACAAGCATAGGTCAACTATAGTCAGAGGCTATACTCTTTAGGAAGTGGCACTTGTCTTCCTCTATTCCCTTCCCATTTACTATGAAACCAAACTTCTTCAGGATTCTGGGAGTTTGGTTTTGCAAGAAAGGAGCAGATATATAGTTATAGGAAAAGAGCATGGCCAAAGTGTATCAGAAAATTAGAGTGTGGAGCTTAGATTGCACTCTATTGTGGGTTCTAAAAATCTAGCACAGACATGGTGAGTTTCTGTATGTGGGTTCTAAGCCTTACCAGTCTCCTGTAGTATGGTATAATGAGTAAACAGAGTTAGGCCCCATTCACACGTCCTGGTGATTCTGGTACAGGAAAAACCAGTACCAGTGAGGTCTGTGTGGCAAGTACATATCAGTGTGAATGGATAGATAGGATAAATATATGTCAGTGAGATATATAATCGGTGTTTTGCGTGCATAGGTTTCTGTACTTCTATTTAGCAGAGAATAAATAAAAGAAAAAAAATGTGGGGTTCCCCCTATTTTTAATAACCAGCAAAGGCTAAGCAGACAGCTGCGGGCTGATATTAATAGGCTGGGAAGAGCCCATGGATATTGGCCCTTTCCCAGACTCATAGCACCAGCCCTCAGCCACCCCAGAAATGGCGCATCCATTAGACGCACCAATTCTGGCGCTTAGCCTCGGCTTTTCCCAATTGCCCTGGTGCGTGGGCAATCAGGGTAATGGTTTTGGGGTTGATTTCAGCTGTGTAATGTCAGCTGACCTCAAGCCCAGGGGCTAATAATTGAGAGGTATCAGTCAGAAAAAGAAATAAACACGAACACAGAGAACAGTCCTTTAATTGTAAAAAGCACAATTACCCTCCTTTACCCATTTATTAGCAAAAATAAAAGTAATCTACAAGGGTCCACCGTAAATCCATAATAAGGAGGTTCCACAACTATCCCCGACTCTGCTACATCCAGAGCAGTGGTGAGAGGTGGCAACCGCTCTTTCTGATATCCACACATCCATTATCTTTTGGTCCTCCTGATAAGCCAGTGTTTGGCGAAACGCGTCGAGGCAATGAGGTGATAGGGGAATATTTATGACCAGGGACACAATCTCTTTGGATAAGCACAATTCCTTTTATTTATCAAGAATACTATCATGTGTTGCATATTAAATCTCAGCACCTAAATCATATGGGTGTAGGTCCTATGTGCGCTAATTTGTACTAACAGATGTCTATATAAACACACTGCACTTTACTAAGATTTGGCCTATTTTGTATTTTTTATTGGGCTAAGAGTTTTTTTTCAAAAAATAAACCTTGTCCAGAGACATGTGATCTTTGTTGGAGTTACCCATACATCTTTATATATCCTTGTTTATATTTTGTGATCTAACCTTATCGTACCTGCACTTTCCCTTAGTATTTGAGATTGGACTCTGTATAGTGCTAGGTTTCCTCACGGTATATATAGATAGGGACTTGGTGAGGGACCACAGGGTGAACCGCCGAGGAGCAGGGGCGCCACAACGTTCCCCCCTTAGGGTGCCAACCTCCGCTGGTACGCAGGGAGAGTCCAGGGGAAGTGTAGGACATCAGTAAGAATTAGGTTTTGTCATCACAAATTATTGTGGTTTTGTGTATACTGTTTTGTGTGTCTTTTTATGGTCTTGAGATCTTTTTTTAACATGATCAATAAAAGTTATATCTTAAAATTGGGGTTTCGATATGATCATGGCAACCGCTCTATCTCTCTCATAGTGTTTGAACATTGAAATCAGAATTTATTACACTGCAATCGACTGCCTGAAAAACATGTCACAAAATACTCAAAACAATGAACATATGTGTTTGAAAAGAACTTGCTGTGCATGACGCGCCCCTGGGCCTGCTGTGTCGCGCAGCGTCTCGCGCACGGGGGCTTACCCGGAACCGGATCAGATGAGGGTTGTAGTCTCCGAGTGGCGGGGACCCGGTCCGTGCCCAGGGAGTCAACTCAGTGTGTGGCAGTCTTGATAGATGTTATTTGAGTGTCGACTACGCCACCCGTTGATTTGCAGCTATGGAGCTGCCGCTGCAGGGCAGACCGCTGAGGCCGGTGTAGAATTGTGCAGCGTGATAGTATAACCCCCAACGGGAGGGGTATGGCCTCAGGGCAGCCGACGTGGAAGATGAGGGTAGCAGGAACCACTCAGAGACGGTGCGGTGTAATTCAGGGTCTTTACTGGTAACAACGATAGACCCTCCCGGAGTACTTGCTAGCGAACGGGGACTGGTCAGTCCTTGAGCAGATGGGATCTCCCCTGGCCAGGCGGAGTTGTAGGCCTCCCAAACTGACTGTACTCTTCTGGCTACCTTGCTAGAAGCGGATATAAGTAGCCCACGTCCCTGAGTGTACCGTGTGGTGCTCACCCGTATGGCCGGTGATTCGGGGCCTTCTAATGGCTTCCGCTCCACGATGGCGGCGCTGGTCCCACGCGTGTGACCGTGCCTTCAGGTTTCTGGGCCTGAGGACCTGAAATCCCCTGCCGGTCGGCTTCTGCTGCTGGGTAAGAGTTAGTCCCCACAGCCTCGGACGCCGGGTCCGGTAAGAAAGCTTCTCAGTCAGGGCGAGCTCTGCAGCTGCCAGCCCCTGACTTGTAGTAGTATTGCTCCCACTGAGCTTCTGCTGTTTCTTCCTGTGACTGTTTCTTGTCTCTACTCTCCTTGACTGACTAACCCTGCTTCAGCCCCGGGTTTATATAGGGGAAGGTCTTCCCCTCCCAAGACTGGGCAGGAGGTGTGGCATGCACAGGATCCCTGACCAAAGGACCTCCCACCTGCTCTCAGACATAACATTACATTACTGTGGGAAACCAGACCCCTGGGGTGCCACATTCCCCCCTAGTGAAATTTAGTACTCCGGGACTAAACATATTTTAGAAAAACATAACAAGATATAACAACAATAATAGTACAATAAGAAGAAACACATAAAGGTGGTCACGGCATGTCCGTAACCGGGTGTAGTCTTTGAAGAAAAGCAAGGTGTCCATTTCACCAAAACAGGGAGACGTAACCAGGTAGGGGTTTGTCCTGCCCCGAGTCCTTAACAGTCTTTAGTCCGTCCTGGGTTACGCTCCAAGCAACAATACACAGGTAAACATAAATAAAACAATTTATACACTTCAAATCCTCCAACGTGCGGGTAACTGGCCTCTAGTGGCCCTAGTGGACCTACGGAGCTGACTGTGTAGCCCTGAACTACAGGGTGTAGGAGCTGTCAAGAGTAAACTGGGCAGCTGTCTACCGGCTCTTTGGCTCACTAGGGATATGGCAGGCTCACTGCAAGCAGAGGGTTGATCCTCCTGGTCTGCGGGTGTGGGGTCTTCTGCCTCCTGGACTGGCTGTTCTTCCAGCTCTACCTGTTGCTCCGTAGGTGCTTGGGATGCTGGTTGGAGGAAGGTGAGTACGGGTACCACAACTGCACCATTGACTTGAGTCCAAGACCGAGGGAAGTCCCCGAGCACAGTACTAACCATATCTTCCCTTTCCTCTACGGGTCGATGGTCTTCTTGTTCCTCTTCAGGGTTCCTCAGTTGTTCGGGACACTTCTTCAGGTGGTCCCGGGATACAATGGCTGTAGTTTCCCCTCCGTCTTTACTGATGGTACAAACCTTCGGGTTCTCGTGGCTTGAGGGCAGTACGGTGTACGGGTCCTTCTCCCACTGGTCGTCCAACTTGTGGAGCCGTCTCTTCCTCTTCAAGACCTGCTCTCCGGGTACCAGGGGAACAGCGGGAGCATACTGGTTGTAAGTTTTCTCTTGTCTTTCCCTAGCCTGACAGAGACTTCGCTCCACGCTCTCCTGTACTCTCCGGTACTGCTGCTGCCTCTCTGTGTCCCAGTCTGCTTCTGGTGAAGTGTCCTCGGGTGTCAGGACTCCCATTTCCAGGTCAACAGGTAACTTACCAGGTCTTGCCCTCATTAGGTAAGCCGGGGTACAGTTGGTGGAACCTACCGGGATGTGGTTGTATAGGTCCACCAGATCGGGCAGCTTCTCAGGCCACAGACTGCGTTCTTCCAGGGGCAACGTTTTCAGAAGATCCATTACCACCTGGTTCATTTTCTCACAAAGTCCATTAGTTTGCGGATGATAGGGTGTCGTCCTTATCTTCCGGCAGCCATACAGAGCGCAGAATTCTTGGAAGACCTCCGCTTCAAAGGCAGGTCCCTGGTCTGTCAACACTTGGTCCGGGTACCCGTGTGGACGGCAGAAATGCTGCTGGAAGGCTCTCGCTGCTGTTCGAGCTGTTAAGTCCTTGACGGGGACGACAACCAAGAACCGGGAGTAGTGATCCACGATGGTTAGTGCGTAGACGTAGCCACTTCTGCTTGGGGTCAGTTTTACATGATCCAAGGCTACCAGTTCCAACGGCTGCCGGGTGACGATGGACTGCAGGGGAGTCTTCTGGCTGGCACGATCCTTCCTTCTTAGGTTGCACGGGCCACAGTCTCTGCACCACTTCTCAATGGTTCCCCTCATGCCTACCCAGTGGAATCGCTCGCGCAGCAGGAACTCCAGCTTCTTCCACCCGAAGTGTCCAGCTCCGTCGTGGTATGCCTCCATCACCATGGCTGCGTCTCTTCGTGGCACCACTACTTGCCAGAGTAGTTCATGCGTCCGGGAGTTAACCATTCTGCGGCACAACTTCCCCTTGTAAAGGAACAGTCGACTCCTCTCTGCCCATAGTTGTTTGGCTTCCTCCGGAGCGTCTGGTTCAAGGCAAGCCTCCGGGCGAGTCAGCATCTCCTTCACCAGTCGGACGGCAGGGTCGCTGTCTTGCGTTTCCGCCCAGTTGTAGTGAGGTAAGGGGTTCAACGTAGCAGCCTGCTTACTCCTTACCCGGTGGGAGTACTGGATAGTCCCATGACGGTGGAACGCAGGGAGTTCAACTTCTTCCAGTCCCTCCGGATCTTCTCCTTCGTCCGGCAGGTTGGGCATCCTGGACATGGTGTCCGCGTTGGTATTGGAGCGTCCGGCCCGGTATTTGATTGTGAACTCGTAGTTGGACAGACGGGCCATCCACCTCTGCTCCAGGGCACCGAGTCTTGCCGTGTCCAGGTGTGTCAACGGGTTGTTATCCGTGTACACGGTGAACCGGGAAGAAGCGAGGTAATGCTTAAAGCGCTCGGTGACTGCCCATACTACGGCCAGGAACTCTAGCTTAAATGAGCTGTAATTCTCGGGATTCCTTTCGGTGGGTCGCAGCTTTCGGCTGGCGTAGGCGATTACTCGTTCCTTCCCCTGCTGGATCTGGGACAGTACGGCTCCTAGCCCGATGTTACTTGCGTCGGTGTAGAGGATAAAGGGCTGGCTATAATCCGGGTACGCCAGGATTTCGTCCCCCGTGAGGGCCATCTTCAGCTGGCGGAAGGACTCTTCTTCCAGCTCCTCCCATTTGAAGGGCGGCTTCAGGTTCTTGGCCTTCCGGGACTGGCCTATCAGGAGGTCCTGCATAGGTGCTGCCTTTTTGGTGAAACCGGGAATAAACCTTCGGTAGTAGCCTACCAACCCGAGGAACTGCCGCACTTCTTTTACGCTGGAGGGGCTTGGCCATTCCTTAATTGCGGTGATCTTATCAGGGTCGGGAGCCACTCCGTCAGCGCTCACCACGTGTCCCAGGTACTGCACCTTTGGTTTCAGGAGGTGACACTTGGAGGGTTTCACCTTTAGGCCGTAACTCGCCAGAGCTTCGAACACTTCCGCCAGGTGTTTCAGGTGGTCCTCATACGTCTTGGAATATACGATAACATCGTCCAGGTACAACAGGACCGTCTCGAAGTTTCTGTGGCCCAGACAACACTCCATTAGTCGTTGGAAGGTTCCTGGTGCGTTGCAGAGTCCGAACGGCATGCAGGTGAACTCGCTCAGTCCCATCGGGGTGGTGAATGCGGTCTTCTCCCGGTCCGCCTCTGCTACAGGAACCTGCCAGTACCCGCTAGTGAGATCCAAGGTAGAGAAGAAGTTAGCAGATCTTAAAGCAGCCAATGACTCCTCTATCCTTGGTAAGGGGTACGCATCCTTGTGTGTGATACGGTTGATTTTCCGGTAATCTACACACATCCTCATGGTGTTGTCTTTTTTTCTGACTAAGACTAGTGGAGCTGCCCAGGGGCTACAGCTATCCCTGATCACCCCAGCCTCCTTCATGTCTCTAAGCATCCCCTTGGCGTGTTGGTAGTGTGCAGGGGGTACGGGTCGATACCTCTCTTTTATGGGAGGATGGTCTCCCGTGGGGATGTGGTGTTCTACCCCCTTGACTCGCCCGAAGTCTAACGGGTGTTTACTAAACACTCTCTCGTACTCTTGAACCACCCGATAGACTCCCTGTTTCTGATGTGAGGGAGTGGAGTCAGTACCCAAATGTAGTTGCTGACACCAGTCCTCCTTTGTTTTCTTAGAGCCATTACCTTCCTCCGGGTGAGATGGAGGCAAGGGTTCCACAGATTGTATAGCATTTTGGTTAATGGCATATAATTTGGCTAGCGTGGCATACCGGGGCAGGTACACTTCCCTCTTCCCGATATTGATTATGCGAACGGGCACCCTCCCATGGCGTACATTAACCACCCCCCGTGCTGTCAAGATGGTGGGCCTACTGTCTGAGTAAACTGGTTCTACCATTGCCTGGTAATCTCTACCTCTCAGACCAATAGCTGCCCGGCACCAAATCATCATTTCACTTTTTGGGGGCATGGCAATAGGAAAAGGGTCACACATTCTTACGCTACCAATCTCACCGCCGGAGAGTTCCACCTGTTGCCGTCGCATCAGTGCCCGGATCTCTTTCTGGAGCACCCACTGCTCGCCGGAGCTGGCGTTTTTGGCAACCTGCTGTAAAAGGAAAATCACCTCTGCAAGACAATTTTCAATTACATTAGTTCCTAGAGTTATTTTTGGGTGACTCTCATGTTTGTCAATATCTACAATGATCAGTCCCTGTGCTGCCAGTTCGACTCTACCGATTTTGATGGTCACCTCTTTAAATCCGATCTGTGGCACGGGCTGGCCATTGCTGGCGATGATACTCAAGTCGTCGTCAGGGTAGCGGGTAATATCCGAGTCATTCCAGTACTGCTTAAAGAGCACGTACGGGATGGTGGTGACCTGTGACCCGGTGTCCAGTAGGGCACTCATGGGAATGCCATCCAGTACCACAGGCAAGACTGGACGTCCTCCCACATATCTGTCGCGCCAGTTCGATGGGCCTGGTGATCTTTTTCCTGGGGGTTGGCCCTCTACCCCAGGTTGTGCCCATTTAAAGAACAGTACCTTGCCATATGTCCGGGTTGATTGCAGCGGCGGCAGATGGGTCGTCCGTCTTCGCTGTATCGGTCACTGGGTCTTCCTCTGGCCGGTGGGGTCCTCATTGGTCGACGCCACGGGATGTCCTCCGGTCCGGATGCCAGCTGGATCTTCCCTGGGGTGGAAACCTGTAAAGACTGCACAATTCGGGTTAGCGCAGCAATGCTCTTAGCTAGCTCTTGGACCTGATGGTGTAGGTCTGGAGCCGGGTCATTGTCCAAAGCCTGCGCATCAGCTCCCACAGGCCCTGCCGACAAGGGCGCCGCCTCCTGGTGGTAAGTGATAGCTGGGCGCCTGTGGGTCACAACGCCACCCGGTGCCGGTTCTCGGAGCACCCGGATGGCTCTGTCCTTGAACTGTGCAAAGCCCAGATGGGGATCCTGTAAGGCCATCGCCCGCAACTGGGTTCGGTGGGCATTACAATATAGTCCCTCTATAAATTGTTCGGTCAACAGCCTGTCCTCGTTTCCCACTCCATCAGGGTCGGTCTGCTTAATGGCCCTCAGGGCCTCTTGTAGGTTTAGTGCATAGTCCCTTATACTCTCATGCGCTCGCTGCTTGCACCCGTAGAATCTAAGCTTAATCTCGGCTGAGGTGCGGGTATCAAAGGTATCCTTCAGCCGGGTTAGTATCCCTGCGACAGTCTTCCTCCCAGGTGGCCAGGATTTTACTTCCCTTTTGGCTGCCCCGGTTAGTTGGGCCACCAGGATGCTCACTTTTTGCTCTTCTGTGAGGGGGTACACCTGGAAGAGGCTATCCAGCTTTTCTCTAAAGTCATGCAGGGTATGTGACTCCCCTGAGTACTGGGGTAGCCAAGCTGCTCCCGGGATATAGGGCATGGTGAAGGGCATAACTGCAGCAGCGGTGGCGCTGGCGGGGGTTGAGGCAATGAAGCTCTCCTCCGCATCCGACATCTTCCTCCCCCCTAGTGGACCGTGGCCTACCTTGCGATGATCCTGTTCCGTAGGCCGTGGCTCCGCAGTAGATCGTCAGGGTTGAGGACCTTCCGTCGCGCTCCGGTGACGTCGGCGTCTGCTGGGCTCCTTCCAGGACCTTACGCAACGTCCGGACGTGAGGCGGGGCTTCAGTTCTCGCGCGCTTTCGGAGTCCACGCCCCTCTTCTTCCCGCGCGGCGTCCTCAAGATGGCGTCCAACGGCGGGAAAACTCCACGGATGGCGGGAAGAAGGCTGAAGATGGCGCCGGATGGCGGGAATCTTCACAGATGGCGGGAAGAAGGCTGAAAATGGCGCCGGATGGCGGGAATCTTCACCGATGGCGGGAAAACTTCACGGATGGTAAGTTTTAAAAGTCTCTTTTTCAGGCACGCAGTACCCGGTGGTTGCGGGCACGAAATCCTGCCGACTACGCCAAAGTTGACGTGCCCCTGGGCCTGCTGTGTCGCGCAGCGTCTCGCGCACGGGGGCTTACCCGGAACCGGATCAGATGAGGGTTGTAGTCTCCTAGTGGCGGGGACCCGGTCCGTGCCCAGGGAGTCAACTCAGTGTGTGGCAGTCTTGATAGATGTTATTTGAGTGTCGACTACGCCACCCGTTGATTTGCAGCTATGGAGCTGCCGCTGCAGGGCAGACCGCTGAGGCCGGTGTAGAATTGTGCAGCGTGATAGTATAACCCCCAACGGGAGGGGTATGGCCTCAGGGCAGCCGACGTGGAAGATGAGGGTAGCAGGAACCACTCAGAGACGGTGCGGTGTAATTCAGGGTCTTTACTGGTAACAACGATAGACCCTCCCGGAGTACTTGCTAGCGAACGGGGCCTGGTCAGTCCTTGAGCAGATGGGATCTCCCCTGGCCAGGCGGAGTTGTAGGCCTCCCAAACTGACTGTACTCTTCTGGCTACCTTGCTAGAAGCGGATATAAGTAGCCCACGTCCCTGAGTGTACCGTGTGGTGCTCACCCGTATGGCCAGTGACTCGGGGCCTTCTAATGGCTTCCGCTCCACGATGGCGGCGCTGGTCCCACGCGTGTGACCGTGCCTTCGGGTTTCTGGGCCTGAGGACCTGAAATCCCCTGCCGGTCGGCTTCTGCTGCTGGGTAAGAGTTAGTCCCCACAGCCTCGGACGCCGGGTCCGGTAAGAAAGCTTCTCAGTCAGGGCGAGCTCTGCAGCTGCCAGCCCCTGACTTGTAGTAGTATTGCTCCCACTGAGCTTCTGCTGTTTCTTCCTGTGACTGTTTCTTGTCTCTACTCTCCTTGACTGACTAACCCTGCTTCAGCCCCGGGTTTATATAGGGGAAGGTCTTCCCCTCCCAAGACTGGGCAGGAGGTGTGGCATGCACAGGATCCCTGACCAAAGGACCTCCCACCTGCTCTCAGACATAACATTACATTACTGTGGGAAACTAGACCCCTGGGGTGCCACATGCATATGTTCATGTTTTAACCGTTTCAGGTTTCTAAAACTGCCAAGCAATTAAGTGACATGTCCATTCTTCTGCCTTTTTCTGTTCGGAAGCCACACTGTACTATACAACACAAATCAATGTAAAAAGTAAAGCGATGCCCGGACATTTTTTGAAGCATTTTGACATTGTTTTTGCTTTAAAAAAACACTAGCGGTTTCTTCATTATTCAATGGAGTGAAAAAAACAACCGGAAAACGACAGTACAAAAGATGTCACAAAAACCATGGGAAAACATGTCAGTGGCCAGAACCATCAGAAAAAAACGCACAGGAAATGACTGAAAAAACTACACGCGAGACGCTTGGTGAAAAAAGAAACCAGAATTCCCTGAAGCATCTTCTGCCTGTAAAACTTGGCTTATTTATTTCTTTGAAGATGAACAGCAATCAAGCATGAAAATAACATTTTTTCAATTGTTTAATTCTTGAATATTATCACTGTTTTGAGTCTATAGAAGTCATCTATACAGGCAAACCTACACATTAATAATCCAACAAGAGATAACAAAAGATGTGTCACTTGTCAAAAATAAAATATTTTCTTATTTATTAATCCACAATGCTTACAAATCTCTAAACAGCAAGTACTGCTATTTTAAGCCTTTTGTATTAAGAAAGAGATTTTACTTTTGCCAAGAGCCATCTTGGTTTTTATCTTTTCTTGAAACAGCAATTTGATGCAGAGCACCACCATATCTTCTGCATATATAAGAAACCTGTGTTATCCTACAGAGATTGTTTAACTATAAGGTACAATACTTCTATGGTCAGCATATAAATAAATATGCATAAATACACACATAAAACAATTACTTTAAACGACCAACCTTTTTTGTAAATTAAACCATTGAACCAATTAATAAAAATATGTTAAAACATTTCTGCAGTAGTTATATAATCAAATTACTAGAAAACTGCAAGTAGATATTAAACCTTTTTAAATAGTTTGTATAAATCAGGTATCACTCCTTTGCATCGCTAATACCACCAGCAGTGATTGCAAATGTGGCTTCATTTTCTGGCATTTCAGGGCTGTCAACAAAAAAAAGGAAATATTTTTTACTGATATCTTCTAATTTTTCATTTTAGGATTTAACATACTTGTCAAAGTAAAATGGGTTTTCTGTTAATATTTTTTATCCATTAGGCTTCAATGAGGTCCACTTACTGGCCCCTGCTCTAGTGATGGCTCTCAGACGCTGCTCCCAGTGATTGTTTACAGACTGTAGCGGTGGCGTGAGTACAAGCGCATGTAGCTGCTATAGCCATTCACTGGGCTCAGCGGCTTATGCCGGCTATACAAGTTAAACATTATTTTTAATTGAGAAGGTGATCAATTTGTTTGGTAGATCGTATACTTCCTCCTTTCAATATTGGGGAATGTCTCTTTAAATTTTTGGGATGACTGTTGTGCACACTTTCTTAAAAGGGTTGTCCACTACTGGACAACGCATTCTTAAAGAGGTTGTCTCACGTTTTTACTGTATGTGGCTACAATTGCAATGTGGTAGTAAAAACAAGCAATATTGCTATTTACTTTTTATTACAATTATTTTCTGTTCTCAAGAACGCAGAGATTTTTTTTCTATCGTGTACAGCTCATTGCCTAGGTTCCCGACTACCCTGCAGTCTTGGTGTGGCCTGTTACCTAGGTAAGAAGCACACATATATGTATGCTTTATAGCCTCCTCGTGCAGCTATGAAAATGACCGTTTCGCTGGATCCAACCAGGCTCAGTGAACTTGCTCTTTTCCCATGTTGCAAAGACAAAACTGCTTGTGATAGCTGCATGAGAGGATGCTCAATTCAGACCAGAGGCAACAGATTGACAATCTGTCAATCTACAGCAGCGAACTGCCTCCTGCAACTAAGCACAGAGATAATCCCTTTATAATAGCTGCACAGCCGATCATAAAATGAAAATATTACTTATCTCCTGCAACTGCTCAGTTCCTGGGATAGCTGCAATCGCTGCATTTGCTGACTGTACCATGACAGTTATTTCACGTGACCAATCAGTGACCATTGATTGACCTCAGCTTTCAGGATTCCGTTAGACTGGCAGAATCAGTAATGTCATCTATGTAGTGTATTAACTGTAGATATGGTAATCACTTCTAAAATATGGTTATATTGTGTAATAAAATTAATGGGCATATTCCTAAATATACAGTATTCCCTTAAGAGTCATGCTACTAATTAAGTACACAACTAATTAAGTACACAAATCAAGACATCCGGAGGAAGTGAGAGAGCAGTTGCAGCTCTCACTTCCTCAGGATGTCAATTACGTCCGTAGGAGAAGGAGAGTGAAGCCAGCGCTGAATGGCCACAAGGATTGCGTGACAGCAATGTCACATGAGCCCCTTGGAGAGCCAGTGCCAAAACTGCTGAAACGGTGCCGTCACTAGTAGTGGACAACCACTTTAATATTAGTTACAGGCTTATCAGACACTGAGATCTATATTGGTTAAGACAGTATGCTCAATAGATATCTCAAAAATGTAAAGAAACATTCTCCAAGCCAATTTATCACCTTTCCAATGAGAGATGATACAGTGTGTGGTTGACATATTAAAAGAGGGTTACCAAATATTGAATATGCATTTGTATATATCACTGAAAGGAGAATGCACATTTTTAATGTTTTAAATTGACAAAAGTTAGGTTTTAGAGCAGCATTATGCTAATTTATTGAAGCTGGATCTAAAATATATAAACTCATATGAACAATATGAGACTGATTTCCAGTGGTAATAGATTATGTCATTGAACCTTACTTTTAGGTGTTATTTAGGTGTTACAAAGTGAAGGCATATCAAAGCAATAAGCTATCACTTTTGTTATATTGGAAACAACCTTTATGGGCTATGCCTCGGGCATATGTGGCACCCCAGGGGTCTGGTTTCCACAGTAACGGCAATGTTATGTCTGAGAGCAGGTGGGAGGTCTCTTGGTCAGGGATCCTGTGCATGCCACACCTCCTGCCCAGTCCTGGGAGGGGAAGAACTTCCCCTATATAAACCTAGGGCTGAGGCAGGGTTAGTGAGTAGAGAAGAAGTAGAGACAGAGAAGAGAAGCAGATATAGGAAAGAACATCAGGAGCTCTGTGGGAGCAGTGCTACAAGGAGTCAGGGGCTGGCAGCTGCAGAGCTCGCCCTGACTGAGAAGTTATCACTGGACCCGGAGTCCGAGGCTGTGGGGACTAACTCCTATCCAGCAGCAGAAACCGACCGGCAGGGGATTGCAGGTCCTCTGGCCCAGAAACCCGAAGGCACGGTCACACGCGTGGGACCAGCACCGCCGTCGTGGAGCGGAAGCTACTAGAAGGCCCCGAGTCACCGGCCATACGGGTGAGCACCACACGGTACACTCAGGGACGTGGGCTACTTATACCCGCTTCTAGCAAGGTAGCCAGAAGAGTATCGTTAGTTTGGGAGGCCTACAACTCCGCCTGGCCAGGGGAGATCCCATCTGCTCAAGGACTGACTAGGCCCCAATCGCTAGCCAGTACTCCAGGAGGGACTATCGTTGTCACCAGTAAAGACCCTGAACTACACCGTACCGTCTCTGAGTGGTTCCTGCTACCCCCATCATCCACGTCGGCTGCCCTGAGGCCATACCCCTCCCGTTGAGGGTTATACTATCACGCTGCACAATCCTACCCCCAGCCTCAGCGGTCTGCCCTGCAGCAGCAGCTCCTTAGCTGTACTCAACGGGTGGCGTAGTCGTCCAACATCTACCGCTAATACAGCGCCACTTAGTCTGACTCCCTGGGCACGGACCGGATCACCGCCACGAGACTACAACCCTCAAGAGATCCGGCTCCGGGTAAGCTCCCGCATGCGCAACGCAGCGCGACACAGGCCCAGGGGCGCGTCAACTTTTGGCGTAGTCGGCAGGATTTCGTGCCCGCAACCACCGGGTACTGCGTGCCTGAAAAAGACTGTTCAAACTTACCTGTGGTGAAGATTCCCGCCATCCGGCGCCATCTTCGGCTTCCTTCCCGCCATCGGTGGAGTTTTCCCGCCATCCGGCGCCATCTTCGGCCTTCTTCCCGCCATACGTGGAGTTTTCCCGCCATTGGACGCCATCTTGAGGACGCCGCGCGGGAAGAAGAGGGGCGTGGACTCCGAAAGCGTGCGAGAACTGAAGCCCCGCCTCACGTCCGGACGTTGCGTAAGGTCCTGGAAGGAGCCCAGCAGACGCCGACGTCACAGGAGCGCGACGGAAGGTCCTCAACCCTGACGATCCACTGCGGAGCCGCGGCCTACGGAAGAGGATCATCGCAAGGTAGGCCACGGTCCACTAGGGGGGAGAAGGATGTCGGATACGGAGGAAAGCTTCACCGCTTCAACCCCCGCCAGCGCCACCGCTGTTGCGGTCATGCCTTTCACCATGCCCTATATCCCAGGGGCAGCCTGGCTAGCCCAGTACTCAGGGGAGTCACATACCCTGCATGACTTTAGAGAAAAGCTGGATAGCCTCTTCCAGGTGTACCCCCTCACAGAGGAGCAAAAAGTGAGCATCCTGGTGGCCCAATTAACCGGAGCAGCCCAAAGGGAGGTAAAGTCCTGGCCACCTGGGGGGAGGACTGTCGCAGGGATACTAACCCGGCTGAGGGACACCTTTGATACCCGCACCTCAGCCGAGATCAAGCTTAGATTCTACGGGTGCAAACAGCGGGCACATGAGAGTATAAGGGACTATGCCCTGAACCTACAAGAGGCCCTGAGAGCCATTAAGCAGACCGACCCTGACGGCGTGGGAGACGAGGACAGGCTGTTGACTGAACAATTTATAGAGGGTTTATATTGCAATGCTCACCGAACCCAGTTGCGGGCAATGGCCTTACAGGACCCTCATCTGGGATTTGCACAGTTCAAGGACAGAGCCATCCGGGTGCTTCGAGAACCGGCACCAGGTGGCGTTGTGACCCCCAGACGCCCCACTACCACTTACCACCAGGAGGCGGCGCCCTTGTCGGCAGGGCCTGTGGGAGCTGATGCGCAGGCTTTGAACAATGACCCGGCTCCAGACCTGCACCATCAGGTCCAAGAGCTAGCTAAAAGCGTTGCTGCGCTAACCCGAACTGTGCAGTCTTTACAGGTTTCCACTCCAGGGAAGATCCAGCTGGCATCCGGACCGGAGGACATCCCGTGGCGTCGACCAAGGAGGACCCCACCGGCCAGAGGAAGACCCAGCAACCGATACAACGAGGACGGACGACCCATCTGCCGCCGCTGCAATCAACCCGGACATATGGCAAGGTACTGTCCTTTAAACGGGCACAACCTGGGGTAGAGGGCCAACCCCCAGGAAAAAGATCACCAGGCCCATCGAACTGGCGCGACAAATATGTGGGAGGACGTCCAGTCTTACCCGTGGTACTGGATGGCATTCCTATGAGTGCCCTACTGGACACCGGGTCACAGGTCACCACCATCCCGTACGTGCTCTTCAAGCAGTACTGGAATGACTCGGATATCACCCGCTACCCTGACGACGACTTGAGTATCATCGCCAGCAATGGTCAGCCCGTGCCACAGATTGGATTTAAAGAGGTGACCATTAAAATCGGTAGAGTCGAACTGGCAGCACAGGGACTGATCATTGTAGACATTGACAAACACGAGAGTCACCCAAAGATAACTCTAGGAACTAATGTAATTGAAAATTGTCTTGCAGAGGTGATTTTCCTTTTACAGCAGGTTGCCAAGAACGCCAGCTCCGGCCAGCAGCGAGTGCTCCAGAAAGAGATCCGGGCACTGATGCGACGGCAACAGCTAGAACTCTCCGGTGGTGAGATTGGTAGCGTGCGAATGTGTGACCCTTTCCCTATTGCCATGCCCCCGAAAAGTGAAATGATGATTTGGTGCCGGGCAGCTATTGGTCTGAGAGGTAGAGATTACCAGGCAATGGTAGAACCAGTTTACTCAGACAGTAGGCCCACCATTTTGACAGCACGGGGGGTGGTCAATGTACGCCATGGGAGGGTGCCCGTTCGCATAATAAATATCGGGAAGAGGGAAGTGTACCTGCCCCGGTATGCCACGCTAGCCAAATTGTATACCATCAATCAAGATTCCATACAGTCCGTAGAACCCTTGCCTCCATCTTCCCCGGAGGAAGGTAACGGCTCTCAGAAAACAATGGAGGACTGGTGTCAGCAACTACATTTGGGTACTGACTCCACTCCCTCACACCAGAAACAGGGAGTCTATCGGGTGGTGCAAGAGTACGAGAGAGTGTTTAGTAAACACCCGTTAGACTTCGGGCGAGTCAAGGGGGTAGAACACCACATCCCCACGGGAGACCATCCTCCCATAAAAGAGAGGTATCGACCCGTACCCCCTGCACACTACCAACACGCCAAGGGGATGCTTAGAGACATGAAGGAGGCTGGGGTGATCAGGGATAGCTGTAGCCCCTGGGCAGCTCCACTAGTCTTAGTCAAAAAGAAAGACAACACCATGAGGATGTGTGTAGATTACCGGAAAATCAACCGTATCACACACAAGGATGCGTACCCCTTACCAAGGATAGAGGAGTCTTTGGCTGCTTTAAGATCTGCTAACTTCTTCTCTACCTTGGATCTCACTAGTGGGTACTGGCAGGTTCCTGTAGCAGAGGCGGACCGGGAGAAGACCGCATTCACCACCCCGATGGGACTTAGCGAGTTTACCTGCATGCCGTTCGGACTCTGCAATGCACCAGGAACCTTCCAACGATTAATGGAGTGTTGTCTGGGCCACAGAAACTTTGAGACGGTCCTGTTGTACCTGGACGATGTCATCGTATATTCCAAGACGTATGAGGACCACCTGAAACACCTGGCGGAAGTGTTCGAAGCTCTGGCAAGCTACGGCCTAAAGGTGAAACCCTCCAAGTGTCACCTCCTGAAACCAAAGGTGCAGTACCTGGGACATGTGGTGAGCGCTGATGGAGTGGCTCCCGACCCTGATAAGATCACCGCAATTAAGGAATGGCCAAGTCCCTCCAGTTTAAAGGAAGTGCGGCAGTTCCTCGGGTTGGTAGGCTATTACCGCAGATTCATCCCCGGTTTCACCAAAAAGGCAGCTCCTATGCAGGACCTCCTGATAGGCCAGTACCGGAAGGCCAAGAACCAGAAGCCACCCTTCAGATGGGAGAAGTTAGAAGAAGAGTCCTTCCGCCAGCTGAAGATGGCCCTCACGGGGGATGAAATCCTGGCGTACCCTGATTACAGCCAGTCCTTTATCCTCTACACCGACGCAAGTAACATCGGGCTAGGAGCCGTGCTGTCCCAGATCCAGCAGGGGAAAGAACGAGTAATCGCTTACGCCAGCCGAAAACTGCGACCCACCGAAAGAAACCCTGAGAATTATAGCTCATTTAAGCTAGAGTTCCTGGCAGTGGTGTGGGCAGTCACCGAACACTTTAAGCACTACCTCGCTTCTTCCCGGTTCACCGTGTACACGGATAACAACCCGTTGACACACCTGGACACTGCAAGACTCGGTGCCCTAGAGCAGAGATGGATGGCCCGTCTGTCCAACTACGAGTTCACAATCAAATACCGGGCAGGACGCTCCAATACCAACGCGGACGCCCTGTCCAGGATGCCAAACCTACCGGACGTAGGAGAAGATCCAGAGGGACTGGAAGAAGTCGAACTCCCCGCGTTCCACCGTCATGGGACTATCCAGTATTCCCATCGGGTAAGGAGTAAGCAAGCCGCTACGTTTAACCCCTTGCCTCACTACAACTGGGAGGAAACGCAAGACAGTGACCCTGCCGTCCGGCTGGTGAAGGAGATGCTGACTCGGCCAGAGGCTCGCCTTGACCCAGACGCTCCGGAGGAAGCCAAGCAACTGTGGGCTGAGAAGAGTCGACTGTTCCTTTACAAGGGGAAGTTGTGCCGCAGAATGGTTAACTCCCGGACGCATGAACTAATCTGGCAAGTAGTGGTGCCACGGAGAGACGCAGCCATGGTGATGGAATCATACCACGACGGGGCTGGACACTTCGGATGGAAGAAGCTGGAGTTCCTGCTGCGTGGGCGGTTCCACTGGGTAGGCATGAGGGTAACCATCGAGAGGTGGTGCAGAGACTGTGGCCCGTGCAACCTAAGAAGGAAGGACCGTGCCAGCCAGAAGACTCCCCTGCAGTCCATCGTCACCCGGCAGCCGTTGGAACTGGTAGCCTTGGATCATGTAAAACTGACCCCAAGCAGAAGTGGCTACGTCTACGCGTTAACCATTGTGGATCATTGCTCCCGGTTCTTGGTTGTTGTCGTCCCCGTTAAGGACTTAACGGCTCAAACAGCAGCTAGAGCCTTCCAGCAGCACTTCTGCCGTCCACACGGGTACCCGGACCAAGTGCTGACGGACCAGGGACCTGCCTTTGAAGCGGAGGTCTTCCGGGAATTCTGCAATCTGTATGGCTGCCGGAAGATAAGGACGACACCCTATCATCCGCAAACTAATAGACTTTGTGAGAAAATGAACCAGGTGGTAATGGATCTCCTGAAAACGTTGCCCCTGGAAGAACGCAGTCTGTGGCCTGAGAAGCTGCCCGATCTAGTGGACCTATACAACCACATCCTGGTAGGTTCCACCAACTGTACCCCGGCTTACCTAATGAGGGCGAGACCTGGTAAGTTACCTGTTGACCTGGAAATGGGAGTCCTGACTCCCGAGGACACTTCACCAGAAGCAGACTGGGACACAGAGAGGCAGCAGCAGTACCGGAAAGTACAGGAGAGCGTGGAGCGAAGTCTCTGTCAGGCTAGGGAAAGACAAGAGAAAACTTACAACCAGTATGCTCCCGCTGTTCCCCTGGTACCCGGACAGCAGGTCTTGAAGAGGAAAAGACGGCTCCACAAGTTGGACGACCAGTGGGAGAAGGACCCGTACACCGTACTGCCCTCAAGCCACGAGAACCCGAAGGTCAGTACCATCAGTAAAGACGGAGGGGAGACCATAGCCATTGTATCCCGGGATCACCTGAAGAAGTGTCCTGAACAGCTACGGAACCCTGAAGAGGAACAAGAAGACCATCGACCCGTAGAGGAAAGGGAAGATATGGTTAGTACTGTGCTCGGAGACTTCCCTCGGTCCTGGACTCAAGTCAATGGTGCAGTTGTGGTACCCGTCCTCACGTTCCTCCAACCAGCATCCCAAGTGCCTACGGAGCAACAGGAAGAGCTGGAAGAGCAGCCGGTCCAGGAGGCAGAAGACTCCACACAAGCAGAACAGGAGGATCAACCCTCTGCTTATAGTGAGTGTAACGGGTCTGGGAGGCGGAACCTCTGGGCTACAATACAAGGGGGCGGTCCTTGTAAGGGAGCGGGTGGCGACCAGGCAGGCAGTCACAGGAGGTGACCTGGACAGTCTCTGAGTGAACGGGACAGTCTCTGAGTGAACGGGACAGTCTCTGAGTGAACGGGGCTGGAGGTCACGGCAAGTGACCGGGGCAGTCTCTAGGTATAGGGTTGGTACGACCTGTGGCGGCTGAAGATAGACGAGAGCTCCCAGGTGAGCAGGCGAGAGTCTCTGGATGAACGGGTGGTCACAGCATGTGACGGCGGAGCCTCCAGGAAGACCAGCGGACAGGCGACAGATGAGCGCTCCAAGGTGACCGGGCAGAAGTCTCTGGACAGGCGGGTGGTCACAGCACGTGACGGCAGAGCCTCCGGGTAGGCAGACAGACAGGTAGCAGATGAGCGCTCCCAGGTGAGCGGGCAGGAGTCACTGGACAGACAGGTGGTCACAGCACGTGACGGCGGAGCCTCCAGGTAGGCTAGCAGGCAGATAGCAGATGTGCGCTCCCAGGTGAGCGGGCAAGCTGGTCCATAGACAGACTGACAGGAGTTGGTAGGCAGACCGTCGGACCTCAGGCAGGCAGGCAGGTAGCTGATGTGCGCTCCCAGGTGAGCGGGCAAGAGTCTCTGGAATAGCTGGTGGTCACAGCACGTGACAGCGGAGCCTCCGGGCAGGCAAGCAGGCAGGTAGCGGAGAAGCGCTCCCAGGTGAGCGGGCAGGCTGGTCCTTAGACAGACTGACAGGAGTAGTAAGGCAGACCGTCGGACCTCAGACTAGCAGACAAGTAGCAAGTAATCAGGCAGGAATCTGACAGGTAACTGGCAGGTAACTGGCAACGGGACCTGAGGGCTGAAGCACAGGTGAGACACAGGTGCAAACAACATTGCTCAGGCACCTCCATTTTGGAGGAGGTGCCTTATATATGATGAAGTCCTCCGGCCATTGGCCGGGGACTCCTTAGGACGACGCGCGCGGCCCCTTTAAGAGGAGGGGAGCGCGCGCGCGCCCTAAGCACAGGGGACGGGAAGGAGCGCGCGCTGAGAGCAGAGCGGGAGGAGGACGCCGGGAAGGAGCGCGCGCTGACAGCAGAGCGGGAGAGGGACGCCGGGCACGGGGCAGAGCGGTAAGGGGAGCAGCGTCCCTGCCTAGCAGAGGGCAGGGACGCCGGCACTACAGTACCCCCCCCTTTAGGCCCCCCCTTTTTTAGGCCAGACAGAAATTTAGCTAGGATGAGAGGGGCATGGATGTTCTCCCGGGGCTCCCACGTTCTCTCCTCAGGACCAAACCCCTTCCAATCTACCAGAAAAAAGGTCTTTCCTCTTACCCTTTTGGTGGCAAGAATGTTCTCTACCTCAAACTCGTCCTCAGCGGAAACCGGAGCAGGAGGCGTACCTGTAGACTTGGAAAAAGAGTTAAGTACCACAGGTTTGAGGAGAGATACATGGAAGGAGTTAGGGATCCGTAAGTTGGCCGGGAGTTTCAATTTATAGGCCACCGGGTTGATCTGACTGGTGACCTCCAGAGGTCCGATGAACCGAGGCCCTAACTTGTAAGAAGGTATCTTGAGTCGAACATATTTAGATGAGAGCCAGACCTTATCTCCTGGACGAAATTGAGGAGGATCCAGGCGTTTTTTGTCAGCGTGTCTTTTCATCCGTTCGGACGACTGAAGGAGTGCGGATCGGGTACTCTCCCAAATGGAGGAAAATTTGCTAACGAGAGATTCCGCAGCCGGGTTGTCCACCGAGGTGGAGACAGGAAAAGGAATCCGAGGATGCTGACCAAAGACTACAAAAAACGGGGATTTGGAGGAGGATTCGCTCTCGTGATTATTGTAAGAGAACTCGGCCCATGGTAGGAGATCCACCCAGTCAGAATGGTGGGCATTAACGAAGTGCCGGAGGTAACTGGTCAGGTTCTGATTGATCCGCTCCACTTGACCATTGGACTGTGGGTGGTAAGCGGAAGAGAAGTCCAGGGTGACGTCTAGTAGTTTACAAGTGGCTCTCCAGAAGCGTGAGGTGAACTGTACCCCACGATCCGACACGATGTGGAGGGGCAGGCCATGAAGACGGAAGATGTGACGAATAAAGTCTCTAGCTAGCTCGGGTGCAGACGGGAGGCCTGGTAGGGGAACGAAATGAGCCATCTTGGAGAAGCGGTCAGCGACCACCCAAATGACCGTACAACCGGCAGAGAGTGGGAGGTCAGTTATGAAGTCCATTGCAATATGCTGCCAGGGGGCAGCAGGTACTGGGAGCGGAAGGAGGCGACCGGCTGGCAGATGTCTCGGAACCTTGTTGCGGGCGCAGGACACACAGGCAGAAACAAAGTCTATTACATCCTTGTGCAGGGTAGGCCACCAGTAGTGACGGGAAATAAGCTGGAGGGTCTTCTTCTGACCAGCGTGGCCAGCCAGTTTAGACGAGTGACCCCAGTGAAGGATCTTCTCCCGATCAGGTACTGATACGAACGTCTTTTCGGGAGGGAGACGATTTAGACTCACGGGAGCCACCTGCATTACTCTGGCGGGATCGATGATGTGTTTCGGATCTTCCTCGAGATCAGATACCAGAAAGGATCGAGACAAGGCGTCCGCCTTGACGTTTTTGTCAGCCGGGCGAAAATGAAGGACAAAATCAAAACGAGCAAAAAACAAGGACCACCGGGCTTGGCGCAGGTTAAGTCTCTGGGCATGCTGGAGGTAAGCCAAGTTTTTGTGGTCAGTGTAAATTATTACCGGGTGAAGAGCCCCCTCAAGCAGGTAACGCCACTCCTCCAATGCCAGTTTGATGGCCAATAACTCTCGATCTCCTATGGAATAATTGCGCTCTGAGGAGGAGAAGAGTTTAGAGAAGAAGCCGCAAGTTACCATCCTCCCGGAAGAAGATTTTTGAGTAAGTACCGCTCCAGCTCCAGAGGAGGAGGCGTCCACTTCCAGGAAGAACTGCTTGTTGCCGTCCGGGCGATGCAGCACCGGGGCGGAAGAGAAGGCCTGTTTAAAGGAAAGAAAGGCTTCTTCTGCTTCGGGCGGCCACTGTTTGGGATTAGTACCCTTACGGGTGAGCGCGGAAATTGGGGCAGTCCGGGAAGAGAAGTGTGGTATGAAGAGGCGGTAGTAGTTGGCGAAGCCCAGGAACCGCTGAATGGCTTTCAACCCCTCCGGTCGGGGCCATTTCTCGATGGCAGACAGTTTCTCTGGATCCATTCGTAGGCCGGTCTGAGAAATAATGTAGCCCAAAAACGGAAGCGAGGTCTGCTCAAAGAGGCACTTCTCGTATTTACCGAAGAGGTGATTCTGCCTGAGCCTGAGCAGGACCTGACGAACGTCCCTCCGGTGAGTCTGGAGATCCGGAGAGAAGACCAAGATGTCGTCCAGGTACACCACTACGCAGGAGTAGAGAAGGTCCCGGAAGATGTCATTGACCAACTCTTGAAAGACGGCAGGAGCGTTACAGAGACCAAAGGGCATTACCAGGTATTCATAGTGGCCGTCCCGGGTGTTGAATGCCGTCTTCCATTCATCCCCCTGACGGATACGAACCAGGTTGTACGCCCCACGGAGGTCTAGTTTGGTGAAGATTCTAGCCCCCCTCAGACGATCAAATAATTCTGGAATGAGCGGAAGGGGGTACTTATTCTTCACCGTGATCTGGTTTAGGCCTCTATAGTCTATACAGGGACGGAGAGAGCCGTCCTTCTTTTTGACGAAAAAGAAGCCTGCTCCCGCCGGGGAGGTAGATTTCCGGATGGATCCCCTGGCCAGATTCTCCTCAATATATTCGGACATCGACCGGGTCTCAGCAGCGGATAAAGGATAAATACGCCCACGGGGAGGAGTAGTACCGGGTAACAGGTCGATGGGACAGTCGTATGGTCTATGAGGGGGTAATGTCTCTGCCTCCTTTTTATTAAAGACATCAGCATAAGACCAATAAGGAATCGGAAGTCCAGGTAGATTAGCTGGGGTAGGAGAGGGACGGACGGGATGGACGGGGACCAGGCAGGTCTTATGACAGTCTTGTCCCCAGCGAAGGACTTCTCCGGTCTGCCAGTCAAGCACGGGTGCATGTTTCTGGAGCCAAGGCAGACCTAGCAAGAGGGCGTGAGAGAGTCCAGGCAGAACATGAAAGGAGATACTTTCAGAATGCAGCATTCCCACCTGCAGAGTAATGGATTCGGTGATGAGTTGGATGGGGCGTGGTAAGAGCCCCCCATCCACGGCAGCCACAGACAAGGGTACAGCCAGAGGTTTGGTGGGGATGCGGTATTTCTCTACCAGGGACTGTGAAATAAGATTCCCGGCTGCTCCAGAGTCCAGTTGGGCTAGTTCGAAATAACGGTTCTCCCCGTAGACGATTGAAACTGACAACAGCAGGGATGGAGAGGATTTATTCTTGTCTAGGTGGACCTCTCTGAGCGAACCTAGACACAGGCGTTTCCCGACCTCTCCGGGCAGGCACGGATCCGGTGCTCCTTACTGCCACAGTAGAAGCAGGTCCCCTCGGCACGGCGTAAGTCCTGACGGGTCTTGACCATCTTGGTCTGGTCGACCTGCATAGGCTCAGGAGGGTGTACCTGGTTAGAGACAGAAGGAGTGACGGGTTTCTGAAAAGTAGGAGCTAGACGTAGTAACCTCCTCTCACGGGTGACCTCTCTGGCACGCTCCTGGAACCGTAGGTCAATCCGGGTGGCAAGAGTTATTAAGTCATCGAGAGTGGTAGGAATGTCCCGACCGGCAAGTTCATCTTTAATACGGCCGGACAGACCCTCCCAGAAGACGGAAACCAGAGCGTCGTTATCCCAGGCCAGCTCCGAGGCAAGGGTACGGAACCGTATGGCATATTGGCCCACGGTGAGGCTTTCCTGATGGAGGCGTAGCAATGATGATGCGGATGAGGTCTTCCGTCCGGGTTCGTCGAAGACTTTCCAGAAAGCCGTGAGAAAAGCAGGCAAGTTGGACACCAGGGGGTCTCCTCTCTCCCATAGAGGATTTAGCCAGGCCAGAGCCTCCCCGGTGAGATGGGACATGATGAATGCAATTTTGGCTCGGTCGGAGTTAAACTGGTGGGACAATAGTTCAAAGTGCAGGGTGCACTGATTTATGAAGCCCCGAGCCTGGACGGAGTCGCCTCCGAAGCGAGGAGGTGCAGAAAGCCGGGGTCCGGGGTAGGATACCATGGTATTAGTGGGCAGCGGAGCTGCCGGATTGCGAGACATGGCACTGGCGGAGGTTGTCGGTGGAGCAGTCAGAGTATCCAGGCGAGTATTGACATTCCGCAGGTGACCCAGGATGGACTCCTGTTGGGACCTTTGACGGGACAGTTCATGACACAGGTCCGAGAGCGAGGGAGCTTGGGTGCCACCGGGTTCCATGGCCCGAGCAAACTGTAACGGGTCTGGGAGGCGGAACCTCTGGGCTACAATACAAGGGGGCGGTCCTTGTAAGGGAGCGGGTGGCGACCAGGCAGGCAGTCACAGGAGGTGACCTGGACAGTCTCTGAGTGAACGGGACAGTCTCTGAGTGAACGGGACAGTCTCTGAGTGAACGGGGCTGGAGGTCACGGCAAGTGACCGGGGCAGTCTCTAGGTATAGGGTTGGTACGACCTGTGGCGGCTGAAGATAGACGAGAGCTCCCAGGTGAGCAGGCGAGAGTCTCTGGATGAACGGGTGGTCACAGCATGTGACGGCGGAGCCTCCAGGAAGACCAGCGGACAGGCGACAGATGAGCGCTCCAAGGTGAGCGGGCAGAAGTCTCTGGACAGGCGGGTGGTCACAGCACGTGACGGCAGAGCCTCCGGGTAGGCAGACAGACAGGTAGCAGATGAGCGCTCCCAGGTGAGCGGGCAGGAGTCACTGGACAGGCAGGTGGTCACAGCACGTGACGGCGGAGCCTCCAGGTAGGCTAGCAGGCAGATAGCAGATGTGCGCTCCCAGGTGAGCGGGCAAGCTGGTCCATAGACAGACTGACAGGAGTTGGTAGGCAGACCGTCGGACCTCAGGCAGGCAGGCAGGTAGCTGATGTGCGCTCCCAGGTGAGCGGGCAAGAGTCTCTGGAATAGCTGGTGGTCACAGCACGTGACAGCGGAGCCTCCGGGCAGGCAAGCAGGCAGGTAGCGGAGAAGCGCTCCCAGGTGAGCGGGCAGGCTGGTCCTTAGACAGACTGACAGGAGTAGTAAGGCAGACCGTCGGACCTCAGACTAGCAGACAGGTAGCAAGTAATCAGGCAGGAATCTGACAGGTAACTGGCAGGTAACTGGCAACGGGACCTGAGGGCTGAAGCACAGGTGAGACACAGGTGCAAACAACATTGCTCAGGCACCTCCATTTTGGAGGAGGTGCCTTATATATGATGAAGTCCTCCGGCCATTGGCCGGGGACTCCTTAGGACGACGCGCGCGGCCCCTTTAAGAGCACAGGGGCCGGGAAGGAGCGCGCGCTGAGAGCAGAGCGGGAGGAGGACGCCAGGAAGGAGCGCGCGCTGACAGCAGAGCGGGAGAGGGACGCCGGGCACGGGGCAGAGCGGTGAGGGGAGCAGCGTCCCTGCCTAGCAGAGGGCAGGGACGCCGGCACTACAGTGAGCCTGCCGTACCCCTAGTGAGTCAAAGAGCCGGTAGACAGCTGCCCAGTTTACCCTTGACAGCTCCTACACCCTGTAGTTCAGGGCTAGACAGTCAGCTCCGTAGGTCCACTAGGGCCACTAGAGGCCAGTTACCCGCACGTTGGAGGATTTGAAGTGTATAAATTGTTTTATTTGTGGTTACCTGTTTTTCTTGTTGCTTGTGTATAATTATGTGTTTCTAGTTATTTATAGGAGTCCTTGGTGGATTTACCGGGAATCCTTTATGTATAGTTGGAGCGTAACCCAGGACGGACTAAAGACTGTTAAGGACTCGGGGCAGGACAGACCCCTACCTGGTTACGTCTCCCTGTTTTGGTGAAATGGACACCTTGCTTTTCTTCAAAGACTGCACCCGGTTGCGGACACGCCGTAACCATCTTTATGTGTTTTTCTTATTGTATTATTATTGTTTATACCTTGTTATGTTTTTCTAAAAATATGTTTAGTCCCGGAGTACTAAATTTCACTAGGGGGGAATGTGGCACCCCAGGGGTCTGGTTTCCACAGTAACGGCAATGTTATGTCTGAGAGCAGGTGGGAGGTCTCTTGGTCAGGGATCCTGTGCATGCCACACCTCCTGCCCAGTCCTGGGAGGGGAAGAACTTCCCCTATATAAACCTAGGGCTGAGGCAGGGTTAGTGAGTAGAGAAGAAGTAGAGACAGAGAAGAGAAGCAGATATAGGAAAGAACATCAGGAGCTCTGTGGGAGCAGTGCTACAAGGAGTCAGGGGCTGGCAGCTGCAGAGCTCGCCCTGACTGAGAAGTTATCACCGGACCCGGAGTCCGAGGCTGTGGGGACTAACTCCTATCCAGCAGCAGAAACCGACCGGCAGGGGATTGCAGGTCCTCTGGCCCAGAAACCCGAAGGCACGGTCACACGCGTGGGACCAGCACCGCCGTCGTGGAGCGGAAGCTACTAGAAGGCCCCGAGTCACCGGCCATACGGGTGAGCACCACACGGTACACTCAGGGACGTGGGCTACTTATACCCGCTTCTAGCAAGGTAGCCAGAAGAGTATCGTTAGTTTGGGAGGCCTACAACTCCGCCTGGCCAGGGGAGATCCCATCTGCTCAAGGACTGACCAGGCCCCAATCGCTAGCCAGTACTCCGGGAGGGTCTATCGTTGTCACCAGTAAAGACCCTGAACTACACCGTACCGTCTCTGAGTGGTTCCTGCTACCCCCATCATCCACGTCGGCTGCCCTGAGGCCATACCCCTCCCGTTGGGGGTTATACTATCACGCTGCACAATCCTACCACCGGCCTCAGCGGTCTGCCCTGCAGCAGCAGCTCCTTAGCTGTACTCAACGGGTGGCGTAGTCGTCCAACATCTACCGCTAATACAGCGCCACTTAGTCTGACTCCCTGGGCACGGACCGGATCACCGCCACGAGACTACAACCCTCAAGAGATCCGGCTCCGGGTAAGCTCCCGCATGCGCAACGCAGCGCGACACAGGCCCAGGGGCGCGTCACATACAGCGAGTCCTCTGTGCAATAACATATATGCTCTATATGGTGAAAGATATTCTCATCTTGAGGGGGATGAAACATGCCATTTTTTCCTGACCGGGGTGTACAGAATCTCATAGAATCTGCCAAATGTTACTAATTTCAGATTAGTTTAAATAGACTGTCTGCTTAAGACATTATTGTTTAAAAGGTTGCCACGCACCAGTGGTATCCAATTGTACAAAGGATCTGACAGAGAATATGGTTCCCATATGTAATCAGATGTGAGTGGATGCTTAGGCTAAGTTTCCCACAGTGAGAATTTGTTGCGCTATTTTCACACACAAAAATGCAGCACATTACAGAAACAGCAAAGTGGATGTGTTTTATGCAAATCTCATGCCCGCTGTGCTGATATTTAACACTGTAGAAATGAACCTGTGGTGTGTTTTTGAATTCCGTAGCATGTTCATTTCAATTGCGGTAAATATATGTTTTAACTGCTGTTTTAACCCGTAAAGTTGAATGAGATGCAGAAAATCCACAGATAAAAATTGCATATTTGCTTTTAGTGCATTTCTGCAGTAGAAACGCAGTAAAAACACATTTAATCCGCACATGAAAAATATAGCACTCGTATGAGAAAACGTGACATCTAAATGAGCCCTTGGACAACCCCTATTCATATGCTCCATTAGAGCACATAGATGGAAAAAAAGCAATGTGGACATCTTTGTCATCACCTGTCATAAATTTTACCAATACGCAGCTCGCCTCTTTCTTTTCTTAAGCTGATTCTTGTTGTTGAAGCATGTGCAAGTATATGGCCTCCAATGGGCTTTTTGGGATCTGCTTGAAAGCTAGAGAAAAAGAGGTTTTTGAAAACTAAATATAAACAAACAATCATCTTATATATTAAACCATTATTATGTATATTTCCATTTCAAACCGTGATCATGGTCTTTATAGTGTTTGTGATGGTGTGATATGGTGTGTGGGGTATCATTCTGTCTATGTTCATATTTTTACTGAATTTCGGAGTGTTGTCTTGTTGCTCTGTATCATTCTGTGTATTCCCTCTAAGGTGACTACACAGCATTTAATCTTAATTATCCAGACGTCTAAAGACTGTCGTCTTATGAGTTTTCAAAGTTTACTCTTGATATTTTTGAATGGCTGCTGTTTGCCTCTTATATCAGCTCCTACAGGGTATTGTCTGCTATCTTAGCAAAACAGGGACGTAGGATCATTGAACAATCGATGTTTGATATGTTGATTGACCATTGTATGGGACCCTGTGGCTTGTTGACCTGCAGAGCAGAGGAGGACAAACTATGCAGGTTGATTAAATATTCAAACAATGAGAGGTGAGCCCCTGCCATCTCCCCCCTGACCTGTGGATGATGACTTGAAACACAAATGTGGGTATGAAGAGGAATTTTCTATCCTTCTGGGGAGAGAAACCAGCAAGATAGGTCCTTTGTGGGACGCTGATGTGAAGGCCAGCACTCCGGAGAGACTTGGAGAAACCCGGATTGCCCTGGAAATACTGCTGGAGGAGTCTATATGGAAACGTATCTAGACTATTTCATCCTCCGTCTGCTGGATTGCTTGACTCTCATCTCCCGGGGCATTTATCCCATTACTGGACTGTATCCATGTTCCTGGAGTATTTTATCCTCTGTGTGGTGGATTGTTTATGGCCCTTTCGGTTTGCATGTAATAAAGGTTCTTGCGACTGTTCACTCATCTCTGGCTCTGCTGATTGTGTGATACCGGAGTAGGACCCAGTGACAACTTGTATAATATTTCATAGGATATCATGCACATATTGTACATAGCATGGGGGTGACAACGGATTAGACACAGAAGATTCCAAAAGATCTAAGAGGAATAAAGAACCAAAACTAAAAATCTAGTGACATCTTTTCCAAAGAAATCATTGGACCATGTATCAAGCATGTATCCAGTGTCGTAGCTATAGTCTGATGGGCCCCAGTGCAAAATTTGGACCGGCCCCCTGCCCCCATCCTGGTATAGATGTCTCTTATCCTTGGCACCATCATGATATACTGTATATCCCCCATCCTGGTACATATGCTTCCCGTTCTGCCGCTGTTCTTTAATGTATAGAAGAAAATAAACCATTATACTGTACTCACCAGGGGCGTACATAGAAGTCATGTGGCTCCAAAGAAGAAGTATAAACGCAGTCTCCATAGTTCTCCATATAATATACTGCACAGCTCATAGTCCTCCATAAAGTATAATGCACAGCTCATAGTCATCCATAAAGTATAATGCACCCCCATAGTCAACAATAGTAGTATAATGCACCCCATAGACATCAACAGTAGTATAATGCACCCCCATAGACATCCATAGTAGTATAATGCACCCCATAGACACATCTATGGTAGTATAATGCACCCCATAGACACATCCGTAGTAGTATAATGCACCCCACAGACATCCATAGTAGTATAATGCACCACATAGACATGCATAGTAGTATAACACACCCCCAGAGACATCCATAGTAGTATAATGCACCCCATAGATATCTTTAGCAGTATAATGCACCCCATATAAATCCATAGTAGTCTAATGTACCCCATAGACATCTATAGTAGTATAATACATCCCATAGGCATCGACTGTAGTATAATGCACCCCATAGACATCTATAGCAGTATAATGCACCCCCCATAGACATCCATAGTAGTCTAATGCACCCCACAGACATCTATAGTAGTATAATGCATCCCATAGGCATCAACTGTAGTATAATGCACCCCCATAGACATCTATATTAGTATAATGTACCCCATAAACATCCATAGTTGTATAATGCACCCCCATAGACATCCATAGTAGTATAATGCACCCCCACAGACATCCATAGTAGTATAATGCACCACATAGACATGCATAGTAGTATAACACACCCCCAGAGACATCCATAGTAGTATAATGCACCCCATAGATATCTTTAGCAGTATAATGCACCCCATATAAATCCATAGTAGTCTAATGTACCCCATAGACATCTATAGTAGTATAATACATCCCATAGGCATCGACTGTAGTATAATGCACCCCATAGACATCTATAGCAGTATAATGCACCCCCCATAGACATCCATAGTAGTCTAATGCACCCCACAGACATCTATAGTAGTATAATGCATCCCATAGGCATCAACTGTAGTATAATGCACCCCCATAGACATCTATATTAGTATAATGTACCCCATAAACATCCATAGTTGTATAATGCACCCCCATAGACATCCATAGTAGTATAATGCACCCCCACAGACATCCATAGTAGTATAATGCACCCACATAGACATCCATAGTAGTATAATGCACCCTATACACATCCATAGTAGTATAATGCACCCCATAGACATCCATAGTAGTATAATGCACCCCATAGACATCTATAGTAGTATAATGCACTCCCATAGTCATTCATAGTAGTATAATGCACCCCCATAGACATCCATAGTAGTATAGGACGCACATCCAGCTGAAGATTTTGCTGGCGTTTGCGGACCTTGGCCCTCACCTGCCAGGCCCGGTCGCAGCGGCGACCGCAGTCATTGCGCCCCTCCATGTATCTAATTATTATTCCTGGAACAGCCACTTTATCTTTTACACATACAACTGATGGACAATCAGAGAATTTGTTCATTGCAGTTGATGTAATGGGCACAGCCCATAATGTAATGTATGCATCTCATACATTTGCAAATAGTTATGAGCATCTGGAGGAATATATACAATGTGGAAAATTTTTGAAGCGTTTTACACCAAATTTTTGCACAAAAAAATTGCAACTTTATCTCATTCTACAATGCTCCCACAACTATTCAAAAGTGAGTGTGGTTATTTAAGGATATGGACATGCTGCCCACTTTTCCCCTTGAAGTTTCAATGTTGTGAAATGTGTTATATGGTGTAATGTGAGATGTCATGTAAAATGTAATAAGTATTAATGATAAGTAATGTGAATTATGATGTGTGTTAGATATTTGTAGTTTGACAATCGGAACAGTTAGAGTTAATGTTTGTGACTAACCCAGAATGGGAGGGACTATCTGGGAAGACAGTGGAGAACTTCCTAACAGAGAGTTAGATAGGGCCTGGAGTGGATAGTGAGCGGGGATGAAGGTCCAGGGTGAACAGAGCTGCATTCTGGGGTGACCCTAAATGAGAGGAGACTGAAGAGAAGGGATAGCGAAATCTGAATGACAAGAGACTAAGAGACAGAGTAGCCTTCCAGAGACGGGTCCTAGGAGAGGAAGCCTAGCCACGAGACCCCAAGCTTATAATGCTGGAAGGTAACGGGCCTAAGCAGGACTTAGTATGTGGGACTAGTGAAGGGTTCCCAGCAGGAGTTTCAGGGCGCCAGTAGTGGAAAGAGGATGCGGAACCGCAGAACAAGTAGATGACACTTGTTGATCAGGACTGTAGTGTCGAAGCTGGGTTGTGAAGTAGGGAAAAACAGTCGACATAGAGATCCCTGAAGTAAACTACTGAGGAAGTAAACTGTGGAAAATGCTTCAAGTTGCAAAGGAAACGTTCATACGGCTTTGTACCTGCTGTCCCTTGTATATAATCATCATCAAGTTGTTGCTCAGTAAACAGTTTATTTTTTAATGGTGGTCTCCCTCACTGAATTGTGAAACATCTTGTCCTGGTAAACCAGCAACATAGGTCACATGCGGCCTGAACGGAAGTAATGTCCACACAGCACAAGTCCACACACCCCGCCAGGACCTCCACTTTCATGTAATGTGCCAGGGTGCCACAGACGAGTGCTCTGCCCACAGCTGCCGCCCTTCAGCACGTTAAAAATATCTATGCAAATGAGAGCTTAGCCAAATGTATGAATTGTGATTTTCTAAAAATTTTAATAGAAAAGTGTCAAACTCACTCCAGTAATGGGGTGGCATAAACACAGGAGTGACATTTGTAGACAAAAGTTTTAATATCTTAAGATGTTCCACATTCATAAAACATAGTATGACATTGATAAATTTTGTTCAAATGCAGCCATAAACAATACTAACTTAAAAAAAAACTTATGATAAATACCCCCAAAAATGTTTACATACTTGCACAGTTTATTGTGCTGAAATATACTATATAGGCAAAAGTATTGGAACACACCTCTTAAATAATAAATTCAGGGTTTTCATTCAGTCCCATTGTCACAAGTTTCTTTAGGCCTCTTTCAAACATCAGTGCTTTTTCTAGTTTGCAAAGCAGTTTGAATTTCATCAGTGTTTGGTCATTGTCAGGGTAGGTTCACATGAGCGTATTTTCGGTATGAGTACTGTCTGTGTTAAAATGAACGGTACATGGATAGCACTATGGCCAAATGTTATTCAATTGGCTGCTCAGATGAGCGTTTTTTTTTCACTGACAAAATATGTACATGAAAAAAATCACAGCATGCACTAGATTATTTCTTAGGCCGGAGACGCAAGCGGGATATGCTCCTGCTCGGCTGCAAGTGGGATCCGACAGTCCGTGCTCGGTGCTTCAATCCTCTCGCATGAGAAGATCGCAGCACAGCTGCGGAGGAGACCGAGAAATTAATTTCTCCATCTCCTCCATTGCCGGCGTCTGCAGGAATCGCACTGCACTCGGGTGATATCTAAGTGCAGTGCGATGTTTCACATGCATCCATAGGCTTATATGGGTGTGTGTGATCCGATTCACGGATGCAATAGTGTAGCGCCCCGAGGGTTCGGCCGCTACAGGGGTATTGCACCTCAGACCGGAGGTGTGATATTCCACTCCCAGGTAAGGATGGAGTGTGGACCAGGGCTCAGTTAGCTGCATGCAGCACACACACCCCATTTCCGAGGGACAGCTCAACGGTGCTCCCACTAGACAGAAGTGCAGGCACGACCGACCATGTCCCTGCTGGAGTGGGGAGGGAGGGGTGGAACACCCAGTGCTGTAGGGGCAGATAGGGGGCGGTTCCTGAGCGTAGGAGGGAGCCCATTGGTTGCTGGTCACCTGGGCTCATGGCTAGAGGGAGGTATAAAAGGTGGGCACCATCTGAGATCTATGTTCAGTTCTGTGGAGAGGAGAAGACAGGGAGCAGCAGCTCAGGCTGAGTGCTTCTCCAGAGGCAGGCCTAGGGAAGAGGCCGGGGCCTGAGAGGAGAAGGAGAGGTGGGCCTGGAGAAGAGGCCGAGGAGGAGGTGAAGGGGAGCTGAGATTCTGGCTCATCTCAGCTCCAAGACAAAGGAACAGAAACAGAAAGGAACTGCAAAGAAGGAGAGACAGAGAAACAGAAGGGCTCAGGAACAAGAAGGTGGAAGGGACCCTAAGAACCCACGAGAATCCAGGGTGCAGGGTCAGGCAGATTAAGGGTACCGGATCCCAAGTTGGTGGAGGAGAAACAACCCTCAGCCAAAGACCGATCGTCGTGATCATATATTGGTGCGACACCTCATCAAACCTGCTAGGAAGGCACCATATAGGACAGCGGAGGACGGGACCCACGTTTAACCGCACAGGTCCGCGGCAGCTGGACAAAAGTAGGTCACTGGTGAGGCAGGCCAGAGAAAGGATAAAAGGGGGTCCTGTGCCATGCTCCTGAACTGCCTGGGAGTTGACCGAGCCCCTCACCTGGTGGACGCAGCACGGCTCGGGCGGTCACTGCTGGCCGAAGTGACCTGGAACAAACGAACTGTGAGTAAAGACCCTGGACTGTAACTTGTTGTCTGTGTGCTCCTTCGCGCCTCCAGCACTATCAGCACCGGGACCCGCACTACCATCACTCCCAACATCCACTACACTGCCCTGGGGCTGCACTCTTCCCGTGGGGAGTCACATCACCTCAGCTGCACCCATCATCAGCCCCAGAGGACTGCCTTGCAGCGGCGGTTCCTAATAACCGCAATCCACGGGTGGCGTAGTCGGACATTATCTGAAGCACTTAGCAGACTACCATTGGTCTGACCACCCTGAGCCGCGGGACCGGGTCACCACTACTACTCCCAGCGTCTCCCTATCGCCCGGTTCCGCGTGCCCCACGGCCCAGGGGGCGAGTCAGCTTTGGCGTAGTCGGCAGGATCATTACCAACCCGCCACAAGCGGGTATTGCGTGCCTGAAGAAAATTGCACATGTACCTTAAAAAGAAATTTCCCGCCGTCCGGAGTCGTTTCCCGCCATCCGGAGCCGATTCCCGCCATCAGACGCCATCTTGGACCATTTCCCGCCATCTTCATCCGTTTTTCCCGCCCTGGCAGAGCGGACGCCATTATGTGTGCACCAAAAGACAGCAGGAAGCCACCTCCCATCGTGGGCCAGGTCCCAGAATGGCGCCAAAGAAGGAGCCCGCCCCCACCAGCCATGAATGCAGCAGTGGAGATGTCCATCAACATGGGGGGGCTGCCCCTGAAAGTGATTGTCAGCAGAATGCCCCAGGACCACCCCCTCTGGGGGCGGAGAGAGAAGAAAACTGTTGGGCAGGACGCAGTCTGGATCAGTCTGGCCAGGCCACACCCAAAGATAGAGACAGGAACCAGCTCCAGCGCCCTGGCGCGTGGCCTGCTGCAGGCCGAATCCCCATGCAGCTTCACGGAGCTGCTAGCACACCTCCCCAAGGAAGACCCCGAGTATGTGTGGGCTGCGCTGGAGGAGCTGGACCGGAGGATGGTCCGGGCGCAGCAGGACGTGATCGCCGGATGGAAGAAGGAAGTGGCCCGGCGGGCCGTGATCCTGCAGCAGGAGGCGCCGTCGACATCCAGCGGCACACCAGCCACCGAGGGCAGTGAAAGCAGAGCGGAGGCCGAGGACGACGCCGCGGAGGAGGCCGCGACAGCAGAGGCAGGTAACGGAGACGCCCCTACCCCGAACCCTGGGTCCGCCGACCTGCCCCTGCACCCTGTTGCGGAGCCCAACGTACCTGAACCCGCCATCGACACCGTGCCTCCACCGCTACCAACCGGTTCCCAGGCCATCGACACCACCAGCGAGCCCCGCCCCACGCCGTGCCCTCTGACCCCGGGCGTGATCAGCAGACCACAATCGCAGGCCCGGTCACAAGGCCTAGCGCCCCCGTACTCCGCCCGTCGACGGGAGTACTGCCGCCAACAGCTGGAGGTGTTCGAGAGGGAGCAGCGGGAGCGGCACATGAAACAGGAGAAGCTGCAGGCCCAAAGTGCGGAGCAGAAGATGAAGGCCCGACGAGATCCCCGAGCTGCCCGCGGTCCCCGAGTCACCGGGACTGTCGTGAAATTTCACATGGAACATGGCTGCGGTTTCATCCGAGACCCCGAGACCAGCAGTGACGTGTTTGTGACAAGGAGAGATGTGGAGAGTCACCTACCGGAAGGCCATCGTGGGCGGGATCTATTCCCAGGCGACGTGGTGTCTTACACCCGACACCAAGGCGTGAAGGGGTGGTACGCCCTACACGTCCGCCGAGTAGTAGAGGAGGAGGAACAGCACTACTCGGACGTTGAGTACCAGGAGGGCCCGGACGGGCCTGAAGATCCGTATGAGGAGGAAGAAGGAGTGTCACGAAGACACCGTTACTAGTGAACGGTCAAGTGGCATTATAAATAGTTACCCGTAAGGGTGCAAAGGAACTGTGTGGGACTGTTTCAAATTGCGTGTGGTCCCTGTTGGGACTGATATAGGACTGTGTGAAAGTTATCCCCTACATCCCCTACCAGGCTGAGGACTGTGAGCAGCCATTTCCCTTCCCAAAACTGGCCGAGGACTGGGAACGGCCAATCCCATGTATATAGTTGCGCTTCTTAAAGCGCCCCCCTACTGGTTTTATACAAGAACCGCAACGTCTACCTCAAAGTTAAAATGGACTGTTGCACCTTTAAAAAGAAAGAACACCTGGTCGCAAGTTGCACCGCCGCCAGGATCCAAGAATGTGCTTTACTTAAAAAAATGTTTTATGTGAAAACGTTTTATATGCTGCTAAATAGTCATGTGAAAGTTTTCTATAATGTTTTATACAAAAGAGTTCCGGAAGTATTGAAAAAGTTTTCTATAATGTCTAGTGAAAAGAAAAGTGTGTCCCATAAAGGGAGTTGAACCGTAATGTCTGTTTCTAATGTAAAAAGTTATTGAAAAAGTCTTTGCATGTCCTGTAATCAACTGTTTTTGCTCTTTTCCAGCCCGAGGGCGTGCTGTGCTTTACCAGGGGGGAATGTAGCGCCCCGAGGGTGCGGCCGCTACAGGGGTATTGCACCTCAGACCGGAGGTGTGATATTCCACTCCCAGGTAAGGATGGAGTGTGGACCAGGGCTCAGTTAGCTGCATGCAGCACACACACCCCATTTCCGAGGGACAGCTCAACGGTGCTCCCACTAGACAGAAGTGCAGGCATGACCGACCATGTCCCTGCTGGAGTGGGGAGGGAGGGGTGGAACACCCAGTGCTGTAGGGGCAGATAGGGGGCGGTTCCTGAGCGTAGGAGGGAGCCTATTGGTTGCTGGTCACCTGGGCTCATGGCTAGAGGGAGGTATAAAAGGTGGGCACCACCTGAGATCTAGGTTCAGTTCTGTGGAGAGGAGAAGACAGGGAGCAGCAGCTCAGGCTGAGTGCTGCTCCAGAGGCAGGCCTAGGCAAGAGGCCGGGGCCTGAGAGGAGAAGGAGAGGTGGGCCTGGAGAAGAGGCCGAGGAGGAGGTGAAGGGGAGCTGAGATTCTGGCTCATCTCAGCTCCAAGACAAAGGAACAGAAACAGAAAGGAACTGCAAAGAAGGAGAGACAGAGAAACAGAAGGGCTCAGGAACAAGAAGGTGGAAGGGACCCTAAGAACCCACGAGAATCCAGGGTGCAGGGTCAGGCAGATTAAGGGTACCGGATCCCAAGTTGGTGGAGGAGAAACAACCCTCAGCCAAAGACCGGTCGTCATGATCATATATTGGTGCGACACCTCATCAAACCTGCTAGGAAGGCACCATATAGGACAGCGGAGGACGGGACCCACGTTTAACCGCACAGGTCCGCGGCAGCTGGACAAAAGTGGGTCACTGGTGAGGCAGGCCAGAGAAAGGATAAAAGGGGGTCCTGTGCCATGCTCCTGAACTGCCTGGGAGTTGACCGAGCCCCTCACCTGGTGGACGCAGCACGGCTCGGGCGGTCACTGCTGGCCGAAGTGACCTGGAACAAACGAACTGTGAGTAAAGACCCTGGACTGTAACTTGTTGTCTGTGTGCTCCTTCGCGCCTCCAGCACTATCAGCACCGGGACCCGCACTACCATCACTCCCAACATCCACTACACTGCCCTGGGGCTGCACTCTTCCCGTGGGGAGTCACATCACCTCAGCTGCACCCATCATCAGCCCCAGAGGACTGCCTTGCAGCGGCGGTTCCTAATAACCACAATCCACGGGTGGCGTAGTCGGACATTATCTGAAGCACTTAGCAGACTACCATTGGTCTGACCACCCTGAGCCGCGGGACCGGGTCACCACTACTACTCCCAGCGTCTCCCTATCGCCCGGTTCCGCGTGCCCCACGGCCCAGGGGGCGAGTCAATAGCAGCATGCTACGATTGTTTTTGCATGCTGTATTCTGCATTAATTGAATGTCTCTTATTATGCTTTAGGGTCTGGAAAGATCCCCAGGGCATAGTAAACGTAAGATGTAGATGTTGCACATCATAACCTTATAACATGCGTGTGCAGATATCTGCTTTGCCTAGTCGGGGCTGGAAGTCACGGTCTAGAATGCAGGTCCTAAAGTCGCAGTGTACGTCGTGACATTACGACATGCACTCTGGACAGGGACTTCTGGCTGAGACTAGGTCAAGGACATCCTCACGCATGCGCAGTGTCATACCAGGCCTTGTCAAAACCAGAAATCTCGGCCTAGCGTGAAGATGCCTGGGGTTTCAGCACACATCGGTGGTAAGAAAATGCACCAAGGACCATACGGGTATGAGCAAGTAGTAGAGGTGGCCGGCAAGGTGAGCATTGTTTAATTTATTGTTTGTAACCTTATTCTAGCCCACTCCAGTTCAGTAAAATGGCGGTCATCAGACTGAATTTTGCTTAGTTTGCAAAGAGGGAATTACAAAAAATCCACATTCTGGAAAATACGGATTTTTGTAAAATTCAAGTAGAACTCAATTCCACTCAAAAAAATTAGCCCATCTCTTAACCACACCATGGTTTTTGAAAGGTATGAAACACAGATAGAACACAAGACGTGATTTATGAATATCTGAGTGAGGCCTTACAAATATTTGTGAAATAATGGGTCATCCTAAAGCACTCACTTGAACTCGATAGTACTTTAATAGGATGCCACAATTGCAACAAAATTACCCCTGTTGCTGTGGCGATACGTATAAAATACTGGTCCCCATATGGTAATATACAGATGTACTGTATATATACCCTGCATGCTTTTTTCTGTTTTCAGATTGGAACACACTATGTAGTAACTTCATAATGTTCAGTATATTTATAGGTTTATGATAATTAGGGTTACATCCATCCAATATGCATGTCTTACGGGTTTACATTCACCAATTTGGCTCTCTTCACAAACAGAAATTATACTTCTTGGACTCCCTGACAAAGCCCTTTTGCCTAGCCAACCAGTACTCCTATTTTGCACTGATGACGGTAAATACCCTGACATTGAGTCTTTTCAGTCAAATTGAGGTTATAATTATATATTTTATGCTGCTCTTTCCACTTTTGATTTGTGGATGGAGAAGTTTTTAAAAAGTTGCAATTCTCACTCAAGTGGAGGAATTGAGTAAAAATTGGAGAAAGAGCAAATTTGGTGCAAATAAAGGATAAACAGCCACATGCAAAGATGATTTAAAAAACATTGCCTTTTTTGCCATATCTGAAATCCTTGGACATGACAGGTGTAAAGGTGTTGTCTGGTTATATCATATTGATGACCTATTGGAAGGATAGGTCATAAATATGATATCGGTGGTGGCTGATACCTGGGGCTCCCACCGATAGGTTATTTGCTGTGTTGGCTGCCAGATGTAAGCACATGGAACAGAGCAACAAAGTGCAGCTCCAATCAATGTGTAGCAGCTGATGCTGGGTCTTTTGAATAGAACCTCCTCTGCAATACCTGGCAGTGGACTCTTAATCTTGATGAATATGTCCAGCAGCATTATTACATGTGTTTAATTCATGTGGCCACTAGAGCAAATAACAGCTGATCAGTGGGAATGCCATGTGATATGATGTCCAATAGGAAAGCTGGACGACAATAGCGCAAAATAGGGTCTTACAAGGATAGAGAATGGGAGAACAGTAGATGCAGAGATGTGCTCACCAAGGAAGGTTGTGGGTCCACAACACCATAAAAAGTTCAGAAAACTACTGCTGCAGATCCAAGGAAGCATTCAGAGAGAATGATAAAAAGGAGAATAGATCTTTTCTGCTCCGAAGACACCAATATTGGTTTCCAAAAATGATGAAGAAAGGAATCCAAGAGGCAACGTGTAGAGAATTGTGTTTTTTAATTATCAACGCATTTCAAAGTTCACAGACTTCTTCATCAGGACAAACCACATTGCCTACTGGATTCCTTTCTTCATCATTTTTGGAAACCAATATTGGTGTCTCCATTTTATTTTTCTCCCTGAATGTGACATGATGTGATATAGATCATATCAAAGTGATGTGACTGTAAAATTTGTGATTTCTACCATACAAACTTGAATTGTAACTTACGTCATTGTGGCCCCTGGATCAGCAGTCATCTGATTTGTAATAAATACAGCAACATTGTACTCTAAAGAAATAAATGGCACAATTAGAAAAGTTATTTCATTGTAGAATCAAATTGGATTTGTTCTCATGTACATAACAAAATATATGCACGGAAGCTGTAAAGCAGTGCTTTAACCCCTTAACGACCGCCGATACACATTAAAACAGCGGCCGCTTAGGGGCCTTATTCCTTCATTGCCGTTTTAAAACGGCAATCGGGAATAGGTCTATAGCACCCCCCAGAGTCCAAAAATCTCCAGGGTCTCAGCTACCTGGGGAGAACATGATCAGGGTCATATTTTCCAGTCCCCAATCACGTGATCGCTGTTATTCAATGAAAAACGGCGATCAAGTAAAAAAAAAAAAGTGTGCCCGCTATTAAAATAATTTATCTCTCTTCTGACATGATATACATGTCAGAGGAGAGAGAAATGATGTCCCCAAACACCTCCCCGCTACCTCCGCCATTCCTTGGGTCCTGCTGATCCATCCCCTGGCCCTCCGTCTCGTTTTCCAGAAAAAAGATGACGTTACCTGTCGGCCGTCACATGGCAACAGGAGGAATTTTTCCTATTGGTTCCATTTGATCACTGTGATGGACCCTATCCTTGTGGGTGCAGTTTCCAAAATAGGGTCAATTGTGGGAGGCTTCTGCTGTTTGGGCACCTCAGAGGCCCTGCAAATGTGACATGTCACCCGCAATTTATTTCAGCTAATTTGTGCTCCAAAATTCAAATATTGCTCCTTCCGATCTGAGCCCTACTGTTTGTCTAAACAGAACTTTTTGACTGCAGGTGCATCTCACTAAATTAGAACATCATCAAAAAGTTAATTTATTTCAGTTCTTCAATACAAAAAGTGAAACTCATATATTATATAGAGTTATTACAAACAGAGTGATCTATTTCAAGTGTTCATTTGTGTTAATGTTGATGATTATGGCTTACAGCCAATGAAAACACAAAAGTCATTAACTCAGTAAATTAGATTAACAAAAAACACCTGCAAAGGCTTCCTAAGCATTTAAAAAGGTCCCTTAGTCTGTTTCAATAGGCTCCACAATCATGGAGAAGACTGCTGACTTGACAGATGTCCAGAAGGCAGTCATTGACACTAAGTAAATGCAAAGTAAATTTTGCATTTCATTTGGAAATCAAGGTCCCAGAGTCTGGAGGAAGAGTGGAGAGGCCACAATCAAAGCTGCTTGAGGTCTAGTGTGAAGTTTCCACAATCAGTGATGTTTTGGGGAGCCATGTCATCTGCTGGTGTAGGTCCACTGTGTTTTATCAAGACCAGAGTCGGTGCAGCCGTCTACCAGGAAATTTTAGAGCACTTCATGCTTCTCCCTGCCGACAAGCTTTTGGAGATGGAAATGTCATTCTCCAGCAAGACTTGGCACCTGTCCACACTGCCAAAAGTACCAATACCTGGTTTAAAAACAACAGTATCACTGTGCTTGATTGGCCAGCAAACTTGCCTGACCTTAACCCCATAGAGAGTCTATGGGGTATTGTCAAGAAGAAGATGAGAGACACCAGACCCAACAATGCAGACGAGCTGAAGGCTGCTATGAAAGCAACCCGGGCTTCCATAACACCTCAGCAGTGCCACAGGCTGATCCCCTCCATGCCACGCCGCATTGATACAGTAATTGATGCAAAAGGAGCCCTGACCAAGTATTGAGTGCATTTACTGAACATACATTTCAGTAGGCCAACATTTTGGATTTTAAAAACATTTTTCAAACTGTTATAAAGTATTCTAATTTACTGAGATAATGACTTTTGTGTTTTCATTGGCTGTAAGCCATAATCATCAACATTAATACAAATGAACACTTGAAATAGATCACTCTGTTTGTAATGACTATATAATATGAGTTTCACTTTTTGTATTGAAGAACTGAAATAAATTAACTTTTTGACGATATTCTAATTTAGTGAGATGCACCTGTACATATGGGGTATCGCCACGCTCATAAGAAAATGGGTAACTAACTGTAGGGTCCATTTTTTGGTGTTACCTCTTGCAAAAGTGAGAAATTTTGGGCTAAAGCAAGATTGTTGTGAAAAAAATTAACTTTTTCAATATGATCACCTAATGTTATCAAATTCTGTGTCGTACCTGTAGGTTAAAAATTCTCACTATACCCCTAGATAAAATGCTTGAGGGTGTAGTTTCCAAAATGGGATCAGTTATCTGGGGATTTCTGCTGTTTAGGCACCTTAGGAGCCCTGCAAATTCGACATGGTGCCCACCATCACTTTCAGCCAAATTTGTGTTCCAAAATTCAAATATTGCTCCTTCCACTCCGAGCTCTGCCGTTTGTCCAAACAGAACTTTTTGACTACATGTGTGGAATCGACGCATTCGTAAGAAAGTGGGTAACAAACTGTAGGGTCTACTTTTTGGTGTTACCTCTTGCAAAAGTGAGAAATTTGGGGCTAAAGCAAGATTTTAGTGGTAAAATTTAATTGAATTTTTTTTTTCACTTTGCATTAATTTCTGTGTAGCAACTGAAGGGTTAAAAAATTTCCTGACAACAGTTTTAAAGTATTTGAGGGGTGCGGTTTTTAAAATGGTATCACTTTTGGGGAATTTCCAATATGTAGGCCCCCTCAAAGTCCACTTTCCCAGTGGGTCATGGCACCTAAAAATCATGGCAGTAAAATCTGCACTAAATTATGGCACTCATTCCCTTCTTAGTTTTGTACTGTGCCTCAAATTCCCGATTACATGTAAGGTATTTGCATACTCAGGAGAAATTGCACAACAAACTGAGATGTCCATTTTTTCCTATTAGTCCTTATAAAAATTAAAAATTTGGGGCTAAAACAGTTCAGCGGTAAAAATGTAATTTTTCATCCTTCACCACCCAATGATATAAATTTCTGTGAGGCACATGTGGTGTCAACATGCTCACTGCACCCCCTAGATGAATTCATTGAGAGATGTAGTTTGTAAAATGACATCAATTATGGAGTGTTTCCGCTGTTCTGACACCTCAGGGGCTCTGTCAATGTGACATGGCACCCTCAAACCATTCCAGCAACATCTGAACTCCAACATGGCGCTTCTTCCCTTCTGGGCTTTGCACTGTGCCTCAAAAGTAGTTTTCCTCCACATATGAGGTATCGGTGTACTCAGGAGAGTGTAATCTAAGTGTAATGCGATTATCTCCCATGCGAGAATCGGATCACAGGGGTGGAGAAGATGGAGAACGTAATTTCTCCATCCTCTCCATTGTTTGTGTCCATGGATGTAGGACTGTACTCGGATGACATCTGAGTGCACTGCCCCACAGTATAACATTGGTCCAAGTAATAAAACATCGGCTAGCACTCGGCCGTGTTATACGTTCATGTGAGCGAGCCCTTAACCAGAGTTTAATAAAGCATAGGAAAAATCGTCCAATTTTCATCCATATTGTCATCCATATGCCCTCTCTGTGTCCGTTTTTTATATACATGTGGCAATTTTAGCTTGGATAGCACATGTTTATATAATATTCTTGTCTGCATGAGACCTTGAACGGACAGCACAGAATGACTGTTCAAACTAAGTCCCGCCGCTCGGTGCATTACGGCGGGGCTAATCATTTAAATACTTGTACACCTTCCCATCTGCTTGTTTTTCCCTGTATCTGCCCCTGTATGTCCCCCTCTTCTTTGATTGACAGCTCAGCCTTCATAGAGCCAAAGAAGACCAGCCTATAGATGAAAACCAAACAGGTGAGAAGGTGTATTTAAATGATTGGCCCCGCCGTGAAGCACTGAGAGCCTGTACTTGGTTTGAACAGTCATTCGGTGCTGACAGAATCGCTTTAAAGAATGGGCTGCAGAATAAGCTGTTACAGGTGCCACATGAAAATAAAGTTGCGGCCAAATGTTTAAGACTGACAAATTCTGGTGTTTTTAGATCTTTTAGTTGGATATTTCTATGGTTACTGACGTACAATTATCAGCATTTTATACATTTTTAACTTTTATTGACAAATACATCAAGTTTATGCAAACGCATAAAATTTACAGGGTTGATCGTTATTTTTAAAGATATCTGCCCTTCACTCTGGTAGCTGGATATCATTTTCTGGGCCAAATCCTGACTGATGACAGCCCATTTTTGTCTAATCAGTGCTTTATCACGATTTTGGTGTTTTTGTTTGTCCACCCATTTTTTGCTTGACCACAGTCCAACTCAACGTGATTGAGATCTGGGAAGTTTCCTGGTCAATTATCCAAAATTTCAATGTTTTGTTCACCAAGCCACATAGTTATCAATTTTGCCTTGTGACATGATACCACCATATGTATGAGTATTTGCTTATAAATCCTGTATACAAAAGCAGACAGTATTTGGCAAGGTGCTTGTTGAAGTGATTGCTGTCTTTTAAAATAACAAAATGTTATTAATTTAGGAAACTCACCTTCTGAAATTTTCTGAAGCCTAGACAGCATCTGAGCTAGTTTCTGCTGTCTTCAGCCAACTCTCCACGCCCACTAAAATCCACTCGGAAGAGAGCCATTATTGAATCAATAATCTGAAATCAAGATCAGAAATTGATCATAGCCTGAACATTACTGACAAAGTTAGCATAGCCTTTAAATAAGTTAAAAATAACTTCTTTTTATTTTCAAAAACTAGAAGTTAAATATTCAAAACATAGGATTTCACTTCTACAGTCTGTGAAGTGTCAAAAAAAAATGCATACTGTAAAAAATGGCAATGCATGGTCTCAAATTAATATATATTGTAACAGAAAAATGGTGAAAATGTGAGCGGTGGATATAGAAATTGCTTAATAGTCTGACATGGCTGAAAATTCGTTGCCATTTATTTTGCATTATGAGCATTCAATCTGTTGAAGGATTCAGTTAAATTCTGTCTTTTACCTTTTTAGTGTATACTTTACCATTGTAAGTAAACTGTGCACTAGAGCCCAGCAGTGTAAAATAGGGCCGAGAGAAAAAAAAATACGCCTTACGTTATAGGCGCATTGCGCATGCGGGGGATATGCAGACTTAGACTGCACATCACAGGGCCCTGTGACATGCACGGGATGGCAGAGGAAGGGGGAATATGTAAATTAAGTAGGTAGGTGGGGATTTCTTGGCGTCTCCAAGTAAGTATGCAGGGAATTCTTGGCGTCCCCCGGATGCCAAGCATAGGAAAAGAAATTTCATAAAAGGATATTTCAAAACAAGCAGACCTCTAATATGGGCCATACAGGTATGTATAGATGTCACAGGTGTATCAGAGGTGATAGACAGTCGCCGTGCAGTTGCAGTACCTCCCTCTTGCTAATTAGCTCCTGGCCTGGGTGTATATATACCTGGTGTGTCTGAGAGGGAGGTGTCGGCTATATTCATTTCTACTTGTGAGGTTTTGGCAGGAGCAGTGCTTCGTCCTCTCTGAAGCTTGAGTCCGTGTGCACATTTGGAGTCGTATAAAGCTAAGCAATCCCCACTGTTTGTCTACCCTTGTTTTCTATAGTGTTTAGCTGAGATCGACTAGTGCTCATCTCCTCCCATCCCTAGCCTTAGCCATAAGCCAGGGAAAGACAGGGCGAGGCATGTGTGCAGCAATTGCTGTAGAGGCAATATAGGGATGGTAGTTGAGACAAGGTGACACTAGACTAGACTAGGAGGTCTCCACTTCCCCCTTTCCCTAGTGTCTGGGCTCCCTTTCCCTCTTCCCTCAGTGTTGCACTAAGTCTTTCCCACACCTGGCGTGACAATAGATTTACATTTCTATCACCTGTATGCCCATATTAGAGGTCCGATAGGTCCCAGGGGGTGACAGATTCCCTTTAACAATGATGAATAGGGGCCTAAGTGCATGCCTCTTAGACTAGTCCAGCTAATTATAATATCTAGCACCACAATAATAATAAAGTGATTTTCTGATTGTGCTAAGAACTTGCCTAAACATTGGGGTCGCTAGAAATTAGTGTGAAATGACAAATGCAGCTCTGTAATCAGTAAATAGGGGTAAATCCTGCTGCCATATTCGCTTTAACGGGAATCTGTCAGAGCAGCATGATGTAGAGGCAGAGACCCTGATTGTAACAATGCGTCACTTATTGGGTTGCATGGTGCAATTTTGCTAAAATCAGTTTTATCTGCTGCAGATCTACCAGTTACCTGAATGCTGAGCTCTGTATAATCCGCTCACACCACTGATTGGCAGCTTTCCGTGTAAACTGTGCATAGGCAGAAAGCTAGCAATCAGTGGTAGGGCGGGGTTATACAGAGATCCTGAATATGGCGGACTACATGACAGCAAGTTTACTAGTCCTCTAGTGATAAAATCACTGTTATCTGTAGAAGATTATCAAAACTACGGCAAGCAGCCATGTAAGGGACACATCGCTGGAAACGGTCTTTGGCTCGCTCTATTGTACGTTTTGCTGCTCTCACGTGTGGTGTCAAAAATCTGGTGACATATTCGCTTTAAAGTCAATGAAAATTAATTCTTTCAACCAAAACGATCATTCCTCAGGAAAATACGGAAGAACGAACTATTGTTTTAACCAAACAAACAAAGAGTATCATCATTTGAAATGAAGTCAGTTCTGTTTATTAGCCCACGGCCCCACTATCAGTATTTGGTCAGTATTTTTTTCTCAGGAGTGGGAGCCAAAACCAGGTGAGGAACAATCAGAGAAAAGGTATGACAGAAACAAGTCACCAATTCCGCATTTATCACCCACTCCTGGTTTCGGCTCCCACTCCTGAGAAAAAATACTGACCGAATACTGACCAAATAGCCTTAGGCTGAAAGTTGGAAGAAGATCTTTTGTTCAATGAAAGATCAATCATTCATAAAAGACCTTTTGTTGAAAGAATATTTTCAGAAATAATTTTTGTTTTGTGCCCATTGTCACTGAACATATATATATATGGCCAAGTTGAATGGGCAATATGGACTAAGATGTATATGGCACTGTCGGTATTACAACAGTTTGTTAAACAACAGTTCAACCAACAGCATACTTTAATCTCTGCATGAATGGCTTAGGGATCGCTGACACCACTGTCTGAGCGCGATCCAACAAAACATCAGGTTGCACTCGGACCAATGTTAGTCTATGAGGCCGCACACAGGTCCAATTTTTTGCTTGGTCCGAGGAAAAAAATTGCAGCTTGTCCAAGTTTGAAGCGATATTTGGATCACACTTGGCGCTGCAAGGCAATGAGTGCATGGAAACCATCAGACTACACTGAAATGATATCTGATTCGGATGCAGTCCGATTATGGAAAAAACAAGCAAAAAGAAGGTGTACAAAGACAAGGATAACCTGACTAAAATATATATTTATTTATTAAATGACACACAAGCCAGAACAAAGACATATTAAAAATACTTAAAAAAAGCACAAATGGCCATAACATTTGGCTTACTGATTATTGGTACCTTATGTACCATCTTACAGACGGGTGGATTAGACTTCAACACTATAGTGTTGTGGTCCGTTATACTGTTATTAATTAACAAACAAAGCAGCACACTGGGAAGCTAAGTATACAAACATGAAATATAAGAAATATGAATAGCATTACTGCTTTGGGAAAATAGAAATAAGTGAGAAATCTTAGTGCATAAATTGGCCAATTCATGTGTACCTGGTAGCCACGGTAAGGCGTTTCTCAAAAATACCAGGACCCTATCAATGTAAACTCATCTCTAAGTGACTATGTCTGCTTGTGTGCGGGATAATAAGATCCTGCTGCAATTAAAATCGCCTGTGACATAGAAGCGGAGTGCTCAGTCAAAGTTTATACATAGAAACAGAAAAAACTGACGGCACTTCCAAAACAAGAAATAGGTGTGAACAGGTGTTGTTTTTTGCTTTGTTATACTGTTATGGCCATTTTTACTTTTTAAGTGTTTTTTAATATTTCTTTGTTTTGGCCTTGGGTGTCATTTAATAAATAAATATATATTTTAGTCAGGTGTTCCTTGTCTTCGCATACCTTCTTTTTCTTTGCTTTTTCCATGTTCTGCACTGGGTATGTGATAAGTAGATCCCGACTTTATTTATGGTGGTGCCCTCTACCTTTCCTTGTTATGGATGCAGTCCGATTTCCGAGCACTGATAATGGAGAGGATGGAGAAATTTTGTTCTCCATCTTCTGTGGCACCCCAGGGGTCTGGTTGCCACAGTGATAGAAATATCACGTCTGAGAGCAAGTGGGAGGTTCCCTGGTCAGGAGCCCTTGAACATGCAACACCTCCTGTCCCAGACCAGATAGGGGAGGAATCTGCCATATATAAACTGGATCTGGGGCGGGGTTAGAGGAGAAAGTGAAGCTCCAGAGAGAGTAGAGAGTGAAGTTGCAGACACAGGGAAAGCAACAGCTAGGAACTCTGTAGGAGCAGGAGCTGAGTGCCAGGGACTGGAAGCAGATATAGCTCGCCCTGGCTGAAGACACTACTACCGGACAACGGAGTCCGAGGCTGTGAGGATCTCTAAGTCCAGCAGCAGAAACCAGCTGCAGGGGATTCCAGGGCCTCTGGCCATAGAAGCCCGGAGGCTCAGTCACGAGCAAGGGACCAGCACCGCCATCGAGGAGCGGAGGATATCAGAAGGCCCCAAGTCACCAGCCATACGGGTGAGCACTACACGGTACGCTCAGGGACGTGGGCTACTTCCACACGCTTACAGCAAGGTAGCCAGGAAGAGTGCAGACAGACGGGGAGGCCTACAACTCCACCTGGCCAGGGGAACTCCTGTTTGTTCACAGACTGACCCGGCCTCTTATGCTAGCCAGTACTCCCGGGAGGGTCCGCCTTATCATCATCAGTAAAGACCCTGTACTGCACTGCAAAGACTCTGAGTCGTTCCAGCTACACCCGTGCACCATCACTCCCGTCATCCACACTCACTGCCCTAAGGCTATACTCCTCCCGTGGGGAGTTGTCCCATTCTCTGCTGCACACACAACACCAGCCTCAGCGGTCTGCCTCGCAGCGGCGGTACACCCTGACCGCAATCCACGGGTGGCGTAGTCGGACATTAACCTAAAACATATAAAAGACTGCCACTGGTTTGACCGGGTCGCCGCCACGGAGACTACAACCCCTAGAGACCCAGCTCCGGGTAACCCCCATGCGTGCACACACGGCCCAGGGGGCGCGTCAACTTTGGCGTAGTCGGCAGGATTTTGTGCCCGCAACCACCGGGTACTGCGTGCCTTCAAAAGACTGTCATACCTGCCGTGGTGAAGTTTCCCGCCATCCGCAGCAGTTTTCCCGCCATCCGCAGTCGTTTTCCCGCCATTAGGCGCCATCTTCGGGACGCCGCGCGGGAAGAAGAGGGGCGTGGACAACGAAAGCGCGCGAGAGCTGAAGCCCCGCCTTACGCACGGACGCTGCGCAAGGTCCTGGAAGGAGCACAGCGGACGCCGACGTCATCAGCACGCGACGCAAGGTCCTCAACCCCGACGATCACTTGCGGAGCCGCGGCCGATGGAGGAAGAGCAACAAGAGGTAGGCCACGGTTAACTAGGGGGGCGGAAGATACCAGGAATGGAGGGAGCTCCCACCGCCAGCGCGGCTGCTGCCGCAGTGATGCCGTTCACGATGCCATATATCCCCGGAGCGGCATGGCTACCCCAGTACTCAGGGGAGTCACACACCCTAAGTGACTTTAAGGAAAGGCTAAACAGCCTCTTCCAAGTATACCCCCTGACAGAAGAGCAAAAAGTGAGCATCTTGGTGGGCCAGTTAATCGGAGCAGCCCAAAGGGAGGTTAAGTCCTGGCCACCACGGGAGAAGGGGACTGTCAGAGAAATACTGGCCCGTCTAAAGGACACTTTTGATACCCGCACCTCAGCAGAGTTTAAACTAAGATTTTACGGGTGCAAGCAACGGGCACAAGAAAGTATAAGGGACTATGCTTTGAACTTTCAGGAGGCCCTGAGAGCCATTAAGCAGGCAGACCCTGACAGCGTGCGGAATGAAGATAAGCTGTTGACTGAACAATTCATAGAGGGTCTACTGTCCAATGCCCACCAAACCCAGTTGCGGGCAATGGCCCTACAGGACCCTGATTTAGATTTTGCACAGTTCAAGGACAGAGCCATCCGGGTGCTCCGAGAACCGGCACCGGGTGGCACTGTAACCCAAAGGCGCCCCGCTATCACTTATCCCAAGGAGGCAGCGCCCTTGTCTGCAGGGCCTGTGGGAGCTGATGCGCAGGCTTTGGACAACAACCCGGCTACAGACCTGCACCATCAGGTCCAAGAGCTAACCAAAAGCGTTGCCGCGCTAACCAGAACTGTGCAGTCTTTACAGGTCTCTCCTCCAGGAAAGATCCAGCTGGCATCCGGACCGGAGGACGTCCCGTGGTGCCGACAGAGGAGGATCCCATCGTCCAGAGGAAGACCCAGCGACCAATACAACGAGGACGGGCAACCCATCAGCCGCCGCTGCAATCAACCAGGACATATGGCAAGGTACTGTCATTTAAACGGGCACAACCTGGGGCAGAGGGCCAACCCCCATGTATAAGATCATCAGGCCCATCGAACTGGCGTGATAAATACGTAGGGGGACGTCCAGTCTTGCCTGTGGTACTGGATGGCATTCTTATGATTGCCCTACTAGACACCGGGTCACAGGTGACTACCATCCCTTATGTGCTCTTTAAGCGGTACTGGAATGACTCGGACATAACCCGCTACCCAGATGACGACCTGAGTATCATCGCCAGCAATGGTCAGCCCGTGCTGCAGGTGGGATTCAAAGAGGTGACCATTAAAATCGGTAAAGTTGAACTGGCGGCACAAGGACTGATTATTGTGGACATTGACCGTCGTGAGAGTCACCCTAAAATAACCTTGGGTACTAACGTGATTGAAAATTGTCTTGCAGAGATAATTCTCATTTTACAGCAGGTTGCCATGAACGCCAGTTCCAGCCAGCAGCGTGTCCTACAAAAGGAGATCCGGGCGTTGATGAAACGGCAACAGGTGGAACTATCTGGTGGTGAGATTGGTAGCATGAGAATGTGTGACCCGTTCCTTATTGCCATGCCCCCGAAAAGTGAGATGATGATATGGTGACGGGCAGCTATTGGTCTAAGAGGCAGAGACTACCAAGCAATGGTCGAACCCGTCTACTCGGACAGTAGGCCCACCATTTTGACAGCACGGGGGGTGGTCGATGTACGCCATGGGAGGGTGCCTGTCCGCATCTTAAATATCGGGGAGAGAGAAGTATACCTGCCCCGGTATGCCACGCTAGCCAAATTGTTCACCATAAACCAAAATTCTGTAAAGGCCGTAGAACTCTTACCTCCGTCTCAATCAGAGGAAGGTAACGGCTCTAAGAAACATATGGAGGACTGGTGTCAGCAGCTGCATTTGGGTACTGACTCCACTCCATCACACCAAAAACAGGGAGTCTACCGGGTGGTTCAGGAGTACGAAAGAGTCTTTAGTAAACACCTGCTAGACTTCGGGCGAGTAAAGGGGGTAGAACATCACATCCCCACAGGAGACCATCCACCCATAAAAGAAAGATACCGACCTGTACCCCCTGCACACTATCAGCATGCAAAGGGGATGTTGCGAGACATGAAGGAGGCTGGGGTAATCAGGGACAGCTGTAGCCCATGGGCAGCTCCACTAGTTCTAGTGAAAAAGAAAGACAACACCATGAGAATGTGTGTAGACTACAGAAAGGTCAACCGAATCACACACAAAGATGCGTACCCGTTACCTAGGATAGAAGAATCTTTAGCTGCATTAAAATCGGCTAGCTTCTTCTCCACTTTGGATCTTACTAGCGGGTACTGGCAGGTTCCTGTAGCAGAGGCGGACAAGGAGAAGACCGCGTTTACCACCCCGATGGGTCTCAGTGAATTCAACTGTATGCCGTTCGGGCTCTCCAACGCACCGGGGACCTTCCAGCGGTTGATGGAATGCTGTCTGGGACACCGGAATTTCGAGACGGTCCTGTTATACCTGGACGATGTCATCGTTTATTCCAAGACCTACGAGGACCATCTGAAACACCTGGCAGAAGTGTTTGACGTCCTGGCAAGCTACGGCCTAAAGGTGAAACCCTACAAGTCTCATCTACTGAAACCAAAAGTACAGTATCTGGGACACGTGGTGAGTGCTGACGGAGTGGCTCCCGACCCCGATAAGATCACCGTGATTAAGGACTGGCCAAGACCCTCCAGCGTAAAGGAAGTACGGCAGTTCCTCGGGTTGGTAGGCTACTACCGAAAATTCATTCCCGGTTTCACCAGAATGGCAGCTCCTATGCAGGACCTCCTGATAGGCCAGTCCAGGAAGGCCAAAACCCAGAAGCCACCCTTCAGGTGGGAAAAGCTGGAAGAGGAGTCCTTCCGCCAGCTGAAGATGGCCCTCACGGGGGATGAAGTCCTGGCGTACCCTGACTACGGCCAGCCCTTTATCCTCCACATGGACGCAAGCAACATCGGGCTAGGAGCCATACTGTTCCAGATTCAGCAGGGGAGAGAACGGGTAATCGCTTACGCCAGCTGGAAACTAAGGCCCACAGAAAGGAACCCTGAGAATTATAGCTCCTTCAAGCTAGAGTTCCTGGCAGTGGTGTGGGCAGTGACCGAACGTTTCAAGCATTACCTTGCCTCTTCCAAGTTCACCGTGTACACGGATAACAACCCGTTGACACACCTGAACACTGCAAAACTAGGTGCCCTGGAGCAGAGATGGATGGCCCGCCTGTCCAACTATGAATTCACCATCAAATACCGGGCGGGACGCTCAAATGCCAACGCGGATGCCCTGTCCAGGATGCCAAACTTACTGGACAGAGGAGAAGATCTAGAAGAACTAGAAGAGATCGAACTCCCGGCGTTCCACCGTCATGGGATTACCCAGTATTCCCACCGTGTAAGGGACAGGCACTCTGCTACGTTCAATCCCTTACCCCACTACGGCTGGGCGGAGACGCAAGACAGTGACCCCGCAGTCCGTCTGGTGAAGGAAATGCTGACAGAGGCTGATGCCCGCCTTGACCCAGACGCTCCGGAGGAGACCAAGCAACTGTGGAAAGAGAAAAGTAAGCTGTTTCTTTACAAAGAGAAGCTGTGCCGGAGAGTGGTCAACTCCCGAACACATGAGCTGACCTAGCAGGTAGTTGTCCCGAGACGAGACGCGGCTATGGTTCTGGAGGCATACCACGACGGGGCAGGGCACTTCGGATGGAAGAAGCTGGAGTTCCTGTTGCGTGGACGGTTCTTCTAGGTAGGCATGAGAGGAGCCATCGAGAGATGGTGCAGAGACTGTGGCCCGTGCAACCTAAAAAGGAAGGACTGTGCCAGCCAGAAGACTCCTCTGCAGCCCAACATCACCAGGCAGCCACTGGAGCTGGTAGCTCTGGACCATGTGAAACTGGCTCCGAGCAGATCTGGGTACATCTACGCCCTCACCATCGTAGATCACTACTCCCGGTTCCTGGTGGTGGTCCCTGTCAAAGACTTGACAGCTCAAACAGCAGCCAGAGCCTTCCAGCTGCACTTCTGCCATCCACATGGGTATCCGGAGCAAGTGTTGACGGACCAAGGACCAGCCTTCGAAGCGGAGGTCTTCCAGGAGTTCTGCAACTGGTATGGCTGCAGGAAGATAAGAACAACGCCCTATCACCCTCAGATCAACGGACTATGTGAAAAAATGAACCAGGTGGTGATAGACTTGCTAAAAACGTTGCCCCTGGAAGAACGTAATCTGTGGCCTGGGAAACTGCCTGATCTGGTGGACCTGTATAACCACATCCCAGTAAGTTCCACCAACTGTACCCTGGCTTACCTAATGAGAGCAAGACCTGGTAAGCTGCCTATTGACCTGGATATGGGAGTCCTGACACCAGAGGACACCTCGCCAGAGGCAGACTGGGATACAGAACGGCAGCAGTAGTACCGGAAAGTTCAAGAGAGCGTCGAGCGAAGTCTGTATCAAGCAAGAGAAAGGCAAGAGAAGACTTATAACCAGCATGCTCCCGCTGTTCCCCTGGTACCTGGAGAGCAGGTCTTGAAGAGAAAGAGGCGGCTCCATAAGTTGGATGATCAGTGGGAGAAAGAACCGTACACCGTACTGCCTTCACGCCATGAGAATCCAAAAATCTGTATAATCAGTAAGGATGGAGGAGAAACCACGGCCATTGTCTCCAGAGACCACCTGAAAAAGTGTCCCGAGCAGTTGCAAAGCACTGACGAAGATTAAGAGAACTCTCAACCCGCAGAGGAAAGGGAAGAAATGATCAGTACCGTACTCTGAGACTTTCCCCGATCCTGGACTCAGATCAACAGCTCAGTCGTGGTACCTGTCCTCACCTTTCTCCAGCCAGCCCCTCAAGGGCCTACAGAAGAACAGGGAGTGTCGGAAGAGCAGCCGGCCCAGGAGGCAGAAGAATCCATACCAGCAGCTCAGGAGAATCAACCCTCTGCTAGTAGTGAGCCTGTCGTGCCCCTAGTAAGCCAAAGAGTACGCAGGAAGCTGCCAGGCCTACCCGCAACACCTCCTACACCCTGTAGTGCAGAGCCAGATAGTGGGTTACGTAGGTCCACCAGGAGCACTAGAGGACAGATGCCCGCTCGCTGGAGAATCTAGAATGTGGATTAACCTGTAAATTGCAAATGCTGAAAATGGTTTATATTTTTGTTGCCTGTTTATTAATTATGTTCCTCTAGTTACCCTGCAGGTTTATTTGGACTGTCAGGTTATGGACGCTGAATAACCGGAACTACATTGTAAATAGTTGCACTTGGTGCCTCTTGCGAAGACGGCCACGGAAGAAAAACCTGTCTGGCGTGGCCCCATGTGGTCCAAAGTAGTTCGATTCACCTTGCAGCCACGCCCAGGGCCAACATTTGGGGTTTGCTTTGGACAGGTCCCCGAACCGTGCAAGACTTCACCTCGTTGGGTGACATGGACACCCGGTCACGGACGCGCCGTGACCTCTAAAGACTAAACTTCTTGTACATATGTTGTTGTATTATTGTTTATACCCTGTTATATTATGTTTCAAAAATGTGTTTAGTCCCAGAGTACTAAATTTCACTAGGGGGGAATGTGGCACCAGAGGGGTCTGGTTGCCACAGTGATAGAAATATCACATCTGAGAGCAAGTGGGAGGTTCCCTGGTCAGGAGCCCTTGAACATGCAACACCTCCTGTCCCAGACCAGATAGGGGAGGAACCTGCCCTATATAAACTGGATCTCGGGCGGGGTTAGAGGAGAAAGTGAAGCTCCAGAGAGAGTAGAGAGTGAAGTTGCAGACACAGGGAAAGCAACAGCTAGGAACTCTGTAGGAGCAGGAGCTGAGTGCCAGGGACTGGAAGCAGATATAGCTCGTCCTGGATGAAGACACTACTACCGGACAACGGAGTCCGAGGCTGTGAGGATCTCTAAGTCCAGCAGCAGAAACCAGTCGGCAGGGGATTCCAGGTCCTCTGGCCATAGAAGCCCGGAGGCTCAGTCACGAGCATGGGACCAGCACCGCCATCGAGGAGCAGAGGCTATCAGAAGGCCCCAAGTCACCAGCCATACGGGTGAGCACTACACGGTATGCTCAGGGACGTGGGCTACTTCCACTCGCTTACAGCAAGGTAGCCAGGAAGAGTGCAGACAGACGCTACACCCGTGCACCATCACTCTCATCATCCACACTCACTGCGCTGAGGCTATACTCCTTCCGTGGGGAGTTGTCCCATTCTCTGCTGTGCACACAACACCAGCCTCAGCGGTCTGCCTCGCAGCGGCGGTACACCCTGACCGCAATCCACGGGTGGCGTAGTCGGACATTAACCTAAAACATATAAAAGACTGCCACTGGTTTGACCACCCTGAGCCACGGGACCGGGTCGCCGCCACGGAGACTACAACCCCCAGAGACCCGGCTCCGGGTAACCCCAATGCGTGCACACACGGCCCAGGGGGCACGTCACTTCTCCTCACAGATTGCTCCGATTCTCTCTCGTATCGGATCACACAATGCTGACACTCTGATCACCAAGTGTCATTTGCATAAATGGCCTGATTCTCTTGGATAACCCTAACGGCCATCTGACCTCAACCTTAAAGAAACACTCAACATTATAGAATGACAAAGCCTCACAGGTTCAGACAGTAAAAATGATATTCAATCCCCACTCTGGGATTTCCATCCCGAGTAGAAGGGACCCAACTTTTTGGCTCTGAGGTAACAGAGTTTGTCACTTTCTAAAAGGTTCAACTCTCTTGAATCCTGTTCATCTACCACCTCTGATATGTTTGCAGCATCATCATTTATCTAATTTTACACATTCCCTACCTCAAAGAAAAGCACAAAATCAAAAATGAGTTTAGTCAAAAAGGGGTTACATTTTTTTCTATTGCAATGTGTGAATAAGGCTGCGCACCCAGGATCCGTAATTGCAGCGTTTTGGATGCAGCTCACCTGCGCTGCGTCCAAAATGCTGCGTTCTAGAGTAGAAGCACAGTGGATGGGATTTCTATAAATCCCGTGCCCACAGTGCTTCTATTTGATGCCGCGTTAACTCACCCGCGGCGTGGATTTACAAGCCACAGCATGTCAATTTCTGTTGTGGAAATGCTAGTCTCAGCAACAGAAATTTCCACAATAGAATGTACAGGATAAGGTAACTCCGCATGTGTTCAATGAACACATGCGGATTTATCTGCGCGATCGGACGCAGCGAAAATACGATGCATCCAAAATGCTGATACAGCCTGATCTTGGGCCCATACCCTAAAGGGTTTCTAATGCTGCTAATCATTGAGTTGTGTTCAACATTGATAAATCAATGTATGCTTTTTTACTGAAGCTGTTGCGAGCTAAGTAGTAGATAGAAATCAATCATTTGCACTACAAAAATGACTCAGTATAACATGTGACCATAACAATAAGTTTTTAGTGAATTTTTAAACTATTAATGGAAACAGCCACCTTTCGACTGCGTGGCAACCTATTTTTGGGACCCTACCAGACAGATAGATTTCATAGATAAATAGATTAGACAGATACTTATTTGTAATCTTTTTGTTTACCAAAAGCTTAAAAATACCAGCTTCTTCATGAAATTTAGCAGCCACATAATCCATAAACTCCATCTGATGTTCACCTATGATAAAAACAATGATTTAAGAAAATATACCAGCTGTTGCTTAGCTCTTAGCAATTTAGTGTTTTATTGCCATCATAGTGTACATTCAGTTAGGTCCAGAATTATTTGGACAGTGACACAAGTCTTGGCATTTCAGTTGGTTACAAAAAGATATTCAAGATGCAGTTATATAATCAACATGGGCTTAACCCCTTAACCCCCGAGGGTGGTTTGCACATTAATGACCAGGCCAATTCTTACAATTCTGACCACTGTCACTTTATGAAGTAATAACTCTGGAACGCTTCAACGGATCCCACTGATTCTGAGATTGCTTTTTTGTGACATATTGTACTTCACGATAGTGGTAAACTTTCTTCGATATGACTTGTGTTTATTTGTGAAAAAAAAACGGCAATTTGGTGAAAATTGTGAAAATTTTGCAATTTTCATGTCGTTAAATTAGAGAGATATGTCACACAAAATAGTTAATAAATAACATTTCCCACAGGTTTACGTTACATCAGCACATTTTTGGAACCAAAAGTTTTTATTGTTAGTAAGTTATAAGGGTTAAAAGTTGACTAGCGATTTCTCATTTTTTTAGGGACCACGTCACATTTGAAGAGACTTTGAGGGGCCTTTAAGACAGAAAATACCCAAAAGTGACACCATTCTAAAAACTGCACCCCTCAAGGTGCTCATACCACAATCGAGAAGTTTATTAACCCTTCAGGTGCTTCACAGGAATTTTTGTAATGTGGAAAAAAAATAATACGTAGTCACTTACCGATAACGGCATTTCTCAGAGCCCATGACGGCACCACGGAGAGAGATGGGATCTGCCCTTCAAGGACAGGAAACCTACAGATTAAAAGGGCGGCACCTCTCTCCCTCATCAGTTGTTTACAGAGCACAGAGAGGACCCCAGGTTAGTAACAAAATGTAAAATTTTTAAGGAGTTTACCAGGCACACCTCTGACTACATATAAGTAACAGATAAGTGTGTACACCCATGCATGAAGGGAGGGAATGTACGAGAAATCCCATTACCGGTAAGTAACTACGTCTTTCTCCTTCCCCCATGAGGGCACCATAGAGAGAATTGCAGAGAGGTGTCGTTTAGGGAGGCACCACCACTTCCAGAACCCTTCTACCAAAAGTAAGGTCTGAAGAAGGTGTTAGATCCAGCTGGTAGTGTTTAAAGAATGTAGAGGGAATACAAAGAGAGAGAGAGCGCAAGCCCAATAGGGTTACACCTGTAGACATAGGGAATAATAGTAAAAAGGTGGTTCTCACCTGGTTAGGTTGTGTGAGGACACAACTACCATAACATATAAAAGGCAGCTGCAGCGGATCTCCAATAGGTGTCCCACAGGACCAGAATAAATCCAAAGGCGGTGAAGGTAGAGATATACATCCGCGCCGCTGAAAAATCCTCAAATCAGGAACATATAATAAAATCCTTGTTTATTGGTAAATGCCTACGCGTTTCTGGGTGTTCCACACCCCTTCATCAGGGCACCAACAGATATATCAATGCATGCACTGAAACACTCCATTTATATACAGACATAAAGTGAAAAAAAAAAGTTGTGTTCAAAAAGGAAGAGCAGAAAAAAAACAAAAAAAAAACAACATAACCTTTGCACCTGAGGCCGTGTGCAAAAACCTTCAACAAAACTTTATCAATGAGTGTCACCAATATAAAAAGTGAGTATAAAAAACATGTATTAAGACACGTATTACAAATAATGTAGTGTAGAGATGTATAAATAATCAATATACAGAATAGTCAAATGTATCAGTCAAATGGAGTAAATACATGAAAGGAATATTACTTACTAATAAGTAAGCGTTCACATTAGGTAAGAACAATATAAATATATATATAACATTAAAATCTCTAATGAGAATACACCCATCAGCTGTCGTTCCATAAAGGGAGATGGAAAACGAAGGAACAAAATAAAAATAAATAGTACCCCCATGTAGAAAATAGCCCGTAATAACCTCTATCAACGGAGGAATGGTACAAGGAACAGGTTATCTGACATATATCATGTAGTGACATAGAGACTTAATGTGTAGTAATAGGACCTAAAGAAAACACCACGATGTAGTGCAAAGGCTGTGGCACAGATAAAGGAGATACACAAACAGGTAGACACACCTCACTCCTTCTACACCACCGCACGTCAGGTGATTCACTACCTCCGTTGACAGAGGTTATTACGGGCTATTTTCTACATGGGGGTACTTTTTATATTTATTTTTATTTTGTTCCTTCGTTTTCCATCTCCCTTTATGGAACGACAGCTGATGGGTGTATTCTCATTAGAGATTTTAATGTTATATATATATTTATATTGTTCTTACCTAATGTGAACGCTTACTTATTAGTAAGTAATATTCCTTTCATGTATTTACTCCATTTGACTGATACATTTGACTATTCTGTATATTGATTATTTATACATCTCTACACTACATTATTTGTAATACGTGTCTTAATACATGTTTTTTATACTCACTTTTTATATTGGTGACACTCATTGATAAAGTTTTGTTGAAGGTTTTTGCACACGGCCTCAGGTGCAAAGGTTATGTTGTTTTTTTTGTTTTTTTTCTGCTCTTCCTTTTTGAACACAACTTTTTTTTTTTTTCACTTTATGTCTGTATATAAATGGAGTGTTTCAGTGCATGCATTGATATATCTGTTGGTGCCCTGATGAAGGGGTGTGGAACACCCAGAAACGCGTAGGCATTTACCAATAAACAAGGATTTTATTATATGTTCCTGATTTGAGGATTTTTCAGCGGCGTGGACGTATATCTCTACCTTCACCGCCTTTGGAAGAATGTAGAGGGGGAAGACCAGGTTGCAGCTCCACATATCTGTTCTATTGAAGCACCGGCTTTTCCCACCCAGGAGGCTGCTACTGCCCTTGTCGAGTGAGCTTTTAGATTCTCCGGCCCGGTTTCCCCGCTTGACGAGTATGCCAGGGAGATGGCGTCTCTTATCCATCTTGCCAGTGTTCCCTTGGAAGCTTTTTGTCCCTTCAGAGGTCCCTGGAAGCACACAAAAGAGAGCCTTATCCTTCCTACTCTCCCGTGCGATCTATGAAAGTGTGATTCCACCTTAGGAAGGTATGCTGGGTCAGTCCTAAGTGTCACCCTGTCCTCTGGGATTTGAATGAAGGGGAGCCATGCTGATGAACTTGTATGTCGCTAACTCTTCGTGCCGATGTGAAAGCTACTAAGAGTGACGTCTTAAGAGATAGGGTTTTTAGAGATGCATCCGCTAAAGGTTTGAAGGGATGTTTGGTTAGGGTTGTAAGGACTAAGTTTAAGTCCCAAGGAGGAGTATTCCGGGAGGGGATGGGCCTAGAACTGGATGAAGCCTTGATGAATCTAGATATCCACCTATTTCTGGCCAGGTCGCAGTTGTATAGGGCTCCTAATTCCGCAACTTGAACTTTGAGTGTGCTTGTGGCCAGACCCCGTTCTAACCCCCTTTGTAGGAACTCTAAGATGGAAGTAATGGGGACTTCCCCTTGTACCTTAGAACCTGAATATAAGAGGAATTTTTTCCTGGTTTTACCGTAAAGTCTGGTAGTTACGGGTTTCCTACTCTGTGGTAGAGTGGAGATCAAATTTGGGGAAAAACCTCTATCCCTTAAGAGCGCCCTCTCAAAATCCAGGCTGTCATGTGTAGATTTGCTACCTGAGGATAGAGGACCGGTCCCTGGAAAAGGAGATCCGGGATTTCCGGAAGAACCCAGTGGTCGGAGGTGGACATTATCCTCAGCCAGGAAAACCAGGGCCTCTTTGGCCAGAAGGGGGCTATCAAAATTACGTTTGCCCTGTCTTCCCTGACTTTCCTCAGAACTTCCGGAATAAGTGCGATCAGGGGAAAGGCATAGGCTAGCTGGTGCTTCCATGGGATTGTAAATGCATCTAGTGCTGCTGGGATCCCCTTGGTGTTTATTGAGCAGAATATGTCTACTTTTTTGTTCTGCCAGTTGGCGAATAGGTCTATGAAAGGGTATCCACACATTTTCGTGAGTTAGTTGAACACTAACTGATTCAGCTCCCATTTGCCCTGTTTCAGCTGGGTTCGGCTCAGGAAGTCTGCTGTGAGATTTTCTGTTCCTTTTATGTGGAGTGCAGACAGAGACCCCAAATTGTTCTCGGCTAACTGGAGGATGGATTTTGTTACTTGTAGTAGAGAATGGGACTGGGTCCCCTCCTGGTGATTTACTACTACTACTACCCTGTTGTCCGAGAACACTCTTACATGGTGTCCCTGTAGAGTGTTTAGAAATTTTGAGAGGGTGAATTTTACTGCTAGAAGTTCCTTCATGTTGGAGGATACACCTTTTAAGCCCTTTGTCCTGACCCCTTGAGCTATTTGGTCGTTTAGGTGAGCCCCCCACCCCCTGGGGCTTGCATCTGTAGTCAGAACCTGCGAGACTGAGATTGTCCATGGAACGCCTTGGGTTAAATTGTCCACCTCCACCCACCATCTTAGGGAGACTAAGGTTATTGATGACAAAGTTAGCTGACCTTCTAAGTGCCCTTTTAGCGATTTCTCTGCCCCCAAGATTTCCCACTGTAAGTCCCTGGTAGGTACCTGGGCCCAACGGACCCCCGGAATACAGGCTGTCATGGAACCTAGAAGGGACATTGCTTTTCGCAGAGTCATAGAGGGGTGGTCCTTTACTTGAGATATCCGAGCTATCATTTTCTGAATATTCCCTGCCGGGAGACGGCACTCCTGATTCCTCGAATCTAATAAAATGCCTAGATACTCTTGTACTTGGTCCAGCTCCAACTTGGACTTTTTTAGGTTGAGAAGCCAGCCTAAATTCGTCAAGGAATCTATGACCCTTGCCAGTTGGTCCTTGCAATGATTGAAAGAGTTGCCTCAGCAAATCATCCAGGTAAGGGGTAATCAGAATGTTTTGCTCCCTTAGATGGGCCATTACCTCCGCCACTATTTTTGTGAAAACCCTTGGGGCTATAGCTAGACCGAATGGGAGGGCCGTATACTGGTAGTGTTTGACTATTCCCTTTATCGATATTGCTACCCTTAGGAATTTCAGGTAATTTCTGTGTATGGGGACGTGATAATAGGCGTCCTTCAGATCCAGGATAGCCATAAAACAGCCTGGGAATAACAGTTTTACTGACGATTTTGACTCCATCTTGAAGGTTTGAACCTTCAGAAATGTGTTCAATTTCTTCAGGTTTACAATTGTTCTGAAAGTCCCGTCCAGTTTTTTCCTTAGGAACAGAGGGGAGTAGAATTCTTCGCCTTTCTCCTGGGCAGAGACTTCTTGAAGGACGGCTCTTTCTATTAGACCTAGGATTTCTTGTTCTAGTGCTGATTTTTCTACTTCTGATGACCTCTTGGGGGTTATGACAAAGTTTGGTCTGGGAATGGAGTGAAACTGAAATTTTAGACCTGTTTTTATCAGGTCTAAAATCCAAGAGCTGTTTGATATCTTTTCCCAGTCTGGGAGGAAAAGAAGAAGTCTCCCCCACACCTGGGGCTGATCCTTATTGGGTGGGTTTTCTGTATTGTCACTGGGGGGGGGGGGGGGGGGTCTGTTAAACATAAATCCTTTAGTTTTTTTCTTCCTATCCTCCTACCTATCCTGGTCTTTGGGGGGTTTCCAGCGTATAAATTTTCTGCTCCGAAAGGGCTTCCCTGTATGAAGTACTGGAGAGGACAGGGAAACGTTTCTTGTTATCCCCAGCCTTGTTGAGAATATCATCAAGAGTAGGGAGTAGGTCCAAATAGGAACTCACCCTCACAAGGAATGGAACACAGCTTTAATTTTGTTTGGTGGCATTTAAGCCATCGGGCCCATCTGGCTGCATTAGAGAAGCCCGCTGCTCTGGCTGCCAGCCTAACAGAGTCAGCTGACGCATCAGCCAAAAATGCTGCTGCGCCCTTCATTACTGGGATGGAGCCTAATAAGTTATCCCTGGATGTTTTGTTTTTAAGTTGTGCCTCTAGTTGGTCTAGCCAGACCATTAATGATCTGGCTGTATATGTGTCTGCAACTGCGGGTTTTAACCCTCCCCCTGCGACCTCCTTATCCATTGGGTCTTTTAGTACCCCCATGTCCTCAAACGGCAGGGAAAATTTTTTAGAGGCTTTAGCTTTTGCCACATCTAATTTTGCTGCTTTTCCCCAGAATGAACATAGCGGGTCCTCAAAAGGGTATTTCCTCTTTGGGGACAACAGGCCCTTTCTTTCCGTCTTTTTCCATTCTCTTTTAATCAGGGAGTGGACTTTATCATTGAGAGGGAAAGATCTTCTTTTCTTTTGTTCAAGGCCACTGAACATCATGTCCTGGACCGATCTCTTGGGGCGAGGATCTACCAACCCCATGGTGGACCTAACTGCTTTAATTAAATTGTCTGTAGCCTCTATAGGAAAACAGCTACGTCCCCCTCCACCCCCGGAAGATGATGAGGATAAAGATAAGAAGGACGAATCTGTGTCTACCCCCTCTCCATCCAAACTGCTAGATCCTGATACCGGGGACAGATTGCGGGTTTTCTCCTGTTTCCCACCCCCCCCTTCTGCAGGGACTTGAAAGTATTTTCTACCTGGGATTTAATCAAGGATCTGAGCTCTGAGGCGAACTTAGGGGTCTCCTCGCAAATTGTCTGTTCATTACAAGAGCTGTATAGTCTCTTCTCCCATGTGTGTTTGGACTTGCCCGTACTCTTCCTGCCCTGATGAGAGAGGAAAAAGAAGGGGCCCAAATTGTAAAGTGAGCTTTCACAAAGATCACTTACCATCCTGCTGTAAGAGGGAGTGCCGGATTTGGAGAGGAACTCGTTCCTGTAGATGGGTTTTTCCTCGAGGTTGATGCCCCACTGGAGTCCTTGCCGCGTTGCGAAGACCTGCCGGAACGCCCGCTTCCGCTGTTACCTTGGCCGTGCTGGAGTGAAGGGTCACTGGGGGTTCCTTTGGCACGCTTCCCTTGTTGCGGTGGTGGAGGTGAGTGGGGATGCAGGGACTGCACCTCCTCTAGCTCCTGCTCGCTCATAGCTAGTGCCAGAGTGTGCTAAGGAAGAACTTTCCCAGTGCTTAACCCCAGTATTTAAACCCCTATAGGGCTCCACCCCTCCTCACCTGGCTTGAATTTCCCATCAGCCAGCCGTGGGGCCTTTGTGTGCTGCACCCTCCCCCTGGGGGATATGGGCGCGCACCTCTCCAGTATGGGGGACGCCCCCCTGCTGCTATTCTCCAGGTTGGGCGGTGGGTGCAATGTGTCCAGGGATCCCGTGCCTGCGTTCAGATGCGCCGCTCCCAGAGATGCACCGCGGCACGCGGCACGTCCGGTGTGCGCACCCAGCCTTGCGGCTAGTGTCAGGGGGAGGCGCCCAGCAAGCGCGCGCCCAGTCACGCCAACTCCCCAGTGGTGCATCAGGGCACGCGTCACGGGGAGGCGCTCGGCGAGCGCGCTTCTGCGTAATGGGACCCAGAAGTCCCAGGCCTACTCACCGCCCTGGGCACCCAACACCACCAGAGAACGCAGCGGCTTCAGCCTTCTTCTGCGCCGCGTCTCCCTGCCACCCTGGAGGCCCACTGACCTCAGTGGTGGCGCTTCAGGACACCGTGCCAGCTGAGGCAGGGAACCCCCGCTGCCTGAGCCAGACTGGCCGGGGCTGGTATGTCATTTCATGATTCTTCTTTCTTCTTAGAAAGCTGTAGGTCCCCGTCAAGGACAGGAAACCAACTGATGAGGAAGAGAGGTACCGCCCTTTTTATCTGTAGGTTTCCTGTTCTTTAAGGGCGGATTCCCTTTCTCTCCATGGTGCCATCATGGGGGAAGGAGAAAAAATTTTCACAAAAAAATGTTATTTTTGACCCAATTTTTTTACTTTTGCAAGGGTAACAGGAAAAAAATGGACCCCAAATTTGTTGAGCAATATCTCCTGAGGAAGCCGATACCCCACATGTGGGAGAAAACCACTGTTTGGGCGCACGGCAGAGTTCGGAAAGAGCGCCATTTGACTTTTTGAATGTAAAATTTGATTGAATAATTAGCCGACGCCAAGTCGCGTTTGGGGAGCACCTGATGTGCTTAAACAGTGGAAACCCCACACAAGTGACACCATTTTGGAAACTAGACCCCTCAGAGAACTTATCTAGATGGTAGTGAGCTCCTTGAACCCCCAGGTGCTTCACATTCAGCCGTAAAAATAAAATTTTCACATTTTTCCCACAAAAATGTTTTTCAGTCCCCAATTTTGCATTTTCATAGGGGTAACAGGAGAAATTGCACCATATAATTTATTGTGCAATTTCTCCTGAGTACGCCAATACCCAATATGTGGGGAAAAACTATTGTTTAAGCGCACGGCAGGGTTCAGAAGGGAAGGAGCACTGACTTTTTGAACACAAAATTGGCTGGAATTGAGAGCGGACGACACGTTGCATCTGGAGAGCCCCCGATGCGCCTAAACAGTGCAAACCCCCCACAAGTGACCCCATTTTGGAAACTAGACCTCTCAAGGATTTTATCAAGGGGTATAATGAACATTTTAAACCCAGAGGTACGACACAGAATTTGATAACATTAGGTCATCATATTGAATAAAATGAATGAAAGCAAATACTCGCTACTTGAGCTTGCATCGGGTACTCGGGTATGCACCAAGTATTGCGGGTGCTGGAGTGACATGCTCGAGTCTCCGCCCTGCATGTTTCACGGTTGTTAGACACCCAAAAAAAAACAACATGCGGGGATTTCCCATGCATGGCAGGCAATCCCCGCGTCTTTTTATGGTTGTATAACAGCCACGAAACATATGGGGCGGAGACTCGAGCATGTCACTCGAGCATCTGCGATACTCAGTGCATACCCGAGCACCCGATGCAAACTCAAGTAGTGAGCACTTGCACTCAACACTAGTCGCCATATTGTCATTTTTTTCTTTACATTTGAAAAAATCCTAACCCCAACACAACCTTAGCACAACCCTAACCCTAGCACAACCGTGATGCCGTTCCGTGTGTGGTAAAATTGATGAGGCAGCATTATTCTTCGGGTCAGTAAGTTTACAGTGGTACCATATTTATATAGTTTTTTTATGTTTTGACGCTTTTATACAATAAAAACTATATTATAGAAAAAATAATTTTTTGCATTGCTTTATTCTGAGAGCTATAACTTTTACTTTTTGGCTGATGGAGCTATATGGCAGCTTGTTTTTTGCGGGATAAGATGACGTTTTCAGCGGTACCATTTTTATTTACATTCGTATTTTTGATTACATTTTATTCCATTTTTTGTTTGGCGGTATGATAAAGCATCGTTTTTTGCTTCCTTTTTTCTTTACCATGTTCACTAAATAGGTTAACTAGTGGGACAGTTTTATAGGTCAGGTCGTTATGGACGTGGTGATACCAAATATGTGTACTTTTATTGTTTTGGTTTTTTTTTTATAATATTTATTTATGGGTACAGTATTTTTATTTTATTGGATTACTTTTTCATTTTTTTTATATACAGTACAGACCAAAAGTTTGGACACACCTTCTCATTTAAAGATTTTTCTGTATTTTCTTGACTATGAAAATTGTACATTCACACTGAAGGCATCAAAACTATGAATTAACACATATGGAATTATATACTTAACAAAAAAGTGTGAAACAACTGAAAATATGTCTTACAGTGGTGGCCAAAAGTATTGGCACCCCTGCAATTCTGTCAGATAATACTCAGTATCTTCCTGAAAATGATTGCAATCACAAATTCTTTGGTATTATTATCTTCATTTAATTTGCTTGCAAGGAAAAAACACAAAAGAGAATGAAGCAAAAATCAAATCATTGATCATTTCACACAAAACTCCAAAAATGGGCCAGACAAAAGTATTGGCACCCTCAGCCTAATACTTGGTTGCACAACCTTTAGCCAAAATAACTGCGAACAACCGCTTCCGGTAACCATCAATGAGTTTCTTACAATGCTCTGCTGGAATTGTAGACCATTCTTCTTTGGCAAACTGCTCCAGGTCCCTGATATTTGAAGGGTGCCTTCTCCAAACTACCATTTTGAGATCTCTCCACAGGTGTTCTATGGGATTCAGGTCTGGACTCATTGCTGGCCACCTTAGAAGTCTCCAGTGCTTTCTCTCAAACCATTTTATAGTGCTTTTGGAAGTGTGTTTTGGGTCATTGTCCTGCTGGAAGACCTATGACCTCTGAGGGAGACCCAGCTTTCTCACACTGGGCCCTACATTATGCTGCAAAATTTGTTGGTGGTCTTCAGACTTCATAATGCCATGCACAGGGCCAAGCAGTCCAGTGCCAGAGGCAGCAAAGCAACCCCAAAACATCAAGGAACCTCCGCCATGTTTGACTGTAAGTACCGTGTTCTTTTCTTTGAATGCCTCTTTTTTTTTCCTGTACACTCTATGTTGATGCTTTTTGCCAAAAAGCTCTACTTTTGTCTCATCTGACCAGAGAACATTCTTCCAAAACGTTTTAGGCTTTCTCAGGTAAGTTTTGGCAAACTCCAGCCTGGCTTTTTTATTTCTCAGGGTAAGAAGTGAGGTCTTCCTGGGTATCCTACCATACAGTCCCTTTTCATTCAGACGCTGACGGATAGTACGGGTTGACACTGTTGTACCCTCGGACTGCAGGGCAGCTTGAACTTGTTTGGATGTTAGTCGAGGTTCTTTATCCACCATCCGCACAATCTTGCGTTGAAATCTCTCGTAAATTTTTCTTTTACCTCAACGTCTAGGGAGGTTAGCCACAGTGCCATGGGCTTTAAACTTCTTGATGACACTGCGCACGGAAGACACAGGAACATTCAGGTCTTTGGAGATGGACTTGTAGCCTTGAGATTGCTCATGCTTCCTCACAATTTGGTTTCTCAAGTCATCAGACAGTTCTTTGGTCTTCTTTATTTTCTCCATGCTCAATGTGGTACACACAATGACACAGGACAGAGGTTGAGTCAACTTTAATCCATGTTAACTGGAATGCAAGTGTGATTTAATTATTGCCAACACCTGTTAAGTGCCACAGGTAAGTTACAGGTGCTGTTAATTACACGAATTAGAAAAACATCACATGATTTTTCAAACAGTGCCAATACCTTTTGCCTTCATTCTGCGGTCCAGCTCACCCCAAACCACTCCTTCTTGGTCAAATAGCCCTTACATAGCCTGGAGGTGTGTTTGGGGTCATTGTCCTGTTGAAAAATAAATGATGGTCCAACTAAATGCCAACCGGATGCAATAGCATGCCGCTGCAAGATGCTGTGGTAACCATGCGGGTTCAGTATGCCTTCAATTTTGAATAAATCCCCAACAGTGTCACCAGCAAAGCACCCCCACACCATCACACCTCCTCCTCCATGCTTCACGGTGGGAACCAGGCATGTAGAGTCCATCCGTTCACCTTTTCTGCGTCGCAAATAGACACGGTGGTTGGAACCAAAGATCTCAAATTTGGACTCATCAGACCAAAGCACAGATTTCCACTGGTCTAATGTCCATTCCTTGTGTTCTTTAGCCCAAACAAGTCTCTTCTGCTTGTTGCCTGTCCTTAGCAGTGGTTTCCTAGCAGCTATTTTACCACCATGAAGGCCTGCTGCACATGAGGTTCAGCAGCAGTATCACCGGTTACAGGCCGCCAATGTAGGGGTTTCTGCTGGTAGACCTGTCCAGTCTGAAACCAAGATTGCCCTCCCGGACAGATTTTCAGGAGGTAGGGACAAGTTTTTTGTGTTTAACGAGGCATGCAAATTGTACTTAAAACTTCGTCCCTACTCCTCCGGTAATGAGGAGCAACGGGTTGATATTGTGATCTCTCTACTGCAGGGCGATCCTCAGTCATGGGCGTTTTCATTACCGCAGGACAGTTTGTCTCCAATCTGTGGAGGTTTTTTTTGGAGCTCTTGCCCTTATCTCTGATGACCCTGACCGAGTCGCCTTGGCTGAGTCTAAGCTACGTCACCTTCAGCAGGGGATTCGGTCATTGGAAACATACAGTTCGGAATTCTGTAGATGGGCAACAGATTCCAAATGGAATGACTTTATGTAGAATATAAGATTGAAAGTTCCTTCCTGGAAGCTGGGACCTAGGTTTATTGGTCCCTATAAAATTACCGCCGTCATTAACCCAGCAGCGTTTCGTCTTGAACTTCCTCGGGCCTTTAAGATTCACAATGTGTTCGACAGGTCCTTACTCAAAAGGTACGTAGAGCCCCTTGAGCCCTCACCTCTATCACCGCCCCCAGTAATGGTTGATGGTAATTTGGAGCTCGAGATTAAGGATAGCAGATTCTCGTCTCCAACATCGTTCTCTGCAATACTTGGTGCACTGAAAAGGCTATGGTCTAGTGGAGAGGACGTGGGTTTCAGCGTCAGAGGTGAACGCTCCCAAATTGGTTTGCTCTTTTCACACCTCTTTTCCTGGGAACCCCGAACCTGAGTGTCCAGAAGCCACATGTAGATGGGGGGGGTACTGTCACGGGTGTGTCAGAGGTGATAGACAGTCGTCCTGAAGTGGCTTGTAGGAGGTCTCCACATTTTGCATTGCAGACCCAGCGACTACCTCCCTCTGGCCTGGGTGTGTATATATATATATATATATATATCTGGTCTCTCCAGGTGGGCAGTTATACTCATTCCTACTTGGAATTTGGCTGAAGTAGCATCACGTCCTCTTTGGAGTCTTGAGGCCGTGTGCCCTGTTGGAGTTTCTTCTAAAGCTATTGTAATTCCCCTGTGTTGTCTTCCCCTTTTGTCTTTAGAGTGCTAGCAGAGGTTGACTAGTGCTCATCTCCTTCCTTCCCCAGCTATAGCCTTACGCCAGAGATAGTAGGGCAAGGCACGTGATCGGCGACAGCTAAAGAGGCTATATAGGGACATTAGGGGAAGTCAGGGTGACGCTAGTACAGTTTAGGAGGTCACCACTTCTCCCTTTCCCTAGTGTTTGGGCTCCCTTTCGCCCTTGTGTTGCACTCACACCTGGAGTGATTCTGTGTTGCACTCATACCTGGCGTGACAGTTAAACAGTGCTCCTTCCCTTCCGAGCCCTGCCGTGCACCCAAACAGTAATTTTCCAACACATATGGGGTATCAACGTACTCAGGAGAAATTGTTCAACAAATTGGTGCAATTTCTCCTATTACCCTTGCGAAAATCAAAAAATTGAGGCTAAAAAAAGTTTTTGTGGGAAAAATATGAGTTTTCATTTTCTCGGCTCAACGTTATAAACTTTTGTGAAGCACCTCGGGGTTCAAGGCACTCACTGCCCATCTAGATAAATTCCCTGAGGGGTCTAGTTTCCTAAATGGGGTCACTTGTGAGAGGTTTCCACTGTTTAGGCACATTGGGGGCTCTCCAAACGCAAGATGGCGTCCACTGCTGATACCAGCCATTTTTGCATTCAAAAAGTCAAACGGAACTCCTCCCCTTCCGAGCCCTGCCATGCGTCCAAACAGTAGTTTTCCTCCCCATATGGGGTATATGCGTACTCAGGAGAAATTGAACAAATTTTGGAGTTCACTTTCTCCTACTACCATTGTGAAAATAAAAAAAAATGAGGATAAAGGAAAATTTTTGTGAAAAAAAAGTAAAATGTTCATTTTTTTTTTCCTTCCACGTTGCATTAATTCCTGTGAAGCACCTGTAGGGTTAATAAACTTCTTGAATGTGGTTTGAGGACTTTGAGGGTTGCCGTTTTTAGAATAGTGTCACTTTTGGATATTTTCTGTCATATAGGCCCCCTAATGTCACTTCAAATGTGGTCCCTAAAAAATGGTTTTGTAAATTTTGTTGGAAAAATGAGAAATTGCAGATCAACTTTTAACCCTTCTAACTTCTTAACAAAAAAATTATGTTTAAAAAATGATGCATACGTAAAGTAGACATGTGGTAAATGTTATTTATTAACTATTTTGTGTGACATAACTCTGGTTTAAGGGCATAAGAATTAAAAGTTTGAAAATTGCTACATTTTCAGCATTTTCGCCAAATTTCCAATATTTTCAAAAATAAACGCAAGTCATATTGAACAAATTTTACCACTATCACGAAGTACACTGTCACGAGAAAACTAGCATATACACTGCTCAAAAAAATAAAGGGAACACTTAAACAACAGAATATAACTCCAAGTAAATCAAACTTCTGTGAAATCAAACTGTCCACTTAGGAAGCAAAACTGATTGACAATCAATTTCACATGCTGTTGTGCAAATGGAATAGACAATAGATGGAAATTATTGGCAATTATCACCTGCAGAACCACTCCTCAATAAAGGAGTGGTTCTGCAGGTGGGGACCACAGACCACATCTCAGTACCAATGCTTTCTGGCTGATGTTTTGGTCACCTTTGAATGTTGGATGAGCTTTCACACCTATGGTAGCATGAGACAGACTCAACAACCCACAGTAGTTGCTCAGGTAGTGCCGCTCATCCAGGATGGCACATCAATGCAAGCTGTGGCAAGAAGGTTTGCTGTGTCTGTCAGCGTAGTGTCCAGAGGCTGGAGGCGCTACCAGGAGACAGGCTAGTACACCAGGAGACGTGGAGGGGGCCGTAGGAGGGCAAAAACCCAGCAGCAGGACCGCTACCTCTGCCTTTGTGCAAGGAGGAACAGGAGGAGCACTGCCAGAGCCCTGCAAAATGACCTCCAGCAGGCCAGAAATGTGCATGTGTCTGCACAAACTGTTAAAAACCGACTCCATGAGGGTGGTATTGCAGCACCCCGAGGACTCGGCTGCTACAGGGGTATTGCACCTCAAACCAGAGGTGTGGTATTCCACTCCCGGGTAAGGATGGAGTGTGGGACCGAGCTCAGTTAGTTGCATGCACTACACTCATCCCATTTCCGGGGGACAGAACAACGGTACTCCCACCAGATAGATGTGCAGGTACGACAGCGTCTGTCCCTGGCTGGAGTGGGAGGGGGGGAGGAACATCCCAGTAGTGTAGGAGCAGTCAGGGGAGGGACTCTGGGCATAGGAAGGAGCCCATTGGGTGCTAGTCACCTGGGCTCGGGTGTCAGAGGGAGTATAAGAGGTGGGCACCATCTTTAGACAGGGTCCTGTTCAGAGGAGGGTCTGTTCGGAGAGGAGCTCAGCCAGAGAGGGCTGAGGGGGAGCTGTGGCTCCGTCTGGGCCCAGCTCCAGAGCCAGGCCTGAAGCACAGAGAGGAGGAACAGAAACACCAAGAAAGGCCCAGAGACATAAGAATAGAGGGAACCCTGAGATCCCACAAGAGAACAAGTTAACGGGTGAAGGGTTGGCAGAAGAGGGTACCGGATCCCAAACTGGTAGAGGCTAAACATCCTTAGCCAGGAATCGGAGGTCGTGGACAAGTTTTGGCGCGACCCCTCACCATATCCACCAGGAAGGCAAACCACGCATAGGGTCAGGGAAGCCGGGAAAGGTTTCGCCACCAAAAGACCCGAGGGAGCCGGACAAAGGTGGGTCCCTGGTGAGGACGGCCCGTAGGAAGGAATAGAGGGGAGCTTGGGACCACGCTCTGGAACTGCCTGGGAGTTGGCCGAGTCCCGCACCTGGTGGACGCAGCACGGCTCGGGTGGTCACTCTTGGCCGAAGTGACCGGAGCAACACCTGTGAGTAAAAGCCTTGAAACTGCACCACACGTCTCTGAACTTCCTTGCTGCACCCTCACTACCACTATCTTCTACATCTGCTGCCCTGAGGTCATACCCCTCCCGTTGGGGGTTCTACCAGCTACGCTTCACAACCTTACCACCGGCCTCAGCGGTCTGCCCTGCAGCGGCGGCTTCATAGCCGCATTCAACGGGTGGCGTAGTCGAACATTCTAACATCTACTGCTAAAGACTGCCGCTCAGTTTGACACCCTGGGCACGGACCGGGTCACCGCCACGAGACTACTACCCCCATCTGATCCGGCTCCGGGTAAGCCCCCGTGCACGCGATGCCGCACGACACAGCAGGCCCAGGGGCGCGTCAACTTTGGCGTAGTCGGCAGGATTACGTGCCCGCAACCGACGGGTACTGCGTGCCTGAAGAAAAGTTCACATTTACCGTAAAAAGGAGTCTCCCGCCAATTCCGGAGGGTCCCCGCCATCGGACGCCATCTCGGATCGTTTCCCGCCGTTTGCCCGCCATCTGCAGCCTTTTCCCGCCATCCACGGAGTTTCCCGCCATAAGGAGACGATTCCCGCCATCTGAGACGATTTCCCGCCCTGGCAGAGCGGACTCCATTATGGGCGTGCCAGAGGGTGGCAAGAGGCCACCTCCCATCGTGGGCCAGGTCCAGGAATGGCTCCAAAAGCGGAAACCGCCCCCACCAGCAGAGACTGCAATGATAGAAATGTCCATCAGTGTGAGAGGGCTGCCCCTGGAACTGACAATCACTACGTTGCCCCGGGACCACCCTCAATGGGGGCGGATACAGAACAAAACCAAGAAGATGGGTGCGGCCTGGAGGAGTCTGGACAGATCGCACCCGGAGATGGAGGAAGAGTCAATCAGCACCGACCCTGTGGTCCGGAACCTGTTGCAGGCTGCCACCCCAGAAGGCCTGGTGGAGATCCTGGCACAGCTCCCCAGAAATCGGGAGCGTGCACAGACCGCGCTGGAGGCCTTGGCCCGGAAGATGGCCCGGGTACAGCAAGAAGCGCTGGCCGAGTGGAGGAGAGAGATGGTCCAGCAGGCTGGAACCCGCCAGCAGAGGATGCCACCCGCAACGTGGAGCGTGTCTGCCCCTGAGGATGGTGCAGGAGGAACGGAGGCCGGAGACGACGCCGCGGAGGGAGCCGCAGAGATGGAAGCAGGTAATGGGGACGTCATCACCCCGTGCCCCGTAGCCGCAAGCCTGCCCCAGCTCCCCGTCGCAGAGCCCGAAGTTCCACTTACCGCGCCCGTTGCCGCACCGCCGCTGCTTCCAACTAGGCCTCAAGCGGCAGGAGCCGCGGTCACGCCCTCTGTTACGCCACGCCCCTTGACCCTGAGTGCGGCAAAAGAGGAAGTGCCCCCGGCCTGGTCGCAGGGCCGAGTACCCCAGGGGCCGCCGTCTCCACAGTACCTTTCACCTTCAGAGTGCCACCGGCCTGGTCGCAAGGCCTGGTGAATCCGGGCGCCGCTGCCCCTCCAGTGCCCTCAACTTCCACAATGCTGCCCCTGGGCGAAGATCTGTTTGCGCAGCATACTAGCCCGGACGGGCTGCCTTTCGTTTGGCCACCGGAGTACGTTAACCCCCGACTCCGAAAGGAATGGCCTCTGTGTGAGCCTCTGATCCCGGCTCCGTCACCCGCCAAAATTGTTCCGCTCCCGCTGGAGGAGGCCCAATTTGCATGGGACCCCACCGGTGAAAACCTCATGGGGTTCACCCAAGAGACACGGGCGGCCGCAGCCCAACGTGAGGAGTGTTGCAGACAACAACTGGAAGTCTTTCAGAGGGAACGGCGAGAGAGGCGGATCCGCGAGGAACGGCTGCAGGTCCAAAGCGCGGAGCAGAAAAGCCGGACCCGACGAAACCGCCGTGCGGCCCACGGTCCCCGCGCCACCGGGACTGTAATAAAGTTTCAAATGGAGCACGGCTGGGGCTTTATCCGGGATCACAGAACCCCCGGCGATGTCTTTGTTACCCGCAGGGATGTTGAGAGCCACCTGCCGGAGGGACACCGAGGACGTGACCTCTACCCGGGTGATGAGGTTACCTTCACCCGGCACCAGTGTGCCAAAGGACCATACGCCCTTCACGTGCACCGGTTGACGGAGGAGGAGTTGCAGTATGGGGAAGATCAAGAGGACCCGGACGGGTCTGAAGACTACCCTCAGGAGGAGACAAGGAGAGGACACCGCTACTGAAGGGAAGTAGCATAAACCAAGTAATGTAAATAAGTTACCCGTATGGGTATTTGACATGCTGCTAAGAGAAGTGTGGTCCCCGTTGGGACTAGTGTGGAACTGTTTAAAGGAACTGTTTCCTGTGTGCCCCTATCCCTTACCAGGCTGAGGACTGTGAGCAGCCATTCCCCTATTCCCACTGGCCGAGGACTGAGAGCGGCCATACCCTGTAAATAGTTGCGCTTCTTAAAGCGCCCCCTTCTGGTTTTATGGGGAACTGTTTTTCTCTAGTGACTGTTGCACTTTACCCGGTCACAAGTTGCACCGTGGCCGGAAGAACAAGAACGTTTTATATAAAAGAGTTTTATATTGAAAGTTTATACTGCAAAAATGATAATATAAGAAGTTACCTGTAACGTTATATTTTCTGATAATGTTTTTTTATAATGTTTTATATGTTAGTGTGTACTTTAAAAAAATTTTGTATGTTTTGTTTTGTTCTTTTACAGCCCGAGGACGTGCTGTGATTTACCAGGGGGGAATGTAGCACCCCGAGGACTCGGCTGCTACAGGGGTATTGCACCTCAAACCAGAGGTGTGGTATTCCACTCCCGGGTAAGGATGGAGTGTGGGACCGAGCTCAGTTAGTTGCATGCACTACACTCATCCCATTTCCGGGGGACAGAACAACGGTACTCCCACCAGATAGATGTGCAGGTACGACAGCGTCTGTCCCTGGCTGGAGTGGGAGGGGGGGAGGAACATCCCAGTAGTGTAGGAGCAGTCAGGGGAGGGACTCTGGGCATAGGAAGGAGCCCATTGGGTGCTAGTCACCTGGGCTCGGGTGTCAGAGGGAGTATAAGAGGTGGGCACCATCTTTAGACAGGGTCCTGTTCAGAGGAGGGTCTGTTCGGAGAGGAGCTCAGCCAGAGAGGGCTGAGGGGGAGCTGTGGCTCCGTCTGGGCCCAGCTCCAGAGCCAGGCCTGAAGCACAGAGAGGAGGAACAGAAACACCAAGAAAGGCCCAGAGACGTAAGAATAGAGGGAACCCTGAGATCCCACAAGAGAACAAGTTAACGGGTGAAGGGTTGGCAGAAGAGGGTACCGGATCCCAAACTGGTAGAGGCTAAACATCCTTAGCCAGGAACCGGAGGTCGTGGACAAGTTTTGGCGCGACCCCTCACCATATCCACCAGGAAGGCAAACCACGCATAGGGTCAGGGAAGCCGGGAAAGGTTTCGCCACCAAAAGACCCGAGGGAGCCGGACAAAGGTGGGTCCCTGGTGAGGACAGCCCGTAGGAAGGAATAGAGGGGAGCTTGGGACCACGCTCTGGAACTGCCTGGGAGTTGGCCGAGTCCCGCACCTGGTGGACGCAGCACGGCTCGGGTGGTCACTCTTGGCCGAAGTGACCGGAGCAACACCTGTGAGTAAAAGCCTTGAAACTGCACCACACGTCTCTGAACTTCCTTGCTGCACCCTCACTACCACTATCTTCTACATCTGCTGCCCTGAGGTCATACCCCTCCCGTTGGGGGTTCTACCAGCTACGCTGCACAACCTTACTACCGGCCTCAGCGGTCTGCCCTGCAGCGGCGGCTTCATAGCCGCATTCAACGGGTGGCGTAGTCGAACATTCTAACATCTACTGCTAAAGACTGCCGCTCAGTTTGACTCCCTGGGCACGGACCGGGTCACCGCCACGAGACTACTACCCCCATCTGATCCGGCTCCGGGTAAGCCCCCGTGCGCGCGATGCCGCACGACACAGCAGGCCCAGGGGCGCGTCAGTATGAGGGCCTGACGTCCACAGATGGGGGTTGTGCTCACAGCCCAACACCGTGCAGGACGCTTTGCATTTGCCACAGAACACCAGGATGGGCAAAGTCGCCACTGGCGCCCTGTGCTCTTCACAGATGAAAGCAGGTTTACACTGAGCACATGTGACAGACGTGACAGCCCTCCATGTGCTCGCCAGAGGAAGCCTGACTGCCGTTAGGTACTGAGTTGAGATCCTCAGACCTCTTGTGAGACCATATGCTGGTGCGGTTGGCCCTGGGTTCCTCCTAATGCAGGACAATGCCAGACCTCATGAGGCCGGAGTGTGTCAGCAGGTCCTGCAAGATGAAGGCATTGAAGCTATGGACTGGCCCGCCCGTTCCCCAGACCTGAATCCGATTGAGCACATCTGGGACATCATGTCTCACTCCATCCACCAACGTCACGTTGCACCACAGACTGTCCAGGAGTTGGCGGATGCTTTAGTCCAGGTTTGGAGGAGATCCCACAGGAGACCATCCGCAACCTCATCAGGAGCATGCCCAGGCGTTGTAGGGAGGTCATACAGGCACGTGGAGGTTGCACACAATACTGAGCCTCATTTTGACTGGTTTTAAGGACATTACATCAAGGTTGGATCAGCCTGTAGTGTGTTTTTCCACTTTAATTTATTTTGGGGGTGACTCCAAACCCAGGCCTCCATTGGTTAATACATTTGATTTCCATTGATGATTTTTGTGTGATTTTGTTGTCAGCACATTCAACTTTGTACAGAACAAAGTATTCAATGAGAATATTTCATTCATTCAGATCTAGGATGTGTTATTTGAGTGCTCCCTTTATTTTTTTGAGCAGTGTATATCAGAATCACTGTGATATATTGAAGCGTTCCAGAGTTATTACCATATAAAGTGACACTGGTCAGAATTATAAAATTTGGCCTGGTCATGAAGGTGAAAACTGGGTTGGGGGGTGAAGGGGTTAAACATGTATTGTCTCTTACTTGTATAAGCTCGGGCATATAACACATTGTCGAGCATTGCATCATGATCCACACCAAATCGATCAGCTATATCTCGAAGACGATCTGGGCGGCTGCAAACATTATTAAGGAATAATTGTTTCTAGAAATGTACTAATGTTATGATACCAAATGAAATAATAATATAACCAAGGGATGTGTGTTTCGGTCCGAAGCCTCGATAGACTGAGCATGCTCAGTGTGGCGCCATGACGACAAGATGTCCAGGACAAGAGAGAGAGCAAGAGAGAGACACATTCACTAGTACACTCCTATATTATCAGTACATTATACATACAGCGCTCAGCATAAGTCAGTACACCCCCTGTATTCACAGGACGTTATACATACAGCGTTCAGCATAAGTCAGTACACCCCCTGTATTCACAGAATGTTATACATACAGCGCTCAGCATAAGTCAGTACACCCCCTGTATTCACAGAACGTTATACATACAGCGTTCAGCATAAGTAAGTACACCCCCCTGTATTCACAGGACGTTATACATACAGCGCTCAGCATAAGTCAGTACACCCCCTGTATTCACAGGACGTTATACATACAGCGTTCAGCATAAGTCAGTACACCCCCTGTATTTGACGCACCCCTGGGCCTACTTGGTGTAGCGTTGCGCACGCGGGTACTACCCGGAGCCGGGCCTGATAGGGGTAGTAGTCTCGTGGCGGAGACCCGGTCCGTGCCCAGGGAGTCAGACTAAGTGGCGGTATATTAGCAGTAGATGTAGGACGACTACGCCACCCGTTGAATGCAGCTATGGAGCTGCCGCTGCAGGGCAGACCGCTGAGGCCGGTGGTAGGATAGTGCAGCGTAGATGGTATAACCCCCAACGGGAGGGGTATGGCCTCAGGGCAGCCGACGTGGATGATGGGGGTAGCAGGAACCACTCAGAGACGATGCGGTGTAGTTCAGGGTCTTTACTGGTGACAAAGATAGACCCTCCCGGAGTACTGGCTAGCGGTCGGGGCCTGGTCAGTCCTTGAGCAGATGGGATCCCCCTTGGCCAGGCGGAGTTGTAGGCCTCCCCAACTAATCGTACTCTTCTGGCTACCTTGCTAGAGGCGGGTAAAAGTAGCCCACGTCCCTGAGTGTACCGTGTGGTGCTCACCCGTATGGCCGGTGACTCGGGGCCTTCTAGTGGCTTCCGCTCCACGACGGCGGTGCTGGTCCCTTGCGTGTGACCGTGCCTTCGGGTTTCTTGGCCAGAGGACCTGAAATCCCCTGCCGGGCGGTTTCTGCTGCTGGGTCTGGGTTAATCCCCACAGCCTCGGACTCCGGGTCCGGTAGTAACTCTTCAATCAGGGCGAGCTCTTCAGCTGCCAGCCCCTGATTCCTTTTAGCCTGCTCCCACAGAGCTCCTGATCTTTCTTTCCTATGCTGCTTCTCTTCTTCTCAACTCTTCTCTTCTCTTCTCTCTAACCCTGCCTCAGCCCCAGTTTTATATAGGGGAAGTTCTTCCAATCCCAGGACTGGGCAGGAGGTGTGGCAAGCATAGGATTCCTGACCAAGAGACCTCCCACCTGCTCTCAGACATAACATTGCTATTACTGTGGAGACCAGACCCCTGGGGTGCCACATATTCACAGTACGTTATACATACAGCGCTCAGCATAAGTCAGTACACCCCCTGTATTCACAGAACGTTATACATACAGCGCTCAGCATAAGTCAGTACACCCCCTGTATTCACAGTACGTTATACATACAGCGTTCAGCATAAGTCACTACACCCTCCTGTATTCACAGGACGTTATACATACAGCGCTCAGCATAAGTCAGTACACCCCCTGTATTCACAGTACGTTATATATACAGCATTCAGCATAAGTCAGTACACCCCCTGTATTCTCAGTACGTTATACATACAGCGCTCAGCATAAGTCAGTACACCCCCTGTATTCACAGAACGTTATACATACAGCGCTCAGAATAAGGCAGTACACCCCCCTGTATTCTCAGTACGTTATACATACAGCGCTCAGCATAAGTCAGTACACCCCCTGTATTCACAGTACGTTATACATACAGTGCTCAGCATAAGTCAGTACACCCCCTGTATTCACAGTACGTTATACATACAGCGCTCAGCATAAGTCAGTACACCCCTGTATTCACAGTACGTTATACATACAGCGTTCAGCATAAGTAAGTACACCCCCTGTATTCACAGAACCTTATACATACAGCGTTCAGCATAAATAAGTACACCCCCTGTATTCACAGTACGTTATATATACAGCGTTCAGCATAAGTACACCCCCCTGTATTCACAGTACGTTATATATACAGCGTTCAGCATAAGTAAGTACACCCCCCTGTGTTCACAGTACGTTATATATACAGCGTTCAGCATAAGTAAGTACACCCCCCTGTATTCACAGTACGTTATATATACAGCGTTCAGCATAAGTAAGTACACCCCCTGTATTCACAGTACGTTATATATACAGCGTTCAGCATAAGTAAGCACACCCCCCTGTATTCACAGTACGTTATATATACAGCGTTCAGCATAAGTACACCCCCTGTATTCACAGTACGTTATATATACAGCATTTAGCATAAGTACACCCCCCTGTATTCACAGTACGTTATATATACAGCGTTCAGCATAAGTAAGTACACCCCCCTGTATTCACAGTACGTTATATATACAGCGTTCAGCATAAGTACACCCCCCTGTATTCACAGTACATTATACATACAGCGTTCAGCATAAGTAAGTACACCCCCTGTATTCACAGTACGTTATATATACAGCGTTCAGCATAAGTAAGTACACCCCCCTGTATTCACAGTACATTCTACATACAGCGCTCAGCATAAGTCAGTACACCCCCCTGTATTCACAGAACGTTATACATTCAGCATAAGTAAGTACACCCCCTGTATTCACAGTACGTTATATATACAGCGTTCAGCATAAGTAAGTACACCCCCCTGTATTCACAGTACGTCATTTATACAGCGTTCAGCATAAGTACACCCCCCTGTATTCACAGAACGTTATACATACAGCGTTCAGCATAAGTAAGTACACCCCCCTGTATTCACAGTACGTTATATATACAGCGTTCAGCATAAGTACACCCACCTGTATTCACAGTACCTTATATATACATCGATCAGCATAAGTAAGTACACCCCCCTGTATTCACAGTACATTATACATACAGCGTTCAGCATAAGTAAGTACACCCCCCTGTATTCACAGTACATTCTACATACAGCGCTCAGCATAAGTCAGTACACCCCCCTGTATTCACAGAACGTTATACATACAGCATTCAGCATAAGTAAGTACACCCCCTGTATTCACAGTACGTTATATATACAGCGTTCAGCATAAGTACACCCCCCTGTATTCACAGTACGTTATTTATACAGCGTTCAGCATAAGTACACCCCCCTGTATTCACAGAACGTTATGCATACAGCGTTCAGCATAAGTAAGTACACCCCCCTGTATTCACAGTACGTTATATATTCAGCGTTCAGCATAAGTAAGTACACCCACCTGTATTCACAGTACGTTATATATACAGCGATCAGCATAAGTAAGTACACCCCCCTGTATTCACAGTACGTTATATATACAGCGTTCAGCATAAGTAAGTACACCCCCTGTATTCACAGTACGTTATATATACAGCGTTCAGCATAAGTAAGTACACCCCCCTGTATTCACAGTACGTTATATATACAGCGTTCAGCATAAGTAAGTACACCCCCCTGTATTCACAGTACATTATACATACAGCGCTCAGCATAAGTAAGTACACCCCCTGTATTCACAGTACGTTATATATACAGCGTTCAGCATAAGTAAGTACACCCCCCTGTATTCACAGTACATTATACATACAGCGTTCAGCATAAGTAAGTACACCCCCCTGTATTCACAGTACATTCTACATACAGCGCTCAGCATAAGTCAGTACACCCCCCTGTATTCACAGAACGTTATACATACAGCATTCAGCATAAGTAAGTACACCCCCTGTATTCACAGTACGTTATATATACAGCGTTCAGCATAAGTAAGTACACCCCCCTGTATTCACAGTACGTTATTTATACAGCGTTCAGCATTAGTAAGTACACCCCCCTGTATTCACAGAACGTTATACATACAGCGTTCAGCATAAGTACACCCCCCTGTATTCACAGTACGTTATATATACAGCGTTCAGCATAAGTAAGTACACCCACCTGTATTCACAGTACGTTATATATACAGCGATCAGCATAAGTAAGTACACCCCCCTGTATTCACAGTACGTTATATATACAGCGTTCAGCATAAGTAAGTACACCCCCTGTATTCACAGTACGTTATATATACAGCGTTCAGCATAAGTAAGTACACCCCCCTGTATTCACAGTACGTTATATATACAGCGTTCAGCATAAGTAAGTACACCCCTCTGTATTCACAGTACATTATACATACAGCGTTCAGCATAAGTACACCCCCTGTATTCACAGTACGTTATATATACAGCGTTCATCATAAGTACACCCCCCTGTATTCACAGTACATTATACATACAGCGTTCAGCATAAGTACACCCCCCTGTATTCACAGTACATTCTACATACAGCGCTCAGCATAAGTCAGTACACCCCCCTGTATTCACAGAACGTTATACATACAGCATTCAGCATAAGTAAGTACACCCCCTGTATTCACAGTACGTTATATATACAGCGTTCAGCATAAGTACACCCCCCTGTATTCACAGTACGTTATTTATACAGCGTTCAGCATAAGTAAGTACACCCCCCTGTATTCACAGAACGTTATACATACAGCGTTCAGCATAAGTAAGTACACCCCCCTGTATTCACAGTACGTTATATATACAGCGTTCAGCATAAGTAAGTACACCCCCCTGTATTCACAGTACGTTATATATACAGCGATCAGCATAAGTAAGTACACCCCCCTGTATTCACAGTACGTTATATATACAGCGTTAAGCATAAGTAAGTACACCCCCTGTATTCACAGTACGTTATACATACAGCGCTCAGCATAAGTACACCCCCCTGTATTCACAGTACGTTATACATACAGCGTTCAGCATAAGTACACCCCCTGTATTCACAGTACGTTATACATACAGCGTTCAGCATAAGTACACCCCCCTGTTTTCACAGTACTTTATACATACAGCGTTCAGCATAAGTAAGTACACCCCCTGTATTCACAGTACGTTATATATACAGCGTTCAGCATAAGTACACCCCCCTGTATTCTCAGTACGTTATACATACAGCGTTCAGCATAAGTAAGTACACCCCCCTGTATTCACAGTACGTTATATATACAGTGTTCAGCATAAGTAAGTACACCCCCTGTATTCACAGTACGTTATATATACAGCGTTCAGCATAAGTACACCCCCCTGTATTCACAGTACGTTATATATACAGCGCTCAGCATAAGTAAGTACACCCCCCTGTATTCACAGTACGTTATATATACAGCGCTCAGCATAAGTAAGTACACCCCCCTGTATTCTCAGTACGTTATATATGCAGCATTTAGCATAAGTAAGCACACCCCCCTGTATTCTCAGTACATTATACATACAGCGTTCAGCATAAGTAAGTACACCCCCTGTACTCTCAGTACGTTATACATACAGCGTTCAGCATAAGTAAGTACACCCCCCTGTATTCTCAGTACGTTATATATACAGCATTTAGCATAAGTAAGTACACCCCCTTGTACTCTCAGTACGTTATATATACAGCGCTCAGCATAAGTAAGTACACCCCCCTGTATTCTCAGTACGTTATATATACAGCATTTAGCATAAGTAAGTACACCCCCCTGTATTCTCAGTACGTTATATATGCAGCGTTCAGCATAAGTAAGTATACCCGCCTGTATTCTCAGTACGTTATATATACAGCATTTAGCATAAGTAAGTACACCCCCCTGTACTCTCAGTACATTGTATATACAGCGTTCAGCATAAGTAAGTAGACCCCCCGGTTCTCTCAGTACGTTATATATACAGCGTTCAGCATAAGTGAGTACACCCCCCTGTATTCTCAGTACATTAAACATACAGTGTTCAGCATAAATAAGTACACCCCCCTGTACTCTCAGTACGTTATATATACAGCGTTCAGCATAAGTAAGTACACCCCCCTGTATTCTCAGTACGTTATGTATACAGCGTTCAGCATAAGTAAGTACACCCCTCTGTACTCTCAGTACATTGTATATACAGCGTTCAGTATAAGTAAGTACACCCCCTGTATTCTCGTACGTTATATATACAGCGTTCAGCATAAGTACACCCCCCTGTATTCTCAGTACGTTATATATACAGCATTTAGCATAAGTAAGTACACCCCCTGTATTCTCAGTACGTTATATATACAGCGTTCAGCATAAGTAAGCACACCCCCTGTATTCTCAGTACGTTATATATACAGCGCTCAGCATAAGTAAGTACACCCCCTGTACTCTCAGAACATTGTATATACAGCGTTCAGCATAACTCAGTACACCCCCCTGTACTCTCTACGTTATATATACAGCGTTCAGCATAAGTACACCCCCCTGTATTCTCAGTACGTTATATATACAGCATTTAGCATAAGTAAGTACACCCCCCTGTATTCTCAGCACGTTATATATACAGCATTTAGCATAAGTAAGTACACCACCCTGTACTCTCAGTACATTGTATATACAGCGTTCAGCATAAGTAAGTAGACCCCCCGGTTCTCTCAGTACGTTATATATACACCGTTCAGCATAAGTGAGTACACCCCCCTGTATTCTCAGTACATTAAACATACAGTGTTCAGCATAAATAAGTACACCCCCCTGTACTCTCAGTACGTTATATATACAGCGTTCAGCATAAGTAAGTACACCCCCCTGTATTCTCAGTACGTTATATATACAGCATTTAGCATAAGTAAGTACACCCCCCTGTATTCTCAGTACGTTATGTATACAGCGTTCAGCATAAGTAAGTACACCCCTCTGTACTCTCAGTACATTGTATATACAGCGTTCAGTATAAGTACACCCCCTGTATTCTCGTACGTTATATATACAGCGTTCAGCATAAGTAAGTACACCCCCCTGTATTCTCAGTACGTTATATATACAGCATTTAGCATAAGTAAGTACACCCCCCTGTAGTCTCAGTACGTTATACATACAGCATTCAGTATAAGTACACCCCCTGTATTCTCAGTACGTTATATATACAGCGTTCAGCATAAGTACACCCCCTGTATTCTCAGTACGTTATATATACAGCGTTCAGCATAAGTAAGTACACCCCCTGTACTCTCAGAACATTGTATATACAGCGTTCAGCATAAGTCAGTACACCCCCCTGTACTCTCGACGTTATATATACAGCGTTCAGCATAAGTAAGTACACCCCCCTGTATTCTCAGTACGTTATATATACAGCATTTAGCATAAGTAAGTACACCCCCCTGTATTCTCAGCACGTTATATATACAGCGTTCAGCATAAGTAAGTACACCCCCCTGTATTCTCAGTACGTTATATATACAGCGATCAGCATGAGTAAGTACACCCACCCTTTACTCTCAGTACGTTATATATACAGCGTTCAGCATAAGTACACCCCCCTGTATTGTCAGTACGTTATATATACAGCGTTCAGCATAAGTAAGTACACCCCTCTGTATTCTCAGTACGTTATATATACAGCGTTCAGCATAAGTAAGTACACCCGCTGTATTCTCAGTACTTTATACATACAGCGTTCAGCATAAGTAAGTACACCCCCCTGTACTCTCAGCACGTTATATATACAGCGTTCAGCATAAGTACGCCCCCCTGTACTCTCAGTACGTTATATATACAGCGCTCAGCATAAGTAAGTACACCCCCCTGTATTCACAGTACGTTATATATACAGCGCTCAGCATAAGTAAGTACACCCCCTGTACTCTCAGTACGTTATATATACAGCATTTAGCATAAGTAAGTACACCCCCCTGTATTCTCAGTACATTGTATATACAGCGTTCAGCATAAGTAAGTACACCCCCCTGTACTCTCAGTACGTTATATATACAGCGCTCAGCATAAGTCACTACACCCCCCTGTACTCTCAGTACGTTATATATACAGCGTTCAGCATAAGTCAGTACACCCCCCTGTACTCTCAGTACATTATATATACAGCGCTCAGCATAAGTCACTACACCCCCCTGTACTCTCAGTACGTTATATATACAGCGTTCAGCATAAGTCAGTACACCCCCCTGTACTCTCAGTACATTATATATACAGCGTTCAGCATAAGTAAGTACACCCCCCTGTACTCTCAGTACGTTATATATACAGCGCTCAGCATAAGTAAGTACACCCCCCCTGTACTCTCAGTACATTATATATACAGCGTTCAGCATAAGTAAGTACACCCCCCTGTACTCTATGTACGTTATATATACAGCGCTCAGCATAAGTAAGTACACCCCCCCTGTACTCTCAGTACGTTATATATACAGCGTTCAGCATAAGTAAGTACACCCCCCCTGTACTCTCAGTACGTTATATATACAGCGTTCAGCATAAGTAAGTACACCCCCCTGTATTCTCAGTACATTAAACATACAGTGTTCAGCATAAGTAAGTACACCCCCCCTGTACTCTAAGTACGTTATATATACAGCGCTCAGCATAAGTAAGTACCCCCCCTGTACTCTCAGTACGTTATATATACAGTGTTCAGCACAAGTAAGTACACCCCCTGTATTCTCAGTACGTTATATATACAGCGTTCAGCATAAGTAAGTACACCCCTCTGTATTCTCAGTACGTTATATATACAGCATTCAGCATAAGTAAGTACACCCCCTATATTCTCAGTACTTTATACATACAGCGTTCAGCATAAGTAAGTACACCCCCCTGTACTCTCAGTACGTTATATATACAGCGTTCAGCAAAAGTAAGTACACCCCTCTGTATTCTCAGTACGTTATATATACAGCATTCAGCATAAGTAAGTACACCCCCTATATTCTCAGTACTTTATACATACAGCGTTCAGCATAAGTAAGTACACCCCCCTGTACTCTCAGTACGTTATATATACAGCGCTCTGCATAAGTAAGTACACCCCCCTGTATTCACAGTACGTTATATATACAGCGTTCAGCATAAGTAAGTACACCCCCCTATATTCACAGTACGTTATATATACAGCGTTCAGCATAAGTAAGTACACCCCCCTGTATTCACAGTACGTTATACATACAGCGTTCAGCATAAGTAAGTACACCCCCCTGTATTCACAGTACATTATACATACAGCGTTCAGCATAAGTAAGTACACCCCCCTGTATTCACAGTACATTATACATACAGCGCTCAGCATAAGTCGGTACACCCCCCTGCATTCACAGAACGTTATACATACAGCATTCAGCATAAGTAAGTACACCCCCTGTATTCACAGTACGTTATATATACAGCGTTCAGCATAAGTAAGTACACCCCCCAGTATTCACAGTACGTTATTTATACAGCGTTCAGCATAAGTAAGTACACCCCCCTGTATTCACAGAACGTTATACATACAGCGTTCAGCATAAGTAAGTACACCCCCCTGTATTCACAGTAAGTTATATATACAGCGTTCAGCATAAGTAAGTACACCCCCCTGTATTCACAGTACGTTATATATACAGCGATCAGCATAAGTAAGTACACCCCCCTGTATTCACAGTACGTTATATATACAGCGTTCAGCATAAGTAAGTACACCCCCTGTATTCACAGTACGTTATACATACAGCGCTCAGCATAAGTAAGTACGCCCCCTGTATTCACAGTACGTTATATATACAGCGTTCAGCATAAGTAAGTACACCCCCCTGTATTCTCAGTACTTTATACATACAGCGTTCAGCATAAGTAAGTACACCCCCCTGTATTCACAGTACGTTATATATACAGCGTTCAGCATAAGTAAGTACACCCCCTGTATTCACAGTACGTTATATATACAGCGTTCAGCATAAGTAAGTACACCCCCTGTATTCACAGTACATTATACATACAGCGTTCACCATAAGTAAGTACACCCCCCTGTACTCTCAGTACATTATACATACAGCGTTCAGCATAAGTAAGTACACCCCCTGTACTCTCAGTACGTTATATATACAGCGTTCAGAATAAGTAAGTACACCCCCCTGTACTCTCAGTACGTTATATATACAGCGCTCAGCATAAGTAAGTACACCCCCCTGTATTCTCAGTACGTTATATATGCAGCATTTAGCATAAGTAAGCACACCCCCCTGTATTCTTAGTACATTATACATACAGCGTTCAGCATAAGTAAGTACACCCCCTGTTCTCTCAGTACGTTATACATACAGCGTTCAGCATAAGTAAGTACACCCCCCTGTATTCTCAGTACGTTATATATACAGCATTTAGCATAAGTAAGTACACCCCCCTGTATTCTCAGTACGTTATATATACAGCATTTAGCATAAGTAAGTACACCCCCCTGTATTCTCAGTACGTTATATATACAGCATTTAGCATAAGTAAGTACACCCCCCTGTACTCTCAGTACATTGTATATACAGCGTTCAGCATAAGTAAGTAGACCCCCCGGTTCTCTCAGTACGTTATATATACAGCGTTCAGCATAAGTGAGTACACCCCGCTGTATTCTCAGTACATTAAACATACAGTGTTCAGCATAAATAAGTACACCCCCCTGTACTCTCAGTACGTTATATATACAGCGTTCAGCATAAGTAAGTACACCCCCCTGTATTCTCAGTACGTTATATATACAGCATTTAGCATAAGTAAGTACACCCCCCTGTATTCTCAGTACGTTATGTATACAGCGTTCAGCATAAGTAAGTACACCCCTCTGTACTCTCAGTACATTGTATATACAGCGTTCAGTATAAGTAAGTACACCCCCTGTATTCTCGTACCTTATATATACAGCATTTAGCATAAGTAAGTACACCCCCCTGTAGTCTCAGTACGTTATATATACAGCGTTCAGCATAAGTAAGTACACCCCCTGTACTCTCAGAACATTGTATATACAGCGTTCAGCATAAGTCAGTACACCCCCCTGTACTCTCTACGTTATATATACAGCGTTCAGCATAAGTAAGTACACCCCCCTGTATTCTCAGTACGTTATATATACAGCATTTAGCATAAGTAAGTACACCCCCCTGTACTCTCAGTACATTGTATATACAGCGTTCAGCATAAGTAAGTAGACCCCCCGGTTCTCTCAGTACGTTATATATACAGCGTTCAGCATAAGTGAGTACACCCCCCTGTATTCTCAGTACGTTATATATACAGCGTTCAGCATAAGTGAGTACACCCCCCTGTATTCTCAGTACATTAAACATACAGTGTTCAGCATAAATAAGTACACCCCCCTGTACTCTCAGTACGTTATATATACAGCGTTCAGCATAAGTAAGTACACCCCCCTGTATTCTCAGTACGTTATGTATACAGCGTTCAGCATAAGTAAGTACACCCCTCTGTACTCTCAGTACATTGTATATACAGCGTTCAGTATAAGTAAGTACACCCCCTGTATTCTCGTACGTTATATATACAGCGTTCAGCATAAGTAAGTACACCCCCCTGTATTCTCAGTACGTTATATATACAGCATTTAGCATAAGTAAGTACACCCCCCTGTAGTCTCAGTACGTTATACATACAGCGTTCAGTATAAGTAAGTACACCCCCTGTACTATCAGAACATTGTATATACAGCGTTCAGCATAAGTCAGTACACCCCCCTGTATTCTCAGTACGTTATATATACAGCATTTAGCATAAGTAAGTACACCCCCCTGTATTCTCAGCACGTTATATATACAGCGTTCAGCATAAGTAAGTACACCCCCCTGTATTCACAGTACGTTATATATACAGCGTTCAGCATAAGTAAGTACACCCCCCTGTACTCTCAGTACGTTATATATACAGCGTTCAGCATAAGTACACCCCCTGTACTCTCAGTACATTGTATATACAGCGTTCAGCATAAGTAAGTACACCCCCCTGTACTCTCAGTACGTTATATATACAGCGCTCAGCATAAGTCACTACACCCCCCTGTACTCTCAGTACGTTATATATACAGCGCTCAGCATAAGTCACTACACCCCCCTGTACTCTCAGTACATTATATATACAGCGTTCAGCATAAGTCAGTACACCCCCCTGTACTCTCAGTACATTATATATACAGCGTTCAGCATAAGTAAGTACACCCCCCTGTACTCTCAGTACGTTATATATACAGCGCTCAGCATAAGTAAGTACACCCCCCTTTACTCTCAGTACATTATATATACAGCGTTCAGCATAAGTAAGTACACCCCCCTGTACTCTCAGTACGTTATATATACAGCGTTCAGCATAAGTAAGTACACCCCCCTGTATTCTCAGTACATTAAACATACAGTGTTCAGCATAAGTAAGTACACCCCCCCTGTACTCTCAGTACGTTATATATACAGCGCTCAGCATAAGTAAGTACCCCCCCTGTACTCAAGTACGTTATATATACAGCGCTCAGCATAAGTAAGTACCCCCCCTGTACTCTCAGTACGTTATATATACAGTGTTCAGCATAAGTAAGTACACCCCCTGTATTCTCAGTACGTTATATATACAGCGTTCAGCATAAGTAAGTACACCCCTCTGTATTCTCAGTACGTTATATATACAGCGTTCAGCATAAGTAAGTACACCCCCTATATTCTCAGTACTTTATACATACAGCGTTCAGCATAAGTAAGTATGACGCGCCCCTGGGCCTGTCTCGCGCTGCGTTGCGCACGCGGGAGCCTACCCGGAGCCGGATCAGTGGAGGGTTGTAGTCTCGTGGCGGTGACCCGGTCCGTGCCCAGAGAGTCAAACTAGACGGCAGTCTATTAGTAGTAAATAGTTGATGACTACGCCACCCGTTGAGTGCAGCCAGGAAGCTGCTGCTGCAGGGCAGACCGCTGAGGCCGGTGGTAGGATTGTGCAGCGTGATAGTATAACCCCCAACGGGAGGGGTATGGCCTCAGGGCAGCCGACGTGGATGATGGGGGTAGCAGGAACCACTCAGAGACGGTACGGTGTAGTTCAGGGTCTTTACTGGTAACAACGACAGACCCTCCCGGAGTACTTGCTAGCAAACGGGGCCTGGTCAGTCTTTGAGCAGATGGGATCTCCCCTGGCCAGGCGTAGTTGTAGGCCTCCCAAACTGACTGTACTCTTCTGGCTACCTTGCTAGAAGCTGATGTAAGTAGCCCACGTCCCTGAGTGTACCGTGTGGTGCTCACCCGTATGGCCGGTGACTCGGGGCCTTCTAATGGCTTCCGCTCCACGATGGCGGTGCTGGTCCCACGCGTGTGACCGTGCCTTCGGGCTTCTGGGCCAGAGGACCTGAAATCCCCTGCCTGACGGATTCTGCTGCTGGGTAGGAGTTAGTCCCCACAGCCTCGGACTCCGGGTCCGGTAAAGAATCTTCTTAGTCAGGGCGAGCTCTGCAGCTGCCAGCCTCTGACTCCTTGTAACTCTGCTGTTTCCTATGCTGCTTCTTGTCTCCACTCTCCTTGTCTGACTCACCCTGCCTCAGCCCCGGGTTTATACAGGGGAAGTTCTTCCCCTCCCAAGACTGGGCAGGAGGTGTGGCATGCACAGGATCCCTGACCAAAGGACCTCCCACCTGCTCTCAGACATAACATTACATTACTGTGGAAAACCAGACCCCTGGGGTGCCACATTCCCCCCTAGTGAAATTTAGTACTCCGGGACTAAACACATTTAGAAAAACATAACAAAGTATAACAATAACAATACTATAAGAAAAACACATAAGATGGTTACGGCGTGTCCGCAACCGGATGCAGTCTTTGAAGAAAAGCAAAGGTGTCCATTTCACCAACACAGGGAGACGTAACCAGGTAGGGGTCTGTCCTACCCCGAGTCCTTAACAGTCTCTAGTCCATCCTGGGTTACGCTCCAACTATATACAAGGATTCCCGGTAAATCCACCAAGGTTTCCTAAAAACAACTGGAAACACAAAATTATACACAAGCAACAATACACAGATAAACATAAATAAAACTATTTTTACACTTCAAATTCTCCAGCGTGCGGGTAACTGGCCTCTAGTGGCCCTAGTGGACCTACGGAGCTGACTGTCTGGCCCTGAACTACAGGGTGTAGGAGCTGTCAAGGGTAAACTGGGCAGCTGTCTACCGGCTCTTTGTCTCACTAGGGGTACGGCAGGCTCACTATAAGCAGAGGGTTGATTCTCCTGTTCTACTCGTGTGGAGTCTTCTGCCTCCTGGACCGGCTGTTCTTCCAGCTCTACCCGTTGCTCCGTAGGTTCTTGGGATGATGGTTGGAGGAAGGTGAGTACGGGTACCACAACTGCACCATTGACTTGAGTCCAGGACCGAGGGAAGTCCCCGAGCACGGTACTAACCATATCTTCCCTTTCTCCCACGGGTCGATGGTCTTCTTGTTCCTCTTCAGGGTTCCTCAGTTGTTCGGGACACTTCTTCAGGTGGTCCCGGGATACAATGGCTGTGGTTTCCCCTCCGTCTTTACTGATGGTACAGACCTTCGGGTTCTCGTGGCTTGAGGGCAGTACGGTGTACGGGTCCTTCTCCCACTGGTCATCCAACTTGTGGAGCCGTCTTTTCCTCTTCAAGACCTGCTCTCCGGGTACCAGGGGAACAGCGGGAGCATACTGGTTGTAAGTCTTCTCTTGTCTTTCCCTAGCCTGACAGAGACTTCGCTCCACGCTCTCTTGTACTCTCCGGTACTGCTGCTGCCTCTCTGTGTCCCAGTCTGTTTCTGGTGAAGTGTCCTCAGGTGTCAGGACTCCCATTTCCAGGTCAACAGGTAACTTACCAGGTCTCGCCCTCATTAGGTAAGCCGGGGTACAGTTGGTGGAACCTACCGGGATGTGGTTGTATAGGTCCACCAGATCGGGCAACTTCTCAGGCCACAGACTGCGTTCTTCCAGGGGCAATGTTTTTAGAAGATCCATTACCACCTGGTTCATTTTTTCACAAAGTCCATTAGTTTGCGGATGGTAGGGTGTCGTCCTTATCTTCCGGCAGCCATACAGATTGCAGAATTCCTGGAAGACCTCCGCTTCAAAGGCAGGTCCCTGGTCCGTCAGCACTTGGTCCGGGTACCCGTGTGGACGGCAGAAGTGCTGCTGGAAGGCTCTAGCTGCTGTTTGAGCCGTTAAGTCCTTGACGGGGACGACAACCAAGAACCGGGAGTAATGATCCACGATGGTTAACGCGTAGACGTAGCCACTTCTGCTTGGGGTCAGTTTTACATGATCCAAGGCTACCAGTTCCAACGGTTGCCGGGTGACGATGGACTGCAGGGGAGTCTTCTGGCTGGCCCGGTCCTTCCTTCTCAGATTGCACGGGCCACAGTCTCTGCACCACTTCTCGATGGTTCCCCTCATGCCTACCCAGTGGAACCGCTCGCGCAGCAGGAACTCCAGCTTTTTCCACCCGAAGTGTCCAGCTCCGTCGTGGTATGCCTCCATCACCATGGCTGCGTCTCTTCGTGGCACCACTACTTGCCAGAGTAGTTCATGCGTCCGGGAGTTGACCATTCTGCGGCACAACTTCCCCTTGTAAAGGAATAGTCGACTCTTCTCCGCCCATAGCTGTTTGGCTTCCTCCGGAGCGTCTAGTTCAAGGCGAGCCTCCGGCCGAGTCAGCATCTCCTTCACCAGTCGGACGGCAGGGTCGCTGTCTTGCGTTTCCGCCCAGTTGTAGTGGGGTAAGGGGTTCAACGTAGCAGCCTGCTTACCCCTTACCCGGTGGGAATACTGGATAGTCCCATGACGGTGGAACGCAGGGAGTTCAACTTCTTCCAGTCCCTCCGGATCTTCTCCTTCGTCCGGCAGGTTGGGCATCCTGGACAGGGCATCCGCGTTAGTATTGGAGCGTCCTGCCCGGTATTTGATTGTGAACTCGTAGTTGGACAGACGGGCCATCCACCTCTGCTCCAGGGCACCGAGTCTTGCCGTGTCCAGGTGTGTCAACGGGTTGTTATCCGTGTATACGGTGAACCGGGAAGAAGCGAGGTAATGCCTAAAGCGCTCGGTGACTGCCCATACCACGGCCAGGAACTCTAGCTTAAATGAGCTGTAATTCTCGGGGTTCCTTTCGGTGGGTCGCAGTTTTCGGCTGGCATAGGAGATTACTCGTTCTCTCCCCTGCTGAATCTGGGACAGTACGGCTCCTAGCCCGATGTTACTGACGTCGGTGTAGAGGATGAAGGGCTGGCTATAGTCCGGGTACGCCAAGATTTCATCCCCCGTGAGGGCCATCTTCAGCTGGCGGAAGGACTCTTCTTCTAGCTCTTCCCATTTGAAGGGCGGCTTCTGGTTCTTGGCCTTTCGGGACTGGCCTATCAGGAGGTCCTGCATAGGCGCTGCCTTTTTGGTGAAACCGGGAATAAACCTTCGGTAGTAGCCTACCAACCCTAGGAACTGCTGCACTTCTTTTACGCTGGAGGGGCTTGGCCATCCCTTAATTGCGGTGATCTTATCGGGGTCGGGAGCCACTCCGTCAGCGCTCACCACGTGTCCCAGGTATTGCACCTTTGGTTTCAGGAGGTGACACTTGGAGGGTTTCACCTTTAGGCCGTAACTCGCCAGAGCTTCGAACACCTCCGCCAGGTGTTTCAGGTGGTCCTCATAAGTTTTGGAGTATACGATGACATCGTCCAGGTACAACAGGACCGTCTCGAAGTTTCTGTGGCCCAGACAGCACTCCATTAATCGTTGGAAGGTTCCTGGGGCGTTGCAGAGTCCGAACGGCATGCAGGTGAACTCGCTAAGTCCCATCGGGGTGGTGAATGCGGTCTTCTCCCGGTCCGCCTCTGCTACAGGAACCTGCCAGTACCCGCTAGTGAGATCCAAGGTAGAGAAGAAGTTAGCAGATCTTAAAGCAGCCAATGACTCCTCTATCCTTGGTAAGGGGTACGCATCCTTGTGTGTGATACGGTTGATTTTCCGGTAATCTACACACATCCTCATGGTGTTGTCTTTCTTTTTGACTAAAACTAGTGGGGCTGCCCAGGGGCTACAGCTATCCCGGATTACCCCAGCCTCCTTCATGTCTCTAAGCATCCCCTTGGCGTGTTGGTAATGTGCAGGGGGTACGGGTCGATACCTCTCTTTTATGGGAGGATGATCTCCCGTGGGGATGCGGTGTTCTACCCCCTTGACTCGCCCGAAGTCTAACGGGTGTTTACTAAACACTCTCTCATACTCTTGAACCACCCGATAGACTCCTTGTTTCTGATGTGAGGGAGTGGAATCAGTACCCAAATGTAGTTGCTGACACCAGCCCTCCATGTCTTTCTTAGAGCCGTTACCTTCCTCCGGGTGAGATGGAGGCAAGGGTTCCACAGATTGTATAGAATTTTGATTAGTGGTATATAATTTGGCTAGCGTGGCATACCGGGGCAGGTACACTTCCCTCTCCCCGATATTTATTATGCGAATGGGCACCCTCCCATGGCATACATTGACCACCCCCCGTGCTGTCAAAATGGTGGGCCTACTGTCTGAGTAAACTGGTTCTACCATTGCCTGGTAATCTCTACCTCTCAGACCAATAGCTGCCCGGCACCAAATCATCATTTCACTTTTTGGGGGCATGGCAATAGGAAAAGGGTCACACATTCTTACGCTACCAATCTCACCGGCGGAGAGTTCCACTTGTTGCCGTTGCATCAGTGCCCGGATCTCTTTCTGGAGCACCCGCTGCTCGCCGGAGCTGGCGTTCTTGGCAACCTGCTGTAAAAGGAAAATCACCTCTGCAAGACAATTTTCAATTACGTTAGTTCCTAGAGTTATTTTTGGGTGACTCTCATGTTTATCAATATCTACAATGATCAGTCCCTGTGCGGCCAGTTCGACTCTACCGATTTTGAGGGTCACCTCTTTAAATCCGATCTGTGGCACGGGCTGGCCATTGCTGGCGATGATACTCAAGTCGTCGTCAGGGTAGCGGGTAATATCCGAGTCATTCCAGTACTGCTTGAAGAGCACGTACGGGATGGTGGTGACCTGTGACCCGGTATCCAGTAGGGCACTCATGGGAATGCCATCCAGTACCACAGGCAAGACTGGACGTCCTCCCACATATCTGTCGCGCCAGTTCGATGGGCCTGGTGATCTTTTTCCTGGGGGTTGGCCCTCTACCCCAGGTTGTGCCCGTTTAAAGAACAGTACCTTTCCATATGTCCGGGTTGATTGCAGCGGCGGCAGATGGGTCGTCCGTCCTCGCTGTATCGGTCACTGGGTCTTCCTCTGGCCGGTGGGGTCCTCCTTGGTCGACGCCACGGGATGTCCTCCGGTCCGGATGCCAGCTGGATCTTCCCTTGCGTGGAAACCTGTAAAGACTGCACAGTTCGGGTTAGCGCAGCAACGCTCTTAGCTAGCTCTTGGACCTGATGGTGTAGGTCTGGAGCCGGGTCATTGTCCAAAGCCTGCGCATCAGCTCCCACAGGCCCTGCCGACAAGGGCGCCGCCTCCTGGTGGTAAGTGATAGCTGGGCGCCTGTGGGTAACAACGCCACCCGGTGCTGGTTCTCGGAGCACCCGGATAGCTCTATCCTTGAACTGTGCAAAGTCCAGATGGGGATCCTGTAAGGCCATTGCCCGCAACTGGGTTCGGTGGGCATTGCAATATAAACCCTCTATAAATTGTTCAGTCAATAGCCTGTCCTCGTTTCCCACCCCATCAGGGTCGGTCTGCTTTATGGCCCTCAGGGCCTCTTGTAGGTTTAGTGCATAGTCCCTTATACTCTCATGCGCTCGCTGCTTGCACCCGTAGAATCTAAGCTTAATCTCGGCTGAGGTGCGGGTATCAAAGGTGTCCTTCAGCCGGGTTAGTATCCCTGCGACAGTCTTCCTCCCAGGTGGCCAGGATTTTACTTCCCTTTTGGCTGCCCCGGTTAGTTGGGCCACCAGGATGCTCACTTTTTGCTCTTCTGTGAGGGGGTACACCTGGAAGAGGCTATCCAGATTTTCTCTAAAGTCATGCAGGGTATGTGACTCCCCTGAGTACTGGGGTAGCCAAGCTGCTCCCGGGATATAGGGCATGGTGAAGGGCATAACTGCAGCAGCGGTAGCGCTGGCGGGGGTTGAGGCAGTGAAGCTCTCCTCCGTATCCGACATCTTCCTCCCCCCTAGTGGACCGTGGCCTACCTTGCGATGATCCTCTTCCGTAGGCCGCGGCTCCGCAGTGGATCGTCAGGGTTGAGGACCTTCCGTCGCGCTCCTGTGACGTCGGCGTCTGCTGGGCTCCTTCCAGGACCTTACGCAACGTCCGGACGTGAGGCGGGGCTTCAGTTCTCGCGCGCTTTCGGAGTCCACGCCCCTCTTCTTCCCGCGCGGCGTCCTCAAGATGGCGTCCAATGGCGGGAAAACTCCACGGATGGCGGGAAGAAGGTCGAAGATGGCGCCGGATGGCGGGAAAACTTCGCGGATGGCGGGAAGAAGATAGAAGATGGCGCCGGATGGCGGGAAACCTTCACCACTGGTAAGTTTGAACAGTCTTTGCTTTTCAGGCACGCAGTACCCGGTGGTTGCGGGCACGAAATCCTGCCGACTACGCCAAAGTTGACGCGCCCCTGGGCCTGTCTCGCGCTGCGTTGCGCACGCGGGAGCCTACCCGGAGCCGGATCAGTGGAGGGTTGTAGTCTCGTGGCGGTGACCCGGTCCGTGCCCAGAGAGTCAAACTAGACGGCAGTCTATTAGTAGTAAATAGTTGATGACTACGCCACCCGTTGAGTGCAGCCAGGAAGCTGCTGCTGCAGGGCAGACCGCTGAGGCCGGTGGTAGGATTGTGCAGCGTGATAGTATAAGCCCCAACGGGAGGGGTATGGCCTCAGGGCAGCCGACGTGGATGATGGGGGTAGCAGGAACCACTCAGAGACGGTACGGTGTAGTTCAGGGTCTTTACTGGTAACAACGACAGACCCTCCCGGAGTACTTGCTAGCAAACGGGGCCTGGTCAGTCTTTGAGCAGATGGGATCTCCCCTGGCCAGGCGTAGTTGTAGGCCTCCCAAACTGACTGTACTCTTCTGGCTACCTTGCTAGAAGCTGATGTAAGTAGCCCACGTCCCTGAGTGTACCGTGTGGTGCTCACCCGTATAGCCGGTGACTCGGGGCCTTCTAATGGCTTCCGCTCCACGATGGCGGTGCTGGTCCCACGCGTGTGACCGTGTCTTCGGGCTTCTGGGCCAGAGGACCTGAAATCCCCTGCCTGACGGATTCTGCTGCTGGGTAGGAGTTAGTCCCCACAGCCTCGGACTCCGGGTCCGGTAAAGAATCTTCTTAGTCAGGGCGAGCTCTGCAGCTGCCAGCCTCTGACTCCTTGTAACTCTGCTGTTTCCTATGCTGCTTCTTGTCTCCACTCTCCTTGTCTGACTCACCCTGCCTCAGCCCCGGGTTTATACAGGGGAAGTTCTTCCCCTCCCAAGACTGGGCAGGAGGTGTGGCATGCACAGGATCCCTGACCAAAGGACCTCCCACCTGCTCTCAGACATAACATTACATTACTGTGGAAAACCAGACCCCTGGGGTGCCACAAGTACACCCCCCTGTACTCTCAGTACGTTATATATACAGCGTTCAGCAAAAGTAAGTACACCCCCCTGTACTCTCAGTACGTTATATATACAGCGCTCTGCATAAGTAAGTACACCCCCCTGTATTCACAGTACGTTATATATACGGCGTTCAGCATATGTAAGTACACCCCCCTGTACTCTCAGTACGTTATATATACAGCGTTCAGCATAAGTAAGTACACCCCCTGTAATCTCGGTACGCTATATATACAGCGTTCAGCATAAGTAAGTACACCCCCCTGTACTCTCAGTACTTTATACATACAGCATTCAGCATAACTAAGTACACCCCCCTGTACTCTCAGTACATTATACATACAGCTCTCAGCGTAAGTAAGTACACCACCCTGTATTCACAGTACGTTATATATACAGCGCTCAGCATAAGTAAGTACACCCCCCTGTACTCTCAGTACATTATATATACAGCGTTCAGCATAAGTAAGTACACCCCCCTGTATTCTCAGCAGGTTATATATACAGCGTTCAGCATAAGTCAGTACACCCTCCCTGTACTCTCAGTACATTGTATATACAGCGTTCAACATAAGGAAGTAAACCCCCTTGTACTCTCAGTACGTTTTATATACAGCGTTCAGCATAAGTAAGTACACCCCCCTGCATTCTCAGTACGTTATATATACAGCATTTTGTTATGTTCTGCTACCAAAGCTAAGGAAAGAGAGGAGATCTGTCCCTACTATAAGACTCAGCTGAATCCCTACGATGTAACAGGGAACCTGATCCTGCGATCAGACCTGCTAAAGTCCTAATCTAGTCTGTACGGAGACCTATAGATTTGGGGAGGGAATCCCTACAAGTACTAAGGACTGGGAGGAATATGGGACACCTCCTAACAGAAATAGTAGCAGACAGACAAACAAACAAAATAGATAGAACCTAGAGGTCCGTAGACCAAGCAAACTAACAGAGTTAGATACAGAGCACAGGCTAGCTAGAAAGTAGTTATACAATGAAGTCCAGCAAAGCCAGAAGGGCGGAGCAGGATTAAATAGGCCAACAAGGTCATGTGACCAGCAAAGGAAAAAAAACCTAACAGCAAGGTTCTAACAGTACCCCCCCTTCTAAGAGGATCCTCCGGATCCCCTAGGACCAGGCTTATCAGGAAATCTCCTGTGAAACGCTCTGATAAGTCTGGACGCGGAAACATCATCTGACCTCACCCAAGAGTTATCCTCGGGTCCGAAACCTTTCCAGGCCACAAGATACTGCAAACTACCTCTATACCGTCTAGAGTCAAGGATGCGAGAAATTTCATATTCCCCATCCTCCACCACCGGAGGAACAGAGGCAGAGGCGTCACCATCCGACACAACAGCTTTTTTTAACAGAGAGACATGAAAGACCGGATTAATTCTCCAGGAGGTAGGAACCTCCAACCTAACAGCAGATTGGTTGACAACCTGAAGCACCTTAAAGGGCCCTACAAACTTGGGACCCAATTTCTTAGAAGGAATCCTCAACCGCAGATTCCTAGAGGACAACCAAACCATGTCACCAACAGCGAACAAAACCTCCTGTCGTTTCCTATCAAAGTAGTCTTTAGATTTTCTGTTGGCCTCCTGAAGATTACCACGCACATCCGTCCAAACTCTTTCCAAATCACCGGAAAAATTCTCCTCCTCAGGCACGGCAGATCCCAACTTGGAGAACGACCCAAACGACGGATGTCTCCCAGAACAACAAAAAAAAGGCGAACAACCAGCAGAAGAAGATGTATGATTGTTCAGAGCAAATTCGGCAAGTGGCAGAAACTCAGACCACCCCTCTTGATTGTCTGCCACAAAACAACGCAAGAACTGCTCAACATCCTGGTTTTTCCTTTCTGTCTGGCCATTAGATTCAGGATGATATCCGGACGAAAACGACAAATGAATTCCCAACCTGTCACAAAAGGCACGCCAAAAACGAGCCACGAACTGAGGACCCCTATCAGAAACAATGTCAGTAGGAACGCCATGAAGTCTGACAATTTCCTTGACAAAGGCCTTAGCGAGAGTTTTAGCGCAGGGCAGTTTGACGAAGGGAATCAAGTGACACATCTTGCTAAAACGGTCCACGACCACCCAGATGACAGTAAAACCCTCAGAGGGGGGAAGGTCAGTTATAAAGTCCATAGCCAAATGTGTCCAAGGAGCACTGGGGACCTCCAAAGGACAAAGCAACCCCGCAGCAGGAGTATGTGAGGACTTAGATCTAGCACATATAGTACATTGGCGCACCCACTTAATGACTTCCTTCTGCCATCCAGGCCACCAAAAACTGCGACCCACCAGTCTCTTGGTCTCAGAGATTCCGGGATGACCTGCCAACCGAGATTCGTGACACTCAACAAACAAATCTCTCCTAAAGGTCCCAGGCACAAACAACCTCCCATGAGGAGTGTTAGATGGGGCATTCTCCTGAGCTTTAAGAATCTCATCTTCCAAAACGGAGTCTAAAGCAGCTATCACAACACCTTCTTGTAAAATGTTTTCCTCTTTCTCAGCACCGACTATGGGAGAAAAACTGCGAGACAAGGCATCCGCCTTAACATTCTTAGTACCAGGGATGTAAGTAACGGAGAAATTAAACCGCGAGAAAAACAGTGCCCACCTAGCCTGACGGGCATTCAGGCGCTTGGCAGCGTCAAGATATATCAGATTTTTATGATCCGTAAGAACCTGAACGGGAAATTCCGCACCTTCCAAGAAGTGGCGCCAGTGTTCAAATGCGAGTTTAATAGCCAATAATTCCCGATTACCAATATCGTAATTCAATTCAGTCTCCGAAAATTTTTTTGAAAAAAATGCACAGGGATGTAATCCATCCCCGTTATCCTGAGACAATACTGCGCCAACCCCCACAGAGGAAGCATCAACCTCAACCAAAAACGGCCTAGTAACATCAGGCTGCATAAGGATGGGAGCAGAGGTGAACCTCTCCTTGAGATACACAAAAGCTTCAATGGCCTCAGAAGACCACTGAACCGCATCAGCACCTTTCCTGGTGAGATCAGTCAGAGGTTTGACAATACTAGAAAAATTTTTTATGAATTTTCTATAGTAATTGGCGAAACCCAAAAACCTCTGTATTGATTTCAAACCAATAGGCCTAGGCCATTCCTGCACAGCCTGAACCTTAACCGGATCCATCTCAAAACCTTTGCTGGAGATAATGTAGCCCAAAAAACTAATTCTCTGTACAGCGAACTCACATTTCTCCAGCTTAGCAAAAAGCGAATTGTCCATTAATAACTGTAATACCTTACGCACGCTCCGCCAATGAGACTCCAGATCTGGCGAATAAATCAAAATGTCATCCAAATACACAACCACATTTTTACCGATCAAAGGTCTAAGGATGTCATTAATCAGATTCTGAAAAAATGCAGGAGCATTAGTAAGACCAAAAGGCATAACCAGATTCTCAAAATGACCCACAGGAGTGTTAAAAGCAGTCTTCCATTCATCACCCTCCTTCATGCGCAACAGATTGTATGCCCCCTTAAGGTCAATTTTAGAGAACCACTTGGCCCCCAATAACTGGTTAAACAGATCAGGAATCAATGGCAGTGGGTAAGGATTGCGTACCGTAATTTTGTTAATCTCACGAAAATCCAGACAAGGACGTAAACCGCCGTCCTTTTTTTTTACAAAAAAAAATCCAACCGCCACAGGAGACTTAGAGGGCCTAATGTGACCGGCGGCCAAGCTTGTCTGTATGTATTCCTCCAAAGCCTTCCTCTCAGGAATAGTAAGGTTAAATAAACGACTCTTAGGAAGAGTCGCTCCAGGGACAAATTCAATAGAACAATCATAGTCTCTATGGGGAGGCAAAACCTGCGATTCCTTCTCAGAAAAAACTCTCCAAAAATCCTGAATAGGAACAGGCAATTCTCCCCTATCCAAAGCTGCAATACGCCCGTTACAACACTTGTCATAACATTTATGGCTCCAGGATTTAATTTCACTGGTAGACCAATCCAGTACAGGATTGTGAAATTTTAACCAGGGCAAACCCAATATTACTGGAGAAGGCAAGTTATTCAACACTACCAAATCCAATTTCTCATGGTGAACACCATTAATAGTGAGAGGAAATTCACTGACCTTGAGAGTAATATTCTTCAAAGGGGAGCCATCCACAGAAACCACAGCAATGGGGGATGATAAAGGTTCAGGTTTTAAATTGAGTTTTTCCACGAATCCCCCATCAATAACATTCAGTGTAGACCCGCAATCAACAAACACCCGAAATTCCATTAATTTTTCCTGAGCAATCGTGGAAGCAGCTAAAAATATACCCTTGGAATTTAAACAGGCAATACGGGCGTGACTGACCATTTTTTTTTCTTTCTTCATACGAAGCTCACAGCCTTTAATCAAATGACCAGATTTCCCGCAATAGAAACACAAGCCTTCTGAAAAACGACGGTGTTTTTCTTGAGAGCGAGGTGCCACCGATCCAATCTCCATCGGTTCACCACTGTTAGTACACACATTATCATAACCAGAAACTGACATAGCAGAGGATTTGCTCTCATTAACCCTAGCACGCAGTCTTCTGTCCACCCGTATAGCTAATTGCATAGCCTGTTGCAAATCCTCAGGTGTAGGATAAGCAATTAGCAGGTCTTTAACCTTTTCACTGAGCCCAGCAAGAAATAGACTTTTCAGAGCAGAATCGTTCCACCCTGTTTGAGTGGACCAACGACGAAAATGTGTACAATATTTTTCCATATTACCTGATCCTTGTTTTAAACGTCTCAACTCAGTCTCAGCTGATGCCACACGGTCAGGATCATCATATAATAGTCCTAAAGCAGAAAAAAAACTATCCACTGATCTGAAGCATGTATCACTAGGTTGCAAAGAAAAGGCCCACTCCTGAGGCTCTTTGCGCAAAAGTGACATTATGAACCCTACGCGCTGGGATTCACCCCCAGAGGACTTGGGTCTCAAACGAAAATACAATAAGCAAGCATTTTTAAATGAAAAAAATTCTCGATGTTCACCAAAAAATAAATCCGGCAAACATACCTTAGGCTCCAAGAAATATGCTCCAGGACAGTTACTCACGTGCTGACGGAGCTCGGCCACTTCCAGAGAGAGTCCCTGCAGGTGTTTAGCCAAATCCTGAACCGACACCATGATGGAACAAAAAAAAAATCTTTCCTTAGAGAATTTACAGGCTGGACTTACTGTTATGTTCTGCTACCAAAGCTAAGGAAAGAGAGGAGATCTGTCCCTACTATAAGACTCAGCTGAATCCCTACGATGTAACAGGGAACCTGATCCTGCGATCAGACCTGCTAAAGTCCTAATCTAGTCTGTACGGAGACCTATAGATTTGGGGAGGGAATCCCTACAAGTACTAAGGACTGGGAGGAATATGGGACACCTCCTAACAGAAATAGTAGCAGACAGACAAACAAACAAAATAGATAGAACCTAGAGGTCCGTAGACCAAGCAAACTAACAGAGTTAGATACAGAGCACAGGCTAGCTAGAAAGTAGTTATACAATGAAGTCCAGCAAAGCCAGAAGGGCGGAGCAGGATTAAATAGGCCAACAAGGTCATGTGACCAGCAAAGGAAAAAAAACCTAACAGCAAGGTTCTAACACATTTAGCATAAGTACACCCCCTGTATTCTCAGTACGTTATATATACAGCGTTCAGCATAAGTAAGTACACCCCCTTGTACTCTCAGTACGTTATATATACAGCGTTCAGCATAAGTAAGTACACCCCCTGTATTCTCAGTACGTTATATATACAGCTTTCAGCATAAGTAAGTACACCCCCCTGTACTCTCAGTAAGTTATATATACAGCATTCAACATAAGTAAGTACACCCCCTGTATTCTCAGTACGTTATATATACAGCATTTAGCATAAGTAAGTACACCCCACTGTATTCTCAGTACGTTATATATACAGCGTTCAGCAGAAGTAAGTACACCCCCTGTACTCTCAGTACGTTATATATACAGCGTTCAGCAGAAGTAAGTACACCCCCTGTACTCTCAGTACATTATACATACAGCGTTCAGCATAAGTAAGTACACCCCCCTGTACTCTCAGTACGTTATATATACAGCGTTCAGCATAAGTAAGTATGACGCGCCCCCTGGGCCATATTCTTTAGAGGGAATATCCGGAGCCGGATCAGATGGGGGTTGTAGTCTTCCGAGTGGCTGTGACCCGGTCCGTGCCCAGGGTGTCAAACTCAGTTGTATGTGTCAGTCCTACAGATGTTACTAAGTTCTTAATGTCGACTACGCCACCCGTTGTGTTGCGGTCACTGTGGCCGCCGCTGCAGCAGGGTCCGCTGAGGCTGGTGGTGTAGGTGCAGCTTTGGTGATATAACCCCCAACGGGTGGGGAATAGCCTCAGGGGGATCAGGTGCAGAGGATGGGAGTTGTGGTGATGCAGTGTAGACGGCAATCAGAGACAGAGTCGGGTTATGCAGTTTAGGATGTTTACTCACTGCTGATGTTCCGGTCACTCCAGCTTCGAGTGACCTCCCGAGCCGTGCTGCGTCCACCAGGTTCTGGATCCAGCCAACCCCCAAATAAGTCCGGAGCGTGACCCTGAGCTCTCCTTCTGTCCTTTCTCTGGCCGTCCCCACTATTGATCCACCCAGGTCCAGCTCCCTCGGGCCTTCTGTTGGGAGACCCTTGGCCTTGGGTTCCCTGACCCTCCACGTGGTATGCCTTCATGGTGGATGTGGTGGGTGGCCATGGCAAACGCTGCCCACGGCCTCCGGTCTCTGGCTGGGGTGTGTTCTTGCCCCCACCAGCTTGGGTTCCGGTACCCTGTGCCGACTCTTCACCCGGGGATTTAATTTGGATTCTTAGAGTCCTCTTCTTCTGTTTCCCCCTCTGGGTCTCTCTTTCTCCTCTCTCACTCTGGGTCTCTCTTCTCCTCTGCTCGCTGACTTTCTCTCTGCAACTGACCCTGTTCTTAGTTGGTGCCCACCTTATATATCCCTCTATGTGTGAGCTCAGGTGACCAGCACCCAATGAGCTCCTATCTTTACCCAGGCTGCTCCCCCTATCTGCCCCTACACTACTTGGGATGTACCACCCCCCTCCCACTCCAGCCAGGAACAGACTCGGTCGTACCTGCACATTTCTAAGTGGGAGTACCGTCGGTCTGCTCCTCGGAAATGGGATGTGTGTAGTGCATGCAGCCTACCGAGCTCAGTTCCACACTCCTTCCTTACCCGGGAGTGGAATATCACACCTCTGGGTTGAGGTGCAATACCCCTGTAGCAGCCGAATCCTCAGGGTGCTACATTCCCCCCTGGTAAATCACAGCACGTCCTCGGGCTGTAAGACATAAACAACACCACAAACATACATTTTTTTTTTTTTTTTCATAAACATATAAAACATATAAAACATCATATAAATTAGCAGCATCAATAAAACTTTTTATAATAAACATTCTCGTCGTCTCTTGCTCCTCCTCCGGTCACTGGGCAACTGTTGACCGGGCAAAGTGCGACAGTTCTTTTCCTTAAGGTGGTTTTACAGTAAAACCAGTAGGGGGCGCTTTAGGAAGCGCAACTATTTACAAGGGACAGGGTGGCCGCTCTCAGTCCTCGGCCAGGTATTGGGGAGGAATGACCGCTCTCAGTCCTCGGTGAGTGGGATTAAGGGTAAACGGGTGAACAGTTCACATCAGCTGGTCCCAACGGGGACTATATTTGCAGTAACAGTTTCTTTGTACCCCGGTCGGGTAACTATTTACAGCACCTGCTCCGCTGTACTTAACGACGTCTTCCTCCTGCTCTTTCTTTGGGGATCTTAGCTTCAGACCCGTCCGGGTCCTCTTGCTCTTCCTCCTCACATCGCAGCTCCTCCTCTGTCAGGCGATGCACATGGAGGGCGTAAGGTCCTTTGGCACACTTGTGCCGGGTGAAGGTGACCTCGTCCCCGATGTAAAGGTCACGACCTCTGTGCCCCTCCGGCAGATGGGACTCCACGTCTCTGCGCGTGACAAAGACGTCGCCGGGGGTGTTGTGGTCTCGGATGAAGCCCCACCCGTGCTGCATGTTGAACTTGATTACAGTCCCGGTGGTGCGGGGACTGTGCGCTGCACGGGGGTCCCTCCTGGTCCGGCTCTTCTGCTCGGCGCTCCTTATTTGGGCCTGTTGTTCCCGGACCCGCCTCTCTCTCCGCTCCTTCGCAAACTCCTCGAGCTGCTGTCGGCAGCACTCAGCACGCTCCGCTGCAGCTGCCCGGGTTTCTTGAGTGAACCCCATTAGATCTTCTCCGGTGGGGTCCCACTCAAATTGGGTCTCTTCAAGCGGGGGCGAGATCCTTATCACGGGCTTCGGAGCCGGAATCAGGGGTGCACACATGGCCCCAACCCTCCTCTGGTGCTCCAGTCCATAATATTCCTGGGGCCAGATGAAAGGCTGCCCGTCCGGCCACGTGTGCTGGGCAAACAAGTCCTCTCCCAGACGCGGCACCCTTGGTTTTACGGGCGCGGGCGCGGTGGTGGTGGCGCCCGGGTTGCCCAGGCCTTGCGGCCAGGCCTGGGGCACCTGGAAGGTGAAGGGCACCGTTAGGACGGCGGCGCCCTGGGCTACCTGGCCTTGCGGCCAGGCCGGAGGCTCCGCAGAGGTAGGGGGCGCTGTTGGTGATGCGACGCCCGGGAATTCTAGGCCCTGCGACCAGGCTGGTGTTGCTTCCTGTTTTGCCACGCTCGGGGTCGTTGCGCATGGCGTCACAGGGGTCGCGGCGGCGGCTTCCGGTTGGGGCCTAGTCTGCGTCGGTGACATGGCGTTTTCGGGCACAGCAGGGGGACTTTCGGGCTCTGCGACGGGGAGCTGGGGCAGGTACGCGGTTTCCCGGTTTGGGGTATAGACGTCCCCTTTACCTGCCTCCATGCGTTCGGCTCCCTTCTTTGCGCCGTCTCCGGCCTTGGGTCCTCCCGCGCCATCCTCAGAGGCGGTCTGTCTCCTCATCTTGGCTGGCGTGCTCCGGGTCTTGGTTTGCTGGGCCATCTCTCGGCTCCACTCCGCCAATGTCTCTCGCTGTACCCGGGCCATCCTCCGTGCGAGGCCCTCCAGAGCGGTCTGTGCACACTCCCGGTCTCGGGGGAGCTGTGCGAGGACCTCCACTAGGCCTAGTGGGGTCGTGGTTTCCAGGAGGCTCCTGACCAACGGGTCGGTGCTGCTCTGCTCTTCTTCCAGCAGGCTCCTGGCCAGCGGGCCGGTGCTGCTCTGCTCTCCCTCCTCGGTTTCTAGCAGGCTCCTGGCCAACGGGCCGGTGCTGCTCTGCTTTCTCGCCATCTCCGGGTAAGCTCCTCCGATATTCTTCTCCAGGCTTCTTGCCTCCGGGTGCGCTCGCTCCAGACTCCTCCAGGCGACACCCATCTTTTCTCTCTCCTTTCGTCTCCTCCCCCCTCGAGGGCGGTCCCGGGGCAACTTGGTGACTGTCAGCTCCAGGGGGAGTTCTTTCACGCTGACAGACACCTCTAGCATCACAGTCTCTGTTGGTGGGGGCGGTTTCCACTTTTGGCGCCATTTTCGGTCCTGGCCCACGATGGGAGGTGGCCTCTTGCCACCCTCTGGCACGCCCATAATGGCGTCCGCTCTTCCAAGGCGGAAACCTTTGGAAATGGCGGGAATTGCTTCCCAGTGGCGGGAAACTCTGCAGATGGCGGGAAAAAGCTGTTAATGGCGGACAACCGGCGGGAATCGACTGGTGATGGGGTCCGATGGCGGGGACCCTCCGGAACCGGCAGGAGACTTCTTTTTGAGGTAAACTCATTCTTTTCTTCAGGCACGCAGTACCCGGTTGTTGCGGGCACGTAATCCTGCCGACTACGCCAAAGTTGACGCGCCCCCTGGGCCATATTCTTTAGAGGGAATATCCGGAGCCGGATCAGATGGGGGTTGTAGTCTTCCGAGTGGCTGTGACCCGGTCCGTGCCCAGGGTGTCAAACTCAGTTGTATGTGGCAGTCCTACAGATGTTACTAAGTTCTTAATGTCGACTACGCCACCCGTTGTGTTGCGGTCACTGTGGCCGCCGCTGCAGCAGGGTCCGCTGAGGCTGGTGGTGTAGGTGCAGCTTTGGTGATATAACCCCCAACGGGTGGGGAATAGCCTCAGGGGGATCAGGTGCAGAGGATGGGAGTTGTGGTGATGCAGTGTAGACGGCAATCAGAGACAGAGTCGGGTTATGCAGTTTAGGATGTTTACTCACTGCTGATGTTCCGGTCACTCCAGCTTCGAGTGACCTCCCGAGCCGTGCTGCGTCCACCAGGTTCTGGATCCAGCCAACCCCCAAATAAGTCCGGAGCGTGACCCTGAGCTCTCCTTCTGTCCTTTCTCTGGCCGTCCCCACTATTGATCCACCCAGGTCCAGCTCCCTCGGGCCTTCTGTTGGGAGACCCTTGGCCTTGGGTTCCCTGACCCTCCACGTGGTATGCCTTCGTGGTGGATGTGGTGGGTGGCCGTGGCAAACGCTGCCCACGGCCTCCGGTCTCTGGCTGGGGTGTGTTTTTGCCCCCACCAGCTTGGGTTCCGGTACCCTGTGCCGACTCTTCACCCGGGGATTTAATTTGGGTTCTTAGAGTCCTCTTCTTCTGTTTCCCCCTCTGGGTCTCTCTTTCTCCTCTCTCACTCTGGGTCTCTCTTCTCCTCTGCTCGCTGACTTTCTCTCTGCAACTGACCCTGTTCTTAGTTGGTGCCCACCTTATATATCCCTCTATGTGTGAGCTCAGGTGACCAGCACCCAATGAGCTCCTATCTTTACCCAGGCTGCTCCCCCTATCTGCCCCTACACTACTTGGGATGTACCACCCCCCTCCCACTCCAGCCAGGAACAGACTCGGTCGTACCTGCACATTTCTAAGTGGGAGTACCGTCGGTCTGCTCCTCGGAAATGGGATGTGTGTAGAGCATGCAGCCTACCGAGCTCAGTTCCACACTCCTTCCTTACCCGGGAGTGGAATATCACACCTCTGGGTTGAGGTGCAATACCCCTGTAGCAGCCGAATCCTCAGGGTGCTACAAGTACACCCCCCTGTATTCTCAGTACGTTATATATACAGCGTTCAGAATAAGTAAGTACACCCCCCTGTATTCTCAGCAAGTTATATATACAGCGTTCAGCATAAGTCAGTACACCCCCCTGTACTCTCAGTACATTGTATATACAGCGTTCAGCATAAGTAAGTAAACCCCCCTGTACTCTCAGTACGTTTTATATACAGCGTTCAGCATAAGTAAGTACACCCCCCTGTACTCTCAGTACATTGTATATACAGCGTTCAGCATAAGTAAGTAAACCCCCCTGTATTCTCAGTACGTTATATATACAGCGTTCAGCATAAGTAAGTACACCCCTCTGTATTCTTAGTACGTTATATATACAGCATAAAGCATAAGTAAGTACACCCCCTGTATTCTCAGTACGTTATATATACAGCGTTCAGCATAAGTAAGTACACCCCCCTGTACTCTCAGTACGTTATATACACAGCGCTCAGCATAAGTAAGTACACCCCCCCTGTACTCTCAGTACGTTATATATACAGCGTTCAGCATAAGTAAGTACACCCCCTGTATTCTCAGTACATTAAACATACAGTGTTCAGCATAAGTAAGTACACCCCCCCTGTACTCTCAGTACGTTATATATACAGCGCTCAGCATCAGTAAGTACACCCCCCCTGTACTCTCAGTACGTTATACATACAGCGTTCAGCATAAGTAAGTACACCCCCTTGTATTCTCAGTACGTTATATATACAGCGTTCAGCATAAGTAAGCACACCCCCTGTACTCTCAGTACGTTATATATACAGCGTTCAGCAGAAGTAAGTACACCCCCTGTATTCTCAGTACGTTATATATACAGCGTTCAGCATAAGTAAGTACACCTCCCTGTACTCTCAGTACATTATACATACAGCGTTCAGCATAAGTAAGTACACCCCCTGTACTCTCAGTACGTTATATATACAGCGTTCAGCAGAAGTAAGTACACCCCCTGTACTCTCAGTACATTATACATACAGCGTTCAGCATAAGTAAGTACACCCCCCTGTACTCTCAGTACGTTTTATATACAGCGTTCAGCATAAGTAAGTACACCCCCTGTATTCTCAGTACGTTATATATACAGCGTTCAGCAGAAGTAAGTACACCCCCTGTATTCTCAGTACGTTATATATACAGCGTTCAGCATAAGTAAGTACACCCCTCTGTATTCTTAGTACGTTATATATACAGCATAAAGCATAAGTAAGTACACCCCCTGTATTCTCAGTACGTTATATATACAGCGTTCAGCATAAGTAAGTACACCCCCCTGTACTCTCAGTACATTGTATATACAGCGTTCAGCATAAGTAAGTACACCCCCCTGTACTCTCAGTACGTTATATACACAGCGCTCAGCATAAGTAAGTACACCCCCCCTGTACTCTCAGTACGTTATATATACAGCGTTCAGCATAAGTACACCCCCTGTATTCTCAGTACATTAAACATACAGTGTTCAGCATAAGTAAGTACACCCCCCCCTGTACTCTCAGTACGTTATATATACAGCGCTCAGCATCAGTAAGTACACCCCCCCTGTACTCTCAGTACGTTATACATACAGCGTTCAGCATAAGTAAGTACACCCCCTTGTATTCTCAGTACGTTATATATACAGCGTTCAGCATAAGTAAGCACACCCCTCTGTATTCTCTGTACGTTATATATACAGCGTTCAGCATAAGTAAGTACACCCCCCTGTACTCTCAGTACATTATATATACAGCGCTCAGCATAAGTAAGTACACCCCCTGTATTCACAGTACGTTATATATACGGCATTCAGCATAAGTAAGTACACCCCCCTGTACTCTCAGTACGTTATATATACAGCGTTCAGCAGAAGTAAGTACACCCCCTGTACTCTCAGTACGTTATATATAAAGCGTTCAGCATAAGTAAGTACACCCCCTGTATTCTCAGTACGTTATATATACAGCATTTAGCATAAGTAAGTACACCCCACTGTATTCTCAGTACGTTATATATACAGCGTTCAGCATAAGTAAGTACACCCCCCTGTACTCTCAGTACGTTATATATACAGCATTTAGCATAAGTAAGTACACCCCACTGTATTCTCAGTACGTTATATATACAGCATTTAGCATAAGTAAGTACACCCCCTGTATTCTCAGTACATTGTATATACAGCGTTCAGCATAAGTAAGTACACCCCCTGTATTCTCAGTACGTTATATATACAGCATTTAGCATAAGTAAGTACACCCCCCTGTATTCATAGTACGTTATATATAAAGCGTTCAGCATAAGTAAGTACACCCCCCTGTATTCTCAGTACGTTATATATACAGCATTTAGCATAAGTAAGTACACCCCACTGTATTCTCAGTACGTTATATATACAGCGTTCAGCATAAGTAAGTACACCCCCCTGTACTCTCAGTACGTTATATATACAGCATTTAGCATAAGTAAGTACACCCCCCTGTATTCTCAGTACGTTATATATACAGCGTTCAGCATAAGTAAGTACACCCCCTGTATTCTCAGTACATTGTATATACAGCGTTCAGCATAAGTAAGTACACCCCCCTGTACTCTCAGTACGTTATATATAGAGCGTTCAGCATAAGTAAGTACACCCCCCTGTATTCTCAGCACGTTATATATACAGCGTTCAGCATAAGTCAGTACACCCCCCTGTACTCTCAGTACATTATACATACAGCGTTCAGCATAAGTCAGTACACCCCCTGTATTTTCAGTACATTATACATACAGTGTTCAGCATAAGTAAGTAAACCCCCCTGTACTCTCAGTACGTTATATATACAGCGTTCAGCATAAGTCAGTACACCCCCCTGTACTCTCAGTACGTTATATATACAGCGTTCAGCATAAGTCAGTACACCCCCCTGTACTCTCAGTACATTATACATACAGCGTTCAGCATAAGTGAGTACACCCCCTGTATTCTCAGTACATTATACATACAGCGTTCAGCATAAGTAAGTACACCCCCTGTATTCTCAGTACATTGTATATACAGCGTTCAGCATAAGTAAGTACACCCCCCTGTACTCTCAGTACGTTATATATAGAGCGTTCAGCATAAGTAAGTACACCCCCCTGTATTCTCAGCACGTTATATATACAGCGTTCAGCATAAGTCAGTACACCCCCCTGTACTCTCAGTACGTTATATATACAGCGTTCAGCATAAGTAAGTCCACCCCCCTGCACTCTCAGTACGTTATATATACAGCTTTCAGCATAAGTACACCCCCCTGTATTCTCAGTACGTTATATATACAGCGTTCAGCATAAGTAAGTACACCCCCCTGTATTCTCAGTACGTTATATATACAGCGTTCAGCATAAGTAAGTACACCCTCTGTATTCTCAGTACTTTATACATACAGCGTTCAGCATAAGTAAGTACACCCCCCTGTACTCTCAGTATGTTATATATACAGCGTTCAGCATAAGTAAGTACACCCCCTGTATTCTCAGTACTTTATACATACAACGTTCAGCATAAGTAAGTACACCCCCTGTATTCACAGTACGTTATATATACAGCATTCAGCATAAGTAAGTACACCCCCCTGTACTCTCAGTACGTTATATATACAGCGCTCAGCATAAGTAAGTACACCCCCCTGTATTCACAGTACGTTATATATACAGCGTTCAGCATAAGTAAGTACACCCCCCGGACTCTCAGTACGTTATATATACAGCGTTCAGCATAAGTAAGTACACCCCCAGTATTCTTAGTACGTTATATATACAGCGTTCAGCATAAGTAAGTACACCCCCCTGTACTCTCAGTACGTTATATATACAGCGTTCAGCATAAGTAAGTACACCCCCCTGTACTCTCAGTGCATTGTATATACAGCGTTCAGCATAAGTAAGTACACCCCCCTGTACTCTCAGTACGTTATATATAGAGCATTCAGCATAAGTAAGTACACCCCCCTGTATTCTCAGCATGTTATATATATAGCGTTCAGCATAAGTCAGAACACCCCCCTGTATTCTCAGTACGTTATATATACAGCGTTCAGCATAAGTGAGTACACCCCCTGTATTCTCAGTACGTTATATATACAGCGTTCAGCATAAGTGAGTACACCCCCTGTATTCTCAGTACATTATACATACAGTGTTCAGCATAAGTAAGTACACCCCCTCTACTCTCAGTACGTTATATATACAGCGTTCAGCATAAGTAAGTACACCCCCCTGTACTCTCAGTACGTTATATATACAGCGTTCAGCATAAATAAGTACACCCCCCTGTATTTTCAGTACGTTATATATACAGCGTTCAGCATAAGTAAGTACAACCCCTGTATTCTCAGTACTTTATATATACAGCGTTCAGCATAAGTAAGTACACCCCCTGTATTCTCAGTACTTTATACATACAGCGTTCAGCATAAGTAAGTACACCCCCCTGTACTCTCAGTATGTTATATATACAGCGTTCAGCATAAGTAAGTACAACCCCTGTATTCTCAGTACTTTATATATACAGCGTTCAGCATAAGTAAGTACACCCCCCTGTACTCTCAGTACGTTATATATACAGCGTTCAGCATAAGTAAGTACACCCCCCTGTACTCTCAGTACGTTATATATACAGCGTTCAGCATAAGTAAGTACACCCCCCTGTACTCTCAGTACTTTATACATACAGCGTTCAGCATAAGTACACCCCCTTGTATTCACTGTACATTATATATACAGCGCTCAGCATAAGTGAGTACACCCCCCTGTACTCTCAGTACGTTATATATACAGCATTCAGCATAAGTAAGTACACTCCCCTGTACTCTCAGTACGTTATATATACAGCGCTCAGCATAAGTAAGTACACCCCCCTGTACTCTCAGTACGTTATATATACAGCATTCAGCATAAGTAAGTACACTCCCCTGTACTCTCAGTACGTTATATATACAGCGCTCAGCATAAGTAAGCACACCCCCCTGTATTCACAGTACGTTATATATACAGCGTTCAGCATAAGTACACCCCCCTGTACTCTCAGTACGTTATATATACAGCGTTCAGCATAAGTAAGTACACCCCCTGTATTCTCAGTACTTTATACATACAGCGCTCAGCATAAGTAAGTACACCCCCCTGTACTCTCAGTACGTTATATATACAGCGTTCATCATAAGTAAGTACACCCCCTGTATTCTCAGTACGTTATATATACAGCGTTCAGCATAAGTAAGTGCACCCCCCTGTATTCTCAGTACGTTATATATACAGCGTTCAGCATAAGTAAGTACACCCCACTGTACTCTCAGTACATTATACATACAGCGTTCAGCATAAGTAAGTACACCCCCCTGTATTCACAGTACGTTATATATACAGCGCTCAGCATAAGTGAGTACACCCCCCTGTATTCTCAGTACGTTATACATACAGCGTTCAGCATAAGTAAGTACACCCCCCTGTACTCTCAGTACATTATATATACAGCGTTCAGCATAAGTAATTACACCCCCCTGTATTCTCAGTACGTTATATATACAGCATTTAGCATAAGTAAGTACACCCCCCTGTATTCTCAGTACGTTATATATACAGCGTTCAGCATAAGTAAGTACACCCCCTGTACTCTCAGTACATTGCATATACAGCGTACAGCATAAGTAAGTACACCCCCCTGTACTCTCAGTACGTTATATATACAGCGTTCAGCATAAGTAAGTGCACCCCCCTGTATTCTCAGTACGTTATATATACAGCGTTCAGCATAAGTAAGTACACCCCCTGTATTCTCAGTACTTTATACATACAGCGTTCAGCATAAGTAAGTACATCCCCCTGTACTCTCAGTACGTTATATATACAGCATTCATCATAAGTAAGTACACCCCCTGTATTCTCAGTACATTATACATACAGTGTTCAGCATAAGTAAGTACACCCCCTGTACTCTCAGTACGTTATATATACAGCGTTCAGCATAAGTAAGTACACCCCCCCTGTACTCTCAGTACGTTATATATACAGCGTTCAGCATAATTACACGCCCCTGTATTCTCAGTACGTTATATATACAGCATTCAGCATAAGTAAGTACACCCCCCTGTATTCTCAGTACTTTATACATACAGAGTTCAGCATAAGTAAGTACACCCCCTGTACTCTCAGTACATTATACATACAGCTCTCAGCGTAAGTAAGTACACCCCCTTGTATTCACAGTACATTATATATACAGCGTTCAGCAGAAGTAAGTACACCCCCCTGTACTCTCAGTACTTTATATGTACAGCGTTCAGCATAAGTAAGTACACCCCCTGTATTCTCAGTAAGTTATATATACAGCGTTCAGCAGAAGTAAGTACACCTCCCTGTACTCTCAGTACGTTTTATATACAGCGTTCAGCATAAGTAAGTACACCCCCTGTATTCTCAGTACGTTATATATACAGCGTTCAGCAGAAGTAAGTACACCCCCTGTATTCTCAGTACGTTATATATACAGCGTTCAGCATAAGTAAGTACACCCCTCTGTATTCTTAGTACGTTATATATACAGCATAAAGCATAAGTAAGTACACCCCCTGTATTCTCAGTACGTTATATATACAGCGTTCAGCATAAGTAAGTACACCCCCCTGTACTCTCAGTACATTGTATATACAGCGTTCAGCATAAGTAAGTACACCCCCCTGTACTCTCAGTACGTTATATACACAGCGCTCAGCATAAGTAAGTACACCCCCCCTGTACTCTCAGTACGTTATATATACAGCGTTCAGCATAAGTACACCCCCTGTATTCTCAGCACATTAAACATACAGTGTTCAGCATAAGTAAGTACACCCCCCCTGTACTCTCAGTACGTTATATATACAGCGCTCAGCATCAGTAAGTACACCCCCCCTGTACTCTCAGTACGTTATACATACAGCGTTCAGCATAAGTAAGTACACCCCCTTGTATTCTCAGTACGTTATATATACAGCGTTCAGCATAAGTAAGCACACCCCTCTGTATTCTCTGTACGTTATATATACAGCGTTCAGCATAAGTAAGTACACCCCCCTGTACTCTCAGTACATTATATATACAGCGCTCAGCATAAGTAAGTACACCCCCTGTATTCACAGTACGTTATATATACGGCGTTCAGCATAAGTAAGTACACCCCCCTGTACTCTCAGTACGTTATATATACAGCGTTCAGCAGAAGTAAGTACACCCCCTGTACTCTCAGTACGTTATATATACAGCGTTCAGCATAAGTAAGTACACCCCCCCTGTACTCTCAGTACGTTATATATACAGCGTTCAGCATAATTACACGCCCCTGTATTCTCAGTACGTTATATATACAGCATTCAGCATAAGTAAGTACACCCCCCTGTATTCTCAGCATGTTATATATATAGCGTTCAGCATAAGTCAGAACACCCCCCTGTATTCTCAGTACGTTATATATACAGCGTTCAGCATAAGTGAGTACACCCCCTGTATTCTCAGTACGTTATATATACAGCGTTCAGCATAAGTGAGTACACCCCCTGTATTCTCAGTACATTATACATACAGTGTTCAGCATAAGTAAGTACACCCCCTCTACTCTCAGTACGTTATATATACAGCGTTCAGCATAAGTAAGTACACCCCCCTGTACTCTCAGTACGTTATATATACAGCGTTCAGCATAAATAAGTACACCCCCCTGTATTTTCAGTACGTTATATATACAGCGTTCAGCATAAGTAAGTACAACCCCTGTATTCTCAGTACTTTATATATACAGCGTTCAGCATAAGTAAGTACACCCCCTGTATTCTCAGTACTTTATACATACAGCGTTCAGCATAAGTAAGTACACCCCCCTGTACTCTCAGTATGTTATATATACAGCGTTCAGCATAAGTAAGTACAACCCCTGTATTCTCAGTACTTTATATATACAGCGTTCAGCATAAGTAAGTACACCCCCCTGTACTCTCAGTACGTTATATATACAGCGTTCAGCATAAGTAAGTACACCCCCCTGTACTCTCAGTACGTTATATATACAGCGTTCAGCATAAGTAAGTACACCCCCCTGTACTCTCAGTACTTTATACATACAGCGTTCAGCATAAGTACACCCCCTTGTATTCACTGTACATTATATATACAGCGCTCAGCATAAGTGAGTACACCCCCCTGTACTCTCAGTACGTTATATATACAGCATTCAGCATAAGTAAGTACACTCCCCTGTACTCTCAGTACGTTATATATACAGCGCTCAGCATAAGTAAGTACACCCCCCTGTACTCTCAGTACGTTATATATACAGCATTCAGCATAAGTAAGTACACTCCCCTGTACTCTCAGTACGTTATATATACAGCGCTCAGCATAAGTAAGCACACCCCCCTGTATTCACAGTACGTTATATATACAGCGTTCAGCATAAGTAAGTACACCCCCCTGTACTCTCAGTACGTTATATATACAGCGTTCAGCATAAGTAAGTACACCCCCTGTATTCTCAGTACTTTATACATACAGCGCTCAGCATAAGTAAGTACACCCCCCTGTACTCTCAGTACGTTATATATACAGCGTTCATCATAAGTAAGTACACCCCCTGTATTCTCAGTACGTTATATATACAGCGTTCAGCATAAGTAAGTGCACCCCCCTGTATTCTCAGTACGTTATATATACAGCGTTCAGCATAAGTAAGTACACCCCACTGTACTCTCAGTACATTATACATACAGCGTTCAGCATAAGTAAGTACACCCCCCTGTATTCACAGTACGTTATATATACAGCGCTCAGCATAAGTGAGTACACCCCCCTGTATTCTCAGTACGTTATACATACAGCGTTCAGCATAAGTAAGTACACCCCCCCTGTACTCTCAGTACATTATATATACAGCGTTCAGCATAAGTAATTACACCCCCCTGTATTCTCAGTACGTTATATATACAGCATTTAGCATAAGTAAGTACACCCCCCTGTATTCTCAGTACGTTATATATACAGCGTTCAGCATAAGTAAGTACACCCCCTGTACTCTCAGTACATTGCATATACAGCGTACAGCATAAGTAAGTACACCCCCCTGTACTCTCAGTACGTTATATATACAGCGTTCAGCAGAAGTAAGTACACCCCCTGTACTCTCAGTACGTTATATATACAGCGTTCAGCATAAGTAAGTACACCCCCCCTGTACTCTCAGTACGTTATATATACAGCGTTCAGCATAATTACACGCCCCTGTATTCTCAGTACGTTATATATACAGCATTCAGCATAAGTAAGTACACCCCCCTGTATTCTCAGTACTTTATACATACAGAGTTCAGCATAAGTAAGTACACCCCCTGTACTCTCAGTACATTATACATACAGCTCTCAGCGTAAGTAAGTACACCCCCTTGTATTCACAGTACATTATATATACAGCGTTCAGCAGAAGTAAGTACACCCCCCCTGTACTCTCAGTACTTTATATGTACAGCGTTCAGCATAAGTAAGTACACCCCCTGTATTCTCAGTAAGTTATATATACAGCGTTCAGCAGAAGTAAGTACACCTCCCTGTACTCTCAGTACGTTTTATATACAGCGTTCAGCATAAGTAAGTACACCCCCTGTATTCTCAGTACGTTATATATACAGCGTTCAGCAGAAGTAAGTACACCCCCTGTATTCTCAGTACGTTATATATACAGCGTTCAGCATAAGTAAGTACACCCCTCTGTATTCTTAGTACGTTATATATACAGCATAAAGCATAAGTAAGTACACCCCCTGTATTCTCAGTACGTTATATATACAGCGTTCAGCATAAGTAAGTACACCCCCCTGTACTCTCAGTACATTGTATATACAGCGTTCAGCATAAGTAAGTACACCCCCCTGTACTCTCAGTACGTTATATACACAGCGCTCAGCATAAGTAAGTACACCCCCCCTGTACTCTCAGTACGTTATATATACAGCGTTCAGCATAAGTACACCCCCTGTATTCTCAGCACATTAAACATACAGTGTTCAGCATAAGTAAGTACACCCCCCCTGTACTCTCAGTACGTTATATATACAGCGCTCAGCATCAGTAAGTACACCCCCCCTGTACTCTCAGTACGTTATACATACAGCGTTCAGCATAAGTAAGTACACCCCCTTGTATTCTCAGTACGTTATATATACAGCGTTCAGCATAAGTAAGCACACCCCTCTGTATTCTCTGTACGTTATATATACAGCGTTCAGCATAAGTAAGTACACCCCCCTGTACTCTCAGTACATTATATATACAGCGCTCAGCATAAGTAAGTACACCCCCTGTATTCACAGTACGTTATATATACGGCGTTCAGCATAAGTAAGTACACCCCCCTGTACTCTCAGTACGTTATATATACAGCGTTCAGCAGAAGTAAGTACACCCCCTGTACTCTCAGTACGTTATATATACAGCGTTCAGCATAAGTAAGTACACCCCCCCTGTACTCTCAGTACGTTATATATACAGCGTTCAGCATAATTACACGCCCCTGTATTCTCAGTACGTTATATATACAGCATTCAGCATAAGTAAGTACACCCCCCTGTATTCTCAGTACTTTATACATACAGCGTTCAGCATAAGTAAGTACACCCCCTGTACTCTCAGTACATTATACATACAGCTCTCAGCGTAAGTAAGTACACCCCCTTGTATTCACAGTACATTATATATACAGCGTTCAGCAGAAGTAAGTACACCCCCCCTGTACTCTCAGTACTTTATATGTACAGCGTTCAGCATAAGTAAGTACACCCCCTGTATTCTCAGTAAGTTATATATACAGCGTTCAGCAGAAGTAAGTACACCTCCCTGTACTCTCAGTACGTTTTATATACAGCGTTCAGCATAAGTAAGTACACCCCCTGTATTCTCAGTACGTTATATATACAGCGTTCAGCAGAAGTAAGTACACCCCCTGTATTCTCAGTACGTTATATATACAGCGTTCAGCATAAGTAAGTACACCCCTCTGTATTCTTAGTACGTTATATATACAGCATAAAGCATAAGTAAGTACACCCCCTGTATTCTCAGTACGTTATATATACAGCGTTCAGCATAAGTAAGTACACCCCCCTTTACTCTCAGTACATTGTATATACAGCGTTCAGCATAAGTAAGTACACCCCCCTGTACTCTCAGTACGTTATATACACAGCGCTCAGCATAAATAAGTACACCCCCCTGTACTCTCAGTACGTTATATATACAGCGTTCAGCATAAGTACACCCCCCTGTATTCATAGTACGTTATATATAAAGCGTTCAGCATAAGTAAGTACACCCCCTGTATTCTCAGTACGTTATATATACAGCATTTAGCATAAGTAAGTACACCCCACTGTATTCTCAGTACGTTATATATACAGCGTTCAGCATAAGTAAGTACACCCCCCTGTACTCTCAGTACGTTATATATACAGCATTTAGCATAAGTACACCCCACTGTATTCTCAGTACGTTATATATACAGCATTTAGCATAAGTAAGTACACCCCCTGTATTCTCAGTACATTGTATATACAGCGTTCAGCATAAGTAAGTACACCCCCTGTATTCTCAGTACGTTATATATACAGCATTTAGCATAAGTAAGTACACCCCCCTGTATTCATAGTACGTTATATATAAAGCGTTCAGCATAAGTAAGTACACCCCCCTGTATTCTCAGTACGTTATATATACAGCATTTAGCATAAGTAAGTACACCCCACTGTATTCTCAGTACGTTATATATACAGCGTTCAGCATAAGTAAGTACACCCCCCTGTACTCTCAGTACGTTATATATACAGCATTTAGCATAAGTAAGTACACCCCCCTGTATTCTCAGTACGTTATATATACAGCGTTCAGCATAAGTAAGTACACCCCCTGTATTCTCAGTACATTGTATATACAGCGTTCAGCATAAGTAAGTACACCCCCCTGTACTCTCAGTACGTTATATATAGAGCGTTCAGCATAAATAAGTACACCCCCCTGTATTCTCAGCACGTTATATATACAGCGTTCAGCATAAGTCAGTACACCCCCTGTATTTTCAGTACATTATACATACAGTGTTCAGCATAAGTAAGTAAACCCCCCTGTACTCTCAGTACGTTATATATACAGCGTTCAGCATAAGTCAGTACACCCCCCTGTACTCTCAGTACGTTATATATACAGCGTTCAGCATAAGTCAGTACACCCCCCTGTACTCTCAGTACATTATACATACAGCGTTCAGCATAAGTGAGTACACCCCCTGTATTCTCAGTACATTATACATACAGCGTTCAGCATAAGTAAGTACACCCCCTGTATTCTCAGTACATTGTATATACAGCGTTCAGCATAAGTAAGTACACCCCCCTGTACTCTCAGTACGTTATATATAGGGCGTTCAGCATAAGTAAGTACACCCCCCTGTATTCTCAGCACGTTATATATACAGCGTTCAGCATAAGTCAGTACACCCCCCCTGTACTCTCAGTACGTTATATATACAGCGTTCAGCATAAGTAAGTCCACCCCCCTGTACTCTCAGTACGTTATATATACAGCTTTCAGCATAAGTACACCCCCCTGTATTCTCAGTACGTTATATATACAGCGTTCAGCATAAGTAAGTACACCCCCCTGTATTCTCAGTACGTTATATATACAGCGTTCAGCATAAGTAAGTACACCCTCTGTATTCTCAGTACTTTATACATACAGCGTTCAGCATAAGTAAGTACACCCCCCTGTACTCTCAGTATGTTATATATACAGCGTTCAGCATAAGTAAGTACACCCCCTGTATTCTCAGTACTTTATACATACAACGTTCAGCATAAGTAAGTACACCCCCCTGTACTCTCAGTACGTTATATATACAGCGTTCAGCATAAGTAAGTACACCCCCCTGTACTCTCAGTACGTTATATATACAGCGCTCAGCATAAGTAAGTACACCCCCCTGTATTCACAGTACGTTATATATACAGCGTTCAGCATAAGTAAGTACACCCCCCGGACTCTCAGTACGTTATATATACAGCGTTCAGCATAAGTAAGTACACCCCCAGTATTCTTAGTACGTTATATATACAGCGTTCAGCATAAGTAAGTACACCCCCCTGTACTCTCAGTACGTTATATATACAGCGTTCAGCATGAGTAAGTACACCCCCCTGTACTCTCAGTGCATTGTATATACAGCGTTCAGCATAAGTAAGTACACCCCCCTGTACTCTCAGTACGTTATATATAGAGCATTCAGCATAAGTAAGTACACCCCCCTGTATTCTCAGCATGTTATATATATAGCGTTCAGCATAAGTCAGTACACCCCCCTGTACTCTCAGTACATTATACATACAGCGTTCAGCATAAGTGAGTACACCCCCCTGTATTCTCAGTACGTTATATATACAGCGTTCAGCATAAGTGAGTACACCCCCTGTATTCTCAGTACATTATACATACAGTGTTCAGCATAAGTAAGTACACCCCCTCTACTCTCAGTACGTTATATATACAGCGTTCAGCATAAGTAAGTACAACCCCTGTATTCTCAGTTTTTTATATATACAGCGTTCAGCATAAGTAAGTACACCCCCCTGTACTCTCAGTACGTTATATATACAGCGTTCAGCATAAGTAAGTACACCCCCCTGTACTCTCAGTACTTTATACATACAGCGTTCAGCATAAGTACACCCCCTGTACTCTCAGTACATTATACATACAGCTCTCAGCGTAAGTAAGTACACCGCCTTGTATTCACTGTACATTATATATACAGCGCTCAGCATAAGTGAGTACACCCCCCCTGTACTCTCAGTACGTTATATATACAGCATTCAGCATAAGTAAGTACACTCCCCTGTACTCTCAGTACATTATATATACAGCGCTCCGCATAAGTAAGTACACCCCCCTGTACTCTCAGTACGTTATATATACAGCATTCAGCATAAGTAAGTACACTCCCCTGTACTCTCAGTACGTTATATATACAGCGCTCAGCATAAGTAAGTACACCCCCCTGTATTCACAGTACGTTATATATATAGCGTTCAGCATAATTAAGTACACCCCCCTGTACTCTCAGTACGTTATATATACAGCGTTCAGCATAAGTAAGTACACCCCCTGTATTCTCAGTACTTTATACATACAGCGCTCAGCATAAGTAAGTACACCCCCCTGTACTCTCAGTACGTTATATATACAGCGTTCATCATAAGTAAGTACACCCCCTGTATTCTCAGTACGTTATATATACAGCGTTCAGCATAAGTAAGTGCACCCCCCTGTATTCTCAGTACGTTATATATACAGCGTTCAGCATAAGTAAGTACACCCCACTGTACTCTCAGTACGTTATACATACAGCGTTCAGCATAAGTAAGTACACCCCCCTGTATTCACAGTACGTTATATATACAGCGCTCAGCATAAGTGAGTACACCCCCCTGTATTCTCAGTACGTTATACATACAGCGTTCAGCATAAGTAAGTACACCCCCCTGTACTCTCAGTACATTATATATACAGCGTTCAGCATAAGTAATTACACCCCCCTGTATTCTCAGTACGTTATATATACAGCATTTAGCATAAGTAAGTACACCCCCCTGTATTCTCAGTACGTTATATATACAGCGTTCAGCATAAGTAAGTACACCCCCTGTACTCTCAGTACATTGCATATACAGCGTACAGCATAAGTAAGTACACCCCCCTGTACTCTCAGTACGTTATATATAAAGCGTTCAGCATAGTAAGTGCACCCCCCTGTATTCTCAGTACGTTATATATACAGCGTTCAGCATAAGTAAGTACACCCCCTGTATTCTCAGTACTTTATACATACAGCGTTCAGCATAAGTAAGTACACCCCCCTGTACTCTCAGTACGTTATATATACAGCGTTCATCATAAGTAAGTACACCCCCTGTATTCTCAGTACGTTATATATACAGCGTTCAGCATAAGTAAGTGCACCCCCCAGTATTCTCAGTACGTTATATATACAGCGTTCAGCATAAGTAAGTACACCCCCTGTATTCTCAGTACTTTATACATACAGCGTTCAGCATAAGTAAGTACACCCCCCTGTACTCTCAGTACGTTATATATACAGCATTCATCATAAGTAAGTACACCCCCTGTATTCTCAGTACATTATACATACAGTGTTCAGCATAAGTAAGTACACCCCCTGTACTCTCAGTACGTTATATATACAGCGTTCAGCATAAGTAAGTACACCCCCTGTATTCTCAGTAAGTTATATATACAGCGTTCAGCAGAAGTAAGTACACCTCCCTGTACTCTCAGTACGTTTTATATACAGCGTTCAGCATAAGTAAGTACACTCCCCTGTATTCTCAGTACGTTATATATACAGCGTTCAGCATAAGTAAGTGCACCCCCCTGTATTCTCAGTACTTTATACATACAGCGTTCAGCATAAGTAAGTACACCCCCCTGTACTCTCAGTACGTTATATATACAGCGTTCAGCATAAGTAAGTACACCCCCTGTATTCTCAGTACGTTATATATACAGCGTTCAGCATAAGTAAGTACACCCCCCTGTACTCTCAGTACTTTATACATACAGCGTTCAGCATAAGTAAGTACACCCCCTGTACTCTCAGTACATTATACATGCAGCTCTCAGCGTAAGTAAGCACACCCCCTTGTATTCACTGTACATTATATATATACAGCGTTCAGCAGAAGTAAGTACAACCCCCCTGTACTCTCAGTACGTTATATGTACAGCGTTCAGCATAAGTAAGTACACCCCCTGTATTCTCAGTAAGTTATATATACAGCGTTCAGCAGAAGTAAGTACACCTCCCTGTACTCTCAGTACGTTATATATACAGCGCTCAGCATAAGTAAGTATGACTCGCCCCCTGGGCCGTGGGGCACTCGGAACCGGGCAACAGGGAGACGATGGGAGTAGTAGTGGCGACCCGGTCCGTGGCTTAGGGTGGTCAGGCCAGTGGTAGTCCGTTATGTGCTGTTGATAATGTCCGACTACGCCACCCGTGGATTGCGGTTATTTGGTGCCGCCGCTGCATGCAGACCGCTGGGGCTGATGAGGTGTGCAGCTAGGGTAGTGTGACTCCCCACGGGAAGAGTGCAGCCCCAGGGCAGTATAATGGATGGTGGGAGTGATGGTGGTGAGAGTCCCAGTACCGGTAGTGCTGGAGGCGCGAAGGAGCACACAGACAACAGGTTGCAGTCCAGGGTCTTTACTAAAACAGGTAAACTGACCCATAAACAGTCCCGGCTAGGAGGGGACCTGGATGTCTGAGAGCAATTGGGAGATTGGCCCTGGTCAGGGTGAGGGTGTAGGCCTACCGTGCTTTCTGCGCTCCTTCTGGCTATCTCCTCCTTATAGGGTAACAGCCCACGTTTCCGAGCTCTCCGTGTACTCTCGCCTGTATGGCCTGCAACGTGGGTTCCTTTCTGCTCCCGGCCTGGTACGGCTTTCCTGGTCCCTTCTGTTGTGGCAGGGCCTTCAGGCTTCTTAGGCCAAGGAATATACAGTCCCCTGCGGACTGGTTATCTGCTGGAGAATGTGGAATCCTCCCAGCCTCAGACACCAAAGTCTGGTAAATTAAGTCCTTTATCTGCCAAGACAGGCTCACTTCGCCTCTTGTCTCTGGCTTGTGGCTCTCCTCCTGCCACACTTCCTCTTAGGTGCAATACAACTTTCTGTCCCTGCTCTGCTCCGGGACATGTCTCAGTGCTGAGACAGGTCATCCAGTTCTCTCTAACCCTGCCCCCAGTACCAGCTTTAATAGGGGCAGACAGCTCCCCCTACTGGCCTGAGACAGGAGGCATTGCATGCTAATGTTCCCCTGACTAGAGAACCTCCCCCTTGCTCTCAGACACAGCTTTAATATATTTGTGGCATCCAGGCCAGGGTGACACATTCCCCCCTAGTCGAATTTAGTACTCCGGGACTAAACAGTAAACAAAGATAATATACAAGACCATAAAACATTAACAGACAGACGACGCACAGATTGAGTTCTTAAGGTCACAGTGTGGTCTGTGACCGGGTGTCCATATCACCAACACAACAGGGAGCCTTAACCAGGTGGGGGTCTGTCCTACCCCAAGTCCTTTACTGTCTTAGTTCATTCCTGGGTTAGGCTCCGAACGCAGTCCATACAAGGTCCCGGTTATTAAAAGTCCATAACCTTCGAGTCTGTACGGCAACTGTAAGGAACTGAAACACACAATTACTAATCTCGCATGTAACTTGGCAAACAATTCAACATTTGGCAACAGGGTTATTTACAATTTTAGTACGCCCTATATTTTCCAGCGAGCGGGTATCTGCCCCTTTGTGCTCCTGGTTGACCTCCTTAACCCACTGTCTGGTGGTGGACTGACCTGGCTTTCCCCACTAGCGTTAGGGGTACAGCTACCAGCTGGGTGTACAGGTAGGGCAGGCAGCTGTCTGCGGGTCCTTTGGCTTACCACAGGCATGGCAGGCTCGCTGTCAGCAGAGGGTTGACTCTCCTGGGCTGTTGGTACAGGCTCTTCTGCCTCTGGAACCGCTTGCTCTTCTTCACCTTCTGACTCTGGTGTTGGTTGTTGCTGTGCCGGTTGCAGGAAATGCAGGACGGGAACCACTATGGCATCATTTATGCAAGTCCAGAACTGAGGGAACTCTCCGAGAACGGTGCTGATCATTTCTTCCTTGTCCTCTGCGGGTTCAAGGTCACTCTGATCCTCTTCTGCACTACGGAGTTGCTCGGGGCACCTTTTGAGGTGGTCTCTGGAGACGGTACTAGTGGTTTCTCCTCCGTCCTTGGTGATCACGCACACCTTCGGGTTGTCGTGGTCAGACTGCAGTACGGTGTAGGGTTCCCTTTCCCACTGGTCATCCAACTTATGTAGTCTTCTTTTTCGCTTTAGGACTTGCTCACCAGGTTCTAGGGGACCAGCAGGGGCGTGTTGGTTGAAGAGTCTTTCTTGCCTTTCTCTCACCTGGGCCAGGCTCCTCTCCACACTCTCCTGTACCTTCTTGTACTGCAGTTGCCTTTCCGTATCCCAGTCCGCATCCGGGGAGGTGTCCTCAGGTGTTAGGACTCCCATCTCCAGGTCTACGGGCAGCTTACCTGGTCTGGCTCGCATCAGATAAGCCGGGGTGCCGTTGGTAGCGTTCACCGGGATATGATTGTATAAGTCTATCGGGTCCAGCAGTTTTTCTGGCCACAGGCTACGTTCCTCCAGGGGCAACGTCTTCAGGAGATCAATGACTATATTGTTCATCTTCTCACACATCCCGTTGGTTTGTGGGTGGTAAGGCGTTGTACAAATTTTCTTACAGCCATAGAGGTTGCAGAACTCCTGGAAGATTTCAGCCTCGAACGCTGGACCCTGGTCTGTCAAGACCTGTTCCGGATACCCGTGTAGACGGCAGAAGTATTGCTGGAAGGCTCTGGCCGCTGTTTGGGCTGTCAAGTCCTTTACCGGGACCACCACTAGAAAACGGGAATAGTGGTCCACGATTGTCAGGGCATAGATGTATCCTGACCGGCGGGGAGCCAATTTGTCATGGTCCAGAGCTACCAGCTCAAGAGGCTGCGTGGTGACGATGGGCCTCAAGGGTGTCTTCTGGCTGGCACGGTCCTTCCTCCTTAGGTGACAAGGGCCACAGTCTCTGCACCATTTTTCTACAGCTCCACTCATGCCGACCCAAAAGAACCTTCCCCTTAGCAGGAACTCCAGTTTCTTCCAACCGAAGTGCCCCGCTCTGTCATGGTAAGCCCCCAGGACCATAGCTGCATCCTGCCTTGGGACAACGACTTGCCAGGTCAGCTCGTGCGTCCGGTGGTTGACAATCCTTCTGCACAACTTGCCTTCGTAGAGGAACAGCTTGCTCTTCTCTTTCCATAGCTGCTTGGCTTCCTCTGGGGCGTCCGGATCTAAGCGGGCGTCTTCCCGGGTCAGCAGATCTTTCACCAGGCGGACTGCAGGGTCACTATCTTGGGTCTCGGCCCAGCTGTGGTGAGGTAGGGGATTGATCATCACGGCTGTTAGATCCTCCTCCTTCATGCGGTGGGAGTATTGAGCGGCTCCATACCGGTGGAACGCGGGGAGTTCTACCTCCTCCAGCTCTTCTGGGTCTTCGTCATCTTCAGGTAAGTGAGGCATTCTTGATAGGGCGTCCGCGTTGGCATTGGTTTTGCCTGCCCGGTACTTAATCACGAAGTCATAGCTGGAGAGACGGGCCATCCACCGCTGTTCCAGGGCACCCAGTCTTGCATTGTCCAGGTGTGTCAACGGGTTGTTGTCCGTGTACACGGTGAACTTCGCGGAGGCCAGGTAATGCTTGAAGCGTTCCGTCACGGCCCACACCACCGCCAAGAATTCTAGCTTGAAGGAGCTGTAATTCTCCGGGTTCCTCTCGGTGGGCCTCAGCTTCCGGCTGGCGTATGCGATCACCCGTTCTCTGCCCTGTTGGTTTTGGGACAGTACGGCTCCCAGTCCCACATTACTGGCGTCTGTGTGGAGAATGAAAGGCTGGCCATAATCAGGGTGTTAGAACCTTGCTCTTAGGTTTTTTTTCCTTTGCTGGTCACATGACCTTGTTGGCCTATTTAATCCTGCTCCGCCCTTCTGGCTTTGCTGGACTTCATTGTATATCTACTTTCTAGCTAGCCTGTGCTCTGTGTCTTGCTCTGTTAGTTTGCTTGGTCTACTGACCTCAATGTTCTATATATTTTGTTTGTTCGTCTGTCTGCTACTATTTCTGTTAGGAGGTGTCCCATATTCCTCCCAGTCCTTAGCACTTGTAGGGATTCCTTCCCCACATCTATAGGTCTCCGTACAGACTAGCTTAGGACTTTAGCAGGTCTGATCGCAGGATCAGGTCCCCTGTTACATCATAGGGATTAAGCTGAGTTCTATCGTAGGGACAGATCTCCTCTCTTTCCTTAGCTCTGGTAGCAGAACATAACAGTAAGTCCAGCCAGCAAATTCTCTAAGGAAAGATTTTTCTGTTCCATCATGGTGTCGGTTCAGGATTTGGTTCATCGCCTGCAGGGACTCTCTCTGGAGGTGGCCGAGCTCCGTCAGCACGTGAGTAACTGTCCTGGAGCACATTTCTTGGAGCCTAAGGTATGTTTGCCGGATTTATTTTTTGGTGAACACCGAGAATTTTTTTCATTCAAAAATGCTTGCTTATTGTATTTTCGTTTGAGACCTAAGTCCTCTGGGGATGAATCCCAGCGCGTAGGGTTCATAATGTCACTTTTGCGCAAAGAGCCTCAGGAGTGGGCCTTTTCTTTGCAACCTAGTGATACATGCTTCAGATCAGTGGATAGTTTTTTTTCTGCTTTGGGACTATTATATGATGATCCTGACCGTGTCGCATCAGCTGAGACTGAGTTGAGACGTTTAAAACAGGGATCAGGTAATGTGGAAAAATATTGTACTCATTTCCGTCGTTGGTCTACTCAAACAGGGTGGAACGATTCTGCTCTGAAAAGTCTATTTCTTGCTGGGCTCAGTGAAAGGGTTAAAGACCTGCTAATTGCTTATCCTACACCTGAAGATTTGCAACAGGCTATGCAATTAGCTATACGGGTGGATAGGAGACTGCGTGCTAGGGTTAATGAGAGCAAATCCTCTGCTATGTCAGTTTCTGGTTATGAGAATGTGTGTACTAACAGTGGTGAACCGATGGAGATTGGATCGGTGGCACCTCGCTCTCAAGAAAAAGACCGTCGATTTTCTGAAGGCTTGTGTTTCTATTGCGGAAAATCTGGTCATTTGATTAAAGGCTGTGAGCTTCGTATGAAGAAAGAAAAAAAAAATGGTCAGTCACGCCCGTATTGCCTGTTTAAATTCCAAGGGTATATTTTTAGCTGCTTCCACGATTGCTCAGAAAAAATTAATGGAATTTCGGGTGTTTGTTGATTGCGGGTCTACTCTGAATGTAATTGATGGGGGATTCGTGGAAAGACTCAATTTAGAACCTGAACCTTTATCATCCCCCATTGCTGTGGTTTCTGTGGATGGTTCCCCTTTGAAGAATATTACTCTCAAGGTCTGTGAATTTCCTCTCACTATTAATGGTGTTCACCATGAGAAATTGGATTTGGTAGTGTTGAATAACTTGCCTTCTCCAGTAATATTGGGATTGCCCTGGTTAAAATTTCACAATCCTGTACTGGATTGGTCTACCAGTGAAATTAAATCCTGGAGCCATAAATGTTATGACAAGTGTTGTAACGGGCGTATTGCAGCTTTGGATAGGGGAGAATTGCCTGTTCCTATTCAGGATTTTTGGAGAGTTTTTTCTGAGAAGGAATCGCAGGTTTTGCCTCCCCATAGAGACTATGATTGTTCTATTGAATTTGTCTCTGGAGCGACTCTTCCTAAAAGTCGTTTATTTAACCTTACTATTCCTGAGAGGAAGGCTTTGGAGGACTACATACAGACAAGTTTGGCCGCCGGTCACATTAGGCCCTCTAAGTCTCCTGTGGCGGTTGGATTTTTTTTTGTAAAAAAAAAGGACGGCGGTTTACGTCCTTGTCTGGATTTTCGTGAGATTAACAAAATTACTGTACGCAATCCTTACCCACTGCCATTGATTCCTGATCTGTTTAACCAGTTAATGGGGGCCAAGTGGTTCTCTAAAATTGACCTTAAGGGGGCATACAATCTGTTGCGCATGAAGTAGGGTGACGAATGGAAGACTGCTTTTAACACTCCTGTGGGTCATTTTGAGAATCTGGTTATGCCTTTTGGTCTTACTAATGCTCCTGCATTTTTTCAGAATCTGATTAATGACATCCTTAGACCTTTGATCGGCAAAAATGTGGTTGTGTATTTGGATGACATTTTGATTTATTCGCCGGATCTGGAGTCTCATTGGCGGAGCGTGCGTGAGGTATTACAGTTATTAATGGACAATTCGCTTTTTGCTAAGCTGGAGAAATGTGAGTTCGCTGTACAGAGAATTAGTTTTTGGGGCTACATTATCTCCAGCAAAGGTTTTGAGATGGATCCGGTTAAGGTTCAGGCTGTGCAGGAATGGCCTAGGCCTATTGGTTTGAAATCGATACAGAGGTTTTTGGGTTTCGCCAATTACTACAGAAAATTCATAAAAAAATTTTCTAGTATTGTCAAACCTCTGACTGATCTCACCAGGAAAGGTGCTGATGCGGTTCAGTGGTCTTCTGAGGCCATTGAAGCTTTTGTGTATCTCAAGGAGAGGTTCACCTCTGCTCCCATCCTTATGCAGCCTGATGTGACTAGGCCGTTTTTGGTTGAGGTTGATGCTTCCTCTGTGGGGGTTGGCGCAGTATTGTCTCAGGATAACGGGGATGGATTACATCCCTGTGCCTTTTTTTCAAAAAATTTTTCGGAGGCTGAACTGAATTACGATATTGGTAATCGGGAATTATTGGCTATTAAACTCGCATTTGAACACTGGCGCCACTTCTTGGAAGGTGCGGAATTTCCCGTTCAGGTTCTTACGGATCATAAAAATCTGATATATCTTGATGCTGCCAAGCGCCTGAATGCCCGTCAGGCTAGGTGGGCACTGTTTTTCTCGCGGTTTAATTTCTCCGTTACTTACATCCCTGGTACTAAGAATGTTAAGGCGGATGCCTTGTCTCGCAGTTTTTCTCCCATAGTCGGTGCTGAGAAAGAGGAGAACATTTTACAAGAAGGTGTTGTGATAGCTGCTTTGGACACCATTTTGGAAAATGAGATTCTTAAAGCACAGGAGAATGCCCCTTCTAACACTCCTCATGGGAGGTTGTTTGTGCCTGGGACCTTTAGGAGAGATTTGTTTGTTGAGTGTCACGAATCTCGGTTGGCAGGTCATCCCGGAATCTCTGAGACCAAGAGACTGGTGGGTCGCAGTTTTTGGTGGCCTAGATGGCAGAAGGAAGTCATTAAGTGGGTGCGTCAATGTACTATATGTGCTAGATCTAAGTCCTCACATACTCCTGCTGCGGGGTTGCTTTGTCCTTTGGAGGTTCCCAGTGCTCCTTGGACACATTTGGCTATGGACTTTATAACTGACCTTCCCCCCTCTGAGGGTTTTACTGTCATCTGGGTGGTCGTGGACCGTTTTAGCAAGATGTGTCACTTGGTTCCTTTCGTCAAACTGCCCTGCGCTAAAACTCTCGCTAAGGCCTTTGTCAAGGAAATTGTCAGACTTCATGGCGTTCCTACTGACATTGTTTCTGATAGGGGTCCTCAGTTCGTGGCTCGTTTTTGGCGTGCCTTTTGTGATAGGTTGGGAGTTCATTTGTCGTTCTCGTCCGGATATCATCCTGAATCTAATGGCCAGACAGAAAGGAAAAACCAGGATGTTGAGCAGTTCTTGCATTGTTTTGTGGCAGACAATCAAGAGGGGTGGTCTGAGTTTCTGCCACTTGCTGAATTTGCTCTGAACAATCATACATCTTCTTCTGCTGGTTGTTCGCCTTTTTTTTGTTGTTCTGGGAGACATCCGTCGTTTGGGTCGTTCTCCAAGTTGGGATATTCCGTGCCTGAGGAGGAGAATTTTTCCGGTGATTTGGAGAGAGTTTGGACGGATGTGCGTGGTAATCTTCAGGAGGCCAACAGAAAATCTAAAGACTACTTTGATAGGAAACGACAGGAGGTTTTGTTCGCTGTTGGTGACATGGTTTGGTTGTCCTCTAGGAATCTGCGGTTGAGGATTCCTTCTAAGAAATTGGGTCCCAAGTTTGTAGGGCCCTTTAAGGTGCTTCAGGTTGTCAACCAATCTGCTGTTAGGTTGGAGGTTCCTACCTCCTGGAAAATTAATCCGGTATTTCATGTCTCTCTGTTGAAAAAAGCTGTTGTATCGGATTGTGACGCCTCTGCCTCTGTTCCTCCGGTGGTGGAGGACGGGGAATATGAAATTTCTCGCATCCTTAACTCTAGACGGTATAGAGGTAGTTTGCAGTATCTTGTGGCCTGGAAAGGTTTCGGTCCCGAGGATAACTCTTGGGTGAGGTCGGATGATGTTTCCGCGTCCAGACTTATCAGAGCGTTTCACAGGAGATTTCCTGATAAGCCTGGTCCTAGGGGATCCGGAGGATCCTCTTAGAAGGGGGGGTACTGTTAGAACCTTGCTCTTAGGTTTTTTTTCCTTTGCTGGTCACATGACCTTGTTGGCCTATTTAATCCTGCTCCGCCCTTCTGGCTTTGCTGGACTTCATTGTATATCTACTTTCTAGCTAGCCTGTGCTCTGTGTCTTGCTCTGTTAGTTTGCTTGGTCTACTGACCTCAATGTTCTATATATTTTGTTTGTTCGTCTGTCTGCTACTATTTCTGTTAGGAGGTGTCCCATATTCCTCCCAGTCCTTAGTACTTGTAGGGATTCCTTCCCCACATCTATAGGTCTCCGTACAGACTAGCTTAGGACTTTAGCAGGTCTGATCGCAGGATCAGGTCCCCTGTTACATCGTAGGGATTAAGCTGAGTTCTATCGTAGGGACAGATCTCCTCTCTTTCCTTAGCTCTGGTAGCAGAACATAACACAGGGTAGGCCAGGATCTCATCCCCCGTGAGGGCCATCTTTAGCTGGCGGAAGGACTCCTCTTCCGGTTTATCCCACTTGAAGGGTGGCTTTTGACTCCTGGACTTAGACTGTCCGATCAGGAGGTCCTGCATAGGAGCTGCCATCTTAGTGAACCCGGGGATGAACCTTTGGTAGTAGCCTACCAACCCGAGAAACTGTCTCACCTCTTTGATGTTCGAGGGGCTGGGCCAGCTCTTGATTGCCGTGACCTTGTCGAGGTCGGGGGCTACTCCTTCCGCACTTACCACGTGCCCTAGGTACTGGACCTTTGGTTTCAGCAGGTGACACTTCGATGGTTTCACCTTCAGGCCATAGCCTGCCAGGGCTTCGAACACCTCGGCCAGGTGCTTTAGGTGGTCCTCGTAGGTCTTTGAATAGACGATCACGTCATCCAGGTAAAGGAGGACCGTCTCGAAGTTTCGGTGCCCTAGACAGCATTCCATCAGCCGCTGGAAGGTCCCTGGTGCGTTGCAGAGCCCGAAAGGCATGCAGTTGAATTCGCTCAGTCCCATCGGGGTGGTGAAGGCGGTCTTCTCCTTGTCAGCCTCTGCCACAGGAACCTGCCAGTACCCGCTAGTAAGGTCCAAAGTAGAAAAGAAGTTAGCTGATTTTAGTGTGGCTAAAGACTCCTCTATTCTAGGCAACGGATATGCGTATTTGTGGGTGATACGGTTGATTTGTCTATAGTCCACGCACATTCTCATGGTGCCGTCCTTCTTTTTCACCAGAACCAAGGGGGCTGCCCAGGGGCTACAGCTATCTCTAATGACCCCAGCTTCCTTCATTTCTCTTAGCATGCCCTTTGCGTTCTGATAATGTGCAGGGGGTACAGGTCGGTGTCTTTTTTTTATCGGTGGGTGGCTCCCTGTGGGGATGTGGTGTTCTATCCCTTTTACTCTGCCGAAGTCTAGCGGGTGCTTACTAAAGACTCTCTCGTACTCCTGTACCACCCGGTAGACTCCTTGTTTTTGGTGCAGGGGAGTGGAGTCAGCACCCACGTGGAGTTTCTGGCACCAGTCCTCCTTTTGTTTCTGGGAGCCATTACCCTCCACCTGTGGAGATGGAGGCAAGGGTTCCATGGCCCTGATAGCTTTGTGTTCAACAACAAACAGTTTGGCGAGTGTAGCCTACCTGGGTAAGTGTACCTCCCTCTCCCCAATGTTGAGGATGCGGACGGGCACCCTCCCATGATGGACATCAACCACCCCCCGGGCTGTCAAAATGGTGGGCCTGCTGTCTGAGTACACGGGTTCTACCATGACTTGGTAGTCTCTACCTCTCAACATGATTGCAGTCCGACACCAGATCATCATTTCACTTTTGGGAGGCATGGAAATGGGGAATGGGTCACTCAGTCTTACGCTACCGATCTCACCACCAGACAGTTCTACCTGCTGCCGTCTCATCAGGGCTTTTATCTCCTTGTTGAGGACTCTCTGTTGGCTGGAACTAGCATTCACCGCCACCTGTTGTAGAATTACAATTACCTCTGAAAGACAATTTCAATCACGTTAGTACCCACAGTTATTTTAGGGTGACTTTCACGACGGTCAATGTCCACAATAATTACTCCCTGTGCCGGTAGTTCAACTTTACCAATTTTAATGGTCATCTCCTTGAACCCCATCTGCGGCACGGGCAAGCCATTACTGGCGATGATGCTCAAGTTACTGTCTGGATACTGTGTGATATCAGCATCAGTCCAATACTGCTTAAAAAGTACATAAGGGATAGTGGTTACTTGCGACCCAGTATCCAGCAAGGCGCTCATGGGGATACCGTCCAGCACCACAGGTAAAACCGGGCGCCCCCCAACGTACTTATCACGCCAATTATAAGGGCCTGGTGATCTTATGCCTGGGGGTTGGCACTCTGCCCCAGGTTGGACCCGTTTAAATTACAGTACCTGGAAATGTGTCCAGGCTGGTTGCATCGACGGCAAATGGGCAGTCCATCCTCTGCGTAGCGGTCTGTGGGCCTCCCTCGGAATGACGGGATCCTCCTCTGTCGACGCCACGGGACATTCTACGGACTTGAAGCCAACTCGATGGGTCTTGACGGGTCCACTTGCAACACCTGGACGGTCCTGGTCAACGCCGCGACGCTCCTGGTCAGCTCCTGGACTTGGTGGTGCAGGTATTTCGACGGGGCTTGATTCAGGGCCTGTGCATCAGCCCCACGGGGTCCATAGAGGAGGGCGCCGCCGCCTGGTGGTAGGTGAGAGCAGGGCGCCGGGGGTTTATAGCGCCACTGGTTGCAGAATCACGGAGCACCCTTATGGCCCTGTCCTTAAATTGGGCAAAGGTCAGGTCGGGTGTTCTGAAAGAACATGAGGCGCAGTTGGGCCCTGTGGGCGCTAGATAGCAGACCTTCTATGAATTGTTCTGTTAGCAGCTTATCCGTTTCCTGCACACTGCCAGGGTCAGTTTGTTGAATAGCCCTCAAGGCTTCCTGCAGATTTAGGGCATAGTCTCTGATGCTGTCCTGTGCCCGCTGCTTACATCCATAGAACCTCATTTTAATCTCAGCAGAGGTACGTGTGTCAAAGGTACCCCGCAGCCGGGCCAGAATACCCTTCACAGTCCTTTTCTCCTCAGTGGGCCATGATTTTACCTCCCTTTGGGCTGCACCAGTTAACTGCCCTGTTAGTATGCTGACCTTCTGTTCCTCTGTCAGGGGGTAGACTTGGAACAAACTGTACAGCCTTTCCTTAAAGTCAGTTAGGGCATGGGGCTCCACTGAGTACTTGGCAGCCAGGCCGCTCCAGGGATGTAGGGCAGTGAAAAGGGCATCAACGCTGCTGCAGCTGTGTTGGTGGTAGTGGGCGCCTCTGTGTCCGACATCTTCCTCACCCCTAGTTAAGCGTGGCCTACCTTCCGACGATCCTCTTCTGTAGGCCGCGGCTCCGCTGCTGCTGCTCTGGACGAGGACCTTGCGTCGCGTCCTGATGACGTCAGCGTCGCTCTCTCTCCCTTCCAGGACCTTGCGCAGCGTCGGTGCGTGGGGCGGAGCTTCGGGTCTCGTGTGGTTTGGACGTCCACGCCCCTCTTCTTCCCGCGCGGCGTCCTGAAGATGGCGTCCGATGGCGGGAAAACGGCTGAAGATGGCGGGAACCGATGGAAGATGGTGGGAGACGGCTGGAAATGGCAGGAAACGGCTCCGGATGGCGGGAAACCTCTTTTCAGGTAAGTGCAAAGTCTTTTCTAGGCACGCAATACCCGTTTGTGGCGGGTTGGTTACAATCCTGCCGACTACGCCAAAGCTGACTCGCCCCCTGGGCCGTGGGGCACTCGGAACCGGGCAACAGGGAGACGATGGGAGTAGTAGTGGCGACCCGGTCCGTGGCTCAGGGTGGTCAGGCCAGTGGTAGTCCGTTATGTGCTGTTGATAATGTCCGACTACGCCACCCGTGGATTGCGGTTATTAGGTGCCGCCGCTGCATGCAGACCGCTGGGGCTGACGAGGTGTGCAGCTAGGGAAGTGTGACTCCCCACGGGAAGAGTGCAGCCCCAGGGCAGTATAATGGATGGTGGGAGTGATGGTGGTGAGAGTCCCAGTACCGGTAGTGCTGGAGGCGCGAAGGAGCACACAGACAACAGGTTGCAGTCCAGGGTCTTTACTAAAACAGGTAAACTGACCCATAAACAGTCCCGGCTAGGAGGGGACCTGGATGTCTGAGAGCAATTGGGAGATTGGCCCTGGTCAGGGTGAGGGTGTAGGCCTACCGTGCTTTCTGCGCTCCCTCTGGCTAACAGCCCACGTTTCCGAGCTCTCCGTGTACTCTCGCCTGTATGGCCTGCAACGTGGGTTCCTTTCTGCTCCCGGCCTGGTACGGCTTTCCTGGTCCCTTCTGTTGTGGCAGGGCCTTCAGGCTTCTTAGGCCAAGGAATATACAGTCCCCTGCGGACTGGTTATCTGCTGGAGAATGTGGAATCCTCCCAGCCTCAGACACCAAAGTCTGGTAAATTAAGTCCTTTATCTGCCAAGACAGGCTCACTTCGCCTCTTGTCTCTGGCTTGTGGCTCTCCTCCTGCCACACTTCCTCTTAGGTGCAATACAACTTTCTGTCCCTGCTCTGCTCCGGGACACGTCTCAGTGCTGAGACAGGTCATCCAGTTCTCTCTAACCCTGCCCCCAGTACCAGCTTTTATAGGGGCAGCCAGCTCCCCCTACTGGCCTGAGACAGGAGGCATTGCATGCTAATGGTCCCCTGACTAGAGAAACTCCCACTTGCTCTCAGACACAGCTTTAATATATTTGTGACATCCAGGCCAGGGTGACACAAGTACACCCCCCTGTATTCACAGTACGTTATATATACAGCGTTCTGCATAAGTGAGTACACCCCCCTGTACTCTCAGTACGTTATATATACAGCATTCAGCATAAGTCAGTACACCCTCTGTATTCTCAGTACTTTATACATACAGCGCTCAGCATAAGTAAGTACACCCGCTGTATTCTCAGTACGTTATATATACAGCGTTCAGCATAAGTAAGTACATCCCCCTGTACTCTCAGTACGTTATACATACAGCGTTCAGCATAAGTAAGTACATCCCCCTGTATTCTCAGTAAGTTATACATACAGCGTTCAGCATAAGTAAGTACACGCCCCTGTATTCTCAGTACGTTATATATACAGCGTTCAGCATAAGTAAGTACACCCCCTGTATTCTCAGTACTTTATACTTACAGCGTTCAGCATAAGTAAGTACACCCCCCTGTACTCTCAGTACGTTATATATACAGCGCTCAGCATAAGTAAGTACACCCCCCTGCATTCACAGTACATTATATATATAGCGTTCAGCATAAGTGAGTACACCCCCCTATATTCTCAGTACATTATATATACAGCGTTCAGCATAAGTAAGTACACCCCCTGCACTCTCAGTATGTTATATATACAGCGCTCAGCATAAGTAAGTACACCCCCCTGTATTCACAGTACGTTATATATACAGCGTTCAGCATAAGTGAGTACACCCCCCTGTACTCTCAGTACATTATATATACAGCATTCAGCATAAGTCAGTACACCCCCCTGTACTCTCAGTACGTTTTATATACAGCATTCAACATAAGTCAGTACACCCCCCTGTATTCTCAGTACGTTATACATACAGCGTTCAGCATAAGTAAGTACACCCCCCTGTATTCTCAGTACTTTATACATACAGCGTTCAGCATAAGTAAGTACACCCCCCTGTATTCTCAGCAAGTTATATATGCAGCGTTCAGCATAAGTCAGTACACCCCCTGTATTCTCAGTACTTTATACATACAGCGTTCAGCATAAGTAAGTACACCCACCTGTACTCTCAGTACGTTATATATACAGTGTTCAGCATAAGTAAGTACACCCCCTGTATTCTCAGTACTTTATACTTACAGCGTTCAGCATAAGTAAGTACACCCCCCTGTACTCTCAGTACGTTATATATACAGCGCTCAGCATAAGTAAGTACACCCCCCTGCATTCACAGTACATTATATATATAGCGTTCAGCATAAGTGAGTACACCCCCCTATATTCTCAGTACATTATATATACAGCGTTCAGCATAAGTAAGTACACCCCCTGCACTCTCAGTATGTTATATATACAGCGCTCAGCAGAAGTAAGTACACCCCCTGTATTCACAGTACGTTATATATACAGCGTTCAGCATAAGTGAGTACACCCCCCTGTACTCTCAGTACATTATATATACAGCATTCAGCATAAGTCAGTACACCCCCCTGTACTTTCAGTACGTTTTATATACAGCATTCAACATAAGTCAGTACACCCCCCTGTATTCTCAGTACGTTATACATACAGCGTTCAGCATAAGTAAGTACACCCCCCTGTATTCTCAGTACTTTATACATACAGCGTTCAGCATAAGTAAGTACACCCCCCTGTATTCTCAGCAAGTTATATATGCAGCGTTCAGCATAAGTCAGTACACCCCCTGTATTCTCAGTACTTTATACATACAGCGTTCAGCATAAGTAAGTACACCCACCTGTACTCTCAGTACGTTATACATACAGCGTTCAGCATAAGTGAGTACACCCCCCTGTATTCTCAGTACGTTATATATACAGCATTCAACATAAGTGAGTACACCCCCCTGTATTCTCAGTACGTTATACATACAGCGTTCAGCATAAGTAAGTACACCCCCCTGTATTCTCAGTACTTTATACATACAGCGTTCAGCATAAGTAAGTACACCCCCCTGTATTCTCAGCAAGTTATATATGCAGCGTTCAGCATAAGTCAGTACACCCCCTGTATTCTCAGTACTTTATACATACAGCGTTCAGCATAAGTAAGTACACCCACCTGTACTCTCAGTACGTTATATATACAGCGTTCAGCACGAGTGAGTACACCCCCTGTATTCTCAGTACGTTATACATACAGCGTTCAGCATAAGTAAGTACACCCTCCTGTATTCTCAGTACATTATACACAGTGTTCAGCATAAGTAAGTACACCCCCTGTACTCTCAGTATGTTATATATACAGCGCTCAGCATAAGTAAGTACAGCCCCCTGTATTCACAGTACGTTATATATACAGCGTTCAGCATAAGTGAGTACACCCCTTGTATTCTCAGTACGTTATATATACAGCGTTCATCGTAAGTAAGTACACCCCCCTGTACTCTCAGTATGTTATATATACAGCGCTCAGCATAAGTAAGTACACCCCCCTGTATTCACAGTACGTTATATATACAGCGTTCAGCATAAGTGAGTACACCCCCCTGTACTCTCAGTACGTTATATATACAGCGTTCAGCATAAGTCAGTACACCTCTGTATTCTCAGTACGTTATATGGTGGACAGTTTCAAATATTTGGGGGTTTACCTGGATAGCAAGCTAGACTGGAAGTGCCACATGGAGAAGGTCTACAAGAAGGGGATGAGTAGATTGTACTTCCTAAGGAAGTTAAGGTCTTTTAATGTGTGTGGCAAAATGCTTGAGGTGTTCTACCAATCCATTGTGGCTAGTGCCACCTTTGCGGCAATAATTTGCTGGGGTAACAGTGTGCGTGTTGCTGACGCCAACAAGCTCAACAAACTTATAAAGAAGGCTAGCGCGACGGTGGGCCTACAGCTTGGGACTTTTGAAGAGGTGGTAGAGGATAGGATTAAGAAGAAGTGCAGAGCTATAATGGGCAACAACACACACCCGCTTTATGAACTGTTTCGAAACAGAAGAGCACATTCAGCAATCGCCTAATACAACTAAGGTGTAAAAAGGAAAAATACAGGAGATCGTTTGTTCCAACAGCTATGGGGGTGTTTAACAAATGTCTGAAAAGCAATGTCTAAAGTATTCCGAATGTTTTGTTATCATATGTGTCATGTTCGAGATCTGTGTTCTGCTGCTGTGATAACGCAATTTCCTCCGGGATAAATAAAGTATATCTTATCTTATCTTATCTTATCTTATCTTATATATACAGCATTCAGCGTAAGTGAGTACACCCCCCTGTATTCTCACTGTTATATATACAGCGCTCAGCATAAGTGAGTACATCCTCTATATTCTCAGCACATTATATATACAGTACTCAGCGAGAGTACACCCCCTGTATTCTCAGTACATTATATATACAGTGCTCAGCATAAGTGAGTACACCCCCTGTATTCTCAGTACATCTTATATATGCTGGACGGGATGGGTGGCGCCAGCGCAGTGAGGCACCGGAGTCAGCACTTATTCATACCACACTGCAGCGCCATTTTATTGAAGACACTGTATATGCGAATTCGCAGAAGTCTTTAAAACAAATGCGCACGTGCTGACTCCTGCGCCATTAATAAAATTAAAAATGTACCAATAAAAATGCTCGCCACCCGGGCGTATAACGGGTTCAATAGCTGGTAATAATATAAGAATATAACATATGACAATTGTTTGAATACTGTAATGCTTATACAGTCTATTACACACAAGGAATGATACCAATATTAAAATTAATGTAGCACTGTGAATTTTCAGAAGATGAGGCAAACAATAGGTTTGTTTTTTTCTTAGACCAGTATAGGGATTTCCCTATCTATATTCCTACAATTCAGAACATCTGCTACCCGGAACAGGCGAATACGCGGCAGTCACCGGCCGGGACTCCGCTTTCGCCCCGGACCACTGACACCACCTGACATCGCGGGACAATGTACTGTAAGTAGAATCGGGCCACGGCCCCACCGCACACCACAGCCTTACCGTGACTATAATCCATCTCCTCCCAGCAGCACCTGCAGTTCCACTATACACTCCGTACCCTCTAGCAACCTGGCAAAGTACTATCAGCCACAGCCTCCTGCTGAACCACCCTGCTGCCATCCAGACCATATTCTAGGTACTAAAAATATACAATAGTGACTAGTGACCAACCTGTCAGCTCTATTTACCTTTTTGTTGATCTTATTTAGTCCGCTAGACGCCGACCATCTCTAGGTCAGCCAGAGCCACCTGATGCAGCTGTAGCCCCGTACTTTACCTATCTCAGGCTAACAGTATCAGAAACCTCGACCTACTTGAGACATCACTCAGACCAGTCACCATATTCTATACCAGCTACCTGGCAGGTAATTAAAACTTTATATCATAATATAAAGCATCCACTGTGATAAACTTGGTAAAACTGCCAAGACTGACACTACTAATCACTAACTTATCGCTAACTTATTTTTAGAACCAGAGCCTCCTGCTATATGGTAGTCTACTAGACACTGACCTGTCTGGCCCATCCAGAGCCTCCTGGTGCAACCAAAACCAGTTACTGAACCCATCTAAGGGGACAATATTATTAAAATAAACCCTAACTTTTTCTGAATTCCCTCTGGGAGATTCTTTGGACACTTCCTGCCAATTTCCGGCATTACAGGTACCTACTCTATTTAACCCAGGCAATAGCCTGTAATATCGTTACTATATTCCTAATATTATCCTTTTTCCTTCAGAACGATCTAGATTCATTTCCATCCTACTGGCACCACTACCCAAGGAGGTTTGTCCCACCTGCAACAATAACTACGAAGTCTACCTCCTACTCCACCTCCATAGGTACCCCTACTAGACCGACCAGATAATCGTGCATCACTCATTATTCTTCAATTCAGACATCTCCTTTATTGTTCCTCCTAGATCCACTTCCAGAAACAACCCAATTGGATACCCTGCGTACCCTCTACTACCTGCTGATTGCCGCATCAATAGCAGGTAATTTTATAATTTTATAACTGTTGACTCAGTGGGACACTACGAGACAACTATACCCACTAAACTACTACCCTCTCTCCCCTTCTCTTGCTATAGGCACTACGAGAGTCCCTATCCACATTCTACAAGTACCCATCAACAGGCCCAGCCGATCTAACCTACCCGTCGTATCTGAGAAGGAAGATTAATTCCAATCATTAAATTTCTTTATATATTATATATTATTTTTTATGTTTTTATAAAATTAGCCTGGTGCATTTTAAAGAAATTTGTACATTAATCCGGGTGATACATATCACCCTTTTAAAAATATATTTTTTCCCCCACCCTCATATATTTTATATTTGATATTTTATATCTTCTCAATAAAAGCTCTAAGCAAATCAAGTTATCCACCTCTGGTTTTCTTTCTCCAAACCCACTACCATTAGCGCGAATTTACACAAATTATTTTAACCCTACCTCAACTTGGACACCGGTGGTTCCCTGTCCACTAATTCGCTGCTTTGCTAGTGACTAGCCGATAGCGCCTCCTAAACCCACTATATTTTATTATTGCCACTTTTTGCTTCCTTCATGTCTACTTCCATAACTGCTGACGGGTTCTCACTCACTCCAACTGTTGCGGGTAAACAAGTGTAGGTTCTGTGGCCGGAGATCTGTGTGAGAACACTGGCCACGGTGACGGCGGAGGAAGAAGCAGAAGATGCGGTTGATGGGGTGGCGGGTGGTTGACGAGACCCGCTAGTCTGCATTATAGAACAGTGACAAACATATGTTGATCGAGCATGTGCCAGTTCATGCATGTAGTAGTCAAATTATTGCTTTTTTTACTCTACTCTGTAGTTTTTAAGAAAGTTGGCAGATAACATGAGTTGTATAAATTTTTGCGGTCTCAAAAAAGACCCAGAGTAGTCAAGTGCAGACCCGCGAACGCTGCTGGCCACTGACAGAGTTGGGGCTGAGGATGCAGTGCTTGTCGTGGTTGCATAACTCTGTGTCTGTGCTGGAAGCTGCAACATAACCTCCTCGTCTTCCTCCACCTTCTGTGCTGAGATACTCAGCTGCATGCCTCTGGGTTTACACCAAGTGAGATCTACAACCTCATCATCATCCTCTCTGTTCTCCCACTCCTCGCCCTGAGAGTCACTCTCCTCCTCTCCCTGCCCTGACAGCACAGAAAAGTCCGCGTGTGCCTTAAGTATCTGAGTCTCATCAGGATCACCTCCACCCCCAGGGGTTAACGTCTGGTGACGAGGGTTTGGATTCTGCTCGGACCCTACTTCATCCAGCCCTGGATCAAACTGAAAAAAATGTTGGGCATCGCTGCACATGCTTTCCCCATCTTGAGTCTGTGAAGCTTTGGATCAGACCTCTGATGTTCCGGAGTAGAATGTGTGAACAGCTCTGCAGACTCACCCATCTGTGATTCTCCACAGTCAGTTGGGCGGTTGGAGAGTTGTGACGCGGGGGAAAACAAGGGTAATTGGGGTGCCACATCTGAAGACTGTACTGTGTGTGATGTTAAGGTGGAGGAAGAGAAGCAGAGGCCACTTGATACAGCGCTTGCCATCTACTGAAGAACATGTTCTTTCTGGCCCTCATCTACAAAGCGTACGGCTGCCAAAGAAAGGGAGTGGAGTAGCCCGTCCAGTAACAGAAGTTGTCAAAATGCTGCACAATTGCTCACTACAGCAAAACAAACCTACTTCTCATCTCTCAAATCATGCCTGTCTCACAACCCTAAACAGCTATTCAGTACTTTCAATTTCTCCTCCATCCACCAGCTCCCCCTCCCTCTCCTCCCATCTCAGCTGAAGACTTTGCCTCATTCTTCAAGCAGAAAATTGACAATGTAAGGCAAAACTTTTGCTTAAAGTCCCCACAGCGCCTCATAACTGTAGCATCGGTGTCTCTGCCCCCTGCCAGGCAGAGACACCATTCTTCTCACCTCCCCACTCCCCACGCGGCATCCTCCTGTGCTCCTCTTCCTGCTGCTGCCGGCGCGTGCAGCTTCCTGGGCACTGTGCTTAGGGCGCGCGTGCGCTCCCTCTCTCTTAAAGGGGCCGCTGTTAGAACCCTCCTGTTAGTTTTTTTTCTATTTTGCTGGTCACATGACTTTTTGCCTATATAATCCAGCTCCGCCCTCCTGGCCTTGCTGGACTTCAGTGTTACATTTACTCTTAAGCTAGCCAGGTGCCTTGTACTTTACTCTGTAGTTTGCTTGGTCTTTTGACCACTAGTACTTTTTGTTTGCTTGTCTTTGCTCTTCTACAATTTCTGCTAGGAGGTGTCCAACTATATCCCAGTCCTTAGTTCTTGTAGGGACCCCTCCCTTATATCTATAGGTCTGCGTTCAGACTAGCCGAGGACTTAGGTGGGTCTGTTCACAAGGAACAGGTCCCCCACTGCATCGTAGGGAATCAGCTTAGTCCTATTGTAGGGACAGTTTTCCTATCTTTCCTTAGTGCTTGTAGCAGTTCATAACAGTATGTCCAGCCCAAAAATAAAACACTCTAAGGAAAGAAATCCAGATTTCAGCATGGTGTCGGTTCAGGAGTTGGCTCAACGCCTGCAGGGACTGTCTTTGAAGGTGGCCGAGCTCCAGCAACACGTGAGTAGCTGTCCTGGAGCGCATTTTGTCAAACCAAAGGTAGGACTGCCAGATTTTTTTTATGGTAAACGGCAAGATTTTTTTTCCTTTAAAAACGCTTGTTTATTATATTTTCGTTTAAGACCCAGATCCTCGGGGAATGAATCACAGCGCATTGGGTTTATATTGTCACTTTTGCGCAAAGAACCACAGGGATGGGCCTTTTCTCTACAACCTAATAATCCGTGTTTTAGATCTGTGGAAGATTTTTTTTCTGCTATGGGGTTGTTGTATGATGATCCTGATCGAGTCTCATCTGCTGAAACTGAATTAAGACGTTTGAAGCAGGGATCAGGTGATGTGGAAAATTATTGTACATACTTCAGAAGATGGTCGGCTGAAGTGGAATGGAAAGACTCAGCATTAAAATGTTTGTTTCTTGCTGGTCTAGGTGAAAGGGTTAAGGATCTGCTGATTGCCTTCCCAAAACCTGGGACCTTGCAGGAGGCAATGCAATTAGCCATACGTGTGGACAGGAGACTGCGTGCTAGGATTAATGAAGAGAAATCTACTGCTATGGCAGCTCCTAGTTTTCAGAGGGTCTGCTCGGAGGGTGGAGAACCGATGGAGATTGGGGCGATGTCACCCCACTCTCAGGAAAAAGACCGCAGGTTTGCTAAAGGATTGTGTTTTTATTGCGGTAAATCTGACCACTTTATTAAGAACTGTGTTCTTCGCTTGAGCAAAGAAAAAAAAAAGGAGGTCAGTTACGCCCGCATAGCTTGTTTAAACTCAAAATGAGTATTTCTTTCTGGAAGTACCTCATTCCAGGAGGAGTTGATTGAATTTCGGGTATTGGTGGATTGTGGTTCTACACTCAATGTGATTGATGAGGGTTTTTTGGAAAAAATTAAATTAGAATCCAAACTTTTGTCATCTCCTATTTCTGTGGTTGTTGTTGATGGCTCTCCCTTGAAATGTATTACTCACAAGGTTTTTAAATTTCCCCTCACCATTAATGGTATCCACCAAGAGAATTTGGATTTGGCGGTATTAAATAATTTGCCTGCTCCAGTGGTTTTGGGGTTACCTTGGTTAAAATTGCACAATCCTGTACTGGACTGGTCTACCAATGAAATTAAGTCTTGGAGTCCTAAGTGTTATGATAGATGTTGTAACGGTCGCATTGCTGCTGTGGAAAGAGGGGAATTACCTGTACATATTCAGGATTTTTGGAAGTTTTTTTCTGAGGAGGAGTCGCAAGTTTTGCCTCCTCATAGGGACTATGATTGTACTATTGAGTTTGTCCCTGGAGCAACTCTTCCCAAGAGTCGCTTATTTAATCTTACTATCCCTGAGAGAAAGGCCTTGGAGGAATACACACAGACAAGCTTGGCCGCTGGTCACATTAGACCTTCTAAGTCACCAGTGGCTGTTGGATTTTTTTTGTAAAAAAAAAGGACGGCGGTTTAAGTCCATGTCTGGACTTTCGCGAACAAATTACAGTACGTAATTCCTACCCACTGCCATTAATTCCTGACTTGTTCAACCAGTTAGTGGGGGCCAAGTGGTTCTCTAAGATAGATCTCCGGGGGGCATACAATTTGTCACATATGAAGGAAGGTGATGAGTGGAAAACTGCTTTTAACACTCCGGTGGGTCATTTTGAAAATCTGGTTATGCCCTTTGGTCTTACCAACGCACCAGCGTTTTTTCAGAACCTTATTAATGACATCCTAAGACCGCTGATCGGTAAGAATGTGGTGGTGTATTTGGATAACATTTTGATTTATTCGCCGGATCTGGAGTCTCATTGGCAGAGCGTACGTGAGGTATTGCAGTTCTTAAGTGACAATTCACTTTTTGCTAAGCTGGAGAAATGTGAGTTCGCTGTGCAGAGAATTAGTTTTTAGGCTACATTGTCTCCAGCGAAGGCTTTGAGATGGACCCGGTGAAGATTCAGGCTGTGCAGGAATGGCCTAGGCCTATTGGTTTGAAATCGATACAGAGATTTTTGGGTTTCGCCAATTATTACAGAAAATTCATTAAGAATTTTTCTATAATTGTTAAGCCGCTGACTGATCTCACCAGGAAAGGTGCGAATACGGTCCAGTGGACTACTGAGGCCATTGAAGCTTTTGTGTATCTCAAGGAGAGGTTTAGCTCTGCCTCCATCCTTATGCAGCCTGATGAGACCAAGCCTTTTTTGGTCGAGGTTGATGCTTCTTCGGAAGGCGTCGGTGCTGTTTTGTCTCAGGAAAACAAGGATGGAGTACATCCCTGTGCTTTTTTTTCAAAAAAATTTTCTGAGACCGAACTTAATTACGATGTCGGTAATCGGGAATTGCTGGCGATTAAACTCGCGTTTGAACATTGGTGTCATTTCTTGGAAGGTGCTAGATTTCCCATTCAGGTTTTCACTGATCATAAGAATCTGATCTATCTTGATGCTGCCAAACAATTGAATGCCCGTCAGGCTAGGTGGGCACTTTTTTTTTCGCGGTTTAATGTTTCTGTTACTTACATCCCGGGTACCAAGAATGTAAAAGCTGATGCTTTATCTCGCAGTTTTTCTCCCATGGTTGGTACCGAGGAGGAGGAGAGCATTTTACAGGAAGGTGTTGTGATAGCAGCATTGGACTCCGTTTTGGAAGATGGGATTCTGAAAGCCCAGGAGCATGCCCCATCTAACACTCCCCATGGGAGGTTGTTTGTGCCTAGGAACTTTAGGAGAGATTTGTTTGTGGAGTGTCATGAGTCTCGGTTGGCAGGTCATCCAGGAATTTCGGAGACTAAGAGACTTGTAGGTCGCAGTTTTTGGTAGCCTGGGTGGCAGAAAGAAGTCATTAAGTGGGTGCGCAATGTACTGTGTGTGCTAGATCTAAGTCTTCACATGCTCCTGCTGCGGGGTTGCTTTGCCCTCTGGAGGTTCCTAGTGCACCTTGGACGCATCTTGCTATGGATTTTATTACTGACCTTCCTTCCTCTGAGGGTTTCACTGTCATCTGGGTGGTCGTGGACCGTTTTAGCAAGATGTGTCACTTGATTCCCTTCATCAAACTGCCCTGCGCCAAGACACTCGCTAAGGCTTTTGTTAAGGATATTGTCAGGCTCCATGGCGTTCCTACCGACATTGTTTCCGATAGGGGACCTCAGTTCGTGGCTCGTTTTTGGCGTGCCTTTTGTGACAGGTTGGGAGTCCATTTGTCATTTTCATCTGGTTATCATCCTGAGTCTAATGGACAGACAGAAAGAAAGAACCCGGATGTTGAACAGTTTTTGCGTTGTTTTGTGGCTGACAATCAAGAGGGGTGGTCTGAGTTTCTGCCACTGGCGGAATTTGCTCTTAACTACCATACATCCTCTTCTGCTGAGTGTTCTCCTTTTTTTTGTTGTACTGGGAGACATCCGTTGTTTGGGTCATTCTCCAAATTGGTATCAGCTGTGCCGGAGGAGGAGAATTTTTCCGGTGATTTGGAGAGAGTTTGGACTGATGCACGTCGCAACCTTCAAGAGGCTAACAAAAAATTCAAGAGGTACTTTGACAGGAAACGTCAAGAGGTTTTGTTTACTGTTGGTGACATGGTCTGGTTGTCCTCTAGGAATCTGCGGTTGAGGATTCCTTCTAAGAAATTGGGCCCGAAGTCTGTAGGTCCGTTTAAGGTGCTTCAGGTAGTTAACCAATCTGCTGTTAGGTTGGAGGTTCCTACCTCCTGGAAGATTAATCCGGTGTTACATGTTTCCTTATTGAAAAAAGCTGATGTTTCTGATAGGGACGCCACTGTCTCTGTTCCTCCGATGGAGGAAGACTGTGAATATGAAATTTCTCGCATTCTTAATTCTAGATGGCATAGAGGGATATTTCAGTATCTCGTCGCTTGGAAAGGTTTCGGTACCGAGGATAACTCCTGGGTAAGGGCGGATGATGTCTCTGCTCCTAGACTTGTCGGAGCGTTTCACAGGAGGTTTCCTGATAGACCTGGGCTTGGAGGATCCGGAGGATCCTCATAGAAGAGGGGGTACTGTTAAAACCCTCCTGTTAGTTTTTTTTCTATTTTGCTGGTCACATGACTTTTTGCCTATATAATCCAGCTCCGCCCTCCTGGCCTTGCTGGACTTCAGTGTTACATTTACTCTTAAGCTAGTCAGGTGCCTTGTACCTTACTCTGTAGTTTGCTTGGTCTTTTGACCACTAGTACTTTTTGTTTGTTTGTCTTTGCTCTGCTACAATTTCTGCTAGGAGGTGTCCAACTATATCCCAGTCGTTAGTTCTTGTAGGGACCCCTCCCTTATATCTAGAGGTCTGCGTTCAGACTAGCCGAGGACTTAGGTGGGTCTGTTCACAAGGAACAGGTCCCCCGCTGCATCATAGGGAATCAGCTTAGTCCTATTGTAGGGACAGTTTTCCTATCTTTCCTTAGTGCTTGTAGCAGTTCATAACAGCCGCGCGCCGTCCTAAGGACTCCCCGGCCAATAGCCGAGGGTCCTCCCATATATAAGGCGCCTCCTCCAAAATGGAGGTGCCCGAGCAAAAGTTGTTGTACAGTGTTTCTGACCTCTGCTTCAGCCCTCAGGTCCCGCTGCTAGCCTGACTACCAGTCTTGCTCGCCAGCCTGTTTCCTGCCTGTTTCCTGCCTGTTACCTGCCTGTTACCTGCCGTGCCAGCCAGCCCGCTCACCTGGGAGCACTTGCCTGTTACCTGCCTGTTACCTGCGGTGCCTGCCAGCCCGTTCACCTGGGAGCACTTGCCTGTTACCTGCCTGTTACCTGCCGTGCCTGCCAGCCCGCTCACCTGGGAGCACTTGCCTGTTACCTGCCAGTTACCTGCCGTGCCAGCCAGCCCGCTCACCTGGGAGCACTTGCCTGTTACCTGCCTGTTACCTGCGGTGCCTGCCAGCCTGTTCACCTGGGAGCACTTGCCTGTTACCTGCCTGTTACCTGCCGTGCCTGCCAGCCCGCCCACCTGGGAGCACTTGCCTGTTACCTGCCTGTTACCTGCCGTGCCTGCCAGCCCGCTCACCTGGGAGCACTTGCCGTGACCATCTAGAGACTCCTGCCGTCACTTGCCGTGACCACCCGTCAACTATCCAGAGACTTCTGCCTGCCTGTTGTGTCCATCCGCTGTACCGGTCAGTCCCAGTCTGCTGACCCGTGGGAGTCACCTGCTCTCTTACAAGGTCGTCCCCAGAGTAGCACCTGGTCCCTCTGCTCGGTCCCTCCCTGGTCACGGAGTCGTTAGCCGCCGTACGACCAGGGTCGGTCTGAGTTGATACTTAGCCACGCCCCTCTGGGTCCCTCCTTGCACCACGGCCCAGAGGTTCCACCACCCGGTTCAGTAACAGTTTGCTCGGGCCATGGAACCCGGTGGCCCCCAGAACCCCACAATATCCGACCTGCAACAGGAGGTCTTACGTCAGAGGGCTCAACAGGAGTCGGTCCTGTCCTACCTGCGGTCTGTTAACTCTCGCCTAGGTGCATTATCCGATCCGTCTGTGTCCTTCTCTGGTCAGGCAGCGCCTACTTCCGCGGCACCACCAACTACTCCTAGTACGGCGTCCTGCTATGGACCCCGGCTCTCGGCACCTCCACGTTTTTCTGGCAACCCCGCCTTAGCTCGGGGTTTCATAAACCAGTGCACCCTGCACTTTGAACTCTTGGCACATCAGTTCATCTCCGACCGGGCCAAGGTGGCATTCATCATGTCCCATCTCACTGGGGAAGCACTGGCATGGCTAAATCCCCTGTGGGAGAGAGGGGATCCCCTGGTGTCCGACCTATCGTCTTTCCTCGCTGCTTTCCGGAAAGTCTTCGATGAACCAGGACGAAAATCCTCTTCAGCCTCCTCTCTTCTGCGTCTCCGCCAAGAGAGTCTCACTGTGGGCCAATATGCCATACGGTTTCGTACCCTCGCTTCTGAGCTTGCCTGGGATAACGAGGCTCTGGTGTCCGTCTTCTGGGAGGGCCTTTCCAGCCGGATTAAGGATGAGCTAGCCGGTCGGGACATTCCTACCACCCTGGATGACCTGGTGTCACTCGCTACCCGGATTGACATCCGGTTCCAAGAACGCACCAAAGAGACCACCCAGGAGGGAAAATTCCTCCGCGTTGCTCCTACTTTCCAGAGACCCGCCTCTCAACCAGTCACTCCCCGGGCGCACTCGCCCGAACCCATGCAGATCGACCAGACCAAGATGGTCAAATCTCGCCAAGCGTCACGTCGAGCTGAGGGGAGCTGTTTCTATTGTGGCAGTAAAGAGCACCTGATCTGTTCCTGCCCGGAGAGGCCGGGAAACTTCAGTGTCTAGGACCGCTCGGAGAGGTCGTCCTAGGCAAAAGTAAGCCCTCTCCATCCCTGACTTTGTCTGTCTCTATCTCCTGGGGAGAGAACCGTCTCTTTGAAATTGCTCTTCTGGATTCTGGAGCTGCTGGAAAGCTCATTTCCCAGTCCTTGGTAGAGAGATACCGAATTCCCACCAAACCTCTGGCTGAACCATTGTCCGTCGCCTCCGTTGATGGAAGACTCCTTCCGGTGACCATCCAGCTGTTATGTTCTGCTACCAAAGCTAAGGAAAGAGAGGAGATCTGTCCCTACTATGAGACTCAGCTGAATCCCTATGATGTAACAGGGAACCTGATCCTGCGATCAGACCTGCTAAAGTCCTAATCTAGTCTGTACGAAGACCTATAGATGTGGGGAGGGAATCCCTACAAGTACTAAGGACTGGGAGGAATATGGGACACCTCCTAACAGAAATAGTAGCAGACAGACGAACAAACAAAATAGATAGAACATAGAGGTCCGTAGACCAAGCAAACTAACAGAGTTAGATACAGAGCACAGGCTAGCTAGAAAGTAGATATACAATGAAGTCCAGCAAAGCCAGAAGGGCGGAGCAGGACTAAATAGGCCAACAAGGTCATGTGACCAGCAAAGGAAAAAAAACCTAACAGCAAGGTTCTAACAGTACCCCCCCTTCTAAGAGGATCCTCCGGATCCCCTAGGACCAGGCTTATCAGGAAATCTCCTGTGAAACGCTCTGATAAGTCTGGACGCGGAAACATCATCTGACCTCACCCAAGAGTTATCCTCGGGTCCGAAACCTTTCCAGGCCACAAGATACTGCAAACTACCTCTATACCGTCTAGAGTCAAGGATGCGAGAAATTTCATATTCCCCGTCCTCCACCACCGGAGGAACAGAGGCAGAGGCGTCACCATCCGACACAACAGCTTTTTTTAACAGAGAGACATGAAAGACCGGATTAATTCTCCAGGAGGTAGGAACCTCCAACCTAACAGCAGATTGGTTGACAACCTGAAGCACCTTAAAGGGCCCTACAAACTTGGGACCCAATTTCTTAGAAGGAATCCTCAACCGCAGATTCCTAGAGGACAACCAAACCATGTCACCAACAGCGAACAAAACCTCCTGTCGTTTCCTATCAAAGTAGTCTTTAGATTTTCTGTTGGCCTCCTGAAGATTACCACGCACATCCGTCCAAACTCTTTCCAAATCACCGGAAAAATTCTCCTCCTCAGGCACGGCAGATCCCAACTTGGAGAACGACCCAAACGACGGATGTCTCCCAGAACAACAAAAAAAAGGCGAACAACCAGCAGAAGAAGATGTATGATTGTTCAGAGCAAATTCGGCAAGTGGCAGAAACTCAGACCACCCCTCTTGATTGTCTGCCACAAAACAACGCAAGAACTGCTCAACATCCTGGTTTTTCCTTTCTGTCTGGCCATTAGATTCAGGATGATATCCGGACGAAAACGACAAATGAATTCCCAACCTGTCACAAAAGGCACGCCAAAAACGAGCCACGAACTGAGGACCCCTATCAGAAACAATGTCAGTAGGAACGCCATGAAGTCTGACAATTTCCTTGACAAAGGCCTTAGCGAGAGTTTTAGCGCAGGGCAGTTTGACGAAGGGAACCAAGTGACACATCTTGCTAAAGCGGTCCACGACCACCCAGATGACAGTAAAACCCTCAGAGGGGGGAAGGTCAGTTATAAAGTCCATAGCCAAATGTGTCCAAGGAGCACTGGGGACCTCCAAAGGACAAAGCAACCCCGCAGCAGGAGTATGTGAGGACTTAGATCTAGCACATATAGTACATTGGCGCACCCACTTAATGACTTCCTTCTGCCATCCAGGCCACCAAAAACTGCGACCCACCAGTCTCTTGGTCTCAGAGATTCCGGGATGACCTGCCAACCGAGATTCGTGACACTCAACAAACAAATCTCTCCTAAAGGTCTCAGGCACAAACAACCTCCCATGAGGAGTGTTAGATGGGGCATTCTCCTGAGCTTTAAGAATCTCATCTTCCAAAACGGAGTCTAAAGCAGCTATCACAACACCTTCTTGTAAAATGTTTTCCTCTTTCTCAGCACCGACTATGGGAGAAAAACTGCGAGACAAGGCATCCGCCTTAACATTCTTAGTACCAGGGATGTAAGTAACGGAGAAATTAAACCGCGAGAAAAACAGTGCCCACCTAGCCTGACGGGCATTCAGGCGCTTGGCAGCATCAAGATATATCAGATTTTTATGATCCGTAAGAACCTGAACGGGAAATTCCGCACCTTCCAAGAAGTGGCGCCAGTGTTCAAATGCGAGTTTAATAGCCAATAATTCCCGATTACCAATATCGTAATTCAATTCAGTCTCCGAAAATTTTTTTGAAAAAAAGGCACAGGGATGTAATCCATCCCCGTTATCCTGAGACAATACTGCGCCAACCCCCACAGAGGAAGCATCAACCTCAACCAAAAACGGCCTAGTAACATCAGGCTGCATAAGGATGGGAGCAGAGGTGAACCTCTCCTTGAGATACACAAAAGCTTCAATGGCCTCAGAAGACCACTGAACCGCATCAGCACCTTTCCTGGTGAGATCAGTCAGAGGTTTGACAATACTAGAAAAATTTTTTATGAACTTTCTATAGTAATTGGCGAAACCCAAAAACCTCTGTATCGATTTCAAACCAATAGGCCTAGGCCATTCCTGCACAGCCTGAACCTTAACCGGATCCATCTCAAAACCTTTGCTGGAGATAATGTAGCCCAAAAAACTAATTCTCTGTACAGCGAACTCACATTTCTCCAGCTTAGCAAAAAGCGAATTGTCCATTAATAACTGTAATACCTCACGCACGCTCCGCCAATGAGACTCCAGATCTGGCGAATAAATCAAAATGTCATCCAAATACACAACCACATTTACCGATCAAAGGTCTAAGGATGTCATTAATCAGATTCTGAAAAAATGCAGTAGCATTAGTGAGACCAAAAGGCATAACCAGATTCTCAAAATGACCCACAGGAGTGTTAAAAGCAGTCTTCCATTCATCACCCTCCTTCATGCGCAACAGATTGTATGCCCCCTTAAGGTCAATTTTAGAGAACCACTTGGCCCCCAATAACTGGTTAAACAGATCAGGAATCAATGGCAGTGGGTAAGGATTGCGTACCGTAATTTTGTTAATCTCACGAAAATCCAGACAAGGACGTAAACCGCCGTCCTTTTTTTTTACAAAAAAAAATCCAACCGCCACAGGAGACTTAGAGGGCCTAATGTGACCGGCGGCCAAGCTTGTCTGTATGTATTCCTCCAAAGCCTTCCTCTCAGGAATAGTAAGGTTAAATAAACGACTCTTAGGAAGAGTCGCTCCAGGGACAAATTCAATAGAACAATCATAGTCTCTATGGGGAGGCAAAACCTGCGATTCCTTCTCAGAAAAAACTCTCCAAAAATCCTGAATAGGAACAGGCAATTCTCCCCTATCCAAAGCTGCAATACGCCCGTTACAACACTTGTCATAACATTTATGGCTCCAGGATTTAATTTCACTGGTAGACCAATCCAGTACAGGATTGTGAAATTTTAACCAGGGCAAACCCAATATTACTGGAGAAGGCAAGTTATTCAACACTACCAAATCCAATTTCTCATGGTGAACACCATTAATAGTGAGAGGAAATTCACTGACCTTGAGAGTAATATTCTTCAAAGGGGAGCCATCCACAGAAACCACAGCAATGGGGGATGACAAAAGTTCAGGTTTTAAATTGAGTTTTTCCACGAATCCCCCATCAATTACATTCAGTGTAGACCCGCAATCAACAAACACCCGAAATTCCATTAATTTTTCCTGAGCAATCGTGGAAGCAGCTAAAAATATACCCTTGGAATTTAAACAGGCAATACGGGCGTGACTGACCATTTTTTTTTCTTTCTTCATACGAAGCTCACAGCCTTTAATCAAATGACCAGATTTTCCGCAGTAGAAACACAAGCCTTGCGAAAAACGACGGTCTTTTTCTTGAGAGCGAGGTGCCACCGATCCAATCTCCATCGGTTCACCACTGTTAGTACACACATTATCATAACCAGAAACTGACATAGCAGAGGATTTGCTCTCATTAACCCTAGCACGCAGTCTTCTATCCACCCGTATAGCTAATTGCATAGCCTGTTGCAAATCTTCAGGTGTAGGATAAGCAATTAGCAGGTCTTTAACCCTTTCACTGAGCCCAGCAAGAAATAGACTTTTCAGAGCAGAATCGTTCCACCCTGTTTGAGTGGACCAACGACGAAAATGTGTACAATATTTTTCCACATTACCCGATCCTTGTTTTAGACGTCTCAACTCAGTCTCAGCTGATGCGACACGGTCAGGATCATCATATAATAGTCCCAAAGCAGAAAAAAAACTATCCACTGATCTGAAGCATGAATCACTAGGTTGCAAAGAAAAGGCCCACTCCTGAGGCTCTTTGCGCAAAAGTGACATTATGAACCCTACGCGCTGGGATTCATCCCCAGAGGACTTAGGTCTCAAACGAAAATACAATAAGCAAGCATTTTTAAATGAAAAAAATTCTCGGTGTTCACCAAAAAACAAATCCGGCAAACATACCTTAGGCTCCAAGAAATGTGCTCCAGGACAGTTACTCACGTGCTGACGGAGCTCGGCCACCTCCAGAGAGAGTCCCTGCAGGCGATGAGCCAAATCCTGAACCGACACCATGATGGAACAGAAAAATCTTTCCTTAGAGAATTTGCTGGCTGGACTTACTGTTATGTTCTGCTACCAAAGCTAAGGAAAGAGAGGAGATCTGTCCCTACTATGAGACTCAGCTGAATCCCTACGATGTAACAGGGAACCTGATCCTGCGATCAGACCTGCTAAAGTCCTAATCTAGTCTGTACGAAGACCTATAGATGTGGGGAGGGAATCCCTACAAGTACTAAGGACTGGGAGGAATATGGGACACCTCCTAACAGAAATAGTAGCAGACAGACGAACAAACAAAATAGATAGAACATAGAGGTCCGTAGACCAAGCAAACTAACAGAGTTAGATACAGAGCACAGGCTAGCTAGAAAGTAGATATACAATGAAGTCCAGCAAAGCCAGAAGGGCGGAGCAGGACTAAATAGGCCAACAAGGTCATGTGACCAGCAAAGGAAAAAAAACCTAACAGCAAGGTTCTAACACCAGCATGTCTTCGATAAAAAGGAAGCAGAGACACTGCCACCTCATAGGCCATATGATTGCCCGATCGACCTGGTACCTGGCGCCACTCCACCCCGTGGGCGTATTTACCCGTTGTCGGCGGCCGAAACCCGGGCCATGTCTGAGTACATTGAGGAGAATCTGGCTAGGGGATTCATCCAGAAATCTACCTCCCCGGCTGGAGCCAGATTCTTCTTTGTCAAAAAGAAGGATGGTGCGCTATGCCCCTGTATTGATTATAGAGGACTCAATCAGATCACGGTAAAAAACAAATATCCCCTGCCGCTCATCTCCGAGTTGTTTGATCGCCTTAAGAGCACCAGGATCTTTTCAAGCTGGATCTACGTGGAGCGTGTAACCTGGCCCGAATCTGTCAAGGAGATGAGTGGAAGACAGCATTCAATACCCGGGACGGTCACTATGAGTCCCGTGTGATGCCCTTCGGTCTCTGCAATGCTCCCGCTGTCTTCCAAGAATTGGTCAACGACATCTTCCGTGATCTTCTTTACTCTTGCATGGTGGCATACCTGGACGATATCTTGGTCTTCTCTCCGGATCTTCCCACACACTGGAGGGATGTTCGTCAGGTCCTGCTTAGGCTCAGGCAGAACCATCTCTATGCAAAATACGAGAAGTGCCTCTTCAAGCAGACCTCTCTTCCATTACTGGGCTACGTTATCTCCCAGACAGGCCTATGAATGGATCCTGAGAAGCTCTCTGCTGTCCTAAAGTGGCCCAGTCCAGAGGGGTTGAAGGCGATTCAGCGATTCCTGAGCTTCGCCAACTACTATCGTCTCTTCATCCCGCACTTCTCTTCTCGGACAGCTCCCATATCTGCGCTCACCCGTAAGGGAGCAAATCCCAACGAATGGTCACCCGAAGCTGAGGAGGCCTTCCTTTTCTTAAAGCAAGCCTTCTCCTTGGCCCCAGTGCTGCACCGCCCAGATTGCAACAAACAGTTCTACCTGGAGGTTGATGCTTCCTCCTCTGGAGCCGGAGCGGTGCTCACCCAAAAGTCTTCTTCCGGGAGAATGGTAACCTGCGGCTTCTTCTCCAAACTCTACTCCTCGGAGCGCAACTACTCTATAGGAGACCGAGAACTGTTAGCCGTTAAATTGGCGCTGGAGGAGTGGCGTTACCTCCTTGAAGGGGCTCTATACCCGGTGATCATCTATACGGATCACAAAAACCTGGCATATCTCCAGAATGCCCAAAGACTCAACCCGCGCCAGGCCCGGTGGTCTTTGTTCTTTGCCCGCTTCGACTTCGTCCTACACTTCCGCCCGGCGGACAATAATGTCAAAGCCGACGCCTTGTCCCGTTCCTTCTTGTCCTCCGATCAAGAGGAGGAGCCTATGCACATCATCGACCCCTCCAAAGTGATGAATGTGGCCCCCTTGGATCTGACTCGTCTTCCACCCGGTAAGACATTTGTAGCAGTACCGGATCATGTGAAGGTTCTTCGCTGGGGTCATTCATCTAAACTAGCCGGCCATGCCGGCTAAAAGAAGACCTTCTTGCTCATCGCCCGGCATTACTGGTTGCCTACCCTGCGCAAGGATGTGGTAGACTTCGTCTCAGCCTGTTCGTCCTGTGCCCGCAACAGAGTTCCCAGACATCTACCAGCCGGTCATCTCCTGCCTCTTCCCGTACCTGATGCTACGTGGCAACACATTGCTATGGACTTTATCACAGATCTCCCTGTCTCTGCCGGTTATACAGTCATTTGGGTGGTCGCCGACCGCTTTTCAAAAATGGCTCACTTCATCCCTCTGCCTAGTCTCCTGTCTGCATCAGTGCTAGCTAAGGACTTCTTCCTGCACATCTTCCGTCTCCATGGCCTACCCCTCCACATCGTGTCGGATCGAGGGGTTCAGTTCACCTCTCGTTTCTGGCGAGCTACGTGTAAGCTGCTGGATGTCACCCTGGATTTCTCCTCCGCTTATCATCCACAGTCCAATGGTCAAGTGGAGCGGATCAACCAGATCCTTACCAGCTACCTCCGGCACTTTGTTAATGCTCACCATACTGATTGGGTGGATCTCCTGCCATGGGCCGAATTCTCCTACAACAACCATGAGAGCGAATCATCTTCCAAGTCTCCGTTCTTTATAGTTTATGGTCAACATCCCCGGATTCCGTTTCCCGTCTCCGCTTCTGTGGACAACCCTGCCGCAGAGTCTCTGGTCAGCGAATTTTCCACCATTTGGGAGAGTACTAGGTCCGCACGTCTTCAGTCCTCCGAGCGGATGAAGAGACATGCTGACAAGAGACATCTGGATCCGCCTCAATTCCGTCCGGGAAACAAGGTTTGGCTCTCCTCCAAACATGTTCGGCTCAAAATACCCTCCTACAAGTTGGGCCCCCGGTTCATTGGTCCATTTGAAGTCCTTAGGCAAATCAATCCAGTGGCCTACAAGTTAAAACTCCCAGCCACCTTACGGATTCCCCACTGCTTCCACGTATCTCTCATCAAACCAGTTGTCTTTAACTCTTTTTCCAATAATCCAGGTTCTTCCCCTGCTCCGGTTTCTGCTGAGGACGTGTTTGAGGTAGAGAATATTCTGGCCACCAAGAGGGTAAGAGGAAAAACCTTTTTTCTGGTGGATTGGAAGGGGTTTGGCCCAGAGGAGAGAACTTGGGAACCCAGGGAGAACATCCATGCCCCACTTCTCATTGAAAAATTTCTTTCTGGCCTAAAAAAGAGGGGGCGTAAAGGGGGGGGGTACTGTAGCATCGGCGTCTCTGCCCCCTGCCAGGCAGAGACGCCGTCCTTCTCACCTCCCCGCGTGGCGTCCTCCTGCGCTCCTCTTCTTGCTGCTGCCAGCTCGCGCAGCTTCCCCGGCAGTGTGCTTAGGGCGCGCGCTCCCTCTCTCTTAAAGGGGCCGCACGCGCCATCCTAAGGACTCCCCGGCCAACAGCCGAGGGTCCTCCCATATATAAGGCACCTCCTCCAAAATGGAGGTGCCCAAACGAAAGTTGTTGCACAGTGTTTCTGACCTCAGCTTCAGCCCTCAGGTCCCGCTGCTAGCCTGACTACCAGTCTTGCCCACCAGCCTGTTTCCTGCCTGTTTCCTGCCTGTTTCCTGCCTGTTTCCTGCCTGTTTCCTGCCTGTTACCTGCCTGTTACCTGCCTGTTACCTGCTGTGCCAGCCAGCCCACTCACCTGGGAGCACTTGCCTGTTACCTGCCGTGCCTGCCAGCCCGTTCACCTGGGAGCACTTGCCTGTTACCTGCCTGTTACCTGCCGTGCCTGCCAGCCCGCTAACCTGGGAGCACTTGCCTGTTACCTGCCGTGCCTGCCAGCCCGCCCACCTGGGAGCACTTGCCGAGACCATCTAGAGACTCCTGCCGTCACTTGCCGTGACCACCCGTCAACTATCCAGAGACTTCTGCCTGCCTGTTGTGTCTATCCGCTATACCAGTCAGTCCCAGTCTGCTGACCCGTGGGAGTCACCTGCTCTCTTACAAGGTCGTCCCCAGAGTAGCACCTGGTCCCTCTGCTCGGTCCCTCCCTGGTCACGGAGTCGTTAGCCGCCGTACGACCAGGGTCGGTCTGAGTTGATACTTAGTCACGCCCCTCTGGGTCCCTCCTTGCACCGCGGCACAGAGGTTCCACCACCCTGATCCGTAACAATAACTACTCAACTCTCCTCCTCCAAAACCAGCTTCTCCGCTGTCACGGAAGATCATCTTTAGGGCACAGCCCCACTATCAGTATTTGGTCAGTATTCAGTCAGTATTTTGTCACAAGAGTGGGAGACGAAACCAGGAGGGGGTGATAAATACAGAATTGTTGCACTTGTTTCTATTATACTTTTTCTCTGATTGTTCCTCACGTGGTATAGGCTCCCACTCCTGAGAAAAAATATTGAATGAATACTGACCAAATACTGATAGTGAGGCCGTGGCCTTACTCTCCAAATCACATCTCACTGCCTGTGAACTTGACCCAATACTGTCCCACCTCATTCCAAACCTTACCACAGTCTTCATCCCAAGCCTAAACCACCTCTTCAACCTGTCACTGACAACTTGTGTCTTCCCCTCATGATTCAAACATACCTCGATCACACCCATCCTCAAAAAGCCCTCCCTTGACCCATCCTCTGTGTCTCGCTATCACCCCATCTCACTTCTCCCCTATGCCTCCAAACTACTGGAACAACACATCCATTTTTAATTGTCCTCCCACCTCTCCTCCTGCTCCCTCTTTGACCGCTTAAAATCTGGCTTCCGACCGCACCATTCGACTGAAACTGCCCTGACTAAAGTCACCAACGATCTACTTACCGTCAAATCCAAGCGATGCTAGTTTGTCCTCCTCCTCCTGGACCTGGCATCTGCCTTCGACACAGTGGACCTTTCCCTCTTACTACAGACTTTTTGATCTCTTGGCATAACAGACTTGGCCCTTTGTTGGATCTCCTCGTACCTAACAGACAGGACATTCAGTATCTCACACTCACACACCACCTCCTCATCTCGCCCCCTATGTGTCGGTGTCCCCCAAGGTTCAGTTCTAGGACCCCTACTCTTCTCCATCTACACCTTCGGCCAGAGACAGCTCATAGAGTCTCACGGTTTTCAGTATCACCTCTATGCTGAGGACACACAGATTGACCTCTCTGAACCTGATATAACCTCCCTACTAACCAGAATCCCACAATGTGTGTCCGCTATTTCATCTTTCTTCTCTGCTAGATTTCTAAAACTTAACATGGATAAATCAAATCAAATAAAAATGAATTCATCATCTTTCCACCATCTCATTCAAGGCTGCCACTAGAAATTTCAGGGCCCCATACTGGCAAAATTTTTGGGCCCCCTTGAGACTCCGCCCAGGCTCCACACCAGCTCCGCCCCCAATTCTTGAACCTTCCATAGTCCCACCGCCCACTCTTGGAAAACTCCACTTCTGCACCATGTCCTCACCAATCACACATTAACAGTTCACATTGAACACCATATCACATACATAGCCAGCAGCTTTTGTTTTGGCTAAAAGATTTTTTAAGCTGCCATCACAACAAGGAGACTGTTCTGGCTGGGCCCTACTCTACTCTAACATATTAAACATTTTTTAAAATATTTAGTACTTTCTTTAGGTATATTTTTATTTATTTTTCTTTAAAGGAATGTGTCACATACATTTTTTAAAATGACCAATAATATCACATACAAGGGACAAATACCGTCACACCATGGCCAGACCACATATTACCACCACATAGTGACCGAATATTACCACATACAAGGAACAAATACCATCACACCATGACCAGACCACATATTGCCACCATATAGTGACCGAATATTACCACATACAAGGAACAAATGCCATCACACCATGACCAGACCACATATTGCCACCATATAGTGACCGAATAATACCACATACAAGGAACAAATGCCGTCACACCATGACCAGACCACATATTGCCACCATATAGTGACCGAATAATACCACATACAAGGAATAAAGGACTAGACCACATATTACCACCACAGTGACTGAATGATACCACATAAAAGAAACAAATACCTCCTCACCGTGACCAGACCACATATTGCCACCACATAGTGGCCGAATACTACAATACCGAACATTAATAAAAAAGAACAAAATACTAATATTACCATGAGTGCCATTATTCACAGGAGCTCTGTACATAGTATCCAGTGTATAGTGTCAGTGTACAGGTAATACAGTGATCACCAATGATGACATACACAGGGGCTCTGTATATAGTGTCAGTGTACAGATAATACAGAGATCATCAGTGATATTATACCCAGGAGCTCTATATATAGTGTTTGTGTACAGGTAATACAGTGATCACCAGTGACATTATACAAAGGAGCTCTGTACATAGTATATAGTGTATAGTGTCAGTGTACAGATAACACATTGACTTACCAGTGACGTCTCTAGTTGAAGTCCTTCATCTTCGCTTTTCTCCTTCATCCAGCACAGACCACAATCACTTCTTCCAACCAGAACTCATCTCTGCATAAAATAACACACATTTATCTAGAGCACATTCCCCAACTTCTACACTACACAGGTGAATACAGACATGCACCCACCATTAATATATAGTTATTATACAACACACCATTCCAAATATAAATTGTAATCCACCACTGTGCCCCCACTAACTGTAAAAAGCCACTTTCCCCAACTAATAAATATATAAATTAATTAGTGACTTACCAGTGACGTCTCTAGTTGAAGTCCTTCATCTTCGCTTTTCTCCTTCATCCAGCACAGACCGCGATCACTTCTTCCAACCAGAACTCATCTCTGCATTAAATAACACACAGTTATCTAGAGTACATTCCCCAACTTCTACACTACACAGGTGAATACAGACATGCACCCACCATTAATATATATTTATTATACAACACACCATTCCAAATATAAATTGTAATCCACCACTGTGCCCCCACTAACTGTAAAAAGCCACTTTCCCCACCTAATAAATATATAAATTAATTAGAACCTGTACTCTTTCACTCAATTCATTACCAGTCACACTCCTGCATCCTTAACGTTCCCCATTCTCCCGATTCACTATATTTACATGCCCCCCTCCACCCTAATTCATTTTGTCATGTCCTCTCTCTCTCTCCCACCCCCAGTTCATCATTATTTATTCTCCTCACCCCCAATTCATCAGCATTTGTTGCCCCCACCCTCAATTCATTATTATTTGCTCTCCCCCTAAACCGTCAAGTCATCATTTGCTCTTCCCTCCCACACCTTCAATTCATAATTTGCTGTCCCAAGTCTACCACCCCCAAGTTATCATTATTTGAGCTCCCCCACCCAGAATTCATTATTTGCTCTCCCCACCCCCACTTCGCCATTTGCTCTTTCCACCCTCCACTCCCAATCCATCATTAGCTCTCCCCACCTCCACTCTCAGTTCATCATGTGCTCTCCCCACCCCCACTGTCAATTCATCATTAGCTTTCCCTACCCCGACTCCCAATTCATTATTAGCTCTCACTACCCCCACTCCCAATTCATTATTAGCTCTCACTACCCCCACTCCCAATTCGTCATTTGCACTCCCCACCCCCTATTCATTTGTTCTCCCCACCCCCCACTCCCAGTTCATCATGTGCTCTCCCCACCCCCACTCCCAGTTCATCATAAGCTCTCACCATCCACCAATCCCAGTTTCTCATGTGCTCTCCCCACCCCCCACTCCCAGTTCATCATTAGCTCCCCTCCTCCACTTCCAGTTCATCATTAGCTAACACTCTCAGTTCATCATTAGCTCTCCCTCACTCCCAGTTCATCATGTACTGTCCCCCAAGACCATTTAGTTCTATAAAAAAAATAAAGTTTTCATACTTAAGTGTTATACGATCTCTGTAGCTCCACTTCTGACCTGGCAGCATCCTTGCGCTGAATGCCGGAGAGTACGCGATGACGTCATTGCGTACGGCCATCTGCAGTGTGTCACTGAAGGGGAGGAGGGACTCCCCTGGAGCTGCACGGCCGTTCAGTTTTGACAGCCGTGCAGCTCCAAGGTTCCCTGCGTGGAGGAGACGGCGGCGGCATGCAGGCACACAGCAATGGCACACGATACCCCCGGGCCTGGTTAGCAGAAGCCCAAGAGCAAGGGGGCCCCGGACCGGGCCCTGCTCTTTACTGCTGTTCACCGGGCCCCATACAACAGTAAGGGCAGTAATGCCCTGATGGCGGCCCTGATCTTATTCATCCCCCCAACTGAACTATCCATCAAAGTCAATGGCTGCCTACTCTCCCTAGTCCCGCAAGCTTGACTCTGATTTCTCTTTCAAATCACAGATCCAAGCCCTTTCCACTTGCTCTCGACTCCAACTCCAAAATATCTACGGGATCCACACATTCCTCAACCATGAATCTACAAAACCACCAGTGCATGCCATCATTATCTCCCGCCTCGACTACTGCAACCTCCTTTTCTGTGGCCTCCTTTCTACCACTCCTGCCAATCTATCCTAAACTCTGCCGGTGGACTAACTCATCTGTCACCCCACTATTTCCTGGCGTCTCCCCTCTGTCAATCCCTGCGCTGACTCCCCGTTGCCCAGAGACTATATTTGAAAAGCCTAACTTTGGCATACAAAGCCATCAAAAACCTGCCTCCTCCATACATCTGTAACTTAGTCTGCCTGTTCTTACCTGCGCACAACCTCACATCCTTACAAGATCTAATTCTCTACTTCCCTCTTATCTCTTCTTGCCACAATCGCTTACAAGATTTATCCTGTGCATCTCCCCTACTATGGAACACTCTACCCCAACACATCAGACTCTCACCTACTGTGGAAACCTTCAAAAGGAAGCTGAGCACCCACTTCTTCCGACAAACGTACAACCTGCAGTAACCCTTGCTCCACCATGTAGCATACCTGGCGGCGTTCTTGCATGGTGTTCCATCTCTCATCATGCAAGATCGCAAACTTCATCTCCCGCCCAGCTTCCTGGTCTGGCTTCTTTCCTTGTGCTCTGCTCTGCTCCACTTTGGCTGCATAGGGCGACGCCCGCTGAACTTCCTGTTTCTTGTACCTGCTGCGGACGCGCCCCTGTTGCACCTTCAGCCTATTGCTGTCCATCTTTGGGTATTTATACCACCTTCTTCCTCAAGATGGCGCCTGAGCATTGTTTCTTGTCAGTTGGCTTTTTGTCTCTGACATGCCAGGTCCTATCCTGTTTTCCTGCCTGTTTTCCAGTTCTGTGGTCTGTTCTTGTGAACACGCTTCTTGCCTGTTCTTTCGCCTTCTAGGGGCCGTATTCCTAGATCTGCCTGTCTGTGCCTTGCGGTATCTGTTCCCGTCTGAACAGAGTCCCGTTTGTGTCTCTGCCTTGCGGTATCTGTTCCCGTCTGAACAGAGTCCTGTTTGTGTTCCTGCCTTTCGGTATCTGTTCCCGTCTGAACAGAGTCCTGTTTGTGTCTCTGCCTTGCGGTATCTGTTCCCGTCTGAACAGAGTCCTGTTTGTGTTCCTGCCTTTCGGTATCTGTTCCCGTCTGAACAGAGTCCTGTTTGTGTCTCTGCCTTGCGGTATCTGTTCCCGTCTGAACAGAGTCCTGTTTGTGTTCCTGCCTTGCGGTATCTGTTCCCGTCTGAACAGAGTCCTGTTTGTGTTCCTGCCTTGCGGTATCTGTTCCCGTCTGAACAGAGTCCTGTTTGTGTTCCTGCCTTGCTGTCTCTGTTCCCATTCCTCTGTTCCCTGTTGTCTGTGCCTCGTTTCTACTTTAACCTTGTCTCCCTTTTCCCTCTATGTCTGTTTTCTGCGTCTTTCTGCAGAGTCTGAACCCGCTCCTAAATTCCTTCTCGTCGTCTCTGTACCTCTGTTGTGAATTTAGTGTACGCTCGCTACTTCTATGTAAGTACTGTGCGTGCTTCTGGTTCTGCCTTTCCTTCTCCGTCTGTTCTTTGTGAACAGAGTCCTATCCCCTTGCCTTGTTTACCGCTCTGCGGTGTCCGCTCTGCTCCTGCTTAGCTTGCCGCTCTTGCGGTTTCTGCTCTGCTCCTGCCTTGTTTACCGCTCTGCGGTGTCCGCTCTGCTCCTGCTTAGCTTGCCGCTCTTGCGGTTTCCGCTCTGCTCCTGCCTTGTTTACCGCTCTGCGGTGTCTGCTCTGCTCCTGCTTAGCTTGCCGCTCTTGCGGTTTCTACTCTGCTCTTGCCTTGTTTACCGCTCTGCGGTGTCCGCTCTGCTCCTGCTTAGCTTGCCGCTCTTGCGGTTTCTGCTCTGCTCCTGCCTTGTTTACCGCTCTGCGGTGTCCGCTCTGCTCCTGCTTAGCTTGCCGCTTTTGCGGTTTTCACTCTGCTCTTGCCTTGCTTGCCGCTCCTGCGGTTTCTGCTCTGCTCCTGCCTTGTTTACCGCTCTGCGGTGTCCGCTCTGCTCCTGCTTAGCTTGCCGCTCTTGCGGTTTTCACTCTGCTCTTGCCTTGCTTGCCGCTCCTGCGGTTTCTGCTCTGCTCTTATCTTGCTTACTGCTTCTGCGGTTTCCGCCCTGCCCTGCTTGTGCTCGCTGCTCCTGCAGCCCCGTCCTGCTCTGTTCTTGCCCACCACTTCGGGCGTTCCCTCTCTGCTGTGGTTGTCTACCGCATCTGCGGTTCTGTGACCCAGTCTGTACTGGGTCTTAACCTCTCTGTGCTCCAGCCCGTCCTTTCGGCCAGTACCTCCCTGCCTGCATACTCGCCTGTATCCACCCATATGCATACCTGCCGTGTTTGCTTACATCCACCAGTCTGTGCCAGCCTAACCTGCCTGTTCCAGTAATCCCAGTGTGGGTCAACCCCCGTGTCCGGAGTTTGACCTGGAGTAGCACCTGGTCCCTCTGCCCGGTTTCTCCCTGGTGCACTGGCGTCGTATGCCGTCGTGCCACCTTGGTCGGATCGGCCAGATACTTAGTCACGCCCCTCCAGGCACTCTCCGGTCCATGGTCCAGTGGAACCACAACACCCGCACACGCCAGTCAGTCCGGGCGTGTGCATAACAGCATGCTCAGGCCATGGTTCCCGTTGAGCCCCACGGCCTTCGCTCTCTGAGACGTTTTCCAGCTAATACGTGCATTAAAAATAAATAAATAATTTTTTTTTTTCTCTAGCTGAGTTCCAGGCTAATTTCGCACCCGTCCAGATGGAGCTTTCTGCACCCGTTCCTGCGGATCCGCCCCAGTACTATGGGGATCCAAAACAAAGTCGTGCATTTATGGAGCAATGCATGCTGCACTTCAAGTTCTACCCTCTTTCTTTTCCTTCTGATTGGTCTAAAGTGGCATTTATAATTGACTACCTAGCGGGGGATGCCTTGAAGTGGGTCACCCCCCTATGGGAAGCTTGGGATCCTATCGTCCTTGACCTGCAGGCCTTCCTGGTGGCCTTCCTAATGGTCTTCGATGACCCCAACCCTGGAGTCCCTGCTGAAGCTGCACCTGCTCCCGCGGATCCACTATGGTACTACGGGGATCCAAAACAATGCCGTGCGTTTGTGTGGCAATGCTTGCTGCAGTTCCGGTTCTATGCTAATGCTTATTCTTCTGATCGGGTTAAGGTGGGATTTATAATGTCCAACCTAGCGGGTGATGCCTTGGAATGGATCAACCCCCTATGGGAAGCACAGGATCCTATCGTTCTTGACCTACAGGCCTTCCTGGTGGCCTTCCTTTTGGCTTTCGATGATCCTAACCCTGAAGCCCCTGCTGAAGCTTCACTTCCCTGTATCCCGGAGCAGCCCCGACGGGTAATGTGCATAGGTAGCGCACAAGTTCTCCTGCCCGAAAAGACTGTTGCTTGCCCTGAATCCACTCAGGAAGACTACACTCTCCGGAATACTGCTCCCAACCTCAAGAGGCAGTCCAGACGTGCTAGACGCAGAGGCAAGCCGTCACGCCAGGGTCTGTCCTCCCTGAGACCCCCTGACCCCAACCTTGAAGTCCCTACTGAAGCTTCATCTTCCTGTATCCCGGAGAAGCCCCAGCGGGTGATGTGCGTGGGTGGTGCACCAGTTCTCCAGCCAGAAGAGACTGCTACCCATCCAGAGTCCACACAGGAGAGCTTCCTGCACCTGGCATCAGATTCTACACCCACTTTAACCAGTGTGCATGTCCAAGGATGCTCCGAAGCTGTGTTTACCTCCGAGTCTGTATACCTCTACTACCTGGCGGAGGACCCCTTGTTGCCTCCTGAATCCTCCGGGATACCACTCGATGACAATTGGAGAGAGACTTCCCTAAACCCGGTACCCGATACTTCGTCCGCTCAGTCCTGTGGGCCTGACAATGGGTGCCTCAAAGTGGTAGTTACTCCCGAGTCTCTACACCCCTCTGACCAGGCGGAGGACCTCCAGTTGTCTCCAGAACCCTTCGGGGTGCTACCTGGTAGCGAAAGGACAGAGACTCTCCTATTCTCTGTACCTGATACCTCGCCCGCTTCTTCCAGTGAGTCCGACCTAGTGTACTCCGAAGCAGAGGTTACCCCCGAGTCTCTACACCCCTCCGACCAGGCGGAGGACCTCCAGTCGTCTCCTGAACCCTTCGGGGTGCTACCTGATAGCGAATGGACTGAGATTCTCCTTTACTCGGTACCTGATACCTCGCCCGCTTCTTCCCGTGAGTCCTACCTAGTGTACTCCGAAGCAGAGGTTACCCCCGAGTTTCTACACCCCTCCGACCAGGCGGAGGACCTCCAGTCGTCTCCTGAACCCTCCGGGGTGCTACCTGATAGCGAATGGACAGAGACTCTCCTTTACTCGGTACCTGATACCTCGCCCGCTTCTTCCAGTGAGTCTGACCTTGTGTACTCCGAAGCAGAGGTTACCCTCGAGTCTCGGTATCCCTCCAACCTGGCGGAGGACCCCCAGTTGTTTCCTGAATCCTCCGGGGTACCACCACATAACAAAGAGGCAGTGTCTTCTCTACACCTTGTACCTGATACTTTGCCCATTTCATCCTGTGAGCTTGACAAGATGTACCCCGAAGCAGAGGCTACCCCCGAGTCTCTGCACCCCTCCAACCCGGCAGAAGACCTCCAGTTGTCTCCTGAACTTTTTGGGGTGCTGCCTAAAAATAAATGTAGAGAGACTTTTTTGTGTGCTGTTTCTGGTACTTCACCCGTTTCATCTGTTGCTGAAGATGGCTGGATGGGAAGTCGCATCCTAGCCATCCAGATTATGAGACCAGTTTTGTCTCCTCCTGTGGACAATAGAAGTAATCTCCTTGAAGAGAGGGATTGGCCCCCAAATTCCCTGCGGAAGATCCTTGCAGGCCTGAAGAAGAGGGGGCGTAAGGGGGGGGTACTGTAGCATACCTGGCGGCGTTCTTGCATGGTGTTCCATCTCTCATCATGCAAGATCGCAAACTTCATCTCCCGCCCAGCTTCCTGGTCTGGCTTCTTTCCTTGTGCTCTGCTCTGCTCCACTTTGGCTGCATAGGGCGACGCCCGCTGAACTTCCTGTTTCTTGTACCTGCTGCGGACGCGCCCCTGTTGCACCTTCAGCCTATTGCTGTCCATCTTTGGGTATTTATACCACCTTCTTCCTCAAGTTGGCGCCTGAGCATTGTTTCTTGTCAGTTGGCTTTTTGTCTCTGACATGCCAGGTCCTATCCTGTTTTCCTGCCTGTTTTCCAGTTCTGTGTCTGAACTGTGGTCTGTTCTTGTGAACACGCTTCTTGCCTGTTCTTTCGCCTTCTAGGGGCCGTATTCCTAGATCTGCCTGTCTGTGCCTTGCGGTATCTGTTCCCGTCTGAACAGAGTCCTGTTTGTGTCTCTGCCTTGCGGTATCTGTTCCCGTCTGAACAGAGTCCTGTTTGTGTTCCTGCCTTTCGGTATCTGTTCCCGTCTGAACAGAGTCCTGTTTGTGTCTCTGCCTTGCGGTATCTGTTCCCGTCTGAACAGAGTCCTGTTTGTGTTCCTGCCTTTCGGTATCTGTTCCCGTCTGAACAGAGTCCTGTTTGTGTCTCTGCCTTGCGGTATCTGTTCCCGTCTGAACAGAGTCCTGTTTGTGTTCCTGCCTTGTGGTATCTGTTCCCGTCTGAACAGAGTCCTGTTTGTGTTCCTGCCTTGCGGTATCTGTTCCCGTCTGAACAGAGTCCTGTTTGTGTTCCTGCCTTGCTGTCTCTCTTCCCGTTCCTCTGTTCCCTGTTGTCTGTGCCTCGTTTCTACTTTAACCTTGTCTCCCTTTTCCCTCTATGTCTGTTTTCTGCGTCTTTCTGCAGAGTCTGAACCCGCACCTAAATTCCTTCTCGTCGTCTCTGTACCTCTGTTGTGAATTTAGTGTACGCTCGCTACTTCTATGTAAGTACTGTGCGTGCTTCTGGTTCTGCCTTTCCTTCTCCGTCTGTTCTTTGTGAACAGAGTCCTATCCCCTTGCCTTGTTTACCGCTCTGCGGTGTCCGCTCTGCTCCTGCTTAGCTTGCCGCTCTTGCGGTTTCTGCTCTGCTCCTGCCTTGTTTACCGCTCTGCGGTGTCCGCTCTGCTCCTGCTTAGCTTGCCGCTCTTGCGGTTTCTACTCTGCTCCTGCCTTGTTTACCGCTCTGCGGTGTCCGCTCTGCTCCTGCTTAGCTTGCCGCTCTTGCGGTTTTCACTCTGCTCTTGCCTTGCTTGCCGCTCCTGCGGTTTCTGCTCTGCTCTTATCTTGCTTACTGCTTCTGCGGTTTCCGCCCTGCCCTGCTTGTGCTCGCTGCTCCTGCAGCCCCGTCCTGCTCTGTTCTTGCCCACCGCTTCGGGCGTTCCCTCTCTGCTGTGGTTGTCTACCGCATCTGCGGTTCTGTGACCCAGTCTGTACTGGGTCTTAACCTCTCTGTGCTCCAGCCCGTCCTTTCGGCCAGTACCTCCCTGCCTGCATACTCGCCTGTATCCACCCATCTGCATACCTGCCGTGTTTGCTTACATCCACCAGTCTGTGCCAGCCTAACCTGCCTGTTCCAGTAATCCCAGTGTGGGTCAACCCCCGTGTCCGGAGTTTGACCTGGAGTAGCACCTGGTCCCTCTGCCCGGTTTCTCCCTGGTGCACTGGCATCGTATGCCGTCGTGCCACCTTGGTCGGATCGGCCAGATACTTAGTCACGCCCCTCCAGGCATTCTCCGGTCCATGGTTCAGTGGAACCACAACACCCGCACACGCCAGTCAGTCCGGGCGTGTGCATAACACACCATACTGCTGCACGACCAGCTGTACCCTCACCTACTGTATCCTCACCCATCTCTTGTAGATTGTTTTTACGCCCTCGTGGGCAGGGTCCTGTCTCTTCTTGTACCAGTCGGTGACTCCTTTTCACATGTAAAGTGCCATGGAATAAATGGCACTAAAATAATAAATAATAATAATTATACTACTTGTACTCTGGGTCAATTGATGCCACTTTCCTGGTGTCTGCCCCTAATTTGATCTGTTTTGGCAGTTTTTAGGCCCGTTTGAAGGTGTTGTGTATGCGTTTGGTTTTGCCTCCCATTGAATCCAATGGTGTTCGGTGAATATTGCAAATATTGTAATCTGAACCGAACATTGAAATATTCGCTCATCTCTAGTGCCTATACGATCGCTGCCGAGAGCTCAGTATAAATAGTATCTATAAAAACGTCAACTTCTTCTCAAAAAACAAGCCCTCACATGATTCTGTCAGCAGAAATATAGAAAAATTATAGGTCTCAAAATATGGCGATGCAAAAACATTTTTTTGCAAAAAAGTGTCTTTTAGTATATGATAGCAGACTAACATAAAAACCTGACATAAATCTGGTATCCCTGTAATTGCACCGACTCGAAGAATAAAGTCGTGTAATCTTAAACCGCACGAGCAACGGCGTAAAAAATTAAAAAAAGCAAGTCTTGATCTGATGTTCATGTGTTCATTCTGCCTCCCAAAGATCGCAGTAAGGACGTGATTCAGGTGGAACCCATGACGGAAGATTCCCTATAATGAGGCAGATGAAGGCACCGTGGACGCCGTCTGTCCTATGATCCGGGGGTGTCCGTCTTTTTAAGCGTGCATAAAAGGGCGGTCGGCCAAAGTTTTGAGCACCTCTGAAAAGCAGGACAAAGGCCAGATTGAGTCCAGAGTAACTCTGCTGCCTCATTATAGTGAATGGATCCCTGGCGGGTTTCATCTGAATCACGCAATTCGGCCATTTAGATGAAAACCCCAATGTAAGTGTTCAGCATAGAGCACAGGATAAATGTGATCCAAAATGCTATGTAAAATGTTCCCAATAAAAGCTTCAACTTAGTCCACAAGAAAAGCAAGTCCCCACTCAGGTCCATCATCTGTTAACAGAAATATAGGGACTTCCACGTTACTGGTAGCACAAAGGCTCTGGAAAAGCAAATTGGCTCCTCGCCCCCACCCAAAAGAAATCCAGCGAATTCTCCACTCCCAAATCCAAATGCCTCCCTCCCTCCTGAGCCCCACAGTGTGTCTAAGGCTGTGTGCCCACGATGCGTTTTTTAAGCGTTTCCGCAGGGTCAATTCCACTGTGGAAATGCATAAAAAATGCTTGGTAGAAGGTCTGCAATGTTCCGCAATGATAATCCGCATGTGCTATGCACATGCTGCGGAAATTTCCGCTGCGGATTATCATTGTGGAAAAATACGCAGCACTACCAATTATTTTTCAGAATCGCGGCGTTTTCGCCGCCATTGACTTGCATTGGACCGTATGACTTCCGCCTCACTACATGAGCACTTGCGGATTTCAAGCGGTTCAATGTGCGGATGGTACCCGGGTTTGGAGAAGAGGAGACTCTCATCCAAACCCGGGTACTATAGTACCTGTAAAAAAAAAGAATAAAGTAAAAAATATACATTATACTCACCTTCTGATGGTGTGACACCCCAGGGGTCTGGTTGCCACAGTAATGCACTTAAGCATGCAACACCTCCTGCCCAGTCCTGGGAGGGGAGGAATCTGCCCTTATAAACTGGGTCTGGGGCGGGGTTAGGGAGAACAAGCAGACACAGGGAGAGAAACAGCAGGAGCTCTGTAGGAGCAGGAGCTGAGTGCCAGGGACTGGAAGCAGAGATATTGCTCGTCCTGGCTGAAGAGACTACTACCGGACAACGGAGTCCAAGGCTGTGGGGACGTATATTCATCCAGCAGCAGAAACCAGCCGGCAGGGGATTCCTTGTCCTCTGGCCATAGAAGCCCGGAGGCTCAGTCACAAGGAAGGGACCAGCACCGCCATCGAGGAGCGGAGGCTATCAGAAGGCCCCAAGTCACCAGCCATACGGGTGAGCACCACACGGTATACTCAGGGACGTGGGCTACTTCCACTTGCTTACAGCAAGGTAGCCAGGAAGAGTGCAGATAGACGGGGAGGCCTACAACACCACCTGGAAAGGGGAACTCCTGTTTGTTCACAGACTGACCAGGCCCCTTATGCTAGCCAGTACTCCCGGGAGGGTCTGCCTTATTGTCGCCAGTAAAGACCCTGAACTGCACTGCAAAGACTCTGAGTCGTTCCTGCTTTCTCACCGCATACAGCACTACTAGTACTGGGACGCCCGTGCACCATCACTCCCATCATCCACATTCCCTGCCCTGAGGCTATACTCTTCCTGTGGGGAGTTATCCCATCTTTTGCTGCGCACACCACACCAGCACCAGCGGACTGCCTCGCAGCGGCGCTACACCCTGACCGCAATCCACGGGTGGCGTAGTCGGACACTAACCCCTAAAACCCCCACAAAAGACCGCCATTGGCCTGACCACCCTGAGCCACGGGACCGGGTCGCCGCCACGGAGACTACAACCCCAGAAGCCCGGTTCCGGGTGCCCCTCGGCCCAGGGGGCGAGTCAGCTTTGGCGTAGTCAGAAGGATTTCGTGCCCGCAACCACCGGGTACTGCGCGCCTTCAAAAGACTGTCATACCTGCCGTGGTGAAGGTCCCCGCCATCCGGAGCCGTTCCCCGCCATCTTCAGTCGGTTCCCGCCATCTTCAGTCGGTTCCCGCCATCTTCAGCCGTTTTCCCGCCATCTGCAGTCGTTTTCCCGCCATCGGAAGCCATCTTCAGGACGCTGCGCGGGAAGAAGAGGGGCGTGGACACCGAAAGCGCGCGAGACCTGAAGCTCCACCCTACGCACCGACGCTGCGCAAGGTCCTGGAAGGGAGAGGGAGCGACATTGACGTCACCAGAGCGCGACGCAAGGTCCTCCACCCTGGCGATCGTCTGCGGAGCCACGGCCTACGGAGAAGAAGCAACAGAAGGTAGGCCACACTTAACTAGGGGGGAGGAAGATGACAGACATGGAGGGACCCTCTACCACCAGCGCGGCCGCTGCCGCAGTAATGCCATTCACGATGCCCTATATTCCCTAAGCGACTTTAAAGAGAGACTGTACAGCCTGTTTAAAGTACACCCCCTGACAGAGGGACAAAAAGTGAGCATATTGGTAGGCCAGCTAACCGGGGCAGCCCAACGTGAAGTAAAGTCCTGGTCAGTCAGGGACAAGGAGACCGTGAAGGAGATCTTAGCCCGTCTGAGGGACACTTTTGATACCCGCACCTCAGCAGAGATCAAAATGAAATTTTATGGGTGCAAGCAGCGGGACCAAGACAGTATAAGAGACTATGCTTTGAATTTGCAAGAGGCCCTGGGAGCCATTAAACAGGCAGACCCTGACAGTGTGCGGAATGCAGATGAACTGTTAACTGAACAATTCATTGAGGGCCTGCTGTCCAACGCCCACCGAACCCAGTTACGTGCAATGGCCTTGCAGAACCCTGGTTTAGACTTTGCAAAGTTCAAAGACAGGGCCATCCGGGTGCTCCGAGAACCGGCACCGGGTAGCGCTGTAACCCACCGGCGCCCTGCTATTACCTATCACCAGGAGGCGGCGCCCTTGTCTACAGAGTCTGTAGGAGCTGGTGCACAGGCTTTGGATAACAACCCGGCTACAGACCTGCACCATCAGGTCCAAGAGTTAACCAAAATCGTAGCCGCGCTAACCAGAACTGTGCAGTCCTTACAGGTCTCTCCTCCAGGAAAGATCCAGCTGGCATCCGGACCGGAGGACGTCCCGTGGCGCCGACAGAGGAGGATCCCAACGTCCAGAGGAAGACCCAGCGACAGATACAACGAGGATGGACAACCCATCTGCCGCCGCTGCAATCAACCCGGACACATGGCAAGGTACTGTCATTTAAACGGGCACAACCTGGGGTAGAAGGCCAACCCCCAGGTATAAGATCATCAGGCCCATCGAACTGGCGTGATAAATACGTAGGGGGACGTCCGGTCTTGCCTGTGGTACTGGATGGCATTCCTATGAGTGCCCTATTGGACACTGGGTCACAGGTGACTACCATCCCCTACGTGCTCTTTAAGCGGTACTGGAATGACTCGGACATAACCCGCTACCCAGATGACGACCTGAGTATCATCGCCAGCAATGGTCAGCCCGTGCCGCAGGTGGGATTCAAAGAGGTTACCATTAAGATCGGTAAAGTCGAACTGGCGGCACAAGGACTAATTATTGTGGACATAGACCGTCATTAGAGTCACCCTAAAATCACCTTGGGGACTAACGTGATTGAAAATTGTCTTGCAGAGGTGATTCTCATTTTACAGCAGGTTGCCAAGAACGCCAGTTCCAGCCAGCAGCGTGTTCTCCAAAAAGAGATCCGGGCACTGATGAAGCGGCAACAAGTGGAAAAATCCGGTGGTGAGATAGGTAGCGTGAGAATGTGTGACCCGTTCCCTATTGCCATGCCCTCGAAAAGTGAGATGATGATCTGGTGCCGGGCAGCTATTGGTCTGAGAGGTAGAGACTACCAAGCAATGGTGGAACCCGTTTACTCAGACAGTAGGCCCACCATTTTGACAGCACGGGGGGTGGTCGATGTACGCCATGGGAGGGTGCCTGTCCGCATCATAAATATTGGGGAGAGAGAAGTATATCTGCCACGGTATGCCATGCTAGCCTAATTGTTCACCATAAACCAAAATTCTGTAAGGGCCGTGGAACCCTTGCCTCCATCTCAACCAGAGGAAGGTAACGGCTCTAAGAAACAAATGGAGGACTGGTGTCAGCAACTGCATTTGGGTACTGACTCCACCCCCTCACACCAAAAACAGGGAGTCTACCGGGTGGTTCAGGAGTACGAAAGAGTCTTTAGTAAACACCCGCTAGACTTCGGGCGAGTAAAGGGGGTAGAACATCACATCCCCACAGGAGACCATCCACCCATAAAGGAAAGATATCGACCTGTACCCTCTGCACACTATCAGCATGCAAAGGGGATGTTGCGGGACATGAAGGAGGCTGGGGTAATCAGGGACTGCTGTAGCCCCTGGGCAGCTCCACTAGTTCTAGTGAAAAAGAAGGACAACACAATGAGAATGTGTGTAGACTACAGAAAGGTCAACCGTATCACACACAAAGATGCGTACCCGTTACCTAGAATAGAAGAATCTTTAGCTGCATTCAAATCTGCTAACTTCTTCTCCACTTTGGATCTTACTAGCGAGTACTGGCAGGTTCCTGTAGCAGAGGCAGACAAGGAGAAGACTGCATTCACCACCCCGATGGGTCTCAGCGAGTTCAACTGTATGCCGTTCGGGCTCTGCAACGCACCAGGAACCTTCCAGCGGTTGATGGAATGCTGTCTGGGACACCGGAATTTCGAGACGGTCCTGTTATACCTGGACGATGTCATCGTTTATTCCAAAACCTATGAGGACCACCTGAAACACCTGGCAGAAGTGTTTGACGCCCTGGCAAGCTACGGCCTAAAGGTGAAACCCTCCAAGTGTCACCTCCTGAAACCAAAGGTGCAGTACCTGGGACACGTGGTGAGTGCTGACGGAGTGGCTCCCGACCCCGATAAGATCACCGTGATTAAGGACTGGCCAAGACCCTCCAGCATAAAGGAAGTGCGGCAGTTCCTCGGGTTGGTAGGCTACTACCGAAGATTTATTCCCGGTTTCACTAAAATGGCAGCCCCTATGCAGGACCTCCTGATAGCTCAATCCAGGAAGGCCAAAAACCAGAAGCTGCCCTTCAGGTGGGAAAAGCTGGAAGAGGAGTCCTTCCGCCAGCTGAAGATGGCCCTCACGGGGGATGAAATCCTGGCGTACCCTGACTACGGCCAGCCCTTTATCCTCCACACGGACTCGAGCAACATCGGGCTAGGATCCGTACTGTCCCAGATCCAGCAGGGAAAAGAACGGGTAATCGCTTACGCCAGCCGAAAACTACGGCCCACAGAGAGAAACCCTGAGAATTATAGCTCATTCAAGCTAGAGTTTCTGGTGGTGGTGTGGGCAGTGACCGAACGTTTCAAGCATTACCTTGCCTCTTCCAAGTTCACCGTGTACACGGATAACAACCCGTTGACACACCTGAACACTGCAAAACTAGGTGCCCTGGAGCAGAGATGGATGGCCCGCCTGTCCAACTATGAATTCACCATCAAATACCGGGCGGGACGCTCAAATGCCAACGCGGATGCCCTGTCCAGGATGCCAAACTTACCGAACGTAGGGGTAGATCCAGAAGAACTAGAAAAAGTCGAACTCCCTGCGTTCCACCGTCATGGGATTACCCTGTATTCCCACCGTGTGAGGGACAGGCGCTCTGCTACGTTCAATCCCCTACCCCACTACAGCTGGACAGAAACACAAGACAGTGATCCCGCAGTCCGTCTGGTGAAGGGAATGCTGACACAGGCTGATGCCCGTCTTGATCCAGACGCTCCGGAGGAGACCAAGCAACTGTGGAAGGAGAAAAGTAAGCTGTTCCTTTACAAGGAGAAGCTGTGCCGGAGAATGGTCAACTCTAGAACACATGAGCTGACCTGGAAGGTAGTGGTCCCAAGACGAGACGCGGCTATGGTTCTGGAGGCATACCACGACGGAGCAGGACACTTCGGATGGAAAAAACTGTGGTTCTTGTTGCGTGAACGGTTCTACTGGGTAGGCATGAGAGGAGCCATCGAGAGGTGGTGCAGAGACTGTGGCCCGTGCAGCCTAAGAAGAAGAGACCGTGTCAGCCAGAAGACTCCCCTGCAGCCCATCATCACCAGGCAGCCACTGGAACTGGTATCCCTGGACCATGTGAAACTGGCTCCAAGCAAATCTGGGTACATCTACGCCCTCACCATCATAGATCAATACTCCCGGTTCCTGGTGGTGGTCCCTGTCAAAGACTTAATGGCTCAGACAGCAGCCAGAGCCTTCTAGCTGCACTTCTGCCGTCCACACGGGTATCCGGAGCAAGTGCTGATGGACCAAGGACCAGCCTTCGAAGCGGAGGTCTTCCAAGAGTTCTGCAATCTGTATGGCTGCAGGAAGATAAGAACAACGCCCTATCACCCTCAGACCAACTTACTATGTGAGAAAATGAACCAGGTGGTGATAGACTTGCTAAAATCGTTGCCCCTGGAGGAACGCAATCTGTGGCCTGAAAAACTGCCTGATTTGGTGGACTTGTACAATCACATCCCCGTAGGTTCCACCAACTGTACCCCGGCTTACCTAATGAGAGCAAGACCTGGTAAGCTGCCCATTGACCTGGATATGGGAGTCCTGACACCTGAGGACACCTCGCCAGAGGCAGACTGGGATACAGAACGGCAGCAGCAGTATCAAAAAGTACAGGAGAGCGTCGAGCGAAGTCTGTCTCAAGCAAGAGAAAGGCAAGAGAAGGCTTATAACCAGTATGCTCCCGCTGTTCCCCTGGTACCTAGAGAGCAGGTCTTGAAGAGAAAGAGGCGGCTCCACAAGTTGGACGACCAGTGGGAGAAGGACCCATACACCATACTGCCCTCAAGCCATGAGAACCCAAAAGTAGGTGTCATCAATAAGGATGGAGGAGAGACCACAGCCATTGTCTCCAGAGACCACCTGAAAAAGTGTCCCGAGCAGCTGCAAAGCCCTGACGAAGATCAAGAGAACCCTCAACCCGCAGAGGAGAGGGAAGAAATGATCAGTACTGTACTCGGAGACTTTCCCCGGTCCTGGACTCAAATCAACAATGCAGTCGTGGTACCCGTCCTCACCTTTCTCCAGCCAGCCACTCAAGGGCCTACAGAAGAACAGGGAGTGTCAGAAGAGCAGCCGGCCCAGGAGGCAGAAGAATCCATACCAGCAGCCCAGGAGAATCAACCCTCTGCTAGTAGTGAGCCTGTCATGCCCCTAGTAAGCCAAAGAGTACACAGAAAGCTGCCAGGCCTGCCCGCAACACCTTCTACACCCTGTAGTGCAGAACCAGATAGTGGGTTACGTAGGTCCACCAGGAGCACTAGAGGACAGATGCCCGCACGCTGGAGAATCTAAAATGTAAAGTGAATTTACCTGTAAATTGATGTTTTGGTTGCCTGTTTACTGATTATGTTTCTCTAGTTACGCTGCAGGTTTATTTGGACTGACAGGTTATGGACGCTGAGTAACCGGAACTAAATTGTAAAATAGTTGCACCTTGTGCCTCTTGCGGAGACGACCACGGAAGAGAAACCTGTCTGGCATGGCCCCATGTGGTCCAAAGAAGTCCGCTTCGCCTTGCAGCCACGCCCAGGGCCAACGTTTGGGGTTTGCTTTGGACAGGTCCCCTACTCTGTGCCAAAACTTCACCGTGTTGGGTGACATGGACACCCGGTCACGGACGCGCCGTGACCTCTAAAAACGAAAACTTATTGTATATGTGTTATTGTATTATTGTTTATACCCTGTTATTATGTTTTAAAAATGTGTTTAGTCCCGGAGTACTAAAATTTACTAGGGGGTAATGTGGCACCCCAGGGGTCTGGTTGCCACAGTAATAGAAATATTACGTCTGAGAGCAAGTGGGAGGTTTCCTGGTCAGGAGCCCTTAAGCATGCAACACCTCCTGCCCAGTCCTGGGAGGGGAGGTATCTGCCCTTATAAACTGGGTCTGGGGCGGGGTTAGGGAGAACAAGCAGACACAGGGAGAGAAACAGCAGGAGCTCTGTAGGAGCAGGAGCTGAGTGCCAGGGACTGGAAGCAGAGATATTGCTCGTCCTGGCTGAAGAGACTACTACCGGACAACGGAGTCCGAGGCTGTGGGGACGTATATTCACCCAGCAGCAGAAACCAGCCGGCAGGGGATTCCAGGTCCTCTGGCCATAGAAGCCCGGAGGCTCAGTCACAAGGAAGGGACCAGCACCGCCATCGAGGAGCGGAGGCTATCAGAAGGCCCCAAGTCACCAGCCATACGGGTGAGCACCACACGGTATACTCAGGGACGTGGGCTACTTCCACTCGCTTACAGCAAGGTAGCCAGGAAGAGTGCAGATAGACGGGGAGGCCTACAACTCCACCTGGCCAGGGGAACTCCTGCTTGCTCACAGACTGACCAGGCCCCTTATGCTAGCCAGTACTCCCGGGAGGGTCTGCCTTATTGTCACCAGTAAAGACCCTGAACTGCACTGCAAAGACTCTGAGTCGTTCCTGCTTTCTCACCGCATACAGCACTACTAGTACTGGGACGCCCGTGCACCATCACTCCCATCATCCACATTCCCTGCCCTGAGGCTATACTCTTCCCGTGGGGAGTTATCCCATCTTTTGCTGCGCACACCACACCAGCCTCAGCGGACTGCCTCGCAGCGGCGTTACACCCTGACCGCAATCCACGGGTGGCATAGTCGGACACTAACCCCTAAAACCCCCACAAAGACCGCCATTGGCCTGACCACCCTGAGCCACGGGACAGGGTCGCCGCCACGGAGACTACAACCCCAGAAGCCCGGTTCCGGGTGCCGCTCGGCCCAGGGGGCGAGTCAATGGCCCCCGGTCTCCATAGCGATGTGCTGGCTTGCCGGCAGCTCGGGATCGTCTAAAAGGTCCTGCCATCACATCATTTCGTCATGTGACGGGTCACGCGACCGCTGACGTCGGCGGTTGTGTGACCCGTCACATGACTAAATGACGTCATGGCAGGTCCTTTTAGACTACCGCAAGCTGCTGGCAAGCCAGGACAGATCGGATAAGGACACCGGGGGCCATCAGAAGGTAAGTATAATATTTATTTTTTATATTTTACCATTCTTTTACGGTCACACTATATAAATCCATGCCGTTTGCATGGATTTATATAGTGTGACCAAGTTGTCAAGCACTTTCCAAGTGATGCTAAAATCGCTTGGAAAGCGCTTGACAACCTGCATGCGGAAATGCATGTGAAGAACGCTTCACTTCTGCTTGTCCCTGGCAGGAAAAACGCATGTAAAATCCGCATGCGTTTTTTCTGCCAGGGAGATGCAGAAACATTGAGGAAAAAATCCGGACAATTTCTGCATCGTGGGAAAGGTGTCCGCTAACAATTTGAGCCGATTTTCCATTCAATTTGTTAGCGGACACAATGTTGCATTTGGAGAGTCCCTGTGTGCCCAAACATTGGAGTTCCCCCACAAGTGACCCCATTTTGGAAACTAGACCCCACAGGGCACCTATCTAGATGCATAGTGAGTACTTGGAACCCCCAGGTGCTTCACAAATTGATTCGTAAAAATGAGAAAGTGAAAAAAAAACCACTTTTTCATTTTTATGAATCAAGTTATGAAGCACCTGGGGGTTCCAAGTGCTCATTATGCATCTAGATAGGTGCCTTGGGGGGTCTAGTTTCCAAAATGGGGTCACTTGTTGGGGAGCTCCAATGTTTGGGCACACAGGGGCTCTCCAAACGCAACATGGTGTCCCCTAACAAATTGGAACCATGTCACGTTTGGAGAGCCCCTGTGTGTCTAAACATTGGATCTCCCCCACAAGTGACCCCATTTTGGAAACTAGACCCCCCAGGGAACTTATATAGATGTTTGGTGAGCCCATTGAACCCCCAGGTGCTTCACAGAAAATCATAATGTTGACTTGTGAAAATAAAAAAAACATTTTTTCCACAAAAATGCAAAAAAAAATATTTTCACAAGGGTACCAGGAGAAATTGCACCCTATAAGTTGTTGTGCAATTTCTCCTGAGTACGCATACACCCCATGTGTTGGAAAAAACTACTGTTTGGGTGCATGTAAGGGCTCGGAAGGGAAGGAGTGATGCTTTTGAACGCAGACTTTGATGGAATGGTCTGCGGGCGTCATGTCATGTTCTCAGAGCCCTGATGTGCCTAAACAGTGAAATGCCCAACAAGTGCCCCCTTTTTGGTAGTGGTAGTTGATTTTTGAATTTTGTAATGTAGTGTTATACATCAGTTGTATAGGCCAACCTGACGAACACTACACAACTGACGTATGACAACCTGACGAACACTACGTCAGCTGTGTAGTGTTCGTCAGGTTGTCATACGTCAGAAATTAATTTAATAGTCCATCGAAGTATGGTACCTTTTGAAGCAGTCTTTCATACACTGGCCAGGTTTGTCAGGGCAGGTGTTACATTGATAAATGATGACCTTGCGTATTCCACTTTTATAACACACTCGGCACCTCTTTTGTGACTTTCCTTTTTTTCCGCTGTGAGGGATCTGCCCTGGGAAATGCTGGCCTGGTACAATTCTCGGTCCTTCAATTCCAGAAGTACTGGGGCCTGTTCTGTCACCGCTGCCAAATATCAGGGCCTTGATTACTGTTTCCTGAAACTGAAGATACGACGCAGAAGTCTGGCCTGCACATTGTGACAGAAGGAAAGCGTTGTGCATTGCCATCTGTACAATGTACACGGCCAGCTTCTTGTACCACACTCTGGCCTTTCTCAAAGCACTGTACGGCTGGAGGACTTGATCAGAGAGATCAACTCCCCCCATGTACTTGTTGTACCCCACTAGACAGTCAGGTTTGGCGACCTGTGTAGTGGAACCTCGTACAGTGCTGAGGGTGCTGCCATCACCATGTATGGTGGTCAAGAAAAGGACATCCCTTTTGTCCTTGTACTTGACCATCAACAGGTGGTCGCTACATTGGGCTCTGCTCTCACCCCTTCTGAGCAGCTGCCCAATTAGCGTCTTTGGGAGGCCTTTCTGATTTTTGCGGACAGTACCGCAGGCTGCGGTACGTCGCGCAGAGAGGGACTTGAAGAGCAGGATACTTGTATAAAAGTTATCCACGTAGAGGTGATAACCTGTATCAAGCAGTGGGTGCACCAAGTCCCACACAATTTTCCCACTCACTCCCAGAACAGGGGGGCATTCAGGGGGTTCAATCCGGGAGTCCTTCCCTTCATAAACTCTAAACTTGTGAGTGTATCCTGAGGTACTCTCACAAAGTTTATACAGCTTGATCCCGTACCTTGCCCTCTTACTGGGCAGGTACTGCCGGAATCCAAGCCGCCCCTTAAAAGAAATTAAGGACTCATCCACACAGATGTCCCTTTGGGGCACGTACACTTCACCAAACTTGTTGTTGAAGTGTTCGATGACCGGCCGAACTTTGAAAAGACGATCAAAGTTCGGGTCATCGTGTGCAGGACACCTTGCATTATCTTGGTAATGCAAGAACTTGTAGATGGCCTGAAAGATTGTCCGGGGCATGACCATTCGGAACACTGGAGTGTTATACAAAACGTCAACACTCCAGTATTGCCGAAGCTCGGGCTTCTTCAAGATCCCCATAGGAAGGACCAGGCCCCAAAACTTCATCATTTCTACTGCGTCTACAGGAGACCAGTTAGAAAATGATGAAGAGGGGTTTTGTTCTAAAAATTGATGAGCATATAAATTAGTTTGGCCCACCATGAGGTTTATAAAATCCTCAGAGAAAAATACTTTGAAAAAGTCTATTTCTGTGAGGCCGGTGGTGTCAAACTTGATTCCTGATTCCGCCACGAAATCAGGAATCAGCGGCTCATAATTTTCGGGGGGCGAAGTCCATATAGGCTCAGTAGTGGGGGGCGCTGGAACATCTCTCCTGCGACGACGGCGGGGCGGGCCAGCAGAACCTGAGGAAGAGGAGGAAGAAGAGAAGGAGGAAGACGACGAGGAGTCGGAAAAACAAAGAAATGTGGGATCCTCACCCTCGCTGTCAGTGTCGGAGGCAAGAATAGCGTATGCCTCCTCCGCTGAATACCGAGTTTGGGATGAGCAGGACATTGTTAGTTATGTATGTGGTGCATGTGTGTCAATACTTTATTGAGAGTGTGTGTGTGTGTCAGTACTTTATTTAGAGTGTGGGGAAAAAGGAAATACTGTATGTGGTGCAAACAGCGAGCACGAGTGTGGATTGGTGAACTATGTCACCGATCAATACTCGGCGGCTGCTGGATGTGCGCACAGATGTGTGGGGATTGGGAAGAGGGGAATTGGGTTGGATGAGGGGAGATCAGAGATTACTTACCAAAGTCCTCTCTGTTCTTCTTTCAGGACCGGGAGCCTGGAGCAGGAGCCCGGCGCTGGTGACCGGGAGCCCGGAGCAGGAGCCCGGGAGCCCGGAGCAGGAGACCGGGAGCCCGGAGCAGGAGCCCGGAGCAGGAGACCAGGAGCCCGGAGCAGGAGACCAGGAGCCCGGAGCAGGAGCCCGGAGCAGGAGACCAGGAGCCCGGAGCAGGAGACCGGGATCCCGGAGCAGGAGCCCGGAGCAGGAGACCAGGAGCCCGGAGCAGGAGACCGGGAGCCCGGAGCAGGAGACCAGGAGCCCAGAGCAGGAGACCAGGAGCCCGGAGCAGGAAACCGGTACTGGAGCTGGAGATCAGAACCAAAAGAATTATCAGGGACACTGGGGTGAGGCGGATTGGGTGGGAAGGGGGGTAAAAAGACAGGGGAGTGGGAAGAGGGGTAAAAGACAGGGGAGTGGGAAGAGGGGGATTGGGGTGGATGAGGGGAGATCAGAGATGGACTTACCAAAGGGTCAGCAGGACTGGAACAGAAGACCCAGAGCAGGAGACCGGAGCAGGAGGCCGGGAGCCCAGAGCAGGAGACCGGGAGCCCGGCGCTGGTGACCAGGAACCCGAAGCTGGTGACCGGGAGCGGAGCTGGAGACTCGGACCAGAGCTGGAGACTGCTGCAGGAAGCAGAAAAAAAGGTAAAGGGGGGTAAAAAGAGGGGGGAGGGGGGATTGGGGTGGATGAGGGGAGAACAGACTTACCAAAGTCTTCTCTGCAGGATCAGCAGCAGGCTCTGGAGCAGGAACCACAACAGGTCAGGAGCAGAAGATCCAGGACGCTGGAGCAGAAGATCCAGGACGCTGGAGCAGAAGATCCAGGAGCAGCGGCAGCAGCAGCAGCGACTGGAATGGGTGATAAGATGGTCTTGTGGTGTCACAGAATATTCTGCGGCACTACAAGGCCCAGCACAGACACATCAGATGTGACCGCTCTTTAGAAATCCTCACCAAGTGTGAGGGTCTGCAGGGCGGTCACAGGGTGATGATGGGGTGGTGACAGGTGGAGGTAATCTGATTGGAGCAATCATTGATGACATTGATTGCTCCAATCAGAGTTCCTGAATACAGGTGACCAGGCGGTCACAGGGAGGTATCACCTCTCTGTGACCCCCTGTGGTGCATGCTGTGCCCCAGCCATCTGATTGGTGACACTGATTGCACCAATCAGACATAGCTGGAGCAGAGCACGCACCACAGGGGGTCACAGAGAGGTGACACATCCCTGTGATCGCCGGTCACCTGTATTCAGGTACTCTGATTGGAGCGATCGATGTCATCATCGATCGCTCCAATCACAGCAGTCTGGGGGCTTGAATCACATTACAGGGGGTCATAGGGCGGTGACAGGCAGGTCACAAGCCGGTCACCGCCCCATGACCGCCCTGTCACCGCACGGTCGGGCTACGATCGGTGCGATCGATGTGATCGGCGATCGCACCGATCATAGCAGTCTGGGGCCAGGGCTGGGGTGTCCTAGCAACAGCCTAGGATCGGTGCTCTTAGGAGCACCGATCCTAGGCTGCAGATCACTGTTTCCGGCAATCACATTGCCAGAAACAGTGAGAAATGCTGTGATTGGCTGTTCAGATTTGAACAGCCAATCACAGCGATCGCTGGTGCGGGGGGGCGGCGACACCCCCCGGGATGATGACGCCATCTACCCAGAGGTAAGATTGCACCGTAACTTTAATGCTGTCACCGCGACTTAAGTCGCGGTGCCGCATTAAAGATATGACGTACTAATACGGGTCTGGCTCTTAAGTCCCAGGGCACAGACACGTATTAGTCCATCTAATGTTGTTAAGGGGTTAATATGGCACTCCTTCCTTTCTGAGCTTTCCACTGTGCCTAAAAAGTAGTTCCCGATTACATGTAGGGTATTGGCTCACTCAGGAGAAATTGCACAACAAACTGTGATGTCCATGTTTCCTATTAGCCTTTACAAAAATTTAAAATGCAATTATATATTCTTCACCGCCCAATTGTGAAGTTTTTGACCGCATATGCGGTATTGGCGTACTCAGGAGAAATTGCATAACAAATTGTACCATTCATTTTTTCCTATTTCTCCTTTTGGAAAATTAAAAACTTGGTGGCAAAGCAACATTTTAGTGGAAAAAATGGTAATTTTCCATTTATTCAGCCGAATGTTATATAATTCTTTGAATCTACTGAAGGTGAAAAATGCTCACTACACCCCTAGATGTGTAGAGGGGTAGTTTCTAAATTGGGGTCACTTTTGGGGTTGTCTGCTGTCTTGGCATGTTAGGGGCTCTTCAAATGTCACATGGTATCCAGCAAAAATTGAGCACCAGTATTCAGTTGGCGTTCCTTCCCTCCTGAGCCCTGCCATGTACCCAAACAGTAGTTTTCCACCGCATATGGGGTATCTATGTCCTAAAGAGAAATTGTACAAAAGATAGTACAGTCCATTTTCTCCAGTTACCCTTGTGAAAATTAAAAATTTGGGGCAAAACCAACATTTTTGCTTGAAACATGTATTTTTTTCATTTTCACAACTCAATGTTATAAAATTCTTTAAAGCACTTGTGGATTCAAGGTGCGCATCACACCTCTACGTAAGTTCCTTGAGGGGTGTAGTCTCAAAAATGGAGTCACTTGTGTGGGGTTTCCATTGTTTAGGCACATCAGGGGCACTGCAAATGCGACATGGCATCCGCTCTCGATTCCAGCCAATTTTGCGCTCTAAAAGTCATACGGAGCTCTTTTACCTTCCGAGCTCTGCCGTGCACCCAAATAGTAGTTTTCCACCACATATGGGGTATCAGTGTACTCAGAAGAAATTGCACAAGAAATGGTATGGTCCATTTTTTCCTGTTAACCTTGTGAAAATTAAAAATTTGGAGCAAAACCAACATTTTTGAGGGAAACAATTATTTTTTTCCTTTTCATGGCTCAACATTATAAAATTCTGTGAAGCACCTCTGGGTTTAAGGTGCTCACCACACCTCTAGATAAGTTCCTCAAGGAATATGGTTTTTAAAATGGGGCCACTTGTGGGGTGGTTTCACTGTTTAGGCACATCAGAGGCTGTGCAAACACAACATCGTGTCTGCTATCGATTCAAGTCAATTTTGCGTTCCAGAAGTCAAATGATGATCCTTCCCTTCCGAGTCCTGCCGTGCCCCGAAAAAGTAGTTTTTCACCACATATGGGGTATCGGCACACTCAGAAGAAATTGTATGGTCCATTTTCTCCTGTAACACTTGAAAAATGCTAAATTTGGGGCTAAATCAAAAATTTTGTGGGAAAAATTTAAATTTAAATGTATTTATTTTACATTGCTTTAATTCCTGTGAAGCATTTGAAGGGTTAATAAACTTATTGAATGTGGTTTTGAGCACTTTGAGGGTTGCAGTTATTAAAAATAGTGTCACTTTGGGGTATTTCTATCACATAGGCCTCTCAAAGTCACTTCAAATGTGATGTTGTCCCTAAAAAAAATTGTTTTTGTAAATTTTGTTGTAAAATGTAATTTTAAAAATGATGCTGATGTAAAGTAGACATGTGGTAAATGTTATTTATTAACTATGTTGTCTGATATAACTATCTGGTTTAAGGGCATATAAATTAAAAGTTTAAAAATTGCAAACTTTTCAATATTTTCGCCCAGATTCTGATATTTTCACAAACAAACGCAAAAAATATTGGCCTAAAATTACCACTAACTCTCAGAATTACTGTTATACATTGAAATGTTTCAGAGTTATTGCCTCATAAAATGACACTGGTCAGAATTGTAAAATGTGGCCTCGTCAGGAAGGTGAAAACAAAGCTGGGGGGGTTAGATCTACATATATATATATATATATATATATATATATATATATATATATATATATATATATAGTGCAGACCAAAAGTTTGGACACACTTTCTCATTGAAAGATTTTTCTGAATTTTCATGACTATGAAGATTGTACATTCACACTGAAGGCATCAAAACTATGAATGCCAAGACTGTGCACAGCAGTCATCAAATCAAAAGGTGGCTACTTTGAAGAACCTAGAATATAAGACATATTTTCAGTTGTTTCACACTTTTTTGTTAAGTATATAATTCCACATGTGTTAATTCATAGTTTTGATGCCTTCAGTGTGAATGTACAATTTTCATAGTCATGAAAATACAGAAAAAATCTTTAAATGAGAAGGTGTGTCCAAACTTTTGGTCTGTACTGTATATATATAAATTGTTTAATTTATGATCAAATCAAGCTATAAAATATTAACCATAACAGTAATCATTTAGCCAATTTACTAAAACTATTTTTAGACAGTGTGGGGGAATTTATCATTCCCTTTGTGCTAGTTTTCTTGCATCAAAAAGTTACCAAATTTAGTGCAAGGGGCCTTTGCCTCAAAATTTTGCAATATTTGCAACAGCTTTGACCCTTTTAAAAAAAAATGTAAGCGGGGCTAGCAAAACTGGAAAAGGATCAGCCGCCACAAGACAAATATACTACAATGTACACCAGAAAAATGGCATTCATTGTAGCTGAAATAGGTGAAAGCTTGTAGCTGCTGTACCTTTCATTTTCCTTTTTTAATTTCTGCACCTTACTGCAGCGTGCGGTTAGTTCATAACCCGCACACAAATGCTCATCATTATAAATCCCCCTTTAAAACTTTATTACATATTTATCACAGTGGTTCATGTTGTTTGATGAAATTGGCGCATATCTAGACTGTCTACTGAAAGTTTACTCCACCCATTAGTAGGCTTACTTTTTGTCCGACATTTGAGTAAAAATGATGGTGCATTTTTTGGTGCACAGTATTGTATACTGAGTCACACAAAGGTACGTCCTTAGTAGTACGAGCCACAGATCATGACTAAAACGCATAATAAATATAAGAATTTGGGCATACTAATTCCTCACCCCCTCCCCACACCCAATATCTTTAAATCTCTTTTTATACTGTGAAAGTGGTTGTCAATTTTACTTTAACAAATGTCTTGGAGACAAGATTTTATAGCACTAATTAAAGGGGTTGTGCACTACTTGGACAACCACTTCTTAAATACTTTATTTTTCAATTTAAAATAAAAATAACAGTTACTTCCCTCATTGGCACCCTTTCAGCGATTTTGGCGCCAGGTCTCCCAGGACTTACGTGACATTGTTATGCCACATGAAAGCTGCAGTCAATCAGAGGTTGCTAAAGGGCTACAATTCTCTCACTTCACTTGCACATGCAAGTTTCGTCCAAGGGGAGTAAGAGCGAAGTAGCAGCTGCTGATTGGCTGCAGCACTCACATGGCATAACAATGTCATTCAAACCTTGGGAGACCCGGCGCCAACATTGCTGGAACGGAGTTCAGTACATGCTATTTTTATTTCACACTGGGTAATACAGTATTTAGTATTCACCGAATTATAGTCAAACCAGTGCAAGAACAATTCTAACATATTCACCGACTTACACACTATGGTCAAATAGTCATGATAAAACATCACTTTTATTTTAAACCTCTAAAAACTCCTAAAGTGAATTAAAAACAAATAAATCTGGCCAATACGAATATATTTGTCTGGAAGCTCCCAATAGATAAATTCATAAAGGCTATAACAACCCTAATAAATAGCTATAGTGTCCCTGCCTTGCCACAGAGGTTGGTACCCTACGCAGTACGCAAATGGCGGCCCCACTCAGCATCGGCTCTCTCTGACTGGCCCTATCAGACCCTGTCACAGGACGGTATGTTCAAATATCCAGACAAAAAAACTTAGTGTACCAAAAAACTTTCATTAACTGGAATGAGCCACATACACAAGGGTATATTATAGTGCTCCTACTGTTATGCCTGTGTAGCAACTCACTCTGGAAAATAGGTTACATACTAAAAAACTGCAACTGACTCTGGCGGTTCCTGTACAGACTAGATATCCTGACTCCGCGGTCCCTAGTGGTGCCTGCGGGTACAGTGATAACCCTAACCACATACTAGGAGATGGCAACTCCTAAACTTCAGGTTCCTCCTAAAGAAATGGAGGACAGAGCAGAGTGTGAATTACCTACAAGAGAAGTGTGCTGAACAAACGAAACATCCCAGAGTGAGTAAAGTAAATAATGAATTACCAAACAAAGAGTACAGCAAGTACTGTTAACAAATACACTGTCTACTTCCTAAAGATAAACAAAAGATAGGTGCAAAGTATAACAAAGTGAAAATCCTTAGCTGAAACCTCACAGACTGGCTCAAACATCAATAGAATGTCAGATCACCAGAATCTATTGTGGCGCCCCTAAGGGTTGAGTCACCACAGAGGTACTGCATCTCATCCAGAGGTGTGGTATCCCACTCTCAGGTAAGGATAGAGTGCTGCCCGGGACCCTAACACCTGCATCCAACACATCCACTTCAGTAGGGCAGGGCGAGATTGCTCCTAAGGGAGAGCACAGTCCCTGGTCCCTGGCTGGAGTGGAGGGGAACCAAGTGAGAGGGAACCATGTAGTGGGTGTGGGTGGAGGACGTAGATGAGAGGAGCACAGGAAAGGAAGTGATATAAAAGAGGGAACCAACTTGAAAAGACAGGTTGGTTGGAGGAGGAAAGTGAGGGGAGCAGGGGCTCTGCACGAGCTCTGCCCCAGAGTGGGCCTAGCAGAGAGGCCCAAGACTGAGGAGAGGAGCAGGAAGGAAGGCTCCAAGAGGAATGAAGGGATCCTAGGGGTACGGGCAGTGCTGGAGGCCATCCTTATGCCCGAATCTACCTGGTGTGGAGGGATCAAGCCGCAGAGGGGACCGGCCCCTAAACTTGTGGAGAATTACAAGGCTCAGCTAGGAACCGGAGGCTGCTGTACTTGCAAGGTGCAGTGGCCACAACCACAATTACATCGCCGAAAAGGTGGCCACAGAAGGTCCAGGGGACTGCAGGTCGCCCGACAAGACCTGAGTCTACCGGATTGGGACACTGATTGTGAGGCGCAGGGCAGGAGGGTGAGAGCCAGCGCAGGAAGACGACTGAGGAAGGCATATAGAAAGGGGTCCTGTCAGGCACTCTTGAACTACCTGAGGGATTGCTGAACCCTGCTTGGTGAACGCAGCACGACGAGGGAGGCTGTAAGCTGGACAGTGCAACCTGAGCTTTGCTGCACTAACATCCGCTGCAGAGGACTTGCTCCGCAGCGGCGGCTCCCTTTAGCCGCATACCACAGGTGGTGTCACAAACTATATATATAAATCCCCTGTAATAATCCCCTTTTTACTGACCACCCTGGGTCACGGACCGGGTCACCGCCACTGTTACATCTCCCCTAGCAACGACCGGCCCTGCGCCGAGTACCCCACGGGCCAGGGGGCGCGTCACTATCACCAGCAGAAAACGCTAGTAGGAGGACAGAATATAAAGCTGCACCCAACAGGTGATAGGCAGAGAAATGAAAACATCCGTGTTAAGCTAAACAGACTGCAGCCAGAATAGCAGAACCTAAACACCCAGTGAAAAGGTGTGTCTCCTGTGGCTCTGCAGAAAATAGAGCCGACCACAGAACACAAACTCAAGGGATCAAATCCAGGAGTATGACAGTACCCCCTTCTACGAGGCTCCATTGGACCCGAAGAGATCCCCAACCGCTGATGCTGCAGACAGAACTCCCTCACTAGGCGGCCAGCATGCAAATCTCTTGCATCAACCCCAGCAATATTCTCCGGGCCAAAACCTTTCCATTTAACGTGATGTTGTCGTCGACGTCTGACACGTCTGGAACCCAACAACAGCTCCCCCTCATACTCCTTGTTCTAAGTACCAGGGAGCTATGTCAAAGAGAAATCAACATCGGCTTGACTGAGGATAGGAACTTTAGAGAAAGCTGTCGTGAGTGCAGCAAAAGCATCAACAGCCTCAGTAGACCAAGAAGTTATCAGATAATTTTATCTGAACAATGAACGCTGTAAAAATGAAGCCCAAAAAGTAATGGCAGACTTGTGACTAGTGCTGATTTGTATCCCACTGATCAGTTTGTTATATGGTAAAATTAATGATGTCATTCAAAACTACAACTTGTCATGCAAATAACAATCCTATATATGGCTATTTAGATGGAAAAATAAAAAAAATTGCGGTTCTTAGAAGAAGGGGGAGTGGAAATAAAAGCGCAAAAACAAAACATCACTTGGTCACAGCCCCACAAAAATGTATGTGACTAATAATAGAGCTTATCCTGTAGCTCACATAGACAGCCGCGGTGCCCACCACCCACATGACTGTCCGGGGGCTCACATGTGTCCCCCTGCTCCTTGTTATGATGGTGTAGCAACTCACTCGGGAAAATAGGTAACACACTCAAAATTGCAACTGACCTTGCCGGTTCCTGTACAGACTGAAGATCCTGACCCAGCAGTCCCTAGTGGTTACTATGTGAGCTGAGATATCCATAACCACAGACTAGATGATGAAAATTCAGACCTAGGTTGCCTGAAAGGTCATTGAGCGCTTCACACAACTCCTAAAGAACCGGAAGGCAGAGTAGTATGTATATTAACAATAGAAGGGAAAGTGTGCTGAAATGGAAAGAGATCCCAAAGGGAGTAAAACAACCACGAAATAAAAAATAAAGGATTAACTACGTACTGTTAGAAATTATGCCGCCTACTTCCTAAAAAGAAAACAGAAGATATGTGCAGGATAAAGAACATAAACAGCAAAGAGATAAACCCTAGCTGGTCTTTCACTGGCTGGCTAAAACTACAGCAGTATGGCTAGACATCCAAATGAGACTATCACCAGCAGGAAATACCAGTAGGGGGAAAGTATATAAAGCTACACCCGAAAGGTGATAGGGCAGACAAATGAGTAAAAGAAAACACCTGTTATCCTAAAAAGACTGAAGCAAGGATAACAGAAACTAAACAGACAGAGAAAAGGTGTAACTGCTGTAGCTTGGTGGACAGAGAAACTAACAATAAAGCACAGGCTCAAGGGTTTGAACCTAGACGCATGTGACGCGCCCGCTGGACCGTGGGGTACTCGGTGCCGGGCCGGTCGTTGCTAGGGGTGATGTCACAGTGGCGGTGACCCGGTCCGTGACCCAGGGCGGTCAATCAAAAGGGGGATTATTTACAGGGGATCTATAGTTTTTACATACAGTTCGTGACTAGTGTTGAGCGAGCATGCTCGACACTGCTCGGTACTCGCCCGAGCATCTCACTACTCGGGATGTTCGGCGAGCACCAAGCATTTCCGGGTTACTCGGGCGGGAGCTCGGGTCTCCGCCCTGCAAGTTTGGCGCTCTTTACAGAGCCAATGAGCATGCAGGGATTGCCAGCCAGTCACTGCAATACCGCAGCCATGTTGTTTGTGGGCATTACAGTGATTGGCTGGCCGCACAGCATCATCTCGAGTATTTAAAACCGGGCACCGCCATCTTGGACCAGTCGCTCCGGATCAGACAGTGTAGGGTCAGTGCTGCAGAGCTAGGGAGAGATTTATACTGCAAAATAGTTAGTGTAGGGTCTCTAAAGCCTGCTAAATCAAACAGCAGTCCTTCTCAGGACTAATATCCATCCCAGATATCAGACAGGCAGGCTGCATAGGTTACACAGTGGTTATACCAACAAACACTGCATTACAGTCCTGTGTGCTCCTGCTGGTCAAATTGCTAGACTTAACCCCAGGTCTCAGGGGCCAGGAAAAATCCTTTTTTTTTCATCTAAATCCTGTTTGTTTTTTTTCCTCAGTCAGACTGTACAAATACCTGTCTTATTAATCTTTTGGTATCCCCCCCCCCCAAAAAAAAAAAAAAATTGAGTGTCTCGCTGACTGTTCAGACACCAATATATCTGTTTAAAAGAGTCTGGTGTAGGCCAGAGAACTAACACTGTGTTTTTCCTCTTCCACAGTTCAAATCTGGGTGTTATCAACCTGCTTGCCTTTTTTCCATAAAAAAAACAGTTTGAGTGTGTCGCTGACTGTTCAGACACAAATATATCTATTTTAACAAGTCTGGTATACACCAGGAAATTATAACTGTGGTTTTGCAGTTCCATGGTTCAAATCTCTGTATTCTCCACTCTTTTGTCTTTTTTGCATAAAAAAAAACATTTTCAGTGTCTCGCTGACTGTTCAGACACCAATATGTCTGTTTAAAAGAGTCTGGTGTAGGCCAGAGAACTAGAACTGTGTTTTTCCTCTTCCATGGTTCAAATCTGGGTGTTATCAACCTGCTTGCCTTTTTTCCATAAAAAAAAAACAGTTTGTGTGTGTCGCTGACTGTTCAGACACAAATATATCTATTTTAACAAGTCTGGTATACACCAGGAAATTATAACTGTGGTTTTGCAGTTCCACGGTTCAAATCTCTGTATTCTCCGCTTTTTTGCATAAAAAAAAACATTTTCAGTATCTCACTGACTGTTCAGACACCAATATGTCTGTTTAAAAGAGTCTGGTGTAGGCCAGAGAAATAGAACTGTGTTTTTCCTCTTCCACAGTTCAAATCTGGGTGCTATCAACCGGCTTGCCTTTTTTTCCCCCCAAAAAAAACAGTTTGAGTGTGTTGCTGACTGTTCAGACACAAATATATCTATTTTAACAAGTCTGGTATACACCAGGAAATTATAACTGTGGTTTTGCAGTTCCACGGTTCAAATCTCTGTATTCTCAACTTTATTACAAAAAAAAAAAACATTTTCAGTGTCTCGCTGACTGTTCAGACACCAATATATCTGTTTAAAAGAGTCTGGTGTAGGCCATAGAACTGGAACTGTGTTTTTCCTCTTCCACGGTTCAAATCTGGGTGTTATCAACCTGCTTGCCTTTTTCCCATAAAAAAAACAAAAACAGTTTGAGTGTGTCGCTGACTGTTCAGACACAAATATATCTATTTTAACAAGTCTGGTAAACACCAGGAAATTATAACTGTGGTTTTGCAGTTCCACGGTTCAAATCTCTGTATTCTCCACTTTTTTACATAAAAAAAAAACATTTTCAGTGTCTCGCTGACTGTTCAGACACCAATATATCTGTTTAAAAGAGTCTGGTGTAGGCCAGAGAACTAGAACTGTGTTTTTCCTCTTCCACGGTTCAAATCTGGATGTTATGAACCTGCTTGTCTTTTTTCCATAACAAAAAAAAACAGTTTGAGTGTGTCGCTGACTGTTCAAACACAAATATATCTATTTTAACAAGTCTGGTATACACCACGAAATTATAACTGTGGTTTTGCAGTTCCACGGTTCAAATCTCTGTATTATCCACTTTTTTGTCTTTTTTGCATAAAAAAAAACATTTTCAGTGTCACGCTGACTGTTCAGACACCAATATATCTGTTTAAAAGAGTCTGGTGTAGGCCAGAGAACTAGAACTGTGGTTTTCCTCTTCCACGGTTCAAATCTGGGTGTTATCAACCTGCTTGCCTTTTTTCCATAAACAAAAAACAGTTTGAGTGTGTCGCTGACTGTTCAGACACAAATATATCTGACGCGCCCCCTGGGCCATGGGGATACCCGGAGCCGGGCCTTGTAGATGCTGGGGGTAGTAGTCACCGTGGCGGCGACCCGGTCCGTGACCCAGGGCGGTCAAACCAGGGTAGTCTATGTGTATCTGGTTTAAATAGTCCGACTACACCACCTGTGGAATGCGGTTATTGGGAACCGCCGCTGCGGAGCAGTCCACTGAAGCTGATGGTGTGTGCAGCAAGGTGATGTGACTCCCCACAGGAAGAGTGTAGCTTCAGGGCAGCATGAATGGATGATGGTGGTGATAGTGCCGGGATCAGTAAAGATAACACGGAGTCGTTGCAGTGCAGTCCTAGGGTCTTTACTGGTGGTAATTATATAGGCCCCAATGGGAATACTTGCTAGGGATGAGGGCCTGGTCAGTCTGGGAGCAATCCTAGAATTCCCCTGGCCAGGTGGAGTTGTAGGCCTGCCGTTCTGACTGTACTCTGTTGGCTATCCCACTTATAGTCGTGTTGTAGCCCACGTCCCTGAGTGTGACGTGCTGTGCTCACCCGTATGGCTGGCGACTAGTGTTGAGCATTCCGATACTGAAATATCGGGTATCGGCCGATATTCGCGGTATCGGAATTCCGATACTTAATTCCGATACTTTTAGAATATCGAATACCGGAATCGGAAGTTCCCATAATGCCTGCGCTCTGCAGTATCTCTCAAGGATGACAAGCTGGATGGCAGCGCTCAGCTGCGATCCAGCCTGTCATCAGAATCCCATCCCAGCGTGAGAGAATTCTCCTGATTGTTTAAAAGCCGCCGGGCGGTAAAAAGCCGCCGGCTTTTAAACAATCACACAGCCCCATACTGCTTCCCAGCAGCCTCCCACCCCGATCCTCCGCTCCCCTCGCCACCTCCCATCCCGATCGTAAGTTAGGACTGGGCGGGGAGCACAGCACCAAGAAGCGGGGAGCGAAAAACCAGGGCGGGGAAGCCGGCAGTGAAAAGACTTCACCGCCGGCTTTCCCGTTCTGTGCTGCGCTTTCCCGCCGGTTATTTCAAATGAACAGCTGAGGTATCAGGTGATGCCGATCAGCTGTTCATTTGAAGTCGCCGCGGTGCCCTCGGAGGGTTCATGTGAGTTCATGCTTGACTGCATTGCATGAACTCACATGAACTTTCCCACGGCCGCACAGGTCAGCCTCACCTCCCAGACCCGTCATGATTGGTGTGTGTGGGTGTCTGTGCGATGTGTACGGTGTGTGTGTGCGGTGTCTGTGCGATGTCTGCGGGTGTGTGCGGGTGTGCGCGGTGTCCGTGCGATGTCTGCGGGTGTGTGCGTGCAGGCAAACATAGGCCGATGTGACACTACTACTCCCATCGGCCTATGTCTGTCCCCCGTCCACTTGTGCCAGCAGGATCAGCTTGATGGGAGCAGTAGTTCCCATCAGCCTGATCCTGCTATTTAAACTGCCCCATATGTTATTTTGGCCCCCATAGGTTTATATTTTTGCCCCTATACATGTTTTATTTTTTTAGGCCCCCATATTTTTTTTTTGTTTTTGGTCCCCAATAAATTTTAAATGCATGTCATTGGTGGCGAGTGGTTACCTAAAATAAATTAGTTCATACATTACCTGTCCCCGCCGATCGTCACCTAAAATAAAATAAAAAATAAAAAAATACACCTATACTCACCTAGACACCTAATTCCCCGAAGCCATCGATCTCCTGTAATAAAATATAAAATAATAAACCACAACCTTATCCTTACCCCTCGTAGTAGTCCACGAGTGTCCCACGAAGATCTCCAGTTTAGAGCAGCCACATAGAATGTGACCGCTCTGAACCGCCGCCGCGGCTAGAATGATGGGGTCGTAAAGCAGCCTCGCGGGTTCGCCGGAGTTCAGGCAGCGCTGCTCCGGTTAGCTGCTTTACGGCCACGTTGTACCGTGAGAAATTCCCACGGTACAGCAGTGCCGTAAAGGAGGTCTCCGGAGCTGCGCTGACTGAATGCACTCCGGTGACCTCAGTCAGGGCTCACGCTGCCGGGAGAGGACGTGTTCCCGGCAGCGTGAGCTTACAGCAGCAATGACAGCTGTCACATCTCCAGATGTGACAGCTGTGCATGGGAGATCAGCGCAGGAACGTGGACAGGTAACTATTTTTTTTTTAGTAAACTAAGAATTAAATAAAATGGTGTGTTTTATTTCAAATAATTTTTTTTTTTTCTGGGTGTAGTGTGTGTTTTTTATTTTTAACACTTTGTAGGTTAGTAATGGGGGTGTCTTATAGATGCCCATCATTACTAACCTGGGCTTCATGGCAGCTGGCGCTGACATGAACCCCACCACTATTACCCCCTGCCACCGCACCAGGGCAGCGTGGAAGAGCGAGGCTAAGTGCCAGAATTGGCACATCCTATGGATGCGCCATTTCTGGGGCGGCTGACGGCTGGTGTTTCTAGCCTGGGAGGGGGCCAATATTCATGGCACCCTTCCTGTGCTATTAATATCAGCCCCCAGCTGTCTGCCTAGCATTTGCTAGCTATTAAAATAGGGGGGACCCCACGTCATTTTTTTGGGGGGTCTCCCATTTTAATAGCTAGTAAAGGCTAGGTATTCAGCTGGGGGCTGATATTAGTAGCCTGGGAAGCTCCGTGGGTATTACCCCCTTCCCAGGCTTCAAACATCTGCCCCAGCCGTCTGCTTAACCTCTGCTAGAGACTAAAATTATGGAGGATCCCACGCCAATTTTATTTTTAATAAATCCTTTATTTTAACACTAAATGACACTTGAGGGGTTAATAAAGATGCAGTCCCTAAATTATTATTTATTTTTTAATTAATTTTTCCCAAAAATTTTGACGTGGGTTTTGCCATATTTTTGTATGCCAGCCAGGTACAGCATCCAGGAACGGGCTGCCCCCAACTCCCAGCTGCCTATTTGTACCTGGCCGGACACAACAATATAGGGAAGCCCTTTTTTTTTTAAATTATTTCATGAAATAATTAAAAATAAATTGACGTGGGGCTTCGCCCTATATTTGTGTCCAGCCAGGTACAGCAGGCAGGAACGGGCTGCCTACAACCACCAGCTGCCTATTTGTACCTGGCCGGACACAACAATATAGAGAAGCCCTTTTTTTTTAAATTATTTCATGAAATAATTAAAAAAAAATTGAAGTGGGGCTTCGCCCTGTTTTTGTGTCCAGCCAGGTACAACTAGGCAGCTGGGGGCTGGAATCCGCAGCGCTGGGAGGCCCAAGCTTTCTGGGCCACCCCCGCTGCAATTTGCAGTCCGCAGCCACCCTGGAAAATGGCGCTTTCATAGAAGCGTCATCTTCTGGCGCTGTACCCAACTCATCCAGGGCCCTGGTGCGGTGGCTCACTGGGTAATAAAGGGGTTAGGGCCAGCTTGGCATTATCAGCTGACCCTAAGCCCGAAATTCATGGGGTCACGCCAATATTAGACATGACCACCATGAATTTCTAGTAAAGTATTTAAAAAAAACACAAACACCCAGAATAAAGTCCTTTAATTGAAATAAACACACAATTCTTTATTGTTCTAAATTAAACCATACTTACCATCACGCCCATTCCAGCTGAAGCCAACGATCTCCTGCAATAAAAGAAAAATAATAAAGTAACCTCATCCTTACCTTTCCATGGTTCCCACGACAGCTTCAGCTCTGCTACATCGAGATGACAGGCTGGACCGCTGCAGAACGCTGCCATCCAGCCTGTCATCCCGCAGACACTGAGAAGAGCAGGCATGCTTGCGCTCCTCAGTGTCTCGCTGTGACTGCATAAAGATGAACCGAGGTCATGTCCAATGAACTCGGCTCACCTCATGCACGTCACTGACAGCGTGGGAAAATTCTCCTGCACTCAGAGCTTCAGCGTGAGAATTCTCCCACGCTGTCAGTGACGTGCATGAGGTGAGCTGGGATCATTGGACATGACCTCACCTCATACACGTCACTGACAGCGTGGGAAAATTCTCACGCTGAAGCGCTGAGTGCAGGAGAATTTTCCCACGCTGTCAGTGACGTGCATGAGGTGAGGTCATGTCCAATGATCTCAGCTCACCTCATGCACGTCACTGACAGCGTGGGAGAATTCTCACGCTGAAGCGCTGAGTGCAGGAGAATTTTCCCACGCTGTCAGTGACGTGCATGAGGTGAGCCGAGTTCATTGGACATGACCTCGGCTCATCTTTATGCCTTCACAGCGAGACACTGAGGAGTGCAAGCATGCCTGCGCTTCTCAGTGTCTGCGGGATGACAGGCTGGATGGCAGCGTTCTGCAGCGGTCCAGCCTGTCATCTCGATGTAGCAGAGCTGAAGCTGTCATGGGAACCATGGAAAGGTAAGGATGATGTTGCTTTATTATTTTTCTTTTATTGCAGGAGATCGTTGGCTTCAGCTGGAATGGGCGTAATGGTAAGTATGGTTTAATTTAGAACAATAAAGAATTGTGTGTTTATTTCAATTAAAGGACTTTTTTCTGGGTGTTTGTGTTTTTTTTAACTTTGGCTATGGGGTTAGTAATGGGGGTGTCTTATAGACGCCTCTCCATTACTAACCTGGGCTTGATGTCAGCTGGCATTATAAGCTGACATCAACCCCAGCCCTATTACCCCACTGCCACCCCTACAGGGCAGTGGGAAGAGCGAGGCTAAGTGCCAGAATTGGCGCATCCTATGGATGCGCCATTTCTGGGGCGGCTGATGGCTGGTGTTTCTAGCCTGGGAGGGGGGCAATATTCATGGCACCCTTCCTGGGCTATTAATATCAGCCCCCAGCTGTCTGCCTAGCCTTTGCTAGCTATTAATTTAGGGTGGACCCTACGTCAGTTTTTTGGGGGGTTCCCCCATTTTAATAGCTAGTAAAGGCTAGGTATTCAGCTGGGGGCTGATATTAGTAGCCTGGGAAGCTCCATGGGTATTATCCCCTTCCCAGGCTTCAAACATCTGCCCCAGCTGTTTGCTTAACCTCCGCTAGAGCCTAAAATTACGGGGACCCCCACGCCAATTTTTTTTAAATTAAATCCTTTATTTTAACACTAAATGACAAGTACAGTAATCAACACTGTCACTGTACTTCATATATATGTGACTGGCATGTTTCTATCTATCTAATCTATGTGTGATTCTCTATTCCTTCTATTCTAAATTGTCGGGTACCGCTGTTGAATTGCCGGCCGGCTTTTTTAAAGAGACGGTGCATGAAAACACTATTATTTTTTTTTATAAATCCTTTACACTAAATGACAAGTACAGTAATCAACACTGTCACTGTACTTGATATATATGTGACTGACATGTTTCTATCTATCTAATCTATGTGTGAAGCTCCATTCTTTCTGTTGTAAATTGTCGGGTACCGGTGTATGCCGCTGATGAATTGTCGGCTTTTCGGGTAATACATTCTACATTATTCTTAGTTGTTTTCCTTCATGTAGAATTAACCTACAAGGAAAGAAAGGGTTTATTTTCATTCTGATATTTGTGTCCCATTGACTTGCATTGGTTTCCGGTATCGGAATCGGCGATATCCGATACTTTTTGGGTATCGGTCCGATCCAATCCGATACGATATTTCCTGATATCGGAAGGTATCGCTCAACACTACTGGCGACTCAAATCCCGTGTATTCTTCGCTCCTCTGTGGCGGTACTGGTCCTTTCGTGTGGCTGAGCCTCCGGGCTTCTGGGGTCCAGGAGACCTGCAATCTCCAGCCTTGCGGTATCTGCTCCTGGGCTTGAAGGATCCCACAGCCTTGGACTCCGGTGTCCGGTTCTCGGTGTACACTGGCCAGGATGAGCTCTGCCAGCTCCAGTCCTCAGCTCCTTGTGTGGCACCCCAGGTCTGGTCGCCACAGTGGCAGCAATGTCATGTCTGAGAGCAGGTGGGAGGTTCCCTGGTTAGGGACAATTAGCATGCAGCACCTCCTGCCTCAGTCCAGGGAGGAGAGAAACCGGCCCTTTATAAACTGGATCTGGGGCGGGGTTAGTCAGTGAAGCCAGAGACCAGCCAGAGTCTAGTTCCAGAGACAGGGACAGGTCAGCAGCAGACTGAGGAGTCCCTGTAGGCAGAGGAGGAACATGAGGCCAGGAGGGGAACTAGCAGAGTTTGTCCTGACCAGAGACTTACTAAGCCGGACACTGGAGTCCGAGGCTGTGAGGGTTATAAGCCCAGCAGCAGAAAACCACCACGCAGGGGACTTCAAGTCCTCTGGCCCAAGGAAGCCTGGAGGCTCAGTCACACGAGAGGGACCATTACTGCCCTGGAGGGGTGAGAAGCACGGACTGGCCCGAGTCGCCAGTCATACGGGTGAGAACAACACGGTACACTCAGGGACTACACTACAGCAGGATAGCCAAGAAAGAGTGAAGTCAGCACGGTAGGCCTACAAACTCCCCCTGACCAGCGGGATTTCCCAGTTGCTCTCAGACTGACCAGGCCTCCATTGTTAACCTGTATTCCGGATGGGTCCTTTAATACCACCAACAGTAAAGACCCTGACTTGCATGACAGACTCCGTGTGGTTACTGCTGCTCCCGCGCACCATCACCACCAACATCCCTACTTTCTGCCCTGAGGCTATACTCCTCCTGTGGGGAGTTATACTATTCTCTGCTGCATTTCCAATATCAGCCTCAGCGGTCTGCCCTGCAGCGGCGGTACTCTCTGACCGCAATCCACGGGTGGCGTAGTCGGACATTTAAATATCATAAAACCACACAAATAGACCACCATTTGAGTTGACTACCCTGAGCCACGGGACCGGGTCCCCGCCACGCAAGGACTACAACCCCCAGCATCCGCAACGGGTCCGGTTCCGGGTATCCCCACACACACACGGCCCAGGGGGCGTGTCAACTTTTGGCGTAGTCGGCAGGATTTCGTGCCCGCCACCAACGGGTACTGCGTGCCTGAAGAAAGACTGTAAAACTTACTTTGGTGGAGTTTCCCGCCATCCGCGGCCATTTTCCCGCCATCAGGCGCCATCTCTGGGACGCTGCGCGGGAAGAAGAGGGGCGTGGACGACGAAGGCGCGCGAGAACTGGAGCCCCGCCTTACGCACGGACGCTGCGCAAGGTCCTGAAAGGAGCCGAGCGGACGCTGATGTCACCAGGACGCTGCGCAAGGTCCTCAACCCCGACGATCCCCTGCGGAGCCGCGGCCTACAGAAGAAAAGCAACGGAACGTAGGCCATGGTTGACTAGGGGGGAAGAGGATGACGGAAGCGGAGGGAACTGTCACAGTAATGCCGTTCACGATGCCTTATATCCCCGGAGCGGCCTGGTTGCCCCAGTACTCAGGGGAGTCGCATATCCTGAGCGACTTTAAGGAGAGCCTATTCAAGGTGTACCCCCTGACGGAGGAACAAAAAGTGACCATACTGATAGGCCAGTTAACCGGCGCGGCCCAACGAGAAGTAAAGTCCTGGTCAGTCAGGGACAAGGGGACCGTGAAGGAGATTTTAGCCCGTCTAAAGGACACTTTTGATACCCGCACCTCAGCAGAGATCAAAATGAGATTTTATGGGTGCAAGCAGCGGGCCCAAGACAGTATAAGAGACTATGCTTTGAACTTGCAAGAGGCCCTGAGAGCCATCAAGCAGGCAGACCCTGATAGTGTGAGGAATGCAGATGAACTGCTGACTGAACAATTCATTGAGGGTCTGCTGTCCAGCACCCACAGAACTCAGTTACGCCTGATGGCCCTGCAGAACCCTGGGTTAGACTTTGCACAGTTTAAGGACAGAGCCATCCGGGTACTCCGAGAACCCGTACCCGGTGGTGTTGCGGCCTCCAGGCGCCCTGCTATCACTTATCACCAAGAGGAGGCGCCCCAGTCTACAGAATCTGCAGGAGCCAACGCACAGAATAGTAAATAGAATAGAAAATGAACCAGGTAGTACTGGACCTGCTCAAGACGTTGCCCCTGGAGGAACGCAGCCTGTGGCCTGAGAAACTGCCGGTTCTGATGGACTTGTATAACCATATCCCAGTGGGTTCTACCAACTGCACCCCGGCTTACCTAATGAGAGCAAGACCTGGTAAGCTGCCAATTGACCATTGGAGTTGACTGCCCTGAGCCACGGGACCGGGTCCTCGCCACGCAAGGACTACAACCCCCCAGCATCCACAATGGGTCCGGTTCCGGGTATCCCAAAACACACACAGCCCAGGGGGCGCGTCACTTGCTCCTTAGTGTCCTGCTTGACTCCTCACACTGAACAGACTCAGACTCAACCCCACCTCCAGATCCAGTTATATAGGGCAGGATCCTCCCCTTTTCTGGTCTGGAGCAGGAGGTGTTGCATATAGTGTGTTCCCTGACCAAGAAACTCCTGTTTTGCTCCCAGACATGGTATTACTACCACTGTGGCAACCAGACCCTCTGGGGTGCCACATATCTATTTTAACAAGTCTGGTATACACCAGGAAATTATAACTGTGGTTTTGCAGTTCCACGGTTCAAATCTCTGTATTCTACCCTTTTTTGTCTTTTTTTGCATAAAAAAAAACCATTTTCAGTGTCTCGCTGACTGTTTAGACACCAATATATCTGTTTAAAAGAGTCTGGTGTAGGCCAGAGAAATAGAACTGTGTTTTTCCTCTTCCACGGTTCAAATCTGGGTGTTATCAACCTGCTTGCCTTTTTTTCCATAAAAAAAAAACAGTTTGAGTGTGTCGCTGACTGTTCAGACACAAATATATCTATTTTAACAAGTCTGGTATACACCAGGAAATTATAACTGTGGTTTTGCAGTTCCACGGTTCAAATCTCTGTATTCTACCCTTTTTTGTCTTTTTTTGCATAAAAAAAAACATTTTCAGTGTCTCGCTGACTATTCAGACACCAATATATCTGTTTAAAAGAGTCTGGTGTAAGGCCAGAGAACTAGAACTGTGGTTTTCCTCTTCCACGGTTCAAATCTCCTTTTTATGACCCTTTTGCCATTGATAGTGCGAGTGTAAGCTATTTTACTTCATTTACAATGGGCAAGGTGCATGGCAAGGGACGTGGAACTGGACGTTCTGGTGATGGTGCGTGCAGAGGATGGGGCCGTGGCCAAGGTGAAAATGTGCCACAACCAACAGCCACATCTTCTCGCTCCCAGTTCTTGACCGAATTACTAGGAAAGCACACAACAGCACCACTATTGCGAACTGATCAGTGTGAACAGGATATTAATTGGATAGCAGAATACTTCCAGTTACCTGGGCACCACCACCTCCGGTCTGTCTTCCACACGGTCAAGTCTTAGTAGCCGTGAGTCTCGACTGCATACTCCTCCTCACCCTGATGCTCCTTCCTCCCTGTCGTCAGACAGCAACTGATCCCACAGTTGGACAGTCTGAAGAGCTGTTCACTGGTCCATTTCCATATTTGTGCCCCTCGCCTGCTCCGCTTGAAGTGGTGGAAGAGGAGATCTCATGTAGCGATGGCCAAATATTTGAACAGCCACAGCCACAGAAAGACGACGCTGGTAATTTGTCACAAGAGGTGGACGATGACAAGACACAATTGCCACGAAATGAGGAGGAGGACCGTGGTGCGGAAGTGGAAGAGGAGGAGGTGGTGGATGATCTAGTAACTGACCCGAAGTGGCAGGAGGACACGCAGAGCGAGGCCAGCAGCACACAGGGGGAGGGAGGCAGAGTACCCCAACAGGCAGGAAGAAGCAGTGTGGTGGCCGCAGACAGAAGGCGGGCAACTGTTCCCCGTAACACCAACACGAGGGACGTTGCCAGTACAACCGGTAGGTCTTCCAGAGTCTGGAGTTTTTTAAAGACTCTGCTGATAACCCCAAAAAGGCCATTTGTACTGACTCGCCCCCTGGGCCGTGGGGCACTCGGATCCGGGCAATAGGGAGACGATGGGGGTAGTAGTGGCAACCCGGCTCCGTGGCTCAGGGTGGTCAGACCAATGGTAGTCTGCTATGTGCTGTTGATAATGTCCGACTACGCCACCCGTGGATTGCGGTTATTAGGAACTGCCGCTGCAAGGCAGTCCGCTGGGGCTGATGATGTATGCAGCTGGGATGGTGTGACTCCCCACGGGAAGAGTGCGGCCCCAGGGCAGTGTAGTGGATGGTGGGGGTGATGGTGGTGAGAGTCCCAGTACCGGTAGTGCCGGAGGAGCGAAAAAGCACACAGACAACGTACTGCAGTCCAGGGTCTTTACTCACGGTTAATATCCAAGTCACTTCAGCTGGCAATGACTGCCCAAGCCGTGCTGCGTCCACCAGGTGAGGGGCTCAGTCAACTCCCAGGCAGCTCAGAAGTATGGCTCAGGACCCCCTTCAATCCTTCCTCTAGCCTGCCTCACCAGTGACCCACTTTTGTCCAGCTGCCGAGAACTTGTGCGGGTAAACGTGGATCCCGTTCCCCGCTGTTCTATATGGTGCCTTCCTAGCAGGTTTAATGAGGTGTCGCACCAATAAATGATCACGACGTCCGGTCTTTGGCTGAGGGTAGTTTCTCCTCCACCAACTTGGGATCCGGCACCCTTAATCTGTCTGACCCTTCAGCCTGTATTCTCGTGGGTTCTTAGGGTCCCTTCCACCTTCTTGTTCCTGAGCCCCTCTGTTCCTCTGTCTCTTCCTCCTCTTTTCTGTTTCTCCTTCTTCTCCTTTCTCGTGGAGCTGGGCTGAGACGTAACCCCAGCTCCCCTTCACCTCCTCTCTCTCTCCACTCTCCTCCTCAGCCTCTCACTAGGCCCACTCTGGAGTAGAGCTCCTACAGAGCCTCTACTCCCTGTCTTCTCCTCTCTCCGCACAGACTGAACTGAACCCTGATCTAAGATGGTGCCCACCTTATATACCTCCCTCTAGCCATGAGCCCAGGTGGCCAGCAACCAATGGGCTCCTACCTACGCTCAGGAACCAACCCCTATCTGCTCCTACATCACTGGGTATTCCCCACTCCAGCCAGGGACATGGTCTGTCGTACCTGCATTTCTGTCTAATGGGAGTACCGTTGAGCTGTCCCTCGGAAATGGGGTGAGTGTGCTATATGCAGCTAACTGAGACCGGGTCCATACTCCATCCTTACCTGGGAGTGGAATACCACACCTCTGGCAGAGGTGCTATACCCCTGTAGCGGCCGAACCCTCGGGGCGCTACAGTACCACCTGCCAGGCCAGCATCAGCAGGGGTGACAAAACTATCAGCCTAACCACCACCAGCATGATCAGGCATATGGCAGCAAAGCACTCGACTTTGTGGGGCGAACCCCAGGGTCCACGACCAGTGTCAGCGGGTGTCACCATTGCTTCTTCCGCTGTTGTGCCTGTAAGAGAACCCCCTGTTGTGCGTGCAAGGCTATCCCCTGTCCATTCAGCATGCAAAAATGCCCCCTCCTCTCAGTCTTCACTTGTTATGGCAGTTTCTCAAGAAACAGCATCAACATCCACGTCCACATCCCACCGCAGCGTTCAATTGTCCTTATCCCAGAGCTTTGAACGAAAGTGCAAATTCGCAGCCAACGCCCCACAGGCCACAGTCCTAAATTCGCACATTTCACGACTGCTTGCGTTGGAAATGCTGCCTTTTAGGCTGGTGGAAACGGAATCCTTCCGCAACCTTATGGCGGTGGCCATCCCTCGGTACTCGGTCCCGAGCCGACACTATTTTGCCCGGTGTGCCATCCCCGCACTACACAAGCACGTGTCCCAAAACATCTGCCGCGCCCTCAACAATGCAGTTACTTGGAGAGTCCACCTGACAACGGACACGTGGACAGGTGTTTGTGGCCAGGGACGGTACATCTCCGTGACGGCACACTGGGTAAACATAGTGGAAGCCAGGACCCAGTCGGATCTTGGGACGGAACACATCCTCCCCACACCGAGGATTGCTGGCCCTATGTCAGTCAGAGTTCCCCCACAGTGTACAGCTACTGTATATAATCCTCCTCCTCCTCATGTTCAGCCTCCATCTCAGATATCACCACATCATCAACAAGCTGGAAGCACTGCAGTACTGCCTCAACCAAGCGGCAACAGGCTGTGCTGAAACTCATAAGCTTAGGTGATAAACCTCACACTGCTTGTGAGATGTGGACAGCTGTGAAAGAGCAGGCAGATCTGTGGCTGAGACCGCTGAACCTACATGCAGGCATGGTAGTGTGGTGCAATGGCCGTAACCTGGTGGCGGCTCTGAGGCGAGGTGAGATCACACACGTACCATGCCTGGCTCATGTGCTTAATCTTGTGGTTCAGCGGTTTCTTAAATCGTACCCCGAGTTGCCAAATCTGCTCGTCAAAGTACGCCGCCTGTCAGCTCATTTTTGGAAGTCAGCTACAGCTTCCACTGCCCTTGCTGTGTTACAGCAGCGTTTGCAGCTTCCGGCACACCGACTGGTGTGTGATGTTCCCACACATTGGAACTCTACCCTCCACATGTTGCAAAGAATTTGTGAGCAGAAGAGAGCAGTTGTGGAGTACCAGCTGCAACAAGGCCGTCAATATTCAGGTCAGACTCCACATATAAGCCCTCAGGAGTGGACCTGGATGTCTGACATATGTACCATCCTGACAAACTTTGAGGAGTCCACCAAGATGGTGAGTGGCGATGACTCCATCATTAGCGTCAGCATCCCACTTGTCTGTCTTGTGCAACGCTCTCTGCAGAGAATTAAAGAGGAGGCATTGCAGCCAGAGTATGATGAGATGGATCAAGAACCCATAGCAGGCGATTACACACAGCCCAGCCTCATCTCATCCCAACGTGCATTGGGGGACAATGAGGGAGAGGAGGAGGAGGAAGAACAGGAGCTGGTATCATGCGCTGTAGACGGTAGTACCTGTACAACTGTCATACCGTCGGTTCAACGTGGGTGGCCTGAGGACAGGGGGGAGGAGGAGGAGGAGAGCATGGTCAGCCGTCATCTTGGTGAGGACACGAAAGTCTTGGCCGTTACCAGTCTGGCACGCATGGCTGACTTTATGTTACGCTGCCTTAACCATGACCCTCGCGTTGTCAAAATGTTGGGTGACAGTCATTACTGGTTGGTGACACTTTTAGACCCCCGCTACACGGGGAACTTTCACTCTCTTATTCCTGAGGTGGAGAGGTCTACAAAAATGGGGCAGTACCAGAAGGCCCTTGCTGCAGAACTGTTAAAAAAATTCCCATCTGAACACGCTAGCGGCAGAGGTCACAGTTCATTGACCAACCAAGGCGTACAGGCGAGAGAGACGCAACTCCAATCCAGCAGAGGCAGGGGAACACTGTCAATGTTCTGGGACAGTTTTCTGAGACCCGCCCATCTTACAGGCCCTGAGGTACGGGGTACTCTCACAAGGAGTGGAAAGTTTCAAAAGATGGTGAGGGAGTACCTTGCCGACCGTACCAGCGTCCTCCGTGATTCCTCTGTGCCTTTTAATTATTGGGTATCCAAGCTGGACACTTGGAATGAACTCGCTCTGTACACCTTGGAGGTCCTGGCCTGCCCTGCCTATGTTATCGGAGCGTGTTTTTAGTGCCGCTGGGGGAATTATAACTGATAAGCCTGTCAAATGACAATGCTGACAAGCTGACCCTTATCAAAATGAACAAGGGCTGGATTGGCCAGAATTTTCATCACCACCAAATGACAGCAGAGTAACATAAAGTCAAATCCACTGTGTTGTTTCAGGAGGTGTATTCCCATGCACCGCTTCACACCCACACATGGGTATACGCTTCCTCATTTCGCCTGTTTTTTGCTCTTCTCCTTATCCCCAGCGTACACGACCACTATACAACCAGGGTGACTGTGGTCCGTGTTGCCAGCATTGCAGGTTCCTCTGTCCTAATTTTTGGCAGCTTTTGTTTGGAAGCCATAGGCATAGACTGTGGGAGACCCACTCCCCAATAATGGAAATAATGTTTTTAATATCCTGTACTGCATGGCTCTTGTAAGGGGAATTAAAACCATCTTGTTAAGCTACTGTGACCTCCACATCTCTTCCAAGGGGCATTAAAACCGTCTTCTTAAGCTACTGTGACCTCCACGTCTCTTCCATGGGGCATTGATATTGTCTTTTTATTCCACTGCGACCTCCACCACTCTTCCAAGGGGCATTAAAACCGTCTTGTTAAGCTACTGTGACCTCCACGTCTCTTCCAAGGGGCATTAAAACCGTCTTGTTAAGCTACTGTGACCTCCACGTCTCTTCCATGGGGCCTTGATATTGTCTTTTTATTCCACTGCGACCTCCACCACTCTTCCAAGGGGCATTAAAACCGTCTTGTTAAGCTACTGCGACCTCCACCACTCTTCCAAGGGGCATTGATATTGTCTTTTTATTCCAGTGCGACCTCCACCACTCTTCCAAGGGGCATTAAAACCGTCTTGTTAAGCTACTGTGACCTACACGTCTCTTCCAAGGGGCATTGATATTGTCTTTTTATTCCACTGCGACCTCCACCACTATTCCAAGGGGCATTGATATTGTCTTTTTATTCCACTGCGACTTCCACCACTCTTCCAAGGGGCATTAAAACCGTCTTGTTAAGCTACTGTGACCTCCACGTCTTTCCAAGGGGCATTAAAACCATCTTGTTAAGCTACTGTGACCTCCAGGTCTTTTCCAAGGGGCATTAAAACTGTCTTGCTAAGCTACTGTGACCTCCACGTCTCTTCCAAGGGGCATTAAAACCGTCTTGTTAAGCTACTGTGACCTCCACGTCTCTTCCACGGGGCATTGATATTGTCTTTTTATTCCACTGCGACCTCCACCACTCTTCCAAGGGGCATTGATATTGTCTTTTTATTCCACTGCGACCTCCACCACTCGTCCAAGGGGCATTCATATTGTTTTTTTATTACACTGCGACCTCCACCACTCTTCCAAGGGGCATTAAAACCATCTTGTTAAGCTACTGCAACCTCCACCACTCTTCCAAGGGGCATTGATATTGTCTTTTTATTCCACTGTAACCTCCACCACTCTTCCAAGGGGCATTAATATTATCTTTTTATTCCACTGCGACCTCCACCACTCTTCCAAGGGGCATTGATATTGTCTTTTTATTCGACTGTGACCTCCACCACTCTTCCAAGGGGCATTAAAACCGTCTTGTTAAGCTACTGTGACCTCCACGTCTTTTCCAAGTGGCATTAAAACGGTCTTGTTAAGCTACTGTGACCTCCACGTCTCTTCCAAGGGGCATTGATATTGTCTTTATATTCCACTGCGACTTCCACCACTCTTCCAAGGGGCATTAAAACCATCTTGTTAAGCTACTGTGACCTCCACGTCTTTTCCAAGGGGCATTAAAACAGTCTTGTTAAGCTACTGTGACCTCCACGTCTTTTCCAAGGGGCATTAAAACTGTCTTGTTAAGCTACTGTGACCTCCATGTCTCTTCCAAGGGGCATTAAAACCGTCTTGTTAAGCTACTGTGACCTCCACGTCTCTTCCACGGGGCATTGATATTGTCTTTTTATTCCACTGCGACCTCCACCATTCTTCCAGGGGGCATTGATATTGTCTTTTTATTCCACTGCGACCTCCACCACTCTTCCAAGGGGCATTGATATTGTCTTTTTATTCCACTGCGACCTCCACCACTCTTCCAAGGGGCATTAAAACCGTGTTGTTAAGCTGCTGCCACCTCCACCACTCTTCCAAGGGGCATTGATACTGTCTTTTTATTCCACTGTAACCTCCACCACTCTTCCAAGGGGCATTGATATTGTCTTTTTATTCCACTGCGACCTCCAACACTCTTCCAAGGGGCATTGATATTGTCTTTTTATTCCACTGTGACCTCCACCACTCTTCCAAGGGGCATTAAAACCGTCTTGTTAAGCTACTGTGACCTCCACGTCTCTTCCAAGGGGCATTAAAACTGTCTTGTTAAGCTACTGTGACCTCCACGTCTCTTCCAAGGGGCATTTTGTAAGCTACTGTGACCTCCACGTCTCTTCCACGGGGCATTGATATTGTCTTTTTATTCCACTACGACCTCCACCACTCTTCCAAGGGGCATTGATATTGTCTTTTTATTCCACTGCGACCTCCACCACTCTTCCAAGGGGCATTGATATTGCCTTTTTATTCCACTGCGACCTCCACCCCTCTTCCAAGGGGCATTAACACTGTCTTGTTAAGCTACTGTGACCTCCACGTCTCTTCCAAGGGGCATTAAAACTGTCTTGTTAAGCTACTGTGACCTCCACGTCTCTTCCAAAGGGCATTAAAACCGTCTTGTTAAGCTACTGTGACCTCCACGTCTTTTCCATGGGGCATTGATTTTGTCTTTTTATTCCACTGCGACCTCCACCACTCTTCCATGGATCATTGATATTGTCTTTTTATTCCACTGCGACCTCCACCACTCTTCCAAGGGGCATTAAAACCGTCTTGTTAAGCTACTGCAACCTCCACAACTCTTCCAAGGGGCATTGATATTGTCTTTTTATTCAACTACGACCTTCACCACTCTTCCAAGGGGCATTAAAACCGTGTTGTTAAGCTACTGTGACCTCCACGTCTCTTCCAAAGTGCATTAAAACCGTCTTGTTAAGTTACTGTGACCTCCACGTTTCTTCCAAGGGGCATTAAAACCGTCTTGTTAAGCTACTGAGACCTCCACGTCTCTTCCATGGGGCATTATATTGTCTTTTTATTCCACTGCGATCTTCACCACTCTTCCAAGGGGCATTAAAACCGTCTTGTTAAGCTACTGTGACCTCCACGTCTCTTCCAAAGGGCATTAAAACCGTCTTGTTAAGCTACTGTGACGTCCACCTTTCTTCCAAGGGGCATTAAAACCGTCTTGTTAAGCTACTGTGACCTCCACGTCTCTTCCAAAGGGCATTAAAACCGTCTTGTTAAGCTACTGTGACCTCCACGTCTCTACCATGGGGCATTGATATTGTCTTTTTATTCCACTGCGACCTCCACCACTCTTCCAAGGATCATTGATATTGTCTTTTTATTCCACTGCGACCTCCACCACTCTTCCAAGGGGCATTAAAACAGTCTTGTTAAGCTACTGCGACCTCCACCACTCTTCCAATGGGCATTGATATTGTCTTTTTATTCCATTGTAACCTCCACCACTCTTCCAAGGGGCATTAAAACCGTCTTGTTAAGCTACTGTGACCTCCACGTCTCTTCCAAGGGGCATTAAAATCGTCTTGTTAAACCACTCTGAACTCCACAGCTCTTCCAAGGAGCATTGAAATGTTGTTTTTAATTAACTCTAACCTCCACGACTCTTCCAACGGGCAATGCATTTCCTCCTAATTTTAGTCAGCTTTTGCTTTTCAATGCATAGGTGAACACTAAGGGAGACCCACTCCCCAATAATGGGTAGAAGGTTTTTAGTACGCTGTAATCCGCGTCTGTTTCAAGGGGCATAACAGTTTCACATAATTTTTGGAAAGCCTTCCATTCACTGCTTAGGCCAACAGTGTACAGGAGACCCAGTTGCTATAAATGGAAAAAATGGTTTATTTAAGGTCCTCTGACCTCCATGTCACTTCCAAGGGGCATTGGAGTGCCTTGAAATTTTTGGTAGGCATTGCACTCACTGTATGCCCTATAACTGTGTAGCCGAACTGCTCCTTTTGGTCCAGAACCATATCCTACAAGACATGTGTGGTTGACTGGCCTGATATTGATTTGAATGGTCCGGGTTCATCCTGCTCTTTCTTCTTTGCCACCACCTCATCCATCATTCATCACCTGAAGCTTTGTTTTAACGGGAGTCATAGAACTGGGATAGTAGCAGGAAAACATCCAGCAATCCTCGGAGGAGGTAGGATATGCGCCAAAACGCTGACCACCTCAGGCCTAGAAGCTACTACATACATGCGCTTGCATTCCAAGGAACAGAAAGCTAAGGAGATGGATGGCCTCATGATCATGAATAATTTACTCGTTGTGTAGAAGGCCCACTACTGCTGCTGTCAACCTTCTGAACTTTGTGTTTAAGCCTGAGTGACCCAGGACCCGCAATCCTCTATTTCTGAAGGACGTGTTGCATCTCATTATCCAACTGTGTCCTGGCTTCCACAATATTAACCCAGTGTGAAGGCGTCAGTGAGATGGACCATCCCTGGCCACATTCACTTGTCCACGTGTTTGTGGTTAGGCTGTCCTTCAAATAGGGGCGGCTGGGGACCATGTGAGGGCACCCGGTCGCAGAGCGGCTGGGGACCAAGTATGGACACCCGGCCGCCCCCTGGCGGCTGGAGACCAAGCGTGGACACCCGGCCGCCAGGCGGCTGGGGACTGAGTATGGATACCAGGCCGCCGACGCAGCCATGACGTGGTGGCCAGATTCCGCCTCCACATGCCTAAAAGGCCCAATTTCAAGTGCAAGCAAGCAAGCAGTATGGTATTGCAGCCTGGGGGTGGGTGGCAGAGAATGGGGGAGGTACAATTGAACACTACCCTGGGACAAGGACTTGCACGGGGATAGTTGCAAGTCTGCATCTTCTGATGCGGCAAGGATCACTTTTGATGGGCACACTTTTAGGCAGTGACCTGGGTGTCGGAGATGCTTCCAGGGGTCTTCCCCATGCTGTTCTCATGTCTTTTCAGCACTGTATGCATGTGTCACACAGCACATGGCCAGATAAGGTTGTAAAATGTTAAAATGACATTTCCTGGTGAATGCATTTGTCACGGTTGAAAGCAATACAAAAGTGCAAAAATGCATAAAAAATGCTACTTGTGAACATAGCCCAAGGTGTGGAGGAGTATTTTTGTTTTTGGCTATTTATTTTACCTTATACACAAGTCTTTACCCTGGAAAGGAACTTCCTTAACATATTTCACAGGAAAGCAGTTTCAGTTTAGTTTTTGAACGTTTTATTGTGAGCCCGTAAAAGTGGCTTAATACCTCTGACCATGTTGTTGACAACAGTGACCTGGGGGTCAGAAATGCTTCCTGGGGCGATCCCCATGCTGTCCCCATGTCATTTGAGCACTGTCACTATTGTCTTGGGCACTTTTTAGGCTTTTAGATTGCCGGGTGGTGCTGCCGCAAAAATGCTCGGGTCTCCCATAGACTAACATTGGGCTCGTTGCTCGGGTCGAGCACCCGAGTGTCACGGTGAGCTTGGCCCGAGCTTCGAGCACCCGAGCATTTTAGTGCTCGCTCAATATTATTCGTGACGCCACCTGTGGTATGCGGCTATATGGAGCCACCACTGCGGAGCAGGTCCTCTGGAGCTGGTGTAAATGCAGCAGAGTTGGTTTAGCTCTCCACAGGTAGAGCTTAGCTCCAGGGCTGTACTGAGATGTTATGGATGTTTCTGGGCGTTGTAGTGCTGTGTAGTGCAGGGGGTGATGGTGCAGCAGTAATTCATGGAGACAATGGAGTGCAGTCTTCAGGTTTTACTCACAGTTGTTGCAATCCAAGTTACAGGTGCCGGTGTAACTTCCCACGTCGCGCTGCGTTCACCAGGTATGGGGTTCAGCAATCCCTCAGGTGGTTCAAGAGTGCCTGACAGGACCCCTTTCTATGTGCCTTCCTCAGTCATCTTTCTGCGCTGGCTCTCGCCCTCCTGCCCTACGTCTCACAATCAGTGTCCCAATCCGGTAGCCTCGGGTCTTGTCGGGCGACCTGCAGTCCCCTGGACCCTCTGTGGCCACCTTTTCGGCGATGTAATTGTGGTTGTGGCCACTGCACCTTTCAAGTACAGCAGCCTCCGGTTTCTAGCTGAGCCTTGTAGTTCTCCACTAGTTTAGGAGCCGGTCCCCTCTGCGGCTTGATCCTTCCACACCAGGTAGATTCGGGCGTACGGGTGGCCTCCAGCACTGCCCTTACCCCTAGAATCCCCTCGTTCCTCCTGGAGCCTTCCTTCCTGCTCCTCTCTCTTTCTTCCTCTCCTCAGTCTTGGGCCTCCCTGGCTAGGCCCGCACTGGTGCAGAGCTCGTGCAGAGCCCCTGCTCCCTCTACTCCTCCTTCTCAGACTGGCTTCTCGGACTCTCCTCACTTTCCAAGATGGTTCCCTCTTTTATATCTTCCTAACAAGTGCTCCCCTGAACTTCTTCCTCCACCCACACCCACTACATGGTTCCCCCTCACTTGGTTCCCCTCCAGTTCAGCCAGGGACCCGGGACTGTGCTCTCCCTTAGGAGCAATCTCGCCCTGCCCTACTGAAGTGGATGTGTTGGATGCAGGTGTTAGGGTCCCGGGCAGCACTCTATCCTTACCTGAGAGTGGGATACCACACCTCTGGGTGAGATGCAGTACCTCTGTGGCGACTGAACCATCAGGGGCGCCACACATGACTGTACCCCCCTTCTACAAGGGGCCACTGGACCCACTGAGATCTAATGTTAAGAATTGAAAACAGGCTCTTCACAATTATTAATGCATATGCTGATAATCAAAGTCAAGCCCAATTCTTACTTGACCTAATAGACAAAGAACTTCCCATAGTCTAGGGTACAGTGATTCTATGTGGAGATCTCAATTTAACATTAGACCTCACCTTAGATAACTTATCAGGTAAAGCATCCCTATGCCACTCAACTAACAAAAAAGAAAAACGTGCTTTTCTTCAGTTACAATTCTGTTATGTATGGCGTCTCACGCACCCGACTGTCAAAGGTAAAGTCGTGGTAGCCCCTTACAAGAAGAGCTAATTTGGATTGAGATACAAATTATCTCCAAATCTGCCATCTTTGGTACAAATTAAATAAATAAAATAAAATAAATACGATGCATCGGAGAAAAGAAAATAACACACAGCCACTGTCTGAGTGTACAATTCTTGTCTGCCCTCAGATCCCAAGCAACAAGTATTTTATTACACCCTCAGAAGAAAGGGGATGACTACGTGCCTTTCCTAACACAGAAAGTATTTTAATTGGAAATCACTATGTCGTAAATTCTGGAACCTGATGCAGATGTCCTTGAATTAAACTAGCTCTGTCCAATTAACTATGCACTGGAAAAAAAAAACAGAGGAAAGCTGTAACAGAAAGACAGCTCTATATAACATACAATGCCCCGTGTTAATGCTTTTATGAATAACACTTATAAAGCTAATATTAAAATATTAAATTATCAAATATATATAGGTAGATTTAATTGTTTAAAATAATAATCAAATTAAGGTATAAATATTTACCATAACAATTCCTTCCTTTTTATTATTTACAGACAATTTATCCATCAGCTACTTCCCCATGCTATGTGAACCTGGAGGGGACAGATCCCGTTCACCGACGGATACCTTGTTTAAATGTCATCATATGTGTTTACTGGAGGAGCACTGTGATATTTTGCTGAAGTGTTAACTGACGGGCTATGATGTCTTATCTTGCACATCTCTCTATATAGTGATGTCATAACAAATATACCAGATCTAGCTGTTATATTCATTAGCAGTACCAACATTTATGTAATGAAAGGGTAAATAAATATACTCTTATTCCCTATCCCCATTTCCACTATATGAGGTCTACCATTACGTCTGGGGTGGTTGTCTGCAGCTCATTTGTATAGAGAATATTTGGGGACAGCATTTATATCTAGGTCACCATGCAGAAGTATGAATGCAGCAGGCATAAGGCATGCTAAGGTGCGGGTTCCCTCTGCACCTGAGAAAAGCCATTTATAGGCCTGGTGACCACATACTAGATATAAATCCTTAGGGAATATGCAGGGTATGATATCAATTGGTCTCCCAAGACAATGTATATAAGTCAAAAGTCCTTGCATCGGAGGTTTGGCACACCAAGTTCGGTTGTTTGGAAAACCAACCTCATTCCTTCAGCATGTCTTAGACTCAGAAGGGTAATTAAATGGGTCAAGTCGTTCACAAGTCTGGGCAGAATCTGTAAGTCAGAACTCACTATTGTCCAAAACTCCATGGTTATTTTTCTGAAAAAGTCTATCATCATGAATCATAGAAGTGCTCTCACACCTTTCCTAGTCCTCGGAGTGTGGGCATCGCAGGCTTTACTGGAATCTCACCTACTGGAAACTTCTTAACCCTGTGTGTTATAAATTTACCTTGTACTAGGTCCAGCTCATATCAATGTTTTAAGCTACCCATAAGATTTATCTGTAACCATGGACTCTCCACCCACCTCACAATCTTGGCCAATACCACATGGCTGCTAGTGAGGTTTCCTCCAGCGTAACCGGAAGTATCAAAAGTCTCTTCATGGAAACAGCTATAGTTGAAAGCCTCATATGGGGTTAGGGTCACTGCGAGATATGACATAGTATTACAGGATATTGGGCTATGGGTGCATATTCAGCAGTTCTTAGGACAGTCTTTAGAGTCCATATCTCGCAGCAGGACTTGGTGATACTTATCAGTTTGTTGTCCCAGTCCTCTTTTAGTACTTCATTGAGAGTTAGGGCAAGGGATGCAATTGCCATCAGCATGGTCCAAAGGGGCAGGGTCATCATCTTTGCTGCTGCCGGGGATCAGGACCTTTTTCACTGGATGGCGTTGATCCAAGCATCTTTGCCTTGGAGCTTGACAGAAGTGGCAGGGGTCAGTAGTATGTGAAATGGCTCACTGTATCTGGGTTCCAGTGGTCTCCTCATATATGTCTCTTGACCATGACCCAGTCTCCTGGTACCAATGTGTGTTTGTGCCGGTTATACAGTTGGGGTCTGGGATAGAGGAAAGAACACGTTTATGAGTAACAGTCAAATGTTTGTGCAACTCCAAGACATATTCAGTGAGGGAACTGTAGGAGGCCTGCAGCCGCTGAGGGAAATACAACCCTGTCTTAGTATTTCAAACAGTGACAGCTTCTCTCTACCCCTTGGGGTGGTCCTCACTGAATATAATGCAATGGGCATATAATCTACCCAGAACAAGTGTGCTTCCTCCATGCACTTCTAGATTTTTAATTTCAGAGTGCCATTAAGGCGTTCCACCTTCCCACTACTTTGTGAGTGATAGGGAACATGGAAAACCTGTTTTATCCCCAGAGTGGCCATGATCTATTTCATCAGTTCTGCAGTGAAGTGCGTGCCTCTGTCACTCTCTATGGTTTGGGCACCCCATATCTACAAACCACCTCACTTATCATTTTTTCTTTTGTGTTCGTTTTGGTCACGGCCAAAGCTTCAGGTAACCAAGAGAAGAGATTGATGCATACCAGGATGTATTCATAAGTACCCACCTTAGGTAGCTGTATGTAGTCCACCTGCAGTGTCTGAAACGGGTAATCTGCTTTTGGTGTGCATTTTGTGGGACTCAAATAGGTCTACCGGGGTTATGGTTCGCACAAACGAGACATACTTTGTAGGCGCATTCGGGAACCCTGGGGAGCACCAGTTTTGTAGCACCACTGCACACATAACACCCTTTGAGTTGTTCACAGGGGGAATGTGCTAGGGCAGCCATCATGGGGAACAGGCAGCGTGGGAGGCAAATCAAGGTGTTTACCTGCCATACCCCTGACTCTGACTGTAGAGCACCCGCTTTGGCCCATGCGTTCTGTTCGTGTGGGGGAGCCTGGGTCTGAAAGACCTGCAGTAGTTCACGATCAACGGCCACTGGGGCTGGTGCGGTGACAGTCTCCTTTGTTAAAAGGGTGCTTTCCACACTTTTGGTCACTGAGTTCCCGAGCAGGGCCGTGTCTGCTATGGCCAATATTCAAGTCAAAGGTAGTCGTGCTGCTTCCTTAGCTGCCTGGTTGACAAAGGCAATCCCTACTGCAAAGGGAGTTTGTTCAGTGTGTGTGCTGATAGATGCCCTTCAGGGAAGGGTGAGTGCTGTGAGTAGCTGTTCTACTGCCTCATAGGTTAGCCAGCAGAGGCCAGAAAATTACAGCTCCGTCAAATGGCGCCAAAGTCATGTGCAACGCTTTTAAACATATCTCGAGTCTGAAAATGCATTAATCTCTTTTTCCAGATTGCATGCTGCAGTGGGTACCTTCAGCTCAGCCTCTGGTGTAGAGCAGCTGGAGGAGAGTAGTTCATGTATTACTGCCTTACCATTGTGGACTGCTGCATACCCTGTGATGAACCGTCCTTGATCGTTGTTCCAAGCTCTGGAATCATCTACAAAATACTCAGTAGAGGGGTTAGTGAGTGGTACAACAGTGATATTTAACAAGCCCTATGTTTCTGCCTCCATCAATGCCGGACAGTCATGATCATGTGTCAGTGTCAAACTGAACTTCCTCATCTACTAGTTTAAAGGGGCAGGTTTTGGATCAGTCCCTCCCTCTCCTCCACCCTGATATTCTCCTCCCTTTTCTATATCCACTGGTAGTCATGTAGCTGGATTTAGAACATTACAGCATTTAATAGTTATATGGGGGGATATTAACCCCTTTACAACCCAAGGTGGTTTGCACGTTAATGACCAGGCCAATTTTTACAATTCTGACCACTGTCATTTTATGAGGTGATTACTCTGGAATGCTTCAACGGATCCCCCTGATTCTGAGAATGTTTTTTCGTGACATATTGTACTTCATGATTGTGGTAAAATTTCTTCGATATCACTTGCGTTTATTTGTGAAAAAAACAGAAATTTGGCAAAAATTTTTCAATTTTCAAAATTTGAATTTTTATGCCCTTAAATCAAAGAGATATGTCACACAAGATAGTTAATAAATAACATTTCCCACATGTCTACTTTATATCAGTACAATCTTGGAACCAATTTTTTTTTTTATTAGGGAGCTATAAGGGTTAAAAGTTGACCAGCGATTTCTCATTTTTCCAACAAAATTTACAAAACCATTTTTTTAGGGACCACATCACATTTGCAGTCACTTTGAGAGGTCTTTATGACAGAAAATACCCAAAAGTGACACCATTCTAAAAAGTGCACCCCTCAAGATGCTCAAAACCACATTCAAGAACTTTATTAACCCTTCAGGTGCTTCACAGGAATTTTTGGAATGTGGAAGAAAAAAATTAACATTTAACTTTTTTCACAAAAATTTTATTTTAGACCCAATTTTCATTATTTTTGCAGGGGTAACAGGAAAAAATGGACCCCAAAATTTGTTGTGCAATTTCCCCTGAGCACACAGATACCCCATATGTGGGGAAAAAACACTGTTTGGGCGCACGGCAGGGTTCGGAAAGGAAGAAGCGCCATTTGACTTTTTGAATGTAAAATTTGCTTGAATAATTAGCGGACGCCATGTTGCGTTTGGAGAGCCCCTGATGTGCCTAAACAGTGGAAGCCCCCCACAAGTGACACCATCTTGGAAACTAGACCCCTCAGGGAACTTATCTAGATGTGTGGTGAGCACCTTGAACCCCCAGGTGCTTCACAGAAGTTTATAACATTGAGCCGTAAAAATAAAATTTTCACATTTTTCCCACAAAAATGTTTTTCAGCCCCCAATTTTGCATTTTCATAATGATAACAGGAGAAATTGCACCACGCAGTTTGTTGTGCAATTTCTCCTGAGTAAACAGATACCCCATATGTGGGAGAAAAACACTGCTTGGGCATACGGCAGGGTTCGGAAGGGAAGGAGCCCCATTTGACTTTTTGAATGTAAAATTTGCTTGAATAATTAGCGGATGAGCCTCTGATGTGCCTAAACAGTGGAAACCCCCCACAAGTGACACCATTTTGGAAACTAGACAGGGAACTTATCTAGATGTGTAGTGAGCACCCTTAACCCCCAGGTGGTTCACAGAGTTTTAAAACATGGAGCCATGAAAATAAAAAAATCTAACTTTTTCCACAAAAATTATGTTTTAGCCCCAATTTTTTATTTTCACAAGGGTAAGAGGAGAAAATGGAAATCAAAAACTTTTGTGTAATGTCTCCTGAGTACGCCAATATCCCATATGTGGGGAAAATACAGTGTTTGGGCGCACGGCAGAGTTCAGAAGGGAAGGAGCACTGTGTGACTTTTTGAACGCAAAATTGGCTGGTATCGAGAGCGGACGCCATGTCACGTTTGGAGAGCCCCTGATGTGCCTAAATAGTGGAAACCCCACACAAGTGACCCATTTTGGAAACTACACCCCTCAAGGATTTTATCAAGGGGTGTAGTGAACATTTTGAACCCAGAGGTATGACACAGAATTTGATAACATTAGGTCATCACATTGAATAAGTTGTCATTAGTCTTGAGCGCAAGTGCTCACTACTTGAGTTTGCATAGGGTACTCAGGTATGCACCATGTATTACGGGTGCTCGAGTGACCTGTTCCAGTACCCGGCCGCATGTTTCACGGATATTAGACACCCAAAAAAAACATGCGGTGATCGCTCGTGCATCGTGGGCAATTCCCGCGAGTTTTTTTTGGCCACGAAGCATATGGGGTGGAGACTCGAGAATGTCACTCGAGCACCCGCAATACTCAGTGCATACCCGAGCACCCGATGCAAACTCAAGTAGCGAGCACTTGCGCTCAACACTAGTCGCCATATTGTCATCTTTTCTTTTTTAACTTTTGAAAAAAATCCCAACCCTAACCCTAGCCCAACCCTAACCATAGCCCAACCTTAACCCTAGTGCAACTCTAGTCCAACCCTAAACCTAGCCCAACCCTAACCCCAACCCTAACCCCAACCCTAACCCTAGCCCAACCCTAACCCCAACCCTAACCGTAGCACAACCCTAACCCTAGAGTTTATTTTTTACACCGTTCCTTGTGTGGTATGAGTGATTAGACGACTTTATTCTTTGGGTCGGTGCGATTACAGTGATACTAGAATCATATGGGGTTTTTATGATTGACAGCTGTCACACACTAAAAGACGCATTTTTTTGTAAAATCTAGTTTTTGCATCGCCATATTTTGAGCGCTATAATTTTTCCATATTTTGGCCGACAGAGTTATGTGATGGCTTGTTTTTTGCAGGATGAGTTGACGTTTTTATTGGTGCCATTTTCAGGCATGTGACATTTTTTGATCGCTTTCTATTCCGATTTTTGGTAGGCAGGAACTGTTTTTTCTTTTTAAATTTTTATGCTGTTCCGCATGTGGTAAAATTGGTAAGGTAGCTTAATTTTTCGGGTCAGTACGTTTACAGCGATACCACATTTATATCATTTTTCTATGTTTAGGCGCTTTTACACAATAAAAGCTATTTTATAGAAAAAATATTTTTTTGCATAGCTTTATTCTGAGAGCTAGAACTTTTTTTATTTTTTGGCTGATGGAGCTATATGGCAGCTTGTTTTTTGCAGGACAAGATGACGTTTTCAGCGGTACCATTTTTATTTATATTAGTTGTTTTGATCGCGTGTTATTCCATTTTTTGTATGGTGATAAAGCATTGTTTTTTGCTTTGTTTTTTATTTATTTTTTTACCATGTTCACTGAAAGGGCTAACTAGTGGGACAATTTTATAGGTCAGGTCGTTCAGGACGCGGCGATACCAAATATGTGTACTTTTATTGTTTTGTTTTGTTTTTTCATAATAATATTTACTGATGGGTACATTATATTTTATTTGGTGGATTATTTTTTTTATTTTATTTTTTTATATTTTTACAATTTTTTATTTTTTTTTCACTTTCTGATACTTTTTTTTACTTTTATACTTTGTCCCACTATGGGACTTTCACTTTTTAATTCTGATCGCCTACATAGCATAGGGATGGAGCACCATCCCTGTGCTATACAGGCTGTCAGCACTGCAGATGCAGAAGATACTTTGGTCATGCACTGCGCATGATCAAAATATCTTCCTGCTGTCTGGTGACTCGGATGTTGTCATGACGACCTCGGGTTGTCATGGCAACATCCGGGAAGCAGCGGCAGACAGCGCTGGAGGCCGGGAGAGGAGGTGAGTATTGCGTTCACCTCCCCTTGCACCCGAAATGTTGAGATTGACTTCGATAGGTCACATGATCCTAACCTTGCTCTCCATAAAGTAGAATCCCTTGAGCAGGCCCAACTTGCCCGTTCCTCGGCAATACTTTGAGATCTAGTAGCAGCTCAACAAGAAGCTAACAAACTAATAGAATTGGCATACAGAAGCTCCCTCTAAATTTGCTGTTGCAAATATATGCTAAAATGCTGGTGAATAGGTTACAGGCTCTGCTAGCTAAAAATATATACTTGCATCAGGTGTGGTTACTCCATGAAAGCCCTGATATTAAAGGAATCACCATAGGGCAGACAGAATACAAATGCATGGCGTTCGCGGACGATGTTCTGCTATATATTACCCAACCCACATCCATTCCCTCAGTTATGGCTGAAATAGATCACTTTGGCACCTGGTCGAATTTTATGGTCAATACATCCAAATCTGAAGCGTAAACATTTCCTTTTCCAGTGATACACAGGCGTTTATCCAATCTAATTTTTCCTTTGCCTGGCCAAATCACGGAATAAAATATCTGGGAATTCAAATTCATAGAGATCTCTCCCAATAATTCAAGCTCAACTTTAAACCCCTACTGGAAAAAATCAATAGAGATTAGTGATGAGCGAGTATGCCTCATTAACCCTTTCGGCGTGCTGTATTTTGGCGTGCTCGGTATTTCATTCATTGTCGCCAGATGTTGGAGGTGTGGAGTGGGAGAGGGGACGATGACGCACATTTGGTGGGAGTGTCCTACAATAAAGAATTTTTGGATACAAGTGGTCCTTCTTCTCAAGAGGATAACTGGCCTAACCGTCCCTAATTCACCTGAGGCACTATTTCTTCTAATGTTATCAATAAAGCAAAGATGGCATCTGCAAGGAGTTTGTATGTTCTCCCCGTGTTTTCGTAGGGACATACTGATAGGGAATTTAGATTGTGAGCCCCAATGGGGACAGTGATGTTAATGTATGTAAAGTGCTGCAGAATATGTTGGTACTATATAAAAACAAAGATTATTATTATTCCCTAAAGGTAAAATATTACAAGATGTAACCTGGACAGCTAGAAAAGTGGGCTGAAGAGGCAACATGCAGACCGGACATGGGAGTTTTAATTAAAGAGGTTATCCACTACTATGGAGAATACTCCAATATATTTAAACAGTAGAAATAAGTTTTTTTGTAAATACCTTCTGCTGTGCGTCTTGCCTGTGAGTGGCGCTATTGCTGACCGCTCACCAGGCATCACATGACTCGGCTTCAGCTGGCTCTGGCATCCGCTGATGTCATGTCTAGTAATGGCTGCAGCCGGGCGTAACTCAGTGACGCGCTCCCCGCTGATTGATGGGCTCTGGGCAGGGTTTCACAGCACGTCAAATCCCAGCATCCACCGCGCGCTTTCCCTCTGCTCTGCATTCATTGGGAAAGCGAGCGGTGGATGCTGGGCTGTACTTGACCCCCTGGACAATGCGCAAGCGCGGCTTAAACCTGCACATTGTGCAAGCGCGGATGTCACACACACACACACAACACAAGCTGGATAATACTGAAAACTGCGCAAGCGTGGAATTTGAAAGCCGCCGCAAACACTCGGACAGAATGCAAATTTGAGTTGGCGGCGACTACCATGACTGAATACAGGAAAGAACACCCCTATGACTGAATGAGCAAGTAAGTTATAAGTATATAAAGTGGTTTGGGCAAATGAGTACAGCAGAGATTTTCATGGAAAAAGCATGTTAGTGATGCACATTGTATCACTAACTGTGACCTGGGGACAGTTTAAATTATACAAATGACATGACAGGTTCCCTTTAAGGAACGATGCCTTGCAAGCTTATTGACGTAACTTGTGTTATGGAGACCCTCTTTGTTATTAAGGAGAACTTTGGAATAGACAGCAAAGGGTCTTCACATTGCCAGTGAGATTCAAATTAAAATACTTCATCGATGAAGGGAGAGAGACAAAATACATGCGACATGCATTGTCAGCAGGTAGAGTCTTCTGTGTGGCAACTAAGACTCACCACATTTATTAGCTAGACAAAAAGGAAACTACAATTCTTGCATACAACTGAACAGGAAACCAAAATAGACAATCAGTGATAACACGCTTCCCTTGGCCCAACGTAAAACCTTCTTGTCAGGGAATTCACAGCAAACCAGTATCTTAGTCAGACATTCCATGATGCAAGTCTTAAGCAGAGACTACAGTGCTGGCCAAAAGTATTGGCACCCCTGCAATTCTGTCAGGTAATACTCAGTTTCTTCCTGAAAATGATTGCAATCACAAATTCTTTTTTATTATTATCTTCATTTCATTTGCTTGCAAGGAAAAAACACAAAAGAGAATGAAGTAAAAATCAAATCATTGATCATTTCACACAAAACTCCAAAAATGGGCTAGACAAAAGTATTGGCACCCTCAGCCTAATACTTGGTTGCACAAGCTTTAGCAAAAATAACTGAGAACAACCGCTTCCGGTAACCATCAATGAGTTTCTTACAATGCTCTGCTGGAATTGTAGACCATTCTTCTTTGGCAAACTGCTCCAGGTCCCTGATATTTGAAGGGTGCCTTCTCCAAACTGCCATTTTGAGATCTCTCCACAGGTGTTCTATGGGATTCAGGTCTGGACTCATTGCTGGCCACCTTAGAAGTCTCCAGTGCTTTCTCTCAAACCATTTTATAGTGCTTTTGGAAGTGTGTTTTGGGTCATTGTCCTGCTGGAAGACCCATGACCTCTGAGGGAGACCCAGCTTTCTCACACTGGGCCCTACATTATGCTGCAAAATTTCTTGGTTGTCTTCAGATTTCATAATGCCATGCACACAGTCAAGCAGTCCAGTGCCAGAGACAGCAAAGCAACCCCAAAACATCAGGGAACCTCCGCCATGTTTGATTGTAGGAACCGTGTTCTTTTCTTTGAATGTCTCTTTTTTTTTCCTGTACACTCTATGTTGATGCTTTTTGCCAAAAAGCTCTACTTTTGTCTCATCTGACCAGAGAACATTCTTCCAAAACGTTTTAGGCTTTCTCAGGTAAGTTTTGGCAAACTCCAGCCTGGCTTTTTTATGTCTCGGGGTAAGAAGTAGGGTCTTCCTGGGTATCCTACCATACAGTCCCTTTTCATTCAGACACCGACGGATAGTACGGGTTGACACTGTTGTACGCTCGGACTGCAGGGCAGCTTGAACTTGTTTGGATGTTAGTTGAGGTTCTTTATCCACCATCCGCACAATCTTGCGTTGAAATCTCTCGTCAATTTTTCTTTTCCATCCACATCTAGGGAGGTTAGCCACAGTGCCATGGGCTTTAAACTTCTTGATGACACTGCGCACGGAAGACACAGGAACATTCAGGTCTTTGGAGATGGACTTGTAGCCTTGAGATTGCTCATGCTTCCTCACAATTTGGTTTCTCAAGTCCTCAGACAGTTCTTTGGTCTTCTTTCTTTTTTCCATGCTCAATGTGGTACACACAAGGACACAGGACAGAGGTTGAGTCAACTTTAATCCATGATAACTGGCTGCTAGTGTGATTTAGTTATTGCCAACACCTCTTAGGTGCCACAGGTAAGTTACAGGTGCTGTTAATTACACGAATTAGAGACGCATCACATGATTTTTCAAACAGTGCCAATACTTTTGTCCACCCCCTTTTTTAGGTGGTTTGGTGTGGAATTGTATCCAATTTGGCTTTAGGACAATTATTTTTGTGTTTTTTCATTGAAGACAAATTAAATGAAGATAATAATACCAAAGAATTTGTAATTGCAATCATGTTCAGGAAGAAACTGAGTATTATCTGGCAGAATTGCAGGGGTGCCAATACTTTTGGCCACTACTGTATATAGAATAGATTGTTTTCCTAAATAAATAATGAATCTAGATATAAAAAATTAACCATAACACTTGTAATCATAAAGCCTCTGCCTCTGCTAAATGTAGATGTGAATGATGCATTGTGTACCTGCTATCTATTGTACATATGTTTGAACAAATACAACACTAAAGTTCACCTCATGCTCATAAAGTGGACTGATATGTTCTATGCATAGGCGGATTATAATGAGGGCAATCTGGGCTACCGCCCGTGGTCCGGAGCTCCGAGGGGGCCCATGGCCAGACTGCCCTCATTATAATATTAGGTGTGCCGCCCACAGGACAATGCAGCAGAAACGAACATGCAGCATACTCTGCGTGCCCACGTTTGCTGTACTCACACACGGAGACCCTGGGATTCCCCTGTGGTGCGGGCTCCACCCCCTGTTCCTCTTGTGCTTAGTGCTGCCTTTCTTCCTGTTTCCTCCTGCTGGCAGCTCCTGGTGACAGTAAGAAACAAATAACTGCTTCCTGTTCTGTGAGAGTGAATTGGGCATGTCACCCTGTGGGCTGCAGGGTATGTGACCATGGGGGGGACCATAAGACATATGACCATGGGGGGAGGCGCAAGTTATGTGACTATGAGGGGGCAGCATGGTATATGACCATGGGAGAGCTGCAGGGTATGTGACCATGGGGGGCCTGCAGGGTATGTGACCATGGTGGGGCTGCAGGGTAGGTGACCATGGGGGGGCTGCAGAGTATGTGACCATGTGGGGGGGACACAAGGTATGTGACCATGGGGGGCCACAGGGTATGTGACCATGGGGGGGCTGCAGGGTATGTGACCATGGGGGGTCTGCAGGGTATGTGACCATGGGGGGCAGCAGGGTATGGGACCATGGGGGGCAGCAGGGTATGTGACCAAGGGAGGGCTGCAGGGTATGGGTTCATGGGGGGGGCTGCAGGGTATGTGACCAAGGGAGGACTGCAGGGTATTGGACCATGGGGGGAGGGAAGCAAGGTATGGGACCATGGGGGGAAGCACGGTATGTGACCATGGGGGGGTTGCAGGGTATGTGACAATGGGGGGCAGCAGGGTATATGACCATGGGAGAGCTGCAGGGTATGGGACCATGGAGCATTTGGAAGGTTTTGCTGAGAAGTAAACATGCGGTCAAAGGAGCTCTCCATGCAGGTGAAACAAGCTATCCTTAAGCTGCAAAAACAGAAAAAAAACCTCCGAGAAATTGCTACAATATTAGGAGTGGCAAAATCTACAGTTTGGTACATCCTGAGAAAGAAAGAAAGCACTGGTGAACTCATCAATGCAAAAAGACCTGGGCGCCCATGGAAGACAACAGTGGTGGATGATCGCAGAATCATCTCCATGGTGAAGAGAAACCCCTTAACAACAGCCAACCAAGTGAACAACACTCTCCAGGAGGTAGGCGTATCAGTATCCAAATCTACCATAAAGAGAAGACTGCATGAAAGTAAATATGGAGGGTTCACTGCACGGTGCAAGACACTCATAAGCATCAAGAAGAAAAAGGCTAGACTGGACTTTGCTAAAAAACATCTAAAACAGCCAGCACAGTTCTGGAAGAACATTCTTTGGACAGAAGAAACCAAGATCAACCTCTACCAGAATGATGGAAAGAGAAAAGTATGGTGAAGGCGTGGTACAGCTCATGATCCAAAGCATACCACATCATCTGTAAAACACGGCGGAGGCAGTGTGATGGCTTGGGCATGCATGGCTGTCAGTGGCACTGGGTCACTAGTGTTTATTGATGATGTGACCAGGACAGAAGCAGCCAAATGAATTCTGATGTATTCAGAGCCATACTGTGTGCTCAGATCCAGCCAAATGCAGCCAAACTGATTGGTCGTCGTTTCATTCTACAGATGAACAATGACCCAAAACATAAAGCCAAAGCAACCCAGGAGTTTATTAAAGCAAAGAAGTGGAATATTCTTGAATGGCCAAGTCAGTCACCTGATCTCAACCCAATTGAGCATGCATTTCACTTGTTAAAGACTAAACTTCAGACAGAAAGGCCCACAAACAAACAGCAACTGAAAACCACCGCAGTGAAGGCCTGGCAGAGCATCAAAAGGAGGAAACACAGTGTCTGGTGATGTCCATGAGTTCAAGACTTCAGGCAGTCATTGCCAACAAAGGGTTTTCAACCAAGTACTAGAAATGAACATATTATTTACAATTATTTAATATGTCCAATTACTTTTGGTCCCTTTAAAAACAGGGTGGCACATGTTAAGGAGCTGAAACTCCTAAACCCTTCATCCAATTTTAATGTGGATACCCTCAAATGAAAGCTGAAAGTCTGAACTTCAACTGCATCTGAATTGTTTTGTTTAAAATTCATTGTGGTAATGTCTAGAACCAAAATTAGAAAAATGTTGTCTCTGTCCAAATATATATGGTCCTAACTGTATATGTGGGCTCTGATACCATCTCATGACATATAGCCACAGTGAGAAACACACAAAGGGACTGACGTCACCCAGCAGACTCACCATGCTTGATGTTAAGGGCAGCAACAATACATCAATTAGCCTTAAAGTGAACCTGACAGCTGATTCATGCTGCCCCAAACCACAGGCAATATGAATCAGTCTATTTTACTCACTTATATGGTGCCATTAATTCCACAGCACTTTACAGACATCCCCATCACTGTTCCCATTGAGAGTCACAATCTAAATTGGCTTTCACTATTTCTTTGGAGTGTGCAAAGAAACCAGAGGGCCCGGAGGAAACCCACACAAACATGGAGAGAACATACAAACTCCTTTGCAGATGTTGTTGGTTTCATCATTTTAGCCAGGTATGTTTTCATCTAAAACGCTGCAGTGTTTTAGAGGAAATATACAATCAATTTAAAAGCCATCCAGGGACCATGCTGCTCAGGTAACTAGTCCAAAAGGCCGGTTCCCAGAAAATGCTGGTGAATAGGTTACAGGCTCTGCTAGCTAAAAATATACACTTGGATCAGGTGTGGTTACTTCCTGGAAGGGAGGTTCACGACAAAACTTTAAAGACTATCAACATTATTCCTTACGCCCAGACTCAGAACACCCCCTTATTAATACTTTCACTAGACACTGAAAAGCGTTTGTCAGGGTATCTTGGCATGCCATATATAACTCTCTTAAAAAAAATTAACATTGGAAATCTTATTATAGCTAAGATATTGGCCCTCTACTGTAACCAATCTGCCAGATTAAAAATAAATGGAACTATATCGTCGCCACCCGTAATGACTAATGGAACAAGACAGGGATGCTCCCTTTTCCCCCCTCTTATACATTTTTGTGATGGATCATCTATTATCATCAATCCATGAAAACCCTGATATTAAAGGAATCACCATAGGGCAGACAGAATACAAATGCAAGGCGTTCGCGGACGATGTTCTGCTATATATTACTCAACCGCACACATCCATTCCCTCAGTTATGGCTGAAATAGATCACTTTGGCACCTGGTCGAATTTTATGGTCAATACATCCAAATCTGAAGCGTAAACGTTTCCTTTTCCAAAGATACACAGGCGTTTATCCAATCTAATTTTTCCTTTGCCTGGCCAACTCAGGGAATAAAATATCTGGGAATTGAAATTCATAGAGATCTCTCCCAATAATTCAAGCTCAACTTTAAACCCCTACTGGAAAAAATCAATAGAGATTAGTGATGAGCGAGCATGCTGTTATGTTCTGCTACCAGAGCTAAGGAAAGAGAGGAGATCTGTCCCTACGATAGAACTCAGCTTTATCCCTACTATGTAACAGGGGACCTGATCCTGCGATCAGACCTGCTAAAGTCCTAAGCTAGTCTGTACGGAGACCTATAGATGTGGGGAAGGAATCCCTACAAGTACTAAGGACTGGGAGGAAAATGGGACACCTCCTAACAGAAATAGTAGCAGACAGACAAACAAACAAAATATATAGAACACTGAGGTCCGCAGACCAAGCAAACTAACAGAGTTAGATACAGAGCACAGGCTAGCTAGAAAGTAGTTATACAATGAAGTCCAGCAAAGCCAGAAGGGCGGAGCAGGATTAAATAGGCCAACAAGGTCATGTGACCAGCAAAGAAAAAAACCTAAGAGCAAGGTTCTAACAGTACCCCCCCTTCTAAGAGGATCCTCCGGATCCCCTAGGACCAGGCTTATCAGGAAATCTCCTGTGAAACGCTCTGATAAGTCTGGACGCGGAAACATCATCTGACCTCACCCAAGAGTTATCCTCGGGTCCGAAACCTTTCCAGGCCACAAGATACTGCAAACTACCTCTATACCGTCTAGAGTTAAGGATGCGAGAAATTTCATAATCCCCGTCCTCCACCACCGGAGGAACAGAGGCAGAGGCGTCACCATCCGACACAACAGCTTTTTTTAACAGAGAGACATGAAATACCGGATTAATTCTCCAGGAGGTAGGAACCTCCAACCTAACAGCAGATTGGTTGACAACCTGAAGCACCTTAAAGGGCCCTACAAACTTGGGACCCAATTTCTTAGAAGGAATCCTCAACCGCAGATTCCTAGAGGACAACCAAACCATGTCACCAACAGCGAACAAAACCTCCTGTTGTTTCCTATCAAAGTAGTCTTTAGATTTTCTGTTGGCCTCCTGAAGATTACCACGCACATCCGTCCAAACTCTCTCCAAATCACCGGAAAAATTCTCCTCCTCAGGCACGGCAGATCCCAACTTGGAGAATGACCCAAACGACGGATGTCTCCCAGAACAACAAAAAAAAGGCGAACAACCAGCAGAAGAAGATGTATGATTGTTCAGAGCAAATTCAGCAAGTGGCAGAAACTCAGACCACCCCTCTTGATTGTCTGCCACAAAACAACGCAAGAACTGCTCAACATCCTGGTTTTTCCTTTCTGTCTGGCCATTAGATTCAGGATGATATCCGGACGAGAACGATAAATGAACTCCCAACCTGTCACAAAAGGCACGCCAAAAACGAGCCACGAACTGAGGACCCCTATCAGAAACAATGTCAGTAGGAACGCCATGAAGTCTGACAATTTCCTTGACAAAGGCCTTAGCGAGAGTTTTAGCGCAGGGCAGTTTGACGAAGGGAACCAAGTGACACATCTTGCTAAAACGGTCCACGACCACCCAGATGACAGTAAAACCCTCAGAGGGGGGAAGGTCAGTTATAAAGTCCATAGCCAAATGTGTCCAAGGAGCACTGGGAACCTCCAAAGGACAAAGCAACCCCGCAGCAGGAGTATGTGAGGACTTAGATCTAGCACATATAGTACATTGACGCACCCACTTAATGACTTCCTTCTGCCATCCAGGCCACCAAAAACTGCGACCCACCAGTCTCTTGGTCTCAGAGATTCCGGGATGACCTGCCAACCGAGATTCGTGACACTCAACAAACAAATCTCTCCTAAAGGTCCCAGGCACAAACAACCTCCCATGAGGAGTGTTAGATGGGGCATTCTCCTGTGCTTTAAGAATCTCATCTTCCAAAACGGAGTCCAAAGCAGCTATCACAACACCTTCTTGTAAAATGTTCTCCTCTTTCTCAGCACCGACTATGGGAGAAAAACTGCGAGACAAGGCATCCGCCTTAACATTCTTAGTACCAGGGATGTAAGTAACGGAGAAATTAAACCGCGAGAAAAACAGTGCCCACCTAGCCTGACGGGCATTCAGGCGCTTGGCAGCATCAAGATATATCAGATTTTTATGATCCGTAAGAACCTGAACGGGAAATTCCGCACCTTCCAAGAAGTGGCGCCAGTGTTCAAATGCGAGTTTAATAGCCAATAATTCCCGATTACCAATATCGTAATTCAGTTCAGTCTCCGAAAAATTTTTTGAAAAAAAGGCACAGGGATGTAATCCATCCCCGTTATCCTGAGACAATACTGCGCCAACCCCCACAGAGGAAGCATCAACCTCAACCAAAAACGGCTTAGTCACATCAGGCTGCATAAGGATGGGAGCAGAGGTGAACCTCTCCTTGAGATACACAAAAGCTTCAATAGCCTCAGAAGACCACTGAACCGCATCAGCACCTTTCCTGGTGAGATCGGTCAGAGGTTTGACAATACTAGAAAAATTTTTTATGAATTTTCCCTAATAATTGGCGAAACCTAAAAACCTCTGTATCGATTTCAAACCAATAGGCCTAGGCCATTCCTGTACAGCTTGAACTTTAACCGGGTCCATCTCAAAACCTTCGCTGGAGATAATGTAACCCAAAAAACTAATTCTCTGTACAGCGAACTCACATTTCTCCAGCTTAGCAAAAAGCGAATTGTCCATTAACAACTGTAATACCTCACGTACGCTCCGCCAATGAGACTCCAGATCCGGCGAATAAATCAAAATGTCATCCAAATACACAACCACATTTTAGCCGATCAAAGGTCTAAGGATGTCATTAATAAGATTCTGAAAAAATGCAGGAGCATTAGTAAGACCAAAAGGCATAACCAGATTCTCAAAATGACCCACAGGAGTGTTAAAAGCAGTCTTCCATTCGTCACCCTCCTTCATGCGCAACAGATTGTATGCCCCCTTAAGGTCAATTTTAGAGAACCACTTGGCCCCCATTAACTGGTTAAATAAATCAGGAATCAATGGCAGTGGGTAAGGATTGCGTACAGTAATTTTGTTAATCTCACGAAAATCCAGACAAGGACGTAAACCGCCGTCCTTTTTTTTTACAAAAAAAAATCCAACCGCCACAGGAGACTTAGAAGGCCTAATGTGACCGGCGGCCAAACTTGTCTGTATGTATTCCTCCAAAGCCTTCCTCTCAGGAATAGTAAGGTTAAATAAACGACTTTTAGGAAGAGTCGCTCCAGGGACAAATTCAATAGAACAATCATAGTCTCTATGGAGAGGCAAAACCTGCGATTCCTTCTCAGAAAAAACTCTCCAAAAATCCTGAATAGGAACAGGCAATTCTCCCCTATCCAAAGCTGCAATACGCCCGTTACAACACTTGTCATAACATTTATGGCTCCAGGATTTAATTTCACTGGTAGACCAATCCAGTACAGGATTGTACAATTTTAACCAGGGCAATCCCAATATTACTGGAGAAGGCAAGTTATTCAAAACTACCAAATCCAATTTCTCATGGTGAACACCATTAATAGTGAGAGGAAATTCACAGACCTTGAGAGTAATATTCTTCAAAGGGGAACCATCCACAGAAACCACAGCAATGGGGGATGATAAAGGTTCGGGTTTTAAATTGAGTCTTTCCAAGAATCCCCCATCAATTACATTCAGAGTAGACCCACAATCGACAAACACACGAAATTCCATTAATTTTTCCTGAGCAATCGTGGAAGCAGCTAAAAATACACCCTTGGAATTTAAACAGGCAATACGGGCATGACTGACCATTTTTTTTTCTTTCTTCATACGAAGCTCACAGCCTTTAATCAAATGACCAGATTTTCCGCAATAGAAACACAAGCCTTCAAAAAATCTACGGTCTTTTTCTTGAGAGCGAGGTGCCACCGATCCAATCTCCATCGGTTCACCACTGTTAGTACACACATTCTCATAACCAGAAACTGACATAGCAGAGGATTTGCTCTCATTAACCCTTGCACGCAGTCTCCTATCCACCCGTATAGCTAATTGCATAGCCTGTTGCAAATCTTCAGGTGTAGGATAAGCAATTAGCAGGTCTTTAACCCTTTCATTGAGCCCAGCAAGAAATAGACTTTTCAGAGCAGAATCGTTCCACCCTGTTTGAGTAGACCATCGACGGAAATGAGTACAATATTTTTCCACATTACCTGATCCCTGTCTCAAACGTCTTAACTCAGTCTCAGCTGATGCGACACGGTCAGGATCATCATATAATAGCCCCAAAGCAGAAAAAAAACTATCCACTGATCTGAAGCATGTATCACTAGGTTGCAAAGAAAAGGCCCACTCCTGAGGCTCTTTGCGCAAAAGTGACATTATGAACCCTATGCGCTGGGATTCATCCCCAGAGGACTTGGGTCTCAAACGAAAATACAATAAGCAAGCATTTTTAAATGAAAAAAATTCTCGGTGTTCACCAAAAAATAAATCCGGCAAACATACCTTAGGCTCCAAGAAATGTGCTCCAGGACAGTTACTCACGTGCTGACGGAGCTCGGCCACCTCCAGAGAGAGTCCCTGCAGGCGATGAGCCAAATCCTGAACCGACACCATGGTGGAACAGAAAAATCTTTCCTTAGAGAATTTGCAGGCTGGACTTACTGTTATGTTCTGCTACCAGAGCTAAGGAAAGAGAGGAGATCTGTCCCTACGATAGAACTCAGCTTTATCCCTACGATGTAACAGGGGACCTGATCCTGCGATCAGACCTGCTAAAGTCCTAAGCTAGTCTGTACGGAGACCTATAGATGTGGGGAAGGAATCCCTACAAGTACTAAGGACTGGGAGGAAAATGGGACACCTCCTAACAGAAATAGTAGCAGACAGACAAACAAACAAAATATATAGAACACTGAGGTCCGTAGACCAAGCAAACTAACAGAGTTAGATACAGAGCACAGGCTAGCTAGAAAGTAGTTATACAATGAAGTCCAGCAAAGCCAGAAGGGCGGAGCAGGATTAAATAGGCCAACAAGGTCATGTGACCAGCAAAGGAAAAAACCTAAGAGCAAGGTTCTAACACATGCCTCATTAACCCTTTTGGCGAGCACGCTCGGATGCTCGCCGAATATTTTGGCATGCTCGGTATTTCATTCATTGTCGCCAGATGTTGGAGGTGTGGAGTGGGAGAGGGGACGATGACGCACATTTGGTGGGAGTGTCCAACAATAAAGAATTTTTGGATACAAGTGGTCCTTCTTCTCAAGAGGATAACTGGCCTAACCGTCCCTAATTCATCTGAGGCACTATTTCTTCTAATGTTATCAATAAACTTCTCCAAATATAAAAGATCTGTGATAGGTCACATTATACAGGCAGCCAAAAATGTTATCCCTCGCCACTGGAAGAGCAGATCCTGATCCACCCTGGAGGAGTGGTTCTCTGAGATTTCGCTTCTTGATATGATGGAACATCTAGTTGCTCAATCACCTGCCAATGTTGACAAATATTGTGCGAAATGGAGAGATTGGAATGAATTCCAAGAATCAGATGCATACTGTCTTGCCCCAAATTGATTTATTTTGTGTTGTAATCCGGGACATATTCATATTTCATTTACCTATAAGTCGCTCTGGTCCAATCTCACCCACTTAGAAGATTGAGCAGCTCATCAAAATGTTGATGTTGATGTAATATCTTTCCTATATCCCTATTGTATTATATTTGTTATATTATTTCTTTTTTAATAATGCATGTCTTCCTTTGATATTCATTTTAGGCTTGTGATAAAAATATTAAAATATTTCAATAAACATTGAATTTGTAAAAAAAAAATTCATCTTAATGAATTTGCGCATCTTACAATTGCTCTGCGCCTCCTCCAGAAATGTAGTCCAGGTGTAAAACGCCCTTAAGTTGCAAAACATTTGTGCAACTCTGAGTTGCACTAAAAATTTGTGACATTTCTGGCAAAAAGTTCTTGATAAACCAGGGTCCAGTGTGTACAGATTTTCACATTACTAAGATAGGAGATGACAGTTGGTGCTCACATAGTTCTATGGAGACAGAGGAGGAGCTAAAAGTAGACAAAGACATTCTGCTGCAAGTTCTACTGAAATAACAGTTACACTTTCAATTGCGCTGCTAAAATTACAGCTGCTCCATGATTGGTTGATATGAGCAACAAAGAGCTTCCGTTACAGATGTTTTACTGTATTAATCAAGTCTTCAAATCATTTAGATTATTTAATGTGATTGATAAATGGAGCAAAAAAAATAAACAATAAAAAAAAATCAAATAAATTTCGTGTATAGAAAAAGTTTATTTTTTTTACAATAGCTTCAACAGACACTGATAAATGACAGAGACTTTATAACAGTTGAAGAGCACATGTCTCTCAGCTAGGCTGATGATGTCACTGGTCCCTCTGTGATGTCACATGACCTTTGGCTTTGGTCCCTCTGTCATGTCTTGTGACCTTTAGAGTATGATGATGTCACAATTGACTTTGTGATGTCATGGAATAGTCATCAAAATGTCACTGCAGCCTGAATATTGTTCACATGTCTTCATCACTTGGTGGGTGAAGGCAACTTTTACTTGCGCTTGGCAAATTTTGGTTTTGTATAAAATATAAGACCGTATAATAGAAGGCTTGTTAGAGGAGCAGTTCCAAGGGCCATCCTGGAGCGCTACGGTGGTGAACAGGACCTTCTTCAGCCCAAACAGACATCTACGGAGCCGAATATGGAGATTTGGAGGAAGAGAAAGGGAGAGAGAATAGATGAGGTGCCAAAAAAGAGGATAGCAGAAACACCTGAGAGTGAAAAAAATGGCGCCAACCAAAGCATTATCAAGGCTTCAAAAAGACCTGGAAGCCCAATACAGGAGAGTATCATAAACAAGAGGAAAAGGGGAGTAGCAATGGGGGACAAAACTGACGATGGATCCAGTGTGTCCCCCATTACTGACACTGAGCAGCTGTCAGGTGAGTTCAGATCTAAGACACCGAAAGCCAATATTCCCCAAAGTAGCCATTGCCAGGATTGTCCACATTTGGAAGATCCCGCTTATTATGATTTTGGTGCCTTTTCTATTTGATACCCTCTAATATTGTTCTACCCCTATGTGTTGTAATTCTTATTGGAGGCCACATTGCACTATATAGGAATGTTACATCTTATTTCTCCTCTCTCTACCAGGGACAACCCCAGCTGAATCCTCCATCATTGTGACTGGACTGGAGAGCTTCACCTTCCATAAAATGATTGGAGAGGGTGGATATGGTAAAGTAAGTATTCGGAATTGCGGTGACGTCATCATCATATATGTAATATGTCTCTAGGAACATCACTGCCTCATCTTCTCATCGCGTCTCGTGGCAGGACAGGCCTTTCCTCTATTTGTAATGTTCTCTATCCTACAGGTCATGTTGGCCACACATCAGGCCTGCCAACAACAACTGGCAGTGAAGATGGTGAAGAAGAGGCTCCTACTTGAGAACTTAAGAGACAACGTTCTGATAGAGCGACAGGTCCTGGAGATGACTAGGAATAGTCCATTCATTACTCGGGCTTTTGCCACCTTCCAGTCCCAGGTAAGAAGGTCATAATCCAACAGCTCTGAGTCTTCTATGTGTTCTATGAATGTCAGTCTATGTGCCAATCTGTGTGCAATGTTCTAGGTCACTACCATAGTATTACATGTATTGTAAGATTATAACCAGTGCCGCATATCTAGAATATGGCAATAACCCCTATTATCGCCTCTGTTTTATCACAGGACTACGTCTTCTATGTCATGGAATATCTCAGTGGAGGAGACCTTAGAGACCTCATGGCAACAAATGCCCCATTTACCATTCCAACCACCAGGTAAGACAGAATATGGATGTATTAGATGAAGATGATGGTTGTCAGGAACATCTGGCTTTAAGTTATTAGTCTCTTAGTTTAGTGGATGAAATGTAGGTTGTTGATGATTTTCTATTTTTTTCCCTTCAGATTTATTGCAGCTGAGATAATCTGTGGGCTGCAGTTTCTCCACTCCAGAGGCATCATACACAGGTAAGTGCAGTCTTATTCTGTGTAAACCTGATATAAATCCTCCCATACCCCTATCCTCATGCTCCCTGTAGACACTTAGTGTCTCAGGCCATCATTGGGTCCTCATCCCGGCTAATCTAATAATTATGATATTTTATAAACTCTTTCCTCTATCAGAGACATAAAACCAGAGAACATCTTACTAGACAGCACCGGTCACTTGAAGATTGCTGATTTCGGTCTGGCCGTGAGGAACATCTTTGGCGATGCGAAGGCTTCAGATCAGGTTGGGAGTCTTTTATACATGGCTCCTGAGGTAAGGAAGCATCTACACATCCCTGGCTTATCATTGAGTACAAGGCTGGACATCTCCATGTCTTCTGCTGTCTGGACAAAGTTCTTATTGTCTTCATGTCTTCACAGATTCTTCTAGAGAAGCCCTACAACACGACAGTGGACTGGTTCTCTGCTGGTGTGGTGATATATGAGATGGCTACTGGCAGATATCCATTTTATATAGGTGTAGTGTATGACACCACCATAAAAGCACTGATCAATGATGATCCTGCCTTTCCAAAAGGACTAGACCCCCATATCAAAGCCATCATAGAGGGGGTGAGTATAAATACACATCTAAGTAATAAAAGGGGTAAATATAACGAAAAACACAACAATGCAAATGGAAATCAACTGGAGACTGAATTCTTCATTATTTGTTTCCAGCTCTTGGATAAGTCACCAGAGAGTCGGCAAGTAGCTGTGGACAACATCAGGGATCATCCCTTCTTCATGGAGATCAACTGGACAGATATAGAGGGGGCTGGATCGTGTCCACCATTCCAACTACCACCTGTACGTATATCACCCAGAGAAGATGGTGGCAGCTGTACATCTCTATTGTGTGTCTTCTTTATGACCATTGGTTCTTGTATTTTCTTTCCGCAGCCACCAGTGATGACATCAGATATAATGAAAGATGTCCTATCCTTCAGTAAAGCCATGAAACCACCAATGGCCGAAACAGATCAAAAACTGTTCTGTGGATTCACATTTGCCAGTGACGGATGGAAGGTCATAAAACAGATACCAAAACCAGTAATACCCCTTCGTAGGTGAGTCAGTGTAAATGGGACAGGAATTAGGGAGCTTTTTAAGGTTACTCTCTTATCCTTTGAATCTGTCAGCAGAGTGTAGTGTGGGAAACCTCTTACTGACTGCTGCTTACAGACTGCTGATGGGCCCACAGGAAAAACCTGGAGGCGTTTTCCTATTGGGATAACCCCATTTTATATGTCTTATTGGGATATAAGAATTGTTTCTAACCTATTATCTCTCCTGGCAGAACATTTGGCAGTATTGTGAAGAACGCTTTCCACAATCTCTGGAGGAGAATAAAACGCTGGAAGTGAACAGCTCTGAAAACCACTGTTCACTGGTTGATATTCCACCATCACCACTAGGAGTATCCTGAGGGTCGTGACTTGCAGTGTAACGTGCAGCCATACCCATTCCTCCTCCCTGCTGTAATCCGGGCTGGGGGTTTTGCTGGATTATGGCGATCTGCAGTGTCCGAATACAAGAAGAAGCTGGAGACCAAGAAAATCCTACCAGGAGTCAATAAAATGACCGTGGACCAGCGCTTCTAGACGACATGCTGCCTAGTGCTCCCAGGGAAGGGCACTTATCCTTAGGCCATGGTTCCCTAGAGGTTTCCCCCACAGGGGGTTTTTCCTCTCCTGAGTGCCAATGGATAAACACAACAAGAGAATGGCAGCTTGTCGTATTCTGCCCTCGGCGGAGCTCACACCAACCACTAGTGGCCGAGAGGAACCTAAGAGGACATTTACCAGCAATAAACAGGACCATTCACCATCATGTGCTAGTAGTAGATTTATTTTATATCTGAATGGATAAGTATTTTACCTTTAACTCCTTAAGAGCACAGGGTACATGTAATGTGTGGATACATTTTATGTACTTTTCATTGGTACCATTTTGGGACACATCAGACTTTTTGGTTCATTTTTAATCTGTATAAGTTTGTTAACTCTGTTTTTGAAGGACGGGATGAAGAAAGAAATGCCTCTTTGGTACACTTTTTGAGTTTTTGAAGAATTATTTGTGCAGGAGAAATAATGTGTAAATTTGATAGTTCAGGTTGTTATTCTGTAGGTGCAGCAATACCAATTCTTGTAGACAAAGGTATAAAGTGCAGGTACTCGTCAGGGCTGATTCCTGATTACTATGGGTCACTGCTTCACTCTTACTTTCATCAGTTTTAATAAATGTCCCCCTTTACTGTGTTTTATTAATACAAGCGCAGCCAGGGAGTAACACCTCAGTATGTACAGGTGCATCTCACTAAATTAGAATATCATCAAAAAGTTAATTTATTTCAGTTCTTTAATACAAAAAGTGAAACTCATATATTACAAAGAGTCATTACAAACAGAGTGATCTATTTCAAGTGTTTATGTCACGCCAGGTGTGAGTGCAACACATAGGGGAAAGGGAAAGGGAGCCCAGACACTAGGGAAAGGGGGAAGAGGTGATCTCCTAATCTGGACTAGCGTCACCCTGTCTCCCCCTAACGTCCCTATGTAGAACGAGCAAAAAAGCTTGTAAAAGAACTTCAACATAACGTTTCAAGGATGGAGCGAGACTGCCATCTACTGGCCAGAGACAGTAAAGCGGAACCAAAATATACAAAGAAAGTTGCAGGGAGGGCAGATTCAGAGGCTGGACCCGATCAGGTGACTTCCAGGAAGGAGTTGAGAGAGATAAGAGGCCAGCGTGCCAAACCTGAGGGGTCTTTGGCGCCAAGCAGCAGAGAGGAGAAGACGTGCTCCCTGCGTCCTGAGAAACCCCGCGTGACAGGCCAAATCCAGAGGCCTGAGAGGTGCTCCAGCCGGGCATCGGTAAAAGAGCTCCGGATCCCTCACAGTTGTGACTCGAGTGCTGTGCCTGCTGAGGACACTAGGAACCTGATCGCGGTGCTGAGTGAGTTCGCGGAACCCGACATCGGCCGCCGACAGACGATGCCTGGACCCCCCTATCCAAGGCTCGAGAGACTGCCCCCAACAGCCAAGCAGAGAGGAGCTGCATACGTGAGCAGGGCCATCACTTCCACTGCTCACCCACGGTACCGGGGACAATTGGGTTTAAGTACTCAGGTTGGGAGGGGGACGGTTGGGGCTAAAGTAGCACAACGTAATTTAATTGAATTCATCCGGAAAGAGACTCATGACCTAGTGGGAATAACCGGTGACCCCCGCTAGGGCCAAATTCATGGTTAAAGAACTTGTGTGGTGCTTCTCATGCTTGAGGGCATCACCTTACTTTAAGAGACTGCGCCTTATTTTAAGAGACTGCGCCTTACTTTGAGTATTTTCGTATTTTTCTGATATTTCAAACCACTGTTCATTACCCTTGTTGCTAATCCCTTGTTTCAGTATACCTGTTGTATAAAACTGTTTACAAACATCTCTGACTGTTCTCGCCTTGTGTCTCTGTGCGCTGCATTCCGGTACCTGCATTACATTTGGCGTAGTCGGCAGGATGCAACATTCAGATGCAGAGATGGCGGATCAGTCTGTGGCTGGGTCCGGCCGGAGCCATATACCCCTGGGGGCTATGCTCAGCCATCTTCCCAAGTTTACAGGGGATGGCATGTCACTTTGGGACTGGGCAGAAAGACTGAGAAGTATGCTACGTATGTATCCCCTTGACCCTCTAGCCCAGGCGGAGCTGGCCCTCCTAACCCTTGATGGAGAGGCCCGACAGACTATGATGTACCGCCCACCTGGGGACCGTGACACCGTGGATAAAGTGATAAAAATTCTAGAGGACATGCACGGTGACACTACAGATTTGGGACACTTGCGCTTACGGTTGTTTCAGCGGGTCCAAGGGGAAAATGAGACAGTAAATCAGTATGTTAATGCATTACAGGAAGTGACGGCCCATATCACTAAGAACACTCGAGATGGGAACTAAGGACTGGGACCATTGGATGAGGTGTTGCGTGACCAACTGATTTCTGGCTTGAAAGACCCTTCCCTGAGGCAGATCCTGAAGGAGTGGCTGCGATTGAGCCCTGATATGGGCTTCCTGGAGGTAGGGGCTGAAGCTAGAGTCCTGGAGAGAGAAGTTCCTGTTCTCAAAGCCACAGTTAGAAGTCATGAGGCAATTGCTCCTGGATTCACCAACCAAGAGCCTGATTGGGTACGGGAAATACGTCAGGAAATTCGAGACATTCGGGGTGAGCTGAATTCTATTAGGAAGACTCCTACTGCCCTCTTGCCGACGGACCGTACTGCTCAACGCGGACGGAGACCAGAACGAGAAAGACGTTCCTATCCGGCCCCAGCACGACATGTACCCGACCTATCGGCAGAACGAGGACCGGAGTGCTGGACCTGCGGAGGTAGGGGGCATATCTCCAAAGACTGTCCCAACCGAGAAAGGAGGAGGAGGGGACAGCCGTTAAACTAAAATGCCCCACGGTTGTGGAGCATACCGTGGGGTCTCGAGCTTCAGAGAGTAGAAGAGGGAGCTCTGAAGACATTGTCTCCGAGAGGCCCATTATCTGGGCTGAATTCAATGGGCAGCGTATCCGCTGTTTCATGGACACCGGGTCTCAAGTGACCAATATGCCTGAGACGTACTTCCAAAGTCACTTTCCTGAAGTCGCTCGTTCCTGCCGGGAACCCACTGTCAAACTGGTGGCGGCTAATCAACTACCTATCCCAGTAGCGGGAGTAGTATGGATGTCCATGCGGGCATGTGGAAAGGACCTCAGTCGAAAAGGGATTGTACTGACCACCGGGCCCGGAGGCGATGGGCCCATTGTAACCCTGGGCATGAATGTGCTGAAAGAAGTCGGACAGTTCCTGGCTGAGGGCTGTAGCAAAAACAACTGGACCCGCGCCACTCGAGACCCAGCTAACAAGAGAGTGTTCCAGCACCTCGTGCGGGTCAGTCAGATTCAAAAGTTGCCCACTACCTCCCAGTACCTTGGTAAGGTATCGATACCGCCCGAAGCCACAATGACACTGCCGGTGGGACAGACTGTACTCACTTTGCCGGTGCTGGCACATGTGTCCTTAGAGGGTGTGGACATTCAAGTTGAACCAATGGAGGGAGAAGAAGCGCCCTCTGGACTCCTGATTGCTCGAACTCTGGCCACCGTGCGGCACGGTCGAGTACCCGTGCGCTGCATCAATTTAAGTGGCACCAGTTTACAGTTGTTGCCCCGACAAGAGGTGGCGCGAGTGTGCGTAATGCCGGAGGCCCTTACTAGAGCTGACGCTATAGGGCTGGCACCTGTGGAAGGAAAACCATGGACCCTAGAGGTGTCCCTCAATAGCCAGGAACATGGAAGAGAACCGTTGGCTGGATGCCACCTCCTGGAAGAAATGGAAGCTAACCTGACTGAGTTTTCTGCTGGACAAGTAAGGCAGATCGAACAACTTCTACAGCGATATCAGGGAGTGTTTGCACAGCATGAAGATGATTATTTCGGGTGCACTCAGGACATTCAGCACGAAATACCCACCGGAAATACTGCTCCCATCCGAGAGAGATATCGGCAGATCCCGCCTCAAATGTACCAGGAGGTGAAAGAGCTGTTGGCCCACATGTTGCGGAACAGTGTGATCCGTGAAAGCCAGAGCCCCTGGGCGTCTCCGATCGTGCTGGTCCGAAAGAAGGACGGTACCCTGAGATTCTGCGTAGACTATCGGAAGCTGAATGCCTGTACAGTGCGGGACTCCTATCCACTCCCCCGAATCGAAGAGTCTCTATCTGCACTAGGGAGCGCCAAATTCTTCTCCTCCCTCGACCTGGCCAGTGGCTATTGGCAGGTCCCAGTAGCTGAGAAGGATCGTCCGAAGACAGCTTTTGTTCTCCCTATGGGCCTGTTTGAGTTCAATCGAATGCCGTTCGGACTAACAAATGCGCCAGGAACCTTCCAACGGCTGATGGAGAGATGCTTGGGGGACCTCAACTTTGAAGCCACTTTAATATATCTGGACGATATAATTATCTATTCCGCAACGTTTGAGGATCATCTCCGTCGATTGAAACAAGTGTTAGAACGGCTACAAAGGCATGGCCTGAAAATTAAGCCTCGTAAGTGTCGTCTCTTCAAACGAGAAATTGAATATCTGGGGCACACTGTGTCCAGTGCAGGGGTGCACCCCACTGCGGAGAAAGTAGCAACCGTGCAGAAGTGGCCCACGCCCGCCAATCTAAGGGAACTAAGGGCATTCCTGGGGCTCGCTGGATACTACCGCAGATTCATTAAAGACTTCGCTAAGATTGCGAACCCGCTCAATGAATTGCTGAGAGGAACAGCCGGGGGAGCCAAGTGGCAGCCCATTCAGTGAGGCCCACGACAAGAAGAGGCATTCCGAGCATTGAAAATGGACCTAACAGATGCCCCGATTCTGGCCTACGCTGACTTTTCGCAGCCGTTCATGTTGTACACTGATGGAAGCTTGCATGGGCTGGGAGCAGTGCTGGCTCAAGTACAAGGAGGGAAAGAGTGAGTGATCGCGTATGCCAGCAGGTCACTCCGAGATACGGAGAAGAATCCGGACAACTACAGTTCGTTTAAGCTGGAGCTACTGGCACTGGTGTGGGCCATGACCGAGAAGTTTGCTGAGTACCTGTCAGGGTCAGAAGTGCAAGTGCGGACAGATAACAACCCTTTGGCCCACTTGGAGAACGCCAAACTGGGCGCGTTAGAACAGCGGTGGGTCGCAAGCATGTCCAAATTCCAGTATAAAATTGCCTATCGGTCCAAGGCCCTGAACACGCATGCAGATGCCCTGTCCCGGGTCACTCAGGCGGGGCCGAAGAAGGACAGAGATGAGGAGCTCGAAGGCGACGAGATCCCGGATTTCAGCCAGTTCGCCGCTGCTGTGGTCGACGCCCAAGAGACCAGAGGGGAGCCGAGGCCCACTCAGATTCTGGGCCGTTCAAGAGACGAATGGATACATCTGCAGCAATCCGACCCGGAGCTAGCAAAGTTGAGAGAATGGGTCGCCCTTAATCAGAGATCCGACCAGGAAACCAGAGCCGCTTCACTTCCAACTACCCTACAAATCCTAGGCCAGTGGGAGAGGCTCCTCCTGAAGGACGGCTTGCTATGCCGAAGAATCCAGCTGCCTCGAGAGTTTGATGTTACCTGGCAAGTGGTAGTTCCAGGAGCGCTAGTAACACAGCTAGCCCAAGAAGCTCATAGAAGAGGTGCTCACTTCGGAGTAGAAAAGACCTTCCAGTGGTTGCAACGGCTGGTGTATTGGCCTCAACTGCGACAAGAAGTCGAGGGGGTCTGCCGAACATGTCGCCAGTGTGAGTTGAACAAGCCCCCGGAGCAAAGAGCTCCCATTCAGACCATCCGAACTTCTGCCCCCTTGGAAGTCTTGATGATTGACTACTTGATGGTAGGAACTTCATACAACGGTTATGCACACTGTTTAGTCATGACTGATCACTTCACCAAGTTTGCAGTAGTGACGCCCACTAAAGATCAGACGGCAGAAGCCGCAGCCAAGGCCATCTGTCAAGATTTCATCCGGATTTATGGGTGCCCGAAGCGAATACATTCTGACCAGGGGGCCTGCTTCCAAGGACGAGAGATGGATGAGCTATACCGCATCTATGGGATCGACCGTTCCCGGACAACGCCCTACCACCCGCAAGGGAACGGTGCATGCGAGCGCTTTAACCGAACCCTGTTGCAAATGTTGCGAACACTGGAAGCGGACAAAAAGATGAAGTGGCCCGAATTCGTGTCCGAGCTGGTGTGGGTGTATAATAATCGAGTTCATGCAACCACCGGCTACACTCCCTACTTGTTGCTGTTTGGAAGAAGTGGCCGAGAAATCACCGAACTGGAGCTAGACTCAGAAGACCCCGGTCCGGGCAGTAGCCCAAGTACCTGGATTCGAGAACACCAGCGTCGACTCCATACCGTGAGAAGACTGGTTGCTCAGAAGTTTCAGGAAGTAGAGCATGCAGTTCGGCCCCCGACCACAGGTGGATCGCTTCAGCCAGGAGACCGAGTGCTGGTGAGGGCTAAACGATTTGGGAGTAAGCTGGACCATCGTTGGAAGGCAATACCATATCGGGTGGTGAAGAAGGTTCACCCAGACAACCCCGTCTACGAGGTTAGGCCCGAAGGGGATGACGCCGCGACATCCAGGGTGTTGCACCGTAATATGTTGCGACCTTGCTCCTCTGAAGCAGAAGTCTGTAACAGGGCTGGGCCCTCAGACGTGTTGGCTGAAGTGCCACATACAGGAACCTTGGGGGATGAAGAAGGATGGGCCACAATGCAGTTGGGCCCGTCAGAACCGTTGGTGCCACTCCCGAGTGGAAGTCAGAATGAGTCAGGAAATGATTTGCAATCCCCAGTAGTTGATTCCTCGGATCTCCCGGAGTCTCCTCCGCAAGAAGAGCACCGCAGAACTGAGCGGGCTAATGCCGGAATTCCTCCTAACCGGTATGCTCAGGAAGAGTTTATCTGGTCTCGAATGCAACAGAAAAAGCAGGAGTGTGCCCAACTCCTGTCTGAGCTTGCACTGCCTGGAAGGAGACATCAATTCTGCGAGGAGTCCACTCGCCCGAGGACTGGCGAGCAAAAAGGAGGGAGGAATGTAGAACGAGCAAAAAAGCTTGTAAAAGAACTTCAACATGACGTTTCAAGGATGGAGCGAGACTGCCATCTACTGGCCAGAGACAGTAAAGCGGAACCAAAATATACAAAGGAAGTTGCAGGGAGGGCAGATTCAGAGGCTGGACCCGATCAGGTGACTTCCAGGAAGGAGTTGAGAGAGATAAGAGGCCAGCGCGCCAAACCTGAGGGGTCTTTGGCGCCAAGCAGCAGAGAGGAGCAGACGTGCTCCCTGCGTCCTGAGAAACCCCGCGTGACAGGCCAAATCCAGAGGCCTGAGAGGTGCTCCAGCCGGGCACCGGTAAAAGAGCTCCGGATCCCTCACAGTTGTGACTCGAGTGCTGTGCCTGCTGAGGATACTAGGAACCTGATCGCGGTGCTGAGTGAGTTCACGGAACCCGACGTCGGCCGCCGACAGACGAGGCCTGGACCCCCCTATCCAAGGCTCGAGAGACTGCCCCCAACAGCCAAGCAGAGAGGAGCTGCATACGTGAGCAGGGCCGTCACTTCCACTGCTCACCCACGGTACCGGGGACAATTGGGTTTAAGTACTCAGGTTGGGAGGGGGACGGTTGGGGCTAAAGTAGCACAACGTGATTTAATTGAATTCATCCGGAAAGAGACTCACGGCCTAGCGGGAATAACCGGTGACCCCCGCTAGGGCCAAATTCACGGTTAAAGAACTTGTGTGGTGCTTCTCATGCTTGAGGGCATCACCTTACTTTAAGAGACTGCGCCTTATTTTAAGAGACTGCGTCTTACTTTGAGAAATTTCATATTTTTCTGATATTTCAAACCACTGTTCATTACCCTTGTTGCTAATCCCTTGTTTCAGTATACCTGTTGTGTAAAACTGTTTACAAACATCTCTGACTGTTCTCGCCTTGTGTCTCTGTGCGTTGCATTCCGGTACCTGCATTACACCTATACAGCCTCCTCAGCTGTCGCTGATCACGTGCCTCACCCTACTATCCCTAGCGTAAGGCTATAGCTGGGGGTGGAAGGAGATGAGCACTAGTCAACCTCCACTAGCACTCTAAAGAGAAAAGGGGAAGACAACATAGCGGAACAACAACTCAGCTTTAGAAGAACTCCAACAGGACACACGGCCTCAAGACTCCAGAGAGGACGTGATACTGATTCAGCCAAGTTCAAAGCAGAAATGAATATAACCGGCGACGCCCACCTAGACACATCAGGTATATATACACCCAGACTAAAGGGAGGTTGTCGCTGGGTCCTAAACACAGCCTCCTATCTAGGCAGCTGTCTGCATTGCCAAACATGGAGATCTCCTGCAAACCATTGCAGGGCGACTGTCTGTCACCTCTTACACACCCGTGACAGTTTATTTCTGATAATGTCAATGATTATGGCTTACAGCCAATGAAAACACAAAAGTCATTATCTCAGTAAATTAGAATACTTTATAACAAGAGATTGAAAAATGTTTTTAAAATCCGTAATGTTGGCCTACTGAAATGTACTGTATGTTCAGTAAATGCACTCAATACTTGGTCGGGGCTCCTTTTGCATCAATTACTTCATCAATAAGTCAGTAGAGGTCTACAATTTTGTCGTTGGTGTCCTTAGCTCTTTGATTGTGTGATTGATTGTGTGGACAGGTGTCTTTTATACAGTTAACGGGTTCAAACAGGTGCAATTGATGGCTTGTTTTTTGCGGGATGAGTTGACGTTTTTATTGGTGCCATTTTCAGGCACGTGACATTTTTTGATCGCTTTCTATTCTGATTTTTGGTAGGCAGAGTAAACAAAAACCAACAATTCAGGAATTGTTTTTTTTTTTAAAATTTTTATGCTGTTCCGCATGTGGTAAAATTGATAAGGTACAGTGCCGGCAAAAAAAATCTTTACAAATTCAACTAAACCACAAAATCTTAACGTTCAAGTGTTTTATTGTGGCTATTTCGTTACAATTAGTATTTTAATTAATTAGTATTGATATTTACATTTTACTAAGCCAGTTTTGCTATTATATAGTTTTTGATTATATCCTTCATTGTGTGCACTTTTAAGAAGTGAAATCATGATGCGGATTTGACACGTAAAGTTTTTTTTTACTGCACAAATGTGAAGATTTTTTTTGCCGGCACTGTAGCTTCATTTTTCGGGTCAGTACGTTTACAGCGATACCACATTTATATCATTTTTCTATGTTTAGGCGCTTTTACACAATAAAAGCTATTTTATAGAAAAAATATTTTTTTGCATCGCTTTATTCTGAGAGCTAGAACTTTTTTATTTTTTGGCTGATGGAGCTGTATGGCAGCTTGTTTTTTGCAGGACAAGATGACGTTTTCAGCAGTACCATTTTTATTTATATTAGTTTTTTTGATCGCGTGTTATTCCATTTTTTGTTTGGTGGTATGTTGATAAAGCATTGTTTTTGCTTTGTTTTTTATTTATTTTTTTACCGTGTTCACTGAAGGGGTTAACTAGTGGGACAATTTTATAGGTCAGGTCGTTCAGGACGTGGCGATACCAAATATGTGTACTTTTATTGGGGTTTTTTTTTTTTTTTTTTCATAATAATATTTATTGATGGGTACATTATTTGGTGGATTATTTTTTTTATTTTATTTTTTTATATTTTTCCAATTTTTTTTTTTTTTTTCACTTTCTGATACTTTTTTTACTTTATACTTTGTCCCACTATGGGACTTTCACTTTTTTATTCTGATCGCCTGCATAGCATAGGGATGGAGCACAATCCCTGTGCTATACAGGCTGTCAGCGCTGCAGATGCAGAAGATACTTTGGTCATGCACTGCGCATGACCAAAATATCTTCCTGGTGTCTGGTGATCCGGATGTTGTCATGACGACATCGGGTTGTCATGGCAACATCCGGGAAGCAGCGGCAGACAGTGCAGGAGGCCGGGAGAGGAGGTGAATATTGCGATCACCTCCCCTTGCCCCCGCAATGCTGCGATCGACTTCGATAGGTCACATGATCCTAACCTCGCTCTCCGTAAAGTAGAATACCTTGAGCTGGCCCAACGTGCCCGTTCCTCGGCAATACTTTGAGATCTAGTAGCAGCTCAACAAGAAGCTAACAAACTAATAGAATTGGCATACAGAAGCTCCCTCTAAATTTGCTGTTGCAAATATATGCTAAAATGCTGGTGAATAGGTTACAGGCTCTGCTAGCTAAAAATATATACTTGCATCAGGTGTGGTTACTCCATGAAAGCCCTCATATTAAAGGAATCACCATAGGGCAGACAGAATACAAATGCATGGTGTTCGCGGACGATGTTCTGCTATATATTACCCAACCGCACACATCCATTCCCTCAGTTATGGCTGAAATAGATCACTTTGGCACCTGGTCGAATTTTATGGTCAATACATCCAAATCTGAAGCGTAAATGTTTCCTTTTCCAGTGATACACAGGCGTTTATCCAATCTAATTTTTCCTTTGCCTGGCCAAATCACGGAATAAAATATCTGGGAATTCAAGTTCATAGAGATCTCTCCCAATAATTCAAGCTCAACTTTAAACTCCTACTGGAAAAAATCAATAGAGATTAGTGATGAGCGAGTATGCCTCATTAACCCTTTCGGCGTGCTGTATTTTGGCGCGCAAGGTATTTCATTCATTGTCGCCAGATGTTGGAGGTGTGGAGTGGGAGAGGGGACGATGACGCACATTTGGTGGGAGTGTCCTACAATAAAGAATTTTTGGATACAAGTGGTCCTTCTTCCCAAGAGGATAACTGGCCTAACCGTCCCTAATTCACTTGAGGCACTATTTCTTCTAAACTTATCAATAAAGCAAGGTTGGCATCTGCAAGGAGTTTGTATGTTCTCCCCGTGTTTTCGTGGGGACATACTGATAGGGAATTTAGATTGTGAGCCCCAATGGGGACAGCGATGTTAATGTATGTAAAGCGCTGCAGAATATGTTGGTACTATATAAAAACAAAGATTATTATTATTGCCTAAAGGTAAAATATTACAAGATGTAACCTAGACAGCTAGAAAAGTGGGCTGAAGAGGCAACATGCAGACCGGACATGGGAGTTTTAATTAAAGAGGTTATCCACTACTATGGAGAATACTCCAATATATTTAAACAGTAGAAATATGTTTTTTGGTAAATACCTTCTGCTGTGCGTCTTGCCTGTGAGCTGCACTATTGCTGACCGCTCACCAGGCATCACGTGACTCGGCTTCAGCTGGCTCTGGCATCCGCTGATGTCATGTCTAGTAATGGCTGCAGCCGGGCGTGACTCAGTGACGCGCTCCCCGCTGATTGATGGGCTGTGGGCAGGGTTTCACAGCACGTCAAATCCCAGCATCCACCGCGCGCTTTCCCTCTCCTGTGCATTCATTGGGAAAGTGAGCGGTGGATGCTGGGCTGTACTGGACCCCCTGGACAACGCGCAAGCGCGGCTTAAACCTGCACATTGTGCAAGCGCGGATGTCACACACACACACACTGCACAAGCTGGATAATACTGAAAACTGCGCAAGCGTGGAATTTGAAAGCCGCCGCAAACACTCGGACAGAATGCAAATTTGAGTAGGCGGCGACTACCATGACTGAATACAGGAAAGAACACCCCTATGACTGAATGAGCAAGTAAGTTATAAGTATATAGTGGTTTTGGCAAATGAGTACAGCAGAGATTTTCATGGAAAAAGCATGTTAGTGATGCACATTGCATCACTAATTGTGACCTGGGACAGTTTAAATTATACAAATGACATGACAGGTTCCCTTTAGGGAAGGATGCCTTGCAAGCTTATTGACGTAACTTGTGTTATGGAGACCCTCTTTGTTATTAAGGAGAACTTTGGAATAGACAGCAAAGGGTCTTCACATTGCCAGTGAGATTCAAATTAAAATACTTCATCGATGAAGGGAGAGAGACAAAATACATGCGAATGCATTGTCAGCAGGTAGAGTCTTCTGTGTGGCAACTAAGACTCACCACATTTATTAGCTAGACAAAAAGGAAACTACAATTCTTGCATACAACTGAACAGGAAAACAAAATAGACAATCAGTGATAACACGCTTCCCTTGGCCCAACGTAAAACCTTCTTGTCAGGGAATTCACAGCAAACCAGTATCTTAGTCAGACATTCCATGATGCAAGTCTTAAGCAAAGACTACAGTGGTGGCCAAAAGTTTTGGCACCCCTGCAATTCTATCAGATAATACTCAGTATCTTCCTGAAAATGATTGCAATCACAAATTCTTTCTTATCATTATCTTCATTTGATTTGCTTGCAAGGAAAAAACACAAAAGAGAATGAAGCAAAAATCAAATCATTGATCATTTCACACAAAACTCCAAAAATGGGCTAGACAAAAGTATTGGCACCCTCAGCCTAATACTTGGTTGCACAACCTTTAGCCAAAATAACTGCGAACAACCGCTTCCGGTAACCATCAATGAATTTCTTACAATGCTCCGCTGGAATTGTAGACCATTCTTCTTTGGCAAACTGCTCCAGGTCCCTGATATTTGAAGGGTGCCTTCTCCAAACTGCCATTTTGAGATCTCTCCACAGGTGTTCTATGGGATTCAGGTCTGGACTCATTGCTGGCCACCTTAGAAGTCTCCAGTGCTTTCTCTCAAACCATTTTATAGTGCTTTTGGAAGTGTGTTTTGGGTCATTGTCCTGCTGGAAGACCCATGACCTCTGAGGGAGACCCAGCTTTCTCACACTGGGCCCTACATTATGCTGCAAAATTTCTTGGTAGTCTTCAGACTTCATAATGCCATGCACACAGTCAAGCAGTCCAGTGCCAGAGGCAGCAAAGCAACCCCAAAACATCAGGGAACCTCCGCCATGTTTGACTGTAGGGACCGTGTTCTTTTGTTTGAATGCCTCTTTTTTTTTCCTGTACACTCTATGTCGATGCTTTTTGCCAAAAAGCTCTACTTTTGTCTCATCTGACCAGAGAACATTCTTCCAAAACGTTTTAGGCTTTCTCAGGTAAGTTTTGGCAAACTCCAGCCTGGCTTTTTTATGTCTCGGGGTAAGAAGTAGGGTCTTCCTGGGTATCCTACCATACAGTCCCTTTTCATTCAGACACCGACGGATAGTAACATAGTTTGTAAACATAGTTTGTAAAGCCGAATAAAGACTTGCGTCCATCAAGTTCGACCTGTTAGTTCTGTAATTGCTAAAGTTGATCCAGAGGAGGGCAAAAACCCAAAATGATTTGGCCAATCTTCACCTGAGGAAAAATTCCCTCCCGACTCTGAAACCAGCAGTCAGAATAAATCCCTGTATCAACCTACTATTTTATTTTATTTTTAAGTATATGCTGAAATCTGCCTGGTATCTAGAAATGCATCCAGTCCCCGCTTGAACTGGTGTAGTGAATCCGACATTACCGTCTCCTCACTCAGTGAATTCCATATTCTCACTGCTCTTACCGTAAAGAACCCCTTCCTATGCTGGTGCTGAAACCTTTTCTCTTCCAGTCTTAGTGAGTGCCCTCTTGTTACCGTAATATCCCTCCTTTTGAACAAATCCCGGGCAAGATCTCTATACTGTCCCCTAACATATTTGTACACATTTATTATGTCCCCCCTCAACCTTCTCTTTTCCAGGCTGAATAGTCCTAGTTTTGCCAACCTCTCTGGGTATTGCAGTCCCTCCATTCCCTTTATTAATTTTGTTGCCCTCCTTTGTACCTTTTCAAGCTCATTTATATCCTTTCTATATATTGGGGCCCATAACTGAGCACAGTATTCCAAGTGTGGTCTGACCAGTGCTTTGTACAGTGGAAGAACAATGTTCTCATCCTTTGCAGCTATACCTCTTCTGATACATCCCATTACCCTGTTTGCCCTTACAGCAGCGGCCTGACTTTGGGCACTCCAATTTAGTTTGCTATCAATCAAGATGCCCAAGTCCTTCTCCATCTCTGAATTCCCCAATGATTTCCCATTCAGTGAGTACTGGTGACTTCCATTTTACCTTCCCATATATATGACCTTACATTTCTCCTCGTTAAACCTCATTTGCCATTTAATGCTCCACCTACCCAGCTTATCCAAATCCCTCTGTAGGTCTGCACTGTCCTCTTTTGTATTAATTGTTTTACATAACTTTATGTCATCTGCAAATATTGATATTTTACTATTTATCCCGTTGACTATGTCGTTAATAAAGATATTAAATAACATTGGGCCTAGTACAGACCCCTGTGGTACCCCACTAGTGACGCTTACCCAATCCGAGTATATTCCATTTATAACCACCCTCTGCCTTCTATCCTTTAGCCAGTTAGCTACCCACTTGCAGACATTTTCCCCCAGCCCCATCATTCTCATTTTGTATACCAACCTATTATGTAGCACGCTATCGAACGCTTTTGATAAGTCGAGATACACGACATCCACTGGTTCCCCCTGATCTACTCGAGAGCTAACCTCCTCGTAGAAGTCAATCAGGTTTGTTTGGCAGGAGCGATTCCTCATGAATCCATGTTGGTTCGGGATTAAAAGATTATTAGCATCAAGATGCTCCGTAATTGCCTCTTTAAAGAAGCTTTCAAAAATTTTGCCCACAACGGACGTCAGACTCACCGGCCGATAGTTTCCGGCGTCACTTTTCGCTCCCTTTTTGAATATTGGCACTACATTCGCCTGTCGCCAATCAAGTGGCACAGACCCAGTCTCAACAGAGTCCTTAAATATAAGATATAACGGTCTGTCTATCACATTACTTAGTTCCCTTAGTACCTGTGGGTGTATGCCATCAGGTCCTGGTGATTTGTTTATTTTAATGCTACTGAGGCGTTTCTGTACCCCAGCTTGGGTTAGATTTGTCATACTTAGTGGAGGATTAAGTTTGTCACTTCTCATTTCTCCTGTTAGTTCGATTTCCTTTGTGAAAGTTGTCGAAAAAAAATAATTTAATAGATTAGCTTTATCCTCATCTTTCTCTATGATTTTGCCTTCCTCACTTTTTATCGGTCCAATATTATCCGATTTAATCCTTTTACTATTTATATACGTAAAGAACAGTTTGGGATTTGATCTACTTTCCCTAGCAATACGTTTCTCTGTTTCCTCCTTCGCTATTTTTATTTGTTTTTTACAGGTTCTCGTTTTTTCCTTGTAACACATTAGTGCCTCCTTACTGTTTTCCTGTTTTAATCTCTTGAATGCCTCTTTTTTGCTATTTAACGCCCCTTTTACGTTCTTGTTCAACCATATTGGCTTCCTCTTATTTCTGGCCCTTTTATTCCCATACGGTATATACCTCTCGCACTGAGTATTCAGAATTCTTTTGAAGGTTTCCCATTTACTATTCGTATTCCATTGATTAAGAACTTTGTCCCAGTCAATAAGTTGAAGGCTTTCTTTCAGCTGATCAAACTTCGCCCTCCTAAAGTTTAATGTTTTTGTTGTTCCCTTATTGATAACCCTACTGAAGGGCATTTTGAAGTCGATAATATTATGGTCGCTATTACCTAGGTGCCCCCCTATCTGTACCTCAGTTATTCTATCAGGCCTATTAGTCAATATTAAGTCCAACACGGCCTTCCCTCTCGTTGGTTCCTGCACTAGTTGGGAGAGAGAATTATCCTTAATATTTGTCAAGAACCTTTTTCCTTTCTGAGATCTACAGGTTTCTGTTTCCCAGTCAATATCCGGGTAGTTGAAATCCCCCATTACAATCACTTCATTATGTTTTGCTACTTTGTCTATTTGTCCTAATAGCAGATTCTCATTCTCCTCTGTTATATTTGGTGGCTTATAGCAGACCCCCAGTAATATTTTATTATTATTTTTAGTTCCCTCTATCTCTACCCACATGGACTCGACCCCCTCTTCTCCCTCTCCTATATCTTCCCTTAGTCTGGGTTTTAGACATGACTTTACATATAAGCAGACTCCTCCGCCTTTCCCCTGTTTCCGGTCCCTTCTAAATAAACTATAATCTAATAAATTTACCGCCCAGTCGTAGCTATCGTCTAGCCAAGTCTCTGTTATACCTACGATGTCATACCTCTCCTCCGATATAAGCGCCTGCAGCTCACCCGCCTTATTGGTCAGGCTTCTTGCGTTGGTCAGCATGCAAGATAAAACTTTGGGGTTATTTAGCATCCTATTCTTCTCTAACGATCTAACTGTACTATCCCCACCCCCCTCTCCACCCTCATTATATTCACTTCTCCCCTTCCCCCTTGCTTGCCTCACATCCCACCTATTTCCTTGGTTTCCCCCCCCCGTCTCTAGTTTAAAAACTCCTCCAACCTATTAGCCATCTTCTTCCCCAGCACCGCTGCACCCTCCCCATTGAGGTGCAGCCCGTCCCTACGGTAGAGCCTGTAGCCGACCGCGAAGTCGGCCCAGTTCTCCATGAACCCAAACCCTTCTGCCTTGCACCAATTCTTTAGCCACTTATTCACCTCCCTAACTTCCCGTTGGCGCTCCTGTGTGGCTCGCGGGATTGGTAGTATTTCTGAGAAAACTACCTTGGAGGTCCTTGCCCTAAGCTTCCTACCTAGGTCCCTGAAATCATTTTTAAGGACCCTCCATCTACCACTCACTTTGTCATTGGTGCCGATGTGGACCATGACCGCTGGGTCTTCGCCAGCCCCACCCAGTAACCTGTCAACCCGATCCGCGATGTGCTGGACTCGAGCGCCAGGGAGGCAGCACACCGTTCGGCGATCCCGGTCTTTGTGACAGATTACCCTGTCTGTCCCCCTAATAATAGAGTCACCCACTACCAGAACCTGTCTTGCCTGCCCTACACTTCCCCCCTCCCCCTCATTACTGGAGCATACACTCCCCCGGCGGTCAGAGGATCTGTCGTGCTCCAATAATGCCGGTTCTGAACCAGCCTTCCTATACTTCTTCCCTCTATCCCTCCTAACTGTTATCCAGCTCCCTGCCTGTTCAGCCTGCACTTCCCCTCTATGCTCCACCCCCAGTATTGACCCATTGAGTGTCTGCTCGGTGAGCAGCAAACTCCGTTCCATGTTGTCGATGCTCCTCAGTACCGCTATCTGAGCACTTAGATCCAGAATTTGGGCTTCCAAGTGCACGATATGCTCACATCTCTGGCAGAAGTATGGATCCTCGAGCGGTTGCTCACGGAATGCATATGACGCGCCCCCTGGGCCATATTCTTTAGGGGGAATATCCGGAGCCGGATCAGATGGGAGTTGTCGTCTTCCGAGTGGCTGTGACCCGGTCCGTGCCCAGGGTGTCAAACTCAGTTGTATGTGGCAGTCCTACAGATGTTACTAAGTTCTTAATGTCGACTACGCCACCCGTTGTGTTGCGGTCACTGTGGCCGCCGCTGCAGCAGGGTCCGCTGAGGCTGGTGGTGTTGGTGCAGCTTTTGATGGTATAACCCCCAACGGGTGGGGTATAGCCTCAGGGGGATCAGGTGCAGAGGATGGGAGTTGTGGTGATGCAGTGTAGACGGCAATCAGAGACAGAGTCGGGTTATGCAGTTTAGGATGTTTACTCACTGCTGATGTTCTGGTCACTCCAGCTTCGAGTGACCTCCCGAGCCGTGCTGCGTCCACCAGGTTCTGGATCCAGCCAACCCCCAAATAAGTCCGGAGCGTGACCCTGAGCTCTCCTTCTGTCCTTTCTCTGGCCGTCCCCACTATTGATCCACCCAGGTCCAGCTCCCTCGGGCCTTCTGTTGGGAGACCCTTGGCCTTGGGCTCCCTGACCCTCCTCGTGGTATGCCTTCGTGGTGGATGTGGTGGGTGACCGTGGCAAACGCTGCCCACGGTCTCCGGTCTCTGGCTGGGGAGTGTTTTTGCCCCCACCAGCTTGGGTTCCGGTACCCTGTGCCGACTCTTCACCCGGGGATTTAAGTTGGGTTCTTGGAGTCCTTTTCTTCTGTTTCCCCCTCTGGGTCTCTCTTTCTCCTCTCTCACTCTGGGTCTCTCTTCTCCTCTGCTCGCTGACTTTCTCTCTGCAACTGACCCTGTTCTTAGTTGGTGCCCACCTTATATACACCCTCTATGTGTGAGCTCAGGTGACCAGCACCCAATGAGCTCCTATCTTTACCCAGGCTGCTCCCCCTATCTGCCCCTACACTACTTGGGATGTACCACCCCCCTCCCACTCCAGCCAGGAACAGACTCGGTCGTACCTGCACATTTCTAAGTGGGAGTACCGTCGGTCTGCTCCTCGGAAATGGGATGTGTGTAGTGCATGCAGCCTACCGAGCTCAGTTTCACACTCCATCCTTACCCGGGAGTGGAATATCACACCTCTGGGTTGAGGTGCAATACCCCTGTAGCAGCCGAATCCTCAGGGTGCTACATTCCCCCCTGGTAAATCACAGCACGTCCTCGGGCTGTAAGACAAAAACATCACAAAACATACAAAAATTTTCATATAAACATAAACATATAAAACATATAAAACTTTATATAAATTAGCAGCATTCAACATTCTCGTCGTCTCTTGTTCCTCCTTCGGTCACTGGGCAACTGTTGACCGGGCAAAGTGCGACAGTTCCTTTCTTTAAGATAATTTAACAGTAAAACCAGTAGGGGGCGCTTTAGGACGCGCAACTATATACAAGGATATGGCCGCTCTCAGTCCTCGGCCAGTTAAGGAGGGAAAGGGAATGGCTGCTCACAGTCCTCAGCCTGTGGGATTAAGGGTAAACGGGTAAACAGTTCACTCAGCTGGTCCCAACGGGGACTATATTAGCAATAACAGTTTCTTTATACCCCGATCGGGTAACTATTTACAGCACCTGCTCCGCTGTACTCAACAACGTCTTCGTCCTGCTCCTTCTTTGGGGATCTCAGCTTCAGACCCGTCCGGATCCTCTTGCTCTTCCTCCTCACATCGCAGCTCCTCCTCTGTCAGGCGATGCACATGGAGGGCGTAAGGTCCTTTGGCACACTTGTGCCGGGTAAAGGTGACCTCGTCCCCGATATAAAGGTCACGACCTCTGTGCCCCTCCGGCAGATGGGACTCCACATCTCTGCGCGTGACAAAGACGTCGCCGGGGGTGTTGTGGTCTCTGATGAAGCCCCACCCATGCTGCATGTTGAACTTAATTACAGTCCCGGTGGTGCGGGGACTGTGCGCTGCACGGGGGTCCCTCCTGGTTCGGCTCTTCTGCTCGGCGCTCCTTATTTGGGCCTGTTGTTCCCGGACCCGCCTCTCTCTCCGCTCCCTCGCAAACTCCTCGAGCTGCTGTCGGCAGCACTCAGCACGCTCCGCTGCAGCTGCCCTGGTTTCTTGAGTGAACCCCATTAGGTCTTCTCCGGTGGGGTCCCACTCAAATTGGGTCTCTTCAAGCGGGGGCGAGATCCTTATCACGGGCTTCGGAGCCGGAATCAGGGGTGCACACATGGCCCCAACTCTCCTCTGGTGCTCCAGTTCATAATATTTCTGGGGCCAGATGAAAGGCTGCCCGTCCGGCCACGTGTGCTGGGCAAACAAGTCCTCTCCCAGACGCGGCACCCTTGGTTTTACGGGTGCGGGCGCGGTGGTGGTGGCGCCCGGGTTGCCCAGGCCTTGCGGCCAGGCCTGGGGCACCTGGAAGGTGAAGGGCACCGTTAGGACGGCGGCGCCCTGGGCTACCTGGCCTTGCGGCCAGGCCGGAGGCTCCACGGAGGTAGGGGGCGCTGTTGGTGATGCGACGCCCGGGAATTCTAGGCCCTGCGACCAGGCTGGTGTTACTTCCTGTTTTGCCACGCTCGGGGTCGGTGCGCATGGCGTCACAGGGGTCGCGGCGGCGGCTTCCGGTTGGGGCCTAGTCTGCGTCGGTGACATGGCGTTTTCGGGCACAGCAGGGGGACTTTCGGGCTCTGCGACGGGGAGCTGGGGCAGGTAAGCGGTGTCCCGGTTTGGGGTATAGACGTCCCCTTTACCTGCCTCCATGCGTTCGGCTCCCTTCTCGGCGCCGTCTCCGGCCTTGGGTCCTCCCTCGCCATCCTCAGAGGCGGTCTGTCTCCTCATCTTGGCTGGCGTGCTCCGGGTCTTGGTTTGCTGGGCCATCTCTCGGCTCCACTCCGCCAATGTCTCTCGCTGTACCCGGGCCATCCTCCGTGCGAGGCCCTCCAGGGCAGTCTGTGCACACTCCCGGTCTCGGGGGAGCTGTGCGAGGACCTCCACTAGGCCTAGTGGGGTCGTGGTTTCCAGCAGGCTCCTGACCAATGGGTCGGTGCTGCTCTGCTCTTCTTCCAGCAGGCTCCTGGCCAGCGGGCCGGTGCTGCTCTGCTCTCTCGCCATCTCCGGGTGAGCTTCTCTGCTACTCTTCTCCAGGCTTCTTGCCTCCGGGTGCGCTCGCTCCAGACTGCTCCAGGCGGCACCCATCTTTGTTCTCTCCTTTCGTCTCCTCCCACTTTGAGGGCGGTCCCGGGGCCACTTGGTGACTGTCAGCTCCAGGGGCGGTTCTTTCACGCTGACAGACACCTCTAGCATCACAGTCTCTGTTGGTGGGGGCGGTTTCCACTTTTGGCGCCATTTTCGGTCCTGGCCCACGATGGGAGGCGGCCTCTCACCACCCTCTGGCACGCCCATAATGGCGTCCGCTCTTCCAAGGCGGGAAACCTTTGGAAATGGCGGGAATCGCTTCCCAGTGGCGGGAAACTCTGCAGATGGCGGGAAAAAGCTGTTAATGGCGGACAACCGGCGGGAATCGACTGGTGATGGGGTCCGATGGCGGGGACCCTCCGGAACCGGCAGGAGACTTCTTTTTGAGGTAAACTTGTTCTTTTCTTCAGGCACGCAGTACCCGGGTGTTGCGGGCACGTAATCCTGCCGACTACGCCAAAGTTGACGCGCCCCCTGGGCCATATTCTTTAGGGGGAATATCCGGAGCCGGATCAGATGGGAGTTGTCGTCTTCCGAGTGGCTGTGACCCGGTCCGTGCCCAGGGTGTCAAACTCAGTTGTATGTGGCAGTCCTACAGATGTTACTAAGTTCTTAATGTCGACTACGCCACCCGTTGTGTTGCGGTCACTGTGGCCGCCGCTGCAGCAGGGTCCGCTGAGGCTGGTGGTGTTGGTGCAGCTTTTGATGGTATAACCCCCAACGGGTGGGGTATAGCCTCAGGGGGATCAGGTGCAGAGGATGGGAGTTGTGGTGATGCAGTGTAGACGGCAATCAGAGACAGAGTCGGGTTATGCAGTTTAGGATGTTTACTCACTGCTGATGTTCTGGTCACTCCAGCTTCGAGTGACCTCCCGAGCCGTGCTGCGTCCACCAGGTTCTGGATCCAGCCAACCCCCAAATAAGTCCGGAGCGTGACCCTGAGCTCTCCTTCTGTCCTTTCTCTGGCCGTCCCCACTATTGATCCACCCAGGTCCAGCTCCCTCGGGCCTTCTGTTGGGAGACCCTTGGCCTTGGGCTCCCTGACCCTCCTCGTGGTATGCCTTCGTGGTGGATGTGGTGGGTGACCGTGGCAAACGCTGCCCACGGTCTCCGGTCTCTGGCTGGGGAGTGTTTTTGCCCCCACCAGCTTGGGTTCCGGTACCCTGTGCCGACTCTTCACCCGGGGATTTAAGTTGGGTTCTTGGAGTCCTTTTCTTCTGTTTCCCCCTCTGGGTCTCTCTTTCTCCTCTCTCACTCTGGGTCTCTCTTCTCCTCTGCTCGCTGACTTTCTCTCTGCAACTGACCCTGTTCTTAGTTGGTGCCCACCTTATATACACCCTCTATGTGTGAGCTCAGGTGACCAGCACCCAATGAGCTCCTATCTTTACCCAAGCTGCTCCCCCTATCTGCCCCTACACTACTTGGGATGTACCACCCCCCTCCCACTCCAGCCAGGAACAGACTCGGTCGTACCTGCACATTTCTAAGTGGGAGTACCATCGGTCTGCTCCTCGGAAATGGGATGTGTGTAGTGCATGCAGCCTACCGAGCTCAGTTTCACACTCCATCCTTACCCGGGAGTGGAATATCACACCTCTGGGTTGAGGTGCAATACCCCTGTAGCAGCCGAATCCTCAGGGTGCTACACATACATTGCGCAAGATGTACACTGCACGGCTCCGGACAAAATGGACGTCATTCTAAATATGGGGATACAGTCAGTATATATATACAAGTGCAAAACACAATTATTTATATATAGGTGTATGGACGGGGATCGATCAGGGATGTGCAAGTGTATCAATTAGATATCGGCGGGGATCAGTTAAGTGTCAAGTATGGACGGGGGAATCAGATAAGTAGGTCAGGTGGATTAATTAAGTAAAAAGTAAAGTAAAGAAAGAATGAAATACAGTCAGCAATTCAGTCCTAAGTCCTCCCTTCCAAACTCCCTGAATCCAAAGTCACTGAAAAACAAGTCACACACTTACTTTCGTTCGCACTTACGCTCCGGACACACGCAGCTCGTTCACACTCGCAAACTAAGAGATTTAAAGAGTTTTTTTTTTTTTTTTCTTCCTTTTCCAGCAATGTACCCTTCACCTCAATGCACTTCCAAAGGACTTGATGTCCAACCAGCTGCCCCTTATAAACCCTTAATTATGACCCCTTCCCCTTAATTAACCCCTTGTGAGTAAATCTACACCTCAGGATTTTAGTGCAATGTAGTTAACCCTTAAATACACAGGTAGTAAACTAAGAAACTAAAACTGTAGTGAGAAAATAGGTTTTAAAAAGCCCAATAAATCTAAACAGGTAGAAAAGCACTCAGCAGGTCACAATGCAGCACTCACCGCAATTCACACAGGTATTTTCTGCAGGATTCCCAAATACCTCTTCACTGAAAAACAAGTCACACACTTACTTTCATTCGCACTTACGCTCCGGACACACGCAGCTCGTTCACACTCGCAAACTAAGAGATTTAAAGAGTTTTTTTTTTTTTTTTTCTTCCTTTTCCAGCAATGTACCCTTCACCTCAATGCACTTCCAAAGGAGTACGGGATAGTACGGGTTGACACTGTTGTACCCTTGGACTGCAGGGCAGCTTGAACTAGTTTGGATGTTAGTCGAGGTTCTTTATCCACCATTCGCACAATCTTGCGTTGAAATCTCTCGTCAATTTTTCTTTTCCGTCCACATCTAGGGAGGTTAGCCACAGTGTCATGGGCTTTAAACTTCTTGATGACACTGCGCACGGAAGACACAGGAACATTCAGGTCTTTGGAGATGGACTTGTAGCCTTGAGATTGCTCATGCTTCCTCATAATTTGGTTTCTCAAGTCCTCAGACAGTTCTTTGGTCTTCTTTCTTTTTTCATGCTCAATGTGGTACACACAAGGACACAGAACAGAGGTTGAGTCAACTTTAATCCATGATAACTGGCTGCAAGTGTGATTTAGTTATTGCCAACACCTGTTAGGTGCCACAGGTAAGTTACAGGTGCTATTAATTACACGAATTAGAGAAGCATCACATGATTTTTCAAACAGTGCCAATACTTTTGTCCACCCCCTTTTTTAGGTTTGGTGTGGAATTGTATCCAATTTGGCTTTAGGACAATTCTTTTTGTGTTTTTTCATTGAAGACAAATTAAATGAAGATAATAATACCAAAGAATTTGTAATTGCAATCATTTTCAGGAAGAAACTGAGTATTATCTGGCAGAATTGTAGGTGTGCCAATACTTTTGGCCACCACTGCATATAGAATAGATTGTTTTCCTAAATAAATAATGAATCTACATATAAAAAAATTAACCATAACACTTGTAATCGTAAAGCCTCTGCCTCTGCTAAATGTAGATGTGAATAATGCATTGTGTACCTGCTATCTATTGTACATATATTTGAACAAATACAACACTAAAGTTCACCTCATGCTCATAAAGTGGACTGATATGTTCTATGCATAGGCGGATTATAATGAGGGCAATCTGGGCTACAGCCTGGGGCCCGGAGCTCCGATGGGGCCCATGGCCAGACTGCCCTCATTATAATATTAGGTGCGCCGCCTACAGGACAATGCAGCAGACACGTACACGCAGCACACTCTGCGTGCCCACGTTTGCTGTACTCACGCACGGAGCCCCTGGGATTCCCCTGTGGTGCTGGCTCCACCCCCTGCTCCTCTTGTGTTCAGTGCTGCCTTTCTTCCTGTTTCCTCCTGCTGACAGCTCCTGGTGACAGTAAGAAGCAAATAACTGCTTCCTGTTCTGTGAGAGTGAATTGAGCATGTCACACTGTGGGCTGCAGGGTATGTGATCATGGGGGGGACCATAAGACATATGACCATAGGGGGGGCTACAGGGTATGTGACCATGGGGGGAGGCGCAAGTTATGTGACCATGAGGGGGCAGCATGGTATATGACCATGGGAGGGCTGCATTGTATGTGACCATGGGGGTCCTGCAGGGTATGTGACCATGGGGGGCAGCAGGGTATGGGACCATGGGGGGCAGCAGGGTATGTGACCAAGGGAGGGCTGCAGGGTATGGGATCATGGGGGGGGGGCTGCAGGGTATGTGACCAAGAGAGGACTGCAGGGTATTGAACCATGGGGGGAGGGCAGCAGGGTATGGGACCATGGGGGGAAGCAGGGTATGTGACCATGGGGGGGTTGCAGGGTATGTGACAATGGGGGGCAGCAGGGTATATGACCATGGGAGGGCTGCAGGGTATGGCACCATGGGGGGCAGCAGGGTATGGGACCATGGGGGGAGGGCTGCAGGGTATGGGACCATGGGGGGCAGCAGGGTATGTGACCATGGTGGTGGCCACATGGTATGTGACCATGGGGGAAGGGGCACAGGGTATGTGACCTTGGGGGCTGCTAGTGGCTGCATAGTATATTATCTTGGGGGCTACAGATTAATGTTATCCTGTGGGTTTGGGGGCTGCAAAGAGCTATGTGGGGCTCATACCATATATTGGGAGCTATGTGAGGACTCATACTGTATGTGCATGGCTGTGTGGGGGTTCATGTTGAATGTAGGGGGCTCATACTGTATATTGGACTGTGGTGTCATTGTATGTAGGGGACTTTGTGTGGTTTCATACTGTATAAAGGGAGATATGTGTGCGCTCATACTGTATCTATGGGGCTGTGCAAGAGTTCTTACTGTGGCTATGTAGGGGCTCATACTGCATATTGCTAGCTATGTGAGGGCTCATACTGTATATTGGGTGCTGTGTGTGGAATCTCATACTGTATATAGGAGGCTATGTGGAGGCTCATACTGTATATTGGGGGACTGTGTGGTGTCATAGTGTATGTAAGGAGCTCATACTGTATGTAGGGGGCTATGTTGGAGGCTCATACTGTATATTGGGGGACTGTGGTGTCATTGTATGTCGGGGACTTTGTGTGGATTTATACTGTATAAAGAGAGTTATGTGGGAGCTCATACTGTATATGGAGGGATGTGTGGGGGCTCATATTGTATGTAGGGGGCTGTGTGTGGACTCATACTGTATGTAGGGGCTGTGTGTGGACTCATACTGTATGTAAAGCGCTATGGGGGGCTCATACTGTATGTAGCGGGCTGTGTGTGGGCTCCTACTATATGTACAGGGCTATGGGGGGCCTATACTGTATGTAGGGGGCTGTGTGTGGGCTCCTACTGTATGTACAGGGCTATGGGGGCTCATACTGTATGTAGGCGGCTGTGTGTGGGCTCCTACTGTATATGGGGGGGCTGTGTGGGGGCTCATATTGTATGTAAGGGGCTGTGTGGGGGCTCATACTGTATGTAGGGGGCTGTGTGTGGGTTCATACTGTATATGGAGGGCTGTGTGGAGGCTCATATTGTATGTAGGGGGCTATGTGGGGCATATTGCCTGGACCTGTGAGCTGTTATCCTCATTGCAGTTCGGCTTATGGTCTCCTTTTCTTGTCCTGATTGAAGGAATTCCCTGACGAATCCCTGAATGACCAAAGGAGGAGAAAAAGCGTCGAAAGAAGATGCCATTAAGCTAAGTGCACAACTCTTCAGGCCCTATAGGGTCTATACATATAATGTTGTATCTGCTTTTAGACAGATACAACACATGCGGGATTGCCTGTTTGTTAAGTGTTGTGGTTGTCTAACAGACAAAAACAAAACATGCAGCCGCAGGGACTCGAATATATTATCCGAGCACTACAAGATACTCGGATAACACCCGAGCGTGCAGGGATAACAAGTTATCTGAGCACGTTCTCTCATCATTATTGTCTTTATGAATTGAGTTTTTAAAATAAAGAGAATTTTTTTAGAGGTTTTTTTTTGTTTTGTTAAGGTTTACATGTATGAAGGCCCCATAGGTTGATTGCTTTGGTTGTTGATTGAGGGGACTATGTGGGGGCTCGTACTGTATATAGGTTACGTCAGCATATTAATTCTGCTCAATATTAAGTGATACAAATAAAATTAAAAATAATTATAATTAATATGTTAATATTGAGCAGAATTAATTTCAGCCTATTGTTCGGCCTCCACAATAGTCACGGCCTCTCATGTGGCCCCTTCTGAAAATTAATCTCCCACCCCTGCCCTATTATGTATGGCGCTATGTTATATATTTTTACCATATGCTGTTCATAAGGGGAAAATGTGTGCGGCGCGGTACACTCACTGCTATTTCTGTCAGCGGGGGGGCCCACGCCTTTTAAACTGCCGGGGCCCTGGCTACTCTTAATCCACCCCTGCTTCTATGAGTATACAGTTAGGTCCATATATATTTGGACAGAGACAATATGTTTCTAATTTGGTTCTAGACATTACCACAATGAATTTTAAACATAACAATTCAGATGCAGTTGAAGTTCAGACTTTCAGCTTTCATTTGAGGGTATCCACATTAAAATTGGATTAAGGGTTTAGGAGTTCCAGCTCCTTAACATGTGCCACCCTGTTTTTAAAGGGACCAAAAGTAATTGGACAATTGACTCCAAGGCTATTTCATGGACAGGTATGGGCAATCCCTTCGTTATGTCATTCTCAATTAAGCAGATAAAAGACCTGGAGTTGATTTGAGATGTGGTGCTTGCATTTGGAAGGTTTTGCTGTAAAGTAAACATGCGGTCAAAGGAGCTCTCCATGCAGGTGAAACAAGCCATCCTTAAGCTGCAAAAACAGAAAAAAAAACTCTGAGAAATTGCTACAATATTAGGAGTGGCAAAATCTACAGTTTGGTACATCCTGAGAAAGAAAGAAAGCACTGGTGAACTCATCAATGCAAAAAGACCTGGGCGCCCATGGAAGACAACAGTGGTGGATGATCGCAGAATCATCTCCATGGTGAAGAGAAACCCCTTCACAACAGCCAACCAAGTGAACAACACTCTCCAGGAGGTAGGCGTATCAATATCCAAATCTACCATAAAGAGAAGACTGCATGAAAGTAAATACGGAGGGTTCACTGCACGGTGCAAGCCACTCATAAGCATTAAGAAGAAAAAGGCTAGACTGGACTTTGCTAAAAAACATCTAAAAAAGCCAGCACAGGTCTGGAAGAACATTCTTTGGACAGATGAAACCAAGATCAACCTCTACCAGAATGATGGAAAGAGAAAAGTATGGCGAAGGCGTGGTACAGCTCATGATCCAAAGCATACCACATCATCTGTAAAACACGGCGGAGGCAGTGTGATGGCTTGGGCATGCATGGCTGTCAGTGGCACTGGGTCACTAGTGTTTATTGATGATGTGACACAGGACAGAAGCAGCCAAATGAATTCTGATGTATTCAGAGCCATACTGTGTGCTCAGATCCAGCCAAATGCAGCCAAACTGATTGGTCGTCATTTCATTCTACAGATGGACAATGACCCAAAACATAAAGCCAAAGCAACCCAGGAGTTTATTAAAGCACAGAAGTGGAATATTCTTGAATGGCCAAGTCAGTCACCTGATCTCAACCCAATTGAGCATGCATTTCACTTGTTAAAGACTAAACTTCAGACAGAAAGGCCCACAAACAAACAGCAACTGAAAACCACCGCAGTGAAGGCCTGGCAGAGCATCAAAAGGAGGAAACACAGCATCTGGTGATGTCCATGAGTTCAATACTTCAGGCAGTCATTGCCAACAAAGGGTTTTCAACCAAGTACTAGAAATGAACATATTATTTACAATTATTTAATCTGTCCAATTACTTTTGGTCCCTTTAAAAACAGGGTGGCACATGTTAAGGAGCTGAAACTCCTAAACCCTTCATCCAATTTTAATGTGGATACCCTCAAATGAAAGCTGAAAGTCTGAACTTCAACTGCATCTGAATTGTTTTGTTTAAAATTCATTGTGGTAATGTCTAGAACCAAAATTAGAAAAATGTTGTCTCTGTCCAAATATATATGGTCCTAACTGTATATTTGGGCTCTGATACCATCTCATGACATATAGCCACAGTGAGAAACACACAAAGGGACTGACGTCCCCCAGCAGACCCACCATGCTTGATGTTAAGGGCAGCAACAATACATCAATTAGCCTTAAAGTGAACCTGACAGTTGATTCATGCTGCCCCAAACCACAGGCAATATGAATCAGTCTATTTTACTCACTTATATGGTGCCATTAATTCCACAGCACTTTACAGACATCCCCATCACTGTTCCCATTGAGGGTCACAATTTAAATTGGCTTTCACTATTTCTTTGGAGTGTGGAAAGAAACCATAGTGTCCGGAGGAAACCCACACAAATATGGAGAGAACATACAAACTCCTTTGCAGATGTTGTTGGTTTCATCATTTTAGCCAGGTATGTTTTCATCTAAAACGCTGCAGTGTTTTAGAGGAAATATACAATAAATTTAAAAGCCATCCAGGGACCATGCTGCTCAGGTAACTAGTCCAAAAGGCCGGTTCCCAGCAAATGCTGGTGAATAGGTTACAGGCTCTGCTAGCTAAAAATATACACTTGGATCAGGTGTGGTTACTCCCTGGAAGGGAGGTTCACGACAAAACTTTAAAGACTATCAACATTATTCCTTACGCCCAGACTCAGAACACCCCCTTATTAATACTTTCACTAGACACTGAAAAGCGTTTGTCAGGGTATCTTGGCATGCCATATATTACTCTCTTAAAAAAAATTAACATTGGAAATCTTATTATAGCTAAGATATTGGCCCTCTACTGTAACCAATCTGCCAGATTAAAAATAAATGGAACTATATCGTCGCCACCCGTAATGACTAATGGAACAAGACAGGGATGCTCCCTTTTCCCCCCTCTTATACATTTTTGTGATGGATCATCTATTATCATCAATCCATGAAAACCCTGATATTAAAGGAATCACCATAGGGCAGACAGAATACAAATGCAAGGCGTTCGCGGACGATGTTCTGCTATATATTACTCAACTGCACACATCCATTCCCTCAGTTATGGCTGAAATAGATCACTTGGGCACCAGGTCGAATTTTATGGTCAATACATCCAAATCTGAAGCGTAAACGTTTCCTTTTCCAAAGATACACAGGCGTTTATCCAATCTAATTTTTCCTTTGCCTGGCCAACTCAGAGAATAAAATATCTGGGAATTCAAATTCATAGAGATCTCTCCCAATAATTCAAGCTCAACTTTAAACCCCTACTGGAAAAAATCAGTAGAGATTAGTGATGAGCGAGCATGCCTCATTAACCCTTTTGGCGAGCACGCTCGGATGCTCGCCGAATATTTTGGCATGCTCGGTATTTCATTCATTGTCGCCAGATGTTGGAGGTGTGGAGTGGGAGAGGGGACGATGACGCACATTTGGTGGGAGTGTCCAACAATAAAGAATTTTTTTATACAAGTGGTCCTTGTTATCAAGAGGATAACTGGCCTAACCGTCCCTAATTCATCTGAGGCACTATTTCTTCTAATGTTATCAATAAACTTCAAATATAAAAGATCTGTGATAGGTAACATTATACAGGCAGCCAAAAATTGTATCCCTCGCCACTGGAAGAGCAGACCATGATCCACCCTGGAGGAGTGGTTCTCTGAGATTTCACTTCTTGATATGATGGAACATCTAGTTGCTCAATCACCTGCCGATGTTGACAAATATTGTGTGAAATGGAGAGATTGGATTGAACTCCATGAATCAGATGCATACTGTCTTGCCCCAAATTGATTTCTCTTGTCTTGTAATCCGGGACGTATTCATATTCATATTTCATTTACCTATAAGTCGCTCTGGTCCAATCTCACCCACTTAGAAGAATGAGCAGCTCAGCAAAATGTTGATGTTGATGTAATATCTTTCCTATATCCCTATTGTATTATATTTGTTATATTATTTCTTTTTTAATAGTGCATGACTTCCTTTGATATTCATTTTAGGCTTGTGATAAAAAATATTAAAATATTTCAATAAACATTGAATTTGTAAAAAAAAAAATTCATCTTAATGAATTTGCGCATCTTACAATTGGTCTGCGCCTCCTCCAGAAATGTACTGCAGGTATAAAACGCCCTTAAGTTGCAAAACATTTGTGCAACTCTGAGTTGCACTAAAAATTTGTGACATTTCTGGCAAAAAGTTCTTGATAAACCAGGGTCCAGTGTGTACAGATTTTCACATTACTAAGATAGGAGATGACAGTTAGTGCTCACATAGTTCTATGGAGACAGAGGAGGAGCTAAAAGCAGACAAAGACATTCTGCTGCAAGTTCTACTGAAATAACAGTTACACTTTCAATTGCTCTGCTAAAATTACAGCTGCTCCATGATTGGTTGATATGGGCAACAAAGAGATTCCGTTACAGATGTTTTACTGTATTAATCAAGTCTTTAAATCATTTAGATTATTTAATGTGATTGATAAATGGAGCAAAAAAATAAACAATAAAAAAAACAATAAAAAAATATCAAATAAATTTCATGTATAGAAAAAGTTTATTTTTTTACAAAACAAACACTGATAAATGACAGAGACTTTATAACTGTTGAAGAGCACATGTCTCTCAGCTAGGCTGATGATGTCACTGGTCCCTCTGTGATGTCACATGACCTTTGGCTTTGGTCCCTCTGTCATGTCATATGACCTTTAGAGTATGATGATGTCACAATTGACTTTGTGATGTCATGGAATAGTCATCAAAATGTCACTGCAGCCTGAATATTGTTCACATGTCTTCATCACTTGGTGGGTGAAGGCAACTTTTACTTGCGCTTGGCAAATTTTGGTTTTGTATAAAATATAAGACCATATAATAGAAGGCTTGTTAGAGGAGCAGTTCCAAGGGCCATCCTGGAGAGCTACTGAGGTAAACAGGACCTTCTTCAGCCCAAACAGACATCTATGGCGCTGAATATGGAGATTTGGAGGAAGAGAAAGGGAGTGAGAATAGATGAGGTGCCAAAAAAGAGGAGAGCAGAAACAACTGAGAGTGAAAAAAATGGCGCCAACCAAAGCATTATCAAGGCTTCAAAAAGACCTGGAAGCCCAATACAGGAGAGTATCATGAACAAGAGGAAAAGGGGAGTAGCAATGGGGGACAAAACTGACGATGGATCCAGTGTGTCCCCCATTACTGACACTGAGCAGCTGTCAGGTGAGTTCAGATCTAAGACACCGAAAGCCAATATTCCCCACAGTAGCCATTGCCAGGATTGTCCACATTTGGAAGATCCCGCTTATTATGATTTTGGTGCCTTTTCTATTTGATACCCTTTAATATTGTTCTACCCCTATATGTTGTAATTCTTATTGGAGGCCACATTGCACTATATAGGAATGTTACATCTTATTTCTCCTCTCTCTACCAGGGACAACCCCAGCTGAATCCTCCATCATTGTGACTGGACTGGAGAGCTTCACCTTCCATAAAATGATTGGAGAGGGTGGATATGGTAAAGTAAGTATTCGGAATTGCTGTGACGTCATCATCATGTATGTAATATGACTCTAGGAACATCACTGCCTCATCTTCTCATCACGTCTCGTGGCAGAACAGGCCTTTCCTCCATTTCTAATGTTCTCTATCCTACAGGTCATGTTGGCCACACATCAGGCCTGCCAACAACAACTGGCAGTGAAGATGGTGAAGAAGAGGCTCTTACTTGAGAACTTAGGAGACAACGTTCTGATAGAGCGACAGGTCCTGGAGATGACTAGGAATAGTCCATTCATTACTCGGGCTTTTGCCACCTTCCAGTCCCAGGTAAGAAGGTCATAATCCAACAGCTCTGAGTCTTCTATGTGTTCTATGAATGTCAGTCTATGTGCCAATCTGTGTGCAATGTTCTAGGTCACTACCATAGTATTACATGTATTGTAAGATTATAACCAGTGCCGCATATCTAGAATATGGCAATAACCCCTATTATCGCCTCTGTTTTATCACAGGACTACGTCTTCTATGTCATGGAATATCTCAGTGGAGGAGACCTTAGAGACCTCATGGCAACAAATGCCCCATTTACCATTCCAACCACCAGGTAAGACAGAATATGGATGTATTAGATGAAGATGATGGTTGTCAGGAACATCTGGCTTTAAGTCATTAGTCTCTTAGTTTAGTGGATGAAATGTTGGTTGTTGATGATTTTCTATTTTTTTCCCATCAGATTTATTGCAGCTGAGATAATCTGTGGGCTGCAGTTTCTCCACTCCAGAGGCATCATACACAGGTAAGTGCAGTCTTACTCTGTGTAAAACGGATATAAATCCTCCCATACCCTTATCCTCATGCTCCCTGTAGACACTTAGTATCTCAGGCCATCATTGGGTCCTCATCCCGGCTAATCTAATAATTATGATATTTTATAAACTCTTTCCTCTATCAGAGACATAAAACCAGAGAACATCTTACTAGACAGCAACGGTCACTTGAAGATTGCTGATTTCGGTCTGGCCGTGATGAACATCTTTGGCGATGCGAAGGCTTCAGATCAGGTCGGGAGTCTTTTATACATGGCTCCTGAGGTAAGGAAGCATCTACACATCCCTGGCTTATCATTGAGTACAAGGCAGGACATCTCCATGTCTTCTGGTGTCTGGATAAAATTCTTATTGTCTTCATGTCTTCACAGATTCTTCTAGAGAAGCCCTACAACACGGCAGTGGACTGGTTCTCTGCTGGTGTGGTGATATATGAGATGGCTACTGGCAGATATCCATTTTATATAGGTGTAGTGTATGACACCACCATAAAGGCACTGATCAATGATGATCCTGCCTTTCCAAAAGGACTAGACCCCCATATCAAAGCCATCATAGAGGGGGTGAGTATAAATACACATCTAAGTAATAAAAGGGGTAAATATAACGAAAAACACAACAATGCAAATGGAAATCAACTGGAGACTGAATTCTTCATTATTTGTTTCCAGCTCTTGGATAAGTCACCAGAGAGTCGGCAAGTAGCTGTGGACAACATCAGGGATCATCCCTTCTTCATGGAGATCAACTGGACAGATATAGAGGGGGCTGGATCGTGTCCACCATTCCAACTACCACCTGTACGTATATCACCCAGAGAAGATGGTGGCAGCTGTACATCTCTATTGTGTGTCTTCTTTATGACCACTGGTTCTTGTATTTTCTTTCCGCAGCCACCAGTGATGACATCAAATATAATGAAAGATGTCCTGTCCTTCAGTGAAGCCATTAAACCACCAATGGCCGAAACAGATCAAAAACTCTTCTGTGGATTCACATTTGCCAGTGACGGATGGAAGGTCATAAAACAGATACCAAAACCTGTAATACCCCATCGCAGGTGAGTCAGTGTAAATGGGACAGGAATTAGGGAGCTTTTCAAGGCTACTCTCTTATCCTTTGAATCTGTCAGCAGAGTGTAGTGTGGGAAACCTCTTACTGACTGCTGCTTACAGTCTGCTGATTGGCCCACAGGAAAAACCTGGAGGCGTTTTACTATTGGGATAACCCCATTTTATATGTCTTATTGGGATATAAGAATTGTTTCTAACCTATTATCTCTCCTGGCAGAACATTTGGCAGTATTGTGAAGAACGCTTTCCACAATCTCAGGAGGAGAATAAAACGCTGGAAGTGAACAGCTCTGAAAACCACTGTTCACTGGTTGATATTCCACCATCACCACTAGGAGTATCCTGAGGGCCGTGACTTGCAGTGTAACGTGCAGCCATACCCATTCCTCCTCCCTGCTGTAATCCGGGCTGGGGGTTTTGCTGGATTATGGCGATCTGCAGTGTCCGAATACAAGAAGAAGCTGGAGACCAAGAAAATCCTACCAGGAGTCAATAAAATGACCGTGGACCAGCGCTTCTAGATGACATGCTGCCTAGTGCTCCCAGGGAAGGGCACTTATCCTTAGGCCATGGTTCCCTAGAGGTTTCCCCCACAGGGGGTTTTTCCTCTCCTGAGTGCCAATGGATAAACACAACAAGAGAATGGCAGCTTGTCGTATTCTGCCCTCGGCGGAGCTCACACCAACCACTAGTGGCCGAGAGGAACCTAAGAGGACATTTACCAGCAATAAACAGGACCATTCACCATCATGTGCTAGTACTAGATTTATTTTATATCTGAATGGATAAGTATTTTACCTTTAACTCCTTAAGAGCACAGGGTACATGTAATGTGTGGATACATTTTATGTACTTTTCATTGGTAGCATTTTGGGACGCATCAGACTTTTTGGTTCATTTTTAATCTGTATAAGTTTGTTAACTCTGTTTTTGAAGGACGGGATGAAGAAAGAAATGCCTCTTTCGTACACTTTTTGAGTTTTTTGAAGAATTATTTGTGCAGGAGAAATAATGTATAAATTTGATAGTTCAGGTTGTTATTCTGTAGGTGCAGCAATACCAATTCTTGTAGACAAAGGTGTAAAGTGCAGGTACTCGTCAGGGCTGATTCCTGATTACTATGGGTCACTGCTTCACTCTTACTTTCACCAGTTTTAATAAATGTCCCCCATTACTGTGTTTTATTAATACAAGCGCAGCCAGGGAGTAACACCTCAGTATGTACAGGTGCATCTCACTAAATTAGAATATCATCAAAAAGTTAATTTATTTCAGTTCTTTAATACAAAAAGTGAAACTCATATATTACAAAGAGTCATTACAAACAGAGTGATCTATTTCAAGTGTTTATGTCACACCAGGTGTGAGTGCAACACAGAGAGTCACGCCAGGTGTGAGTGCAACACAGAGGGGAAAGGGAAAGGGAGCCCAGACACTAGGGAAAGGGGGAAGAGGTGACCTCCTAATCTGGACTAGCATCACCCTGTCTCCCCCTAACGTCCCTATACAGCCTCCTCAGCTGTCGCTGATCACGTGCCTCACCCTACTATCCCTGGCATAAGGCTATAGCTGGGGGTGGAAGGAGATGAGCACTAGTCAACCTCCACTAGCACTCTAAAGAGAAAAGGGAAAGATAACATAGCGGAACAACAACTCAGCTTTAGAAGAACTTCAACAGGACACATGGCCTCAAGACTCCAGAGAGGACGTGATGCTGCTTCAGCCAAGTTCAAAGCAGAAATGAATATAACCGGCGATGCCCACCTAGACACACTAGGTATATATACACCCAGACTAAAGGGAGGTTGTCGCTGGGTCCTAAACACAGCCTCCTATCTAGGCAGCTGTCTGCATTGCCAAACGTGGAGATCTCCTGCAAACCATTGCAGGGCGACTGTCTGTCACCTCTTACACACCCGTGACAGTTTATTTCTGATAATGTCAATGATTATGGCTTACAGCCAATGAAAACACAAAAGTCATTATCTCAGTAAATTAGAATACTTTATAACAACAGATTGAAAAATGTTTTTAAAATCCGTAATGTTGGCCTACTGAAATGTACTGTATGTTCAGTAAATGCACTCAATACTTGGTCGGGGCTCCTTTTGCATCAATTACTTCATCAATAAGTCAGTACAGGTCTACAATTTTGTCGTTGGTGTCCTTAGACAGCTCTTTGATTGTGTGATTGATTGTGTGGACAGGTGTCTTTTATGCAGTTAACGGGTTCAAACAGGTGCAATTAATACAGGTCTATCACAGTTGAAATGTACCTACGATAAAAATTACAGACCTCTCCATTCTATGTAGGTGGGAAAACTTGCAAAATTGGCAGTGTATCAAATACTTATTTTCCCTACTGTATGATCAGTGCTTTGTGTGTGTATTTTATTGTACATGTATTTAGCTAATAAATAAAAAGAAATGAAAAAAAAAATAGATTGAGGTCACCCTTATTTTTAATAACCAGCTAAGGGAAACAACACAGCTGTGAGCTGGTCTTAATAGTCTAGGAAGGGGCCAATAACCATGGAGCTTCCCAGACTATTAATATCAGCTCACAGCTATCTGCTTAGCCTTTACTAAATATTACTAGTTACCAGCGTATGGTATTGATTCTGTATTTACAAATTGCCATAGGGCAAATAAGCCCTAACTAAAGGTTCTGTGATTATTAAAAGGTAATCTTTATTATTTATTTGTCACCTTAGCAACTTATGTGCAATATTAAAAACACAAGTTTGTGTTGCTATGGACAAACTCTCAAACATTGCTGCCTCCCCAACTAGTTTTGCCATCAATGGCTTCATCAGGGGGTTGAGGCTACAATGATGATATCTATAGCCATACCGAAATTTTCAGGAAACCCACGACCACAAACAGTTTCCTTTACTGGAATAGCTGGCACCCCCTGCCCCTCAAGGCAGGGATATCAATAGGACAGAATCTGAGAGCTCGCTGGAACTGTTCGGATAACAACATTTTCGGTAGAGAATGTTGTAATCTCTTTAAGCGCTTTACAGAAAGGGGATATCCTAAAAAATTTTATACAAAGCATTCAATAGAGTAAAAGCAACTGATAGAGACACCCTATTAGATCAAGGAGAGAAAAAGAGAACCTGTTAATTAGATTTATCGGCACATTTGATAGGCAAGCGACAGAAGCGGTGAATATATCCTTAAGAAATTCTGGCCGATTCTTAGAGCGGATACAGACTTGAAGGAGGTTATTGGCACAATACCATCAGTAACTTACCGTAGAGGCCCAAATCTACGTGAACAACTAGTGCATAGCCATTTTACACCAGATATTAAATCTCAACCAAAGTCCAATTGGCTCCATAAATCACAAACAGGCTCTTATCCATGTAATTCCTGTACGTTTTGCAAGTACTTACCTAGCATTAAAGAATTTGTTAATCCATATGATGGTCGGAAGATTGCTATTAAAGATAAGATTAATTGCAAATCGAGAGGAATAATTTATGTAGCAAAATGCCCCTGTTCAAAATTATACGTGGGCAAGGCGATCCAAGAGTTTAGACAAAGGATATCTAAACATATTAGTACCATAAATACAAAAGTGGACACACCTCTATCATTACATATGAGATCCAAACATCATACAGACCCCCTTAATTTATGTTTCTGACGAATTAGACAAATGACCCTGGGTCCACGAGGAAGCAACTTGGATAGGTTGCTCCTCCAAGAGGAATCTAAATGTATATTTCGCCTAAATTCTAGAAGCACCATTGGACTTAATGAAGGCTTCTCTTATACAGCCTTTATTGATAAGTAGAGGAAATTTCTCTGTTTTATTTAAGAACCACCATTAAGTTGATATACGCTTATTACTAATTATGAACCTGCCTAATTTAATGTACGTTAAATATATATTAAAAATATTAAAAGTAAAAAACGTGCATTATTAATTATGGGACCATAATTTAATCATGATTAATTTATTAATGTAATTGTGAAGGTTAGTTCCTGTTATTTGATAACTACAATGCTGGATTTTCATATATAAAATGGACAGGGTGTGACGATTTCTAACTGTAATTAAAATTAATTAAAATTCATTATGATAATGTTTAAATCATTCAATGATGTTAATAATATAAAAGTACTAACAAAAATAAGAAATAGTAGGGAAGTTTATGAGGATTAAAGAGTTGTAGGTGTTGGAGGCGCTATTAGGCTACTCACTATCAAAGGCAGCGAATTTTTGGACAGGGAACCACTAAGTGTCCGTAGTAGATATACTAGATAAAATAACCTATGGTTTAAAATTCACGCTAGCGGTAGTGAATGAAGGACTTCGGGAGAATAAATAACTAAAATGTACTTTATTGATACAGGTGCTTAAAAAGATTTTTTCTAAAAGGCTAAAATAGACAATATAAGGAATTGGTAAAAATGAGTAAATAAATATAAATAAATAAATATGGTTCTAGATTAATTGATAAAACGGCTTCCCATTGGGTCTTGAGGTAGTCGATACTTGGGAGGCAGAAGGGTGGACCAGGTGGAAGAGGAACCGTGTTAGGGTATAGTAGTACCGTATGGTAATACGGTACTTAGGGTATCTATTCTTGGTAGGTTGGTTTTGGTATGGGTTACCTGTTATGATCGGTCTGTATCTCCTTGTGGCAACCTTGAAGGCCTTTCGACGATGGACTCTAGTGTCAGTAGGAGATGATGGTAGATAGCTGAGGTGCAGGAAAAGTAAGTTAGAACTTAGGAGTAATTGACTAAAGGTTACTAGTGGGAGATGTACTTTACCTGCTGTTGTTGTGGCAATCAGTGGGTAACAAGAACAGAGACGTGCGGATGTGTTTCTTGGACCGTGATCCACAGGGAGCCAACTAAGGAGATGGACTGGTCCTGGATGGTTTTTTGAAAAAGGGCTCGAGGTCCTAGGGTCGCAGAAGTAATAGGTTTAATGTTGTAGGTACTCGGTTTTCGGGTGATACGATAGGGTTAGGACTTACCCTAAGGTAGACTTATTCTATTTTAGGTTTAATAATTATATTTGTCCTTTTTAGAGATGCAGCAGGTGCCTCTGGCTTGTCCCTGTCCCTGTAGGAGAGGAGCAGCAAGGTGCTTCTGGCGGTACTGGCGACGTGGTGTCTATGTTGTACCCTTTGTCCTGTTTGAAAATTTAGGGAGGGTTAGGGTTTGAGGTATAGTAGGATTAGTCTGCAGCTTCTATGTTTGTTAACCTTGTTATTTACCTTATTTCATATATTGCTGGCATAAGAGGACAGGTGCATCAGGTGTTCCGGTCGTACGGAAGGTGCAGCAGGAGGCTCTGGATGTATTATTTATGCAGCAATAGTTCTATAGTAGGAGGCTCTGGTCCTGGATGCCAAATGGGTACAGTAAGAGGCTCTGACTGGGTGGTCAGTCGGTCAGGCAGTGATGGGTCCTGCCATAAAGTGTTCTGGTGCAGCAGAAGGTTCTGGTTGCAGGGTTGATATAGCAGGGGTCTCTGGCTGGGTAGTCAGATAATGCTATCACGATGCTGTGATGTAGCAGGAGGCTATGGTTGCAAGGTGAGTATAGGGCAGACCGCGTAGTCTGTGAGTCTGCCAAGGATAGAATAGCGGAGGTTAGGGTATCTATTCCAGGCAGTTTCGTGTGGTAGCAGGCGGTGGGGGCCGAGGCCCGAGGTTACTTACAGTCTGCAGTCCCGCGGTGATGTCAGGAGGTGATGGGGCCCGGAGCGAGAGCGGAGTCCCGGCCGGTGACCGCCGCAACTCGCGTGCTTCCGGGTAGGCAGAGTGGGAGAGAGAGAGAGGGTGAGAAGGCGCGCTTTCGCTTGAAAGTGCGCGAGAGTGGCAGGGTGACGCGCTGTCACATGGTAAGCGGCGTGCACTCAGTACGGAGGCCTGTGGGTGCCTATATCACTATAGCATAGATAATGGTGACCAAAAGTTCCTTTTGTGATGTAATATCTATCTGCCAATAAGGTGCGGCGAATAAGATCATGTGACACTGCAGGTCCTTCACAATTGTGCAATATGACTGTGGCTAGTAAATGGCAGGTACTTTCTGAGACTTTGTGATCAGAGCGCAAATGCGCATGTGCGATTAATACCATGTGACCGGGAAGGTCCTTAAACACCACGCTGTTCAACTTGGAAGGGCTCTACCATTGGCCCTGATAATTTTGGCGCCAAAAGGATGAATAAACTATTATTGACAAGCTTGACCTGGAAGATTTTAACCATTGGTGCTGATGGTGAACTGACAAAGGCCTTGGACAGGTCAGTAACCTCCTTATAACTTTGGAGAACCTATTAGGTTCTGTTTAGTGATTGACATGTGGGTCTACCAATGTTATTAGATTTAAGGATGATTTCCTTCACAGGACCTGTATGACATCACTAACCTATGTTTTATAAACCCTAGGGTTCCACCCACTTTTCATTGTAGCCTCAACTCCCTGATGAAGCCAGTGATGGCTAAACTAGTTGGGGAGGCAGCTGATAATTTTTATTAGCAATGTTTGAGAGTTGGTCCATACTATTCAATGAGGCGTTGGTCCGTGGCCACACCATTTACTGAGTTGCTTTGTGTTACCATAATCACAGTGAGCTACATAGAATAGGGGAAACTAATGACCAGCCAGTTGTTACTTGGCCAGATTATTTATGTCACTAGCTACTTTGTACTGGTTGAGGAACTGTATAAGATCAAAAGTCAGTATGAATGAGATTGCTATTGAGGGATAGACCAACTACTAGAAACAGCCTAGAGCCAAATCTCTGTGAGACATTTGTCCATTAGGAGTTATCCCACACCAACAATATCTCTCTCGCTCTCTGGCTGTGAGTCTCCCCATTTCACTGGTATTGGAAGTATTATCTAAAGCTCTAACTCAGTATTTGGAAATTGTTTCAAGGACCAACACAAACTTGTTTTTTAATATTGCACATAAGTTGATCATGTGATAAATAAATAATAAAGATTACCTTTTAAATAATCACAGAACCTTTAGTTAGGGCTTATTTGCCTTATGGCAATTTGTAAATAAAGAATTCTTCCGCTTAGCCTAGGCTCTTCCAGATTGCCCTGGTGCTTTGGCAGTCGGGTTAATGGTTTTGGGGCTGATGTCAGCTGTGTAATGTCTGCCAACATCAAGCCCAGGGGTTAGTAATCGAGAGGTGTAAGTCAGACACCCCCATTACTAACCCCATCGCTCTTGGAAGCTACTTATTCTTAGTTTAACCTATTGTATCTTTAGATTTTTATTACAGTACAGGTTAATGGCTAAAAATCTGGTCATTTTAAGAATGAATAGATCAAAGGGCTCATCATATCAAAACACCAGAATGTCATGTGATCACTGTACATGAGATACATAATTGTATTCTGCACTAAACGCCATTTGGTGCGTGCACTTGTCCATACCTGCAAAGGATTCTTCTGGGCTTCACAAGCATAGGTCAACTATAGTCAGAGGCTATACTCTTTAGGAAGTGGCACTTGTCTTCCTCTATTCCCTTCCCATTTACTATGAAACCAAACTTCTTCAGGATTCTGGGAGTTTGGTTTTGCAAGAAAGGAGCAGATATATAGTTATAGGAAAAGAGCATGGCCAAAGTGTATCAGAAAATTAGAGTGTGGAGCTTAGATTGCACTCTATTGTGGGTTCTAAAAATCTAGCACAGACATGGTGAGTTTCTGTATGTGGGTTCTAAGCCTTACCAGTCTCCTGTAGTATGGTATAATGAGTAAACAGAGTTAGGCCCCATTCACACGTCCTGGTGATTCTGGTACAGGAAAAACCAGTACCAGTGAGGTCTGTGTGGCAAGTACATATCAGTGTGAATGGATAGATAGGATAAATATATGTCAGTGAGATATATAATCGGTGTTTTGCGTGCATAGGTTTCTGTACTTCTATTTAGCAGAGAATAAATAAAAGAAAAAAAATGTGGGGTTCCCCCTATTTTTAATAACCAGCAAAGGCTAAGCAGACAGCTGCGGGCTGATATTAATAGGCTGGGAAGAGCCCATGGATATTGGCCCTTTCCCAGACTCATAGCACCAGCCCTCAGCCACCCCAGAAATGGCGCATCCATTAGACGCACCAATTCTGGCGCTTAGCCTCGGCTTTTCCCAATTGCCCTGGTGCGTGGGCAATCAGGGTAATGGTTTTGGGGTTGATTTCAGCTGTGTAATGTCAGCTGACCTCAAGCCCAGGGGCTAATAATTGAGAGGTATCAGTCAGAAAAAGAAATAAACACGAACACAGAGAACAGTCCTTTAATTGTAAAAAGCACAATTACCCTCCTTTACCCATTTATTAGCAAAAATAAAAGTAATCTACAAGGGTCCACCGTAAATCCATAATAAGGAGGTTCCACAACTATCCCCGACTCTGCTACATCCAGAGCAGTGGTGAGAGGTGGCAACCGCTCTTTCTGATATCCACACATCCATTATCTTTTGGTCCTCCTGATAAGCCAGTGTTTGGCGAAACGCGTCGAGGCAATGAGGTGATAGGGGAATATCTATGACCAGGGACACAATCTCTTTGGATAAGTACAATTCCTTTTATTTATCAAGAATACTATCATGTGTTGCATATTAAATCTCAGCACCTAAATCATATGGGTGTAGGTCCTATGTGCGCTAATTTGTACTAACAGATGTCTATATAAACACACTGCACTTTACTAAGATTTGGCCTATTTTGTATTTTTTATTGGGCTAAGAGTTTTTTTTCAAAAAATAAACCTTGTCCAGAGACATGTGATCTTTGTTGGAGTTACCCATACATCTTTATATATCCTTGTTTATATTTTGTGATCTAACCTTATCGTACCTGCACTTTCCCTTAGTATTTGAGATTGGACTCTGTATAGTGCTAGGTTTCCTCACGGTATATATAGATAGGGACTTGGTGAGGGACCACAGGGTGAACCGCCGAGGAGCAGGGGCGCCACAACGTTCCCCCCTTAGGGTGCCAACCTCCGCTGGTACGCAGGGAGAGTCCAGGGGAAGTGTAGGACATCAGTAAGAATTAGGTTTTGTCATCACAAATTATTGTGGTTTTGTGTATACTGTTTTGTGTGTCTTTTTATGGTCTTGAGACCTTTTTTTAACATGATCAATAAAAGTTATATCTTAAAATTGGGGTTTCGATATGATCATGGCAACCGCTCTCTCTCTCTCATAGTGTTTGAACATTGAAATCAGAATTTATTACACTGCAATCGACTGCCTGAAAAACATGTCACAAAATACTCAAAACAATGAACATATGTGTTTGAAAAGAACTTGCTGTGCATGACGCGCTCCTGGGCCTGCTGTGTCGCGCAGCGTCTCGCGCACGGGGGCTTACCCGGAACCGGATCAGATGAGGGTTGTAGTCTCCGAGTGGCGGGGACCCGGTCCGTGCCCAGGGAGTCAACTCAGTGTGTGGCAGTCTTGATAGATGTTATTTGAGTGTCGACTACGCCACCCGTTGATTTGCAGCTATGGAGCTGCCGCTGCAGGGCAGACCGCTGAGGCCGGTGTAGAATTGTGCAGCGTGATAGTATAACCCCCAACGGGAGGGGTATGGCCTCAGGGCAGCCGACGTGGAAGATGAGGGTAGCAGGAACCACTCAGAGACGGTGCGGTGTAATTCAGGGTCTTTACTGGTAACAACGATAGACCCTCCCGGAGTACTTGCTAGCGAACGGGGCCTGGTCAGTCCTTGAGCAGATGGGATCTCCCCTGGCCAGGCGGAGTTGTAGGCCTCCCAAACTGACTGTACTCTTCTGGCTACCTTGCTAGAAGCGGATATAAGTAGCCCACGTCCCTGAGTGTACCGTGTGGTGCTCACCCGTATGGCCGGTGACTCGGGGCCTTCTAATGGCTTCCGCTCCACGATGGCGGCGCTGGTCCCACGCGTGTGACCATGCCTTCGGGTTTCTGGGCCTGAGGACCTGAAATCCCCTGCCGGTCGGCTTCTGCTGCTGGGTAAGAGTTAGTCCCCACAGCCTCGGACGCCGGGTCCGGTAAGAAAGCTTCTCAGTCAGGGCGAGCTCTGCAGCTGCCAGCCCCTGACTTGTAGTAGTATTGCTCCCACTGAGCTTCTGCTGTTTCTTCCTGTGACTGTTTCTTGTCTCTACTCTCCTTGACTGACTAACCCTGCTTCAGCCCCGGGTTTATATAGGGGAAGGTCTTCCCCTCCCAAGACTGGGCAGGAGGTGTGGCATGCACAGGATCCCTGACCAAAGGACCTCCCACCTGCTCTCAGACATAACATTACATTACTGTGGGAAACCAGACCCCTGGGGTGCCACATGCATATGTTCATGTTTTAACCGTTTCAGGTTTCTAAAACTGCCAAGCAATTAAGTGACATGTCCATTCTTCTGCCTTTTTCTGTTCGGAAGCCACACTGTACTATACAACACAAATCAATGTAAAAAGTAAAGCGATGCCCGGACATTTTTTGAAGCATTTTGACATTGTTTTTGCTTTAAAAAAACACTAGCGGTTTCTTCATTATTCAATGGAGTGAAAAAAACAACCGGAAAACGACAGTACAAAAGATGTCACAAAAACCATGGGAAAACATGTCAGTGGCCAGAACCATCAGAAAAAAACGCACAGGAAATGACTGAAAAAACTACACGCAAGACGCTTGGTGAAAAAAGAAACCAGAATTCCCTGAAGCATCTTCTGCCTGTAAAACTTGGCTTATTTATTTCTTTGAAGATGAACAGCAATCAAGCATGAAAATAACATTTTTTCAATTGTTTAATTCTTGAATATTATCACTGTTTTGAGTCTATAGAAGTCATCTATACAGGCAAACCTACACATTAATAATCCAACAAGAGATAACAAAAGATGTGTCACTTGTCAAAAATAAAATATTTTCTTATTTATTAATCCACAATGCTTACAAATCTCTAAACAGCAAGTACTGCTATTTTAAGCCTTTTGTATTAAGAAAGAGATTTTACTTTTGCCAAGAGCCATCTTGGTTTTTATCTTTTCTTGAAACAGCAATTTGATGCAGAGCACCACCATATCTTCTGCATATATAAGAAACCTGTGTTATCCTACAGAGATTGTTTAACTATAAGGTACAATACTTCTATGGTCAGCATATAAATAAATATGCATAAATACACACATAAAACAATTACTTTAAACGACCAACCTTTTTTGTAAATTAAACCATTGAACCAATTAATAAAAATATGTTAAAACATTTCTGCAGTAGTTATATAATCAAATTACTAGAAAACTGCAAGTAGATATTAAACCTTTTTAAATAGTTTGTATAAATCAGGTATCACTCCTTTGCATCGTTAATACCACCAGCAGTGATTGCAAATGTGGCTTCATTTTCTGGCATTTCAGGGCTGTCAACAAAAAAAAGGAAATATTTTTTACTGATATCTTCTAATTTTTCATTTTAGGATTTAACATACTTGTCAAAGTAAAATGGGTTTTCTGTTAATATTTTTTATCCATTAGGCTTCAATGAGGTCCACTTACTGGCCCCTGCTCTAGTGATGGCTCTCAGACGCTGCTCCCAGTGATTGTTTACAGACTGTAGCGGTGGCGTGAGTACAAGCGCATGTAGCTGCTATAGCCATTCACTGGGCTCAGCGGCTTATGCCGGCTATACAAGTTAAACATTATTTTTAATTAAGAAGGTGATCAATTTGTTTGGTAGATCGTATACTTCCTCCTTTCAATATTGGGGAATGTCTCTTTAAATTTTTGGGATGACTGTTGTGCACACTTTCTTAAAAGGGTTGTCCACTACTGGACAACGCATTCTTAAAGAGGTTGTCTCACGTTTTTACTGTATGTGGCTACAATTGCAATGTGGTAGTAAAAACAAGCAATATTGCTATTTACTTTTTATTACAATTATTTTCTGTTCTCAAGAACGCAGAGATTTTTTTTCTATCGTGTACAGCTCATTGCCTAGGTTCCCGACTACCCTGCAGTCTTGGTGTGGCCTGTTACCTAGGTAAGAAGCACACATATATGTATGCTTTATAGCCTCCTCGTGCAGCTATGAAAATGACCGTTTCGCTGGATCCAACCAGGCTCAGTGAACTTGCTCTTTTCCCATGTTGCAAAGACAAAACTGCTTGTGATAGCTGCATGAGAGGATGCTCAATTCAGACCAGAGGCAACAGATAGACAATCTGTCAATCTACAGCAGCGAACTGCCTCCTGCAACTAAGCACAGAGATAATCCCTTTATAATAGCTGCACAGCCGATCATAAAATGAAAATATTACTTATCTCCTGCAACTGCTCCGTTCCTGGGATAGCTGCAATCGCTGCATTTGCTGACTGTACCATGACAGTTATTTCACGTGACCAATCAGTGACCATTGATTGACCTCAGCTTTCAGGATTCCGTTAGACTGGCAGAATCAGTAATGTCATCTATGTAGTGTATTAACTGTAGATATGGTAATCACTTCTAAAATATGGTTATATTGTGTAATAAAATTAATGGGCATATTCCTAAATATACAGTATTCCCTTAAGAGTCATGCTACTAATTAAGTACACAACTAATTAAGTACACAAATCAAGACATCCGGAGGAAGTGAGAGACCAGTCGCAGCTCTCACTTCCTCAGGATGTCAATTACGTCCGTAGGAGAAGGAGAGTGAAGCCAGCGCTGAATGGCCACAAGGATTGCGTGACAGCAATGTCACATGAGCCCCTTGGAGAGCCAGTGCCAAAACTGCTGAAACGGTGCCGTCACTAGTAGTGGACAACCACTTTAATATTAGTTACAGGCTTATCAGACACTGAGATCTATATTGATTAAGACAGTATGCTCAATAGATATCTCAAAAATGTAAAGAAACATTCTCCATCAAGCCAATTTATCACCTTTCCAATGAGAGATGATACAGTGTGTGGTTGACATATTAAAAGAGGGTTACCAAATATTGAATATGCATTTGTATATATCACTGAAAGGAGAATGCACACTTTTAATGTTTTAAATTGACAAAAGTTAGGTTTTAGAGCACCATTATGCTAATTTATCGAAGCTGGATCTAAAATATAGAAACTCATATGAACAATATGAGACTGATTTCCAGTGGTAATAGATTATGTTATTGGACCTTACTTTTAGGTATTATTTAGGTGTTACAAAGTGAAGGTGTAGCAACCCGAGGACTCGGCTGCTACAGGGGTATTGCACCTCAGACCAGAGGTGTGGTATTCCACTCCCGGGTAAGGATGGAGTGTGGAACTGGGCTCAGTTAGCTGCATGCACCACATTCACCCCATTTCCGGGGGACAGATCAACGGTACTCCCACCAGATAGATGTGCAGGTACGACAGCTTCTGTCCCTGGCTGGAGTGGGGAGGGGGGAGGAACATCCTAGTGGTGTAGGAGCAGAGAGGGGAGGGACTCTGGGCAGAGGTAGGAGCCCATTGGTTACTCGTCACCTGGGCTCGGGTGTCAGAGGGAGTATATAAGGTGGGCACCATCTTAGGACAGGGTCTGTTCTGTGCAGAGAGGAGCTCAGCCAGAGAGGGCTGATAGGGAGCTGTGGCTCAGTCTGGGCCCAGCTCCAGAGTCAGGCCTGGAGTGGAGGCCTGAAGCTGAGAGAGGGAGAGAGAGAGAAGTCAGAGGAAGAAGGAACAGAAACACCAGGAAAGGCCCAGAGATGCAAGAGAGAGGGAACCCTGAGATCCCACGAAATAACGGGTGAAGGGTTGGCAGAACAGGGTGCCGGATCCCAAACTGGTGGAGGCCAATTATCCTTAGCCAGGAACCGGAGGTCGTGGACAAGTTTTGGCGCGACCCCTCGCCATATCTACCAGGAAGGCATACCATATAGGGTCAAGGAAACCGGGAAAGGTTTCACCACCAGAAGGCCCGAGGGAGCTGGACAAAGGTGGATCCCTGGTGGGGACGGCCAGTAGAAAGGAAGAGAGGGGAGCTCAGGACCACGCTCTGGAACTGCCTGGGAGTTGGCCGAGTCCCGGACCTGGTGGACGCAGCACGGCTCGGGTGGTCCTAGCTGTACACAAGGGACCTGATAAAGAACTGTGAGTAAAGCTGTGAAAACTGCAATTGCACGTCTCTGAGCTTCCTTGTCACACCACCACTACTACTACCATCTTTTCCTGCTTCATCAGCTGCCCTGAGGCTATACCCCTCCCGTTGGGGGTTATACCATCCACGCTGCACATCCGTACCACCGGCCTCAGCGGACTGCCCTGCAGCGGCGGCTTTCAACGGGTGGCGTAGTCGGACACTAATACCATCATACCAATAACTGCCACTTAGTTTGACCACCCTGGGCACGGACCGGGTCACCGCCACACGAAGACTACTACCCCCATCGGATCCGGCTCCGGGTATTCCCCGCGCACACGCGCGCCGCACTACAGCACTGGCCCAGGGGGCGCGTCAAAGGCATATCAAAGCAATAAGCTATCACTTTTGTTATATTGGAAACAACCTTTATGGGCTATGCCTCGGGCATACAGCGAGTCCAATGTGCAATAACATATATGCTCTATATGGTGAAAGATATTCTCATCTTGAGGGGGATGAAACATGCCATTTTTTCCTGACCGGGGTGTACAGAATCTCATAGAATCTGCCAAATGTTACTAATTTCAGATTAGTTTAAATAGACTGTCTGCTTAAGACATTATTGTTTAAAAGGTTGCCACGCACCAGTGGTATCCAATTGTACAAAGGATCTGACAGAGAATATGGTTCCCATATGTAATCAGATGTGAGTGGATGCTTAGGCTAAGTTTCCCACAGTGAGAATTTGTTGCGCTATTTTCACACACAAAAATGCAGCACATTACAGAAACAGCAAAGTGGATGTGTTTTATGCAAATCTCATGCCCGCTGTGCTGATATTTAACACTGTAGAAATGAACCTGTGGTGTGTTTTTGAATTCCGTAGCATGTTCATTTCAATTGCGGTAAATATATGTTTTAACTGCTGTTTTAACCCGTAAAGTTGAATGAGATGCAGAAAATCCACAGATAAAAATTGCATATTTGCTTTTAGTGCATTTCTGCAGTAGAAACGCAGTAAAAACACATTTAATCCGCACATGAAAAATATAGCACTCGTATGAGAAAACGTGACATCTAAATGAGCCCTTGGACAACCCCTATTCATATGCTCCATTAGAGCACATAGATGGAAAAAAAGCAATGTGGACATCTTTGTCATCACCTGTCATAAATTTTACCAATACGCAGCTCGCCTCTTCCTTTTCTTAAGCTGATTCTTGTTGTTGAAGCATGTGCAAGTATATGGCCTCCAATGGGCTTTTTGGGATCTGCTTGAAAGCTAGAGAAAAAGAGGTTTTTGAAAACTAAATATAAACAATCATCTTATATATTAAACCATTATTATGTATATTACCATTTCAAACCGTGATCATGGTCTTTATAGTGTTTGTGATGGTGTGATATGGTGTGTGGGGTATCATTCTGTCTATGTTAATATTTTTATTGAATTTCGGAGTGTTGTCTTGTTGCTCTGTATCATTCTGTGTATTCCCTCTAAGGTGACTACACAGCATTTAATCTTAATTATCCAGACGTCTAAAGACTGTTGTCTTATGAGTTTTAAAAGTTTACTCTTGATACTTTTGAATGGCTGCTGTTTGCATCTTATATCAGCTCCTACAGGGTATTGTCTGCTATCTTTGCAAAACAGGGACGTAGGATCATTGAACAATCGATGTTTGATATGTTGATTGACCATTGTATGGGACCCTGTGGCTTGTTGACCTGCAGAGCAGAGGAGGACAAACTATGCAGGTTGATTAAATATTCAAACAATGAGAGGTGAGCTCCTGCCATCTCCCCCCCTGACCTGTGGATGATGACTTGAAACACAAATGTGGGCATGAAGAGGAATTTTCTATCCTTCTGGGGAGAGAAACCAGCAAGATAGGTCCTTTGTGGGACGCTGATGTGAAGGCCAGCACTCCGGAGAGACTTGGAGAAACCCGGATTGCCCTGGAAATACTGCTGGAGGAGTCTATATGGAAACGTATCTAGACTATTTCATCCTCCGTCTGGTGGATTGCTTGACTCTTATCCCCCGGGGCATTTATCCCATTACTGGACTGTATCCATGTTCCTGGAGTATTTTACCCTCTGTGTGGTGGATTGTTCATGGCCCTTTCGGTTTGCATGTAATAAAGGTTCTTGCCACTGTTCACTCATCTCTGGCTCTGCTGATTGTGTGATACCGGAGTAGGACCCAGTGACAACTTGTATAATATTTCATAGGATATCATGCACATATTGTACATAGCATGGGGGTGACAACGGATTAGACGCAGAAGATTCCAAAAGATCTAAGAGGAATAAAGAACCAAAACTAAAAATCTAGTGACATCTTTTCCAAAGAAATCATTGGACCATGTATCAAGCATGTATCCAGTGTCGTAGCTATAGTCTGATGGGCCCCGGTGCAAAATTTGGACCGGCCCCCTGCCCCCATCCTGGTATAGATGTCTCTTATCCTTGGCACCATCATGATATACTGTATATCCCCCATCGTGGTACATATGTTCCCCGTTCTGCCGCTGTTCTTTAATGTAGAGAAGAAAATAAACCATTATACTGTACTCACCAGGGGCGTACATAGAAGTCATGTGGCTCCATAGAAGAAGTATAAACGCAGTCTCCATAGTTCTCTATATAATATACTGCACAGGTCATAGTCCTCCATAAAGTATAATGCACAGCTCATAGTCATCCATAAAGTATAATGCACCCCCATAGTCAACAATAGTAGTATAATGCACCCCCATAGACATCAGCAGTAGTATAATGCACCCCCATAGACATCCATAGTAGTATAATGCACCCCATAGACACATCCATGGTAGTATAATGCACCCCATAGACACATCCATAGTAGTATAATGCACCCCACAGACATCCATAGTAGTATAATGCACCACATAGACATGCATAGTAGTATAACACACCCCCAGAGACATCCATAGTAGTATAATGCACCCCATAGACATCTTTAGCAGTATAATGCACCCCCATATAGATCCATAGTAGTCTAATGCACCCCATAGACATCCATAGTAGTATAATGCATCCCATAGGCATCGACTGTAGTATAATGCACCCCATAGACATCTATAGCAGCATAATGCACCCCCATAGACATCCATAGTAGTCTAATGCACTCCACAGACATCTATAGTAGTATAATGCATCCCATAGGCATCAACTGTAGTATAATGCACCCCCATAGACATCAATATTAGTATAATGTACCCCATAAACATCTATAGTTTTATAATGCAATCCCATAGACATCCATAGTAGTATAATGCACCCCCACAGACATCCATAGTAGTATAATGCACCCACATAGACATCCATAGTAGTATAATGCACCCTATACACATCCATAGTAGTATAATGCACCCCATAGACATCCATAGTAGTATAATGCACCCCATAGACATCTATAGTAGTATAATGCACCCCCATATACATACATAGTAGTATAATGCACCCCATAGACATTCATAGTAGTATAATGCACCCCCACAGACATTCATAGTAGTATAATGCACCCACATAGACATCCATAGTAGTATAATGCACCCTATACACATCCATAGTAGTATAATGCACCCCATAGACATCCATAGTAGTATAATGCACCCCATAGACATCTATAGTAGTATAATGCACCCCATATACATACATAGTAGTATAATGCACCCCATAGACATTCATAGTAGTATAATGCACCCCCACAGACATCCATAGTGGTATAATGCACCCAAATAGACATCCATAGTAGTATAGGACGCACATCCAGCTGAAGCTTTTGCTGGCGTTTGCGGGCCTTGGCCCTCACCTGCCAGGCCCGGTCGCAGCGGCGACCGCAGTCATTACGCCCCTCCATGTATCTCATTATTATTCCTGGAACAGCCACTTTATCTTTTACACATACAACTGATGGACAATCAGAGAATTTGTTCATTGCATTTGATGTAATGGGCACAGCCCATAATGTAATGTATGCATCTCATACATTTGCAAATAGTTATGAGTATCTGGAGGAATATATACAATGTGGAAAATTTATGAAGCGTTTTACACCAAATTTTTGCACAAAAAAATTGCAACTTTATCTCATTTTACAATGCTCCCACCACTATTCAAAGTGAGTGTGGTTATTTAAGTATATGGACATGCTGCCCACTTTTCCCCTTGAAGTTTCAATGTTGTGAAATGTCTTATATGGTGTAATGTGAGATGTCATGTAAAATGTAATAAGTATTAATGATAAGTAATGTGAATTATGATGTGTGTTAGATATTTGTAGTTTGACAATCGGAACAGTTAGAGTTAATGTTTGTGACTAACCCAGAATGGGAGGGACTATCTGGGAAGACAGTGGAGAACTTCCTAACAGAGAGTTAGATAGGGCCTGGAGTGAACAGAGCCGCATTCAGGGGTGACCCTAAATGAGAGGAGACTGAAGAGAAGGGACAGCGAGATCCGAATGACAAGAGACTAAGAGACAGAGTAGCCTTCCAGAGACGATTCCTAGGGGAGGAAGCCTAGCCATGAGACCCCGAGCTTATAATGCTGGAAGGTAACGGGCCTAAGCAGGATTTAGTATGTGGGACTAGTGAAGGGTTCCCAGCAGGAGTTTCAGGGCGCCAGTAGTGGAAAGAGGATGCGGAACCGCAGAACAAGTAGATGACACTTGTTGATCAGGACTGTAGTGTCGAAGCTGGGTTGTGAAGTAGGGAAAAACAGTCGACATAGAGATACTGAGGAAGTAAACTGTGGAAAATGCTTCAAGTTGCAAAGGAAACGTTCATAAGGCTTTGTACCTGCTGTCCCTTGTATATAATCATCATCAAGTTGTTGCTCAGTAAACAGTTTATTTTTTAATGGTGGTCTCCCTCACTGAATTGTGAAACATCTTGTCCTGGTAAACCAGCAACATAGGTCACATGCGGCCTGAACGGAAGTAATGTCCACACAGCACAAGTCCACACACCCCACCAGGACCTCCACTTTCATGTAATGTGCCAGGGTGCCACAGACAAGTGCTCTGCCCACAGCTGCCGCCCTTCAGCACGTTAAAAATATCTATGCAAATGAGAGCTTAGCCAAATGTATGAATTGTGATTTTCTAAAAATTTTAAAAGAAAAGTGTCAAACTCACTCCAGTAATGGGGTGGCATAAACACAGGAGTGACATTTGTAGACAAAAGTTTTAATATCTTAAGATGTTCCACATTCATAAAACATAGTATGACATTGATAAATTTTGTTCAAATGCAGCCATAAACAATACTAACTTAAAAAAAAACTTATGATAAATACCCCCAAAAATGTTTACATACTTGCACAGTTTATTGTGCTGAAATATACTATATAGGCAAAAGTATTGGAACACACCTCTTAAATAATAAATTCAGGGTTTTCATTCAGTCCCATTGTCACAAGTTTCTTTAGGCCTCTTTCAAACATCAGTGCTTTTTCTAGTTTGCAAAGCAGTTTGAGTTTCATCAGTGTTTGGTCATTGTCAGGGTAGGTTCACATGAGCGTATTTTCGGTCTGAGTACTGTCTGTGTTAAAATGAACGGTACATGGATAGCACTATGGCCAAATGTTATTCAATTGGCTGCTCAGATGAGCGTTTTTTTTTCACTGACAAAATTTGTACATGAAAAAAATCACAGCATGCACTAGATTATTTCTTAGGCCGGAGACGCAAGCGGGATATGCTCCTGCTCGGCTGCAAGTGGGATCCGACAGTCCGTGCTCGGTGCTTCAATCCTCTCGCATGAGAAGATCGCAGCACAGCCGCGGAGGAGACGGAAAAATTAATTTCTCCACCTCCTCCATTGCCGGCGTCTGCAGGAATCGCACTGCACTCGGGTGATATCTAAGTGCAGTGCGATGTTTCACATGCATCCATAGGCTTAATGGGTGTGTGTGATCCGATTCACGGATGCAATAGCAGCATGCTGCGATTGTTTTTGCATGCCGTATTCTGCATTAATTGAATGTCTCTTATTATGCTTTAGGGTCTGGAGAGATCCCCAGGGCATAGTAAACGTAAGATGTAGATGTCGCACATCATAAGCTTATAACATGCGTGTGCAGATATCTGCTTTGCCAAGTCGGGGCTGGAAGTCACGGTTTAGAATGCAGGTCCTAAAGTCGCAGTGTACGTCGTGACATTACGACATGCACTCTGGACAGGGACTTCTGGCTGCGACTAGGTCAAGGACATCCTCACGCATGCGCAGTGTCATACCAGGCCTTGTCAAAACCAGAAATCTCGGCCTAGCGTGAAGATGCCTGGGGTTTCAGCACACATCGGTGGTAAGAAAATGCACCAAGGACCATACGGGTATGAGCAAGTAGTAGAGGTGGCCGGCAAGGTGAGCATTTTTTAATTTATTGCTTGTAACCTTATTCCAGCCCACTCCAGTTCAGTAAAATGGCGGTCATCAGACGGAATTTTGCTTAGTTTGCAAAGAGGGAATTACAAAAAATCCACATTCTGGAAAATACGGATTTTTGTAAAATTCAAGTAGAACTCAATTCCACTCAAAAAAATTAGCCCAACTCTGAACCACACCATGGCTTTTGAAAGGTATGAAACACAGATAGAACACAAGACGTGATTTATGAATATCTGAGTGAGGCCTTACAAATATTTGTGAAATAATGGGTCATCCTAAAGCACTCACTTGAACTCGATAGTACTTTAATAGGATGCCACAATTGCAACAAAATTACCCCTGTTGCTGTGGCGATACGTATAAAATACTGGTCCCCATATGGTATTATACAGATGTACTGTATATATACCCTGCATGCTTTTTTCTGTTTTCAGATTGGAACACACTATGTAGTAACTTCATAATGTTCAGTATATTTATAGGTTTATGATAATTAGGGTTACATCCATCCAATATGCATGTCTTACGGGTTTACATTCACCAATTTGGCTCTCTTCACAAACAGAAATTATACTTCTTGGACTCCCTGACAAAGCCCTTTTGCCTAGCCAACCAGTACTCCTATTTTGCACTGATGACGGTAAATACCCTGACATTGAGTCTTTTCAGTCAAATTGAGGTTATAATTATATATTTTATGCTGCTCTTTCCACTTTTGATTTGTGGATGGAGAAGTTTTTAAAAAGTTGCAATTCTCACTCAAGTGGAGGAATTGAGTAAAAATTGGAGAAAGAGCAAATTTGGTGCAAATAAAGGATAAACAGCCACACGCAAAGATGATTTAAAAAACATTGCCTTTTTTGCCATATCTGAAATCCTTGGACATGACAGGTGTAAAGGTGTTGTCTGGTTATATCATATTGATGACCTATCGGAAGGATAGGTCATAAATATGATATCGGTGGTGGCTGATACCTGGGGCTCCCACCGATAGGTTATTTGCTGTGTTGGCTGCCAGATGTAAGCACATGGAACAGAGCAACAAAGTGCAGCTCCAATCAATGTGTAGCAGCTGATGCTGGGTCTTTTGAATAGAACCTCCTCTGCAATACCTGGCAGTGGACTCTTAATCTTGATGAATATGTCCAGCAGCATTATTACATGTGTTTAATTCATGTGGCCACTAGAGCAAATAACAGCTGATCAGTGGGAATGCCATGTGATATGATGTCCAATAGGAAAGCTGGACGACAATAGCGCAAAATAGGGTCTTACAAGGATAGAGAATGGGAGAACAGTAGATGCAGAGATGTGCTCACCAAGGAAGGTTGTGGGTCCACAACACCATAAAAAGTTCAGAAAACTACTGCTGCAGATCCAAGGAAGCATTCAGAGAGAAGGATAAAAAGGAGAATAGATCTTTTCTGCTCCGAAGACACCAATATTGGTTTCCAAAAATGATGAAGAAAGGAATCCAAGAGGCAACGTGTAGAGAATTGTGTTTTTTAATTATCAACGCATTTCAAAGTTCACAGACTTCTTCATCAGGACAAACCACATTGCCTACTGGATTCCTTTCTTCATCATTTTTGGAAACCAATATTGGTGTCTCCATTTTATTTTTCTCCCTGAATGTGACATGATGTGATATAGATCATATCAAAGTGATGTGACCGTAAAATTTGTGATTTCTACCATTCAAACTTGAATTGTAACTTACGTCATTGTGGCCCCTGGATCAGCAGTCATCTGATTTGTAATAAATACAGCAACATTGTACTCTAAAGAAATAAATGGCACAATTAGAAAAGTTATTTCATTGTAGAATCAAATTGGATTTGTTCTCATGTACATAACAAAATATATGCACGGAAGCTGTAAAGCAGTGCTTTAACCCCTTAACGACCGCCGATACACATTAAAACAGCGGCCGCTTAGGGGCCTTATTCCCTCATTGCCGTTTTAAAACGGCAATCGGGAATAGGTCTATAGCGCCCCCCAGAGTCCAAAAATCTCCAGGGTCTCAGCTACCTGGGGAGAACATGATCAGGGCCATATTTTCCAGTCCCCGATCACGTGATCGCTGTTATTCAATGAAAAACGGCGATCAAGTAAAAAAAAAAAAGTGTGCCAGCTATTAAAATAATTTCTCTCTCTTCTGACATGATATACATGTCAGAGGAGAGAGAAATGATGTCCCCAAACCCCTCCCCGCTACCTCCGCCATTCCCTGGGTCCTGCTGATCCATCCCCTGGCCCTCCGTCTCCTTTTCCAGAAAAAAGATGACGATACCTGTCGGCCGTCACATGGCAACAGGAGGAATTTTTCCTATTGGTTCCATTTGATCACTGTGATGGACCCTATCCTTGTGGGTGCAGTTTCCAAAATAGGGTCAATTGTGGGAGGCTTCTGCTGTTTGGGCGCCTCAGAGGCCCTGCAAATGTGACATGTCACCCGCAATTTATTTCAGCTAATTTGTGCTCCAAAATTCAAATATTGCTCCTTCCGATCTGAGCCCTACTGTTTGTCTAAACAGAACTTTTTGACTGCAGGTGCATCTCACTAAATTAGAACATCATCAAAAAGTTAATTTATTTCAGTTCTTCAATACAAAAAGTGAAACTCATATATTATATAGAGTTATTACAAACAGAGTGATCTATTTCAAGTGTTCATTTGTGTTAATGTTGATGATTATGGCTTACAGCCAATGAAAACACAAAAGTCATTAACTCAGTAAATTAGATTAACAAAAAACACCTGCAAAGGCTTCCTAAGCATTTAAAAAGGTCCCTTAGTCTGTTTCAATAGGCTCCACAATCATGGAGAAGACTGCTGACTTGACAGATGTCCAGAAGGCAGTCATTGACACTAAGTAAATGCAAAGTAAATTTTGCATTTCATTTGGACATCAAGGTCCCAGAGTCTGGAGGAAGAGTGGAGAGGCCACAATCAAAGCTGCTTGAGGTCTAGTGTGAAGTTTCCACAATCAGTGATGTTTTGGGGAGCCATGTCATCTGCTGGTGTAGGTCCACTGTGTTTTATCAAGACCAGAGTCGGTGCAGCCGTCTACCAGGAAATTTTAGAGCACTTCATGCTTCTCCCTGCCGACAAGCTTTTGGAGATGGAAATGTCATTCTCCAGCAAGACTTGGCACCTGTCCACACTGCCAAAAGTACCAATACCTGGTTTAAAAACAACAGTATCACTGTGCTTGATTGGCCAGCAAACTTGCCTGACCTTAACCCCATAGAGAGTCTATGGGGTATTGTCAAGAAGAAGATGAGAGACACCAGACCCAACAATGCAGACGAGCTGAAGGCTGCTATGAAAGCAACCCGGGCTTCCATAACACCTCAGCAGTGCCACAGGCTGATCGCCTCCATGCCACGCCGCATTGATACAGTAATTGATGCAAAAGGAGCCCTGACCAAGTATTGAGTGCATTTACTGAACATACATTTCAGTAGGCCAACATTTCAGATTTTAAAAACATTTTTCAAACTGTTATAAAGTATTCTAATTTACTGAGATAATGACTTTTGTGTTTTCATTGGCTGTAAGCCATAATCATCAACATTAATACAAATGAACACTTGAAATAGATCACTCTGTTTGTAATGACTATATAATATGAGTTTCACTTTTTGTATTGAAGAACTGAAATAAATTAACTTTTTGACGATATTCTAATTTAGTGAGATGCACCTGTACATATGGGGTATCGCCACGCTCATAAGAAAATGGGTAACTAACTGTAGGGTCCATTTTTTGGTGTTACCTCTTGCAAAAGTGAGAAATTTTGGGCTAAAGCAAGATTGTTGTGAAAAAAATTAACTTTTTCAATATGATCACCTAATGTTATCAAATTCTGTGTCGTACCTGTAGGTTAAAAATTCTCACTATACCCCTAGATAAAATGCTTGAGGGTGTAGTTTCCAAAATGGGATCAGTTATCTGGGGATTTCTGCTGTTTAGGCACCTTAGGAGCCCTGCAAATTCGACATGGTGCCCACCATCACTTTCAGCCAAATTTGTGTTCCAAAATTCAAATATTGCTCCTTCCACTCCGAGCTCTGCCGTTTGTCCAAACAGAACTTTTTGACTACATGTGTGGAATCGACGCATTTGTAAGAAAGTGGGTAACAAACTGTAGGGTCTACTTTTTGGTGTTACCTCTTGCAAAAGTGAGAAATTTGGGGCTAAAGCAAGATTTTAGTGGTAAAATTTAATTGAATTTTTTTTTTCACTTTGCATTAATTTCTGTGTAGCAATTGAAGGGTTAAAAAATTTCCTAACAACAGTTTTAAAGTATTTGAGGGGTGCGGTTTTTAAAATGGTATCACTTTTGGGGAATTTCCAATATGTAGGCCCCCTCAAAGTCCACTTTCCCAGTGGGTCATGGCACCTAAAAATCATGGCAGTAAAATCTGCACTAAATTATGGCACTCATTCCCTTCTTAGTTTTGTACTGTGCCTCAAATTCCCGATTACATGTAAGGTATTCGCATACTCAGGAGAAATTGTACAACAAACTGAGATGTCCATTTTTTCCTATTAGCCCTTATAAAAATTAAAAATTTGGGGCTAAAACAGTTCAGCGGTAAAAATGTAATTTTTCATCCTTCACCACCCAATGATATAAATTTCTGTGAGGCACATGTGGTGTCAACATGCTCACTGCACCCCCTAGATGAATTCATTGAGAGATGTAGTTTGTAAAATGACATCAATTATGGAGTGTTTCCGCTGTTCTGACACCTCAGGGGCTCTGTCAATGTGACATGGCACCCTCAAACCATTCCAGCAAAATCTGAACTCCAACATGGCGCTTCTTCCCTTCTGGGCTTTGCACTGTGCCTCAAAAGTAGTTTTCCTCCACATATGAGGTATCGGTGTACTCAGGAGAGTGTAATCTAAGTGTAATGCGATTATCTCCCATGCGAGAATCGGATCACAGGGGTGGAGAAGATGGAGAACGTAATTTCTCCATCCTCTCCATTGTTTGTGTCCATGGATGTAGGACTGTACTCGGATGACATCTGAGTGCACTGCCCCACAGTATAACATTGGTCCAAGTAATAAAACATCGGCTAGCACTCGGCCGTGTTATACGTTCATGTGAGCGAGCCCTTAACCAGAGTTTAAAAAAGCATAGGAAAAATCGTCCAATTTTCATCCATATTGTCATCCATATGCCCTCTCTGTGTCCGTTTTTTATATACGTGTGGCAATTTTAGCTTGGATAGCACATGTTTATATAATATTCTTGTCTGCATGAGACCTTGAACGGACAGCACAGAATGACTGTTCAAACTAAGTCCCGCCGCTCGGTGCATTACGGCGGGGCTAATCATTTAAATACTTGTACACCTTCCCATCTGCTTGTTTTTCCCTGTATCTGCCCCTGTATGTCCCCCTCTTCTTTGATTGACAGCTCAGCCTTCATAGAGCCAAAGAAGACCAGCCTATAGATGAAAACCAAACAGGTGAGAAGGTGTATTTAAATGATTGGCCCCGCCGTGAAGCACTGAGAGCCTGTACTTGGTTTGAACAGTCATTCGGTGCTGACAGAATCGCTTTAAAGAATGGGCTGCAGAATAAGCTGTTACAGGTGCCACATGAAAATAAAGTTGCGGCCAAATGTTTAAGACTGACAAATTCTGGTGTTTTTAGATCTTTTAGTTGGATATTTCTATGGTTACTGACGTACAATTATCAGCATTTTATACATTTTTAACTTTTATTGACAAATACATCAAGTTTATGCAAACGCATAAAATTTACAGGGTTGATCGTTATTTTTAAAGATATCTGCCCTTCACTCTGGTAGCTGGATATCATTTTCTGGGCCAAATCCTGACTGATGACAGCCCATTTTTGTCTAATCAGTGCTTTATCACGATTTTGGTGTTTTTGTTTGTCCACCCATTTTTTGCTTGACCACAGTCCAACTCAACGTGATTGAGATCTGGGAAGTTTCCTGGTCAATTATCCAAAATTTCAATGTTTTGTTCACCAAGCCACATAGTTATCAATTTTGCCTTGTGACATGATACCACCATATGTATGAGTATTTGCTTATAAATCCTGTATACAAAAGCAGACAGTATTTGGCAAGGTGCTTGTTGAAGTGATTGCTGTCTTTCAAAATAACAAAATGTTATTAATTTAGGAAACTCACCTTCTGAAATTTTCTGAAGCCTAGACAGCATCTGAGCTAGTTTCTGCTGTCTTCAGCCAACTCTCCACGCCCACTAAAATCCACTCGGAAGAGAGCCATTATTGAATCAATAATCTGAAATCAAGATCAGAAATTGATCATAGCCTGAACATTACTGACAAAGTTAGCATAGCCTTTAAATAAGTTAAAAATAACTTCTTTTTATTTTCAAAAACTAGAAGTTAAATATTCAAAACATAGGATTTCACTTCTACAGTCTGTGAAGTGTCAAAAAAAAAATGCATACTGTAAAAAATGGCAATGCATGGTCTCAAATTAATATATATTGTAACAGAAAAATGGTGAAAATGTGAGCGGTGGATATAGAAATTGCTTAATAGTCTGACATGGCTGAAAATTCGTTGCCATTTATTTTGCATTATGAGCATTCAATCTGTTGAAGGATTCAGTTAAATTCTGTCTTTTACCTTTTTAGTGTATACTTTACCATTGTAAGTAAACTGTGCACTAGAGCCCAGCAGTGTAAAATAGGGCCGAGAGAAAAAAAAATACGCCTTACGTTATAGGCGCATTGCGCATGCGGGGGATATGCAGACTTAGACTGCACATCACAGGGCCCTGTGACATGCACGGGATGGCAGAGGAGGGGGGAATATGTAAATTAAGTAGGTAGGTGGGGATTTCTTGGCGTCTCCAAGTAAGTATGCAGGGAATTCTTGGCGTCCCCCGGATGCCAAGCATAGGAAAACAAATTTCATAAAAGGATATTTCAAAACAAGCAGACCTCTAATATGGGCCATACAGGTATGTATAGATGTCACAGGTATATCAGAGGTGACAGACAGTCGCCGTGCAGTTGCAGTACCTCCCTCTTGCTAATTAGCTCCTGGCCTGGGTGTATATATACCTGGTGTGTCTGAGAGGGAGGTGTCGGCTATATTCATTTCTACTTGTGAGGTTTTGGCAGGAGCAGTGCTTCGTCCTCTCTGAAGCTTGAGTCCGTGTGCACATTTGGAGTCGTATAAAGCTAAGCAATCCCCACTGTTTGTCTACCCTTGTTTTCTATAGTGTTTAGCTGAGATCGACTAGTGCTCATCTCCTCCCATCCCTAGCCTTAGCCATAAGCCAGGGAAAGACAGGGCGAGGCATGTGTGCAGCAATTGCTGTAGAGGCAATATAGGGATGGTAGTTGAGACAAGGTGACACTAGACTAGACTAGGAGGTCTCCACTTCCCCCTTACCCTAGTGTCTGGGCTCCCTTTCCCTCTTCCCTCAGTGTTGCACTAAGTCTTTCCCACACCTGGCGTGACAATAGATTTACATTTCTATCACCTGTATGCCCATATTAGAGGTCCGATAGGTCCCAGGGGGTGACAGATTCCCTTTAACAATGATGAATAGGGGCCTAAGTGCATGCCTCTTAGACTAGTCCAGCTAATTATAATATCTAGCACCACAATAATAATAAAGTGATTTTCTGATTGTGCTAAGAACTTGCCTAAACATTGGGGTCGCTAGAAATTAGTGTGAAATGACAAATGCAGCTCTGTAATCAGTAAATAGGGGTAAATCCTGCTGCCATATTCGCTTTAACGGGAATCTGTCAGAGCAGCATGATGTAGAGGCAGAGACCCTGATTGTAACGATGCGTCACTTATTGGGTTGCATGGTGCAATTTTGCTAAAATCACAGTTTTATCTGCTGCAGATCTACCAGTTACCTGAATGCTGAGCTCTGTATAATCCGCTCACACCACTGATTGGCAGCTTTCCGTGTAAACTGTGCATAGGCAGAAAGCTAGCAATCAGTGGTAGGGCGGGGTTATACAGAGATCCTGAATATGGCGGACTACATGACAGCAAGTTTACTAGTCCTCTAGTGATAAAATCACTGTTATCTGTAGAAGATTATCAAAACTACGGCAAGCAGCCATGTAAGGGACACATCGCTGGAAACGGTCTTTGGCTCGCTCTATTGTACATTTTGCTGCTCTCACGTGTGGTGTCAAAAATCTGGTGACATATTCGCTTTAAAGTCAATGAAAATTAATTCTTTCAACCAAAACGATCATTCCTCAGGAAAATACGGAAGAACGAACTATTGTTTTAACCAAACAAACAAAGAGTATCATCATTTGAAATGAAGTCAGTTCTGTTTATTAGCCCATGGCCCCACTATCAGTAATTGGTCAGTATTTTTTTCTCAGGAGTGGGAGCCAAAACCAGGCGAGGAACAATCAGAGAAAAGGTATGACAGAAACAAGTCACCAATTCTGCATTTATCACCCACTCCTGGTTTCGTCTCCCACTCCTGAGAAAAAATACTGACCGAATACTGACCAAATAGTCTTAGGCTGAAAGTTGGAAGAAGATCTTTTGTTCAATGAAAGATCAATCATTCATAAAAGACCTTTTGTTGAAAGAATATTTTCAGAAATAATTTTTGTTTTGTGCCCATTGTCACTGAACATATATATATATGGCCAAGTTGAATGGGCAATATGGACTAAGATGTATATGGCACTGTCGGTATTACAACAGTTTGTTAAACAACAGTTCAACCAACAGCATACTTTAATCTCTGCATGAATGGCTTAGGGATCGCTGACACCACTGTCTGAGCGCGATCCAACAAAACATCAGGTTGCACTCGGACCAATGTTAGTCTATGAGGCCGCACACAGGTCCAATTTTTTGCTTGGTCCGAGGAAAAAAATTGCAGCATGTCCAAGTTTGAAGTGATATTTGGATCACACTTGGCGCTGCAAGGCAATGAGTGCATGGAAACCATCAGACTACACTGAAATGATATCTGATTCGGATGCAGTCCGATTATGGAAAAAACAAGCAAAAAGAAGGTGTACAAAGACAAGGATAACCTGACTAAAATATATATTTATTTATTAAATGACACACAAGCCAGAACAAAGACATATTAAAAATACTTAAAAAAAAGCACAAATGGCCATAACATTTGGCTTACTGATCATTGGTACCTTATGTACCATCTTACAGACGGGTGGATTAGACTTCAACACTATAGTGTTGTGGTCCGTTATACTGTTGTTAATTAACAAACAAAGCAGCACACTGGGAAGCTAAGTATACAAACATGAAATATAAGAAATATGAATAGCATTACTGCTTTGGGAAAATAGAAATAAGTGAGAAATCTTAGTGCATAAATTGGCCAATTCATGTGTACCTGGTAGCCACGGTAAGGCGTTTCTCAAAAATACCAGGACCCTATCAATGTAAACTCATCTCTAAGTGACTATGTCTGCTTGTGTGCGGGATAATAAGATCCTGCTGCAATTAAAATCGCCTGTGACATAGAAGCGGAGTGCTCAGTCAAAGTTTATACATAGAAACAGAAAAAACTGACGGCACTTCCAAAACAAGAAATAGGTGTGAACAGGTGTTGTTTTTTGCTTTGTTATACTGTTATGGCCATTTTTACTTTTTAAGTGTTTTTTAATATTTCTTTGTTTTGGCCTTGGGTGTCATTTAATAAATAAATATATATTTTAGTCAGGTGTTCCTTGTCTTCGCATACCTTCTTTTTCTTTGCTTTTTCCATGTTCTGCACTGGGTATGTGATAAGTAGATCCCGACTTTATTTATGGTGGTGCCCTCTACCTTTCCTTGTTATGGATGCAGTCCGATTTCCGAGCACTGATAATGGAGAGGATGGAGAAATTTTGTTCTCCATCTTCTGTGGCACCCCAGGGGTCTGGTTGCCACAGTGATAGAAATATCACGTCTGAGAGCAAGTGGGAGGTTCCCTGGTCAGGAGCCCTTGAACATGCAACACCTCCTGTCCCAGACCAGATAGGGGAGGAATCTGCCATATATAAACTGGATCTGGGGCGGGGTTAGAGGAGAAAGTGAAGCTCCAGAGAGAGTAGAGAGTGAAGTTGCAGACACAGGGAAAGCAACAGCTAGGAACTCTGTAGGAGCAGGAGCTGAGTGCCAGGGACTGGAAGCAGATATAGCTCGCCCTGGCTGAAGACACTACTACCGGACAACGGAGTCCGAGGCTGTGAGGATCTCTAAGTCCAGCAGCAGAAACCAGCTGCAGGGGATTCCAGGTCCTCTGGCCATAGAAGCCCGGAGGCTCAGTCACGAGCAAGGGACCAGCACCGCCATCGAGGAGCGGAGGATATCAGAAGGCCCCAAGTCACCAGCCATACGGGTGAGCACTACACGGTACGCTCAGGGACGTGGGCTACTTCCACACGCTTACAGCAAGGTAGCCAGGAAGAGTGCAGACAGACGGGGAGGCCTACAACTCCACCTGGCCAGGGGAACTCCTGTTTGTTCACAGACTGACCCGGCCTCTTATGCTAGCCAGTACTCCCGGGAGGGTCCGCCTTATCATCATCAGTAAAGACCCTGTACTGCACTGCAAAGACTCTGAGTCATTCCAGCTACACCCGTGCACCATCACTCCCGTCATCCACACTCACTGCCCTGAGGCTATACTCCTCCCGTGGGGAGTTGTCCCATTCTCTGCTGCACACACAACACCAGCCTCAGCGGTCTGTCTCGCAGCGGCGGTACACCCTGACCGCAATCCACGGGTGGCGTAGTCGGACATTAACCTAAAACATATAAAAGACTGCCACTGGTTTGACCGGGTCGCCGCCACGGAGACTACAACCCCTAGAGACCCAGCTCCGGGTAACCCCCATGCGTGCACACACGGCCCAGGGGGCGCGTCAACTTTGGCGTAGTCGGCAGGATTTTGTGCCCGCAACCACCGGGTACTGCGTGCCTTCAAAAGACTGTCATACCTGCCGTGGTGAAGTTTCCCGCCATCCGCAGCAGTTTTCCCGCCATCCGCAGTCGTTTTCCCGCCATTAGGCGCCATCTTCGGGACGCCGCGCGGGAAGAAGAGGGGCGTGGACAACGAAAGCGCGCGAGAGCTGAAGCCCCGCCTTACGCACGGACGCTGCGCAAGGTCCTGGAAGGAGCACAGCGGACGCCGACGTCATCAGCACGCGACGCAAGGTCCTCAACCCCGACGATCACTTGCGGAGCCGCGGCCGACGGAGGAAGAGCAACAAGAGGTAGGCCACGGTTAACTAGGGGGGCGGAAGATACCAGGAATGGAGGGAGCTCCCACCGCCAGCGCGGCTGCTGCCGCAGTGATGCCGTTCACGATGCCATATATCCCCGGAGCGGCATGGCTACCCCAGTACTCAGGGGAGTCACACACCCTAAGTGACTTTAAGGAAAGGCTAAAGCCTCTTCCAAGTATACCCCCTGACAGAAGAGCAAAAAGTGAGCATCTTGGTGGGCCAGTTAATCGGAGCAGCCCAAAGGGAGGTTAAGTCCTGGCCACCACGGGAGAAGGGGACTGTCAGAGAAATACTGGCCCGTCTAAAGGACACTTTTGATACCCGCACCTCAGCAGAGTTTAAACTAAGATTTTACGGGTGCAAGCAACGGGCACAAGAAAGTATAAGGGACTATGCTTTGAACTTTCAGGAGGCCCTGAGAGCCATTAAGCAGGCAGACCCTGACAGCGTGCGGAATGAAGATAAGCTGTTGACTGAACAATTCATAGAGGGTCTACTGTCCAATGCCCACCAAACCCAGTTGCGGGCAATGGCCCTACAGGACCCTGATTTAGATTTTGCACAGTTCAAGGACAGAGCCATCCGGGTGCTCCGAGAACCGGCACCGGGTGGCACTGTAACCCAAAGGCGCCCCGCTATCACTTATCCCAAGGAGGCAGCGCCCTTGTCTGCAGGGCCTGTGGGAGCTGATGCGCAGGCTTTGGACAACAACCCGGCTACAGACCTGCACCATCAGGTCCAAGAGCTAACCAAAAGCGTTGCCGCGCTAACCAGAACTGTGCAGTCTTTACAGGTCTCTCCTCCAGGAAAGATCCAGCTGGCATCCGGACCGGAGGACGTCCCGTGGTGCCGACAGAGGAGGATCCCATCGTCCAGAGGAAGACCCAGCGACCAATACAACGAGGACGGGCAACCCATCAGCCGCCGCTGCAATCAACCAGGACATATGGCAAGGTACTGTCATTTAAACGGGCACAACCTGGGGCAGAGGGCCAACCCCCATGTATAAGATCATCAGGCCCATCGAACTGGCGTGATAAATACGTAGGGGGACGTCCAGTCTTGCCTGTGGTACTGGATGGCATTCTTATGATTGCCCTACTAGACACCGGGTCACAGGTGACTACCATCCCTTATGTGCTCTTTAAGCGGTACTGGAATGACTCGGACATAACCCGCTACCCAGATGACGACCTGAGTATCATCGCCAGCAATGGTCAGCCCGTGCTGCAGGTGGGATTCAAAGAGGTGACCATTAAAATCGGTAAAGTTGAACTGGCGGCACAAGGACTGATTATTGTGGACATTGACCGTCGTGAGAGTCACCCTAAAATAAGCTTGGGTACTAACGTGATTGAAAATTGTCTTGCAGAGATAATTCTCATTTTACAGCAGGTTGCCATGAACGCCAGTTCCAGCCAGCAGCGTGTCCTACAAAAGGAGATCCGGGCGTTGATGAAACGGCAACAGGTGGAACTATCTGGTGGTGAGATTGGTAGCATGAGAATGTGTGACCCGTTCCTTATTGCCATGCCCCCGAAAAGTGAGATGATGATATGGTGACGGGCAGCTATTGGTCTAAGAGGCAGAGACTACCAAGCAATGGTCGAACCCGTCTACTCGGACAGTAGGCCCACCATTTTGACAGCACGGGGGGTGGTCGATGTACGCCATGGGAGGGTGCCTGTCCGCATCTTAAATATCGGGGAGAGAGAAGTATACCTGCCCCGGTATGCCACGCTAGCCAAATTGTTCACCATAAACCAAAATTCTGTAAAGGCCGTAGAACTCTTACCTCCGTCTCAATCAGAGGAAGGTAACGGCTCTAAGAAACATATGGAGGACTGGTGTCAGCAGCTGCATTTGGGTACTGACTCCACTCCATCACACCAAAAACAGGGAGTCTACCGGGTGGTTCAGGAGTACGAAAGAGTCTTTAGTAAACACCTGCTAGACTTCGGGCGAGTAAAGGGGGTAGAACATCACATCCCCACAGGAGACCATCCACCCATAAAAGAAAGATACCGACCTGTACCCCCTGCACACTATCAGCATGCAAAGGGGATGTTGCGAGACATGAAGGAGGCTGGGGTAATCAGGGTCAGCTGTAGCCCATGGGCAGCTCCACTAGTTCTAGTGAAAAAGAAAGACAACACCATGAGAATGTGTGTAGACTACAGAAAGGTCAACCGAATCACACACAAAGATGCGTACCCGTTACCTAGGATAGAAGAATCTTTAGCTGCATTAAAATCTGCTAGCTTCTTCTCCACTTTGGATCTTACTAGCGGGTACTGGCAGGTTCCTGTAGCAGAGGCGGACAAGGAGAAGACCGCGTTTACCACCCCGATGGGTCTCAGTGAATTCAACTGTATGCCGTTCGGGCTCTCCAACGCACCGGGGACCTTCCAGCGGTTGATGGAATGCTGTCTGGGACACCGGAATTTCGAGACGGTCCTGTTATACCTGGACGATGTCATCGTTTATTGCAAGACCTACGAGGACCATCTGAAACACCTGGCAGAAGTGTTTGACGTCCTGGCAAGCTACGGCCTAAAGGTGAAACCCTACAAGTCTCATCTACTGAAACCAAAAGTACAGTATCTGGGACACGTGGTGAGTGCTGACGGAGTGGCTCCCGACCCCGATAAGATCACCGTGATTAAGGACTGGCCAAGACCCTCCAGCGTAAAGGAAGTACGGCAGTTCCTCGGGTTGGTAGGCTACTACCGAAGATTCATTCCCGGTTTCACCAGAATGGCAGCTCCTATGCAGGACCTCCTGATAGGCCAGTCCAGGAAGGCCAAAACCCAGAAGCCACCCTTCAGGTGGGAAAAGCTGGAAGAGGAGTCCTTCCGCCAGCTGAAGATGGCCCTCACGGGGGATGAAGTCCTGGCGTACCCTGACTACGGCCAGCCCTTTATCCTCCACATGGACGCAAGCAACATCGGGCTAGGAGCCATACTGTCCCAGATTCAGCAGGGGAGAGAACGGGTAATCGCTTACGCCAGCTGGAAACTAAGGCCCACAGAAAGGAACCCTGAGAATTATAGCTCCTTCAAGCTAGAGTTCCTGGCAGTGGTGTGGGCAGTGACCGAACGTTTCAAGAATTACCTTGCCTCTTCCAAGTTCACCGTGTACACGGATAACAACCCGTTGACACACCTGAACACTGCAAAACTAGGTGCCCTGGAGCAGAGATGGATGGCCCGCCTGTCCAACTATGAATTCACCATCAAATACCGGGCGGGACGCTCAAATGCCAACGCGGATGCCCTGTCCAGGATGCCAAACTTACTGGACAGAGGAGAAGATCTAGAAGAACTAGAAGAGATCGAACTCCCGGCGTACCACCGTCATGGGATTACCTAGTATTCTCACCGTGTAAGGGACAGGCACTCTGCTACGTTCAATCCCTTACCCCACTACGGCTGGGCGGAGACGCAAGACAGTGACCCCGCCGTCCGTCTGGTGAAGGAAATGCTGACACAGGCTGATGCCCGCCTTGACCCAGACGCTCCGGAGGAGACCAAGCAACTGTGGAAAGAGAAAAGTAAGCTGTTTCTTTACAAAGAGAAGCTGTGCCGGAGAGTGGTCAACTCCCGAACACATGAGCTGACCTAGCAGGTAGTTGTCCCGAGACGAGACGCGGCTATGGTTCTGGAGGCATACCACGACGGGGCAGGGCACTTCGGATGGAAGAAGCTGGAGTTCCTGTTGCGTGGACGGTTCTTCTAGGTAGGCATGAGAGGAGCCATCGAGAGATGGTGCAGAGACTGTGGCCCGTGCAACCTAAAAAGGAAGGACTGTGCCAGCCAGAAGACTCCTCTGCAGCCCAACATCACCAGGCAGCCACTGGAGCTGGTAGCTCTGGACCATGTGAAACTGGCTCCGAGCAGATCTGGGTACATCTACGCCCTCACCATCGTAGATCACTACTCCCGGTTCCTGGTGGTGGTCCCTGTCAAAGACTTGACAGCTCAAACAGCAGCCAGAGCCTTCCAGCTGCACTTCTGCCATCCACACGGGTATCCGGAGCAAGTGTTGACGGACCAAGGACCAGCCTTCGAAGCGGAGGTCTTCCAGGAGTTCTGCAACTGGTATGGCTGCAGGAAGATAAGAACAACGCCCTATCACCCTCAGATCAACGGACTATGTGAAAAAATGAACCAGGTGGTGATAGACTTGCTAAAAACGTTGCCCCTGGAAGAACGTAATCTGTGGCCTGGGAAACTGCCTGATCTGGTGGACCTGTATAACCACATCCCAGTAAGTTCCACCAACTGTACCCTGGCTTACCTAATGAGAGCAAGACCTGGTAAGCTGCCTATTGACCTGGATATGGGAGTCCTGACACCAGAGGACACCTCGCCAGAGGCAGACTGGGATACAGAACGGCAGCAGTAGTACCGGAAAGTTCAAGAGAGCGTCGAGCGAAGTCTGTATCAAGCAAGAGAAAGGCAAGAGAAGACTTATAACCAGCATGCTCCCGCTGTTCCCCTGGTACCTGGAGAGCAGGTCTTGAAGAGAAAGAGGCGGCTCCATAAGTTGGATGATCAGTGGGAGAAAGAACCGTACACCGTACTGCCTTCACGCCATGAGAATCCAAAAATCTGTATAATCAGTAAGGATGGAGGAGAAACCACGGCCATTGTCTCCAGAGACCACCTGAAAAAGTGTCCCGAGCAGTTGCAAAGCACTGACGAAGATTAAGAGAACTCTCAACCCGCAGAGGAAAGGGAAGAAATGATCAGTACCGTACTCGGAGACTTTCCCCGATCCTGGACTCAGATCAACAGCTCAGTCGTGGTACCTGTCCTCACCTTTCTCCAGCCAGCCCCTCAAGGGCCTACAGAAGAACAGGGAGTGTCGGAAGAGCAGCCGGCCCAGGAGGCAGAAGAATCCATACCAGCAGCTCAGGAGAATCAACCCTCTGCTAGTAGTGAGCCTGTCGTGCCCCTAGTAAGCCAAAGAGTACGCAGGAAGCTGCCAGGCCTACCCGCAACACCTCCTACACCCTGTAGTGCAGAGCAAGATAGTGGGTTACGTAGGTCCACCAGGAGCACTAGAGGACAGATGCCCGCTCGCTGGAGAATCTAGAATGTGGATTAACCTGTAAATTGCAAATGCTGAAAATGGTTTATGTTTTTGTTGCCTGTTTATTAATTATGTTCCTCTAGTTACCCTGCAGGTTTATTTGGACTGTCAGGTTATGGACGCTGAATAACCGGAACTACATTGTAAATAGTTGCACTTGGTGCCTCTTGCGAAGACGGCCACGGAAGAAAAACCTGTCTGGCGTGGCCCCATGTGGTCCAAAGTAGTTCGCTTCACCTTGCAGCCACGCCCAGGGCCAACATTTGGGGTTTGCTTTGGACAGGTCCCCGAACCGTGCAAGACTTCACCTCGTTGAGTGACATGGACACCCGGTCACGGACGCGCAAGTGACCTCTAAAGACTAAACTTCTTGTACATATGTTGTTGTATTATTGTTTATACCCTGTTATATTATGTTTCAAAAATGTGTTTAGTCCCAGAGTACTAAATTTCACTAGGGGGGAATGTGGCACCAGAGGGGTCTGGTTGCCACAGTGATAGAAATATCACGTCTGAGAGCAAGTGGGAGGTTCCCTGGTCAGGAGCCCTTGAACATGCAACACCTCCTGTCCCAGACCAGATAGGGGAGGAACCTGCCCTATATAAACTGGATCTCGGGCGGGGTTAGAGGAGAAAGTGAAGCTCCAGAGAGAGTAGAGAGTGAAGTTGCAGACACAGGGAAAGCAACAGCTAGGAACTCTGTAGGAGCAGGAGCTGAGTGCCAGGGACTGGAAGCAGATATAGCTCGCCCTGGCTGAAGACACTACTACCGGACAACGGAGTCCGAGGCTGTGAGGATCTCTAAGTCCAGCAGCAGAAACCAGTCGGCAGGGGATTCCAGGTCCTCTGGCCATAGAAGCCCGGAGGCTCAGTCACGAGCATGGGACCAGCACCGCCATCGAGGAGCAGAGGCTATCAGAAGGCCCCAAGTCACCAGCCATACGGGTGAGCACTACACGGTATGCTCAGGGACGTGGGCTACTTCCACTCGCTTACAGCAAGGTAGCCAGGAAGAGTGCAGACAGACGCTACACCCGTGCACCATCACTCTCATCATCCACACTCACTGCGCTGAGGCTATACTCCTTCCGTGGGGAGTTGTCCCATTCTCTGCTGCGCACACAACACCAGCCTCAGCGGTCTGCCTCGCAGCGGCGGTACACCCTGACCGCAATCCACGGGTGGCGTAGTCGGACATTAACCTAAAACATATAAAAGACTGCCACTGGTTTGACCACCCTGAGCCACGGGACCGGGTCGCCGCGACGGAGACTACAACCCCCAGAGACCCGGCTCCGGGTAACCCCAATGCGTGCACACACGGCCCAGGGGGCACGTCACTTCTCCTCACAGATTGCTCCGATTCTCTCTCGTATCGGATCACACAATGCTGACACTCTGATCACCAAGTGTCATTTGCATAAATGGCCTGATTCTCTTGGATAACCCTAACGGCCATCTGACCTCAACCTTAAAGAAACACTCAACATTATAGAATGACAAAGCCTCACAGGTTCAGACAGTAAAAATGATATTCAATCCCCACTCTGGGATTTCCATCCCGAGTAGAAGGGACCCAACTTTTTGGCTCTGAGGTAACAGAGTTTGTCACTTTCTAAAAGGTTCAACCCTCTTGAATCCTGTTCATCTACCACCTCTGATATGTTTGCAGCATCATCATTTATCTAATTTTACACATTCCCTACCTCAAAGAAAAGCACAAAATCAAAAATGAGTTAAGTCAAAAAGGGGTTACATTTTTTTCTATTGCAATGTGTGAATAAGGCTGCGCACCCAGGATCCGTAATAGCAGCGTTTTGGATGCAGCTCACCTGCGCTGCGTCCAAAATGCTGCGTTCTAGAGTAGAAGCACAGTGGATGGGATTTCTATAAATCCCGTGCCCACAGTGCTTCTATTTGATGCCGCGTTAACTCACCCGCGGCGTGGATTTACAAGCCACAGCATGTCAATTTCTGTTGTGGAAATGCTAGTCTCAGCAACAGAAATTTCCACAATAGAATGTACAGGATAAGGTAACTCCGCATGTGTTCAATGAACACATGCGGATTTATCTGCGCGATCGGACGCAGCGAAAATACGATGCATCCAAAATGCTGATACAGCCTGATCTTGGGCCCATACCCTAAGGGGTTTCTAATGCTGCTAATCATTGAGTTGTGTTCAACATTGATAAATCAATGTATGCTTTTTTACTGAAGCTGTTGCGAGCTAAGTAGTAGATAGAAATCAATCATTTGCACTACAAAAATGACTCAGTATAACATGTGGCCATAACAATAAGTTTTTAGTGAATTTTTAAACTATTAATGGAAACAGCCACCTTTCGACTGCGTGGCAACCTATTTTTGGGAACCTACCAGACAGATAGATTTCATAGATAAATAGATTAGACAGATACTTATTTGTAATCTTTTTGTTTACCAAAAGCTTAAAAATACCAGCTTCTTCATGAAATTTAGCAGCCACATAATCCATAAACTCCATCTGATGTTCACCTATGATAAAAACAATGATTTAAGAAAATATACCAGCTGTTGCTTAGCTCTTAGCAATTTAGTGTTTTATTGCCATCATAGTGTACATTCAGTTAGGTCCAGAATTATTTGGACAGTGACACAAGTCTTGGCATTTCAGTTGGTTACAAAAAGATATTCAAGATGCAGTTATATAATCAACATGGGCTTAACCCCTTTACCCCCGAGGGTGGTTTGCACATTAATGACCAGGCCAATTCTTACAATTCTGACCACTGTCACTTTATGAAGTAATAACTCTGGAACGCTTCAACGGATCCCACTGATTCTGAGATTGCTTTTTTGTGACATATTGTACTTCACGATAGTGGTAAACTTTCTTCGATATGACTTGTGTTTATTTGTGAAAAAAAAACGGCAATTTGGTGAAAATTGTGAAAATTTTGCAATTTTCATGTCGTTAAATTAGAGATATGTCACACAAAATAGTTAATAAATAACATTTCCCACAGGTTTACGTTACATCAGCACATTTTTGGAACCAAAAGTTTTTATTGTTAGTAAGTTATAAGGGTTAAAAGTTGACTAGCGATTTCTCATTTTTTTAGGGACCACGTCACATTTGAAGAGACTTTGAGGGGCCTTTAAGACAGAAAATACCCAAAAGTGATACCATTCTAAAAACTGCACCCCTCAAGGTGCTCATACCACAATCGAGAAGTTTATTAACCCTTCAGGTGCTTCACAGGAATTTTTGTAATGTGGAAAAAAAATAATACGTAGTTACTTACCGATAACGGCATTTCTCAGAGCCCATGACGGCACCACGGAGAGAGATGGGATCTGCCCTTCAAGGACAGGAAACCTACAGATTAAAAGGGCGGTACCTCTCTCCCTCATCAGTTGTTTACAGAGCACAGAGAGGACCCCAGGTTAGTAACAAAATGTAAAATTTTTAAGGAGTTTACCAGGCACACCTCTGACTACATATAAGTAACAGATAAGTGTGTACACCCATGCATTGACAGAGGTTATTACGGGCTATTTTCTACATGGGGGTACTTTTTATATTTATTTTTATTTTGTTCCTTCGTTTTCCATCTCCCTTTATGGAACGACAGCTGATGGGTGTATTCTCATTAGAGATTTTAATGTTATATATATATTTATATTGTTCTTACCTAATGTGAACGCTTACTTATTAGTAAGTAATATTCCTTTCATGTATTTACTCCATTTGACTGATACATTTGACTATTCTGTATATTGATTATTTATACATCTCTACACTACATTATTTGTAATACGTGTCTTAATACATGTTTTTTATACTCACTTTTTATATTGGTGACACTCATTGATAAAGTTTTGTTGAAGGTTTTTGCACACGGCCTCAGGTGCAAAGGTTATGTTGTTTTTTTTTTGTTTTTTTTCTGCTCTTCCTTTTTGAACACAACTTTTTTTTTTTTTCACTTTATGTCTGTATATAAATGGAGTGTTTCAGTGCATGCATTGATATATCTGTTGGTGCCCTGATGAAGGGGTGTGGAACACCCAGAAACGCGTAGGCATTTACCAATAAACAAGGATTTTATTATATGTTCCTGATTTGAGGATTTTTCAGCGGCGTGGACGTATATCTCTACCTTCACCGCCTTTGGAAGAATGTAGAGGGGGAAGACCAGGTTGCAGCTCCACATATCTGTTCTATTGAAGCACCGGCTTTTCCCACCCAGGAGGCTGCTACTGCCCTTGTCGAGTGAGCTTTTAGATTCTCCGGCCCGGTTTCCCCGCTTGACGAGTATGCCAGGGAGATGGCGTCTCTTATCCATCTTGCCAGTGTTCCCTTGGAAGCTTTTTGTCCCTTCAGAGGTCCCTGGAAGCACACAAAAGAGAACCTTATCCTTCCTACTCTCCCGTGCGATCTATGAAAGTGTGATTCCACCTTAGGAAGGTATGCTGGGTCAGTCCTAAGTGTCACCCTGTCCTCTGGGATTTGCATGAAGGGGTGCCATGCTGATGAACTTGTATGTCGCTAACTCTTCGTGCCGATGTGAAAGCTACTAAGAGTGACGTCTTAAGAGATAGGGTTTTTAGAGATGCATCCGCTAAAGGTTTGAAGGGATGTTTGGTTAGGGTTGTAAGGACTAAGTTTAAGTCCCAAGGAGGAGTATTCCGGGAGGGGGTGGGCCTAGAACTGGATGAAGCCTTGATGAATCTAGATATCCACCTATTTCTGGCCAGGTCGCAGTTGTATAGGGCTCCTAATTCCGCAACTTGAACTTTGAGTGTGCTTGTGGCCAGACCCCGTTCTAACCCCCTTTGTAGGAACTCTAAGATGGAAGTAATGGGGACTTCCCCTTGTACCTTAGAACCTGAATATAAGAGGAATTTTTTCCTGGTTTTACCGTAAAGTCTGGTAGTTACGGGTTTCCTACTCTGTGGTAGAGTGGAGATCAAATTTGGGGAAAAACCTCTATCCCTTAAGAGCGCCCTCTCAAAATCCAGGCTGTCATGTGTAGATTTGCTACCTGAGGATAGAGGACCGGTCCCTGGAAAAGGAGATCCGGGATTTCCGGAAGAACCCAGTGGTCGGAGGTGGACATTATCCTCAGCCAGGAAAACCAGGGCCTCTTTGGCCAGAAGGGGGCTATCAAAATTACGTTTGCCCTGTCTTCCCTGACTTTCCTCAGAACTTCCGGAATAAGTGCGATCAGGGGAAAGGCATAGGCTAGCTGGTGCTTCCATGGGATTGTAAATGCATCTAGTGCTGCTGGGATCCCCTTGGTGTTTATTGAGCAGAATATGTCTACTTTTTTGTTCTGCCAGTTGGCGAATAGGTCTATGAAAGGGTATCCACACATTTTCGTGAGTTAGTTGAACACTAACTGATTCAGCTCCCATTTGCCCTGTTTCAGCTGGGTTCGGCTCAGGAAGTCTGCTGTGAGATTTTCTGTTCCTTTTATGTGGAGTGCAGACAGAGACCCCAAATTGTTCTCGGCTAACTGGAGGATGGATTTTGTTACTTGTAGTAGAGAATGGGACTGGGTCCCCTCCTGGTGATTTACTACTACTACTACCCTGTTGTCCGAGAACACTCTTACATGGTGTCCCTGTAGAGTGTTTAGAAATTTTGAGAGGGTGAATTTTACTGCTAGAAGTTCCTTCATGTTGGAGGATACACCTTTTAAGCCCTTTGTCCTGACCCCTTGAGCTATTTGGTCGTTTAGGTGAGCCCCCCACCCCCTGGGGCTTGCATCTGTAGTCAGAACCTGCGAGACTGAGATTGTCCATGGAACGCCTTGGGTTAAATTGTCCACCTCCACCCACCATCTTAGGGAGACTAAGGTTATTGATGACAAAGTTAGCTGACCTTCTAAGTGCCCTTTTAGCGATTTCTCTGCCCCCAAGATTTCCCACTGTAAGTCCCTGGTAGGTACCTGGGCCCAACGGACCCCCGGAATACAGGCTGTCATGGAACCTAGAAGGGACATTGCTTTTCGCAGAGTCATAGAGGGGTGGTCCTTTACTTGAGATATCCGAGCTATCATTTTCTGAATATTCCCTGCCGGGAGACGGCACTCCTGATTCCTCGAATCTAATAAAATGCCTAGATACTCTTGTACTTGGTCCAGCTCCAACTTGGACTTTTTTAGGTTGAGAAGCCAGCCTAAATTCGTCAAGGAATCTATGACCCTTGCCAGTTGGTCCTTGCAATGATTGAAAGAGTTGCCTCAGCAAATCATCCAGGTAAGGGGTAATCAGAATGTTTTGCTCCCTTAGATGGGCCATTACCTCCGCCACTATTTTTGTGAAAACCCTTGGGGCTATAGCTAGACCGAATGGGAGGGCCGTATACTGGTAGTGTTTGACTATTCCCTTTATCGATATTGCTACCCTTAGGAATTTCAGGTAATTTCTGTGCATGGGGACGTGATAATAGGCGTCCTTCAGATCCAGGATAGCCATAAAACAGCCTGGGAATAACAGTTTTACTGACGATTTTGACTCCATCTTGAAGGTTTGAACCTTCAGAAATGTGTTCAATTTCTTCAGGTTTACAATTGTTCTGAAAGTCCCGTCCAGTTTTTTCCTTAGGAACAGAGGGGAGTAGAATTCTTCGCCTTTCTCCTGGGCAGAGACTTCTTGAAGGACGGCTCTTTCTATTAGACCTAGGATTTCTTGTTCTAGTGCTGATTTTTCTACTTCTGATGACCTCTTGGGGGTTATGACAAAGTTTGGTCTGGGAATGGAGTGAAACTGAAATTTTAGACCTGTTTTTATCAGGTCTAAAATCCAAGAGCTGTTTGATATCTTTTCCCAGTCTGGGAGGAAAAGAAGAAGTCTCCCCCACACCTGGGGCTGATCCTTATTGGGTGGGTTTTCTGTGTTGTCACTGGGGGGGGGGGGGGTCTGTTAAACATAAATCCTTTAGTTTTTTTCTTCCTATCCTCCTACCTATCCTGGTCTTTGGGGGGTTTCCAGCGTATAAATTTTCTGCTCCGAAAGGGCTTCCCTGTATGAAGTACTGGAGAGGACAGGGAAACGTTTCTTGTTATCCCCAGCCTTGTTGAGAATATCATCAAGAGTAGGGAATAGGTCCAAATAGGAACTCACCCTCGCAAGGAATGGAACACAGCTTTAATTTTGTTTGGTGGCATTTAAGCCATCGGGCCCATCTGGCTGCATTAGAGAAGCCCGCTGCTCTGGCTGCCAGCCTAACAGAGTCAGCTGACGCATCAGCCAAAAATGCTGCTGCGCCCTTCATTACTGGGATGGAGCCTAATAAGTTATCCCTGGATGTTTTGTTTTTAAGTTGTGCCTCTAGTTGGTCTAGCCAGACCATTAATGATCTGGCTGTATATGTGTCTGCAACTGCGGGTTTTAACCCTCCCCCTGCGACCTCCTTATCCATTGGGTCTTTTAGTACCCCCATGTCCTCAAACGGCAGGGAAAATTTTTTAGAGGCTTTAGCTTTTGCCACATCTAATTTTGCTGCTTTTCCCCAGAATGAACATAGCGGGTCCTCAAAAGGGTATTTCCTCTTTGGGGACAACAGGCCCTTTCTTTCCGTCTTTTTCCATTCTCTTTTAATCAGGGAGTGGACTTTATCATTGAGAGGGAAAGATCTTCTTTTCTTTTGTTCAAGGCCACTGAACATCATGTCCTGGACCGATCTCTTGGGGCGAGGATCTACCAACCCCATGGTGGACCTAACTGCTTTAATTAAATTGTCTGTAGCCTCTATAGGAAAACAGCTACGTCCCCCTCCACCCCCGGAAGATGATGAGGATAAAGATAAGAAGGACGAATCTGTGTCTACCCCCTCTCCATCCAAACTGCTAGATCCTGATACCGGGGACAGATTGCGGGTTTTCTCCTGTTTCCCACCCCCCCCTTCTGCAGGGACTTGAAAGTATTTTCTACCTGGGATTTAATCAAGGATCTGAGCTCTGAGGCGAACTTAGGGGTCTCCTCGCAAATTGTCTGTTCATTACAAGAGCTGTATAGACTCTTCTCCCATGTGTGTTTGGACTTGCCCGTACTCTTCCTGCCCTGATGAGAGAGGAAAAAGAAGGGGCCCAAATTGTAAAGTGAGCTTTCACAAAGATCACTTACCATCCTGCTGTAAGAGGGAGTGCCGGATTTGGAGAGGAACTCGTTCCTGTAGATGGGTTTTTCCTCGAGGTTGATGCCCCACTGGAGTCCTTGCCGCGTTGCGAAGACCTGCCGGAACGCCCGCTTCCGCTGTTACCTTGGCCGTGCTGGAGTGAAGGGTCACTGGGGGTTCCTTTGGCACGCTTCCCTTGTTGCGGTGGTGGAGGTGAGTGGGGATGCAGGGACTGCACCTCCTCTAGCTCCTGCTCGCTCATAGCTAGTGCCAGAGTGTGCTAAGGAAGAACTTTCCCAGTGCTTAACCCCAGTATTTAAACCCCTATAGGGCTCCACCCCTCCTCACCTGGCTTGAATTTCCCATCAGCCAGCCGTGGGGCCTTTGTGTGCTGCACCCTCCCCCTGGGGGATATGGGCGCGCACCTCTCCAGTATGGGGGACGCCCCCCTGCTGCTATTCTCCAGGTTGGGCGGTGGGTGCAATGTGTCCAGGGATCCCGTGCCTGCGTTCAGATGCGCCGCTCCCAGAGATGCACCGCGGCACGCGGCACGTCCGGTGTGCGCACCCAGCCTTGCGGCTAGTGTCAGGGGGAGGCGCCCAGCAAGCGCGCGCCCAGTCACGCCAACTCCCCAGTGGTGCATCAGGGCACGCGTCACGGGGAGGCGCTCGGCGAGCGCGCTTCTGCATAATGGGACCCAGAAGTCCCAGGCCTACTCACCGCCCTGGGCACCCAGCACCACCAGAGAACGCAGCGGCTTCAGCCTTCTTCTGCGCCGCGTCTCCCTGCCACCCTGGAGGCCCACTGACCTCAGTGGTGGCGCTTCAGGACACCGTGCCAGCTGAGGCAGGGAACCCCCGCTGCCTGAGCCAGACTGGCCGGGGCTGGTATGTCATTTCATGATTCTTCTTTCTTCTTAGAAAGCTGTAGGTCCCCGTCAAGGACAGGAAACCAACTGATGAGGGAGAGAGGTACCGCCCTTTTTATCTGTAGGTTTACTGTTCTTTAAGGGCGGATTCCCTTTCTCTCCATGGTGCCATCATGGGGGAAGGAGAAAAAATTTTCACAAAAAAGTTATTTTTGACCCAATTTTTTTACTTTTGCAAGGGTAACAGGAAAAAAATGGACAACAAATTTGTTGAGCAATATCTCCTGAGGAAGCCGATACCCCACATGTGGGAGAAAACCACTGTTTGGGCGCACGGCAGAGTTCGGAAAGAGCGCCATTTGACTTTTTGAATGTAAAATTTGATTGAATAATTAGCCGACGCCAAGTCGCGTTTGGGGAGCACCTGATGTGCTTAAACAGTGGAAACCCCACACAAGTGACACCATTTTGGAAACTAGACCCCTCAGAGAACTTATCTAGATGGTAGTGAGCTCCTTGAACCCCCAGGTGCTTCACATTCAGCCGTAAAAATAAAATTTTCACATTTTTCCCACAAAAATGTTTTTCAGTCCCCAATTTTGCATTTTCATAGGGGTAACAGGAGAAATTGCACCATATAATTTATTGTGCAATTTCTCCTGAGTACGCCAATACCCAATATGTGGGGAAAAACTATTGTTTAAGCGCACGGCAGGGTTCAGAAGGGAAGGAGCACTGACTTTTTGAACACAAAATTGGCTGGAATTGAGAGCGGACGACACGTTGCATCTGGAGAGCCCCCGATGCGCCTAAACAGTGCAAACCCCCCACAAGTGACCCCATTTTGGAAACTAGACCTCTCAAGGATTTTATCAAGGGGTATAATGAACATTTTAAACCCAGAGGTACGACACAGAATTTGATAACATTAGGTCATCATATTGAATAAAATGAATGAAAGCAAATACTCGCTACTTGAGCTTGCATCGGGTACTCGGGTATGCACCAAGTATTGCGGGTGCTGGAGTGACATGCTCGAGTCTCCGCCCTGCATGTTTCACGGTTGTTAGACACCCAAAAAAAAACAACATGCGGGGATTTCCCATGCATGGCAGGCAATCCCCGCGTCTTTTTATGGTTGTATAACAGCCACGAAACATATGGGGCGGAGACTCGAGCATGTCACTCGAGCATCTGCGATACTCAGTGCCTACCCGAGCACCCGATGCAAACTCAAGTAGTGAGCACTTGCACTCAACACTAGTCGCCATATTGTCATTTTTTTCTTTACATTTGAAAAAATCCTAACCCCAACACAACCTTAGCACAACCCTAACCCTAGCACAACCCTAACCCTAGCACAACCGTGATGCCGTTCCGTGTGTGGTAAAATTGATGAGGCAGCACTATTCTTCGGGTCAGTAAGTTTACAGTGGTACCATATTTATATAGTTTTTTTATGTTTTGACGCTTTTATACAATAAAAACTATATTATAGAAAAAATAATTTTTTGCATTGCTTTATTCTGAGAGCTATAACTTTTACTTTTTGGCTGATGGAGCTATATGGCAGCTTGTTTTTTGCGGGATAAGATGACGTTTTCAGCGGTACCATTTTTATTTACATTCGTATTTTTGATTACATTTTATTCCATTTTTTGTTTGGCGGTATGATAAAGCATCGTTTTTTGCTTCCTTTTTTCTTTACCATGTTCACTAAATAGGTTAACTAGTGGGACAGTTTTATAGGTCAGGTCGTTATGGACGTGGTGATACCAAATATGTGTACTTTTATTGTTTTGGTTTTTTTTTTATAATATTTATTTATGGGTACAGTATTTTTATTTTATTGGATTACTTTTTCATTTTTTTTATATACAGTACAGACCAAAAGTTTGGACACACCTTCTCATTTAAAGATTTTTCTGTATTTTCTTGACTATGAAAATTGTACATTCACACTGAAGGCATCAAAACTATGAATTAACACATATGGAATTATATACTTAACAAAAAAGTGTGAAACAACTGAAAATATGTCTTACAGTGGTGGCCAAAAGTATTGGCACCCCTGCAATTCTGTCAGATAATACTCAGTTTCTTCCTGAAAATGATTGCAATCACAAATTCTTTGGTATTATTATCTTCATTTAATTTGCTTGCAAGGAAAAAACACAAAAGAGAATGAAGCAAAAATCAAATCATTGATCATTTCACACAAAACTCCAAAAATGGGCCAGACAAAAGTATTGGCACCCTCAGCCTAATACTTGGTTGCACAACCTTTAGCCAAAATAACTGCGAACAACCGCTTCCGGTAACCATCAATGAGTTTCTTACAATGCTCTGCTGGAATTGTAGACCATTCTTCTTTGGCAAACTGCTCCAGGTCCCTGATATTTGAAGGGTGCCTTCTCCAAACTACCATTTTGAGATCTCTCCACAGGTGTTCTATGGGATTCAGGTCTGGACTCATTGCTGGCCACCTTAGAAGTCTCCAGTGCTTTCTCTCAAACCATTTTATAGTGCTTTTGGAAGTGTGTTTTGGGTCATTGTCCTGCTGGAAGACCTATGACCTCTGAGGGAAACCCAGCTTTCTCACACTGGGCCCTACATTATGCTGCAAAATTTGTTGGTGGTCTTCAGACTTCATAATGCCATGCACACGGCCAAGCAGTCCAGTGCCAGAGGCAGCAAAGCAACCCCAAAACATCAAGGAACCTCCGCCATGTTTGACTGTAAGGACCGTGTTCTTTTCTTTGAATGCCTCTTTTTTTTTCCTGTACACTCTATGTTGATGCTTTTTGCCAAAAAGCTCTACTTTTGTCTCATCTGACCAGAGAACATTCTTCCAAAACGTTTTAGGCTTTCTCAGGTAAGTTTTGGCAAACTCCAGCCTGGCTTTTTTATTTCTCAGGGTAAGAAGTGAGGTCTTCCTGGGTATCCTACCATACAGTCCCTTTTCATTCAGACGCTGACGGATAGTACGGGTTGACACTGTTGTACCCTCGGACTGCAGGGCAGCTTGAACTTGTTTGGATGTTAGTCGAGGTTCTTTATCCACCATCCGCACAATCTTGCGTTGAAATCTCTCGTAAATTTTTCTTTTACCTCAACGTCTAGGGAGGTTAGCCACAGTGCCATGGGCTTTAAACTTCTTGATGACACTGCGCACGGAAGACACAGGAACATTCAGGTCTTTGGAGATGGACTTGTAGCCTTGAGATTGCTCATGCTTCCTCACAATTTGGTTTCTCAAGCCATCAGACAGTTCTTTGGTCTTCTTTATTTTCTCCATGCTCAATGTGGTACACACAATGACACAGGACAGAGGTTGAGTCAACTTTAATCCATGTTAACTGGAATGCAAGTGTGATTTAATTATTGCCAACACCTGTTAGGTGCCACAGGTAAGTTACAGGTGCTGTTAATTACACGAATTAGAAAAACATCACATGATTTTTCAAACAGTGCCAATACCTTTTGCCTTCATTCTGCGGTCCAGCTCACCCCAAACCACTCCTTCTTGGTCAAATAGCCCTTACATAGCCTGGAGGTGTGTTTGGGGTCATTGTCTTGTTGAAAAATAAATGATGGTCCAACTAAATGCCAACCGGATGCAATAGCATGCCGCTGCAAGATGCTGTGGTAACCATGCGGGTTCAGTATGCCTTCAATTTTGAATAAATCCCCAACAGTGTCACCAGCAAAGCACCCCCACACCATCACACCTCCTCCTCCATGCTTCACGGTGGGAACCAGGCATGTAGAGTCCATCCGTTCACCTTTTCTGCGTCGCAAATAGACACGGTGGTTGGAACCAAAGATCTCAAATTTGGACTCATCAGACCAAAGCACAGATTTCCACTGGTCTAATGTCCATTCCTTGTGTTCTTTAGCCCAAACAAGTCTCTTCTGCTTGTTGCCTGTCCTTAGCAGTGGTTTCCTAGCAGCTATTTTACCACCATGAAGGCCTGCTGCACATGAGGTTCAGCAGCAGTATCACCGGTTACAGGCCGCCAATGTAGGGGTTTCTGCTGGTAGACCTGTCCAGTCTGAAACCAAGATTGACCTCCCGGACAGATTTTCAGGAGGTAGGGACAAGTTTTTTGTGTTTAAGGAGGCATGCAAATTGTACTTAAAACTTCGTCCCTACTCCTCCGGTAATGAGGAGCAACGGGTTGATATTGTGATCTCTCTACTGCAGGGCGATCCTCAGTCATGGGCGTTTTCATTACCGCAGGACAGTTTGTCTCCAATCTGTGGAGGTTTTTTTTGGAGCTCTTGCCCTTATCTCTGATGACCCTGACCGAGTCGCCTTGGCTGAGTCTAAGCTACGTCACCTTCAGCAGGGGATTCGGTCATTGGAAACATACAGTTCGGAATTCTGTAGATGGGCAACAGATTCCAAATGGAATGACTTTGTGTAGAATATAAGATTGAAAGTTCCTTCCTGGAAGCTGGGACCTAGGTTTATTGGTCCCTATAAAATTACCGCCGTCATTAACCCAGCAGCGTTTCGTCTTGAACTTCCTCGGGCCTTTAAGATTCACAATGTGTTCGACAGGTCCTTACTCAAAAGGTACGTAGAGCCCCTTGAGCCCTCACCTCTATCACCGCCCCCAGTAATGGTTGATGGTAATTTGGAGTTCGAGATTAAGGATAGCAGATTCTCGTCTCCAACATCGTTCTCTGCAATACTTGGTGCACTGAAAAGGCTATGGTCTAGTGGAGAGGACGTGGGTTTCAGCGTCAGAGGTGAACGCTCCCAAATTGGTTTGCTCTTTTCACACCTCTTTTCCTGGGAACCCCGAACCTGAGTGTCCAGAAGCCACACGTAGATGGGGGCTACTGTCACGGGTGTGTCAGAGGTGATAGACAGTCGTCCTGAAGTGGCTTGAAGGAGGTCTCCACGTTTTGCATTGCAGACCCAGCGACTACCTCCCTCTGGCCTGGGTGTGTATATATATATATATATATATATATCTGGTCTCTCCAGGTGGGCAGTTATACTCATTCCTACTTGGAACTTGGCTGAAGTAGCATCACGTCCTCTTTGGAGTCTTGAGGCCGTGTGCCCTGTTGGAGTTTCTTCTAAAGCTATTGTAATTCCCCTGTGTTGTCTTCCCCTTTTGTCTTTAGAGTGCTAGCAGAGGTTGACTAGTGCTCATCTCCTTCCTTCCCCAGCTATAGCCTTACGCCAGAGATAGTAGGGCAAGGCACGTGATCGGCGACAGCTAAAGAGGCTATATAGGGACATTAGGGGAAATCAGGGTGACGCTAGTACAGTTTAGGAGGTCACCACTTCTCCCTTTCCCTAGTGTTTGGGCTCCCTTTCGCCCTTGTGTTGCACTCACACCTGGAGTGATTCTGTGTTGCACTCATACCTGGCGTGACAGTTAAACAGTGCTCCTTCCCTTCCGAGCCCTGCCGTGCACCCAAACAGTAATTTTCCAACACATATGGGGTATCAACGTACTCAGGAGAAATTGTTCAACAAATTGGTGCAATTTCTCCTATTACCCTTGCGAAAATCAAAAAATTGAGGCTAAAAAAAGTTTTTGTGGGAAAAATATGAGTTTTCATTTTCTCGGCTCAACGTTATAAACTTTTGTGAAGCACCTCGGGGTTCAAGGCACTCACTGCCCATCTAGATAAATTCCCTGAGGGGTCTAGTTTCCTAAATGGGGTCACTTGTGAGAGGTTTCCACTGTTTAGGCACATTGGGGGCTCTCCAAACGCAAGATGGCGTCCACTGCTGATACCAGCCATTTTTGCATTCAAAAAGTCAAACGGAACTCCTCCCCTTCCCAGCCCTGCCATGCGTCCAAACAGTAGTTTTCCTCCCCATATGGGGTATATGCGTACTCAGGAGAAATTGAACAAATTTTGGAGTTCACTTTCTCCTACTACCATTGTGAAAATAAAAAAAAATGAGGATAAAGGAAAATTTTTGTGAAAAAAAAGTAAAATGTTCATTTTTTTTTTCCTTCCACGTTGCATTAATTCCTGTGAAGCACCTGTAGGGTTAATAAACTTCTTGAATGTGGTTTGAGGACTTTGAGGGTTGCCGTTTTTAGAATAGTGTCACTTTTGGATATTTTCTGTCATATAGGCCCCCTAATGTCACTTCAAATGTGGTCCCTATAAAATGGTTTTGTAAATTTTGTTGGAAAAATGAGAAATTGCAGATCAACTTTTAACCCTTCTAACTTCTTAACAAAAAAATTATGTTTAAAAAATGATGCATACGTAAAGTAGACATGTGGTAAATGTTATTTATTAACTATTTTGTGTGACATAACTCTGGTTTAAGGGCATAAGAATTAAAAGTTTGAAAATTGCTACATTTTCAGCATTTTCGCCAAATTTCCAATATTTTCAAAAATAAACGCAAGTCATATTGAACAAATTTTACCACTATCACGAAGCACACTGTCACAAGAAAACTAGCATATACACTGCTCAAAAAAATAAAGGGAACACTTAAACAACAGAATATAACTCCAAGTAAATCAAACTTCTGTGAAATCAAACTGTCCACTTAGGAAGCAAAACTGATTGACAATCAATTTCACATGCTGTTGTGCAAATGGAATAGACAATAGATGGAAATTATTGGCAATTATCACCTGCAGAACCACTCCTCAATAAAGGAGTGGTTCTGCAGGTGGGGACCACAGACCACATCTCAGTACCAATGCTTTCTGGCTGATGTTTTGGTCACCTTTGAATGTTGGATGAGCTTTCACACCTATGGTAGCATGAGACAGACTCAACAACCCACAGTAGTTGCTCAGGTAGTGCCGCTCATCCAGGATGGCACATCAATGCAAGCTGTGGCAAGAAGGTTTGCTGTGTCTGTCAGCGTAGTGTCCAGAGGCTGGAGGCGCTACCAGGAGACAGGCTAGTACACCAGGAGACGTGGAGGGGGCCGTAGGAGGGCAAAAACCCAGCAGCAGGACCGCTACCTCTGCCTTTGTGCAAGGAGGAACAGGAGGAGCACTGCCAGAGCCCTGCAAAATGACCTCCAGCAGACCAGAAATGTGCATGTGTCTGCACAAACTGTTAAAAACCGACTCCATGAGGGTGGTATTGTAGCACCCCGAGGACTCGGCTGCTACAGGGGTATTGCACCTCAAACCAGAGGTGTGGTATTCCACTCCCGGGTAAGGATGGAGTGTGGGACCGAGCTCAGTTAGTTGCATGCACTACACTCATCCCATTTCCGGGGGACAGAACAACGGTACTCCCACCAGATAGATGTGTAGGTACGACAGCGTCTGTCCCTGGCTGGAGTGGGAGGGGGGGAGGAACATCCCAGTAGTGTAGGAGCAGTCAGGGGAGGGACTCTGGGCATAGGAAGGAGCCCATTGGGTGCTAGTCACCTGGGCTCGGGTGTCAGAGGGAGTATAAGAGGTGGGCACCATCTTTAGACAGGGTCCTGTTCAGAGGAGGGTCTGTTCGGAGAGGAGCTCAGCCAGAGAGGGCTGAGGGGGAGCTGTGGCTCCGTCTGGGCCCAGCTCCAGAGCCAGGCCTGAAGCACAGAGAAGAGGAACAGAAACACCAAGAAAGGCCCAGAGACGTAAGAATAGAGGGAACCCTGAGATCCCACAAGAGAACAAGTTAACGGGTGAAGGGTTGGCAGAAGAGGGTACCGGATCCCAAACTGGTAGAGGCTAAACATCCTTAGCCAGGAACCGGAGGTCGTGGACAAGTTTTGGCGCGACCCCTCACCATATCCACCAGGAAGGCAAACCACGCATAGGGTCAGGGAAGCCGGGAAAGGTTTCGCCACCAAAAGACCCAAGGGAGCCGGACAAAGGTGGGTCCCTGGTGAGGACGGCCCGTAGGAAGGAATAGAGGGGAGCTTGGGACCACGCTCTGGAACTGCCTGGGAGTTGGCCGAGTCCCGCACCTGGTGGACGCAGCACGGCTCGGGTGGTCACTCTTGGCCGAAGTGACCGGAGCAACACCTGTGAGTAAAAGCCTTAAAACTGCACCACACGTCTCTGAACTTCCTTGCTGCACCCTCACTACCACTATCTTCTACATCTGCTGCCCTGAGGTCATACCCCTCCCGTTGGGGGTTCTACCAGCTACGCTGCACAACCTTACCACCGGCCTCAGCGGTCTGCCCTGCAGCGGCGGCTTCATAGCCGCATTCAACGGGTGGCGTAGTCGAACATTCTAGCATCTACTGCTAAAGACTGCCGCTCAGTTTGACTCCCTGGGCACGGACCGGGTCACCGCCACGAGACTACTACCCCCATCTGATCCGGCTCCGGGTAAGCCCCCGTGCGCGCGATGCCGCACGACACAGCAGGCCCAGGGGCGCGTCAGTATGAGGGCCTGACGTCCACAGATGGGGGTTGTGCTCACAGCCCAACACCGTGCAGGACGCTTTGCATTTGCCACAGAACACCAGGATGGGCAAAGTCGCCACTGGCGCCCTGTGCTCTTCACAGATGAAAGCAGGTTTACACTGAGCACATGTGACAGACGTGACAGCCCTCCATGTGCTCGCCAGAGGAAGCCTGACTGCCGTTAGGTACTGAGTTGAGATCCTCAGACCTCTTGTGAGACCATATGCTGGTGCGGTTGGCCCTGGGTTCCTCCTAATGCAGGACAATGCCAGACCTCATGAGGCCGGAGTGTGTCAGCAGGTCCTGCAAGATGAAGGCATTGAAGCTATGGACTGGCCCGCCCGTTCCCCAGACCTGAATCCGATTGAGCACATCTGGGACATCATGTCTCACTCCATCCACCAACGTCACGTTGCACCACAGACTGTCCAGGAGTTGGCGGATGCTTTAGTCCAGGTTTGGAGGAGATCCCACAGGAGACCATCCGCAACCTCATCAGGAGCATGCCCAGGCGTTGTAGGGAGGTCATACAGGCACGTATGCACACAATACTGAGCCTCATTTTGACTGCTTTTAAGGACATTACATCAAAGTTGGATCAGCCTGTAGTGTGTTTTTCCACTTTAATTTATTTTGGGGGTGACTCCAAACCCAGGCCTCCATTGGTTAATACATTTGATTTCCATTGATGATTTTTGTGTGATTTTGTTGTCAGCACATTCAACTTTGTACAGAACAAAGTATTCAATGAGAATATTTCATTCATTCAGATCTAGGATGTGTTATTTGAGTGCTCCCTTTATTTTTTTGAGCAGTGTATATCAGAATCACTGTGATATATTGAAGCGTTCCAGAGTTATTACCATATAAAGTGACACTGGTCAGAATTATAAAATTTGGCCTGGTCATGAAGGTGAAAACTGGGTTGGGGGGTGAAGGGGTTAAACATGTTTTGTCTCTTACGTGTATAAGCTCGGGCATATAACACATTGTCGAGCATTGCATCATGATCCACACCAAATCGATCAGCTATATCTCGAAGACGATCTGGGCGGCTGCAAACATTATTAAGGAATAATTGTTTCTAGAAATGTACTAATGTTATGATACCAAATGAAATAATAATATAACCAAGGGATGTGTGTTTCGGTCCGAAGCCTCGATAGACTGAGCATGCTCAGTGTGGCGCCATGACGACAAGATGTCCAGGACAAGAGAGAGAGCAAGAGAGAGACACATTCACTAGTACACTCCTATATTATCAGTACATTATACATACAGCGCTCAGCATAAGTCAGTACACCCCCTGTATTCACAGGACGTTATACATACAGCGTTCAGCATAAGTCAGTACACCCCCTGTATTCACAGGACGTTATACATACAGCGTTCAGCATAAGTCAGTACACCCCCTGTATTCACAGGACGTTATACATACAGCGCTCAGCATAAGTCAGTACACCCCCTGTATTCACAGGACGTTATACATACAGCGTTCAGCATAAGTCAGTACACCCCCTGTATTTGACGCACCCCTGGGCCTACTTGGTGTAGCGTTGCGCACGCGGGGACTACCCGGAGCCGGGCCTGTTGGGGGTAGTAGTCTCGTGGCGGAGACCCGGTCCGTGCCCAGGGAGTCAGACTAAGTGGCGGTATATTAGCAGTAGATGTAGGACGACTACGCCACCCGTTGAATGCAGCTATGGAGCTGCCGCTGCAGGGCAGACCGCTGAGGCCGGTGGTAGGATAGTGCAGCGTAGATGGTATAACCCCCAACGGGAGGGGTATGGCCTCAGGGCAGCCGACGTGGATGATGGGGGTAGCAGGAACCACTCAGAGACGATGCGGTGTAGTTCAGGGTCTTTACTGGTGACAAAGATAGACCCTCCCGGAGTACTGGCTAGCGGTCGGGGCCTGGTCAGTCCTTGAGCAGATGGGATCCCCCTTGGCCAGGCGGAGTTGTAGGCCTCCCCAACTAATCGTACTCTTCTGGCTACCTTGCTAGAGGCGGGTAAAAGTAGCCCACGTCCCTGAGTGTACCGTGTGGTGCTCACCCGTATGGCCGGTGACTCGGGGCCTTCTAGTGGCTTCCGCTCCACGACGGCGGTGCTGGTCCCTTGCGTGTGACCGTGCCTTCGGGTTTCTTGGCCAGAGGACCTGAAATCCCCTGCCGGGCGGTTTCTGCTGCTGGGTCTGGGTTAATCCCCACAGCCTCGGACTCCGGGTCCGGTAGTAACTCTTCAATCAGGGCGAGCTCTTCAGCTGCCAGCCCCTGATTCCTTTTAGCCTGCTCCCACAGAGCTCCTGATCTTTCTTTCCTATGCTGCTTCTCTTCTTCTCAACTCTTCTCTTCTCTTCTCTCTAACCCTGCCTCAGCCCCAGTTTTATATAGGGGAAGTTCTTCCAATCCCAGGACTGGGCAGGAGGTGTGGCATGCATAGGATTCCTGACCAAGAGACCTCCCACCTGCTCTCAGACATAACATTGCTATTACTGTGGAGACCAGACCCCTGGGGTGCCACATTCCCCCCTAGTGAAATTTAGTACTCCGGGACTAAACATATTTTTAGAAAAACATAACAAGTTATAAACAAAAACAGCATAACAAAGAAAAACACATTATGATGGTCACGGCGTGTCCGCAACCGGGTGCAGTCTTTGAAGAAAACAAAGGTGTCCATCTCACCAAGAGACCGGGAGCCGTAACCAGGTAGGGGTCTGCCCTACCCCGAGTCCTTAACAGTCTTTAGTCCATTCCTGGTTACGCTCCAACATATGTACACAAAGGATTCCCGGTAAATCCACCAAAGACTCCTATAAATAACTAGAAACACATAATTATATACAAGCAACAATAGACAGGTAAACATTAATAAACAATCTAAACACTTAGATCCTCCAACGTATGGGCAACTGGCCTCTAGTGACCCTAGTGGACCTACGGAGCTGACTCACTGGTCCTGAGCTACAGGGTATAGCAGCTGTCAAGGGTAAACTGGGCAGCCGTCTACGGACTCTTTGGCTCACTAGGGGTATGGCAGGCTCACTATAAGCAGAGGGTTGATTCTCCGGGTCTGCTTGTGTAGGGTCTTCTGCCTCCTGGACCGGCTGTTCTTCCAGTTCTACCTGTGTCTCCATAGGCACTTGGGATGCTGGTTGGAGGAAAGTGAGGACGGGTACCACAACAGCACCATTGACTTGAGTCCAAGACCGAGGGAAGTCTCCGAGCACAGTACTAACCATATCTTCCCTTTCCTCTACGGGTCGAGGGTCCTCTTGTTCCTCTTCAGGGTTCCGTAGCTGTTCGGGACACTTCTTTAGGTGATCCCGGGATACAATGGCTGTGGTTTCCCCTCCGTCTTTACTGATTGTACAGATCTTCGGGTTGTCGTGGCTTGAGGGCAGTACGGTGTACGGGTCCTTCTCCCACTGGTCGTCCAACTTGTGGAGCCGTCTTTTCCTCTTCAAGACCTGCTCTCCGGGCACCAGGGGAACAGCGGGAGCATACTGGTTGTAAGTTTTCTCTTGTCTTTCCCTAGCTTGACAGAGACTTCGCTCCACGCTCTCCTGTACTTTCCGGTACTGCTGCTGCCTCTCTGTGTCCCAGTCTGCTTCTGGTGAAGTGTCCTCGGGTGTCAGGACTCCCATCTCCAGATCAACAGGAAGCTTACCAGGTCTTGCCCTCATTAGGTAAGCCGGGGTACAGTTGGTGGAACCTACAGGGATGTGGTTGTATAGGTCCACCAGGTCGGGCAGCTTTTCAGGCCACAGACTGCGTTCCTCCAGGGGCAATGTTTTCAGGAGATCTATCACCACCTGGTTCATTTTCTCACAAAGTCCATTAGTTTGCGGGTGATAGGGTGTTGTTCTAATCTTCCGGCATCCATACAGGGTGCAGAACTCCTGGAAGACCTCCGCTTCAAAGGCAGGCCCCTGGTCCGTCAGCACCTGCTCCGGGTATCCATGCGGATGGCAGAAGTGCTGCTGGAAGGCTCTAGCTGCTGTGTGAGCCGTTAAATCCTTGACGGGGACGACAACCAAGAACCGGGAGTAGTGATCCACGATGGTTAATGCGTAGACGTAGCCACTTCTGCTTGGGGTCAGCTTTACATGATCCAAGGCTACCAGTTCCAACGGCTGTCTGGTGATGATGGACCGCAGGGGAGTCTTCTGGCTGGCACGGTCCCTCCTTCTTAAGTTGCATGGGCCACAGTCTCTGCACCACCTCTCGATGGTCCCTCTCATGCCTACCCAATGGAACCGCCCGCGCAGCAGAAACTCCAGCTTCTTCCATCCGAAGTGCCCAGCTCCGTCGTGGTATGCCTCCATCACCATAGCTGCGTCTCTTCTTGGCACCACTACTTGCCAGATTAGTTCATGCGTCCGGGAGTTAACCATTCTGCGGCACAACTTCCCCTTGTAAAGGAACAGTCGACTCTTCTCAGCCCACAGTTGCTTGGCTTCCTCCGGAGCGTCTGGGTCAAGGCGTGCATCTGGCCGAGTCAGCATCTCCTTTACCAGTCGGACGGCAGGGTAACTGTCTTGCGTCTCCGCCCAGTTGTAATGAGGTAACGGGTTGAACGTAGCGGATTGCTTACTCCTTACACGGTGGGAATACTGGATAGTCCCATGACGGTGGAACGCGGGGAGTTCAACTTCTTCCAGTTCCTCTGAATCTTCCCCTACGTCCGGTAGGTTCGGCATCCTGGACAGGGCGTCCGCGTTGGTATTGGAGCGTCCTGCCCGGTATTTGATTGTAAACTCATAGTTGGACAAGCGGGCCATCCATCTCTGCTCTAGGGCACCGAGTCTTGCAGTGTCCAGGTGTGTCAACGGGTTGTTATCCGTGTACACGGTGAACCGGGAAGCAGCAAGGTAGTGCTTAAAGCGTTCGGTGACTGCCCACACCACTGCCAGGAACTCTAGCTTAAATGAGCTGTAATTCTCAGGGTTTCTTTCGGTGGGTCGCAGTTTTCGGCTGGCGTAAGCAATTACCCGTTCTTTCCCCTGCTGGATCTGGGACAGTACGGCTCCTAGCCCGATGTTACTGGCGTCGGTGTAGAGGATAAAGGGCTGGCTGTAATCCGGGTACGCCAGGATTTCATCCCCCGTGAGGGCCATCTTCAGCTGGCGGAAGGACTCTTCTTCCAGCTTCTCCCATCTGAAGGGTGGCTTCTGGTTCTTGGCCTTCCTGGACTGGCCTATCAGGAGGTCCTGCATAGGAGCTGCCTTCTTGGTGAAACCGGGTATGAACCTTCGGTAGTAGCCTACCAACCCGAGGAACTGCCTCACTTCCTTTACGCTGGAGGGGCTTGGCCATTCCTTAATTGTGGTGATCTTATCAGGGTCGGGAGCCACTCCGTCAGCACTCACCACGTGTCCCAGGTACTGCACCTTTGGCTTCAGGAGGTGACACTTGGAGGGTTTCACCTTTAGGCCGTAACTTGCCAGAGCTTCGAACACTTCCGCCAGGTGTTTCAGGTGGTCCTCGTAGGTCTTGGAGTAGACGATAACATCGTCCAGGTATAACAGGACCGTCTCAAAGTTCCGGTGTCCCAGACAGCACTCCATCAGTTGCTGGAAGGTTCCTGGTGCGTTGCAGAGTCCAAACTTAGCAGGTAAACTCGCTAAGTCCCATCGGGGTGGTGAATGCGGTCTTCTCCCGGTCCGCCTCTGCTACAGGAACCTGCCAGTACCCACTAGTGAGACCCAAGGTGGAGAAGAAGTTAGCAGATTTTAAAGCAGCCAAAGACTCCTCTATTCTTGGTAAGGGGTACGCATCTTTGTGTGTGATACGGTTAATTTTCCGGTAATCTACACACATTCTCATGGTGTTGTATTTCTTTTTGACTAAGACTAGTGGAGCTGCCCAGGGGCTACAGCTATCCCTGATTACCCCAGCCTCCTTCATGTCTCTAAGCATCCCCTTGGCGTGTTGGTAGTGTGCAGGGGGTACGGGTCGATACCTCTCTTTTATGGGAGGATGGTCTCCCGTGGGGATGTGGTGTTCTACCCCCTTGACTCGCCCGAAGTCTAACGGGTGTTTACTAAACACTCTCTCGTACTCTTGAACCACCCGGTAGACTCCCTGTTTCTGGTGGGAGGGAGTGGAGTCAGTACCCAAATGTAGTTGCTGACACCAATCCTCCATTATTTTCGTAGAGCCGTTACCTTCCTCCGGGTGAGATGGAGGCAAGGGTTCCACAGACTGTATAGAATTTTGGTTGATAGTATATAATTTGGCTAGCGTAGCATACCGGGGCAGGTATACTTCCCTTTTCCCGATATTTATTAAGCGAACGGGTACCCTCCCATGGCGTACATCAACTACCCCCCGGGCTGTCAAAATGGTGGGCCTACTGTCTGAGTAGACTGGCTCTACCATGGCCTGGTAATCTCTACCTCTCAGACCAATAGCTGCCCGGCACCAAATCATCATTTCACTTTTCGGGGGTATGGCAATAGGGAAAGGGTCACACATTCTTACGCTACCAATCTCACCGCCGGAGAGTTCCACTTGTTGCCGTCGCATCAGTGCCCGGATCTCTTTCTGGAGCACTCGCTGCTGGCCGGAGCTGGCGTTCTTGGCAACCTGCTGTAAAATGAAAATCACCTCTGCAAGACAATTTTCAATCACATTAGTTCCTAGAGTTATCTTTGGGTGACTCTCGCGCTTGTCAATGTCTACAATGATCAGTCCCTGTGCTGCCAGTTCGACTCTACCGATTTTAATGGTCATTTCTTTAAATCCGATCTGTGGCACGGGCTGACCATTACTGGCGATGATACTCAAGTCATCGTCTGGATAGCGGGTTATATCCGAGTCATTCCAGTACTGCTTGAAGAGCACGTACGGGATGGTGGTGACCTGTGACCCGGTGTCCAGTAGGGCACTCATAGGGATGCCATCCAGTACCACAGGCAAGACTGGACGTCCTCCCACATATTTGTCGCGCCAGCTCGATGGGCCTGGTGATCTTTTTCCTGGGGGTTGGCCCTCTAGCCCAGGTTGTGCCAGTTTAAAGGACAGTACCTTGCCATATGTCCGGGTTGATTGCAGCGGCGGCAGATGGGTCGTCCGTCCTCGTTGTATCGGTCGCTGGGTCTTCCTCTGGCCGGTGGGGTCCTCCTTGGTCGACGCCACGGGATGTCCTCCGGTCCGGATGCCAGCTGGATCTTCCCTGGAGTGGAAACCTGTAAAGACTGCACAGTTCGGGTTAGCGCAGCAACGCTTTTAGCTAGCTCTTGGACCTGATGGTGCAGGTCTGGAGCCGGGTCATTGTTCAAAGCCTGCGCATCAGCCCCCACAGGCCCTGCCGACAAGGGCGCCGCCTCCTGGTGGTAAGTGATAGCTGGGCGCCTGTGGGTCACAACGCCACCCGGTGCCGGTTCTCGGAGCACCCGGATGGCTCTGTCTTTGAACTGTGCAAAGTCCAGATGAGGATCCTGTAAGGCCATTGCCCGCAACTGGGTTCGGTGGGCATTGCAATATAGTCCCTCTATAAATTGTTCGGTCAACAGCCTGTCCTCGTTTCCCACGCCGTCAGGGTCGGCCTGCTTAATGGCTCTCAGGGCCTCTTGTAGGTTTAGTGCATAGTCCCTTATACTCTCATGTGCTCGCTGCTTGCACCCATAGAATCTAAGCTTAATCTCGGCTGAGGTGCGGGTATCAAAGGTGTCCCTCAGCCGGGTTAGTATCCCCGCGACAGTCTTCCTCCCAGGTGGCCAGGACTTTACCTCCCTTTGGGCTGCCCCGGTTAGTTGGGCCACCAGGATGCTCACTTTTTGCTCCTCTGTGAGGGGGTACACCTGGAAGAGGCTATCCAGCTTTTCTTTAAAGTCATTCAGGGTATGTGACTCCCCTGAGTACTGGGGTAGCCAGGCTGCTCCCGGGATATAGGGCATGGTGAAAGGCATGACTGCAGCAGCGGTGGCGCTGGCGGGGGTTGAGGCAGTGAAGCTCTCCTCCGTATCCGACATCTTTCTCCCCCCTAGTGGACCGTGGCCTACCTTGCGATGATCCTCTTCCGTAGGCCGCGGCTCCGCAGTGGATCGTCAGGGTTGAGGACCTTCCGTCGCGCTCCTGTGACGTCAGCGTCTGCTGGGCTCCTTCCAGGACCTTACGCGACGTCTGGACGTGAGGCGGGGCTTCAGTTCTCGCGCGCTTTTGGAGTCCACGCCCCTCTTCTTCCCGCACGGTGTCTTCAAGATGGCGTCCAACGGCGGGAAAACTCCACGGAAGGCGGGAAGAAGGCTGAAAATGGCGCCGGATGGCGGGAATCTTCACCGATGGCGGGAAGAAGGCTGAAGATGGCGCCGGATGGCGGGAATCTTCACCACTGGTAAGTTTGAACAGTCTTTTTCAGGCACGCAGTACCCGGTGGTTGCGGGCACGAAATCCTGCCGAGTACGCCAAAAGCTGACGCACCCCTGGGCCTACTTGGTGTAGCGTTGCGCACGCGGGGACTACCCGGAGCCGGGCCTGTTGGGGGTAGTAGTCTCGTGGCGGAGACCCGGTCCGTGCCCAGGGAGTCAGACTAAGTGGCGGTATATTAGCAGTAGATGTAGGACGACTACGCCACCCGTTGAATGCAGCTATGGAGCTGCCGCTGCAGGGCAGACCGCTGAGGCCGGTGGTAGGATAGTGCAGCGTAGATGGTATAACCCCCAACGGGAGGGGTATGGCCTCAGGGCAGCCGACGTGGATGATGGGGGTAGCAGGAACCACTCAGAGACGATGCGGTGTAGTTCAGGGTCTTTACTGGTGACAAAGATAGACCCTCCCGGAGTACTGGCTAGCGGTCGGGGCCTGGTCAGTCCTTGAGCAGATGGGATCCCCCTTGGCCAGGCGGAGTTGTAGGCCTCCCCAACTAATCGTACTCTTCTGGCTACCTTGCTAGAGGCGGGTAAAAGTAGCCCACGTCCCTGAGTGTACCGTGTGGTGCTCACCCGTATGGCCGGTGACTCGGGGCCTTCTAGTGGCTTCCGCTCCACGACGGCGGTGCTGGTCCCTTGCGTGTGACCGTGCCTTCGGGTTTCTTGGCCAGAGGACCTGAAATCCCCTGCCGGGCGGTTTCTGCTGCTGGGTCTGGGTTAATCCCCACAGCCTCGGACTCCGGGTCCGGTAGTAACTCTTCAATCAGGGCGAGCTCTTCAGCTGCCAGCCCCTGATTCCTTTTAGCCTGCTCCCACAGAGCTCCTGATCTTTCTTTCCTATGCTGCTTCTCTTTTTGCTAGTGTGAACATGCTCCTATTTCTTGCATGTCTACCATCTTAGACCTCAGTTCACATTGCCTGTTTTTTTGTCTTGTTTGCATTCTGTGCAATTTAATGGTGTGGCATCCCCTTTGTTGAGCTGTCTGGTATGTATGTAGCTTACCACGGGCCTGCGTGGTCTGGAGTTGGGACCCGGTCCTATTTGTCTACCCTTTTATATGCATCGCTTCAACTTTGATATACAGTAAGGTTTTTAATATAGGCAGTATAGGTACCGTCCCAATTTAGGGTCACCTTGCCGCTGGTGGGACGGCTTGTATACTTTTTTTGATCAAAAATAGTTCACTAAGTACCCTATATTTATTATGCAACTTTGCTTTACATTTATATATAATGATGGTAGGGTATGAGATATATTTTTGTCTTTTGTAGGTTTTGTTTCTTTTTTGCTAGTGTGAACATGCTCCTATTTCTTGCATGTCTTATCTTAGACCTCAGTTCACATTGCCAGCATTTAGCATAAGTAAGTACACCCCCCTGTATTCTCAGTACGTTATATATACAGCGTTCAGCATAAGTAAGTACACCCCCCTGTATTCTCAGTACGTTATATATACAGCATTTAGCATAAGTAAGTACACCCCCCTGTATTCTCAGTACATTGTATATACAGCGTTCAGCATAAGTAAGTACACCCCCCTGTACTCTCAGTACGTTATATATACAGCACTCAGCATAAGTCACTACACCCCCCTGTACTCTCAGTACGTTATATATACAGCGTTCAGCATAAGTCAGTACACCCCCCTGTACTCTCAGTACATTATATATACAGCGTTCAGCATAAGTAAGTACACCCCCCTGTACTCTCAGTACGTTATATATACAGCGCTCAGCATAAGTAAGTACACCCCCCCTGTACTCTCAGTACATTATATATACAGCGTTCAGCATAAGTAAGTACACCCCCTGTACTCTAAGTACGTTATATATACAGCGCTCAGCATAAGTAAGTACACCCCCCCTGTACTCTCAGTACGTTATATATACAGCGTTCAGCATAAGTAAGTACACCCCCCTGTATTCTCAGTACATTAAACATACAGTGTTCAGCATAAGTAAGTACACCCCCCCTGTACTCTAAGTACGTTATATATACAGCGCTCAGCATAAGTAAGTACCCCCCCTGTACTCTCAGTACGTTATATATACAGTGTTCAGCATAAGTAAGTACACCCCCTGTATTCTCAGTACGTTATATATACAGCGTTCAGCATAAGTAAGTACACCCCTCTGTATTCTCAGTACGTTATATATACAGCATTCAGCATAAGTAAGTACACCCCCTATATTCTCAGTACTTTATACATACAGCGTTCAGCATAAGTAAGTACACCCCCCTGTACTTTCAGTACGTTATATATACAGCGTTCAGCAAAAGTAAGTACACCCCCCTGTACTCTCAGTACGTTATATATACAGCGCTCTGCATAAGTAAGTACACCCCCCTGTATTCACAGTACGTTATATATACAGCGTTCAGCATAAGTAAGTACACCCCCCTGTATTCACAGTACGTTATATATACAGCGTTCAGCATAAGTAAGTACACCCCCCTGTATTCACAGTACGTTATACATACAGCGTTCAGCATCAGTCAGTACACCCCCCTGTATTCTCAGTACGTTATATATACAGCATTTAGCATAAGTAAGTACACCCCCTGTATTCACAGAACGTTATACATACAGCGTTCAGCATAAGAAAGTACACCCCCCTGTATTCACAGTACGTTATATATACAGCGTTCAGCATAAGTAAGTACACCCCCTGTATTCACAGAACGTTATACATACAGCGTTCAGCATAAGTAAGTACACCCCCCTGTATTCACAGTACATTATACATACAGCGTTCAGCATAAGTAAGTACACCCCCCTGTATTCACAGTACATTATACATACAGCGCTCAGCATAAGTCGGTACACCCCCCTGTATTCACAGAACGTTATACATACAGCATTCAGCATAAGTAAGTACACCCCCTGTATTCACAGTACGTTATATATACAGCGTTCAGCATAAGTAAGTACACCCCCCAGTATTCACAGTACGTTATTTATACAGTGTTCAGCATAAGTAAGTACACCCCTCTGTATTCACAGAACGTTATACATACAGCGTTCAGCATAAGTAAGTACACCCCCCTGTATTCACAGTACGTTATATATACAGCGTTCAGCATAAGTAAGTACACCCCCCTGTATTCACAGTACGTTATATATACAGCGATCAGCATAAGTAAGTACACCCCCCTGTATTCACAGTACGTTATATATACAGCGTTCAGCATAAGTAAGTACACCCCCTGTATTCACAGTACGTTATACATACAGCGCTCAGCATAAGTAAGTACACCCCCTGTATTCACAGTACGTTATATATACAGCGTTCAGCATAAGTAAGTACACCCCCCTGTATTCTCAGTACTTTATACATACAGCGTTCAGCATAAGTAAGTACACCCCCCTGTATTCACAGTACGTTATATATACAGCGTTCAGCATAAGTAAGTACACCCCCTGTATTCACAGTACGTTATATATACAGCGTTCAGCATAAGTAAGTACACCCCCTGTATTCACAGTACATTATACATACAGCGTTCACCATAAGTAAGTACACCCCCCTGTACTCTCAGTACATTATACATACAGCGTTCAGCATAAGTAAGTACACCCCCTGTACTCTCAGTACGTTATATATACAGCGTTCAGAATAAGTAAGTACACCCCCCTGTACTCTCAGTACGTTATATATACAGCGCTCAGCATAAGTAAGTACACCCCCCTGTATTCTCAGTACGTTATATATGCAGCATTTAGCATAAGTAAGCACACCCCCCTGTATTCTTAGTACATTATACATACAGCGTTCAGCATAAGTAAGTACACCCCCCTGTATTCTCAGTACGTTATATATACAGCATTTAGCATAAGTAAGTACACACCCCTGTATTCTCAGTACGTTATATATACAGCATTTAGCATAAGTAAGTACACCCCCCTGTATTCTCAGTACGTTATATATACAGCATTTAGCATAAGTAAGTACACCCCCCTGTACTCTCAGTACATTGTATATACAGCGTTCAGCATAAGTAAGTAGACCCCCCGGTTCTCTCAGTACGTTATATATACAGCGTTCAGCATAAGTGAGTACACCCCGCTGTATTCTCAGTACATTAAACATACAGTGTTCAGCATAAATAAGTACACCCCCCTGTACTCTCAGTACGTTATATATACAGCGTTCAGCATAAGTAAGTACACCCCCCTGTATTCTCAGTACGTTATATATACAGCATTTAGCATAAGTAAGTACACCCCCTTGTATTCTCAGTACGTTATGTATACAGCGTTCAACATAAGTAAGTACACCCCTCTGTACTCTCAGTACATTGTATATACAGCGTTCAGTATAAGTAAGTACACCCCCTGTATTCTCGTACGTTATATATACAGCGTTCAGCATAAGTAAGTACACCCCCTGTATTCTCAGTACGTTATATATACAGCATTTAGCATAAGTAAGTACACCCCCCTGTAGTCTCAGTACGTTATACATACAGCGTTCAGTATAAGTAAGTACACCCCCTGTATTCTCAGTACGTTATATATATAGCGTTCAGCATAAGTAAGTACACCCCCTGTATTCTCAGTACGTTATATATACAGCGTTCAGCATAAGTAAGTACACCCCCTGTACTCTCAGAACATTGTATATACAGCGTTCAGCATAAGTCAGTACACCCCCCTGTACTCTCTACGTTATATATACAGCGTTCAGCATAATTAAGTACACCCCCCTGTATTCTCAGTACGTTATATATACAGCATTTAGCATAAGTAAGTACACCCCCCTGTATTCTCAGCACGTTATATATACAGCATTTAGCATAAGTAAGTACACCCCCTGTACTCTCAGTACATTGTATATACAGCGTTCAGCATAAGTAAGTACACCCCCCTGTATTCTCAGTACATTAAACATACAGTGTTCAGCTTAAATAAGTACCCCCCCTGTACTCTCAGTACGTTATATATACAGCGTTCAGCATAAGTAAGTACACCCCCCTGTATTCTCAGTACGTTATATATACAGCATTTAGCATAAGTAAGTACACCCCACTGTATTCTCAGTACGTTATGTATACAGCGTTCAGCATAAGTAAGTACACCCCTCTGTACTCTCAGTACATTGTATATACAGCGTTCAGTATAAGTAAGTACACCCCCTGTATTCTCGTACGTTATATATACAGCGTTCAGCATAAGTAAGTACACCCCCCTGTATTCTCAGTACGTTATATATACAGCATTTAGCATAAGTAAGTACACCCCCCTGTAGTCTCAGTACGTTATACATACAGCGTTCAGTATAAGTAAGTACACCCCCTGTATTCTCAGTACGTTATATATACAGCGTTCAGCATAAGTAAGTACACCCCCTGTATTCTCAGTACGTTATATATACAGCGTTCAGCATAAGTAAGTACACCCCCCTGTATTCACAGTACGTTATATATACAGCGTTCAGCATAAGTAAGTACACCCCCCTGTACTCTCAGTACGTTATATATACAGCGTTCAGCATAAGTAAGTTCACCCCCCTGTATTCGCAGTACGTTTTATATACAGCGTTCAGCATAAGTGAGTACACCCCCTGTATTCTCAGTACATTAAACATACAGTATTCAGCATAAGTAAGTACACCCCCCTGTACTCTCAGTACGTTATATATACAGCGATCAGCATAAGTAAGTACACCCCTCTGTATTCTCAGTACGTTATATATACAGCGTTCAGCATAAGTAAGTACACCCCTCTGTATTCTCAGTACGTTATATATACAGCGTTCAGCATAAGTACACCCCCTGTATTCTCAGTACTTTATACATACAGCGTTCAGCATAAGTAAGTACACCCCCCTGTACTCTCAGCACGTTATATATACAGCGTTCAGCATAAGTACGCCCCCCTGTACTCTCAGTACGTTATATATACAGCGCTCAGCATAAGTAAGTACACCCCCCTGTATTCACAGTACGTTATATATACAGCGTTCAGCATAAGTAAGTACACCTCCCCTGTACTCTCAGTACGTTATATATACAGCGTTCAGCATAAGTAAGAACACCCCCTGTATTCTCAGTAGTTTATATATACAGCGTTCAGCATAAGTAAGTACACCCCCCTGTACTCTCAGTACTTTATATATACAGCGTTCAACATAAGTAAGTACACCCCCCTGTACTCTCAGTACATTATACATACAGCTCTCAGCGTAAGTAAGTACACCCCCCTGTATTCACAGTACGTTATATATACAGCGTTCAGCATAAGTAAGTACACCCCCCTGTACTCTCAGTACATTGTATATACAGCGTTCAGCATAAGTAAGTACACCCCCCTGTACTCTCAGTACGTTATATATACAGCGTTCAGCATAAGTAAGTACACCCCCTGTATTCTCAGTAAGTTATATATACAGCATTTAGCATAAGTAAGTACACCCCCCTGTATTCTCAGTACGTTATACATACAGCGTTCAGCATAAGTAAGTACACCCCCCTGTATTCTCAGTACGTTATATATACAGCGTTTAGCATAAGTAAGTACACCCCCTGTATTCTCAGTGCGTTATATATACAGCATTTAGCATAAGTAAGTACACCCCCCTGTATTCTCAGTACGTTATATATACAGCGTTCAGCATAAGTACACCCCCTGTACTCTCAGTACATTGTATATACAGCGTTCAGCATAAGTAAGTACACCCCCCTGTACTCTCAGCACGTTATATATACAGCGCTCAGCATAAGTCACTACACCCCCCTGTACTCTCAGTATGTTATATATACAGCGCTCAGCATAAGTCACTACACCCCCCTGTACTCTCAGTACATTATATATACAGCGTTCAGCATAAGTCAGTACACCCCCCTGTACTCTCAGTACATTATATATACAGCGTTCAGCATAAGTAAGTACACCCCCCTGTACTCTCAGTACGTTATATATACAGCGCTCAGCATAAGTAAGCACACCCCCCTGTACTCTCAGTACATTATATATACAGCGTTCAGCATAAGTAAGTACACCCCCCTGTACTCTCAGTACGTTATATATACAGCGTTCAGCATAAGTAAGTACACCCCCCTGTATTCTCAGTACATTAAACATACAGTGTTCAGCATAAGTAAGTACACCCCCCCTGTACTCTCAGTACGTTATATATACAGCGCTCAGCATAAGTAAGTACCCCCCCTGTACTCTCAGTACGTTATATATACAGTGTTCAGTATAAGTAAGTACACCCCCTGTATTCTCAGTACGTTATATATACAGCGTTCAGCATAAGTAAGTACACCCCTCTGTATTCTCAGTACGTTATATATACAGCGTTCAGCATAGGTAAGTACACCCCCTATATTCTCAGTACTTTATACATACAGCGTTCAGCATAAGTAAGTACACCCCCCTGTACTCTCAGTACGTTATATATACAGCGTTCAGCAAAAGTAAGTACACCCCCCTGTACTCTCAGTACGTTATATATACAGCGCTCTGCATAAGTAAGTACACCCCCCTGTATTCACAGTACGTTATATATACGGCATTCAGCATATGTAAGTACACCCCCCTGTACTCTCAGTACGTTATATATACAGCGTTCAGCATAAGTAAGTACACCCCCTGTAATCTCGGTACGCTATATATACAGCGTTCAGCATAAGTAAGTACACCCCCCTGTACTCTCAGTACTTTATACATACAGCGTTCAGCATAACTAAGTACACCCCCCTGTACTCTCAGTACATTATACATACAGCTCTCAGCGTAAGTAAGTACACCACCCTGTATTCACAGTACGTTATATATACAGCGCTCAGCATAAGTAAGTACACCCCCCTGTACTCTCAGTACATTATATATACAGCGTTCAGCATAAGTAAGTACACCCCCCTGTATTCTCAGCAGGTTATATATACAGCGTTCAGCATAAGTCAGTACACCCTCCCTGTACTCTCAGTACATTGTATATACAGCGTTCAACATAAGGAAGTAAACCCCCCTGTACTCTCAGTACGTTATATACACAGCGTTCAGCATAAGTAAGTACACCCCCCTGCATTCTCAGTACGTTATATATACAGCATTTAGCATAAGTAAGTACAACCCCTGTATTCTCAGTACGTTATATATACAGCGTTCAGCATAAGTAAGTACACCCCCTTGTACTCTCAGTACGTTATATATACAGCGTTCAGCATAAATAAGTACACCCCCTGTAATCTCAGTACGTTATATATACAGCGTTCAGCATAAGTAAGTACACCCCCCTGTACTCTCAGTACGTTATATGTACAGCATTCAACATAAGTAAGTACACCCCCTGTATTCTCAGTACGTTATATATACAGCATTTAGCATAAGTAAGTACACCCCACTGTATTCTCAGTACGTTATATATACAGCATTCAGCATAAGTAAGTACACCCCCCCTGTACTCTCAGTACGTTATATATACAGCGTTCAGCATAAGTAAGTACACCCCCTGTACTCTCAGTACATTGTATATACAGCGTTCAGCATAAGTAAGGACACCCCCCTGTACTCTCAGTACGTTATATATAGAGCCTTCAGCATAAGTAAGTACACCCCCCTGTATTCTCAGCACGTTATATATACAGCGTTCAGCATAAGTCAGTACACCCCCCTGTACTCTCACTACATTGTATATACAGCGTTCAGCATAAGTAAGTAAACCCCCCTGTCCTCTCAGTACGTTTTATATACAGCGTTCAGCATAAGTAAGTACACCCCCCTGTACTCTCAGTACGTTATATATACAGCATTTAGCATAAGTAAGTACACCCCCTGTATTCGCAGTACGTTATATATACAGCGTTCAGCATAAGTAAGTACACCCCCCTGTATTCTCAGTACGTTATATATACAGCGTTCAGCATAAGTAAGTACACCCCTCTGTATTCTCAGTACGTTATCTATACAGCGTTCAGCATAAGTACACCCCCTGTATTCTCAGTACTTTATACATACAGCGTTCAGCATAAGTAAGTACACCCCCCTGTACTCTCAGCACGTTATATATACAGCGTTCAGCATAAGTACGCCCCCCTGTACTCTCAGTACGTTATATATACAGCGCTCAGCATAAGTAAGTATACCCCCCTGTATTCACAGTACGTTATATATACAGCGTTCAGCATAAGTAAGTACACCTCCCCTGTACTCTCAGTACGTTATATATACAGCGTTCAGCATAAGTAAGAACACCCCCTGTATTCTCAGTAGTTTATATATACAGCGTTCAGCATAAGTAAGTACACCCCCCTGTACTCTCAGTACTTTATATATACAGCGTTCAACATAAGTAAGTACACCCCCCTGTACTCTCAGTACATTATACATACAGCTCTCAGCGTAAGTAAGTACACCCCCCTGTATTCACAGTACGTTATATATACAGCGTTCAGCATAAGTAAGTACACCCCCCTGTACTCTCAGTACATTGTATATACAGCGTTCAGCATAAGTAAGTACACCCCCCTGTACTCTCAGTACGTTATATATACAGCGTTCAGCATAAGTAAGTACACCCCCTGTATTCTCAGTATGTTATATATACAGCATTTAGCATAAGTAAGTACACCCCCCTGTATTCTCAGTACGTTATACATACAGCGTTCAGCATAAGTAAGTACACCCCCCTGTATTCTCAGTACGTTATATATACAGCGTTTAGCATAAGTAAGTACACCCCCTGTATTCTCAGTGCGTTATATATACAGCATTTAGCATAAGTAAGTACACCCCCTGTATTCTCAGTGCGTTATATATACAGCATTTAGCATAAGTAAGTACACACCCCTGTACTCTCAGCACGTTATATATACAGCGCTCAGCATAAGTCACTACACCCCCCTGTACTCTCAGTATGTTATATATACAGCGCTCAGCATAAGTCACTACACCCCCCTGTACTCTCAGTACATTATATATACAGCGTTCAGCATAAGTCAGTACACCCCCCTGTACTCTCAGTACATTATATATACAGCGTTCAGCATAAGTAAGTACACCCCCCTGTACTCTCAGTACGTTATATATACAGCGCTCAGCATAAGTAAGTACACCCCCCTGTACTCTCAGTACATTATATATACAGCGTTCAGCATAAGTAAGTACACCCCCCTGTACTCTCAGTACATTATATATACAGCGTTCAGCATAAGTAAGTACACCCCCCTGTATTCTCAGTACATTAAACATACAGTGTTCAGCATAAGTAAGTACACCCCCCCTGTACTCTCAGTACGTTATATATACAGCGCTCAGCATAAGTAAGTACCCCCCCTGTACTCTCAGTACGTTATATATACAGCGTTCAGTATAAGTAAGTACACCCCCTGTATTCTCAGTACGTTATATATACAGCGTTCAGCATAAGTAAGTACACCCCTCTGTATTCTCAGTACATTATATATACAGCGTTCAGCATAGGTAAGTACACCCCCTATATTCTCAGTACTTTATACATACAGCGTTCAGCATAAGTAAGTACACCCCCCTGTACTCTCAGTACGTTATATATACAGCGTTCAGCAAAAGTAAGTACACCCCCCTGTACTCTCAGTACGTTATATATACAGCGCTCTGCATAAGTAAGTACACCCCCCTGTATTCACAGTACGTTATATATACGGCGTTCAGCATATGTAAGTACACCCCCCTGTACTCTCAGTACGTTATATATACAGCGTTCAGCATAAGTAAGTACACCCCCTGTAATCTCGGTACGCTATATATACAGCGTTCAGCATAAGTAAGTACACCCCCCTGTACTCTCAGTACTTTATACATACAGCGTTCAGCATAACTAAGTACACCCCCCTGTACTCTCAGTACATTATACATACAGCTCTCAGCGTAAGTAAGTACACCACCCTGTATTCACAGTACGTTATATATACAGCGCTCAGCATAAGTAAGTACACCCCCCTGTACTCTCAGTACATTATATATACAGCGTTCAGCATAAGTAAGTACACCCCCCTGTATTCTCAGCAGGTTATATATACAGCGTTCAGCATCAGTCAGTACACCCTCCCTGTACTCTCAGTACATTGTATATACAGCGTTCAACATAAGTAAGTACACCCCCTTGTACTCTCAGTACGTTATATATACAGCGTTCAGCATAAATAAGTACACCCCCTGTATTCTCAGTACGTTATATATACAGCGTTCAGCATAAGTAAGTACACCCCCCTGTACTCTCAGTACGTTATATGTACAGCATTCAACATAAGTAAGTACACCCCCTGTATTCTCAGTACGTTATATATACAGCGTTCAGCATAAGTCAGTACACCCCCCTGTACTCTCAGTACATTATATATACAGCGTTCAGCATAAGTAAGTACACCCCCCTGTACTCTCAGTACGTTATATATACAGCGCTCAGCATAAGTAAGTACACCCCCCTGTACTCTCAGTACATTATATATACAGCGTTCAGCATAAGTAAGTACACCCCCCTGTACTCTCAGTACATTATATATACAGCGTTCAGCATAAGTAAGTACACCCCCCTGTATTCTCAGTACATTAAACATACAGTGTTCAGCATAAGTAAGTACACCCCCCCTGTACTCTCAGTACGTTATATATACAGCGCTCAGCATAAGTAAGTACCCCCCCTGTACTCTCAGTACGTTATATATACAGCGTTCAGTATAAGTAAGTACACCCCCTGTATTCTCAGTACGTTATATATACAGCGTTCAGCATAAGTAAGTACACCCCTCTGTATTCTCAGTACATTATATATACAGCGTTCAGCATAGGTAAGTACACCCCCTATATTCTCAGTACTTTATACATACAGCGTTCAGCATAAGTAAGTACACCCCCCTGTACTCTCAGTACGTTATATATACAGCGTTCAGCAAAAGTAAGTACACCCCCCTGTACTCTCAGTACCTTATATATACAGCGCTCTGCATAAGTAAGTACACCCCCCTGTATTCACAGTACGTTATATATACGGCGTTCAGCATATGTAAGTACACCCCCCTGTACTCTCAGTACGTTATATATACAGCGTTCAGCATAAGTAAGTACACCCCCTGTAATCTCGGTACGCTATATATACAGCGTTCAGCATAAGTAAGTACACCCCCCTGTACTCTCAGTACTTTATACATACAGCGTTCAGCATAACTAAGTACACCCCCCTGTACTCTCAGTACATTATACATACAGCTCTCAGCGTAAGTAAGTACACCACCCTGTATTCACAGTACGTTATATATACAGCGCTCAGCATAAGTAAGTACACCCCCCTGTACTCTCAGTACATTATATATACAGCGTTCAGCATAAGTAAGTACACCCCCCTGTATTCTCAGCAGGTTATATATACAGCGTTCAGCATCAGTCAGTACACCCTCCCTGTACTCTCAGTACATTGTATATACAGCGTTCAACATAAGTAAGTACACCCCCTTGTACTCTCAGTACGTTATATATACAGCGTTCAGCATAAATAAGTACACCCCCTGTATTCTCAGTACGTTATATATACAGCGTTCAGCATAAGTAAGTACACCCCCCTGTACTCTCAGTACGTTATATGTACAGCATTCAACATAAGTAAGTACACCCCCTGTATTCTCAGTACGTTATATATACAGCATTTAGCATAAGTAAGTACACCCCACTGTATTCTCAGTACGTTATATATACAGCGTTCAGCATAAGTAAGTACACCCCCCCTGTACTCTCAGTACGTTATATATACAGCGTTCAGCATAAGTAAGTACACCCCCTGTACTCTCAGTACATTGTATATACAGCGTTCAGCATAAGTAAGGACACCCCCCTGTACTCTCAGTACGTTATATATAGAGCCTTCAGCATAAGTAAGTACACCCCCCTGTATTCTCAGCACGTTATATATACAGCGTTCAGCATAAGTCAGTACACCCCCCTGTACTCTCACTACATTGTATATACAGCGTTCAGCATAAGTAAACCCCCCTGTCCTCTCAGTACGTTTTATATACAGCGTTCAGCATAAGTAAGTACACCCCCCTGTACTCTCAGTACGTTATATATACAGCATTTAGCATAAGTAAGTATACCCCCTGTATTCTCAGTACGTTATATATACAGCGTTCAGCATAAGTAAGTACACCCCCCTGTATTCTCAGTACGTTATATATACAGCGTTCAGCATAAGTAAGTACACCCCTCTGTATTCTCAGTACGTTATCTATACAGCGTTCAGCATAAGTAAGTACACCCCCTGTATTCTCAGTACTTTATACATACAGCGTTCAGCATAAGTAAGTACACCCCCCTGTACTCTCAGTACGTTATATATACAGCGCTCAGCATAAGTAAGTACACCCCCCTGTATTCACAGTACCTTATATATACAGCGTTCAGCATAAGTAAGTACTCCCACTGTACTCTCAGTACGTTATATATACAGCGTTCAGCAGAAGTAAGTACACCCCCTGTACTCTCAGTACATTATACATACAGCGTTCAGCATAAGTAACTACACCCCCTGTATTCTCGGTACGCTATATATACAGCGTTCAGCATAAGTAAGTACACCCCCCTGTACTCTCAGTACTTTATACATACAGCGTTCAGCATAAGTAAGTACACCCCCCTGTACTCTCAGTACGTTATATATACAGCGTTCAGCATAAGTAAGTACACCCCCCTGTATTCTCAGTACGTTATATATACAGCGTTCAGAATAAGTAAGTACACCCCCTGTACTCTCAGTACATTGTATATACAGCGTTCAGCAAAAGTAAGTACACCCCCCTGTACTCTCAGTACGTTATATATAGAGCGTTCAGCATAAGTAAGTACACCCCCCTGTATTCTCAGCAAGTTATATATACAGCGTTCAGCATAAGTCAGTACACCCCCCTGTACTCTCAGTACATTGTATATACAGCGTTCAGCATAAGTAAGTAAACCCCCCTGTACTCTCAGTACGTTTTATATACAGCTTTCAGCATAAGTAAGTACAACCCCCTGTACTCTCAGTACATTGTATATACAGCGTTCAGCATAAGTAAGTAAACCCCCCTGTATTCTCAGTACGTTATATATACAGCGTTCAGCATAAGTAAGTACACCCCTCTGTATTCTTAGTACGTTATATATAAAGCATAAGTAAGTAAACCCCCTGTATTCTCAGCACGTTATATATACAGCGTTCAGCATAAGTAAGTACACCCCCCTGTACTCTCAGTACATTGTATATACAGCGTTCAGCATAAGTAAGTACACCCCCCTGTACTCTCAGTACGTTATATACACAGCGCTCAGCATAAGTAAGTACACCCCCCCTGTACTCTCAGTACGTTATATATACAGCGTTCTGCTTAAGTAAGTACACCCCCTGTATTCTCAGTACATTAAACATACAGTGTTCAGCATAAGTAAGTACACCCCCCTGTACTCTCAGTACGTTATATATACGGCGTTCAGCATAAGTAAGTACACCCCCCTGTACTCTCAGTACATTATATATACAGCGTTCAGCATAAGTAAGTACTCCCACTGTACTCTCAGTACGTTATATATACAGCGTTCAGCAGAAGTAAGTACACCCCCTGTACTCTCAGTACGTTATATATACAGCGTTCAGCAGAAGTAAGTATACCCCCTGTACTCTCAGTACATTATACATACAGCGTTCAGCATAAGTAAGTACACCCCCTGTATTCTCGGTACGCTATATATACAGCGTTCAGCATAAGTAAGTACACCCCCCTGTACTCTCAGTACTTTATACATACAGCGTTCAGCATAAGTAAGTACACCCCCCTGTACTCTCAGTACGTTATATATACAGCGTTCAGCATAAGTAAGTACACCCCCCTGTATTCTCAGTACGTTATATATACAGCGTTCAGAATAAGTAAGTACACCCCCTGTACTCTCAGTACATTGTATATACAGCGTTCAGCAAAAGTAAGTACACCCCCCTGTACTCTCAGTACGTTATATATAGAGCGTTCAGCATAAGTAAGTACACCCCCCTGTATTCTCAGCAAGTTATATATACAGCGTTCAGCATAAGTCAGTACACCCCCCTGTACTCTCAGTACATTGTATATACAGCGTTCAGCATAAGTAAGTAAACCCCCCTGTACTCTCAGTACGTTTTATATACAGCGTTCAGCATAAGTAAGTACAACCCCCTGTACTCTCAGTACATTGTATATACAGCGTTCAGCATAAGTAAGTAAACCCCCCTGTATTCTCAGTACGTTATATATACAGCGTTCAGCATAAGTAAGTACACCCCTCTGTATTCTTAGTACGTTATATATAAAGCATAAGTAAGTACACCCCCTGTATTCTCAGCACGTTATATATACAGCGTTCAGCATAAGTAAGTACACCCCCCTGTACTCTCAGTACATTGTATATACAGCGTTCAGCATAAGTAAGTACACCCCCCTGTACTCTCAGTACGTTATATACACAGCGCTCAGCATAAGTAAGTACACCCCCCCTGTACTCTCAGTACGTTATATATACAGCGTTCTGCTTAAGTAAGTACACCCCCTGTATTCTCAGTACATTAAACATACAGTGTTCAGCATAAGTAAGTACACCCCCCCTGTACTCTCAGTACGTTATATATACGGCGTTCAGCATAAGTAAGTACACCCCCCTGTACTCTCAGTATGTTATATATACAGCGTTCAGCAGAAGTAAGTACACCCCCTGTATTCTCGGTACGCTATATATACAGCGTTCAGCATAAGTAAGTGCACCCCCCTGTACTCTCAGTACTTTATACATACAGCGTTCAGCATAAGTAAGTACACCCCCTGTACTCTCAGTACTTTATACATACAGCTCTCAGCGTAAGTAAGTACACCCCCCTGTATTCACAGTACGTTATATATACAGCGCTCAGCATAAGCAAGTACACCCCCCTGTACTCTCAGTACGTTATATATACAGCGTTCAGCATAAGTAAGTACACCCCCCTGTATTCATAGTACGTTATATATAAAGCGTTCAGCATAAGTACACCCCCTGTATTCTCAGTACGTTATATATACAGCATTTAGCATAAGTAAGTACACCCCACTGTATTCTCAGTACGTTATATATACAGCGTTCAGCATAAGTAAGTACACCCCCCTGTACTCTCAGTACCTTATATATACAGCATTTAGCATAAGTAAGTACACCCCCCTGTATTCTCAGTACGTTATATATACAGCTTTCAGCATAAGTAAGTACACCCCCTGTATTCTCAGTACATTGTATATACAGCGTTCAGCATAAGTAAGTACCCCCCCCTGTACTCTCAGTACGTTATATATAGAGCGTTCAGCATAAGTAAGTACACCCCCCTGTATTCTCAGCACGTTATATATACAGCGTTCAGCATAAGTCAGTACAACCCCCTGTACTCTCAGTACATTATACATACAGCGTTCAGCATAAGTCAGTACACCCCCCTGTACTCTCAGTACATTATACATACAGCGTTCAGCATAAGTCAGTACACCCCCTGTATTTTCAGTACATTATACATACAGTGTTCAGCATAAGTAAGTAAACCCCCCTGTACTCTCAGTACGTTATATATACAGCGTTCAGCATAAGTCAGTACACCCCCCTGTACTCTCAGTACGTTATATATACAGCGTTCAGCATAAGTCAGTACACCCCCCTGTACTCTCAGTACATTATACATACAGCGTTCAGCATAAGTGAGTACACCCCCTGTATTCTCAGTACATTATACATACAGCGTTCAGCATAAGTACACCCCCTGTATTCTCAGTACATTGTATATACAGCGTTCAGCATAAGTAAGTACACCCCCCTGTACTCTCAGTACGTTATATATAGAGCGTTCAGCATAAGTAAGTACACCCCCCTGTATTTTCAGCACGTTATATATACAGCGTTCAGCATAAGTCAGTACACCCCCCTGTACTCTCAGTACATTATACATACAGCGTTCAGCATAAGTCAGTACACCCCCCTGTACTCTCAGTACATTATACATACAGCGTTCAGCATAAGTCAGTACACCCCCTGTATTTTCAGTACATTATACATACAGTGTTCAGCATAAGTAAGTAAACCCCCCTGTACTCTCAGTACGTTATATATACAGCGTTCAGCATAAGTCAGTACACCCCCCTGTACTCTCAGTACGTTATATATACAGCGTTCAGCATAAGTCAGTACACCCCCCTGTACTCTCAGTACATTATACATACAGCGTTCAGCATAAGTGAGTACACCCCCTGTATTCTCAGTACATTGTATATACAGCGTTCAGCATAAGTAAGTACACCCCCCTGTACTCTCAGTACGTTATATATAGAGCGTTCAGCATAAGTAAGTAAACCCCCCTGTATTTTCAGCACGTTATATATACAGCGTTCAGCATAAGTCAGTACACCCCCCTGTACTCTCAGTACATTATACATACAGCGTTCAGCATAAGTACACCCCCTGTATTCTCAGTACATTGTATATACAGCGTTCAGCATAAGTAAGTACACCCCCCTGTACTCTCAGTACGTTATATATAGAGCGTTCAGCATAAGTAAGTACACCCCCCTGTACTCTCAGTACGTTATATATAGAGCGTTCAGCATAAGTAAGTGCACCCCCCTGTATTCTCAGTACGTTATATATACAGCGTTCAGCATAAGTAAGTACACCCCCCTGTACTCTCAGTACGTTATATATACAGCGTTCAGCATAAGTAAGTCCACCCCCCTGTACTCTCAGTACGTTATATATACAGCTTTCAGCATAAGTACACCCCCCTGTATTCTCAGTACGTTATATATACAGCGTTCAGCATAAGTAAGTACACCCCCCTGTATTCTCAGTACGTTATATATACAGCGTTCAGCATAAGTAAGTACACCCTCTGTATTCTCAGTACTTTATACATACAGCGTTCAGCATAAGTAAGTACACCCCCCTGTACTCTCAGTATGTTATATATACAGCGTTCAGCATAAGTAAGTACACCCCCTGTATTCTCAGTACTTTATACATACAACGTTCAGCATAAGTAAGTACACCCCCCTGTACTCTCAGTACGTTATATATACAGCGTTCAGCATAAGTAAGTACACCCCCCTGTACTCTCAGTACGTTATATATACAGCGCTCAGCATAAGTAAGTACACCCCCCTGTATTCACAGTACGTTATATATACAGCGTTCAGCATAAGTAAGTACACCCCCCTGTACTCTCAGTACGTTATATATAGAGCATTCAGCATAAGTAAGTACACCCCCCTGTATTCTCAGCATGTTATATATACAGCGTTCAGCATAAGTCAGAACACCCCCCTGTACTCTCAGTACATTATACATACAGCGTTCAGCATAAGTCAGTACACCCCCCTGTATTCTCAGTACGTTATATATACAGCGTTCAGCATAAGTGAGTACACCCCCTGTATTCTCAGTACGTTATATATACAGCGTTCAGCATAAGTGAGTACACCCCCTGTATTCTCAGTACATTATACATACAGTGTTCAGCATAAGTAAGTACACCCCCTCTACTCTCAGTACGTTATATATACAGCGTTCAGCATAAGTAAGTACACCCCCCTGTACTCTCAGTACGTTATATATACAGCGTTCAGCATAAATAAGTACACCCCGCTGTATTTTCAGTACGTTATATATACAGCGTTCAGCATAAGTAAGTACACCCCCTGTATTCTCAGTACTTTATACATACAGCGTTCAGCATAAGTAAGTACACCCCCCTGTACTCTCAGTATGTTATATATACAGCGTTCAGCATAAGTAAGTACAACCCCTGTATTCTCAGTACTTTATATATACAGCGTTCAGCATAAGTAAGTACACCCCCCTGTACTCTCAGTACGTTATATATACAGCGTTCAGCATAAGTAAGTACACCCCCCTGTACTCTCAGTACTTTATACATACAGCGTTCAGCATAAGTAAGTACACCCCCTGTACTCTCAGTACATTATACATACAGCTCTCAGCGTAAGTAAGTACACCCCCTTGTATTCACTGTACATTATATATACAGCGCTCAGCATAAGTGAGTACACCCCCCTGTACTCTCAGTACTTTATACATACAGCGTTCAGCATAAGTAAGTACACCCCCTGTACTCTCAGTACGTTATATATACAGCATTCAGCATAAGTAAGTACACTCCCCTGTACTCTCAGTACGTTATATATACAGCGCTCAGCATAAGTAAGTACACCCCCCTGTACTCTCAGTACGTTATATATACAGCATTCAGCATAAGTAAGTACACTCCCCTGTACTCTCATTACGTTATATATACAGCGCTCAGCATAAGTAAGTACACCCCCCTGTATTCACAGTACGCTATATATACAGCGTTCAGCATAAGTAAGTACACCCCCCTGTACTCTCAGTACGTTATATATACAGCGTTCAGCATAAGTACACCCCCAGTATTCTTAGTACGTTATATATACAGCGTTCAGCATAAGTAAGTACACCCCACTGTACTCTCAGTACGTTATACATAGAGCGTTCAGCATAAGTAAGTACACCCCCCTGTATTCACAGTACGTTATATATACAGCGCTCAGCATAAGTGAGTACACCCCCCTGTATTCTCAGTACGTTATACATACAGCGTTCAGCATAAGTAAGTACACCCCCCTGTACTCTCAGTACGTTATACATACAGCGTTCAGCATAAGTAAGTACACCCCCCTCTATTCTCAGTACGTTATATATACAGCATTTAGCATAAGTAAGTACACCCCCCTGTATTCTCAGTACGTTATATATACAGCGTTCAGCATAAGTAAGTACACCCCCCTGTACTCTCAGTACATTGCATATACAGCGTACAGCATAAGTAAGTACACCTCCCTGTACTCTCAGTACGTTATATATACAGCGTTCAGCATAAGTAAGTGCACCCCCCTGTATTCTCAGTACGTTATATATACAGCGTTCAGCATAAGTAAGTACACCCCCTGTATTCTCAGTACTTTATACATACAGCGCTCAGCATAAGTAAGTACACCCCCCTGTACTCTCAGTACGTTATATATACAGCATTCATCATAAGTAAGTACACCCCCTGTATTCTCAGTACGTTATATATACAGCGTTCAGCATAAGTAAGTGCACCCCCCTGTATTCTCAGTACGTTATATATACAGCGCTCAGCATAAGTAAGTACACCCCCCAGTACTCTCAGTACATTATATATACAACGTTCAGCATAAGTAATTACACCCCCCTGTATTCTCAGTACGTTATATATACAGCATTTAGCATAAGTAAGTACACCCCCCTGTATTCTCAGTACGTTATATATACAGCGTTCAGCATAAGTAAGTACACCCCCCTGTACTCTCAGTACATTGCATATACAGCGTACAGCATAAGTAAGTACACCCCCCTGTACTCTCAGTACGTTATATATACAGCGTTCAGCATAAGTAAGTGCACCCCCCTGTATTCTCAGTACGTTATATATACAGCGTTCAGCATAAGTAAGTACACCCCCTGTATTCTCAGTACTTTATACATACAGCGTTCAGCATAAGTAAGTACACCCCCCTGTACTCTCAGTACTTTATATGTACAGCGTTCAGCATAAGTAAGTACACCCCCTGTATTCTCAGTAAGTTATATATACAGCGTTCAGCAGAAGTAAGTACACCTCCCTGTACTCTCAGTACGTTATATATACAGCGTTCAGCATAAGTAAGTACACTCCCCTGTATTCTCAGTACGTTATATATACAGCGTTCAGCATAAGTAAGTGCACCCCCCTGTATTCTTAGTACGTTATATATACAGCGTTCAGCATAAGTAAGTACACCCCCTGTATTCTCAGTACTTTATACATACAGCGTTCAGCATAAGTAAGTACACCCCCCTGTACTCTCAGTACGTTATATATACAGCGTTCAGCATAAGTAAGTACACCCCCTGTATTCTCAGTACGTTATATATACAGCGTTCAGCATAAGTAAGTACACCCCCCTGTACTCTCAGTACTTTATACATACAGCGTTCAGCATAAGTAAGTACACCCCCTGTACTCTCAGTACATTATACATGCAGCTCTCAGCGTAAGTAAGTACACCCCCTTGTATTCACTGTACATTATATATACAGCGTTCAGCAGAAGTAAGTACAACCCCCCTGTACTCTCAGTACGTTATATGTACAGCGTTCAGCATAAGTAAGTACACCCCCTGTATTCTCAGTAAGTTATATATACAGCGTTCAGCAGAAGTAAGTACACCTCCCTGTACTCTCAGTACGTTATATATACAGCGCTCAGCATAAGTAAGTATGACTCGCCCCCTGGGCCGTGGGGCACTCGGAACCGGGCAACAGGGAGACGATGGGAGTAGTAGTGGCGACCCGGTCCGTGGCTTAGGGTGGTCAGGCCAGTGGTAGTCCGTTATGTGCTGTTGATAATGTCCGACTACGCCACCCGTGGATTGCGGTTATTTGGTGCCGCCGCTGCATGCAGACCGCTGGGGCTGATGAGGTGTGCAGCTAGGGTAGTGTGACTCCCCACGGGAAGAGTGCAGCCCCAGGGCAGTATAATGGATGGTGGGAGTGATGGTGGTGAGAGTCCCAGTACCGGTAGTGCTGGAGGCGCGAAGGAGCACACAGACAACAGGTTGCAGTCCAGGGTCTTTACTAAAACAGGTAAACTGACCCATAAACAGTCCCGGCTAGGAGGGGACCTGGATGTCTGAGAGCAATTGGGAGATTGGCCCTGGTCAGGGTGAGGGTGTAGGCCTACCGTGCTTTCTGCGCTCCTTCTGGCTATCTCCTCCTTATAGGGTAACAGCCCACGTTTCCGAGCTCTCCGTGTACTCTCGCCTGTATGGCCTGCAACGTGGGTTCCTTTCTGCTCCCGGCCTGGTACGGCTTTCCTGGTCCCTTCTGTTATGGCAGGGCCTTCAGGCTTCTTAGGCCAAGGAATACACAGTCCCCTGCGGACTGGTTATCTGCTGGAGAATGTGGAATCCTCCCAGCCTCAGACACCAAAGTCTGGTAAATTAAGTCCTTTATCTGCCAAGACAGGCTCACTTCGCCTCTTGTCTCTGGCTTGTGGCTCTCCTCCTGCCACACTTCCTCTTAGGTGCAATACAACTTTCTGTCCCTGCTCTGCTCCGGGACATGTCTCAGTGCTGAGACAGGTCATCCAGTTTTCTCTAACCCTGCCCCCAGTACCAGCTTTAATAGGGGCAGACAGCTCCCCCTACTGGCCTGAGACAGGAGGCATTGCATGCTAATGTTCCCCTGACTAGAGAACCTCCCCCTTGCTCTCAGACACAGCTTTAATATATTTGTGGCATCCAGGCCAGGGTGACACATTCCCCCCTAGTCGAATTTAGTACTCCGGGACTAAACAGTAAACAAAGATAATATACAAGACCATAAAACATTAACAGACAGACGACGCACAGATTGAGTTCTTAAGGTCACAGTGTGGTCTGTGACCGGGTGTCCATATCACCAACACAACAGGGAGCCTTAACCAGGTGGGGGTCTGTCCTACCCCAAGTCCTTTACTGTCTTAGTTCATTCCTGGGTTAGGCTCCGAACGCAGTCCATACAAGGTCCCGGTTATTAAAAGTCCGTAACCTTCGAGTCTGTACGGCAACTGTAAGGAACTGAAACACACAATTACTAATCTCGCATGTAACTTGGCAAACAATTCAACATTTGGCAACAGGGTTATTTACAATTTTAGTACGCCCTATATTTTCCAGCGAGCGGGTATCTGCCCCTTTGTGCTCCTGGTTGACCTCCTTAACCCACTGTCTGGTGGTGGACTGACCTGGCTTTCCCCACTAGCGTTAGGGGTACAGCTACCAGCTGGGTGTACAGGTAGGGCAGGCAGCTGTCTGCGGGTCCTTTGGCTTACCACAGGCATGGCAGGCTCGCTGTCAGCAGAGGGTTGACTCTCCTGGGCTGTTGGTACAGGCTCTTCTGCCTCTGGAACCGCTTGCTCTTCTTCACCTTCCGACTCTGGTGTTGGTTGTTGCTGTGCCGGTTGCAGGAAATGCAGGACGGGAACCACTATGGCATCATTTATGCAAGTCCAGAACTGAGGGAACTCTCCGAGAACGGTGCTGATCATTTCTTCCTTGTCCTCTGCGGGTTCAAGGTCACTCTGATCCTCTTCTGCACTACGGAGTTGCTCGGGGCACCTTTTGAGGTGGTCTCTGGAGACGGTACTAGTGGTTTCTCCTCCGTCCTTGGTGATCACGCACACCTTCGGGTTGTCGTGGTCAGACTGCAGTACGGTGTAGGGTTCCCTTTCCCACTGGTCGTCCAACTTATGTAGTCTTCTTTTTCGCTTTAGGACTTGCTCACCAGGTTCTAGGGGACCAGCAGGGGCGTGTTGGTTGAAGAGTCTTTCTTGCCTTTCTCTCACCTGGGCCAGGCTCCTCTCCACACTCTCCTGTACCTTCTTGTACTGCAGTTGCCTTTCCGTATCCCAGTCCACATCCGGGGAGGTGTCCTCAGGTGTTAGGACTCCCATCTCCAGGTCTACGGGCAGCTTACCTGGTCTGGCTCGCATCAGATAAGCCGGGGTGCAGTTGGTAGCGTTCACCGGGATATGATTGTATAATTCTATCGGGTCCAGCAGTTTTTCTGGCCACAGGCTGCGTTCCTCCAGGGGCAACGTCTTCAGGAGATCAATGACTATATTGTTCATCTTCTCACACATCCCGTTGGTTTGTGGGTGGTAAGGCGTTGTACGAATTTTCTTACAGCCATAGAGGTTGCAGAACTCCTGGAAGATTTCAGCCTCGAACGCTGGACCCTGGTCTGTCAGGACCTGTTCCGGATACCCGTGTGGACGGCAGAAGTATTGCTGGAAGGCTCTGGCCGCTGTTTGGGCTGTCAAGTCCTTTACCGGGACCACCACTAGAAAACGGGAATAGTGGTCCACGATTGTCAGGGCATAGATGTATCCTGACCGGCGGGGAGCCAATTTGTCATGGTCCAGAGCTACCAGCTCAAGAGGCTGCGTGGTGACGATGGGCCTCAAGGGTGTCTTCTGGCTGGCACGGTCCTTCCTCCTTAGGTGACAAGGGCCACAGTCTCTGCACCATTTTTCTACAGCTCCACTCATGCCGACCCAAAAGAACCTTCCCCTTAGCAGGAACTCCAGTTTCTTCCAACCGAAGTGCCCCGCTCTGTCATGGTAAGCCCCCAGGACCATAGCTGCATCCCGCCTTGGGACAACGACTTGCCAGGTCAGCTCGTGCGTCCGGTGGTTGACAATCCTTCTGCACAACTTGCCTTCGTAGAGGAACAGCTTGCTCTTCTCTTTCCATAGCTGCTTGGCTTCCTCTGGGGCGTCCGGATCTAAGCGGGCGTCTTCCCGGGTCAGCAGATCTTTCACCAGGCGGACTGCAGGGTCACTATCTTGGGTCTCGGCCCAGCTGTGGTGAGGTAGGGGATTGATCATCACGGCTGTTAGATCCTCCTCCTTCACGCGGTGGGAGTATTGAGCGGCTCCATACCGGTGGAACGCGGGGAGTTCTACCTCCTCCAGCTCTTCTGGGTCTTCGTCATCTTCAGGTAAGTGAGGCATTCTTGATAGGGCGTCCGCGTTGGCATTGGTTTTGCCTGCCCGGTACTTGATCACGAAGTCATAGTTGGAGAGACGGGCCATCCACCGCTGTTCCAGGGCACCCAGTCTTGCATTGTCCAGGTGTGTCAACGGGTTGTTGTCCGTGTACACGGTGAACTTCGCGGAGGCCAGGTAATGCTTGAAGCGTTCCGTCACGGCCCACACCACCGCCAAGAATTCTAGCTTGAAGGAGCTGTAATTCTCCGGGTTCCTCTCGGTGGGCCTCAGCTTCCGGCTGGCGTATGCGATCACCCGTTCTCTGCCCTGTTGGTTTTGGGACAGTACGGCTCCCAGTCCCACATTACTGGCGTCTGTGTGGAGAATGAAAGGCTGGCCATAATCAGGGTGTTAGAACCTTGCTCTTAGGTTTTTTTTCCTTTGCTGGTCACATGACCTTGTTGGCCTATTTAATCCTGCTCCGCCCTTCTGGCTTTGCTGGACTTCATTGTATATCTACTTTCTAGCTAGCCTGTGCTCTGTGTCTTGCTCTGTTAGTTTGCTTGGTCTACTGACCTCAATGTTCTATATATTTTGTTTGTTCGTCTGTCTGCTACTATTTCTGTTAGGAGGTGTCCCATATTCCTCCCAGTCCTTAGTACTTGTAGGGATTCCTTCCCCACATCTATAGGTCTCCGTACAGACTAGCTTAGGACTTTAGCAGGTCTGATCGCAGGATCAAGTCCCCTGTTACATCGTAGGGATTAAGCTGAGTTCTATCGTAGGGACAGATCTCCTCTCTTTCCTTAGCTCTGGTAGCAGAACATAACACAGGGTAGGCCAGGATCTCATCCCCCGTGAGGGCCATCTTTAGCTGGCGGAAGGACTCCTCTTCCGGTTTATCCCACTTGAAGGGTGGCTTTTGACTCCTGGACTTAGACTGTCCGATCAGGAGGTCCTGCATAGGAGCTGCCATCTTAGTGAACCCGGGGATGAACCTTCGGTAGTAGCCTACCAACCCGAGAAACTGTCTCACCTCTTTGATGTTCGAGGGGCTGGGCCAGCTCTTGATTGCCGTGACCTTGTCAAGGTCGGGGGCTACTCCTTCCGCACTTACCACGTGCCCTAGGTACTGGACCTTTGGTTTCAGCAGGTGACACTTCGATGGTTTCACCTTCAGGCCATAGCCTGCCAGGGCTTCGAACACCTCGGCCAGGTGCTTTAGGTGGTCCTCGTAGGTCTTTGAATAGACGATCACGTCATCCAGGTAAAGGAGGACCGTCTCGAAGTTTCGGTGCCCTAGACAGCATTCCATCAGCCGCTGGAAGGTCCCTGGTGCGTTGCAGAGCCCGAAAGGCATGCAGTTGAATTCGCTCAGTCCCATCGGGGTGGTGAAGGCGGTCTTCTCCTTGTCAGCCTCTGCCACAGGAACCTGCCAGTACCCGCTAGTAAGGTCCAAAGTAGAAAAGAAGTTAGCTGATTTTAGTGTGGCTAAAGACTCCTCTATTCTAGGCAACGGATATGCGTATTTGTGGGTGATACGGTTGATTTGTCTATAGTCCACGCACATTCTCATGGTGCCGTCCTTCTTTTTCACCAGAACCAAGGGGGCTGCCCAGGGGCTACAGCTATCTCTAATGACCCCAGCTTCCTTCATTTCTCTTAGCATGCCCTTTGCGTTCTGATAATGTGCAGGGGGTACAGGTCGGTGTCTTTTTTTTATCGGTGGGTGGCTCCCTGTGAGGATGTGGTGTTCTATCCCTTTTACTCTGCCGAAGTCTAGCGGGTGCTTACTAAAGACTCTCTCGTACTCCTGTACCACCCGGTAGACTCCTTGTTTTTGGTGCAGGGGAGTGGAGTCAGCACCCACGTGGAGTTTCTGGCACCAGTCCTCCTTTTGTTTCTGGGAGCCATTACCCTCCACCTGTGGAGATGGAGGCAAGGGTTCCATGGCCCGGATAGCTTTGTGTTCGACAACAAACAGTTTGGCGAGTGTAGCCTACCTGGGTAAGTGTACCTCCCTCTCCCCAATGTTGAGGATGCGGACGGGCACCCTCCCATGATGGACATCAACCACCCCCCGGGCTGTCAAAATGGTGGGCCTGCTGTCTGAGTACACGGGTTCTACCATGACTTGGTAGTCTCTACCTCTCAACATGATTGCAGTCCGACACCAGATCATCATTTCACTTTTGGGAGGCATGGAAATGGGGAATGGGTCACTCAGTCTTACGCTACCGATCTCACCACCAGACAGTTCTACCTGCTGCCGTCTCATCAGGGCTTTTATCTCCTTGTTGAGGACTCTCTGTTGGCTGGAACTAGCATTCACCGCCACCTGTTGTAGAATTACAATTACCTCTGAAAGACAATTTCAATCACGTTAGTACCCACAGTTATTTTAGGGTGACTTTCACGACGGTCAATGTCCACAATAATTACTCCCTGTGCCGGTAGTTCAACTTTACCAATTTTAATGGTCATCTCCTTGAACCCCATCTGCGGCACGGGCAAGCCATTACTGGCGATGATGCTCAAGTTACTGTCTGGATACTGTGTGATATCAGCATCAGTCCAATACTGCTTAAAAAGTACATAAGGGATAGTGGTTACTTGCGACCCAGTATCCAGCAAGGCGCTCATGGGGATACCGTCCAGCACCACAGGTAAAACCGGGCGCCCCCCAACGTACTTATCACGCCAATTATAAGGGCCTGGTGATCTTATGCCTGGGGGTTGGCACTCTGCCCCAGGTTGGACCTGTTTAAATTACAGTACCTGGAAATGTGTCCAGGCTGGTTGCATCGACGGCAAATGGGCAGTCCATCCTCTGCGTAGCGGTCTGTGGGCCTCCCTCGGAATGACGGGATCCTCCTCTGTCGACGCCACGGGACATTCTACGGACTTGAAGCCAACTCGATGGGTCTTGACGGGTCCACTTGCAACACCTGGACGGTCCTGGTCAACGCCGCGACGCTCCTGGTCAGCTCCTGGACTTGGTGGTGCAGGTATTTCGACGGGGCTTGATTCAGGGCCTGTGCATCAGCCCCACGGGGTCCATAGAGGAGGGCGCCGCCGCCTGGTGGTAGGTGAGAGCAGGGCGCCGGGGGTTTATAGCGCCACTGGTTGCAGAATCACGGAGCACCCTTATGGCCCTGTCCTTAAATTGGGCAAAGGTCAGGTCGGGGTTCTGAAAGAACATGAGGCGCAGTTGGGCCCTGTGGGCGCTAGATAGCAGACCTTCTATGAATTGTTCTGTTAGCAGCTTATCCGTTTCCTGCACACTGCCAGGGTCAGTTTGTTGAATAGCCCTCAAGGCTTCCTGCAGATTTAGGGCATAGTCTCTGATGCTGTCCTGTGCCCGCTGCTTACATCCATAGAACCTCATTTTAATCTCAGCAGAGGTACGTGTGTCAAAGGTACCCCGCAGCCGGGCCAGAATACCCTTCACAGTCCTTTTCTCCTCAGTGGGCCATGATTTTACCTCCCTTTGGGCTGCACCAGTTAACTGCCCTGTTAGTATGCTGACCTTCTGTTCCTCTGTCAGGGGGTAGACTTGGAACAAACTGTACAGCCTTTCCTTAAAGTCAGTTAGGGCATGGGGCTCCCCTGAGTACTTGGCAGCCAGGCCGCTCCAGGGATGTAGGGCAGTGAAAAGGGCATCAACGCTGCTGCAGCTGTGTAGGTGGTAGTGGGCGCCTCTGTGTCTGACATCTTCCTCACCCCTAGTTAAGTGTGGCCTACCTTCCGACGATCCTCTTCTGTAGGCCGCGGCTCCGCTGCTGCTGCTCTGGACGAGGACCTTGCGTCGCGTCCTGATGACGTCAGCGTCGCTCTCTCTCCCTTCCAGGACCTTGCGCAGCGTCGGTGCGTGGGGCGGAGCTTCGGGTCTCGTGTGGTTTGGACGTCCACGCCCCTCTTCTTCCCGCGCGGCGTCCTGAAGATGGCGTCCGATGGCGGGAAAACGGCTGAAGATGGCGGGAACCGATGGAAGATGGTGGGAGACGGCTGGAAATGGCGGGAAACGGCTCCGGATGGCGGGAAACCTCTTTTCAGGTAAGTGCAAAGTCTTTTCTAGGCACGCAATAACCGTTTGTGGCGGGTTGGTTACAATCCTGCCGACTACGCCAAAGCTGACTCGCCCCCTGGGCCGTGGGGCACTCGGAACCGGGCAACAGGGAGACGATGGGAGTAGTAGTGGCGACCCGGTCCGTGGCTCAGGGTGGTCAGGCCAGTGGTAGTCCGTTATGATAATGTCCGACTACGCCACCCGTGGATTGTGGTTATTAGATGCCGCCGCTGCATGCAGACCGCTGGGGCTGACGAGGTGTGCAGCTAGGGTAGTGTGACTCCCCACGGGAAGAGTGCAGCCCCAGGGCAGTATAATGGATGGTGGGAGTGATGGTGGTGAGAGTCCCAGTACCGGTAGTGCTGGAGGCGCGAAGGAGCACACAGACAACAGGTTGCAGTCCAGGGTCTTTACTAAAACAGGTAAACTGACCCATAAACAGTCCCGGCTAGGAGGGGACCTGGATGTCTGAGAGCAATTGGGAGATTGGCCCTGGTCAGGGTGAGGGTGTAGGCCTACCGTGCTTTCTGCGCTCCCTCTGGCTATCTCCTCCTTATAGGGTAACAGCCCACGTTTCCGAACTCTCCGTGTACTCTCGCCTGTATGGCCTGCAACGTGGGTTCCTTTCTGCTCCCGGCCTGGTACGGCTTTCCTGGTCCCTTCTGTTGTGGCAGGGCCTTCAGGCTTCTTAGGCCAAGGAATATACAGTCCCCTGCGGACTGGTTATCTGCTGGAGAATGTGGAATCCTCCCAGCCTCAGACACCAAAGTCTGGTAAATTAAGTCCTTTATCTGCCAAGACAGGCTCACTTCGCCTCTTGTCTCTGGCTTGTGGCTCTCCTCCTGCCACACTTCCTCTTAGGTGCAATACAACTTTCTGTCCCTGCTCTGCTCCGGGACACATCTCAGTGCTGAGACAGGTCATCCAGTTCTCTCTAACCCTGCCCCCAGTACCAGCTTTTATAGGGGCAGCCAGCTCCCCCTACTGGCCTGAGACAGGAGGCATTGCATGCTAATGGTCCCCTGACTAGAGAAACTCCCACTTGCTCTCAGACACAGCTTTAATATATTTGTGGCATCCAGGCCAGGGTGACACAAGTACACCCCCCTGTATTCACAGTACGTTATATATACAGCGTTCTGCATAAGTGAGTACACCCCCCTGTACTCTCAGTACGTTATATATACAGCATTCAGCATAAGTCAGTACACCCCCTGTATTCTCAGTACTTTATACATACAGCGCTCAGCATAAGTAAGTACACCCGCTGTATTCTCAGTACGTTATATATACAGCATTCAGCATAAGTAAGTACATCCCCCTGTACTTTCAGTACGTTATACATACAGCGTTCAGCATAAGTAAGTACATCCCCCTGTATTCTCAGTAAGTTATACATACAGCGTTCAGCATAAGTAAGTACACGCCCCTGTATTCTCAGTACGTTATATATACAGCGTTCAGCATAAGTAAGTACACCCCCTGTATTCTCAGTACTTTATACTTACAGCGTTCAGCATAAGTAAGTACACCCCCCTGTACTCTCAGTACGTTATATATACAGCGCTCAGCATAAGTAAGTACACCCCCCTGCATTCGCAGTACATTATATATATAGCGTTCAGCATAAGTACACCCACCTGTACTCTCAGTACGTTATATATACAGCGTTCAGCACGAGTGAGTACACCCCCTGTATTCTCAGTACGTTATACATACAGCGTTCAGCATAAGTAAGTACACCCTCCTGTATTCTCAGTACATTATACACACAGTGTTCAGCATAAGTAAGTACACCCCCTGTACTCTCAGTATGTTATGTATACAGCGCTCAGCATAAGTAAGTACAGACCCCTGTATTCACAGTACGTTATATATACAGCGTTCAGCATAAGTGAGTACACCCCACTGTACTCTCAGTACGTTATATATACAGCGTTCAGCATAAGTAAGTACACCCCCCTGTATTCTCAGCACATTATACATACAGCGTTCAGCATAAGTAAGTACACCCCCCTGTATTCTCAGCACGTTATATATGCAGCGTTCAGAATAAGTCAGTACACCCCCTTTATTCTCAGTACTTTATACATACAGCGTTCAGCATAAGTAAGTACACCCCCCTGTACTCTCAGTACGTTATATATACAGCGTTCAGCACGAGTGAGTACACCCCCTGTATTCTCAGTACGTTATATATACAGCGTTCAGCATAAGTCAGTACACCCCCCTGTATTCTCAGTACGTTATATATACAGCGTTCAGCATAAGTCAGTACACCCCCTGTATTCTCAGTACTTTATACATACAGCGTTCAGCATAAGTCAGTACACCCCCTGTATTCTCAGTACTTTATACATACAGCGTTCAGCATAAGTAAGTACACCCCCCTGTATTCTCAGCATGTTATATATGCAGCGTTCAGCATAAGTAAGTACACCCCCTGTATTCTCAGCACGTTATATATGCAGCGTTCAGCATAAGTAAGTACACCCCTCTGTACTCTCAGTACGTTATATATACAGCGTTCAGCATAAGTGAGTACACCTCTGTATTCTCAGTACGTTATATATACAGCATTCAGCGTGAGTACACCCCCCTGTATTCTCACTGTTATATATACAGCGCTCAGCATAAGTGAGTACATCCTCTATATTCTCAGCACATTATATATACAGTACTCAGCGAGAGTACACCCCCTGTATTCTCAGTACATTATATATACAGTGCTCAGCATAAGTGAGTACACCCCCTGTATTCTCAGTACATCTTATATATGCTGGACGGGATGGGTGGCGCCAGCGCAGTGAGGCACCGGAGTCAGCACTTATGCATACCACACTGCAGCGACATTTTATTGAAGACACTGTATATGCAAATTCGCAGAAGTCTTTAAAACAAATGCGCACGTGCTGACTCCTGCGCCATTAATAAAATTAAAAATGTACCAATAAAAATGCTCGCCACCCGGGCGTATAATGGGTTCAATAGCTGGTAATAATATAAGAATATAACATATGACAATTGTTTGAATACTGTAATGCTTATACAGTCTATTACACACAAGGAATGATACCAATATTAAAATTAATGTAGCACTGTGAATTTTCAGAAGATGAGGCAAACAATAGGTTTGTTTTTTTCTTAGACCAGTATAGGGATTTCCCTATCTATATTCCTACAAATCAGAACATCTGCTACCCGGAACAGGCGAATACGCGGCAGTCACCGGCCGGGACTCCGCTTTCGCCCCGGACCACTGACACCACCTGACATCGCGGGACAATGTACTGTAAGTAGAATCGGGCCACGGCCCCACCGCACACCACAGCCTTACCGTGACTATAATCCATCTCCTCCCAGCAGCACCTGCAGTTCCACTATACACTCCGTACCCTCTAGCAACCTGGCAAAGTACTATCAGCCACAGCCTCCTGCTGAACCACCCTGCTGCCATCCAGACCATATTCTAGGTACTAAAAATATACAATAGTGACTAGTGACCAACCTGTCAGCTCTATTTACCTTTTTGTTGATCTTATTTAGTCCGCTAGACGCCGACCATCTCTAGGTCAGCCAGAGCCACCTGATGCAGCTGTAGCCCCGTACTTTACCTATCTCAGGCTAACAGTATCAGAAACCTCGACCTACTTGAGACATCACTCAGACCAGTCACCATATTCTATACCAGCTACCTGGCAGGTAATTAAAACTTTATATCATAATATAAAGCATCCACTGTGATAAACTTGGTAAAACTGCCAAGACTGACACTACTAATCACTAACTTATCGCTAACTTATTTTTAGAACCAGAGCCTCCTGCTATATGGTAGTCTACTAGACACTGACCTGTCTGGCCCATCCAGAGCCTCCTGGTGCAACCAAAACCAGTTACTGAACCCATCTAAGGGGACAATATTATTAAAATAAACCCTAACTTTTTCTGAATTCCCTCTGGGAGATTCTTTGGACACTTCCTGCCAATTTCCGGCATTACAGGTACCTACTCTATTTAACCCAGGCAATAGCCTGTACTATCGTTACTATATTCCTAATATTATCCTTTTTCCTTCAGAACGATCTAGATTCATTTCTATCCTACTGGCACCACTACCCAAGGAGGTTTGTCCCACCTGCAACAATAACTACGAAGTCTACCTCCTACTCCACCTCCATAGGTACACCTACTAGACCGACCAGATAATCGTGCATCACCCATTATTCTTCAATTCAGACATCTCCTTTATTGTTCCTCCTAGATCCACTTCCAGAAACAACCCAATTGGATACCCTGCGTACCCTCTACTACCTGCTGATTGCCGCATCAATAGCAGGTAATTTTATAATTTTATAATTTTATAACTGTTGACTCAGTGGGACACTACGAGACAACTATACCCACTAAACTACTACCCTCTCTCCCCTTCTCTTGCTATAGGCACTACGAGAGTCACTATCCACATTCTACAAGTACCCATGAACAGGCCCAGCCGATCTAACCTACCCGTCGTATCTGAGAAGGAAGATTAATTCCAATCATTAAATTTCTTTATATATTATATATTATTTTTTATGTTTTTATAAAATTAGCCTGGTGCATTTTAAAGAAATTTGTACATTAATCCGGGTGATACATATCACCCTTTTAAAAATATATTTTTTCCCCCACCCTCATATATTTTATATTTGATATTTTATATCTTCTCAATAAAAGCTCTAAGCAAATCAAGTTATCCACCTCTGGTTTTCTTTCTCCAAACCCACTACCATTAGCGCGAATTTACACAAATATTTTAACCCTACCTCAACTTGGACACCGGTGGTTCCCTGTCCACTAATTCGCTGCTTTGCTAGTGACTAGCCGATAGCGCCTCCTAAACCCACTATATTTTATTATTGCCACTTTTTGCTTCCTTCATGTCTACTTCCATAACTGCTGACGGGTTCTCACTCACTCCAACTGTTGCGGGTAAACAAGTGTAGGTTCTGTGGCCGGAGATCTGTGTGAGAACACTGGCCACGGTGACGGCGGAGGAAGAAGCAGAAGATGCGGTTGATGGGGTGGCGGGTGGTTGACGAGACCCGCTAGTCTGCATTATAGAACAGTGAGATTCCCAGATAAACATATGTTGATCGAGCATGTGCCAGTTCATGCATGTAGTAGTCAAATTATTGCTTTTTTTACTCTACTCTGTAGTTTTTAAGAAAGTTGGCAGATAACATGAGTTGTATAAATTTTTGCGGTCTCAAAAAAGACCCAGAGTAGTCAAGTGCAGACCCGCGAACGCTGCTGGCCACTGACAGAGTTGGGGCTGAGGATGCAGTGCTTGTCGTGGTTGCATAACTCTGTGTCTGTGCTGGAAGCTGCAACATAACCTCCTCGTCTTCCTCCACCTTCTGTGCTGAGATACTCAGCTGCATGCCTCTGGGTTTACACCAAGTGAGATCTACAACCTCATCATCATCCTCTCTGTTCTCCCACTCCTCGCCCTGAGAGTCACCCTCCTCCTCTCCCTGCCCTGACAGCACAGAAAAGTCCGCGTGTGCCTTAAGTATCTGAGTCTCATCAGGATCACCTCCACCCCCAGGGGTTAACGTCTGGTGACGAGGGTTTGGATTCTGCTCGGACCCTACTTCATCCAGCCCTGGATCAAACTGAAAAAAATGTTGGGCATCGCTGCACATGCTTTCCCCATCTTGAGTCTGTGAAGCTTTGGATCAGACCTCTGATGTTCCGGAGTAGAATGTGTGAACAGCTCTGCAGACTCACCCATCTGTGATTCTCCACAGTCAGTTGGGCGGTTGGAGAGTTGTGACGCGGGGGAAAACAAGGGTAATTGGGATGCCACATCTGAAGACTGTACTGTGTGTGATGTTAAGGTGGAGGAAGAGAAGCAAAGGCCACTTGATACAGCGCTTGCCATCTACTGAAGAACATGTTCTTTCTGGCCCTCATCTACAAAGCGTACGGCTGCCAAAGAAAGGGAGTGGAGTAGCCCGTCCAGTAACAGAAGTTGTCAAAATGCTGCACAATTGCTCACTACAGCAAAACAAACCTACTTCTCATCTCTCAAATCATACCTGTCTCACAACCCTAAACAGCTATTCAGTACTTTCAATTTCTCCTCCATCCACCAGCTCCCCCTCCCTCTCCTCCCATCTCAGCTGAAGACTTTGCCTCATTCTTCAAGCAGAAAATTGACAATGTAAGGCAAAACTTTTGCTTAAAGTCCCCACAGCGCCTCATAACTGTAGCATCGGTGTCTCTGCCCCCTGCCAGGCAGAGACGCCATCCTTCTCACCTCCCCACTCCCCGCGCGGCATCCTCCTGCGCTCCTCTTCCTGCTGCTGCCGGCGCGTGCAGCTTCCTGGGCACTGTGCTTAGGGCGCGCGTGCGCTCCCTCTCTCTTAAAGGGGCCGCTGTTAGAAGCCTCCTGTTAGTTTTTTTTCTATTTTGCTGGTCACATGACTTTTTGCCTATATAATCCAGCTCCGCCCTCCTGGCCTTGCTGGACTTCAGTGTTACATTTACTCTTAAGCTAGCCAGGTGCCTTGTACCTTACTCTGTAGTTTGCTTGGTCTTTTGACCACTAGTACTTTTTGTTTGCTTGTCTTTGCTCTGCTACAATTTCTGCTAGGAGGTGTCCAACTATATCCCAGTCCTTAGTTCTTGTAGGGACCCCTCCCTTATATCTATAGGTCTGCGTTCAGACTAGCCGAGGACTTAGGTGGGTCTGTTCACAAGGAACAGGTCCCCCACTGCATCGTAGGGAATCAGCTTAGTCCTATTGTAGGGACAGTTTTCCTATCTTTCCTTAGTGCTTGTAGCAGTTCATAACAGTAAGTCCAGCCCAAAAATAAAACACTCTAAGGAAAGAAATCCAGATTTCAGCATGGTGTCGGTTCAGGAGTTGGCTCAACGCCTGCAGGGACTGTCTTTGAAGGTGGCCGAGCTCCAGCAACACGTGAGTAGCTGTCCTGGAGCGCATTTTGTCAAACCAAAGGTAGGACTGCCAGATTTTTTTTATGGTAAACGGCAAGATTTTTTTTCCTTTAAAAACGCTTGTTTATTATATTTTGGTTTAAGACCCAGATCCTCGGGGAATGAATCACAGCGCATTGGGTTTATATTGTCACTTTTGCGCAAAGAACCACAGGGATGGGCCTTTTCTCTACAACCTAATAATCCGTGTTTTAGATCTGTGGAAGATTTTTTTTCTGCTATGGGGTTGTTGTATGATGATCCTGATCGAGTCTTATCTGCTGAAACTGAATTAAGACGTTTGAAGCAGGGATCAGGTGATGTGGAAAATTATTGTACATACTTCAGAAGATGGTCGGCTGAAGTGGAATGGAAAGACTCAGCATTAAAATGTTTGTTTCTTGCTGGTCTAGGTGAAAGGGTTAAGGATCTGCTGATTGCCTTCCCAAAACCTGGGACCTTGCAGGAGGCAATGCAATTAGCCATACGTGTGGACAGGAGACTGCGTGCTAGGATTAATGAAGAAAAATCTACTGCTATGGCAGCTCCTAGTTTTCAGAGGGTCTGCTCAGAGGGTGGAGAACCGATGGAGATTGGGGCGATGTCACCCCACTCTCAGGAAAAAGACCGCAGGTTTGCTAAAGGATTGTGTTTTATTGCGGTAAATCTGACCACTTTATTAAGAACTGTGTTCTTCGCTTGAGCAAAGAAAAAAAAAAAGGAGGTCAGTTACGCCCGCATAGCTTGTTTAAACTCAAAATGAGTATTTCTTTCTGGAAGTACCTCATTCCAGGAGGAGTTGATTGAATTTCGGGTATTGGTGGATTGTGGTTCTACACTCAATGTGATTGATGAGGGTTTTTTGGAAAAAATTAAATTAGAATCCAAACTTTTGTCATCTCCTATTTCTGTGGTTGCTGTTGATGGCTCTCCCTTGAAATGTATTACTCACAAGGTTTTTAAATTTCCCCTCACCATTAATGGTATCCACCAAGAGAATTTGGATTTGGCGGTATTAAATAATTTGCCTGCTCCAGTGGTTTTGGGGTTACCTTGGTTAAAATTGCACAATCCTGTACTGGACTGGTCTACCAATGAAATTAAGTCTTGGAGTCCTAAGTGTTATGATAGATGTTGTAACGGTCGCATTGCTGCTGTGGAAAGAGGGGAATTACCTGTACATATTCAGGATTTTTGGAAGTTTTTTTCTGAGGAGGAGTCGCAAGTTTTGCCTCCTCATAGGGACTATGATTGTACTATTGAGTTTGTCCCTGGAGCAACTCTTCCCAAGAGTCGCTTATTTAATCTTACTATCCCTGAGAGAAAGGCCTTGGAGGAATACACACAGACAAGCTTGGCCGCTGGTCACATTAGACCTTCTAAGTCACCAGTGGCTGTTGGATTTTTTTTGTAAAAAAAAAGGACGGCGGTTTAAGTCCATGTCTGGACTTTCGCGAACAAATTACAGTACGTAATTCCTACCCACTGCCATTAATTCCTGACTTGTTCAACCAGTTAGTGGGGGCCAAGTGGTTCTCTAAGATAGATCTCCGGGGGGCATACAATTTGTCACGTATGAAGGAAGGTGATGAGTGGAAAACTGCTTTTAACACTCCGGTGGGTCATTTTGAAAATCTGGTTATGCCCTTTGGTCTTACCAACGCACCAGCGTTTTTTCAGAACCTTATTAATGACATCCTAAGACCGCTGATCGGTAAGAATGTGGTGGTGTATTTGGATAACATTTTGATTTATTCGCCGGATCTGGAGTCTCATTGGCAGAGCGTACGTGAGGTATTGCAGTTGTTAAGTGACAATTCACTTTTTGCTAAGCTGGAGAAATGTGAGTTCGCTGTGCAGAGAATTAGTTTTTAGGCTACATTGTCTCCAGCGAAGGCTTTGAGATGGACCCGGTGAAGATTCAGGCTGTGCAGGAATGGCCTAGGCCTATTGGTTTGAAATCGATACAGAGATTTTTGGGTTTTGCCAATTATTACAGAAAATTCATTAAGAATTTTTCTATAATTGTTAAGCCGCTGACTGATCTCACCAGGAAAGGTGCGAATACGGTCCAGTGGACTACTGAGGCCATTGAAGCTTTTGTGTATCTCAAGGAGAGGTTTAGCTCTGCCTCCATCCTTATGCAGCCTGATGAGACCAAGCCTTTTTTGGTCGAGGTTGATGCTTCTTCGGAAGGCGTCGGTGCTGTTTTGTCTCAGGAAAACAAGGATGGAGTACATCCCTGTGCTTTTTTTTCAAAAAAATTTTCTGAGACCGAACTTAATTACGATGTCGGTAATCGGGAATTGCTGGCGATTAAACTCGCGTTTGAACATTGGTGTCATTTCTTGGAAGGTGCTAGATTTCCCATTCAGGTTTTCACTGATCATAAGAATCTGATCTATCTTGATGCTGCCAAACAATTGAATGCCCGTCAGGCTAGGTGGGCACTTTTTTTTTCGCGGTTTAATGTTTCTGTTACTTACATCCCGGGTACCAAGAATGTAAAAGCTGATGCTTTATCTCGCAGTTTTTCTCCCATGGTTGGTACCGAGGAGGAGGAGAGCATTTTACAGGAAGGTGTTGTGATAGCAGCATTGGACTCCGTTTTGGAAGATGGGATTCTGAAAGCCCAGGAGGATGCCCCATCTAACACTCCCCATGGGAGGTTGTTTGTGCCTAGGAACTTTAGGAGAGATTTGTTTGTGGAGTGTCATGAGTCTCGGTTGGCAGGTCATCCAGGAATTTCGGAGACTAAGAGACTTGTAGGTCGCAGTTTTTGGTAGCCTGGGTGGCAGAAAGAAGTCATTAAGTGGGTGCGTCAATGTACTGTGTGTGCTAGATCTAAGTCTTCACATGCTCCTGCTGCGGGGTTGCTTTGCCCTCTGGAGGTTCCTAGTGCACCTTGGACGCATCTTGCTATGGATTTTATTACTGACCTTCCTTCCTCTGAGGGTTTCACTGTCATCTGGGTGGTCGTGGACCGTTTTAGCAAGATGTGTCACTTGATTCCCTTCATCAAACTGCCCTGCGCCAAGACACTCGCTAAGGCTTTTGTTAAGGATATTGTCAGGCTCCATGGCGTTCCTACCGACATTGTTTCCGATAGGGGACCTCAGTTCGTGGCTCGTTTTTGGCGTGCCTTTTGTGACAGGTTGGGAGTCCATTTGTCATTTTCATCTGGTTATCATCCTGAGTCTAATGGACAGACAGAAAGAAAGAACCCGGATGTTGAACAGTTTTTGCGTTGTTTTGTGGCTGACAATCAAGAGGGGTGGTCTGAGTTTCTGCCACTGGCGGAATTTGCTCTTAACAACCATACATCCTCTTCTGCTGAGTGTTCTCCTTTTTTTTGTTGTACTGGGAGACATCCGTTGTTTGGGTCATTCTCCAAATTGGTATCAGCTGTGCCGGAGGAGGAGAATTTTTCCGGTGATTTGGAGAGAGTTTGGACTGATGCACGTCGCAACCTTCAAGAGGCTAACAAAAAATTCAAGAGGTACTTTGACAGGAAACGTCAAGAGGTTTTGTTTACTGTTGGTGACATGGTCTGGTTGTCCTCTAGGAATCTGCGGTTGAGGATTCCTTCTAAGAAATTGGGCCCGAAGTCTGTAGGTCCGTTTAAGGTGCTTCAGGTAGTTAACCAATCTGCTGTTAGGTTGGAGGTTCCTACCTCCTGGAAGATTAATCCGGTGTTACATGTTTCCTTATTGAAAAAAGCTGATGTTTCTGATAGGGACGCCACTGTCTCTGTTCCTCCGATGGAGGAAGACGGTGAATATGAAATTTCTCGCATTCTTAATTCTAGATGGCATAGAGGGATATTTCAGTATCTCGTCGCTTGGAAAGGTTTCGGTACCGAGGATAACTCCTGGGTAAGGGCGGATGATGTCTCTGCTCCTAGACTTGTCGGAGCGTTTCACAGGAGGTTTCCTGATAGACCTGGGCTTGGAGGATCCGGAGGATCCTCATAGAAGAGGGGGTACTGTTAAAACCCTCCTGCTAGTTTTTTTTCTATTTTGCTGGTCACATGACTTTTTGCCTATATAATCCAGCTCCGCCCTCCTGGCCTTGCTGGACTTCAGTGTTACATTTACTCTTAAGCTAGTCAGGTGCCTTGTACCTTACTCTGTAGTTTGCTTGGTCTTTTGACCACTAGTACTTTTTGTTTGTTTGTCTTTGCTCTGCTACAATTTCTGCTAGGAGGTGTCCAACTATATCCCAGTCGTTAGTTCTTGTAGGGACCCCTCCCTTATATCTAGAGGTCTGCGTTCAGACTAGCCGAGGACTTAGGTGGGTCTGTTCACAAGGAACAGGTCCCCCGCTGCATCATAGGGAATCAGCTTAGTCCTATTGTAGGGACAGTTTTCCTATCTTTCCTTAGTGCTTGTAGCAGTTCATAACAGCCGCGCGCCGTCCTAAGGACTCCCCGGCCAATAGCCGAGGGTCCTCCCATATATAAGGCGCCTCCTCCAAAATGGAGGTGCCCGAGCAAAAGTTGTTGTACAGTGTTTCTGACCTCTGCTTCAGCCCTCAGGTCCCGCTGCTAGCCTGACTACCAGTCTTGCTCGCCAGCCTGTTTCCTGCCTGTTTCCTGCCTGTTACCTGCCTGTTACCTGCCGTGCCAGCCAGCCCGCTCACCTGGGAGCACTTGCCTGTTACCTGCCTGTTACCTGCGGTGCCTGCCAGCCCGTTCACCTGGGAGCACTTGCCTGTTACCTGCCTGTTACCTGCCGTGCCTGCCAGCCCGCTCACCTGGGAGCACTTGCCTGTTACCTGCCAGTTACCTGCCGTGCCAGCCAGCCCGCTCACCTGGAAGCACTTGCCTGTTACCTGCCTGTTACCTGCGGTGCCTGCCAGCCTGTTCACCTGGGAGCACTTGCCTGTTACCTGCCTGTTACCTGCCGTGCCTGCCAGCTCGCCCACCTGGGAGCACTTGCCTGTTACCTGCCTGTTACCTGCCGTGCCTGCCAGCCCGCTCACCTGGGAGCACTTGCCGTGACCATCTAGAGACTCCTGCCGTCACTTGCCGTGACCACCCGTCAACTATCCAGAGACTTCTGCCTGCCTGTTGTGTCCATCCGCTGTACCGGTCAGTCCCAGTCTGCTGACCCGTGGGAGTCACCTGCTCTCTTACAAGGTCGTCCCCAGAGTAGCACCTGGTCCCTCTGCTCGGTCCCTCCCTGGTCACGGAGTCGTTAGCCGCCGTACGACCAGGGTCGGTCTGAGTTGATACTTAGCCACGCCCCTCTGGGTCCCTCCTTGCACCACGGCCCAGAGGTTCCACCACCCGGTTCAGTAACAGTTTGCTCGGGCCATGGAACCCGGTGGCCCCCAGAACCCCACAATATCCGACCTGCAACAGGAGGTCTTACGTCAGAGGGCTCAACAGGAGTCGGTCCTGTCCTACCTGCGGTCTGTTAACTCTCGCCTAGGTGCATTATCCGATCCGTCTGTGTCCTTCTCTGGTCAGGCAGCGCCTACTTCCGCGGCACCACCAACTACTCCTAGTACGGCGTCCTGCTATGGACCCCGGCTCTCGGCACCTCCACGTTTTTCTGGCAACCCCGCCTTAGCTCTGGGTTTCATAAACCAGTGCACCCTGCACTTTGAACTCTTGGCACATCAGTTCATCTCCGACCGGGCCAAGGTGGCATTCATCATGTCACCATCTCACTGGGGAAGCACTGGCATGGCTAAATCCCCTGTGGGAGAGAGGGGATCCCCTGGTGTCCGACCTATCGTCTTTCCTCGCTGCTTTCCGGAAAGTCTTCGATGAACCAGGACGAAAATCCTCTTCAGCCTCCTCTCTGCTGCGTCTCCGCCAAGAGAGTCTCACCGTGGGCCAATATGCCATACGGTTTCGTACCCTCGCTTCTGAGCTTGCCTGGGATAACGAGGCTCTGGTGTCCGTCTTCTGGGAGGGCCTTTCCGGCCGGATTAAGGATGAGCTAGCCGGTCGGGACATTCCTACCACCCTGGATGACCTGGTGTCACTCGCTACCCGGATTGACATCCGGTTCCAAGAACGCACCAAAGAGACCACCCGGGAGGGAAAATTCCTCCGCGTTGCTCCTACTTTCCAGAGACCCGCCTCTCAACCAGTCACTCCCCGGGCGCACTCGCCCGAACCCATGCAGATCGACCAGACCAAGATGGTCAAATCTCGCCAAGCGTCACGTCAAGCTGAGGGGAGCTGTTTCTATTGTGGCAGTAAAGAGCACCTGATCCGTTACTGCCCGGAGAGGCCGGGAAACTTCAGTGTCTAGGACCGCTCGGAGAGGTCGTCCTAGGCAAAAGTAAGCCCTCTCCATCCCTGACTTTGTCTGTCTCTATCTCCTGGGGAGAGAACCGTCTCTTTGAAATTGCTCTTCTGGATTCTGGAGCTGCTGGAAAGCTCATTTCCCAGTCCTTGGTAGAGAGATACCGAATTCCCACCAAACCTCTGGCTGAACCATTGTCCGTCGCCTCCGTTGATGGAAGACTCCTTCCGGTGACCATCCAGCATGTCTTCGATAAAAAGGAAGCAGAGACACTGCCACCTCATAGGCCATATGATTGCCCGATCGACCTGGTACCTGGCGCCACTCCACCCCGTGGGCGTATTTACCCGTTGTCGGCGGCCGAAACCCGGGCCATGTCTGAGTACATTGAGGAGAATCTGGCTAGGGGATTCATCCAGAAATCTACCTCCCCGGCTGGAGCCAGATTCTTCTTTGTCAAAAAGAAGGATGGTGCGCTATGCCCCTGTATTGATTATAGAGGACTCAATCAGATCACGGTAAAAAACAAATATCCCCTGCCGCTCATCTCCGAGTTGTTTGATCGCCTTAAGAGCACCAGGATCTTTTCAAGCTGGATCTACGTGGAGCGTATAACCTGGCCCGAATCTGTCAAGGAGATGAGTGGAAGACAGCATTCAATACCCGGGACGGTCACTATGAGTCCCGTGTGATGCCCTTCGGTCTCTGCAATGCTCCCGCTGTCTTCCAAGAATTGGTCAACGACATCTTCCGTGATCTTCTTTACTCTTGCATGGTGGCATACCTGGACGATATCTTGGTCTTCTCTCCGGATCTTCCCACACACTGGAGGGATGTTCGTCAGGTCCTGCTTAGGCTCAGGCAGAACCATCTCTATGCAAAATACGAGAAGTGCCTCTTCGAGCAGACTTCTCTTCCATTACTGGGCTACGTTATCTCCCAGACAGGCCTATGAATGGATCCTGAGAAGCTCTCTGCTGTCCTAAAGTGGCCCAGTCCAGAGGGGTTGAAGGCGATTCAGCGATTCCTGAGCTTCGCCAACTACTATCGTCTCTTCATCCCGCACTTCTCTTCTCGGACAGCTCCCATATCTGCGCTCACCCGTAAGGGAGCAAATCCCAACGAATGGTCACCCGAAGCTGAGGAGGCCTTCCTTTTCTTAAAGCAAGCCTTCTCCTTGGCCCCAGTGCTGCACCGCCCAGATTGCAACAAACAGTTCTACCTGGAGGTTGATGCTTCCTCCTCTGGAGCCGGAGCGGTGCTCACCCAAAAGTCTTCTTCCGGGAGAATGGTAACCTGCGGCTTCTTCTCCAAACTCTACTCCTCGGAGCGCAACTACTCTATAGGAGACCGAGAACTGTTAGCCGTTAAATTGGCGCTGGAGGAGTGGCGTTACCTCCTTGAAGGGGCTCTATACCCGGTGATCATCTATACGGATCACAAAAACCTGGCATATCTCCAGAATGCCCAAAGACTCAACCCGCGCCAGGCCCGGTGGTCTTTGTTCTTCGCCCGCTTCGACTTCGTCCTACACTTCCGCCCGGCGGACAATAATGTCAAAGCCGACGCCTTGTCCCGTTCCTTCTTGTCCTCCGATCAAGAGGAGGAGCCTATGCACATCATCGACCCCTCCAAAGTGATGAATGTGGCCCCCTTGGATCTGACTCGTCTTCCACCCGGTAAGACATTTGTAGCAGTACCGGATCATGTGAAGGTTCTTCGCTGGGGTCATTCATCTAAACTAGCCGGCCATGCCGGCTAAAAGAAGACCTTCTTGCTCATCGCCCGGCATTACTGGTTGCCTACCCTGCGCAAGGATGTGGTAGACTTCGTCTCAGCCTGTTCGTCCTGTGCCCGCAACAAAGTTCCCAGACATCTACCTGCCGGTCATCTCCTGCCTCTTCCCGTACCTGATGCTACGTGGCAACACATTGCTATGGACTTTATCACAGATCTCCCTGTCTCTGCCGGTTATACAGTCATTTGGGTGGTCGCCGACCGCTTTTCAAAAATGGCTCACTTCATCCCTCTGCCTAGTCTCCTGTCTGCATCAGTGCTAGCTAAGGACTTCTTCCTGCACATCTTCCGTCTCCATGGCCTACCCCTCCACATCGTGTCGGATCGAGGGGTTCAGTTCACCTCTCGTTTCTGGCGAGCTACGTGTAAGCTGCTGGATGTCACCCTGGATTTCTCCTCCGCTTATCATCCACAGTCCAATGGTCAAGTGGAGCGGATCAACCAGATCCTTACCAGCTACCTCCGGCACTTTGTTAATGCTCACCATACTGATTGGGTGGATCTCCTGCCATGGGCCGAATTCTCCTACAACAACCATGAGAGCGAATCATCTTCCAAGTCTCCGTTCTTTATAGTTTATGGTCAACATCCCCGGATTCCGTTTCCCGTCTCCGCTTCTGTGGACAACCCTGCCGCAGAGTCTCTGGTCAGCGAATTTTCCACCATTTGGGAGAGTACTAGGTCCGCACGTCTTCAGTCCTCCGAGCGGATGAAGAGACATGCTGACAAGAGACATCTGGATCCGCCTCAATTCCGTCCGGGAAACAAGGTTTGGCTCTCCTCCAAACATGTTCGGCTCAAAATACCCTCCTACAAGTTGGGCCCCCGGTTCATTGGTCCATTTGAAGTCCTTAGGCAAATCAATCCAGTGGCCTACAAGTTAAAACTCCCAGCCACCTTACGGATTCCCCACTGCTTCCACGTATCTCTCCTCAAACCAGTTGTCTTTAACTCTTTTTCCAATAATCCAGGTTCTTCCCCTGCTCCGGTTTCTGCTGAGGACGTGTTTGAGGTAGAGAATATTCTGGCCACCAAGAGGGTAAGAGGAAAAACCTTTTTTCTGGTGGATTGGAAGGGGTTTGGCCCAGAGGAGAGAACTTGGGAACCCAGGGAGAACATCCATGCCCCACTTCTCATTGAAAAATTTCTTTCTGGCCTAAAAAAGAGGGGGCGTAAAGGGGGGGGGGTACTGTAGCATCGGCGTCTCTGCCCCCTGCCAGGCAGAGACGCCGTCCTTCTCACCTCCCCGCGTGGCGTCCTCCTGCGCTCCTCTTCTTGCTGCTGCCAGCTCGCGCAGCTTCCCCGGCAGTGTGCTTAGGGCGCGCGCTCCCTCTCTCTTAAAGGGGCCGCACGCGCCGTCCTAAGGACTCCCCGGCCAACAGCCGAGGGTCCTCCCATATATAAGGCACCTCCTCCAAAATGGAGGTGCCCAAACGAAAGTTGTTGCACAGTGTTTCTGACCTCAGCTTCAGCCCTCAGGTCCCGCTGCTAGCCTGACTACCAGTCTTGCCCACCAGCCTGTTTCCTGCCTGTTTCCTGCCTGTTACCTGCCTGTTACCTGCCTGTTACCTGCCTGTTACCTGCTGTGCCAGCCAGCCCACTCACCTGGGAGCACTTGCCTGTTACCTGCCGTGCCTGCCAGCCCGTTCACCTGGGAGCACTTGCCTGTTACCTGCCTGTTACCTGCCGTGCCTGCCAGCCCGCTAACCTGGGAGCACTTGCCTGTTACCTGCCGTGCCTGCCAGCCCGCCCACCTGGGAGCACTTGCCGAGACCATCTAGAGACTCCTGCCGTCACTTGCCGTGACCACCCGTCAACTATCCAGAGACTTCTGCCTGCCTGTTGTGTCTATCCGCTATACCAGTCAGTCCCAGTCTGCTGACCCGTGGGAGTCACCTGCTCTCTTACAAGGTCGTCCCCAGAGTAGCACCTGGTCCCTCTGCTCGGTCCCTCCCTGGTCACGGAGTCGTTAGCCGCCGTACGACCAGGGTCGGTCTGAGTTGATACTTAGTCACGCCCCTCTGGGTCCCTCCTTGCACCGCGGCACAGAGGTTCCACCACCCTGATCCGTAACAATAACTACTCAACTCTCCTCCTCCAAAACCAGCTTCTCCGCTGTCACGGAAGATCATCTTTAGGGCACAGCCCCACTATCAGTATTTGGTCAGTATTCAGTCAGTATTTTGTCACAAGAGTGGGAGACGAAACCAGGAGGGGGTGATAAATACAGAATTGTTGCACTTGTTTCTATTATACTTTTTCTCTGATTGTTCCTCACGTGGTATAGGCTCCCACTCCTGAGAAAAAATATTGAATGAATACTGACCAAATACTGATAGTGAGGCCGTGGCCTTACTCTCCAAATCACATCTCACTGCCTGTGAACTTGACCCAATACTGTCCCACCTCATTCCAAACCTTACCACAGTCTTCATCCCAAGCCTAAACCACCTCTTCAACCTGTCACTGACAACTTGTGTCTTCCCCTCATGATTCAAACATACCTCGATCACACCCATCCTCAAAAAGCCCTCCCTTGACCCATCCTCTGTGTCTCGCTATCACCCCATCTCACTTCTCCCCTATGCCTCCAAACTACTGGAACAACACATCCATTTTTAATTGTCCTCCCACCTCTCCTCCTGCTCCCTCTTTGACCGCTTAAAATCTGGCTTCCGACCGCACCATTCGACTGAAACTGCCCTGACTAAAGTCACCAACGATCTACTTACCGCCAAATCCAAGCGATGCTAGTTTGTCCTCCTCCTCCTGGACCTGGCATCTGCCTTCGACACAGTGGACCTTTCCCTCTTACTACAGACTTTTTGATCTCTTGGCATAACAGACTTGGCCCTTTGTTGGATCTCCTCGTACCTAACAGACAGGACATTCAGTATCTCACACTCACACACCACCTCCTCATCTCGCCCCCTATGTGTCGGTGTCCCCCAAGGTTCAGTTCTAGGACCCCTACTCTTCTCCATCTACACCTTCGGCCAGAGACAGCTCATAGAGTCTCACGGTTTTCAGTATCACCTCTATGCTGAGGACACACAGATTGACCTCTCTGAACCTGATATAACCTCCCTACTAACCAGAATCCCACAATGTGTGTCCGCTATTTCATCTTTCTTCTCTGCTAGATTTCTAAAACTTAACATGGATAAATCAAATCAAATAAAAATGAATTCATCATCTTTCCACCATTTCATTCAAGGCTGCCACTAGAAATTTCAGGGCCCCATACTGGCAAAATTTTTGGGCCCCCTTGAGACTCCGCCCAGGATCCACACCAGCTACGCCCCCAATTCTTGAACCTTCCATAGTCCCACCGCCCACTCTTGGAAAACTCCACTTCTGCACCATGTACTCACCAATCACACATTAACAGTTCACATTGAACACCATATCACATACATAGCCAGCAGCTTTTGTTTTGGCTAAAAGATTTTTTAAGCTGCCATCACAACAAGGAGACTGTTCTGGCTGGGCCCTACTCTACTCTAACATATTAAACATTTTTTAAAATATTTAGTACTTTCTTTAGGTATATTTTTATTTATTTTTCTTTAAAGGAATGTGTCACATACATTTTTTAAAATGACCAATAATATCACATACAAGGGACAAATACCGTCACACCATGGCCAGACCACATATTACCACCACATAGTGACCGAATATTACCACATACAAGGAACAAATACCATCACACCATGACCAGACCACATATTGCCACCATATAGTGACCGAATATTACCACATACAAGGAACAAATGCCATCACACCATGACCAGACCACATATTGCCACCATATAGTGACCGAATAATACCACATACAAGGAACAAATGCCGTCACACCATGACCAGACCACATATTGCCACCATATAGTGACCGAATAATACCACATACAAGGAATAAAGGACTAGACCACATATTACCACCACAGTGACTGAATGATACCACATAAAAGAAACAAATACCTCCTCACCGTGACCAGACCACATATTGCCACCACATAGTGGCCGAATACTACAATACCGAACATTAATAAAAAAGAACAAAATACTAATATTACCATGAGTGCCATTATTCACAGGAGCTCTGTACATAGTATCCAGTGTATAGTGTCAGTGTACAGGTAATACAGTGATCACCAATGATGACATACACAGGGGCTCTGTATATAGTGTCAGTGTACAGATAATACAGAGATCATCAGTGATATTATACCCAGGAGCTCTATATATAGTGTTTGTGTACAGGTAATACAGTGATCACCAGTGACATTATACAAAGGAGCTCTGTACATAGTATATAGTGTATAGTGTCAGTGTACAGATAACACATTGACTTACCAGTGACGTCTCTAGTTGAAGTCCTTCATCTTCGCTTTTCTCCTTCATCCAGCACAGACCGCAATCACTTCTTCCAACCAGAACTCATCTCTGCATAAAATAACACACATTTATCTAGAGCACATTCCCCAACTTCTACACTACACAGGTGAATACAGACATGCACCCACCATTAATATATAGTTATTATACAACACACCATTCCAGATATAAATTGTAATCCACCACTGTGCCCCCACTAACTGTAAAAAGCCACTTTCCCCAACTAATAAATATATAAATTAATTAGTGACTTACCAGTGACGTCTCTAGTTGAAGTCCTTCATCTTCGCTTTTCTCCTTCATCCAGCACAGACCGCGATCACTTCTTCCAACCAGAACTCATCTCTGCATAAAATAACACACATTTATCTAGAGCACATTCCCCAACTTCTACACTACACAGGTGAATACAGACATGCACCCACCATTAATATATATTTATTATACAACACACCATTCCAAATATAAATTGTAATCCACCACTGTGCCCCCACTAACTGTAAAAAGCCACTTTCCCCACCTAATAAATATATAAATTAATTAGAACCTGTACTCTTTCACTCAATTCATTACCAGTCACACTCCTGCATCCTTAACGTTCCCCATTCTCCCGATTCACTATATTTACATGCCCCCCTCCACCCTAATTCATTTTGTCATGTCCTCTCTCTCTCTCCCACCCCCAGTTCATCATTATTTATTCTCCTCACCCCCAATTCATCAGCATTTGTTGCCCCCACCGTCAATTCATTATTATTTGCTCTCCCCCTAAACCGTCAAGTCATCATTTGCACTTCCCACCCACACCTTCAATTCATAATTTGCTGTCCCAAGTCTACCACCCCCAAGTTATCATTATTTGAGCTCCCCCACCCAGAATTCATTATTTGCTCTCCCCACCCCCACTTCGCCATTTGCTCTTTCCACCCTCCACTCCCAATCCATCATTAGCTCTCCCCACCTCCACTCTCAGTTCATCATGTGCTCTCCCCACCCCCACTGTCAATTCATCATTAGCTTTCCCTACCCCGACTCCCAATTCATTATTAGCTCTCACTACCCCCACTCCCAATTCATTATTAGCTCTCACTACCCCCACTCCCAATTCGTCATTTGCTCTCCCCACCCCCTATTCATTTGTTCTCCCCACCCCCCACTCCCAGTTCATCATGTGCTCTCCCCACCCCCACTCCCAGTTCATCATAAGCTCTCACCATCCACCAATCCCAGTTTCTCATGTGCTCTCCCCACCCCCCACTCCCAGTTCATCATTAGCTCCCCTCCTCCACTTCCAGTTCATCATTAGCTAACACTCTCAGTTTATCATTAGCTCTCCCTCACTCCCAGTTCATCATGTACTGTCCCCCAAGACCATTTAGTTCTATAAAAAAAATAAAGTTTTCATACTTAAGTGTTATACGATCTCTGTAGCTCCACTTCTGACCTGGCAGCATCCTTGCGCTGAATGCCGGAGAGTACGCGATGACGTCATTGCGTACGGCCATCTGCAGTGTGTCACTGAAGGGGAGGAGGGACTCCCCTGGAGCTGCACGGCCGTTCAGTTTTGACAGCCGTGCAGCTCCAAGGTTCCCTGCGTGGAGGAGACGGCGGCGGCATGCAGGCACACAGCAATGGCACACGATACCCCCGGGCCTGGTTAGCAGAAGCCCAAGAGCAAGGGGGCCCCGGACCGGGCCCTGCTCTTTACTGCTGTTCACCGGGCCCCATACAACAGTAAGGGCAGTAATGCCCTGATGGCGGCCCTGATCTTATTCATCCCCCCAACTGAACTATCCATCAAAGTCAATGGCTGCCTACTCTCCCTAGTCCCGCAAGCTTGACTCTGATTTCTCTTTCAAATCACAGATCCAAGCCCTTTCCACTTGCTCTCGACTCCAACTCCAAAATATCTACGGGATCCACACATTCCTCAACCATGAATCTACAAAACCACCAGTGCATGCCATCATTATCTCCCGCCTCGACTACTGCAACCTCCTTTTCTGTGGCCTCCTTTCTACCACTCCTGCCAATCTATCCTAAACTCTGCCGGTGGACTAACTCATCTGTCACCCCACTATTTCCTGGCGTCTCCCCTCTGTCAATCCCTGCGCTGACTCCCCGTTGCCCAGAGACTATATTTGAAAAGCCTAACTTTGGCATACAAAGCCATCAAAAACCTGCCTCCTCCATACATCTGTAACTTGGTCTGCCTGTTCTTACCTGCGCACAACCTCACATCCTTACAAGATCTAATTCTCTACTTCCCTCTTATCTCTTCTTGCCACAATCGCTTACAAGATTTATCCTGTGCATCTCCCCTACTATGGAACACTCTACCCCAACACATCAGACTCTCACCTACTGTAGAAACCTTCAAAAGGAAGCTGAGCACCCACTTCTTCCGACAAACGTACAACCTGCAGTAACCCTTGCTCCACCATGTAGCATACCTGGCGGCGTTCTTGCATGGTCTTCCATCTCTCATCATGCAAGATCGCAAACTTCATCTCCCGCCCAGCTTCCTGGTCTGGCTTCTTTCCTTGTGCTCTGCTCTGCTCCACTTTGGCTGCATAGGGCGACGCCCGCTGAACTTCCTGTTTCTTGTACCTGCTGCGGACGCGCCCCTGTTGCACCTTCAGCCTATTGCTGTCCATCTTTGGGTATTTATACCACCTTCTTCCTCAAGATGGCGCCTGAGCATTGTTTCTTGTCAGTTGGCTTTTTGTCTCTGACATGCCAGGTCCTATCCTGTTTTCCTGCCTGTTTTCCAGTTCTGTGTCTGAACTGTGGTCTGTTCTTGTGAACACGCTTCTTGCCTGTTCTTTCGCCTTCTAGGGGCCGTATTCCTAGATCTGCCTGTCTGTGCCTTGCGGTATCTGTTCCCGTCTGAACAGAGTCCCGTTTGTGTCTCTGCCTTGCGGTATCTGTTCCCGTCTGAACAGAGTCCTGTTTGTGTTCCTGCCTTTCGGTATCTGTTCCCGTCTGAACAGAGTCCTGTTTGTGTCTCTGCCTTGCGGTATCTGTTCCCGTCTGAACAGAGTCCTGTTTGTGTTCCTGCCTTTCGGTATCTGTTTCCGTCTGAACAGAGTCCTGTTTGTGTCTCTGCCTTGCGGTATCTGTTCCCGTATGAACAGAGTCCTGTTTGTGTTCCTGCCTTGCGGTATCTGTTCCCGTCTGAACAGAGTCCTGTTTGTGTTCCTGCCTTGCTGTCTCTGTTCCCGTTCCTCTGTTCCCTGTTGTCTGTGCCTCGTTTCTACTTTAACCTTGTCTCCCTTTTCCCTCTATGTCTGTTTTCTGCGTCTTTCTGCAGAGTCTGAACCCGCTCCTAAATTCCTTCTCGTCGTCTCTGTACCTCTGTTGTGAATTTAGTGTACGCTCGCTACTTCTATGTAAGTACTGTGCGTGCTTCTGGTTCTGCCTTTCCTTCTCCGTCTGTTCTTTGTGAACAGAGTCCTATCCCCTTGCCTTGTTTACCGCTCTGCGGTGTCCGCTCTGCTCCTGCTTAGCTTGCCGCTCTTGCGGTTTCCGCTCTGCTCCTGCCTTGTTTACCGCTCTGCGGTGTCTGCTCTGCTCCTGCTTAGCTTGCCGCTCTTGCGGTTTCTACTCTGCTCCTGCCTTGTTTACCGCTCTGCGGTGTCCGCTCTGCTCCTGCTTAGCTTGCCGCTCTTGCGGTTTCTGCTCTGCTCCTGCCTTGTTTACCGCTCTGCGGTGTCCGCTCTGCTCCTGCTTAGCTTGCCGCTTTTGCGGTTTTCACTCTGCTCTTGCCTTGCTTGCCGCTCCTGCGGTTTCTGCTCTGCTCCTGCCTTGTTTACCGCTCTGCGGTGTCCGCTCTGCTCCTGCTTAGCTTGCCGCTCTTGCGGTTTTCACTCTGCTCTTGCCTTGCTTGCCGCTCCTGCGGTTTCTGCTCTGCTCTTATCTTGCTTACTGCTTCTGCGGTTTCCGCCCTGCCCTGCTTGTGCTCGCTGCTCCTGCAGCCCCGTCCTGCTCTGTTCTTGCCCACCGCTTCGGGCGTTCCCTCTCTGCTGTGGTTGTCTACCGCATCTGCGGTTCTGTGACCCAGTCTGTACTGGGTCTTAACCTCTCTGTGCTCCAGCCCGTCCTTTCGGCCAGTACCTCCCTGCCTGCATACTCGCCTGTATCCACCCATATGCATACCTGCCGTGTTTGCTTACATCCACCAGTCTGTGCCAGCCTAACCTGCCTCTTCCAGTAATCCCAGTGTGGGTCAACCCCCGTGTCCGGAGTTTGACCTGGAGTAGCACCTGGTCCCTCTGCCCGGTTTCTCCCTGGTGCACTGGCGTCGTATGCCGTCGTGCCACCTTGGTCGGATCGGCCAGATACTTAGTCACGCCCCTCCAGGCACTCTCCGGTCCATGGTCCAGTGGAACCACAACACCCGCACACGCCAGTCAGTCCGGGCGTGTGCATAACAGCATGCTCAGGCCATGGTTCCCGTTGAGCCCCACGGCCTTCGCTCTCTGAGACGTTTTCCAGCTAATACGTGCATTAAAAATAAATAAATAATTTTTTTTTTTCTCTAGCTGAGTTCCAGGCTAATTTCGCACCCGTCCAGATGGAGCTTTCTGCACCCGTTCCTGCGGATCCGCCCCAGTACTATGGGGATCCAAAACAAAGTCGTGCATTTATGGAGCAATGCATGCTGCACTTCAAGTTCTACCCTCTTTCTTTTCCTTCTGATTGGTCTAAAGTGGCATTTATAATTGACTACCTAGCGGGGGATGCCTTGAAGTGGGTCACCCCCCTATGGGAAGCTTGGGATCCTATCGTCCTTGACCTGCAGGCCTTCCTGGTGGCCTTCCTAATGGTCTTCGATGACCCCAACCCTGGAGTCCCTGCTGAAGCTGCACCTGCTCCCGCGGATCCACCATGGTACTACGGGGATCCAAAACAATGCCGTGCGTTTGTGTGGCAATGCTTGCTGCAGTTCCGGTTCTATGCTAATGCTTATTCTTCTGATCGGGTTAAGGTGGGATTTATAATGTCCAACCTAGCGGGTGATGCCTTGGAATGGATCAACCCCCTATGGGAAGCACAGGATCCTATCGTTCTTGACCTACAGGCCTTCCTGGTGGCCTTCCTTTTGGCTTTCGATGATCCTAACCCTGAAGCCCCTGCTGAAGCTTCACTTCCCTGTATCCCGGAGCAGCCCCGACGGGTAATGTGCATAGGTAGCGCACAAGTTCTCCTGCCCGAAAAGACTGTTGCTTGCCCTGAATCCACTCAGGATGACTACACTCTCCGGAATACTGCTCCCAACCTCAAGAGGCAGTCCAGACGTGCTAGACGCAGAGGCAAGCCGTCACGCCAGGGTCTGTCCTCCCTGAGACCCCCTGACCCCAACCTTGAAGTCCCTACTGAAGCTTCATGTTCCTGTATCCCGGAGAAGCCCCAGCGGGTGATGTGCGTGGGTGGTGCACCAGTTCTCCAGCCAGAAGAGACTGCTACCCATCCAGAGTCCACACAGGAGAGCTTCCTGCACCTGGCATCAGATTCTACACCCACTTTAACCAGTGTGCATGTCCAAGGATGCTCCGAAGCTGTGTTTACCTCCGAGTCTGTATACCTCTACTACCTGGCGGAGGACCCCTTGTTGCCTCCTGAATCCTCCGGGATACCACTCGATGACAATTGGAGAGAGACTTCCCTAAACCCGGTACCCGATACTTCGTCCGCTCAGTCCTGTGGGCCTGACAATGGGTGCCTCAAAGTGGTAGTTACTGCCGAGTCTCTACACCCCTCTGACCAGGCGGAGGACCTCCAGTTGTCTCCAGAACCCTTCGGGGTGCTACCTGGTAGCGAAAGGACAGAGACTCTCCTATTCTCTGTACCTGATACCTCGCCCGCTTCTTCCAGTGAGTCCGACCTAGTGTACTCCGAAGCAGAGGTTACCCCCGAGTCTCTACACCCCTCCGACCAGGCGGAGGACCTCCAGTCGTCTCCTGAACCCTTCGGGGTGCTACCTGATAGCGAATGGACTGAGATTCTCCTTTACTCGGTACCTGATACCTCGCCCGCTTCTTCCAGTGAGTCCTACCTAGTGTACTCCGAAGCAGAGGTTACCCCCGAGTTTCTACACCCCTCCGACCAGGCGGAGGACCTCCAGTCGTCTCCTGAACCCTCCGGGGTGCTACCTGATAGCGAATGGACAGAGACTCTCCTTTACTCGGTACCTGATACCTCGCCCGCTTCTTCCAGTGAGTCTGACCTTGTGTACTCCGAAGCAGAGGTTACCCTCGAGTCTCGGTATCCCTCCAACCTGGCGGAGGACCCCCAGTTGTTTCCTGAATCCTCCGGGGTACCACCACATAACAAAGAGGCAGTGTCTTCTCTACACCTTGTACCTGATACTTTGCCCATTTCATCCTGTGAGCTTGACAAGATGTACCCCGAATCAGAGGCTACCCCCGAGTCTCTGCACCCCTCCAACCCGGCAGAAGACCTCCAGTTGTCTCCTGAACTTTTTGGGGTGCTGCCTAAAAATAAATGTAGAGAGACTTTTTTGTGTGCTGTTTCTGGTACTTCACCCGTTTCATCTGTTGCTGAAGATGGCTGGATGGGAAGTCGCATCCTAGCCATCCAGATTATGAGACCAGTTTTGTCTCCTCCTGTGGACAATAGAAGTAATCTCCTTGAAGAGAGGGATTGGCCCCCAAATTCCCTGCGGAAGATCCTTGCAGGCCTGAAGAAAAGGGGGCGTAAGGGGGGGGTACTGTAGCATACCTGGCGGCGTTCTTGCATGGTGTTCCATCTCTCATCATGCAAGATCGCAAACTTCATCTCCCGCCCAGCTTCCTGGTCTGGCTTCTTTCCTTGTGCTCTGCTCTGCTCCACTTTGGCTGCATAGGGCGACGCCCGCTGAACTTCCTGTTTCTTGTACCTGCTGCGGACGTGCCCCTGTTGCACCTTCAGCCTATTGCTGTCCATCTTTGGGTATTTATACCACCTTCTTCCTCAAGTTGGCGCCTGAGCATTGTTTCTTGTCAGTTGGCTTTTTGTCTCTGACATGCCAGGTCCTATCCTGTTTTCCTGCCTGTTTTCCAGTTCTGTGTCTGAACTGTGGTCTGTTCTTGTGAACACGCTTCTTGCCTGTTCTTTCGCCTTCTAGGGGCCGTATTCCTAGATCTGCCTGTCTGTGCCTTGCGGTATCTGTTCCCGTCTGAACAGAGTCCTGTTTGTGTCTCTGCCTTGCGGTATCTGTTCCCGTCTGAACAGAGTCCTGTTTGTGTTCCTGCCTTTCGGTATCTGTTCCCGTCTGAACAGAGTCCTGTTTGTGTCTCTGCCTTGCGGTATCTGTTCCCGTCTGAACAGAGTCCTGTTTGTGTTCCTGCCTTTCGGTATCTGTTCCCGTCTGAACAGAGTCCTGTTTGTGTCTCTGCCTTGCGGTATCTGTTCCCGTCTGAACAGAGTCCTGTTTGTGTTCCTGCCTTGCGGTATCTGTTCCCGTCTGAACAGAGTCCTGTTTGTGTTCCTGCCTTGCGGTATCTGTTCCCGTCTGAACAGAGTCCTGTTTGTGTTCCTGCCTTGCTGTCTCTCTTCCCGTTCCTCTGTTCCCTGTTGTCTGTGCCTCGTTTCTACTTTAACCTTGTCTCCCTTTTCCCTCTATGTCTGTTTTCTGCGTCTTTCTGCAGAGTCTGAACCCGCTCCTAAATTCCTTCTCGTCGTCTCTGTACCTCTGTTGTGAATTTAGTGTACGCTCGCTACTTCTATGTAAGTACTGTGCGTGCTTCTGGTTCTGCCTTTCCTTCTCCGTCTGTTCTTTGTGAACAGAGTCCTATCCCCTTGCCTTGTTTACCGCTCTGCGGTGTCCGCTCTGCTCCTGCTTAGCTTGCCGCTCTTGCGGTTTCCGCTCTGCTCCTGCCTTGTTTACCGCTCTGCGGTGTCCGCTCTGCTCCTGCTTAGCTTGCCGCTCTTGCGGTTTCTACTCTGCTCCTGCCTTGTTTACCGCTCTGCGGTGTCCGCTCTGCTCCTGCTTAGCTTGCCGCTCTTGCGGTTTTCACTCTGCTCTTGCCTTGCTTGCCGCTCCTGCGGTTTCTGCTCTGCTCTTATCTTGCTTACTGCTTCTGCGGTTTCCGCCCTGCCCTGCTTGTGCTCGCTGCTCCTGCAGCCCCGTCCTGCTCTGTTCTTGCCCACCGCTTCGGGCGTTCCCTCTCTGCTGTGGTTGTCTACCGCATCTGCGGTTCTGTGACCCAGTCTGTACTGGGTCTTAACTTCTCTGTGCTCCAGCCCGTCCTTTCGGCCAGTACCTCCCTGCCTGCATACTCGCCTGTATCCACCCATCTGCATACCTGCCGTGTTTGCTTACATCCACCAGTCTGTGCCAGCCTAACCTGCCTGTTCCAGTAATCCCAGTGTGGGTCAACCCCCGTGTCCGGAGTTTGACCTGGAGTAGCACCTGGTCCCTCTGCCCGGTTTCTCCCTGGTGCACTGGCGTCGTATGCCGTCGTGCCACCTTGGTCGGATCGGCCAGATACTTAGTCACGCCCCTCCAGGCATTCTCCGGTCCATGGTCCAGTGGAACCACAACACCCGCACACGCCAGTCAGTCCGGGCGTGTGCATAACACACCATACTGCTGCACGACCAGCTGTACCCTCACCTACTGTATCCTCACCCATCTCTTGTAGATTGTTTTTACGCCCTCGTGGGCAGGGTCCTGTCTCTTCTTGTACCAGTCGGTGACTCCTTTTCACATGTAAAGTGCCATGGAATAAATGGCGCTAAAATAATAAATAATAATAATTATACTACTTGTACTCTGGGTCAATTGATGCCACTTTCCTGGTGTCTGCCCCTAATTTGATCTGTTTTGGCAGTTTTTAGGCCCGTTTGAAGGTGTTGTGTATGTGTTTGGTTTTGCCTCCCATTGAATCCAATGGTGTTCGGTGAATATTGCAAATATTGTAATCTCAACCGAACATTTAAATATTCGCTCATCTCTAGTGCCTATACGATGGCTGCCGAGAGCTCAGTATAAATAGTATCTATAAAAACGTCAACTTCTTCTCAAAAAACAAGCCCTCACATGATTCTGTCAGCAGAAATATAGAAAAATTATAGGTCTCAAAATATGGCGATGCAAAAACATTTTTTTGCAAAAAAGTGTCTTTTAGTATATGATAGCAGACTAACATAAAAACCTGACATAAATCTGGTATCCCTGTAATTGCACCGACTCGAAGAATAAAGTCGTGTAATCTTAAACCGCACGAGCAACGGCGTAAAAAATTTAAAAAAGCAAGTCTTGATCTGATGTTCATGTGTTCATTCTGCCTCCCAAAGATCGCAGTAAGGACGTGATTCAGGTGGAACCCACGACGGAAGATTCCCTATAATGAGGCAGATGAAGGCACCGTGGACGCCGTCTGTCCTATGATCCGGGGGTGTCCGTCTTTTTAAGCGTGCATAAAAGGGCGGTCGGCCAAAGTTTTGAGCACCTCTGAAAAGCAGGACACTGCTGAACAAAGGCCAGATTGAGTCCAGAGTAACTCTGCTGCCTCATTATAGTGAATGGATCCCTGGCGGGTTTCATCTGAATCACGCAATTCGGCCATTTAGATGAAAACCCCAATGTAAGTGTTCAGCATAGAGCACAGGATAAATGTGATCCAAAATGCTATGTAAAATGTTCCCAATAAAAGCTTCAACTTAGTCCACAAGAAAAGCAAGTCCCCACTCAGGTCCATCATCTGTTAACAGAAATATAGGGACTTCCACGTTACTGGTAGCACAAAGGCTCTGGAAAAGCAAATTGGCTCCTCGCCCCCACCCAAAAGAAATCCAGCGAATTCTCCACTCCCAAATCCAAATGCCTCCCTCCCTCCTGAGCCCCACAGTGTGTCTAAGGCTGTGTGCCCACGATGCGTTTTTTAAGCGTTTCCGCAGGGTCAATTCCACTGTGGAAATGCATAAAAAATGCTTGGTAGAAGGTCTGCAATGTTCCGCAATGATAATCCGCATGTGCTATGCACATGCTGCGGAAATTTCCGCTGCAGATTATCATTGTGGAAAAATACGCAGCACTACCAATTATTTTTCAGAATCGCGGCGTTTTCGCCGCCATTGACTTGCATTGGACCGTATGACTTCCGCCTCACTACATGAGCACTTGCGGATTTCAAGCGGTTCAATGTGCGGATGGTACCCGGGTTTGGAGAAGAGGAGACTCTCATCCAAACCCGGGTACTATAGTACCTGTAAAAAAAAAGAATAAAGTAAAAAATATACATTATACTCACCTTCTGATGGTGTGACACCCCAGGGGTCTGGTTGCCACAGTAATGCACTTAAGCATGCAACACCTCCTGCCCAGTCCTGGGAGGGGAGGAATCTGCCCTTATAAACTGGGTCTGGGGCGGGGTTAGGGAGAACAAGCAGACACAGGGAGAGAAACAGCAGGAGCTCTGTAGGAGCAGGAGCTGAGTGCCAGGGACTGGAAGCAGAGATATTGCTCGTCCTGGCTGAAGAGACTACTACCGGACAACGGAGTCCGAGGCTGTGGGGACGTATATTCATCCAGCAGCAGAAACCAGCCGGCAGGGGATTCCTTGTCCTCTGGCCATAGAAGCCCGGAGGCTCAGTCACAAGGAAGGGACCAGCACCGCCATCGAGGAGCGGAGGCTATCAGAAGGCCCCAAGTCACCAGCCATACGGGTGAGCACCACACGGTATACTCAGGGACGTGGGCTACTTCCACTTGCTTACAGCAAGGTAGCCAGGAAGAGTGCAGATAGACGGGGAGGCCTACAACACCACCTGGAAAGGGGAACTCCTGTTTGTTCACAGACTGACCAGGCCCCTTATGCTAGCCAGTACTCCCGGGAGGGTCTGCCTTATTGTCACCAGTAAAGACCCTGAACTGCACTGCAAAGACTCTGAGTTGTTCCTGCTTTCTCACCGCATACAGCACTACTAGTACTGGGACGCCCGTGCACCATCACTCCCATCATCCACATTCCCTGCCCTGAGGCTATATTCTTCCTGTGGGGAGTTATCCCATCTTTTGCTGCGCACACCACACCAGCACCAGCGGACTGCCTCGCAGCGGCGCCACACCCTGACCGCAATCCACGGGTGGCGTAGTCGGACACTAACCCCTAAAACCCCCACAAAAGACCGCCATTGGCCTGACCACCCTGAACCACGGGACCGGGTCGCCGCCACGGAGACTACAACCCCAGAAGCCCGGTTCCGGGTGCCCCTCGGCCCAGGGGGCGAGTCAGCTTTGGCGTAGTCAGAAGGATTTCGTGCCCGCAACCACCGGGTACTGCGCGCCTTCAAAAGACTGTCATACCTGCCGTGGTGAAGGTCCCCGCCATCCGGAGCCGTTCCCCGCCATCTTCAGTCGGTTCCCGCCAACTTCAGTCGGTTCCCGCCATCTTCAGCCGTTTTCCCGCCATCTGCAGTCGTTTTCCCGCCATCGGAAGCCATCTTCAGGACGCTGCGCGGGAAGAAGAGGGGCGTGGACACCGAAAGCGCGCGAGACCTGAAGCTCCACCCTACGCACCGACGCTGCGCAAGGTACTGGAAGGGAGAGGGAGCGACATTGACGTCACCAGAGCGCGACGCAAGGTCCTCCACCCTGACGATCGTCTGCGGAGCCACGGCCTACGGAGAAGAAGCAACAGAAGGTAGGCCACACTTAACTAGGGGGGAGGAAGATGACAGACATGGAGGGACCCTCTACCACCAGCGCGGCCGCTGCCGCAGTAATGCCATTCACGATGCCCTATATTCCCTAAGCGACTTTAAAGAGAGACTGTACAGCCTGTTTAAAGTACACCCCCTGACAGAGGGACAAAAAGTGAGCATATTGGTAGGCCAGCTAACCGGGGCAGCCCAACGTGAAGTAAAGTCCTGGTCAGTCAGGGACAAGGAGACCAAGGAGACCGTGAAAGAGATCTTAGCCCGTCTGAGGGACACTTTTGATACCCGCACCTCAGCAGAGATCAAAATGAAATTTTATGGGTGCAAGCAGCGGGACCAAGACAGTATAAGAGACTATGCTTTGAATTTGCAAGAGGCCCTGGGAGCCATTAAACAGGCAGACCCTGACAGTGTGCGGAATGCAGATGAACTGTTAACTGAACAATTCATTGAGGGCCTGCTGTCCAACGCCCACCGAACCCAGTTACGTGCAATGGCCTTGCAGAACCCTGGTTTAGACTTTGCAAAGTTCAAAGACAGGGCCATCCGGGTGCTCCGAGAACCGGCACCGGGTAGCGCTGTAACCCACCGGCGCCCTGCTATTACCTATCACCAGGAGGCGGCGCCCTTGTCTACAGAGTCTGTAGGAGCTGGTGCACAGGCTTTGGATAACAACCCGGCTACAGACCTGCACCATCAGGTCCAAGAGTTAACCAAAATCGTAGCCGCGCTAACCAGAACTGTGCAGTCTTTACAGGTCTCTCCTCCAGGAAAGATCCAGCTGGCATCCGGACCGGAGGACGTCCCGTGGCGCCGACAGAGGAGGATCCCAACGTCCAGAGGAAGACCCAGCGACAGATACAACGAGGATGGACAACCCATCTGCCGCCGCTGCAATCAACCCGGACACATGGCAAGGTACTGTCATTTAAACGGGCACAACCTGGGGTAGAAGGCCAACCCCCAGGTATAAGATCATCAGGCCCATCGAACTGGCGTGATAAATACGTAGGGGGACGTCCGGTCTTGCCTGTGGTACTGGATGGCATTCCTATGAGTGCCCTATTGGACACTGGGTCACAGGTGACTACCATCCCCTACGTGCTCTTTAAGCGGTACTGGAATGACTCGGACATAACCCGCTACCCAGATGACGACCTGAGTATCATCGCCAGCAATGGTCAGCCCGTGCCGCAGGTGGGATTCAAAGAGGTTACCATTAAGATCGGTAAAGTCGAACTGGCGGCACAAGGACTAATTATTGTGGACATAGACTGTCATTAGAGTCACCCTAAAATCACCTTGGGGACTAACGTGATTGAAAATTGTCTTGCAGAGGTGATTCTCATTTTACAGCAGGTTGCCAAGAACGCCAGTTCCAGCCAGCAGCGTGTTCTCCAAAAAGAGATCCGGGCACTGATGAAGCGGCAACAAGTGGAAAAATCCGGTGGTGAGATAGGTAGCGTGAGAATGTGTGACCCGTTCCCTATTGCCATGCCCTCGAAAAGTGAGATGATGATCTGGTGCCGGGCAGCTATTGGTCTGAGAGGTAGAGACTACCAAGCAATGGTGGAACCCGTTTACTCAGACAGTAGGCCCACCATTTTGACAGCAAGGGGGGTGGTCGATGTACGCCATGGGAGGGTGCCTGTCCGCATCATAAATATTGGGGAGAGAGAAGTATACTTGCCCCGGTATGCCATGCTAGCCTAATTGTTCACCATAAACCAAAATTCTGTAAGGGCCGTGGAACCCTTGCCTCCATCTCAACCAGAGGAAGGTAACGGCTCTAAGAAACAAATGGAGGACTGGTGTCAGCAACTGCATTTGGGTACTGACTCCACCCCCTCACACCAAAAACAGGGAGTCTACCGGGTGGTTCAGGAGTACGAAAGAGTCTTTAGTAAACACCCGCTAGACTTCGGGCGAGTAAAGGGGGTAGAATATCACATCCCCCCAGGAGACCATCCACCCATAAAGGAAAGATACCGACCTGTACCCTCTGCACACTATCAGCATGCAAAGGGGATGTTGCGGGACATGAAGGAGGCTGGGGTAATCAGGGACTGCTGTAGCCCCTGGGCAGCTCCACTAGTTCTAGTGAAAAAGAAGGACAACACAATGAGAATGTGTGTAGACTACAGAAAGGTCAACCGTATCACACACAAAGATGCGTACCCGTTACCTAGAATAGAAGAATCTTTAGCTGCATTCAAATCTGCTAACTTCTTCTCCACTTTGGATCTTACTAGCGAGTACTGGCAGGTTCCTGTAGCAGAGGCAGACAAGGAGAAGACTGCATTCACCACCCCGATGGGTCTCAGCGAGTTCAACTGTATGCCGTTCGGGCTCTGCAACGCACCAGGAACCTTCCAGCGGTTGATGGAATGCTGTCTGGGACACCGGAATTTCGAGACGTTCCTGTTATACCTGGACGATGTCATCGTTTATTCCAAAACCTATGAGGACCACCTGAAACACCTGGCAGAAGTGTTTGACGCCCTGGCAAGCTACGGCCTAAAGGTGAAACCCTCCAAGTGTCACCTCCTGAAACCAAAGGTGCAGTACCTGGGACACGTGGTGAGTGCTGACGGAGTGGCTCCCGACCCCGATAAGATCACCGTGATTAAGGACTGGCCAAGACCCTCCAGCATAAAGGAAGTGCGGCAGTTCCTCGGGTTGGTAGGCTACTACCGAAGATTTATTCCCGGTTTCACTAAAATGGCAGCCCCTATGCAGGACCTCCTGATAGCTCAATCCAGGAAGGCCAAAAACCAGAAGCTGCCCTTCAGGTGGGAAAAGCTGGAAGAGGAGTCCTTCCGCCAGCTGAAGATGGCCCTCACGGGGGATGAAATCCTGGCGTACCCTGACTACGGCCAGCCCTTTATCCTCCACACGGACTCGAGCAACATCGGGCTAGGATCCGTACTGTCCCAGATCCAGCAGGTAAAAGAACGGGTAATCGCTTACGCCAGCCGAAAACTACGGCCCACAGAGAGAAACCCTGAGAATTATAGCTCATTCAAGCTAGAGTTTCTGGTGGTGGTGTGGGCAGTGACCGAACGTTTCAAGCATTACCTTGCCTCTTCCAAGTTCACCGTGTACACGGATAACAACCCGTTGACACACCTGAACACTGCAAAACAAGTGCCCTGGAGCAGAGATGGATGGCCCGCCTGTCCAACTATGAATTCACCATCAAATACCGGGCGGGACGCTCAAATGCCAACGCGGATGCCCTGTCCAGGATGCCAAACTTACCGAACGTAGGGGTAGATCCAGAAGAACTAGAAGAAGTCGAACTCCCTGCGTTCCACCGTCATGGGATTACCCTGTATTCCCACCGTGTGAGGGACAGGCGCTCTGCTACGTTCAATCCCCTACCCCACTACAGCTGGGCAGAAACACAAGACAGAGATCCCGCAGTCCGTCTGGTGAAGGGAATGCTGACACAGGCTGATGCCCGTCTTGATCCAGACGCTCCGGAGGAGACCAAGCAACTGTGGAAGGAGAAAAGTAAGCTGTTCCTTTACAAGGAGAAGCTGTGCCGGAGAATAGTCAACTCTAGAACACATGAGCTGACCTGGAAGGTAGTGGTCCCAAGACGAGACGCGGCTATGGTTCTGGAGGCATACCACGACGGAGCAGGACACTTCGGATGGAAAAAACTGTGGTTCTTGTTGCGTGAACGGTTCTACTGGGTAGGCATGAGAGGAGCCATCGAGAGGTGGTGCAGAGACTGTGGCCCGTGCAGCCTAAGAAGAAGAGACCGTGTCAGCCAGAAGACTCCCCTGCAGCCCATCATCACCAGGCAGCCACTGGAACTGGTATCCCTGGACCATGTGAAACTGGCTCCAAGCAAATCTGGGTACATCTACGCCCTCACCATCATAGATCAATACTCCCGGTTCCTGGTGGTGGTCCCTGTCAAAGACTTAACGGCTCAGACAGCAGCCAGAGCCTTCTAGCTGCACTTCTGCCGTCCACACGGGTATCCGGAGCAAGTGCTGATGGACCAAGGACCAGCCTTCGAAGCGGAGGTCTTCCAAGAGTTCTGCAATCTGTATGGCTGCAGGAAGATAAGAACAACGCCCTATCACCCTCAGACCAACTTACTATGTGAGAAAATGAACCAGGTGGTGATAGACTTGCTAAAATCGTTGCCCCTGGAGGAACGCAATCTGTGGCCTGAAAAACTGCCTGATTTGGTGGACTTGTACAATCACATCCCCGTAGGTTCCACCAACTGTACCCCGGCTTACCTAATGAGAGCAAGACCTGGTAAGCTGCCCATTGACCTGGATATGGGAGTCCTGACACCTGAGGACACCTCGCCAGAGGCAGACTGGGATACAGAACGGCAGCAGCAGTATCAGAAAGTACAGGAGAGCGTCGAGCGAAGTCTGTCTCAAGCAAGAGAAAGGCAAGAGAAGGCTTATAACCAGTATGCTCCCGCTGTTCCCCTGGTACCTAGAGAGCAGGTCTTGAAGAGAAAGAGGCGGCTCCACAAGTTGGACGACCAGTGGGAGAAGGACCCATACACCATACTGCCCTCAAGCCATGAGAACCCAAAAGTAGGTGTCATCAATAAGGATGGAGGAGAGACCACAGCCATTGTCTCCAGAGACCACCTGAAAAAGTGTCCCGAGCAGCTGCAAAGCCCTGACGAAGATCAAGAGAACCCTCAACCCGCAGAGGAGAGGGAAGAAATGATCAGTACTGTACTCGGAGACTTTCCCCGGTCCTGGACTCAAATCAACAATGCAGTCGTGGTACCCGTCCTCACCTTTCTCCAGCCAGCCACTCAAGGGCCTACAGAAGAACAGGGAGTGTCAGAAGAGCAGCCGGCCCAGGAGGCAGAAGAATCCATACCAGCAGCCCAGGAGAATCAACCCTCTGCTAGTAGTGAGCCTGTCATGCCCCTAGTAAGCCAAAGAGTACACAGAAAGCTGCCAGGCCTGCCCGCAACACCTTCTACACCCTGTAGTGCAGAACCAGATAGTGGGTTACGTAGGTACACCAGGAGCACTAGAGGACAGATGCCCGCACGCTGGAGAATCTAAAATGTAAAGTGAATTTACCTGTAAATTGATGTTTTGGTTGCCTGTTTACTGATTATGTTTCTCTAGTTACCCTGCAGGTTTATTTGGACTGACAGGTTATGGACGCTGAGTAACCGGAACTAAATTGTAAAATAGTTGCACCTTGTGCCTCTTGCGGAGACGACCACGGAAGAAAAACCTGTCTGGCATGGCCCCATGTGGTCCAAAGTAGTCTGCTTCACCTTGCAGCCACGCCCAGGGCCAACGTTTGGGGTTTGCTTTGGACAGGTCCCCTACTCTGTGCCAAAACTTCACCGTGTTGGGTGACATGGACACCCGGTCACGGACGCGCCGTGACCTCTAAAAACGAAAACTTATTGTATATGTGTTATTGTATTATTGTTTATACCCTGTTATTATGTTTTAAAAATGTGTTTAGTCCCGGAGTACTAAAATTTACTAGGGGGGAATGTGGCACCCCAGGGGTCTGGTTGCCACAGTAATAGAAATATTACGTCTGAGAGCAAGTGGGAGGTTTCCTGGTCAGGAGCCCTTAAGCATGCAACACCTCCTGCCCAGTCCTGGGAGGGGAGGTATCTGCCCTTATAAACTGGGTCTGGGGCGGGGTTAGGGAGAACAAGCAGACACAGGGAGAGAAACAGCAGGAGCTCTGTAGGAGCAGGAGCTGAGTGCCAGGGACTGGAAGCAGAGATATTGCTCGTCCTGGCTGAAGAGACTACTACCGGACAACGGAGTCCGAGGCTGTGGGGACGTATATTCACCCAGCAGCAGAAACCAGCCGGCAGGGGATTCCAGGTCCTCTGGCCATAGAAGCCCGGAGGCTCAGTCACAAGGAAGGGACCAGCACCGCCATCGAGGAGTGGAGGCTATCAGAAGGCCCCAAGTCACCAGCCATACGGGTGAGCACCACACGGTATACTCAGGGACGTGGGCTACTTCAACTCGCTTACAGCAAGGTAGCCAGGAAGAGTGCAGATAGATGGGGAGGCCTACAACTCCACCTGGCCAGGGGAACTCCTGCTTGCTCACAGACTGACCAGGCCCCTTATGCTAGCCAGTACTCCCGGGAGGGTCTGCCTTATTGTCACCAGTAAAGACCCTGAACTGCACTGCAAAGACTCTGAGTCGTTCCTGCTTTCTCACCGCATACAGCACTACTAGTACTGGGACGCCCATGCACCATCACTCCCATCATCCACATTCCCTGCCCTGAGGCTATACTCTTCCCGTGGGGAGTTATCCCATCTTTTGCTGCGCACACCACACCAGCCTCAGCGGACTGCCTCGCAGCGGCGTTACACCCTGACCGCAATCCACGGGTGGCATAGTCGGACACTAACCCCTAAAACCCCCACAAAGACCGCCATTGGCCTGACCACCCTGAGCCACGGGACAGGATCGCCGCCACGGAGACTACAACCCCAGAAGCCCGGTTCCGGGTGCCCCTCGGCCCAGGGGGCGAGTCAATGGCCCCCGGTCTCCATAGCGATGTGTCCTGGCTTGCCGGCAGCTGCGATCGTCTAAAAGGTCCTGCCATCACATCATTTCGTCATGTGACGGGTCACGCGACCGCTGACGTCGGCGGTTGTGTGACCCGTCACATGACTAAATGACGTCATGGCAGGTCCTTTTAGACTACCGCAAGCTGCTGGCAAGCCAGGACAGATCGGATAAGGACACCGGGGGCCATCAGAAGGTAAGTATAATATTTATTTTTTATATTTTACCATTCTTTTACGGTCACACTATATAAATCCATGCCGTTTGCATGGATTTATATAGTGTGACCAAGTTGTCAAGCACTTTCCAAGTGATGCTAAAATCGCTTGGAAAGCGCTTGACAACCTGCATGCGGAAATGCATGTGAAGAACGCTTCACTTCTGCTTGTCCCTGGCAGGAAAAACGCATGTAAAATCCGCATGCGTTTTTTCTGCCAGGGAGATGCAGAAACATTGAGGAAAAAATCCGGACAATTTCTGCATCGTGGGAAAGGTGTCCGCTAACAATTTGAGCCGATTTTCCATTCAATTTGTTAGCGGACACAATGTTGCATTTGGAGAGTCCCTGTGTGCCCAAACATTGGAGTTCCCCCACAAGTGACCCCATTTTGGAAACTAGACCCCACAGGGCACCTATCTAGATGCATAGTGAGTACTTGGAACCCCCAGGTGCTTCACAAATTGATTCATAAAAATGAGAAAGTGAAAAAAAAAAAACACTTTTTCATTTTTATGAATCAATTTATGAAGCACCTGGGGGTTCCAAGTGCTCATTATGCATCTAGATAGGTGCCTTGGGGGGTCTAGTTTCCAAAATGGGGTCACTTGTTGGGGAGCTCCAATGTTTGGGCACACAGGGGCTCTCCAAACGCAACATGGTGTCCCCTAACAAATTGGAACCATGTCACGTTTGGAGAGCCCCTGTGTGTCTAAACATTGGATCTCCCCCACAAGTGACCCCATTTTGGAAACTAGACCCCCCAGGGAACTTATATAGATGTTTGGTGAGCCCATTGAACCCCCAGGTGCTTCACAGAAAATCATAATGTTGACTTGTGAAAATAAAAAAAACATTTTTTCCACAAAAATGCAAAAAAAAATATTTTCACAAGGGTACCAGGAGAAATTGCACCCTATAAGTTGTTGTGCAATTTCTCCTGAGTACGCATACACCCCATGTGTTGGAAAAAACTACTGTTTGGGTGCATGTAAGGGCTCGGAAGGGAAGGAGTGATGCTTTTGAACGCAGACTTTGATGGAATGGTCTGCGGGCGTTATGTCATGTTCTCAGAGCCCTGATGTGCCTAAACAGTGAAATGCCCAACAAGTGCCCCCTTTTTGGTAGTGGTAGTTGATTTTTGAATTTTGTAATGTAGTGTTATACATCAGTTGTATAGGCCAACCTGACGAACACTACACAACTGACGTATGACAACCTGACGAACACTACGTCAGCTGTGTAGTGTTCGTCAGGTTGTCATACGTCAGAAATTAATTTAATAGTCCATCGAAGTATGGTACCTTTTGAAGCAGTCTTTCATACACTGGCCAGGTTTGTCAGGGCAGGTGTTACATTGATAAATGATGACCTTGCGTATTCCACTTTTATAACACACTCGGCACCTCTTTTGTGACTTTCCTTTTTTTCCGCTGTGAGGGATCTCCCCTGGGAAATGCTGGCCTGGTACAATTCTCGGTCCTTCAATTCCAGAAGTACTGGGGCCTGTTCTGTCACCGCTGCCAAATATCAGGGCCTTGATTACTGTTTCCTGAAACTGAAGATACGACGCAGAAGTCTGGCCTGCACATTGTGACAGAAGGAAAGCGTTGTGCATTGCCATCTGTACAATGTACACGGCCAGCTTCTTGTACCACACTCTGGCCTTTCTCAAAGCACTGTACGGCTGGAGGACTTAATCAGAGAGATCAACTCCCCCCATGTACTTGTTGTACCCCACTAGACAGTCAGGTTTGGCGACCTGTGTAGTGGAACCTCGTACAGTGCTGAGGGTGCTGCCATCACCATGTATGGTGGTCAAGAAAAGGACATCCCTTTTGTCCTTGTACTTGACCATCAACAGGTGGTCGCTACATTGGGCTCTGCTCTCACCCCTTCTGAGCAGCTGCCCAATTAGCGTCTTTGGGAGGCCTTTCTGATTTTTGCGGACAGTACCGCAGGCTGCGGTACGTTGCGCAGAGAGGGACTTGAAGAGCAGGATACTTGTATAAAAGTTATCCACGTAGAGGTGATAACCTGTATCAAGCAGTGGGTGCACCAAGTCCCACACAATTTTCCCACTCACTCCCAGAACAGGGGGGCATTCAGGGAGTTCAATCCGGGAGTCCTTCCCTTCATAAACTCTAAACTTGTGAGTGTATCCTGAGGTACTCTCACAAAGTTTATACAGCTTGATCCCGTACCTTGCCCTCTTACTGGGCAGGTACTGCCGGAATCCAAGCCGCCCCTTAAAAGAAATTAAGGACTCATCCACACAGATGTCCCTTTGGGGCACGTACACTTCACCAAACTTGTTGTTGAAGTGTTCGATGACCGGCCGAACTTTGAAAAAACGATCAAAGTTCGGGTCATCATGTGCAGGACACCTTGCATTATCTTGGTAATGCAAGAACTTGTAGATGGCCTGAAAGATTGTCCGGGGCATGACCATTCGGAACACTGGAGTGTTATACAAAACGTCAACACTCCAGTATTGCCGAAGCTCGGGCTTCTTCAAGATCCCCATAAGAAGGACCAGGCCCCAAAACTTCATCATTTCTACTGCGTCTACAGGAGACCAGTTAGAAAATGATGAAGAGGGGTTTTGTTCTAAAAATTGATGAGCATATAAATTAGTTTGGCCCACCATGAGGTTTATAAAATCCTCAGAGAAAAATACTTTGAAAAAGTCTATTTCTGTGAGGCCGGTGGTGTCAAACTTGATTCCTGATTCCGCCACGAAATCAGGAATCAGCGGCTCATAATTTTCGGGGGGCGAAGTCCATATAGGCTCAGTAGTGGGGGGCGCTGGAACATCTCTCCTGCGACGACGGTGGGGCGGGCCAGCAGAACCTGAGGAAGAGGAGGAAGAAGAGAAGGAGGAAGACGACGAGGAGTCGGAAAAACAAAGAAATGTGGGATCCTCACCCTCGCTGTCAGTGTCGGAGGCAAGAATAGCGTATGCCTCCTCCGCTGAATACCGAGTTTGGGATGAGCAGGACATTGTTAGTTATGTATGTGGTGCATGTGTGTCAATACTTTATTGAGAGTGTGTGTGTGTGTCAGTACTTTATTTAGAGTGTGGGGAAAAAGGAAATACTGTATGTGGTGCAAACAGCGAGCACGAGTGTGGATTGGTGAACTATGTCACCGATCAATACTCGGCGGCTGCTGGATGTGCGCACAGATGTGTGGGGATTGGGAAGAGGGGAATTGGGTTGGATGAGGGGAGATCAGAGATTACTTACCAAAGTCCTCTCTGTTCTTCTTTCAGGACCGGGAGCCTGGAGCAGGAGCCCGGCGCTGGAGACCGGGAGCCCGGAGCAGGAGACCGGGAGCCCGGAGCAGGAGCCCGGAGCAGGAGCCCGGAGCAGGAGACCAGGAGCCCGGAGCAGGAGACCGGGAGCCCGGAGCAGGAGCCCGGAGCAGGAGACCAGGAGCCCGGAGCAGGAGACCGGGAGCCCGGAGCAGGAGACCAGGAGCCCAGAGCAGGAGACCAGGAGCCCGGAGCAGGAAACCGGTACTGGAGCTGGAGATCAGAATCAAAAGAATTAACAGGGACACTGGGGTGAGGCGGATTGGGGTGGGAAGGGGGGTAAAAAGACAGGGGAGTGGGAAGAGGGGTAAAAGACAGGGGAGTGGGAAGAGGGGGATTGGGGTGGATGAGGGGAGATCAGAGATGGACTTACCAAAGGGTCAGCAGGACTGGAACAGAAGACCCAGAGCAGGAGACCGGAGCAGGAGGCCGGGAGCCCAGAGCAGGAGACCGGGAGCCCGGCGCTGGTGACCAGGAACCCGAAGCTGGTGACCGGGAGCGGAGCTGGAGACTCGGACCAGAGCTGGAGACTGCTGCAGGAAGCAGAAAAAAAGGTAAAGGGGGGTAAAAAGAGGGGGGAGGGGGGATTGGGGTGGATGAGGGGAGAACAGACTTACCAAAGTCTTCTCTGCAGGATCAGCAGCAGGCTCTGGAGCAGGAACCACAACAGGTCAGGAGCAGAAGATCCAGGACGCTGGAGCAGAAGATCCAGGACGCTGGAGCAGAAGATCCAGGAGCAGCGGCAGCAGCAGCAGCGACTGGAATGGGTGAGAAGATGGTCTTGTGGTGTCACAGAATATTCTGCGGCACTACAAGGCCCAGCACAGACACATCAGATGTGACCGCTCTTTAGAAATCCTCACCAAGTGTGAGGGTCTGCAGGGCGGTCACAGGGTGATGATGGGGTGGTGACAGGTGGAGGTAATCTGATTGGAGCAATCATTGATGACATTGATTGCTCCAATCAGAGTTCCTGAATACAGGTGACCAGGCGGTCACAGGGAGGTATCACCTCTCTGTGACCCCCTGTGGTGCATGCTGTGCCCCAGCCATCTGATTGGTGACACTGATTGCACCAATCAGACATAGCTGGAGCAGAGCACGCACCACAGGGGGTCACAGAGAGGTGACACATCCCTGTGATCGCCGGTCACCTGTATTCAGGTACTCTGATTGGAGCGATCGATGTCATCATCGATCGCTCCAATCACAGCAGTCTGGGGGCTTGAATCACATTACAGGGGGTCATAGGGCGGTGACAGGCAGGTCACAAGCCGGTCACCGCCCCATGACCGCCCTGTCACCGCACGGTCGCGCTACGATCGGTGCGATCGATGTGATCGGCGATCGCACCGATCATAGCAGTCTGGGGCCAGGGCTGGGGTGTCCTAGCAACAGCCTAGGATCGGTGCTCTTAGGAGCACCCATCCTAGGCTGCAGATCACTGTTTCCGGCAATCACATTGCCAGAAACAGTGAGAAATGCTGTGATTGGCTGTTCAGATTTGAACAGCCAATCACAGCGATCGCTGGTGCGGGGGGGGCGGCGACACCCCCCGGGATGATGACGCCATCTACCCAGAGGTAAGATGGCACCGTAACTTTAATGCTGTCACCGCGACTTAAGTCGCGGTGCCGCATTAAAGATATGACGTACTAATACGGGTCTGGCTCTTAAGTCCCAGGGCACAGACACGTATTAGTCCATCTAATGTTGTTAAGGGGTTAATATGGCACTCCTTCCTTTCTGAGCTTTCCACTGTGCCTAAAAAGTAGTTCCCGATTACATGTAGGGTATTGGCTCACTCAGGAGAAATTGCACAACAAACTGTGATGTCCATGTTTCCTATTAGCCTTTACAAAAATTAAAAATGCAATTATATATTCTTCACCGCCCAATTGTGAAGTTTTTGACCGCATATGCGGTATTGGCGTACTCAAGAGAAATTGCATAACAAATTGTACCATTCATTTTTTCCTATTTCTCCTTTTGGAAAATTAAAAACTTGGTGGCAAAGCAACATTTTAGTGGAAAAAATGGTAATTTTCCATTTATTCAGCCGAATGTTATATAATTCTTTGAATCTACTGAAGGTGAAAAATGCTCACTACACCCCTAGATGTGTAGAGGGGTAGTTTCTAAATTGGGGTCACTTTTGGGGTTGTCTGCTGTCTTGGCATGTTAGGGGCTCTTCAAATGTCACATGGTATCCAGCAAAAATTGAGCACCAGTATTCAGTTGGCGTTCCTTCCCTCCTGAGCCCTGCCATGTACCCAAACAGTAGTTTTCCACCGCATATGGGGTATCTATGTCCTAAAGAGAAATTGTACAAAAGATTGTACAGTCCATTTTCTCCAGTTACCCTTGTGAAAATTAAAAATTTGGGGCAAAACCAACATTTTTGCTTGAAACATGTATTTTTTTCATTTTCACAACTCAATGTTATAAAATTCTTTAAAGCACTTGTGGATTCAAGGTGCGCATCACACCTCTACGTAAGTTCCTTGAGGGGTGTAGTCTCAAAAATGGAGTCACTTGTGTGGGGTTTCCATTGTTTAGGCACATCAGGGGCACTGCAAATGCGACATGGCATCCGCTCTCGATTCCAGCCAATTTTGCGCTCTAAAAGTCATACGGAGCTCTTTTACCTTCCGAGCTCTGCCGTGCACCCAAATAGTAGTTTTCCACCACATATGGGGTATCAGTGTACTCAGAATAAATTGCACAAGAAATGGTATGGTCCATTTTTTCCTGTTAACCTTGTGAAAATTAAAAATTTGGAGCAAAACCAACATTTTTGAGGGAAACAATTATTTTTTTCCTTTTCATGGCTCAACATTATAAAATTCTGTGAAGCACCTCTGGGTTTAAGGTGCTCACCACACCTCTAGATAAGTTCCTCAAGGAATATGGTTTTTAAAATGGGGCCACTTGTGGGGTGGTTTCACTGTTTAGGCACATCAGAGGCTGTGCAAACACAACATCGTGTCTGCTATCGATTCAAGTCAATTTTGCGTTCCAGAAGTCAAATGATGATCCTTCCGTTCCGAGTCCTGCCGTGCCCCGAAAAAGTAGTTTTTCACCACATATGGGGTATCGGCACACTCAGAAGAAATTGTATGGTCCATTTTCTCCTGTAACACTTGAAAAATGCAAAATTTGGGGCTAAATCAAAAATTTTGTGGGAAAAATTTAAATTTAAATGTATTTATTTTACATTGCTTTAATTCCTGTGAAGCATTTGAAGGGTTAATAAACTTATTGAATGTGGTTTTGAGCACTTTGAGGGTTGCAGTTATTAAAAATAGTGTCACTTTGGGGTATTTCTATCACATAGGCCTCTCAAAGTCACTTCAAATGTGATGTTGTCCCTAAAAAAAATTGTTTTTGTAAATTTTGTTGTAAAATGTAATTTTAAAAATGATGCTGATGTAAAGTAGACATGTGGTAAATGTTATTTATTAACTATGTTGTCTGATATAACTATCTGGTTTAAGGGCATATAAATTAAAAGTTTAAAAATTGCAAACTTTTCAATATTTTCGCCCAGATTCTGATATTTTCACAAACAAACGCAAAAAATATTGGCCTAAAATTACCACTAACTCTCAGAATTACTGTTATACATTGAAATGTTTCAGAGTTATTGCCTCATAAAATGACACTGGTCAGAATTGTAAAATGTGGCCTCGTCAGGAAGGTGAAAACAAAGCTGGGGGGGGTTAGATCTACATATATATATATATATATATATATATATATATATAGTGCAGACCAAAACTTTGGACACACTTTCTCATTTAAAGATTTTTCTGAATTTTCATGACTATGAAGATTGTACATTCACACTGAAGGCATCAAAACTATGAATGCCAAGACTGTGCACAGCAGTCATCAAATCAAAAGGTGGCTACTTTGAAGAACCTAGAATATAAGACATATTTTCAGTTGTTTCACACTTTTTTGTTAAGTATATAATTCCACATGTGTTAATTCATAGTTTTGATGCCTTCAGTGTGAATGTACAATTTTCATAGTCATGAAAATACAGAAAAAATCTTTAAATGAGAAGGTGTGTCCAAACTTTTGGTCTGTACTGTATATATATAAATTGTTTAATTTATGATCAAATCAAGCTATAAAATATTAACCATAACAGTAATCATTTAGCCAATTTACTAAAACTATTTTTAGACAGTGTGGGGGAATTTATCATTCCCTTTGTGCTAGTTTTCTTGCATCAAAAAGTTACCAAATTTAGTGCAAGGGGCCTTTGCCTCAAAATTTTGCAATATTTGCAACAGCTTTGACCCTTTTAAAAAAAAAATGTAAGCGGGGCTAGCAAAACTGGAAAAGGATCAGCCGCCACAAGACAAATATACTACAATGTACACCAGAAAAATGGCATTCATTGTAGCTGAAATAGGTGAAAGCTTGTAGCTGCTGTACCTCTCATTTTCCTTTTTTAATTTCTGCACCTTACTGCAGCGTGCGGTTAGTTCATAACCCGCACACAAATGCTCATCATTATAAATCCCCCTTTAAAACTTTATTACATATTTATCACAGTGGTTCATGTTGTTTGATGAAATTGGCGCATATCTAGACTGTCTACTGAAAGTTTACTCCACCCATTAGTAGGCTTACTTTTTGTCCGACATTTGAGTAAAAATGATGGTGCATTTTTTGGTGCACAGTATTGTATACTGAGTCACACAAAGGTACGTCCTTAGTAGTACGAGCCACAGATCATGACTAAAACGCATAATAAATATAAGAATTTGGGCATACTAATTCCTCACCCCCTCCCCACACCCAATATCTTTAAATCTCTTTTTATACTGTGAAAGTGGTTGTCAATTTTACTTTAACAAATGTCTTGGAGACAAGATTTTATAGCACTAATTAAAGGGGTTGTGCACTACTTGGACAACCACTTCTTAAATACTTTATTTTTCAATGTAAAATAAAAATAACAGTTACTTCCCTCATTGGCACCCTTTCAGCGATTTTGGCGCCAGGTCTCCCAGGACTTACGTGACATTGTTATGCCACATGAAAGCTGCAGTCAATCAGAGGTTGCTAAAGGGCTACAATTCTCTCACTTCACTTGCACATGCAAGTTTCGTCCAAGGGGAGTAAGAGCGAAGTAGCAGCTGCTGATTGGCTGCAGCACTCACATGGCATAACAATGTCATTCAAACCTTGGAAGACCCGGCGCCAACATTGCTGGAACGGAGTTCAGTACATGCTATTTTTATTTCACACTGGGTAATACAGTATTTAGTATTCACCGAATTATAGTCAAACCAGTGCAAGAACAATTCTAACATATTCACCGACTTACACACTATGGTCAAATAGTCATGATAAAACATCACTTTTATTTTAAACCTCTAAAAACTCCTAAAGTGAATTAAAAACAAATAAATCTGGCCAATACGAATATATTTGTCTGGAAGCTCCCAATAGATAAATTCATAAAGGCTATAACAACCCTAATAAATAGCTATAGTGTCCCTGCCTTGCCACAGAGGTTGGTACCCTACGCAGTACGCAAATGGCGGCCCCACTCAGCATCGGCTCTCTCTGACTGGCCCTATCAGACCCTGTCACAGGACGGTATGTTCAAATATCCAGACAAAAAACTTAGTGTACCAAAAAACTTTCATTAACTGGAATGAGCCACATACACAAGGGTATATTATAGTGCTCCTACTGTTATGCCTGTGTAGCAACTCACTCTGGAAAATAGGTTACATACTAAAAAACTGCAACTGACTCTGGCGGTTCCTGTACAGACTAGATATCCTGACTCCGCGGTCCCTAGTGGTGCCTGCGGGTACAGTGATAACCCTAACCACATACTAGGAGATGGCAACTCCTAAACTTCAGGTTCCTCCTAAAGAAATGGAGGACAGAGCAGAGTGTGAATTACCTACAAGAGAAGTGTGCTGAACAAACGAAAGATCCCGGAGTGAGTAAAGTAAATAATGAATTACCAAACAAAGAGTACAGCAAGTACTGTTAACAAATACACTGTCTACTTCCTAAAGATAAACAAAAGATAGGTGCAAAGTATAACAAAGTGAAAATCCTTAGCTGAAACCTCACAGACTGGCTCAAACATCAATAGAATGTCAGATCACCAGAATCTATTGTGGCGCCCCTAAGGGTTGAGTCACCACAGAGGTACTGCATCTCATCCAGAGGTGTGGTATCCCACTCTCAGGTAAGGATAGAGTGCTGCCCGGGACCCTAACACCTGCATCCAACACATCCACTTCAGTAGGGCAGGGCGAGATTGCTCCTAAGGGAGAGCACAGTCCCTGGTCCCTGGCTGGAGTGGAGGGGAACCAAGTGAGAGGGAACCATGTAGTGGGTGTGGGTGGAGGACGTAGATGAGAGGAGCACAGGAAAGGAAGTGATATAAAAGAGGGAACCAACTTGAAAAGACAGGTTGGTTGGAGGAGGAAAGTGAGGGGAGCAGGGGCTCTGCACGAGCTCTGCCCCAGAGTGGGCCTAGCAGAGAGGCCCAAGACTGAGGAGAGGAGCAGGAAGGAAGGCTCCAAGAGGAATGAAGGGATCCTAGGGGTACGGGCAGTGCTGGAGGCCATCCTTACGCCCGAATCTACCTGGTGTGGAGGGATCAAGCCGCAGAGGGGACCGGCCCCTAAACTTGTGGAGAATTACAAGGCTCAGCTAGGAACCGGAGGCTGCTGTACTTGCAAGGTGCAGTGGCCACAACCACAATTACATCGCCGAAAAGGTGGCCACAGAGGGTCCAGGGGACTGCAGGTCGCCCGACAAGACCTGAGTCTACCGGATTGGGACACTGATTGTGAGGCGCAGGGCAGGAGGGTGAGAGCCAGCGCAGGAAGACGACTGAGGAAGGCATATAGAAAGGGGTCCTGTCAGGCACTCTTGAACTACCTGAGGGATTGCTGAACCCTGCTTGGTGAACGCAGCACGACGAGGGAGGCTGTAAGCTGGACAGTGCAACCTGAGCTTTGCTGCACTAACATCCGCTGCAGAGGACCTGCTCCGCAGCGGCGGCTCCCTTTAGCCGCATACCACAGGTGGTGTCACAAACTATATATATAAATCCCTTGTAATAATCCCCTTTTTACTGACCACCCTGGGTCACGGACCGGGTCACCGCCACTGTTACATCTCCCCTAGCAACGACCGGCCCTGCGCCGAGTACCCCACGGCCCAGGGGGCGCGTCACTATCACCAGCAGAAAACGCTAGTAGGAGGACAGAATATAAAGCTGCACCCAACAGGTGATAGGCAGAGAAATGAAAACATCCGTGTTAAGCTAAACAGACTGCAGCCAGAATAGCAGAACCTAAACACCCAGTGAAAAGGTGTGTCTCCTGTGGCTCTGCAGAAAATAGAGCCGACCACAGAACACAAACTCAAGGGATCAAATCCAGGAGTATGACAGTACCCCCCTTCTACGAGGTTCCATTGGACCCGAAGAGATCCCCAACCGCTGATGCTGCAGACAGAACTCCCTCACTAGGCGGCCAGCATGCAAATCTCTTGCATCAACCCCAGCAATATTCTCCGGGCCAAAACCTTTCCATTTAACGTGATGTTGTCGTCGACGTCTGACACGTCTGGAACCCAACAACAGCTCCCCCTCATACTCCTTGTTCTAAGTACCAGGGAGCTATGTCAAAGAGAAATCAACATCGGCTTGACTGAGGATAGGAACTTTAGAGAAAGCTGTCGTGAGTGCAGCAAAAGCATCAACAGCCTCAGTAGACCAAGAAGTTATCAGATAATTTTATCTGAACAATGAACGCTGTAAAAATGAAGCCCAAAAAGTAATGGCAGACTTGTGACTAGTGCTGATTTGTATCCCACTGATCAGTTTGTTATATGGTAAAATTAATGATGTCATTCAAAACTACAACTTGTCATGCAAATAACAATCCTATATATGGCTATTTAGATGGAAAAATAAAAAAAATTGCGGTTCTTAGAAGAAGGGGGAGTGGAAATAAAAGCGCAAAAACAAAACATCACTTGGTCACAGCCCCACAAAAATGTATGTGACTAATAATAGAGCTTATCCTGTAGCTCACATAGACAGCCGCGGTGCCCACCACCCACATGACTGTCCGGGGGCTCACGTGTCCCCCTGCTCCTTGTTATGATGGTGTAGCAACTCACTCGGGAAAATAGGTAACACACTCAAAATTGCAACTGACCTTGCCGGTTCCTGTACAGACTGAAGATCCTGACCCAGCAGTCCCTAGTGGTTACTATGTGAGCTGAGATATCCATAACCACAGACTAGATGATGAAAATTCAGACCTAGGTTGCCTGAAAGGTCATTGAGCGCTTCACACAACTCCTAAAGAACCGGAAGGCAGAGTAGTATGTATATTAACAATAGAAGGGAAAGTGTGCTGAAATGGAAAGAGATCCCAAAGGGAGTAAAACAACCACGAAATAAAAAATAAAGGATTAACTACGTACTGTTAGAAATTATGCCGCCTACTACCTAAAGATTTATACTGCAAAATAGTTAGTGTAGGGTCTCTAAAGCCTGCTAAATCAAACAAACAGTCCTTCTCAGGACTAATATCCATCCCAGATATCAGACAGGCAGGCTGTATAGATTACACAGTGGTTATACCAACAAACACTGCATTACAGTCCTGTGTGCTCCTGCTGGTCAAATTGCTAGACTTAACCCCAGGTCTCAGGGGCCAGGAAAAATCCTTTTTTTTTCATCTAAATCCTGTTTGCTTTTTTTCCTCAGTCAGACTGTACAAATACCTGTCTTATTAATCTTTTGGTATTCCCCCCCCCAAAAAAAAAAAAAATTGAGTGTCTCGCTGACTGTTCAGACACCAATATATCTGTTTAAAAGAGTCTGGTGTAGGCCAGAGAACTAACACTGTGTTTTTCCTCTTCCACAGTTCAAATCTGGGTGTTATCAACCTGCTTGCCTTTTTTCCATAAAAAAAACAGTTTGAGTGTGTCGCTGACTGTTCAGACACAAATATATCTATTTTAACAAGTCTGGTATACACCAGGAAATTATAACTGTGGTTTTGCAGTTCCACGGTTCAAATCTCTGTATTCTCCACTCTTTTGTCTTTTTTGCATAAAAAAAACATTTTCAGTGTCTCGCTGACTGTTCAGACACCAATATATCTGTTTAAAAGAGTCTGGTGTACGCCAGAGAACTAGAACTGTGTTTTTCCTCTTCCACGGTTCAAATCTGGGTGTTATCAACCTGCTTGCCTTTTTTCCATAAAAAAAAAACAGTTTGAGTGTGTCGCTGACTGTTCAGACACAAATATATCTATTTTAACAAGTCTGGTATACCCCTGGAAATTATAACTGTGGTTTTGCAGTTCCACAGTTCAAATCTCTGTATTCTCCACTTTTTTGCATAAAAAAAAACATTTTCAGTGTCTCGCTGACTGTTCAGACACCAATATATCTGTTTAAAACAGTGGCGTAGGCCAGAGAACTAGAACTGTGTTTTTTCTCTTCCACAGTTCAAATCTGGGTGTTATCAACCTGCTTGACTTTTTTTCCATAAAAAAAAACAGTTTGAGTGTGTCGCTGACTGTTCAGACACAAATATATCTATTTTAAAAAGTCGGGTATACACCAGGAGATTATAACTGTGGTTTTGCAGTTCCACGGTTCAAATCTCGGTATTCTCAACTTTATTACAAAAAAAAAAAAACATTTTCAGTGTCTCGCTGACTGTTCAGACACCAATATATCTGTTTAAAAGAGTCTGGTGTAGGCCATAGAACTGGAACTGTGTTTTTCCTCTTCCACGGTTCAAATCTGGGTGTTATCAACCTGCTTGCCTTTTTCCCATAAAAAAAAACAAAAACAGTTTGAGTGTGTCGCTGACTGTTCAGACAGAAATATATCTATTTTAATAAGTCTGGTAAACACCAGGAAATTATAACTGTGGTTTTGCAGTTCCACGGTTCAAATCTCTGTATTCTCCACTTTTTTACATAAAAAAAAAACATTTTCAGTGTCTCGCTGACTGTTCAGACACCAATATATCTGTTTAAAAGAGTCTGGTGTAGGCCAGAGAACTAGAACTGTGGTTTTCCTCTTCCACGGTTCAAATCTGGGTGTTATCAACCTGCTTGCCTTTTTTCCATAAACAAAAAACAGTTTGAGTGTGTCGCTGACTGTTCAGACACAAATATATCTGACGCGCCCCCTGGGCCATGGGGATACCCGGAGCCGGGCCTTGTAGATGCTGGGGGTAGTAGTCACCGTGGCGGCGACCCGGTCCGTGACCCAGGGCGGTCAAACCAGGGTAGTCTATGTGTATCTGGTTTAAATAGTCCGACTACACCACCTGTGGAATGCGGTTATTGGGAACCGCCGCTGCGGAGCAGTCCACTGAAGCTGATGGTGTGTGCAGCAAGGTGATGTGACTCCCCACAGGAAGAGTGTAGCTTCAGGGCAGCATGAATGGATGATGGTGGTGATAGTGCCGGGATCAGTAAAGATAACACGGAGTCGTTGCAGTGCAGTCCTAGGGTCTTTACTGGTGGTAATTATATAGGCCCCAATGGGAGTACTTGCTAGGGATGAGGGCCTGGTCAGTCTGGGAGCAATCCTAGAATTCCCCTGGCCAGGTGGAGTTGTAGGCCTGCCGTTCTGACTGTACTCTGTTGGCTATCCCACTTATAGTCGTGTTGTAGCCCACGTCCCTGAGTGTGACGTGCTGTGCTCACCCGTATGGCTGGCGACTAGTGTTGAGCATTCCGATACTGAAATATCGGGTATCGGCCGATATTCGCGGTGTCGGAATTCCGATACTTAATTCCGATACTTTTAGAATATCGAATACCGGAATCGGAAGTTCCCATAATGCCTGCACTCTGCAGTGTCCCTCAAGGATGACAAGCTGGATGGCAGCGCTCAGCTGCGATCCAGCCTGTCATCAGAATCCCATCCCAGCGTGAGAGAATTCTCCTGATTGTTTAAAAGCTGCCGGGCGGTAAAAAGCCGCCGGCTTTTAAACAATCACACAGCCCCATACTGCTTCCCAGCAGCCTCCCACCCCGATCCTCCGCTCCCCTCGCCACCTCCCATCCCGATCGTAAGTTAGGACCGGGCGGGGAGCACAGCACCAAGAAGCGGGGAGCGAAGAACCAGGGCGGGGAAGCCGGCAGTGAAAAGACTTCACCGCCGGCTTTCCCGTTCTGTGCTGCGCTTTCCCGCCGGTTATTTCAAATGAACAGCTGAGGTATCAGGTGATGCCGATCAGCTGTTCATTTGAAGTCGCCGCGGTGCCCTCGGAGGGTTCATGTGAGTTCATGCTTGACTGCATTGCATGAACTCACATGAACTTTCCCACGGCCGCACAGGTCAGCCTCACCTCCCAGACCCGTCATGATTGGTGTGTGTGGGTGTCTGTGCGATGTGTACGGTGTGTGTGTGCGGTGTCTGTGCGATGTCTGCGGGTGTGTGCGGGTGTGCGCGGTGTCCGTGCGATGTCTGCGGGTGTGTGCGTGCAGGCAAACATAGGCCGATGTGACACTACTACTCCCATCGGCCTATGTCTGTCCCCAGTCCACTCGTGCCAGCAGGATCAGCTTGATGGGAGCAGTAGTTCCCATCAGCCTGATCCTGCTATTTAAACTGCCCCATATGTTATTTTGGCCCCCATAGGTTTATATTTTTGCCCCTATACATGTTTTATTTTTTTAGGCCCCCATATTTTTTTTTTGTTTTTGGTCCCCAATAAATTTTAAATGCATGTCATTGGTGGCGAGTGGTTACCTAAAATAAATTAGTTCATACATTACCTGTCCCCGCCGATCGTCACCTAAAATAAAATAAAAAATAAAAAAATACACCTATACTCACCTAGACACCTAATTCCCCGAAGCCATCGATCTCCTGTAATAAAATATAAAATAATAAACCACAACCTTATCCTTACCCCTCGTAGTAGTCCACGAGTGTCCCACGAAGATCTCCAGTTTAGAGCAGCCACATAGAATGTGACCGCTCTGAACCGCCGCCGCGGCTAGAATGATGGGGTCGTAAAGCAGCCTCGCGGGTTCGCCGGAGTTCAGGCAGCGCTGCTCCGGTTAGCTGCTTTACGGCCACGCTGTACCGTGAGAAATTCCCACGGTACAGCAGTGCCGTAAAGGAGGTCTCCGGAGCTGCGCTGACTGAATGCATTCCGGTGACCTCAGTCAGGGCTCACGCTGCCGGGAGAGGACGTGTTCCCGGCAGCGTGAGCTTACAGCAGCAATGACAGCTGTCACATCTCCAGATGTGACAGCTGTGCATGGGAGATCAGCGCAGGAATGTGGACAGGTAACTATTTTTTTTTTAGTAAACTAAGAATTAAATAAAATGGTGTGTTTTATTTCAAATAATTTTTTTTTTCTGGGTGTAGTGTGTGTTTTTTATTTTTAACACTTTGTAGGTTAGTAATGGGGGTGTCTTATAGATGCCCATCATTACTAACCTGGGCTTCATGGCAGCTGGCGCTGACATGACCCCACCACTATTACCCCCTGCCACCGCACCAGGGCAGCGTGGAAGAGCGAGGCTAAGTGCCAGAATTGGCACATCCTATGGATGCGCCATTTCTGGGGCGGCTGACGGCTGGTGTTTCTAGCCTGGGAGGGGGCCAATATTCATGGCACCCTTCCTGTGCTATTAATATCAGCCCCCAGCTGTCTGCCTAGCCTTTGCTAGCTATTAAAATAGGGGGGACCCCACGTCATTTTTTTGGGGGGTCTCCCATTTTAATAGCTAGTAAAGGCTAGGTATTCAGCTGGGGGCTGATATTAGTAGCCTGGGAAGCTCCGTGGGTATTACCCCCTTCCCAGGCTTCAAACATCTGCCCCAGCCGTCTGCTTAACCTCTGCTAGAGACTAAAATTATGGAGGATCCCACGCCAATTTTATTTTTAATAAATCCTTTATTTTAACACTAAATGACACTTGAGGGGTTAATAAAGATGCAGTCCCTAAATTATTATTTATTTTTTAATTAATTTTTCCCAAAAATTTTGACGTGGGCTTTGCCATATTTTTGTATGCCAGCCAGGTACAGCATCCAGGAACGGGCTGCCCCCAACTCCCAGCTGCCTATTTGTACCTGGCCGGACACAACAATATAGGGAAGCCCTTTTTTTTTTAAATTATTTCATGAAATAATTAAAAAAAAATTGACGTGGGGCTTCGCCCTATATTTGTGTCCAGCCAGGTACAGCAGGCAGGAGCGGGCTGCCTACAACCACCAGCTGCCTATTTGTACCTGGCCGGACACAACAATATAGGGAAGCCCTTTTTTTTAAAATTATTTCATGAAATAATTAAAAAAAAATTGAAGTGGGGCTTCGCCCTGTTTTTGTGTCCAGCCAGGTACAACTAGGCAGCTGGGGGCTGGAATCCGCAGCGCTGGGAGGCCCAAGCTTTCTGGGCCACCCCCGCTGCAATTTGCAGTCCGCAGCCACCCTGGAAAATGGCGCTTTCATAGAAGCGTCATCTTCTGGCGCTGTACCCAACTCATCCAGGGCCCTGGTGCGGTGGCTCACTGGGTAATAAAGGGGTTAGGGCCAGCTTGGCATTATCAGCTGACCCTAAGCCCGAAATTCATGGGGTCACGCCAATATTAGACATGACCACCATGAATTTCTAGTAAAGTATTTAAAAAAAACACAAACACCCAGAATAAAGTCCTTTAATTGAAATAAACACACAATTCTTTATTGTTCTAAATTAAACCATACTTACCATCACGCCCATTCCAGCTGAAGCCAACGATCTCCTGCAATAAAAGAAAAATAATAAAGCAACCTCATCCTTACCTTTCCATGGTTCCCACGACAGCTTCAGCTCTGCTACATCGAGATGACAGGCTGGACCGCTGCAGAACGCTGCCATCCAGCCTGTCATCCCGCAGACACTGAGAAGAGCAGGCATGCTTGCGCTCCTCAGTGTCTCGCTGTGACTGCATAAAGATGAACCGAGGTCATGTCCAATGAACTCGGCTCACCTCATGCACGTCACTGACAGCGTGGGAAAATTCTCCTGCACTCAGAGCTTCAGCGTGAGAATTCTCCCACGCTGTCAGTGACGTGCATGAGGTGAGCTGGGATCATTGGACATGACCTCACCTCATGCACGTCACTGACAGCGTGGGAAAATTCTCCTGCACTCAGCGCTTCAGCGTGAGAATTCTCCCACGCTGTCAGTGACGTGCATGAAGTGAGCTGGGATCATTGGACATGACCTCACCTCATGCACGTCACTGACAGCGTGGGAAAATTCTCACGCTGAAGCGCTGAGTGCAGGAGAATTTTCCCACGCTGTCAGTGACGTGCATGAGGTGAGGTCATGTCCAATGATCTCAGCTCACCTCATGCACGTCACTGACAGCGTGGGAGAATTCTCACGCTGAAGCGCTGAGTGCAGGAGAATTTTCCCACGCTGTCAGTGACGTGCATGAGGTGAGCCGAGTTCATTGGACATGACCTCGGCTCATCTTTATGCCTTCACAGCGAGACACTGAGGAGTGCAAGCATGCCTGCGCTTCTCAGTGTCTGCGGGATGACAGGCTGGATGGCAGCGTTCTGCAGCGGTCCAGCCTGTCATCTCGATGTAGCAGAGCTGAAGCTGTCGTGGGAACCATGGAAAGGTAAGGATGATGTTGCTTTATTATTTTTCTTTTATTGCAGGAGATCGTTGGCTTCAGCTGGAATGGGCGTAATGGTAAGTATGGCTTAATTTAGAACAATAAAGAATTGTGTGTTTATTTCAATTAAAGGACTTTTTTCTGGGTGTTTGTGTTTTTTTTAACTTTGGCTATGGGATTAGTAATGGGGGTGTCTTATAGACGCCTCTCCATTACTAACCTGGGCTTGATGTCAGCTGGCATTATAAGCTGACATCAACCCCAGCCCTATTACCCCACTGCCACCCCTACAGGGCAGTGGGAAGAGCGAGGCTAAGTGCCAGAATTGGCGCATCCATAGGATGCGCCATTTCTGGGGCGGCTGACGGCTGGTGTTTCTAGCCTGGAAGGGGGGCAATATTCATGGCACCCTTCCTGGGCTATTAATATCAGCCCCCAGCTGTCTGCCTAGCCTTTGCTAGCTATTAAATTAGGGTGGACCCCACGTCAGTTTTTTGGGGGGTTCCCCCATTTTAATAGCTAGTAAAGGCTAGGTATTCAGCTGGGGGCTGATATTAGTAGCCTGGGAAGCTCCATGGGTATTACCCCCTTCCCAGGCTTCAAACATCTGCCCCAGCTGTTTGCTTAACCTCCGCTAGAGCCTAAAATTACGGGGACCCCCACGCCAATTTTTTTTTAATTAAATCCTTTATTTTAACACTAAATGACAAGTACAGTAATCAACACTGTCACTGTACTTCATATATATGTGACTGGCATGTTTCTATCTATCTAATCTATGTGTGATTCTCTATTCCTTCTATTCTAAATTGTCGGGTACCGCTGTTGAATTGCCGGCCGGCTTTTTTAAAGAGACGGTGCATGAAAACACTATTATTTTTTTTTATAAATCCTTTACACTAAATGACAAGTACAGTAATCAACACTGTCACTGTACTTGATATATATGTGACTGACATGTTTCTATCTATCTAATCTATGTGTGATGCTCTATTCTTTCTGTTGTAAATTGTCGGGTACCGCTGCTGAATTGCCGGCCGGCTTTTTTAAAGAGACGGTGCATGAAAACACTTATTTTTTTTAATAAATCCTTTACACTAAATGACAAGTACAGTAAGCAACACTGTCACTGTACTTCATATATATGTGACTGACATGTTTCTATCTATCTAATCTATGTGTGAAGCTTCATTCTTTCTGTTGTAAATTGTCGGGTACCGGTGTATGCCGCTGATGAATTGTCGGCTTTTCGGGTAATACATTCTACATTATTCTTAGTTGTTTTCCTTCATGTAGAATTAACCTACAAGGAAAGAAAGGGTTTATTTTCATTCTGATATTTGTGTCCCATTGACTTGCATTGGTTTCCGGTATCGGAATCGGCGATATCCGATACTTTTTGGGTATCGGTCCGATCCAATCCGATACGATATTTCCTGATATCGGAAGGTATCGTTCAACACTACTGGCGACTCAAATCCCGTGTATTCTTCGCTCCTCTGTGGCGGTACTGGTCCTTTCGTGTGGCTGAGCCTCCGGGCTTCTGGGGTCCAGGAGACCTGCAATCTCCAGCCTTGCGGTATCTGCTCCTGGGCTTGAAGGATCCCACAGCCTTGGACTCCGGTGTCCGGTTCTCAGTGTACACTGGCCAGGATGAGCTCTGCCAGCTCCAGTCCTCAGCTCCTTGTGTGGCACCCCAGGTCTGGTCACCACAGTGGCAGCAATGTCATGTCTGAGAGCAGGTGGGAGGTTCCCTGGTTAGGGACAATTAGCATGCAGCACCTCCTGCCTCAGTCCAGGGAGGAGAGAAACCGGCCCTTTATAAACTGGATCTGGGGCGGGGTTAGTCAGTGAAGCCAGAGACCAGCCAGAGTCTAGCTCCAGAGACAGGGACAGGTCAGCAGCAGACCGAGGAGTCCCTGTAGGCAGAGGAGGAACATGAGGCCAGGAGGGGAACTAGCAGAGTTTGTCCTGACCAGAGACTTACTAAGCCGGACCCTGGAGTCCGAGGCTGTGAGGGTTATAAGCCCAGCAGCAGAAAACCACCACGGACTTCAAGTCCTCTGGCCCAAGGAAGCCCGGAGGCTCAGCCACACGAGAGGGACCATTACTGCCCTGGAGGGGTGAGAAGCACGGAAGGCCCGAGTCGCCAGTCATACGGGTGAGAACAACACGGTACACTCAGGGACTACACTACAGCAGGATAGCCAAGAAAGAGTGAAGTCAGCACGGTAGGCCTACAAACTCCCCCTGACCAGCGGGATTTCCCAGTTGCTCTCAGACTGACCAGGCCTCCATTGTTAACCTGTATTCCGGATGGGTCCTTTAATACCACCAACAGTAAAGACCCTGACTTGCATGACAGACTCCGTGTGGTTACTGCTGCTCCCGCGCACCATCACCACCAACATCCCTACTTTCTGCCCTGAGGCTATACTCCTCCTGTGGGGAGTTATACTATTCTCTGCTGCATTTCCAATATCAGCCTCAGTGGTCTGTCCTGCAGCGGCGGTACTCTCTGACCGCAATCCACGGGTGGCGTAGTCGGACATTTAAATATCATAAAACCACACAAATAGACCACCATTTGAGTTGACTACCCTGAGCCACGGGACCGGGTCCCCGCCACGCAAGTACTACAACCCCCAGCATCCGCAACGGGTCCGGTTCCGGGTATCCCCACACACACACGGCCCAGGGGGCGTGTCAACTTTTGGCGTAGTCGGCAGGATTTCGTGCCCGCCACCAACGGGTACTGCGTGCCTGAAGAAAGACTGTAAAACTTACTTTGGTGGAGTTTCCCGCCATCCGCGGCCATTTTCCCGCCATCAGGCGCCATCTCTGGGACGCTGCGCGGGAAGAAGAGGGGCGTGGACGACGAAGGCGCGCGAGAACTGGAGCCCCGCCTTACGCACGGACGCTGCGCAAGGTCCTGAAAGGAGCCGAGCGGACGCTGATGTCACCAGGACGCTGCGCAAGGTCCTCAACCCCGACGATCCCCTGCGGAGCCGCGGCCTACAGAAGAAAAGCAACGGAACGTAGGCCATGGTTGACTAGGGGGGAAGAGGATGACGGAAGCGGAGGGAACTGTCACCGCCAGCGCGGCCGCTGCCGCAGTAATGCCGTTCACGATGCCTTATATCCCCGGAGCGGCCTGGTTGCCCCAGTACTCAGGGGAGTCGCATATCCTGAGCGACTTTAAGGAGAGCCTATTCAAGGTGTACCCCCTGACGGAGGAACAAAAAGTGACCATACTGATAGGCCAGTTAACCGGCGCGGCCCAACGAGAAGTAAAGTCCTGGTCAGTCAGGGACAAGGGGACCGTGAAGGAGATTTTAGCCCGTCTAAAGGACACTTTTGATACCCGCACCTCAGCAGAGATCAAAATGAGATTTTATGGGTGCAAGCAGCGGGCCCAAGACAGTATAAGAGACTATGCTTTGAACTTGCAAGAGGCCCTGAGAGCCATCAAGCAGGCAGACCCTGATAGTGTGAGGAATGCAGATGAACTGCTGACTGAACAATTCATTGAGGGTCTGCTGTCCAGCACCCACAGAACTCAGTTACGCCTGATGGCCCTGCAGAACCCTGGGTTAGACTTTGCACAGTTTAAGGACAGAGCCATCCGGGTACTCCGAGAACCCGTACCCGGTGGTGTTGCGGCCTCCAGGCGCCCTGCTATCACTTATCACCAAGAGGAGGCGCCCCAGTCTACAGAATCTGCAGGAGCCAACGCACAGAATAGTACCCCATCTACAGACCTGCACCATCAGGTCCAAGAACTGACTAAAAGCGTTGCCGCACTAACCAGGACTGTGCAGTCGTTACAGGTATCCTCTCCAGGAAAGATCCAGCTGGCTACCAGTCTGGAGGACGTCCCGTGGCGCCGACAGAAGAGGATCCCGCCGTCCAGAGGGAAGCCAACGGACCGCTACGACCAGGATGGACAACCCATCTGCCGCCGCTGCAGCCAGCCAGGACATATTGCGAGGTACTGTAATTTAAACGGGCGAAACCTGGGGCAGAGGGCCAACCCCCAGGTGTAAGATCATCAGGCCCGTCAAACTGGCGTGACAAGTATGAGGGGGGACGACCGGTCTTGCCTGTGGTACTGGATGGCATTCCCATGAGTGCACTGTTGGACACCGGGTCACAGGTAACCACCATCCCCTATGTGCTTTTCAAGCGGTACTGGGATGACACGGATATTACCCGCTACCCAGATAATGACTTGAGCATCATCGCCAGCAATGGTCAGCCCGTGCCGCAGGTGGGGATCAAGGAGGTGACCATCAAAATTGGTAAAGTTGAACTGCCGGCGCAAGGACTGATTATTGTGGACATTGACCGTCGTGAAAGTCACCCTAAAATAACCTTGGGTACTAACGTAATTGAAAATTGTCTTTCAGAGATAATTGTTATATTACAGCAGGTTGCAATGAATGCCAGCTCCAGCCAGCAGCGTGTCTTACAAAAGGAGATCAGAGCCCTGATGAAGCGGCAACAGGTGGACCTGTCTGGTGGTGAGATTGGTAGCGTTAGGATGAGTGACCCATTCCCTATCACCATGCCCCCAAAAAGTGAAATGATGATCTGGTGCCAGACTACCAAGCTATGGTAGAACCCGTTTACTCAGACAGTAGGCCCACCATTTTGACAGCATGGGGGGTGGTTGATGTCCGCCATGGGAGGGTACCAGTCCGCATCCTAAATATTGGGGAAAGAGAAGTACACTTGTCCCGGTATGCCACTCTAGCCAAATTGTTCACCATTAACCAGAACTCTGTAAAGGCCGTGGAACCCTTGCCTCCATCTCAACCAGAGGAGGGTAACGGCTCCAAGAAACAAATGGAGGACTGGTGTCAGAAACTGCATGTGGGCACCGACTCCACTCCCTCACAGCAAAACAGGGAGTCTACCTGGTGGTTCAGGAGTACGAAAGAGTCTTTAGTAAACACCCGCTAGACTTTGGGCAAGTAAAGGGGGTAGAACACCAAATCCCCACAGGAGACCATCCACCCATAAAAGAAAGATACCGGCCTGTACGCCCTGCACACTATAAGAATGCCAAGGGTATGTTGCGAGAAATGAAGGAGGCTGGGGTGATCAGGGATAGCTGTAGCACCAGGGCAGCTCCTCTAGTTCTTGTAAAAAAGAAGGATGACACGATGAGGATGTTTGTAGATTATAGAAAGGTCAACAGAATAACACACAAAGATGCGTACCCGTTACCTAGGATAGAGGAGTCTTTGGCTGCATTAAAATCTGGTAACTTCTTCTCTACTTTGGATCTCACAAGCGGGTACTGGCAGGTTCCTGTAGCAGAGTCGGACAAGGAGAAGACCGCCTTCACCACCCCGATGGGTCTCAGTGAATTCAACTGTATGCCATTCGGACTCTGCAACGCACCAGGGACCTTCCAGAGGCTGATGGAGTGCTGTCTGGGGCACAGAAATTTCGAGACGGTCCTACTCTACCTGGACGATATCATCGTGTATTCCAAGACCTATGAGGACCATCTAAAGCACCTGGCAGAGGTGTTCGATGCCCTGGCAGGCTTCGGCCTAAAAGTGAAACCCTCCAAGTGTCATCTACTGAAGCCAAAAGTGCAGTACCTGGGACACGTGGTGAGTGCTGACAGAGTAGCCCCAGACCCTGACAAGATCACGGTGATTAAGGACTGGCCAAGACCCTCCAGCATAAAGGAAGTGCGGCAGTTCCTCGGGTTGGTAGGCTACTACAGAAGATTCATCTCCGGGTTCACCAAAATGGCAGCCCCTATGCAGGACCTCCTGTTAGGTCAGTCAAAGACTAAAAGTCAGAAGCCGCCCTTTAAGTGGGACAAGCTGGAGGAGGAGTCTTTCCGCCAGCTGAAGATGGCCCTCACGGGGGATGAGATCCTGGCCTACCCTGATTACGGCCAGCCTTTTATCCTCTACACCGACGCCAGTAATGTGGGGCTAGGAGCCGTACTGTCCCAGATCCAGCAGGGCAGAGAATGGGTAATTGCTTATGCTAGCAGAAAGCTGAGACCCATAGAGAGAAACCCTGAGAATTATAGCTCCTTCAAGCTAGAGTTCCTGGCAGTGGTGTGGGCAGTCACCGAACGCTTCAAGCATTACCTGGCTTCTTCTAAGTTCACGGTGTACACGGACAACAACCCGTTGACACACCTGGACACTGCAAGACTTGGTGCCCTAGAGCAGAGATGGATGGCCCGGCTGTCCAATTATGAATTTACCATCAAATACCGGACAGGGCGTGCAAATGCCAACGCAGATGCATTGTCCAGAATGCCTCACTTGTAGGACGGGGGAGAGGATCCAGAAGAACTGGAAGAAATTGAACTCCCTGCATTCCACCATCATGGGATCACCCAGTGTTCCCACTGCGTAAAGGAGAGGTGCTCTGCCACCGCTACGTTAAATCCCTTACCCCACCACGGCTGGGCAGAGACACAAGATAGTGACCCCGCAGTCCGCCTGGTAAAAGAGATGCTGACCCAGGCTGATGCCCACCTTGATCCGGATGCTCCAGAAGAGGCCAATCAGCTGTGGAAAGAGAGGAGCAAGCTGTTTCTCTACGAGAGGAGGCTGTTCCGCAGAACCATCAACTCTCGAACACATGAGCTGATCTGGCAGGTAGTGGTCCCAAGGCGGGATGCGGCTATGGTCCTAGAAGCATACCATGACGGAGCAGGGCAATTTGGATGGAAGAAGCTGGAGTTCCTGTTGCGTGAGCGGTTCTTCTGGGTAGGCATGAGAGGGGCTATAGAGAGATGGTGCAGAGACTGTGGCCCGTGCAACCTAAGGAGGAAGGACCGCGCCAGCCAGAAGACTCCACTGCAGCCCATCATCACAAAGCAACCCCTTGAGCTGGTGGCCCTGGACCACGTAAAGCTGGCTCCAAGCAGTTCGGGATACGTCTACGCCCTCACAATCGTAGATCACTACTCCCGGTTCCTAGTGGTGGTCCCTGTCAAAGACTTAACCGCTCAGACGGCCACCAGAGCCTTTCAGCAGCATTTCTGCCGCCCGCACGGATATCCAGAGCAAGTGTTGACTGATCAAGGTCCAGCGTTCGAGGCTGAAGTCTTCCAGGAATTCTGCAACCTGTATGGCTGCAGGAAGAAAAGGACAATGACTTACCACCCCCAAACCAACGGGATGTGTGAGAAAATGAACCAGGTAGTACTGGACCTGCTCAAGACGTTGCCCCTGGAGGAAGGCAGCCTGTGGCCTGAGAAACTGCCGGTTCTGATGGACTTGTATAACCATATCCCAGTGGGTTCTACCAACTGCACCCCGGCTTACCTAATGAGAGCAAGACCTGGTAAGCTGCCAATTGACCATTGGAGTTGACTACCCTGAGCCACGGGATCGGGTCCCCGCCACGCAAGGACTACAACCCCCCAGCATCCACAATGGGTCCGGTTCCGGGTATCCCAAAACACACACGGCCCAGGGGGCGCGTCACTTGCTCCTTAGTGTCCTGCTTGACTCCTCACACTGAACAGACTCAGACTCAACCCCACCTCCAGATCCAGTTAAATAGGGCAGGATCCTCCCCTTTTCTGGTCTGGAGCAGGAGGTGTTGCATATAGTGTGTTCCCTGACCAAGAAACTCCTGTTTTGCTCCCAGACATGGTATTACTACCACTGTGGCAACCAGACCCTCTGGGGTGCCACATATCTATTTTAACAAGTCTGGTATACACCAGGAAATTATAACTGTGGTTTTGCAGTTCCACGGTTCAAATCTCTGTATTCTACCCTTTTTTGTCTTTTTTTTGCATAAAAAAAAACATTTTCAGTGTCTCACTGACTGTTTAGACACCAATATATCTGTTTAAAAGAGTCTGGTGTAGGCCAGAGAAATAGAACTGTGTTTTTCCTCTTTCACGGTTCAAATCTGGGTGTTATCAACCTGCTTGCCTTTTTTCCATAAAAAAAAAACAGTTTGAGTGTGTCGCTGACTGTTCAGACACAAATATATCTATTTTAACAAGTCTGGTATACACCAGGAAATTATAACTGTGGTTTTGCAGTTCCACGGTTCAAATCTCTGTATTCTCCACTTTTTGCATAAAAAAAACATTTTCAGTGTCTCGCTGACTATTCAGACACCAATATATCTGTTTAAAAGAGTCTGGTGTAAGGCCAGAGAACTAGAACTGTGGTTTTCCTCTTCCACGGTTCAAATCTCCTTTTTATGACCCTTTTGCCATTGATAGTGCGAGTGTAAGCTATTTTACTTCATTTACAATGGGCAAGGTGCATGGCAAGGGACGTGGAACTGGACGTTCTGGTGATGGTGCGTGCAGAGGATGGGGCCGTGGCCAAGGTGAAAATGTGCCACAACCAACAGCCACATCTTCTCGCTCCCAGTTCTTGACCGAATTACTAGGGAAGCACACAACAGCACCACTATTGCGAACTGATCAGTGTGAACAGGATATTAATTGGATAGCAGAATACTTCCAGTTACCTGGGCACCACCACCTCCGGTCTGTCTTCCACACGGTCAAGTCTTAGTAGCTGTGAGTCTCGACTGCATACTCCTCCTCACCCTGATGCTCCTTCCTCCCTGTCGTCAGACAGCAACTGATCCCACAGTTGGACAGTCTGAAGAGCTGTTTACTGGTCCATTTCCATATTTGTGCCCCTCGCCTGCTCCGCTTGAAGTGGTGGAAGAGGAGATCTCATGTAGCGATGGCCAAATATTTGAACAGCCACAGCCACAGAAAGACGACGCTGGTAATTTGTCACAAGAGGTGGACGATGACGAGACACAATTGCCACGAAATGAGGAGGAGGACCGTGGTGCGGAAGTGGAAGAGGAGGAGGTGGTGGATGATCTAGTAACTGACCCGAAGTGGCAGGAGGACACGCAGAGCGAGGCCAGCAGCACACAGGGGGAGGGAGGCAGAGTACCCCAACAGGCAGGAAGAAGCAGTGTGGTGGCCGCAGACAGAAGGCGGGCAACTGTTCCCCGTAACACCAACACGAGGGACGTTGCCAGTACAACCGGTAGGTCTTCCAGAGTCTGGAGTTTTTTAAAGACTCTGCTGATAACCCCAAAAAGGCCATTTGTACTGACTCGCCCCCTGGGCCGTGGGGCACTCGGATCCGGGCAATAGGGAGACGATGGGGGTAGTAGTGGCAACCCGGCTCCGTGGCTCAGGGTGGTCAGACCAATGGTAGTCTGCTATGTGCTGTTGATAATGTCCGACTACGCCACCCGTGGATTGCGGTTATTAGGAACCGCCGCTGCAAGGCAGTCCGCTGGGGCTGATGATGTATGCAGCTGGGATGGTGTGACTCCCCACGGGAAGAGTGCAGCCCCAGGGCAGTGTAGTGGATGGTGGGGGTGATGGTGGTGAGAGTCCCAGTACCGGTAGTGCCGGAGGAGCGAAAAAGCACACAGACAACGTACTGCAGTCCAGGGTCTTTACTCACGGTTAATATCCAAGTCACTTCAGCTGGCAATGACTGCCCAAGCCGTGCTGCGTCCACCAGGTGAGGGGCTCAGTCAACTCCCAGGCAGCTCAGAAGTATGGCTCAGGACCCCCTTCAATCCTTCCTCTAGCCTGCCTCACCAGTGACCCACTTTTGTCCAGCTGCCGAAAACTTGTGCGGGTAAACGTGGATCCCGTTCCCCGCTGTTCTATATGGTGCCTTCCTAGCAGGTTTAATGAGGTGTCGCACCAATAAATGATCACGACGTCCGGTCTTTGGCTGAGGGTAGTTTCTCCTCCACCAACTTGGGATCCGGCACCCTTAATCTGTCTGACCCTTCAGCCTGTATTCTCGTGGGTTCTTAGGGTCCCTTCCACCTTCTTGTTCCTGAGCCCCTCTGTTCCTCTGTCTCTTCCTCCTCTTTTCTGTTTCTCCTTCTTCTCCTTTCTCGTGGAGCTGGGCTGAGACGTAACCCCAGCTCCCCTTCACCTCCTCTCTCTCTCCACTCTCCTCCTCAGCCTCTCACTAGGCCCACTCTGTAGTAGAGCTCCTACAGAGCCTCTACTCCCTGTCTTCTCCTCTCTCCGCACAGACTGAACTGAACCCTGATCTAAGATGGTGCCCACCTTATATACCTCCCTCTAGCCATGAGCCCAGGTGACCAGCAACCAATGGGCTCCTACCTACGCTCAGGAACCAACCCCTATCTGCTCCTACATCACTGGGTATTCCTCCCCCCTCCCCACTCCAGCCAGGGACATGGTCTGTCGTACCTGCATTTCTGTCTAATGGGAGTACCGTTGAGCTGTCCCTCGGAAATGGGGTGAGTGTGCTGTATGCAGCTAACTGAGACCGGGTCCATACTCCATCCTTACCTGGGAGTGGAATACCACACCTCTGGCAGAGGTGCTATACCCCTGTAGCGGCCGAACCCTCGGGGCACTACAGTACCACCTGCCAGGCCAGCATCAGCAGGGGTGACAAAACTATCAGCCTAACCACCACCAGCATGATCAGGCACATGGCAGCAAAGCACTCGACTTTGTGGGGCGAACCCCAGGGTCCACGACCAGTGTCAGCGGGTGTCACCATTGCTTCTTCCGCTGTTGTGCCTGTAAGAGAACCCCCTGTTGTGCGTGCAAGGCTATCCCCTGTCCATTCAGCATGCAAAAATGCCCCCTCCTCTCAGTCTTCACTTGTTATGGCAGTTTCTCAAGAAACAGCATCAACATCCACGTCCACATCCCACCGCAGCGTTCAATTGTCCTTATCCCAGAGCTTTGAACGAAAGTGCAAATTCGCAGCCAACGCCCCACAGGCCACAGTCCTAAATTCGCACATTTCACGACTGCTTGCGTTGGAAATCCTGCCTTTTAGGCTGGTGGAAACGGAATCCTTCCGCAGCCTTATGGCGGTGGCCATCCCTCGGTACTCGGTCCCGAGCCGACACTATTTTGCCCGGTGTGCCATCCCCGCACTACACAAGCACGTGTCCCAAAACATCTGCCGCGCCCTCAACAATGCAGTTACTTGGAGAGTCCACCTGACAACGGACACGTGGACAGGTGTTTGTGGCCAGGGACGGTACATCTCCGTGACGGCACACTGGGTAAACATAGTGGAAGCCAGGACCCAGTCGGATCTTGGGACGGAACACATCCTCCCCACACCGAGGATTGCTGGCCCTATGTCAGTCAGAGTTCCCCCACAGTGTACAGCTACTGTATATAATCCTCCTCCTCCTCATGTTCAGCCTCCATCTCAGATATCACCACATCATCAACAAGCTGGAAGCACTGCAGTACTGCCTCAACCAAGCGGCAACAGGCTGTGCTGAAACTCATAAGCTTAGGTGATAAACCTCACACTGCTTGTGAGATGTGGACAGCTGTGAAAGAGCAGGCAGATCTGTGGCTGAGACCGCTGAACCTACATGCAGGCATGGTAGTGTGGTACAATGGCCGTAACCTGGTGGCGGCTCTGAGGCGAGGTGAGATCACACACGTACCATGCCTGGCTCATGTGCTTAATCTTGTGGTTCAGCGGTTTCTTAAATCGTACCCCGAGTTGCCAAATCTGCTCGTCAAAGTACGCCGCCTGTCAGCTCATTTTCGGAAGTCGGCTACAGCTTCCACTGCCCTTGCTGTGTTACAGCAGCGTTTGCAGCTTCCGGCACACCGACTGGTGTGTGATGTTCCCACACATTGGAACTCTACCCTCCACATGTTGCAAAGAATTTGTGAGCAGAAGAGAGCAGTTGTGGAGTACCAGCTGCAACAAGGCCGTCAATATTCAGGTCAGACTCCACATATAAGCCCTCAGGAGTGGACCTGGATGTCTGACATATGTACCATCCTGACAAACTTTGAGGAGTCCACCAAGATGGTGAGTGGCGATGACTCCATCATTAGCGTTAGCATCCCACTTGTCTGTCTTGTGCAACGCTCTCTGCAGAGAATTAAAGAGGAGGCATTGCAGCCAGAGTATGATGAGATGGATCAAGAACCCATAGCAGGCGATTATACACAGCCCAGCCTCATCTCATCCCAACGTGCATTGGGGGACAATGAGGGAGAGGAGGAGGAGGAAGAACAGGAGCTGGTATCATGCGCTGTAGACGGTAGTACCTGTACAACTGTCATACCGTCGGTTCAACGTGGGTGGCCTGAGGACAGGGGGGAGGAGGAGGAGGAGAGCATGGTCAGCCGTCATCTTGGTGAGGACACGAAAGTCTTGGCCATTACCAGTCTGGCACGCATGGCTGACTTTATGTTACGCTGCCTTAACCATGACCCTCGCGTTGTCAAAATGTTGGGTGACAGTCATTACTGGTTGGTGACACTTTTAGACCCCCGCTACACGGGGAACTTTCACTCTCTTATTCCTGAGGTGGAGAGGTCTACAAAAATGGGGCAGTACCAGAAGGCCCTTGCTGCAGAACTGTTAAAAAAATTCCCATCTGAACACGCTAGCGGCAGAGGTCACAGTTCATTGACCAACCAAGGCGTACAGGCGAGAGAGACGCAACTCCAATCCAGCAGAGGCAGGGGAACACTGTCAATGTTCTGGGACAGTTTTCTGAGACCCGCCCATCTTACAGGCCCTGAGGTACGGGGTACTCTCACAAGGAGTGGAAAGTTTTAAAAGATGGTGAGGGAGTACCTTGCCGACCGTACCAGCGTCCTCCGTGATTCCTCTGTGCCTTTTAATTATTGGGTATCCAAGCTGGACACTTGGAATGAACTCGCTCTGTACACCTTGGAGGTCCTGCCCTACCCTGCCTATGTTATCGGAGCGTGTTTTTAGTGCCGCTGGGGGAATTATAACTGATAAGCCTGTCAAATGACAATGCTGACAAGCTGACCCTTATCAAAATGAACAAGGGCTGGATTGGCCAGACTTTTCATCACCACCAAATGACAGCAGAGTAACATAAAGTCAAATCCACTGTGTTGTTTCAGGAGGTGTATTCCCATGCACCGCTTCACACCCACACATGGGTATACGCTTCCTCATTTCGGCTGTTTTTTGCTCTTCTCCTTATCCTCAGCGTACACGACCACTATACAACCAGGGTGACTGTGGTCCGTGTTGCCAGCATTGCAGGTTCCTCTGTCCTAATTTTTGGCAGCTTTTGTTTGGAAGCCATAGGCATAGACTGTGGGAGACCCACTCCCCAATAATGGAAATAATGTTTTTAATATCCTGTACTGCATGGCTCTTGTAAGGGGAATTAAAACCATCTTGTTAAGCTACTGTGACCTCCATGTCTCTTCCAAGGGACATTAAAACCGTCTTCTTAAGCTACTGTGACCTCCACGTCTCTTCCATGGGGCATTGATATTGTCTTTTTATTCCACTGCGACCTCCACCACTCTTCCAAGGGGCATTAAAACCATCTTGTTAAGCTACTGTGACCTCCACGTCTCTTCCAAGGGGCATTAAAACCGTCTTGTTAAGCTACTGTGACCTCCACGTCTCTTCCATGGGGCCTTGATATTGTCTTTTCATTCCACTGCGACCTCCACCACTCTTCCAAGGGGCATTAAAACCGTCTTGTTAAGCTACTGCGACCTCCACCACTCTTCCAAGGGGCATTGATATTGTCTTTTTATTCCAGTGCGACCTCCACCACTCTTCCAAGGGGCATTAAAACCGTCTTGTTAAGCTACTGTGACCTACACGTCTCTTCCAAGGGGCATTGATATTGTCTTTTTATTCCACTGCGACCTCCACCACTATTCCAAGGGGCATTGATATTGTCTTTTTATTCCACTGCGACTTCCACCACTCTTCCAAGGGGCATTAAAACCGTCTTGTTAAGCTACTGTGACCTCCACGTCTTTCCAAGGGGCATTAAAACCATCTTGTTAAGCTACTGTGACCTCCACGTCTTTTCCAAGGGGCATTAAAACTGTCTTGCTAAGCTACTGTGACCTCCACGTCTCTTCCAAGGGGCATTAAAACCGTCTTGTTAAGCTACTGTGACCTCCACGTCTCTTCCACGGGGCATTGATATTGTCTTTTTATTCCACTGCGACCTCCACCACTCTTCCAAGGGGCATTGATATTGTCTTTTTATTCCACTGCGACCTCCACCACTCGTCCAAGGGGCATTGATATTGTCTTTTTATTACACTGCGACCTCCACCACTCTTCCAAGGGGCATTAAAACCATCTTGTTAAGCTACTGCAACCTCCACCACTCTTCCAAGGGGCATTGATATTGTCTTTTTATTCCACTGTAACCTCCACCACTCTTCCAAGGGGCATTAATATTATCTTTTTATTCCACTGCGACCTCCACCACTCTTCCAAGGGGCATTGATATTGTCTTTTTATTCGACTGTGACCTCCACCACTCTTCCAAGGGGCATTAAAACCGTCTTGTTAAGCTACTGTGACCTCCACGTCTTTTCCAAGGGGCATTAAAACTGTCTTGTTAAGCTACTGTGACCTCCACGTCTCTTCCAAGGGGCATTGATATTGTCTTTTTATTCCACTGCGACTTCCACCACTCTTCCAAGGGGCATTAAAACCATCTTGTTAAGCTACTGTGACCTCCATGTCTTTTCCAAGGAGCATTAAAACAGTCTTGTTAAGCTACTGTGACCTCCACGTCTTTTCCAAGGGGCATTAAAACTGTCTTGTTAAGCTACTGTGACCTCCATGTCTCTTCCAAGGGGCATTAAAACAGTCTTCTTAAGCTACTGTGACCTCCACGTCTCTTCCATGGGGCATTGATATTGTCTTTTTATTCCACTGCGACCTCCACCACTCTTCCAAGGGGCATTGATATTGTCTTTTTATTCCACTGCGACCTCCACCACTCTTCCAAAGGGCATTGATATTGTCTTTTTATTCCACTGCGACCTCCACCACTCTTCCAAGGGGCATTAAAACCGTGTTGTTAAGCTGCTGCGACCTCCACCACTCTTCCAAGGGGCATTGATACTGTCTTTTTATTCCACTGTAACCTCCACCACTCTTCCAAGGGGCATTGATATTGTCTTTTTATTCCACTGCGACCTCCAACACTCTTCCAAGGGGCATTGATATTGTCTTTTTATTCCACTGTGACCTCCACCACTCTTCCAAGGGGCATTAAAACCGTCTTGTTAAGCTACTGTGACCTCCACGTCTCTTCCAAGGGGCACTAAAACTGTCTTGTTAAGCTACTGTGACCTCCACGTCTCTTCCAAGGGGCATTTTGTAAGCTACTGTGACCTCCACGTCTCTTCCACGGGGCATTGATATTGTCTTTTTATTCCACTACGACCTCCACCACTCTTCCAAGGGGCATTGATATTGTCTTTTTATTCCACTGCGACCTCCACCACTCTTCCAAGGGGCATTGATATTGCCTTTTTATTCCACTGCGACCTCCACCCCTCTTCCAAGGGGCATTAACACGGTCTTGTTAAGCTACTGTGACCTCCACGTCTCTTCCAAGGGGCATTAAAACTGTCTTGTTAAGCTACTGTGACCTCCACGTCTCTTCCAAAGGGCATTAAAACCGTCTTGCTAAGCTACTGTGACCTCCACGTCTTTTCCATGGGGCATTGATTTTGTCTTTTTATTCCACTGCGACCTCCACCACTCTTCCAAGGATCATTGATATTGTCTTTTTATTCCACTGCGACCTCCACCACTCTTCCAAGGGGCATTAAAACCGTCTTGTTAAGCTACTGCAACCTCCACAACTCTTCCAAGGGGCATTGATATTGTCTTTTTATTCAACTACGACCTTCACCACTCTTCCAAGGGGCATTAAAACCGTGTTGTTAAGCTACTGTGACCTCCATGTCTCTTCCAAAGGGCATTAAAACCGTCTTGTTAAGTTACTGTGACCTCCACGTTTCTTCCAAGGGGCATTAAAACCGTCTTGTTAAGCTACTGAGACCTCCACGTCTCTTCCATGGGGCATTATATTGTCTTTTTATTCCACTGCGATCTTCACCACTCTTCCAAGGGGCATTAAAACCGTCTTGTTAAGCTACTGTGACCTCCACGTCTCTTCCAAAGGGCATTAAAACCGTCTTGTTAAGCTACTGTGACGTCCACCTTTCTTCCAAGGGGCATTAAAACCGTCTTGTTAAGCTACTGTGACCTCCACGTCTCTTCCAAAGGGCATTAAAACCGTCTTGTTAAGCTACTGTGACCTCCACGTCTCTACCATGGGGCATTGATATTGTCTTTTTATTCCACTGCGACCTCCACCACTCTTCCAAGGATCATTGATATTGTCTTTTTATTCCACTGCGACCTCCACCACTCTTCCAAGGGGCATTAAAACAGTCTTGTTAAGCTACTGCGACCTCCACCACTCTTCCAATGGGCATTGATATTGTCTTTTTATTCCATTGTAACCTCCACCACTCTTCCAAGGGGCATTAAAACCGTCTTGTTAAGCTACTGTGACCTCCACGTCTCTTCCAATGGGCATTAAAATTGTCTTGTTAAACCACTCTGAACTCCACAGCTCTTCCAAGGAGCATTGAAATGTTGTTTTTAATTAACTCTAACCTCCACGACTCTTCCAACGGGCAATGCATTTCCTCCTAATTTTAGTCAGCTTTTGCTTTTCAATGCATAGGTGAACACTAAGGGAGACCCACTCCCCAATAATGGGTAGAAGGTTTTTAGTACGCTGCAATCCGCGTCTGTTTCAAGGGGCATAACAGTTTCACATAATTTTTGGAAAGCCTTCCATTCACTGCTTAGGCCAACAGTGTACAGGAGACCCAGTTGCTATAAATGGAAAAAATGGTTTATTTAAGGCCCTCTGACCTCCATGTCACTTCCAAGGGGCATTGGAGTGCCTCGAAATTTTTGGTAGGCATTGCACTCACTGTATGCCCTATAACTGTGTAGCCGAACTGCTCCTTTTGGTACAGAACCATATCCTACAAGACATGTGTGGTTGACTGGCCTGATATTGATGTGAATGGTCCGGGTTCATCCTGCTCTTTCTTCTTTGCCACCACCTCATCCATCATTCATCACCTGAAGCTTTGTTTTAACGGGAGTCATAGAACTGGGATAGTAGCAGGAAAACATCCAGCAATCCTCGGAGGAGGTAGGATATGCGCCAAAACGCTGACCACCTCAGGCCTAGAAGCTACTACATACATGCGCTTGCATTCCAAGGAACAGAAAGCTAAGGAGATGGATGGCCTCATGATCATGAATAATTTACTCGTTGTGTAGAAGGCCCACTACTGCTGCTGTCAACCTTCTGAACTTTGTGTTTAAGCTTGAGTGACCCAGGACCCGCAATCCTCTATTTCTGAAGGACGTGTTGCATCTCATTGTCCAACTGTGTCCTGGCTTCCACAATATTAACCCAGTGTGAAGGTGTCAGTGAGATGGACCATCCCTGGCCACATTCACTTGTCCATGTGTTTGTGGTTAGGCTGTCCTTCAAATAGGGGCGGCTGGGGACCGCTTATGGACACCTGGCCGCCCCCAGGCGGCTGGGGACCATGTGTGGGCACCCGGCCGCAGAGCGGCTGGGGACCAAGTATGGACACCCGGCCGCCCCCTGGCGGCTGGAGACCAAGCGTGGACACCCGGCCGCCAGGCGGCTGGGGACTGAGTATGGATACCAGGCCGCCGACGCAGCCATGACGTGGTGGCCAGATTCCGCCTCCACATGCCTAAAAGGCCCAATTTCAAGTGCAAGCAAGCAAGCAGTATGGTATTGCAGCCTGGGGGTGGGTGGCAGAGAATGGGGGAGGTACAATTGAACACTACCCTGGGACAAGGACTTGCACGGGGATAGTTGCAAGTCTGCATCTTCTGATGCGGCAAGGATCACTCTTGATGGGCACACTTTTAGGCAGTGACCTGGGTGTCGGAGATGCTTCCAGGGGTCTTCCCCATGCTGTTCTCATGTCTTTTCAGCACTGTATGCATGTGTCACACAGCACATGGCCAGATAAGGTTGTAAAATGTTAAAATGACATTTCCTGGTGAATGCATTTGTCACGGTTGAAAGCAATACAAAAGTGCAAAAATGCATAAAAAATGCTACTTGTGAACATAGCCCAAGGTGTGAAAGAGTATTTTTGTTTTTGGTTATTTATTTTACCTTATACACAAGTCTTTACCCTGGAAAGGAACTTCCTTAACATATTTCACAGGAAAGCAGTTTCAGTTTAGTTTTTGAACGTTTTATTGTGAGCCCGTAAAAGTGGCTTAATACCTCTGACCATGTTGTTGACAACAGTGACCTGGGGGTCAGAAATGCTTCCTGGGGCGGTCCCCATGCTGTCCCCATGTCATTTGAGCACTGTCACTATTGTCTTGGGCACTTTTTAGGCTTTCTACAGATTGCCGGGTGGTGCTGCCGCAAAAATGCTCGGGTCTCCCATAGACTAACATTGGGCTCGTTGCTCGGGTCGAGCACCCGAGTGTCACGGTGAGCTTGGCCCGAGCTTCGAGCACCCGAGCATTTTAGTGCTCGCTCAATATTATTCGTGACGCCACCTGTGGTATGCGGCTATATGGAGCCACCGCTGCGGAGCAGGTCCTCTGGAGCTGGTGTAAATGCAGCAGAGTTGGTTTAGCTCTCCACAGGTAGAGCTTAGCTCCAGGGCTGTACTGAGATGTTATGGATGTTTCTGGGCGTTGTAGTGCTGTGTAGTGCAGGGGGTGATGGTGCAGCAGTAATTCATGGAGACAATGGAGTGCAGTCTTCAGGTTTTACTCACAGTTGTTGCAATCCAAGTTACAGGTACCGGTGTAACTTCCCACGTCGCGCTGCGTTCACCAGGTATGGGGTTCAGCAATCCCTCAGGTGGTTCAAGAATGCCTGACAGGACCCCTTTCTATGTGCCTTCCTCAGTCATCTTTCTGCGCTGGCTCTCGCCCTCCTGCCCTACGTCTCACAATCAGTGTCCCAATCCGGTAGCCTCGGGTCTTGTCGGGCGACCTGCAGTCCCCTGGACCCTCTGTGGCCACCTTTTCGGCGATGTAATTGTGGTTGTGGCCACTGCACCTTTCAAGTACAGCAGCCTCCGGTTTCTAGCTGAGCCTTGTAGTTCTCCACTAGTTTAGGAGCCGGTCCCCTCTGCGGCTTGATCCTTCCACACCAGGTAGATTCGGGCGTACGGGTGGCCTCCAGCACTGCCCGTACCCCTAGAATCCCCTCGTTCCTCCTGGAGCCTTCCTTCCTGCTCCTCTCTCTTTCTTCCTCTCCTCAGTCTTGGGCCTCCCTGGCTAGGCCCGCACTGGTGCAGAGCTCGTGCAGAGCCCCTGCTCCCTCCACTCCTCCTTCTCAGACTGGCTTCTCGGACTCTCCTCACTTTCCAAGATGGTTCCCTCTTTTATATCTTCCTAACAAGTGCTCCCCTGAACTTCTTCCTCCACCCACACCCACTACATTGTTCCCCCTCACTTGGTTCCCCTCCACTCCAGCCAGGGACCCGGGACTGTGCTCTCCCTTAGGAGCAATCTCGCCCTGCCCTACTGAAGTGGATGTGTTGGATGCAGGTGTTAGGGTCCCGGGCAGCACTCTATCCTTACCTGAGAGTGGGATACCACACCTCTGGGTGAGATGCAGTACCTCTGTGGCGACTGAACCATCAGGGGCGCCACACATGACTGTACCCCCCTTCTACAAGGGGCCACTGGACCCACTGAGATCTAATGTTAAGAATTGAAAACAGGCTCTTCACAATTATTAATGCATATGCTGATAATCAAAGTCAAGCCCAATTCTTACTTGACCGAATAGACAAAGCACTTCCCATAGTCTAGGGTACAGTGATTCTATGTGGAGATCTCAATTTAACATTAGACCTCACCTTAGATAACTTATCAGGTAAAGCATCCCTATGCCACTCAACTAACAAAAAAGAAAAACGTGCTTTTCTTCAGTTACAATTCTGTTATGTATGGCGTCTCACGCACCCGACTGTCAAAGGTAAAGTCGTGGTAGCCCCTTACAAGAAGAGCTAATTTGGATTGAGATACAAATTATCTCCAAATCTGCCATCTTTGGTACAAATTAAATAAATAAAATAAAATAAATACGATGCATCGGAGAAAAGAAAATAACACACAGCCACTGTCTGAGTGTACAATTCTTGTCTGCCCTCAGATCCCAAGCAACAAGTATTTTATTACACCCTCAGAAGAAAGGGGATGACTACGTGCCTTTCCTAACACAGAAAGTATTTTAATTGGAAATCACTATGTCGTAAATTCTGGAACCTGATGCAGATGTCCTTGAATTAAACTAGCTCTGTCCAATTAACTATACAATGGAAAAAAAAAGCAGAGGAAAGCTGTAACAGAAAGACAGCTCTATATAACATACAATGCCCCGTGTTAATGCTTTTATGAATAACACTTATAAAGCTAATATTAAAATATTAAATTATCAAATATATATAGGTAGATTTAATTGTTTAAAATAATAATCAAATTAAGGTATAAATATTTACCATAACAATTCCTTCCTTTTTATTATTTACAGACAATTTATCCATCAGCTACTTCCCCATGCTATGTGAACCTGGAGGGGACAGATCCCGTTCACCGACGGATACCTTGTTTAAATGTCATCATATGTGTTTACTGGAGGAGCACTGTGATATTTTGCTGAAGTGTTAACTGACGGGCTATGATGTCTTATCTTGCACATCTCTCTATATAGTGATGTCATAACAAATATACCAGATCTAGCTGTTATATTCATTAGCAGTACCAACATTTATGTAATGAAAGGGTAAATAAATATACTCTTATTCCCTATCCCCATTTCCACTATATGAGGTCTACCATTACGTCTGGGGTGGTTGTCTGCAGCTCATTTGTATAGAGAATATTTGGGGACAGCATTTATATCTAGGTCACCATGCAGAAGTATGAATGCAGCAGGAAGAAGGCATGCTAAGGTGCGGGTTCCCTCTGCACCTGAGAAAAGCCATTTATAGGCCTGGTGACCACATACTAGATATAAATCCTTAGGGAATATGCAGGGTATGATATCAATTGGTCTCCCAAGACAATGTATATAAGTCAAAAGTCCTTGCATCGGAGGTTTGGCACACCAAGTTCGGTTGTTTGGAAAACCAACCTCATTCCTTCAGCATGTCTTAGACTCAGAAGGGTAATTAAATGGGTCAAGTCGTTCACAAGTCTGGGCAGAATCTGTAAGCCAGAACTCACTATTGTCCAAAACTCCATGGTTATTTTTCTGAAAAAGTCTATCATCATGAATCATAGAAGTGCTCTCACACCTTTCCTAGTCCTCGGAGTGTGGGCATCGCAGGCTTTACTGGAATCTCACCTACTGGAAACTTCTTAACCCTGTGTGTTATAAATTTACCTTGTACTAGGTCCAGCTCATATCAATGTTTTAAGCTACCCATAAGATTTATCTGTAACCATGGACTCTCCACCCACCTCACAATCTTGGCCAATACCACATGGCTGCTAGTGAGGTTTCCTCCAGCGTAACCGGAAGTATCAAAAGTCTCTTCATGGAAACAGCTATAGTTGAAAGCCTCATATGGGGTTAGGGTCACTGCGAGATATGACATAGTATTACAGGATATTGGGCTATGGGTGCATATTCAGCAGTTCTTAGGACAGTCTTTAGAGTCCATATCTCGCAGCAGGACTTGGTGATACTTATCAGTTTGTTGTCCCAGTCCTCTTTTAGTACTTCATTGAGAGTTAGGGCAAGGGATGCAATTGCCATCAGCATGGTCCAAAGGGGCAGGGTCATCATCTTTGCTGCTGCCGGGGATCAGGACCTTTTTCACTGGATGGCGTTGATCCAAGCATCTTTGCCTTGGAGCTTGACAGAAGTGGCAGGGGTCAGTAGTATGTGAAATGGCTCACTGTATCTGGGTTCCAGTGGTCTCCTCATATATGTCTCTTGACCATGACCCAGTCTCCTGGTACCAATGTGTGTTTGTGCCGGTTATACAGTTGGGGTCTGGGATAGAGGAAAGAACACGTTTATGAGTAACAGTCAAATGTTTGTGCAACTCCAAGACATATTCAGTGAGGGAACTGTAGGAGGCCTGCAGCCGCTGAGGGAAATACAACCCTGTCTTAGTATTTCAAACAGTGACAGCTTCTCTCTACCCCTTGGGGTGGTCCTCACTGAATATAATGCAATGGGCATATAATCTACCCAGGACAAGTGTGCTTCCTCCATGCACTTCTAGATTTTTAATTTCAGAGTGCCATTAAGGCGTTCCACCTTCCCACTACTTTGTGAGTGATAGGGAACATGGAAAACCTGTTTTATCCCCAGAGTGGCCATGATCTGTTTCATCAGTTCTGCAGTGAAGTGCGTGCCTCTGTCACTCTCTATGGTTTGGGCACCCCATATCTACAAACCACCTCACTTATCATTTTTTCTTTTGTGTTCGTTTTGGTCACGGCCAAAGCTTCAGGTAACCAAGAGAAGAGATTGATGCATACCAGGATGTATTCATAAGTACCCACCTTAGGTAGCTGTATGTAGTCCACCTGCAGTGTCTGAAACGGGTAATCTGCTTTTGGTGTGCATTTTGTGGGACTCAAATAGGTCTACCGGGGTTATGGTTCGCACAAACGAGACATACTTTGTAGGCGCATTCGGGAACCCTGGGGAGCACCAGTTTTGTAGCACCACTGCACACATAACACCCTTTGAGTTGTTCACAGGGGGAATGTGCTAGGGCAGCCATCATGGGGAACAGGCAGCGTGGGAGGCAAATCAAGGTGTTTACCTGCCATACCCCTGACTCTGACTGTAGAGCACCCGCTTTGGCCCATGCGTTCTGTTCGTGTGGGGGAGCCTGGGTCTGAAAGACCTGCAGTAGTTCACGATCAACGGCCACTGGGGCTGGTGCGGTGACAGTCTCCTTTGTTAAAAGGGTGCTTTCCACACTTTTGGTCACTGAGTTCCCGAGCAGGGCCGTGTCTGCTATGGCCAATATTCAAGTCAAAGGTAGTCGTGCTGCTTCCTTAGCTGCCTGGTTGACAAAGGCAATCCCTACTGCAAAGGGAGTTTGTTCAGTGTGTGTGCTGATAGATGCCCTTCAGGGAAGGGTGAGTGCTGTGAGTAGCTGTTCTACTGCCTCATAGGTTAGCCAGCAGAGGCCAGAAAATTACAGCTCCGCCAAATGGCGCCAAAGTCATGTGCAACGCTTTTAAACATATCTCGAGTCTGAAAATGCATTAATCTCTTTTTCCAGATTGCATGCTGCAGTGGGTACCTTCAGCTCAGCCTCTGGTGTAGAGCAGCTGGAGGAGAGTGGTTCATGTATTACTGCCTTACCATTGTGGACTGCTGCATACCCTGTGATGAACCGTCCTTGATCGTTGTTCCAAGCTCTGGAATCATCTACAAAATACTCAGTAGAGGGGTTAGTGAGTGGTACAACAGTGATATTTAACAAGCCCTATGTTTCTGCCTCCATCAATGCCGGACAGTCATGATCATGTGTCAGTGTCAAACTGAACTTCCTCATCTACTAGTTTAAAGGGGCAGGTTTTGGATCAGTCCCTCCCTCTCCTCCACCCTGATATTCTCCTCCCTTTTCTATATCCACTGGTAGTCATGTAGCTGGATTTAGAACATTACAGCATTTAATAGTTATATGGGGGGATATTAACCCCTTTACAACCCAAGGTGGTTTGCACGTTAATGACCAGGCCAATTTTTACAATTCTGACCACTGTCATTTTATGAGGTGATTACTCTGGAATGCTTCAACGGATCCCCCTGATTCTGAGAATGTTTTTTCGTGACATATTGTACTTCATGATTGTGGTAAAATTTCTTCGATATCACTTGCGTTTATTTGTGAAAAAAACAGAAATTTGGCAAAAATTTTTCAATTTTCAAAATTTGAATTTTTATGCCCTTAAATCAAAGAGATATGTCACACAAAATAGTTAATAAATAACATTTCCCACATGTCTACTTTATATCAGTACAATCTTGGAACCAATTTTTTTTTTTTATTAGGGAGCTATAAGGGTTAAAAGTTGACCAGCGATTTCTCATTTTTCCAACAAAATTTACAAAACCATTTTTTTAGGGACCACATCACATTTGCAGTCACTTTGAGAGGTCTTTATGACAGAAAATACCCAAAAGTGACACCATTCTAAAAAGTGCACCCCTCAAGATGCTCAAAACCACATTCAAGAACTTTATTAACCCTTCAGGTGCTTCACAGGAATTTTTGGAATGTGGAAGAAAAAAATTAACATTTAACTTTTTTCACAAAAATGTTATTTTAGACCCAATTTTCATTATTTTTGCAGGGGTAACAGGAAAAAATGGACCCCAAAATTTGTTGTGCAATTTCCCCTGAGCACACAGATACCCCATATGTGGGGAAAAAACACTGTTTGGGCGCACGGCAGGGTTCGGAAAGGAAGAAGCGCCATTTGACTTTTTGAATGTAAAATTTGCTTGAATAATTAGCGGACGCCATGTTGCGTTTGGAGAGCCCCTGATGTGCCTAAACAGTGGAAGCCCCCCACAAGTGACACCATCTTGGAAACTAGACCCCTCAGGGAACTTATCTAGATGTGTGGTGAGCACCTTGAACCCCCAGGTGCTTCACAGAAGTTTATAACATTGAGCCGTAAAAATAAAATTTTCACATTTTTCCCACAAAAATGTTTTTCAGCCCCCAATTTTGCATTTTCATAATGGTAACAGGAGAAATTGCACCACGCAGTTTGTTGTGCAATTTCTCCTGAGTAAACAGATACCCCATATGTGGGGGAAAAACACTGCTTGGGCATACGGCAGGGTTCGGAAGGGAAGGAGCCCCATTTGACTTTTTGAATGTAAAATTTGCTTGAATAATTAGCGGATGAGCCTCTGATGTGCCTAAACAGTGGAAACCCCCCACAAGTGACACCATTTTGGAAACTAGACAGGGAACTTATCTAGATGTGTAGTGAGCACCCTTAACCCCCAGGTGGTTCACAGAGTTTTAAAACATGGAGCCATGAAAATAAAAAAATCTAACTTTTTCCACAAAAATTATGTTTTAGCCCCAATTTTTTATTTTCACAAGGGTAAGAGGAGAAAATGGAAATCAAAAACTTTTGTGTAATGTCTCCTGAGTACGCCAATATCCCATATGTGGGGAAAATACAGTGTTTGGGCGCACGGCAGAGTTCAGAAGGGAAGGAGCACTGTGTGACTTTTTGAATGCAAAATTGGCTGGTATCGAGAGCGGACGCCATGTCACGTTTGGAGAGCCCCTGATGTGCCTAAATAGTGGAAACCCCACACAAGTGACCCATTTTGGAAACTACACCCCTCAAGGATTTTATCAAGGGGTGTAGTGAACATTTTGAACCCAGAGGTATGACACAGAATTTGATAACATTAGGTCATCACATTGAATAAGTTGTCATTAGTCTTGAGCGCAAGTGCTCACTACTTGAGTTTGCATAGGGTACTCAGGTATGCACCATGTATTACGGGTGCTCGAGTGACCTGTTCCAGTACCCGGCCGCATGTTTCACGGATATTAGACACCCAAAAAAAACATGCGGTGATCGCTCGTGCATCGTGGGCAATTCCCGCGAGTTTTTTTTGGCCACGAAGCATATGGGGTGGAGACTCGAGCATGTCACTCGAGCACCCGCAATACTCAGTGCATACCCGAGCACCCGATGCAAACTCAAGTAGCGAGCACTTGCGCTCAACACTAGTCGCCATATTGTCATCTTTTCTTTTTTAACTTTTGAAAAAAATCCCAACCCTAACCCTAGCCCAACCCTAACCATAGCCCAACCTTAACCCTAGTGCAACTCTAGCCCAACCCTAACCCTAGCCCAACCCTAACCCCAACCCTAACCCCAACCCTAACCCTAGCCCAACCCTAACCCCAACCCTAACCGTAGCACAACCCTAACCCTAGAGTTTATTTTTTACACCGTTCCTTGTGTGGTATGAGTGATTAGACGACTTTATTCTTTGGGTTGGTGCGATTACAGTGATACTAGAATCATATGGGGTTTTTATGATTGACAGCTGTCACACACTAAAAGACGCATTTTTTTGTAAAATCTAGTTTTTGCATCGCCATATTTTGAGCGCTATAATTTTTCCATATTTTGGCCGACAGAGTTATGTGATGGCTTGTTTTTTGCGGGATGAGTTGACGTTTTTATTGGTGCCATTTTCAGGCATGTGACATGTTTTGATCGCTTTCTATTCCGATTTTTGGTAGGCAGGAACTGTTTTTTCTTTTTAAATTTTTATGCTGTTCCGCATGTGGTAAAATTGGTAAGGTAGCTTAATTTTTCGGGTCAGTACGTTTACAGCGATACCACATTTATATCATTTTTCTATGTTTAGGCGCTTTTACACAATAAAAGCTATTTTATAGAAAAAATATTTTTTTGCATAGCTTTATTCTGAGAGCTAGAACTTTTTTTATTTTTTGGCTGATGGAGCTATATGGCAGCTTGTTTTTTGCAGGACAAGATGACGTTTTCAGCGGTACCATTTTTATTTATATTAGTTGTTTTGATCGCGTGTTATTCCATTTTTTGTATGGTGATAAAGCATTGTTTTTTGCTTTGTTTTTTATTTATTTTTTTACCATGTTCACTGAAAGGGCTAACTAGTGGGACAATTTTATAGGTCAGGTCGTTCAGGACGCGGCGATACCAAATATGTGTACTTTTATTGTTTTGTTTTGTTTTTTCATAATAATATTTACTGATGGGTACATTATATTTTATTTGGTGGATTATTTTTTTTATTTTATTTTTTTATATTTTTACAATTTTTTATTTTTTTTTTCACTTTCTGATACTTTTTTTACTTTTATACTTTGTCCCACTATGGGACTTTCACTTTTTAATTCTGATCGCCTACATAGCATAGGGATGGAGCACCATCCCTGTGCTATACAGGCTGTCAGCACTGCAGATGCAGAAGATACTTTGGTCATGCACTGCGCATGATCAAAATATCTTCCTGCTGTCTGGTGACTCGGATGTTGTCATGACGACATCGGGTTGTCATGGCAACATCCGGGAAGCAGCGGCAGACAGCGCTGGAGGCCGGGAGAGGAGGTGAGTATTGCGTTCACCTCCCCTTGCACCCGAAATGCTGAGATCGACTTCGATAGGTCACATGATCCTAACCTCGCTCTCCATAAAGTAGAATCCCTTGAGCTGGCCCAACTTGCCCGTTCCTCGGCAATACTTTGAGATCTAGTAGCAGCTCAACAAGAAGCTAACAAACTAATAGAATTGGCATACAGAAGCTCCCTCTAAATTTGCTGTTGCAAATATATGCTAAAATGCTGGTGAATAGGTTACAGGCTCTGCTAGCTAAAAATATATACTTGCATCAGGTGTGGTTACTCCATGAAAGCCCTGATATTAAAGGAATCACCATAGGGCAGACAGAATACAAATGCAAGGCGTTCGCGGATGATGTTCTGCTATATATTACCCAACCCACATCCATTCCCTCAGTTATGGCTGAAATAGATCACTTTGGCACCTGGTCGAATTTTATGGTCAATACATCCAAATCTGAAGCGTAAACATTTCCTTTTCCAGTGATACACAGGCGTTTATCCAATCTAATTTTTCCTTTGCCTGGCCAAATCACGGAATAAAATATCTGGGAATTCAAATTCATAGAGATGTCTCCCAATAATTCAAGCTCAACTTTAAACCCCTACTGGAAAAAATCAATAGAGATTAGTGATGAGCGAGTATGCCTCATTAACCCTTTCGGCGTGCTGTATTTTGGCGTGCTCGTTATTTCATTCATTGTCGCCAGATGTTGGAGGTGTGGAGTGGGAGAGGGGACGATGACGCACATTTGGTGGGAGTGTCCTACAATAAAGAATTTTTGGATACAAGTGGTCCTTCTTCTCAAGAGGATAACTGGCCTAACCGTCCCTAATTCACCTGAGGCACTATTTCTTCTAATGTTATCAATAAAGCAAAGATGGCATCTGCAAGGAGTTTGTATGTTCTCCCCGTGTTTTCGTGGGGACATACTGATAGGGAATTTAGATTGTGAGCCCCAATGGGGACAGTGATGTTAATGTATGTAAAGCGCTGCAGAATATGTTGGTACTATATAAAAACAAAGATTATTATTATTCCCTAAAGGTAAAATATTACAAGATGTAACCTGGACAGCTAGAAAAGTGGGCTGAAGAGGCAACATGCAGACCGGACATGGGAGTTTTAATTAAAGAGGTTATCCACTACTATGGAGAATACTCCAATATATTTAAACAGTAGAAATAAGTTTTTTTGTAAATACCTTCTGCTGTGCGTCTTGCCTGTGAGTGGCGCTATTGCTGACCGCTCACCAGGCATCACATGACTCGGCTTCAGCTGGCTCTGGCATCCGCTGATGTCATGTCTAGTAATGGCTGCAGCCGGGCGTAACTCAGTGACGCGCTCCCCGCTGATTGATGGGCTCTGGGCAGGGTTTCACAGCACGTCAAATCCCAGCATCCACCGCGCGCTTTCCCTCTGCTCTGCATTCATTGGGAAAGCGAGCGGTGGATGCTGGGCTGTACTTGACCCCCTGGACAATGCGCAAGCGCGGCTTAAACCTGCACATTGTGCAAGCGCGGATGTCACACACACACACACAACACAAGCTGGATAATACTGAAAACTGCGCAAGCGTGGAATTTGAAAGCCGCCGCAAACACTCGGACAGAATGCAAATTTGAGTTGGCGGCGACTACCATGACTGAATACAGGAAAGAACACCCCTATGACTGAATGAGCAAGTAAGGTATAAGTATATAAAGTGGTTTGGGCAAATGAGTACAGCAGAGATTTTCATGGAAAAAGCATGTTAGTGATGCACATTGTATCACTAACTGTGACCTGGGGACAGTTTAAATTATACAAATGACATGACAGGTTCCCTTTAAGGAACGATGCCTTGCAAGCTTATTGACGTAACTTGTGTTATGGAGACCCTCTTTGTTATTAAGGAGAACTTTGGAATAGACAGCAAAGGGTCTTCACATTGCCAGTGAGATTCAAATTAAAATACTTCATCGATGAAGGGAGAGAGACAAAATACATGCGACATGCATTGTCAGCAGGTAGAGTCTTCTGTGTGGCAACTAAGACTCACCACATTTATTAGCTAGACAAAAAGGAAACTACAATTCTTGCATACAACTGAACAGGAAACCAAAATAGACAATCAGTGATAACACGCTTCCCTTGGCCCAACGTAAAACCTTCTTGTCAGGGAATTCACAGCAAACCAGTATCTTAGTCAGACATTCCATGATGCAAGTCTTAAGCAGAGACTACAGTGCTGGCCAAAAGTATTGGCACCCCTGCAATTCTGTCAGGTAATACTCAGTTTCTTCCTGAAAATGATTGCAATCACAAATTCTTTTTTATTATTATCTTCATTTCATTTGCTTGCAAGGAAAAAACACAAAAGAGAATGAAGTAAAAATCAAATCATTGATCATTTCACACAAAACTCCAAAAATGGGCTAGACAAAAGTATTGGCACCCTCAGCCTAATACTTGGTTGCACAAGCTTTAGCAAAAATAACTGAGAACAACCGCTTCCGGTAACCATCAATGAGTTTCTTACAATGCTCTGCTGGAATTGTAGACCATTCTTCTTTGGCAAACTGCTCCAGGTCCCTGATATTTGAAGGGTGCCTTCTCCAAACTGCCATTTTGAGATCTCTCCACAGGTGTTCTATGGGATTCAGGTCTGGACTCATTGCTGGCCACCTTAGAAGTCTCCAGTGCTTTCTCTCAAACCATTTTATAGTGCTTTTGGAAGTGTGTTTTGGGTCATTGTCCTGCTGGAAGACCCATGACCTCTGAGGGAGACCCAGCTTTCTCACACTGGGCCCTACATTATGCTGCAAAATTTCTTGGTTGTCTTCAGACTTCATAATGCCATGCACACAGTCAAGCAGTCCAGTGCCAGAGACAGCAAAGCAACCCCAAAACATCAGGGAACCTCCGCCATGTTTGATTGTAGGAACCGTGTTCTTTTCTTTGAATGTCTCTTTTTTTTTCCTGTACACTCTATGTTGATGCTTTTTGCCAAAAAGCTCTACTTTTGTCTCATCTGACCAGAGAACATTCTTCCAAAACGTTTTAGGCTTTCTCAGGTAAGTTTTAGCAAACTCCAGCCTGGCTTTTTTAGGTCTCGGGGTAAGAAGTAGGGTCTTCCTGGGTATCCTACCATACAGTCCCTTTTCATTCAGACACCGACGGATAGTACGGGTTGACACTGTTGTACCCTCGGACTGCAGGGCAGCTTGAACTTGTTTGGATGTTAGTTGAGGTTCTTTATCCACCATCCGCACAATCTTGCGTTGAAATCTCTCGTCAATTTTTCTTTTCCATCCACATCTAGGGAGGTTAGCCACAGTGCCATGGGCTTTAAACTTCTTGATGACACTGCGCTCGGAAGACACAGGAACATTCAGGTCTTTGGAGATGGACTTGTAGCCTTGAGATTGCTCATGCTTCCTCACAATTTGGTTTCTCAAGTCCTCAGACAGTTTTTTGGTCTTCTTTCTTTTTTCCATGCTCAATGTGGTACACACAAGGACACAGGACAGAGGTTGAGTCAACTTTAATCCATGATAACTGGCTGCTAGTGTGATTTAGTTATTGCCAACACCTGTTAGGTGCCACAGGTAAGTTACAGGTGCTGTTAATTACACGAATTAGAGACGCATCACATGATTTTTCAAACAGTGCCAATACTTTTGTCCACCCCCTTTTTTAGGTGGTTTGGTGTGGAATTGTATCCAATTTGGCTTTAGGACAATTATTTTTGTGTTTTTTCATTGAAGACAAATTAAATGAAGATAATAATACCAAAGAATTTGTAATTGCAATCATGTTCAGGAAGAAACTGAGTATTATCTGGCAGAATTGCAGGGGTGCCAATACTTTTGGCCACTACTGTATATAGAATAGATTGTTTTCCTAAATAAATAATGAATCTAGATATAAAAAATTAACCATAACACTTGTAATCATAAAGCCTCTGCCTCTGCTAAATGTAGATGTGAATGATGCATTGTGTACCTGCTATCTATTGTACATATGTTTGAACAAATACAACACTAAAGTTCACCTCATGCTCATAAAGTGGACTGATATGTTCTATGCATAGGCGGATTATAATGAGGGCAATCTGGGCTACCGCCCGGGGTCCGGAACTCTGAGGGGGCCCATGGCCAGACTGCCCTCATTATAATATTAGGTGTGCCGCCCACAGGACAATGCAGCAGACACGAACATGCAGCATACTCTGCGTGCCCACGTTTGCTGTACTCACACACGGAGACCCTGGGATTCCCCTGTGGTGCGGGCTCCACCCCCTGTTCCTCTTGTGCTTAGTGCTGCCTTTCTTCCTGTTTCCTCCTGCTGGCAGCTCCTGGTGACAGTAAGAAACAAATAACTGCTTCCTGTTCTGTGAGAGTGAATTGGGCATGTCACCCTGTGGGCTGCAGGGTATGTGACCATGGGGGGGACCATAAGACATATGACCATGGGGGGAGGCGCAAGTTATGTGACTATGAGGGGGCAGCATGGTATATGACCATGGGAGAGCTGCAGGGTATGTGACCATGGGGGGCCTGCAGGGTATGTGACCATGGTGGGGCTGCAGGGTAGGTGACCATGGGGGGGCTGCAGAGTATGTGACCATGTGGGGGGGACCCAAGGTATGTGACCATGGGGGGCCACAGGGTATGTGACCATGGGGGGGCTGCAGGGTATGTGACCATGGGGGGTCTGCAGGGTATGTGACCATGGGGGGCAGCAGGGTATGGGACCATGGGGGGCAGCAGGGTATGTGACCAAGGGAGGGCTGCAGGGTATGGGATCATGGGGGGGGCTGCAGGGTATATGACCAAGGGAGGACTGCAGGGTATTGGACCATGGGGGGAGGGCAGCAAGGTATGGGACCATGGGGGGAAGCACGGTATGTGACCATGGGGGGGTTGCAGGGTATGTGACCATGGGAGAGCTGCAGGGTATGGGACCATGGAGCATTTGGAAGGTTTTGCTGAGAAGTAAACATGCGGTCAAAGGAGCTCTCCATGCAGGTGAAACAAGCTATCCTTAAGCTGCAAAAACAGAAAAAAAACCTCCGAGAAATTGCTACAATATTAGGAGTGGCAAAATCTACAGTTTGGTACATCCTGAGAAAGAAAGAAAGCACTGGTGAACTCATCAATGCAAAAAGACCTGGGCGCCCATGGAAGACAACAGTGGTGGATGATCGCAGAATCATCTCCATGGTGAAGAGAAACCCCTTAACAACAGCCAACCAAGTGAACAACACTCTCCAGGAGGTAGGCGTATCAATATCCAAATCTACCATAAAGAGAAGACTGCATGAAAGTAAATACGGAGGGTTCACTGCACGGTGCAAGACACTCATAAGCATCAAGAAGAAAAAGGCTAGACTGGACTTTGCTAAAAAACATCTAAAAAAGCCAGCACAGGTCTGGAAGAACATTCTTTGGACAGATGAAACCAAGATCAACCTCTACCAGAATGATGGAAAGAGAAAAGTATGGTGAAGGCGTGGTACAGCTCATGATCCAAAGCATACCACATCATCTGTAAAACACGGCGGAGGCAGTGTGATGGCTTGGGCATGCATGGCTGTCAGTGGCACTGGGTCACTAGTGTTTATTGATGATGTGACCAGGACAGAAGCAGCCAAATGAATTCTGATGTATTCAGAGCCATACTGTGTGCTCAGATCCAGCCAAATGCAGCCAAACTGATTGGTCGTCGTTTCATTCTACAGATGGACAATGACCCAAAACATAAAGCCAAAGCAACCCAGGAGTTTATTAAAGCAAAGAAGTGGAATATTCTTGAATGGCCAAGTCAGTCACCTGATCTCAACCCAATTGAGCATGCATTTCACTTGTTAAAGACTAAACTTCAGACAGAAAGGCCCACAAACAAACAGCAACTGAAAACCACCGCAGTGAAGGCCTGGCAGAGCATCAAAAGGAGGAAACACAGTGTCTGGTGATGTCCATGAGTTCATGACTTCAGGCAGTCATTGCCAACAAAGGGTTTTCAACCAAGTACTAGAAATGAACATATTATTTACAATTATTTAATATGTCCAATTACTTTTGGTCCCTTTAAAAACAGGGTGGCACATGTTAAGGAGCTGAAACTCCTAAACCCTTCATCCAATTTTAATGTGGATACCCTCAAATGAAAGCTGAAAGTCTGAACTTCAACTGCATCTGAATTGTTTTGTTTAAAATTCATTGTGGTAATGTCTAGAACCAAAATTAGAAAAATGTTGTCTCTGTCCAAATATATATGGTCCTAACTGTATATGTGGGCTCTGATACCATCTCATGACATATAGCCACAGTGAGAAACACACAAAGGGACTGACGTCACCCAGCAGACTCACCATGCTTGATGTTAAGGGCAGCAACAATACATCAATTAGCCTTAAAGTGAACCTGACAGCTGATTCATGCTGCCCCAAACCACAGGCAATATGAATCAGTCTATTTTACTCACTTATATGGTGCCATTAATTCCACAGCACTTTACAGACATCCCCATCACTGTTCCCATTGAGAGTCACAATCTAAATTGGCTTTCACTATTTCTTTGGAGTGTGCAAAGAAACCAGAGTGCCCGGAGGAAACCCACACAAACATGGAGAGAACATACAAACTCCTTTGCAGATGTTGTTGGTTTCATCATTTTAGCCAGGTATGTTTTCATCTAAAACGCTGCAGTGTTTTAGAGGAAATATACAATCAATTTAAAAGCCATCCAGGGACCATGCTGCTCAGGTAACTAGTCCAAAAGGCCGGTTCCCAGAAAATGCTGGTGAATAGGTTACAGGCTCTGCTAGCTAAAAATATACACTTGGATCAGGTGTGGTTACTCCCTGGAAGGGAGGTTCACGACAAAACTTTAAAGACTATCAACATTATTCCTTACGCCCAGACTCAGAACACCCCCTTATTAATACTTTCACTAGACACTGAAAAGCGTTTGTCAGGGTATCTTGGCATGCCATATATAACTCTCTTAAAAAAAATTAACATTGGAAATCTTATTATAGCTAAGATATTGGCCCTCTACTGTAACCAATCTGCCAGATTAAAAATAAATGGAACTATATCGTCGCCACCCGTAATGACTAATGGAACAAGACAGGGATGCTCCCTTTTCCCCCCTCTTATACATTTTTGTGATGGATCATCTATTATCATCAATCCATGAAAACCCTGATATTAAAGGAATCACCATAGGGCAGACAGAATACAAATGCAAGGCGTTCGCGGACGATGTTCTGCTATATATTACTCAACCGCACACATCCATTCCCTCAGTTATGGCTGAAATAGATCACTTTGGCACCTGGTCGAATTTTATGGTCAATACATCCAAATCTGAAGCGTAAACGTTTCCTTTTCCAAAGATACACAGGCGTTTATCCAATCTAATTTTTCCTTTGCCTGGCCAACTCAGGGAATAAAATATCTGGGAATTGAAATTCATAGAGATCTCTCCCAATAATTCAAGCTCAACTTTAAACCCCTACTGGAAAAAATCAATAGAGATTAGTGATGAGCGAGCATGCTGTTATGTTCTGCTACCAGAGCTAAGGAAAGAGAGGAGATCTGTCCCTACGATAGAACTCAGCTTTATCCCTACTATGTAACAGGGGACCTGATCCTGCGATCAGACCTGCTAAAGTCCTAAGCTAGTCTGTACGGAGACCTATAGATGTGGGGAAGGAATCCTTACAAGTACTAAGGACTGGGAGGAAAATGGGACACCTCCTAACAGAAATAGTAGCAGACAGACAAACAAACAAAATATATAGAACACTGAGGTCCGTAGACCAAGCAAACTAACAGAGTTAGATACAGAGCACAGGCTAGCTAGAAAGTAGTTATACAATGAAGTCCAGCAAAGCCAGAAGGGCGGAGCAGGATTAAATAGGCCAACAAGGTCATGTGACCAGCAAAGAAAAAAACCTAAGAGCAAGGTTCTAACAGTACCCCCCCTTCTAAGAGGATCCTCCGGATCCCCTAGGACCAGGCTTATCAGGAAATCTCCTGTGAAACGCTCTGATAAGTCTGGACGCGGAAACATCATCTGACCTCACCCAAGAGTTATCCTCGGGTCCGAAACCTTTCCAGGCCACAAGATACTGCAAACTACCTCTATACCGTCTAGAGTTAAGGATGCGAGAAATTTCATATTCCCCGTCCTCCACCACCGGAGGAACAGAGGCAGAGGCGTCACCATCCGACACAACAGCTTTTTTTAACAGAGAGACATGAAATACCGGATTAATTCTCCAGGAGGTAGGAACCTCCAACCTAACAGCAGATTGGTTGACAACTTGAAGCACCTTAAAGGGCCCTACAAACTTGGGACCCAATTTCTTAGAAGGAATCCTCAACCGCAGATTCCTAGAGGACAACCAAACCATGTCACCAACAGCGAACAAAACCTCCTGTCGTTTCCTATCAAAGTAGTCTTTAGATTTTCTGTTGGCCTCCTGAAGATTACCACGCACATCCGTCCAAACTCTCTCCAAATCACCGGAAAAATTCTCCTCCTCAGGCACGGCAGATCCCAACTTGGAGAATGACCCAAACGACGGATGTCTCCCAGAACAACAAAAAAAAGGCGAACAACCAGCAGAAGAAGATGTATGATTGTTCAGAGCAAATTCAGCAAGTGGCAGAAACTCAGACCACCCCTCTTGATTGTCTGCCACAAAACAACGCAAGAACTGCTCAACATCCTGGTTTTTCCTTTCTGTCTGGCCATTAGATTCAGGATGATATCCGGACGAGAACGATAAATGAACTCCCAACCTGTCACAAAAGGACGCCAAAAACGAGCCACGAACTGAGGACCCCTATCAGAAACAATGTCAGTAAGAACGCCATGAAGTCTGACAATTTCCTTGACAAAGGCCTTAGCGAGAGTTTTAGCGCAGGGCAGTTTGACGAAGGGAACCAAGTGACACATCTTGCTAAAACGGTCCACGACCACCCAGATGACAGTAAAACCCTCAGAGGGGGGAAGGTCAGTTATAAAGTCCATAGCCAAATGTGTCCAAGGAGCACTGGGAACCTCCAAAGGACAAAGCAACCCCGCAGCAGGAGTATGTGAGGACTTAGATCTAGCACATATAGTACATTGACGCACCCACTTAATGACTTCCTTCTGCCATCCAGGCCACCAAAAACTGCGACCCACCAGTCTCTTGGTCTCAGAGATTCCGGGATGACCTGCCAACCGAGATTCGTGACACTCAACAAACAAATCTCTCCTAAAGGTCCCAGGCACAAACAACCTCCCATGAGGAGTGTTAGATGGGGCATTCTCCTGTGCTTTAAGAATCTCATCTTCCAAAACGGAGTCCAAAGCAGCTATCACAACACCTTCTTGTAAAATGTTCTCCTCTTTCTCAGCACCGACTATGGGAGAAAAACTGCGAGACAAGGCATCCGCCTTAACATTCTTAGTACCAGGGATGTAAGTAACGGAGAAATTAAACCGCGAGAAAAACAGTGCCCACCTAGCCTGACGGGCATTCAGGCGCTTGGCAGCATCAAGATATATCAGATTTTTATGATCCGTAAGAACCTGAACGGGAAATTCCGCACCTTCCAAGAAGTGGCGCCAGTGTTCAAATGCGAGTTTAATAGCCAATAATTCCCGATTACCAATATCGTAATTCAGTTCAGTCTCCGAAAATTTTTTTGAAAAAAAGGCACAGGGATGTAATCCATCCCCGTTATCCTGAGACAATACTGCGCCAACCCCCACAGATGAAGCATCAACCTCAACCAAAAACGGCTTAGTCACATCAGGCTGCATAAGGATGGGAGCAGAGGTGAACCTCTCCTTGAGATACACAAAAGCTTCAATAGCCTCAGAAGACCACTGAACCGCATCAGCACCTTTCCTGGTGAGATCGGTCAGAGGTTTGACAATACTAGAAAAAATTTTTATGAATTTTCTGTAATAATTGGCGAAACCTAAAAACCTCTGTATCGATTTCAAACCAATAGGCCTAGGCCATTCCTGTACAGCTTGAACTTTAACCGGGTCCATCTCAAAACCTTCGCTGGAGATAATGTAACCCAAAAAACTAATTCTCTGTACAGCGAACTCACATTTCTCCAGCTTAGCAAAAAGCGAATTGTCCATTAACAACTGTAATACCTCACGTACGCTCCGCCAATGAGACTCCAGATCCGGCGAATAAATCAAAATGTCATCCAAATACACAACCACATTTTAGCCGATCAAAGGTCTAAGGATGTCATTAATAAGATTCTGAAAAAATGCAGGAGCATTAGTAAGACCAAAAGGCATAACCAGATTCTCAAAATGACCCACAGGAGTGTTAAAAGCAGTGTTCCATTCGTCACCCTCCTTCATGCGCAACAGATTGTATGCCCCCTTAAGGTCAATTTTAGAGAACCACTTGGCCCCCATTAACTGGTTAAATAAATCAGGAATCAATGGCAGTGGGTAAGGATTGCGTACAGTAATTTTGTTAATCTCACGAAAATCCAGACAAGGACGTAAACCGCCGTCCTTTTTTTTTTACAAAAAAAAATCCAACCGCCACAGGAGACTTAGAAGGCCTAATGTGACCGGCGGCCAAACTTGTCTGTATGTATTCCTCCAAAGCCTTCCTCTCAGGAATAGTAAGGTTAAATAAACGACTTTTAGGAAGAGTCGCTCCAGGGACAAATTCAATAGAACAATCATAGTCTCTATGGAGAGGCAAAACCTGCGATTCCTTCTCAGAAAAAACTCTCCAAAAATCCTGAATAGGAACAGGCAATTCTCCCCTATCCAAAGCTGCAATACGCCCGTTACAACACTTGTCATAACATTTATGGCTCCAGGATTTAATTTCACTGGTAGACCAATCCAGTACAGGATTGTGCAATTTTAACCAGGGCAATCCCAATATTACTGGAGAAGGCAAGTTATTCAAAACTACCAAATCCAATTTCTCATGGTGAACACCATTAATAGTGAGAGGAAATTCACAGACCTTGAGAGTAATATTCTTCAAAGGGGAACCATCCACAGAAACCACAGCAATGGGGGATGATAAAGGTTCGGGTTTTAAATTGAGTCTTTCCAAGAATCCCCCATCAATTACATTCAGAGTAGACCCACAATCGACAAACACCCGAAATTCCATTAATTTTTCCTGAGCAATCGTGGAAGCAGCTAAAAATACACCCTTGGAATTTAAACAGGCAATACGGGCATGACTGACCATTTTTTTTTCTTTCTTCATACGAAGCTCACAGCCTTTAATCAAATGACCAGATTTTCCGCAATAGAAACACAAGCCTTCAAAAAATCTACGGTCTTTTTCTTGAGAGCGAGGTGCCACCGATCCAATCTCCATCGGTTCACCACTGTTAGTACACACATTCTCATAACCAGAAACTGACATAGCAGAGGATTTGCTCTCATTAACCCTTGCACGCAGTCTCCTATCCACCCGTATAGCTAATTGCATAGCCTGTTGCAAATCTTCAGGTGTAGGATAAGCAATTAGCAGGTCTTTAACCCTTTCATTGAGCCCAGCAAGAAATAGACTTTTCAGAGCAGAATCGTTCCACCCTGTTTGAGTAGACCATCGACGGAAATGAGTACAATATTTTTTCACATTACCTGATCCCTGTCTCAAACGTCTTAACTCAGTCTCAGCTGATGCGACACGGTCAGGATCATCATATAATAGCCCCAAAGCAGAAAAAAAACTATCCACTGATCTGAAGCATGTATCACTAGGTTGCAAAGAAAAGGCCCACTCCTGAGGCTCTTTGCGCAAAAGTGACATTATGAACCCTATGCGCTGGGATTCATCCCCAGAGGACTTGGGTCTCAAACGAAAATACAATAAGCAAGCATTTTTAAATGAAAAAAATTCTCGGTGTTCACCAAAAAATAAATCCGGCAAACATACCTTAGGCTCCAAGAAATGTGCTCCAGGACAGTTACTCACGTGCTGACGGAGCTCGGCCACCTCCAGAGAGAGTCCCTGCAGGCGATGAGCCAAATCCTGAACCGACACCATGGTGGAACAGAAAAATCTTTCCTTAGAGAATTTGCAGGCTGGACTTACTGTTATGTTCTGCTACCAGAGCTAAGGAAAGAGAGGAGATCTGTCCCTACGATAGAACTCAGCTTTATCCCTACGATGTAACAGGGGACCTGATCCTGCGATCAGACCTGCTAAAGTCCTAAGCTAGTCTGTACGGAGACCTATAGATGTGGGGAAGGAATCCCTACAAGTACTAAGGACTGGGAGGAAAATGGGACACCTCCTAACAGAAATAGTAGCAGACAGACAAACAAACAAAATATATAGAACACTGAGGTCCGTAGACCAAGCAAACTAACAGAGTTAGATACAGAGCACAGGCTAGCTAGAAAGTAGTTATACAATGAAGTCCAGCAAAGCCAGAAGGGCGGAGCAGGATTAAATAGGCCAACAAGGTCATGTGACCAGCAAAGGAAAAAACCTAAGAGCAAGGTTCTAACACATGCCTCATTAACCCTTTTGGCGAGCACGCTCGGATGCTCGCCGAATATTTTGGCATGCTCGGTATTTCATTCATTGTCGCCAGATGTTGGAGGTGTGGAGTGGGAGAGGGGACGATGACGCACATTTGGTGGGAGTGTCCAACAATAAAGAATTTTTGGATACAAGTGGTCCTTCTTCTCAAGAGGATAACTGGCCTAACCGTCCCTAATTCATCTGAGGCACTATTTCTTCTAATGTTATCAATAAACTTCTCCAAATATAAAAGATCTGTGATAGGTCACATTATACAGGCAGCCAAAATGTTATCCCTCGCCACTGGAAGAGCAGATCCTGATCCACCCTGGAGGAGTGGTTCTCTGAGATTTCGCTTCTTGATATGATGGAACATTTAGTTGCTCAATCACCTGCCAATGTTGACAAATATTGTGCGAAATGGAGAGATTGGAATGAATTCCAAGAATCAGATGCATACTGTCTTGCCCCAAATTGATTTATTTTGTGTTGTAATCCGGGACATATTCATATTTCATTTACCTATAAGTCGCTCTGGTCCAATCTCACCCACTTAGAAGATTGAGCAGCTCATCAAAATGTTGATGTTGATGTAATATCTTTCCTATATCCCTATTGTATTATATTTGTTATATTATTTCTTTTTTAATAATGCATGTCTTCCTTTGATATTCATTTTAGGCTTGTGATAAAAATATTAAAATATTTCAATAAACATTGAATTTGTAAAAAAAAAAATTCATCTTAATGAATTTGCGCATCTTACAATTGCTCTGCGCCTCCTCCAGAAATGTAGTCCAGGTGTAAAACGCCCTTAAGTTGCAAAACATTTGTGCAACTCTGAGTTGCACTAAAAATTTGTGACATTTCTGGCAAAAAGTTCTTGATAAACCAGGGTCCAGTGTGTACAGATTTTCACATTACTAAGATAGGAGATGACAGTTGGTGCTCACATAGTTCTATGGAGACAGAGGAGGAGCTAAAAGTAGACAAAGACATTCTGCTGCAAGTTCTACTGAAATAACAGTTACACTTTCAATTGCGCTGCTAAAATTACAGCTGCTCCATGATTGGTTGATATGAGCAACAAAGAGCTTCCGTTACAGATGTTTTACTGTATTAATCAAGTCTTCAAATCATTTAGATTATTTAATGTGATTGATAAATGGAGCAAAAAAATAAACAATAAAAAAAAATCAAATAAATTTCGTGTATAGAAAAAGTTTATTTTTTTTACAATAGCTTCAACAGACACTGATAAATGACAGAGACTTTATAACAGTTGAAGAGCACATGTCTCTCAGCTAGGCTGATGATGTCACTGGTCCCTCTGTGATGTCACATGACCTTTGGCTTTGGTCCCTCTGTCATGTCTTGTGACCTTTAGAGTATGATGATGTCACAATTGACTTTGTGATGTCATGGAATAGTCATCAAAATGTCACTGCAGCCTGAATATTGTTCACATGTCTTCATCACTTGGTGGGTGAAGGCAACTTTTACTTGCGCTTGGCAAATTTTGGTTTTGTATAAAATATAAGACCGTATAATAGAAGGCTTGTTAGAGGAGCAGTTCCAAGGGCCATCCTGGAGCGCTACGGTGGTGAACAGGACCTTCTTCAGCCCAAACAGACATCTACGGAGCCGAATATGGAGATTTGGAGGAAGAGAAAGGGAGAGAGAATAGATGAGGTGCCAAAAAAGAGGATAGCAGAAACACATGAGAGTGAAAAAAATGGCGCCAACCAAAGCATTATCAAGGCTTCAAAAAGACCTGGAAGCCCAATACAGGAGAGTATCATGAACAAGAGGAAAAGGGGAGTAGCAATGGGGGACAAAACTGATGATGGATCCAGTGTGTCCCCCATTACTGACACTGAGCAGCTGTCAGGTGAGTTCAGATCTAAGACACCGAAAGCCAATATTCCCCAAAGTAGCCATTGCCAGGATTGTCCACATTTGGAAGATCCCGCTTATTATGATTTTGGTGCCTTTTCTATTTGATACCCTCTAATATTGTTCTACCCCTATGTGTTGTAATTCTTATTGGAGGCCACATTGCACTATATAGGAATGTTACATCTTATTTCTCCTCTCTCTACCAGGGACAACCCCAGCTGAATCCTCCATCATTGTGACTGGACTGGAGAGCTTCACCTTCCATAAAATGATTGGAGAGGGTGGATATGGTAAAGTAAGTATTCGGAATTGCGGTGACGTCATCATCATATATGTAATATGACTCTAGGAACATCACTGCCTCATCTTCTCATCGCGTCTCGTGGCAGGACAGGCCTTTCCTCTATTTGTAATGTTCTCTATTCTACAGGTCATGTTGGCCACACATCAGGCCTGCCAACAACAACTGGCAGTGAAGATGGTGAAGAAGAGGCTCCTACTTGAGAACTTAAGAGACAACGTTCTGATAGAGCGACAGGTCCTGGAGATGACTAGGAATAGTCCATTCATTACTCGGGCTTTTGCCACCTTCCAGTCCCAGGTAAGAAGGTCATAATCCAACAGCTCTGAGTCTTCTATGTGTTCTATGAATGTCAGTCTATGTGCCAATCTGTGTGCAATGTTCTAGGTCACTACCATAGTATTACATGTATTGTAAGATTATAACCAGTGCCGCATATCTAGAATATGGCAATAACCCCTATTATCGCCTCTGTTTTATCACAGGACTACGTCTTCTATGTCATGGAATATCTCAGTGGAGGAGACCTTAGAGACCTCATGGCAACAAATGCCCCATTTACCATTCCAACCACCAGGTAAGACAGAATATGGATGTATTAGATGAAGATGATGGTTGTCAGGAACATCTGGCTTTAAGTTATTAGTCTCTTAGTTTAGTGGATGAAATGTTGGTTGTTGATGATTTTCTATTTTTTTCCCATCAGATTTATTGCAGCTGAGATAATCTGTGGGCTGCAGTTTCTCCACTCCAGAGGCATCATACACAGGTAAGTGCAGTCTTATTCTGTGTAAACCTGATATAAATCCTCCCATACCCCTATCCTCATGCTCCCTGTAGACACTTAGTATCTCAGGCCATCATTGGGTCCTCATCCCGGCTAATCTAATAATTATGATATTTTATAAACTCTTTCCTCTATCAGAGACATAAAACCAGAGAACATCTTACTAGACAGCACCAGTCACTTGAAGATTGCTGATTTCGGTCTGGCCGTGAGGAACATCTTTGGCGATGCGAAGGCTTCAGATCAGGTTGGGAGTCTTTTATACATGGCTCCTGAGGTAAGGAAGCATCTACACATCCCTGGCTTATCATTGAGTACAAGGCTGGACATCTCCATGTCTTCTGCTGTCTGGACAAAGTTCTTATTGTCTTCATGTCTTCACAGATTCTTCTAGAGAAGCCCTACAACACGACAGTGGACTGGTTCTCTGCTGGTGTGGTGATATATGAGATGGCTACTGGCAGATATCCATTTTATATAGGTGTAGTGTATGACACCACCATAAAAGCACTGATCAATGATGATCCTGCCTTTCCAAAAGGACTAGACCCCCATATGAAAGCCATCATAGAGGGGGTGAGTATAAATACACATCTAAGTAATAAAAGGGGTAAATATAACGAAAAACACAACAATGCAAATGGAAATCAACTGGAGACTGAATTCTTCATTATTTGTTTCCAGCTCTTGGATAAGTCACCAGAGAGTCGGCAAGAAGCTGTGGACAACATCAGGGATCATCCCTTCTTCATGGAGATCAACTGGACAGATATAGAGGGGGCTGGATCGTGTCCACCATTCCAACTACCACCTGTACGTATATCACCCAGAGAAGATGGTGGCAGCTGTACATCTCTATTGTGTGTCTTCTTTATGACCATTGGTTCTTGTATTTTCTTTCCGCAGCCACCAGTGATGACATCAGATATAATGAAAGATGTCCTATCCTTCAGTAAAGCCATGAAACCACCAATGGCCGAAACAGATCAAAAACTGTTCTGTGGATTCACATTTGCCAGTGACGGATGGAAGGTCATAAAACAGATACCAAAACCAGTAATACCCCTTCGTAGGTGAGTCAGTGTAAATGGGACAGGAATTAGGGAGCTTTTTAAGGTTACTCTCTTATCCTTTGAATCTGTCAGCAGAGTGTAGTGTGGGAAACCTCTTACTGACTGCTGCTTACAGACTGCTGATGGGCCCACAGGAAAAACCTGGAGGCGTTTTCCTATTGGGATAACCCCATTTTATATGTCTTATTGGGATATAAGAATTGTTTCTAACCTATTATCTCTCCTGGCAGAACATTTGGCAGTATTGTGAAGAACGCTTTCCACAATCTCTGGAGGAGAATAAAACGCTGGAAGTGAACAGCTCTGAAAACCACTGTTCACTGGTTGATATTCCACCATCACCACTAGGAGTATCCTGAGGGTCGTGACTTGCAGTGTAACGTGCAGCCATACCCATTCCTCCTCCCTGCTGTAATCCGGGCTGGGGGTTTTGCTGGATTATGGCGATCTGCAGTGTCCGAATACAAGAAGAAGCTGGAGACCAAGAAAATCCTACCAGGAGTCAATAAAATGACCGTGGACCAGCGCTTCTAGATGACATGCTGCCTAGTGCTCCCAGGGAAGGGCACTTATCCTTAGGCCATGGTTCCCTAGAGGTTTCCCCCACAGGGGGTTTTTCCTCTCCTGAGTGCCAATGGATAAACACAACAAGAGAATGGCAGCTTGTCGTATTCTGCCCTCGGCGGAGCTCACACCAACCACTAGTGGCCGAGAGGAACCTAAGAGGACATTTACCAGCAATAAACAGGACCATTCACCATCATGTGCTAGTAGTAGATTTATTTTATATCTGAATGGATAAGTATTTTACCTTTAACTCCTTAAGAGCACAGGGTACATGTAATGTGTGGATACATTTTATGTACTTTTCATTGGTACCATTTTGGGACACATCAGACTTTTTGGTTCATTTTTAATCTGTATAAGTTTGTTAACTCTGTTTTTGAAGGACGGGATGAAGAAAGAAATGCCTCTTTGGTACACTTTTTGAGTTTTTGAAGAATTATTTGTGCAGGAGAAATAATGTGTAAATTTGATAGTTCAGGTTGTTATTCTGTAGGTGCAGCAATACCAATTCTTGTAGACAAAGGTGTAAAGTGCAGGTACTCGTCAGGGCTGATTCCTGATTACTATGGGTCACTGCTTCACTCTTACTTTCACCAGTTTTAATAAATGTCCCCCTTTACTGTGTTTTATTAATACAAGCGCAGCCAGGGAGTAACACCTCAGTATGTACAGGTGCATCTCACTAAATTAGAATATCATCAAAAAGTTAATTTATTTCAGTTCTTTAATACAAAAAGTGAAACTCATATATTACAAAGAGTCATTACAAACAGAGTGATCTATTTCAAGTGTTTATGTCACGCCAGGTGTGAGTGCAACACATAGGGGAAAGGGAAAGGGAGCCCAGACACTAGGGAAAGGGGGAAGAGGTGATCTCCTAATCTGGACTAGCGTCACCCTGTCTCCCCCTAACGTCCCTATGTAGAATGAGCAAAAAAGCTTGTAAAAGAACTTCAACATAACGTTTCAAGGATGGAGCGAGACTGCCATCTACTGGCCAGAGACAGGAAAGTGGAACCAAAATATACAAAGAAAGTTGCAGGGAGGGCAGATTCAGAGGCTGGACCCGATCAGGTGACTTCCAGGAAGGAGTTGAGAGAGATAAGAGGCCAGCGTGCCAAACCTGAGGGGTCTTTGGCGCCAAGCAGCAGAGAGGAGAAGACGTGCTCCCTGCGTCCTGAGAAACCCCGCGTGACAGGCCAAATCCAGAGGCCTGAGAGGTGCTCCAGCCGGGCACCGGTAAAAGAGCTCCGGATCCCTCACAGTTGTGACTCGAGTGCTGTGCCTGCTGAGGACACTAGGAACCTGATCGCAGTGCTGAGTGAGTTCGCGGAACCCGACGTCGGCCGCCGACAGACGAGGCCTGGACCCCCCTATCCAAGGCTCGAGAGACTGCCCCCAACAGCCAAGCAGAGAGGAGCTGCATACGTGAGCAGGGCCATCACTTCCACTGCTCACCCACGGTACCGGGGACAATTGGGTTTAAGTACTCAGGTTGGGAGGGGGACGGTTGGGGCTAAAGTAGCACAACGTGATTTAATTGAATTCATCCGGAAAGAGACTCACGGCCTAGCGGGAATAACCGGTGACCCCCGCTAGGGCCAAATTCACGGTTAAAGAACTTGTGTGGTGCTTCTCATGCTTGAGGGCATCACCTTACTTTAAGAGACTGCGCCTTATTTTAAGAGACTGCGCCTTACTTTGAGTATTTTCGTATTTTTCTGATATTTCAAACCACTGTTCATTACCCTTGTTGCTAATCCCTTGTTTCAGTATACCTGTTGTATAAAACTGTTTACAAACATCTCTGACTGTTCTCGCCTTGTGTCTCTGTGCGTTGCATTCCGGTACCTGCATTACATTTGGCGTAGTCGGCAGGATGCAACATTCAGATGCAGAGATGGCGGATCAGTCTGTGGCTGGGTCCGGCCGGAGCCATATACCCCTGGGGGCTATGCTCAGCCATCTTCCCAAGTTTACAGGGGATGGCATGTCACTTTGGGACTGGGCAGAAAGACTGAGAAGTATGCTACGTATGTATCCCCTTGACCCTCTAGCCCAGGCGGAGCTGGCCCTCCTAACCCTTGATGGAGAGGCCCGACAGACTGTGATGTACCGCCCACCTGGGGACCGTGACACCGTGGATAAAGTGATAAAAATTCTAGAGGACATGCACGGTGACACTACAGATTTGGGACACTTGCGCTTACGGTTGTTTCAGCAGGTCCAAGGGGAAAATGAGACAGTAAATCAGTATGTTAATGCATTACAGGAAGTGACGGCCCATATCACTAAGAACACTCGAGATGGGAACTAAGGACTGGGACCATTGGATGAGGTGTTGCGTGACCAACTGATTTCTGGCTTGAAAGACCCTTCCCTGAAGCAGATCCTGAAGGAGCGGCTGCGATTGAGCCCTGATATGGGCTTCCTGGAGGTAGGGGCTGAAGCTAGAGTCCTGGAGAGAGAAGTTCCTGTTCTCAAAGCCACAGTTAGAAGTCATGAGGCAATTGCTCCTGGATTCACCAACCAAGAGCCTGATTGGGTACGGGAAATACGTCAGGAAATTCGAGACATTCGGGGTGAGCTGAATTCTATTAGGAAGACTCCTACTGCCCTCTTGCCGACGGACCGTACTGCTCAACGCGGACGGAGACCAGAACGAGAAAGACGTTCCTATCCGGCCCCAGCACGACATGTACCCGACCTATCGGCAGAACGAGGACCGGAGTGCTGGACCTGCGGAGGTAGGGGGCATATCTCCAAAGACTGTCCCAACCGAGAAAGGAGGAGGAGGGGACAGCCGTTAAACTAAAATGCCCCACGGTTGTGGAGCATACCGTGGGGTCTCGAGCTTCAGAGAGTAGAAGAGGGAGCTCTGAAGACATTGTCTCCGAGAGGCCCATTATCTGGGCTGAATTCAATGGGCAGCGTATCCGCTGTTTCATGGACACCGGGTCTCAAGTGACCAATATGCCTGAGACGTACTTCCAAAGTCACTTTCCTGAAGTCGCTCGTTCCTGCCGGGAACCCACTGTCAAACTGGTGGCGGCTAATCAACTACCTATCCCAGTAGCGGGAGTAGTATGGATGTCCATGCGGGCATGTGGAAAGGACCTCAGTCGAAAAGGGATTGTACTGACCACCGGGCCCGGAGGCGATGGGCCCATTGTAACCCTGGGCATGAATGTGCTGAAAGAAGTCGGACAGTTCCTGGCTGAGGGCTGTAGCAAAAACAACTGGACCCGCGCCACTCGAGACCCAGCTAACAAGAGAGTGTTGCAGCACCTCGTGCGGGTCAGTCAGATTCAAAAGTTGCCCACTACCTCCCAGTACCTTGGTAAGGTATCGATACCGCCCGAAGCCACAATGACACTGCCGGTGGGACAGGCTGTACTCACTTTGCCGGTGCTGGCACATGTGTCCTTAGAGGGCGTGGACATTCAAGTTGAACCAATGGAGGGAGAAGAAGCGCCCTCTGGACTCCTGATTGCTCGAACTCTGGCCACCGTGCGGCACGGTCGAGTACCCGTGCGCTGCATCAATTTAAGTGGCACCAGTTTACAGTTGTTGCCCCGACAAGAGGTGGCGCGAGTGTGCGTAATGCCGGAGGCCCTTACTAGAGCTGACGCTATAGGGCTGGCACCTGTGGAAGGAAAACCATGGACCCTAGAGGTGTCCCTCAATAGCCAGGAACATGGAAGAGAACCGTTGGCTGGACGCCACCTCCTGGAAGAAATGGAAGCTAACCTGACTGAGTTTTCTGCTGGACAAGTAAGGCAGATCGAACAACTTCTACAGCGATATCAGGGAGTGTTTGCACAGCATGAAGATGATTATTTCGGGTGCACTCGGGACATTCAGCACGAAATACCCACCGGAAATACTGCTCCCATCCGAGAGAGATATCGGCAGATCCCGCCTCAAATGTACCAGGAGGTGAAAGAGCTGTTGGCCCACATGTTGCGGAACGGTGTGATCCATGAAAGCCAGAGCCCCTGGGCGTCTCCGATCATGCTGGTCCGAAAGAAGGACGGTACCCTGAGATTCTGCGTAGACTATCGGAAGCTGAATGCCTGTACAGTGCGGGACTCCTATCCACTCCCCCGAATCGAAGAGTCTCTATCTGCACTAGGGAGCGCCAAATTCTTCTCCTCCCTCGACCTGGCCAGTGGCTATTGGCAGGTCCCAGTAGCTGAGAAGGATCGTCCGAAGACAGCTTTTGTTCTCCCTATGGGCCTGTTTGAGTTCAATCGAATGCCGTTCGGACTAACAAATGCGCCAGGAACCTTCCAACGGCTGATGGAGAGATGCTTGGGGGACCTCAACTTTGAAGCCACTTTAATATATCTGGACGATATAATTATCTATTCCGCAACGTTTGAGGATCATCTCCGTCGATTGAAACAAGTGTTAGAACGGCTACAAAGGCATGGCCTGAAAATTAAGCCTCGTAAGTGTCGTCTCTTCAAACGAGAAATTGAATATCTGGGGCACACTGTGTTCAGTGCAGGGGTGCACCCCACTGCGGAGAAAGTAGCTACCGTGCAGAAGTGGCCCACGCCCGCCAATCTAAGGGAACTAAGGGCATTCCTGGGGCTCGCTGGATACTACCGCAGATTCATTAAAGACTTCGCTAAGATTGCGAACCCGCTCAATGAATTGCTGAGAGGAACAGCCAATGGGAGCCAAGTGGCAGCCCATTCAGTGAGGCCCACGACAAGAAGAGGCATTCCGAGCATTGAAAATGGACCTAACAGATGCCCCGATTCTGGCCTACGCTGACTTTTCGCAGCCGTTCATGTTGTACACTGATGGAAGCTTGCATGGGCTGGGAGCAGTGCTGGCTCAAGTACAAGGAGGGAAAGAGTGAGTGATCGCGTATGCCAGCAGGTCACTCCGAGATACGGAGAAGAATCCGGACAACTACAGTTCGTTTAAGCTGGAGCTACTGGCACTGGTGTGGGCCATGACCGAGAAGTTTGCTGAGTACCTGTCAGGGTCAGAAGTGCAAGTGCGGACAGATAACAACCCTTTGGCCCACTTGGAGAACGCCAAACTGGGCGCGTTAGAACAGCGGTGGGTCGCAAGCATGTCCAAATTCCAGTATAAAATTGCCTATCGGTCCAAGGCCCTGAACACGCATGCAGATGCCCTGTCCCGGGTCACTCAGGCGGGGCCGAAGAAGGACAGAGATGAGGAGCTCGAAGGCGACGAGATCCCGGATTTCAGCCAGTTCGCCGCTGCTGTGGTCGACGCCCAAGAGACCAGAGGGGAGCCGAGGCCCACTCAGATTCTGGGCCGTTCAAGAGACGAATGGATACATCTGCAGCAATCCGACCCGGAGCTAGCAAAGTTGAGAGAATGGGTCGCCCTTAATCAGAGACCCGACCAGGAAACCAGAGCCGCTTCACTTCCAACTACCCTACAAATCCTAGGCCAGTGGGAGAGGCTCCTCCTGAAGGACGGCTTGCTATGCCGAAGAATCCAGCTGCCTCGAGAGTTTGATGTTACCTGGCAAGTGGTAGTTCCAGGAGCGCTAGTAACACAGCTAGCCCAAGAAGCTCATAGAAGAGGTGCTCACTTCGGAGTAGAAAAGACCTTCCGGTGGTTGCAACGGCTGGTGTATTGGCCTCAACTGCGACAAGAAGTCGAGGGGGTCTGCCGAACATGTCGCCAGTGTGAGTTGAACAAGCCCCCGGAGCAAAGAGCTCCCATTCAGACCATCCGAACTTCTGCCCCCTTGGAAGTCTTGATGATTGACTACTTGATGGTAGGAACTTCATACAACGGTTATGCACACTGTTTAGTCATGACTGATCACTTCACCAAGTTTGCAGTAGTGACGCCCACTAAAGATCAGACGGCAGAAGCCGCAGCCAAGGCCATCTGTCAAGATTTCATCCGGATTTATGGGTGCCCGAAGCGAATACATTCTGACCAGGGGGCCTGCTTCCAAGGACGAGAGATGGATGAGCTATACCGCATCTATGGGATCGACCGTTCCCGGACAACGCCCTACCACCCGCAAGGGAACGGTGCATGCGAGCGCTTTAACCGAACCCTGTTGCAAATGTTGCGAACACTGGAAGCGGACAAAAAGATGAAGTGGCCCGAATTCGTGTCCGAGCTGGTGTGGGTGTATAATAATCGAGTTCATGCAACCACCGGCTACACCCCCTACTTGTTGCTGTTTGGAAGAAGTGGCCGAGAAATCACCGAACTGGAGCTAGACTCAGAAGACCCCGGTCCGGGCAGTAGCCCAAGTACCTGGATTCGAGAACACCAGCGTCGACTCCATACCGTGAGAAGACTGGTTGCTCAGAAGTTTCAGGAAGTAGAGCGTGCAGTTCGGCCCCCGACCACAGGTGGATCGCTTCAGCCAGGAGACCGAGTGCTGGTGAGGGCTAAACGATTTGGGAGTAAGCTGGACCATCGTTGGGAGGCAATACCATATCGGGTGGTGAAGAAGGTTCACCCAGACAACCCCGTCTACGAGGTTAGGCCCGAAGGGGATGACGCCGCGACATCCAGGGTGTTGCACCGTAATATGTTGCGACCTTGCTCCTCTGAAGCAGAAGTCTGTAACAGGGCTGGGCCCTCAGACGTGTTGGCTGAAGTGCCACATACAGGAACCTTGGGGGATGAAGAAGGATGGGCCACAATGCAGTTGGGCCCGTCAGAACCGTTGGTGCCACTCCCGAGTGGAAGTCAGAATGAGTCAGGAAATGATTTGCAATCCCCAGTAGTTGATTCCTCGGATCTCCCGGAGTCTCCTCCGCAAGAAGAGCCCCGCAGAACTGAGCGGGCTAATGCCGGAATTCCTCCTAACCGGTATGCTCAGGAAGAGTTTATCTGGTCTCGAATGCAACAGAAAAAGCAGGAGTGTGCCCAACTCCTGTCTGAGCTTGCACTGCCTGGAAGGAGACATCAATTCTGCGAGGAGTCCACTCGCCCGAGGACTGGCGAGCAAAAAGGAGGGAGGAATGTAGAACGAGCAAAAAAGCTTGTAAAAGAACTTCAACATGACGTTTCAAGGATGGAGCGAGACTGCCATCTACTGGCCAGAGACAGTAAAGCGGAACCAAAATATACAAAGGAAGTTGCAGGGAGGGCAGATTCAGAGGCTGGACCCGATCAGGTGACTTCCAGGAAGGAGTTGAGAGAGATAAGAGGCCAGCGCGCCAAACCTGAGGGGTCTTTGGCGCCAAGCAGCAGAGAGGAGCAGACGTGCTCCCTGCGTCCTGAGAAACCCCGCGTGACAGGCCAAATCCAGAGGCCTGAGAGGTGCTCCAGTCGGGCACCGGTAAAAGAGCTCCGGATCCCTCACAGTTGTGACTCGAGTGCTGTGCCTGCTGAGGATACTAGGAACCTGATCGCGGTGCTGAGTGAGTTCGCGGAACCCGACGTCGGCCGCCGACAGACGAGGCCTGGACCCCCCTATCCAAGGCTCGAGAGACTGCCCCCAACAGCCAAGCAGAGAGGAGCTGCATACGTGAGCAGGGCCGTCACTTCCACTGCTCACCCACGGTACCGGGGACAATTGGGTTTAAGTACTCAGGTTGGGAGGGGGACGGTTGGGGCTAAAGTAGCACAACGTGATTTAATTGAATTCATCCGGAAAGAGACTCACGGCCTAGCGGGAATAACCGGTGACCCCCGCTAGGGCCAAATTCACGGTTAAAGAACTTGTGTGGTGCTTCTCATGCTTGAGGGCATCACCTTACTTTAAGAGACTGCGCCTTATTTTAAGAGACTGCGTCTTACTTTGAGAAATTTCGTATTTTTCTGATATTTCAAACCACTGTTCATTACCCTTGCTGCTAATCCCTTGTTTCAGTATACCTGTTGTATAAAACTGTTTACAAACATCTCTGACTGTTCTCACCTTGTGTCTCTGTGCGTTGCATTCCGGTACCTGCATTACACCTATACAGCCTCCTCAGCTGTCGCTGATCACGTGCCTCACCCTACTATCCCTGGCGTAAGGCTATAGCTGGGGGTGGAAGGAGATGAGCACTAGTCAACCTCCACTAGCACTCTAAAGAGAAAAGGGGAAGACAACATAGCGGAACAACAACTCAGCTTTAGAAGAACTCCAACAGGACACACGGCCTCAAGACTCCAGAGAGGACGTGATGCTGCTTCAGCCAAGTTCAAAGCAGAAATGAATATAACCGGCGACGCCCACCTAGACACATCAGGTATATATACACCCAGACTAAAGGGAGGTTGTCGCTGGGTCCTAAACACAGCCTCCTATCTAGGCAGCTGTCTGCATTGCCAAACATGGAGATCTCCTGCAAACCATTGCAGGGCGACTGTCTGTCACCTCTTACACACCCGTGACAGTTTATTTCTGATAATGTCAATGATTATGGCTTACAGCCAATGAAAACACAAAAGTCATTATCTCAGTAAATTAGAATACTTTATAACAAGAGATTGAAAAATGTTTTTAAAATCCGTAGTGTTGGCCTACTGAAATGTACTGTATGTTCAGTAAATGCACTCAATACTTGGTCGGGGCTCCTTTTGCATCAATTACTTCATCAATAAGTCAGTAGAGGTCTACAATTTTGTCGTTGGTGTCCTTAGACAGCTCTTTGATTGTGTGATTGATTGTGTGGACAGGTGTCTTTTATACAGTTAACGGGTTCAAACAGGTGCAATTGATGGCTTGTTTTTTGCGGGATGAGTTGACGTTTTTATTGGTGCCATTTTCAGGCACGTGACATTTTTTGATCGCTTTCTATTCTGATTTTTGGTAGGCAGAGTAAACAAAAACCAACAATTCAGGAATTGTTTTTTTTTTTTTTAATTTTTATGCTGTTCCGCATGTGGTAAAATTGATAAGGTACAGTGCCGGCAAAAAAAATCTTTACAAATTCAACTAAACCACAAAATCTTAACGTTCAAGTGTTTTATTGTGGCTATTTCGTTACAATTAGTATTTTAATTAATTAGTATTGATATTTACATTTTACTAAGCCAGTTTTGCTATTATATAGTTTTTGATTATATCCTTCATTGTGTGCACTTTTAAGAAGTGAAATCATGATGCGGATTTTACACGTAAAGTTTTTTTTTTACTGCACAAATGTGAAGATTTTTTTTGCCGGCACTGTAGCTTCATTTTTCGGGTCAGTACGTTTACAGCGATACCACATTTATATCATTTTTCTATGTTTAGGCGCTTTTACACAATAAAAGCTATTTTAGAGAAAAAATATTTTTTTGCATCGCTTTATTCTGAGAGCTAGAACTTTTTTATTTTTTGGCTGATGGAGCTGTATGGCAGCTTGTTTTTTGCAGGACAAGATGACGTTTTCAGCGGTACCATTTTTATTTATATTAGTTTTTTTGATCGCGTGTTATTCCATTTTTTGTTTGGTGGTATGTTGATAAAGCATTGTTTTTGCTTTGTTTTTTATTTATTTTTTTACCGTGTTCACTGAAGGGGTTAACTAGTGGGACAATTTTATAGGTCAGGTCGTTCAGGACGTGGCGATACCAAATATGTGTACTTTTATTGGGGTTTTTTTGTTTTTTTTTTTCATAATAATATTTATTGATGGGTACATTATTTGGTGGATTATTTTTTTTATTTTATTTTTTTATATTTTTCCAATTTTTTTTTTTTTTTCACTTTCTGATACTTTTTTTACTTTATACTTTGTCCCACTATGGGACTTTCACTTTTTTATTCTGATCGCCTGCAAAGCATAGGGATGGAGCACCATCCCTGTGCTATACAGGCTGTCAGCGCTGCAGATGCAGAAGATACTTTGGTCATGCACTGCGCATGACCAAAATATCTTCCTGGTGTCTGGTGATCCGGATGTTGTCATGACGACATCGGGTTGTCATGGCAACATCCGGGAAGCAGCGGCAGACAGTGCAGGAGGCCGGGAGAGGAGGTGAGTATTGCGATCACCTTCCCTTGCCCCCGCAATGCTGCGATCGACTTCGATAGGTCACATGATCCTAACCTCGCTCTCCGTAAAGTAGAATCCCTTGAGCTGGCCCAACGTGCCCGTTCCTCGGCAATACTTTGAGATCTAGTAGCAGCTCAACAAGAAGCTAACAAACTAATAGAATTGGCATACAGAAGCTCCCTCTAAATTTGCTGTTGCAAATATATGCTAAAATGCTGGTGAATAGGTTACAGGCTCTGCTAGCTAAAAATATATACTTGCATCAGGTGTGGTTACTCCATGAAAGCCCTGATATTAAAGGAATCACCATAGGGCAGACAGAATACAAATGCATGGTGTTCGCGGACGATGTTCTGCTATATATTACCCAACCGCACACATCCATTCCCTCAGTTATGGCTGAAATAGATCACTTTGGCACCTGGTCGAATTTTATGGTCAATACATCCAAATCTGAAGCGTAAACGTTTCCTTTTCCAGTGATACACAGGCGTTTATCCAATCTAATTTTTCCTTTGCCTGGCCAAATCACGGAATAAAATATCTGGGAATTCAAGTTCATAGAGATCTCTCCCAATAATTCAAGCTCAACTTTAAACTCCTACTGGAAAAAATCAATAGAGATTAGTGATGAGCGAGTATGCCTCATTAACCCTTTCGGCGTGCTGTATTTTGGCGTGCAAGGTATTTCATTCATTGTCGCCAGATGTTGGAGGTGTGGAGTGGGAGAGGGGACGATGACGCACATTTGGTGGGAGTGTCCTACAATAAAGAATTTTTGGATACAAGTGGTCCTTCTTCCCAAGAGGATAACTGGCCTAACCGTCCCTAATTCACCTGAGGCACTATTTCTTCTAAACTTATCAATAAAGCAAGGTTGGCATCTGCAAGGAGTTTGTATGTTCTCCCCGTGTTTTCGTGGGGACATACTGATAGGGAATTTAGATTGTGAGCCCCAATGGGGACAGTGATGTTAATGTATGTAAAGCGCTGCAGAATATGTTGGTACTATATAAAAACAAAGATTATTATTATTGCCTAAAGGTAAAATATTACAAGATGTAACCTAGACAGCTAGAAAAGTGGGCTGAAGAGGCAACATGCAGACCGGACATGGGAGTTTTAATTAAAGAGGTTATCCACTACTATGGAGAATACTCCAATATATTTAAACAGTAGAAATACGTTTTTTGGTAAATACCTTCTGCTGTGCGTCTTGCCTGTGAGCTGCACTATTGCTGACCGCTCACCAGGCATCACGTGACTCGGCTTCAGCTGGCTCTGGCATCCGCTGATGTCATGTCTAGTAATGGCTGCAGCCGGGCGTGACTCAGTGACGCGCTCCCCGCTGATTGATGGGCTGTGGGCAGGGTTTCACAGCACGTCAAATCCCAGCATCCACCGCGCGCTTTCCCTCTCCTCTGCATTCATTGGGAAAGTGAGCGGTGGATGCTGGGCTGTACTGGACCCCCTGGACAACGCGCAATCGCGGCTTAAACCTGCACATTGTGCAAGCGCGGATGTCACACACACACACACTGCACAAGCTGGATAATACTGAAAACTGCGCAAGCGTGGAATTTGAAAGCCGCCGCAAACACTCGGACAGAATGCAAATTTGAGTAGGCGGCGACTACCATGACTGAATACAGGAAAGAACACCCCTATGACTGAATGAGCAAGTAAGTTATAAGTATATAGTGGTTTTGGCAAATGAGTACAGCAGAGATTTTCATGGAAAAAGCATGTTAGTGATGCACATTGCATCACTAATTGTGACCTGGGACAGTTTAAATTATACAAATGACATGACAGGTTCCCTTTAGGGAAGGATGCCTTGCAAGCTTATTGACGTAACTTGTGTTATGGAGACCCTCTTTGTTATTAAGGAGAACTTTGGAATAGACAGCAAAGGGTCTTCACATTGCCAGTGAGATTCAAATTAAAATACTTCATCGATGAAGGGAGAGAGACAAAATACATGCGAATGCATTGTCAGCAGGTAGAGTCTTCTGTGTGGCAACTAAGACTCACCACATTTATTAGCTAGACAAAAAGGAAACTACAATTCTTGCATACAACTGAACAGGAAAACAAAATAGACAATCAGTGATAACACGCTTCCCTTGGCCCAACGTAAAACCTTCTTGTCAGGGAATTCACAGCAAACCAGTATCTTAGTCAGACATTCCATGATGCAAGTCTTAAGCAAAGACTACAGTGGTGGCCAAAAGTTTTGGCACCCCTGCAATTCTATCAGATAATACTCAGTATCTTCCTGAAAATGATTGCAATCACAAATTCTTTCTTATCATTATCTTCATTTGATTTGCTTGCAAGGAAAAAATACAAAAGAGAATGAAGCAAAAATCAAATCATTGATCATTTCACACAAAACTCCAAAAATGGGCTAGACAAAAGTATTGGCACCCTCAGCCTAATACTTGGTTGCACAACCTTTAGCCAAAATAACTGCGAACAACCGCTTCCGGTAACCATCAATGAGTTTCTTACAATGCTCCGCTGGAATTGTAGACCATTCTTCTTTGGCAAACTGCTCCAGGTCCCTGATATTTGAAGGGTGCCTTCTCCAAACTGCCATTTTGAGATCTCTCCACAGGTGTTCTATGGGATTCAGGTCTGGACTCATTGCTGGCCACCTTAGAAGTCTCCAGTGCTTTCTCTCAAACCATTTTATAGTGCTTTTGGAAGTGTGTTTTGGGTCATTGTCCTGCTGGAAGACCCATGACCTCTGAGGGAGACCCAGCTTTCTCACACTGGGCCCTACATTATGCTGCAAAATTTCTTGGTAGTCTTCAGACTTCATAATGCCATGCACACAGTCAAGCAGTCCAGTGCCAGAGGCAGCAAAGCAACCCCAAAACATCAGGGAACCTCCGCCATGTTTGACTGTAGGGACCGTGTTCTTTTGTTTGAATGCCTCTTTTTTTTTCCTGTACACTCTATGTCGATGCTTTTTGCCAAAAAGCTCTACTTTTGTCTCATCTGACCAGAGAACATTCTTCCAAAACGTTTTAGGCTTTCTCAGGTAAGTTTTGGCAAACTCCAGCCTGGCTTTTTTATGTCTCGGGGTAAGAAGTAGGGTCTTCCTGGGTATCCTACCATACAGTCCCTTTTCATTCAGACACCGACGGATAGTAACATAGTTTGTAAACATAGTTTGTAAAGCCGAATAAAGACTTGCGTCCATCAAGTTCGACCTGTTAGTTCTGTAATTGCTAAAGTTGATCCAGAGGAGGGCAAAAACCCCAAATGATTTGGCCAATCTTCACCTGAGGAAAAATTCCCTCCCGACTCTGAAACCAGCAGTCAGAATAAATCCCTGTATCAACCTACTATTTTATTTTATTTTTAAGTATATGCTGAAATCTGCCTGGTATCTAGAAATGCATCCAGTCCCCGCTTGAACTGGTGTAGTGAATCCGACATTACCGTCTCCTCACTCAGTGAATTCCATATTCTCACTGCTCTTACCGTAAAGAACCCCTTCCTATGCTGGTGCTGAAACCTTTTCTCTTCCAGTCTTAGTGAGTGCCCTCTTGTTACCGTAATATCCCTCCTTTTGAACAAATCCCGGGCAAGATCTCTATACTGTCCCCTAACATATTTGTACACATTTATTATGTCCCCCCTCAACCTTCTCTTTTCCAGGCTGAATAGTCCTAGTTTTGCCAACCTCTCTGGGTATTGCAGTCCCTCCATTCCCTTTATTAATTTTGTTGCCCTCCTTTGTACCTTTTCAAGCTCATTTATATCCTTTCTATATATTGGGGCCCATAACTGAGCACAGTATTCCAAGTGTGGTCTGACCAGTGCTTTGTACAGTGGAAGAACAATGTTCTCATCCTTTGCAGCTATACCTCTTCTGATACATCCCATTACCCTGTTTGCCCTTACAGCAGCGGCCTGACTTTGGGCACTCCAATTTAGTTTGCTATCAATCAAGATGCCCAAGTCCTTCTCCATCTCTGAATTCCCCAATGATTTCTCATTCAGTGAGTACTGGTGACTTCCATTTTTCCTTCCCATATATATGACCTTACATTTCTCCTCGTTAAACCTCATTTGCCATTTAATGCTCCACCTACCCAGCTTATCCAAATCCCTCTGTAGGTCTGCACTGTCCTCTTTTGTATTAATTGTTTTACATAACTTTATGTCATCTGCAAATATTGATATTTTACTATTTATCCCGTTGACTATGTCGTTAATAAAGATATTAAATAACATTGGGCCTAGTACAGACCCCTGTGGTACCCCACTAGTGACGCTTACCCAATCCGAGTATATTCCATTTATAACCACCCTCTGCCTTCTATCCTTTAGCCAGTTAGCTACCCACTTGCAGACATTTTCCCCCAGCCCCATCATTCTCATTTTGTATACCAACCTATTATGTAGCACGCTATCGAACGCTTTTGATAAGTCGAGATACACGACATCCACTGGTTCCCCCTGATCTACTCGAGAGCTAACCTCCTCGTAGAAGTCAATCAGGTTTGTTTGGCAGGAGCGATTCCTCATGAATCCATGTTGGTTCGGGATTAAAAGATTATTAGCATCAAGATGCTCCGTAATTGCCTCTTTAAAGAAGCTTTCAAAAATTTTGCCCACAACGGACGTCAGACTCACCGGCCGATAGTTTCCGGCGTCACTTTTCGCTCCCTTTTTGAATATTGGCACTACATTCGCCTGTCGCCAATCAAGTGGCACAGACCCAGTCTCAATAGAGTCCTTAAATATAAGATATAACGGTCTGTCTATCACATTACTTAGTTCCCTTAGTACCCGTGGGTGTATGCCATCAGGTCCTGGTGATTTGTTTATTTTAATGCTACTGAGGCGTTTCTGTACCCCAGCTTGGGTTAGATTTGTCATACTTAGTGGAGGATTAAGTTTGTCACTTCTCATTTCTCCTGTTAGTTCGATTTCCTTTGTGAAAGTTGTCGAAAAAAAATTATTTAATAGATTAGCTTTATCCTCATCTTTCTCTATGATTTTGCCTTCCTCACTTTTTATCGGTCCAATATTATCCGATTTAATCCTTTTACTATTTATATACGTAAAGAACAGTTTGGGATTTGATCTACTTTCCCTAGCAATACGTTTCTCTGTTTCCTCCTTCGCTATTTTTATTTGTTTTTTACAAGTTCTCGTTTTTTCCTTGTAACACATTAGTGCCTCCTTACTGTTTTCCTGTTTTAATCTCTTGAATGCCTCTTTTTTGCTATTTAACGCCCCTTTTACGTTCTTGTTCAACCATATTGGCTTCCTCTTATTTCTGGCCCTTTTATTCCCATACGGTATATACCTCTCGCACTGAGTATTCAGAATTCTTTTGAAGGTTTCCCATTTACTATTCGTATTCCATTGATTAAGAACTTTGTCCCAGTCAATAAGTTGAAGGCTTTCTTTCAGCTGATCAAACTTCGCCCTCCTAAAGTTTAATGTTTTTGTTGTTCCCTTATTGATAACCCTACTGAAGGGCATTTTGAAGTCGATAATATTATGGTCGCTATTACCTAGGTGCCCCCCTATCTGTACCTCAGTTATTCTATCAGGCCTATTAGTCAATATTAAGTCCAACACGGCCTTCCCTCTCGTTGGTTCCTGCACTAGTTGGGAGAGATAATTATCCTTAATATTTGTCAAGAACCTTTTTCCTTTCTGAGATCTACAGGTTTCTGTTTCCCAGTCAATATCCGGGTAGTTGAAATCCCCCATTACAATCACTTCATTATGTTTTGCTACTTTGTCTATTTGTCCTAATAGCAGATTCTCATTCTCCTCTGTTATATTTGGTGGCTTATAGCAGACCCCCAGTAATATTTTATTATTATTTTTAGTTCCCTCTATCTCTACCCACATGGACTCGACCCCCTCTTCTCCCTCTCCTATATCTTCCCTTAGTCTGGGTTTTAGACATGACTTTACATATAAGCAGACTCCTCCGCCTTTCCCCTGTTTCCGGTCCCTTCTAAATAAACTATAATCTAATAAATTTACCGCCCAGTCGTAGCTATCGTCTAGCCAAGTCTCTGTTATACCTACGATGTCATACCTCTCCTCCGATATAAGCGCCTGCAGCTCACCCGCCTTATTGGTCAGGCTTCTTGCGTTGGTCAGCATGCAAGATAAAACTTTGGGGTTATTTAGCATCCTATTCTTCTCTAACGATCTAACTGTACTATCCCCACCCCCCTCTCCACCCTCATTATATTCACTTCCCCCTTGCTTGCCTCACATCCCACCTATTTCCTTGGTTTCCCCCCCCCGTCTCTAGTTTAAAAACTCCTCCAACCTATTAGCCATCTTCTTCCCCAGCACCGCTGCACCCTCCCCATTGAGGTGCAGCCCGTCCCTACGGTAGAGCCTGTAGCCGACCGCGAAGTCGGCCCAGTTCTCCATGAACCCAAACCCTTCTGCCTTGCACCAACTCTTTAGCCACTTATTCACCTCCCTAACTTCCCGTTGGCGCTCCTGTGTGGCTCGCGGGATTGGTAGTATTTCTGAGAAAACTACCTTGGAGGTCCTTGCCCTAAGCTTCCTACCTAGGTCCCTGAAATCATTTTTAAGGACCCTCCATCTACCACTCACTTTGTCATTGGTGCCGATGTGGACCATGACCGCTGGGTCTTCGCCAGCCCCACCCAGTAACCTGTCAACCCGATCCGCGATGTGCCGGACTCGAGCGCCAGGGAGGCAGCACACCGTTCGGCGATCCCGGTCTTTGTGACAGATTGCCCTGTCTGTCCCCCTAATAATAGAGTCACCCACTACCAGAACCTGTCTTGCCTGCCCTACACTTCCCCCCTCCCCCTCATTACTGGAGCATACACTCCCCCGGCGGTCAGAGGATCTGTCGTGCTCCAATAATGCCGGTTCTGAACCAGCCTTCCTATACTTCTTCCCTCTATCCCTCCTAACTGTTATCCAGCTCCCTGCCTGTTCAGCCTGCACTTCCCCTCTATGCTCCACCCCCAGTATTGACCCATTGAGTGTCTGCTCGGTGAGCAGCAAACTCCGTTCCATGTTGTCGATGCTCCTCAGTACCGCTATCTGAGCACTTAGATCCAGAATTTGGGCTTCCAAGTGCACGATATGCTCACATCTCTCGCAGCAGTATGGATCCTCGAGCGGTTGCTCACGGAATGCATACATTGCGCAAGATGTACACTGCACGGCTCCGGCCAAAATGGACGCCATTCTAAATATGGGGATACAGTCAGTATATATATACAAGTGCAAAACACAATTATTTATATATAGGTGTATGGACGGGGATCGATCAGGGATGTGCAAGTGTATCAATTAGATATCGGCGGGGGATCAGTTAAGTGTCAAGTATGGACGGGGGAATCAGATAAGTAGGTCAGGTGGATTAATTAAGTAAAAAGTAAAGTAAAGAAAGAATGAAATACAGTCAGCAATTCAGTCCTAAGTCCTCCCTTCCAAACTCCCTGAATCCAAAGTCACTGAAAAACAAGTCACACACTTACTTTCGTTCGCACTTACGCTCCGGACACACGCAGCTCGTTCACACTCGCAAACTAAGAGATTTAAAGAGTTTTTTTTTTTTTTTCTTCCTTTTCCAGCAATGTACCCTTCACCTCAATGCACTTCCAAAGGACTTGATGTCCAACCAGCTGCCCCTTATAAACCCTTAATTATGACCCCTTCCCCTTAATTAACCCCTTGTGAGTAAATCTACACCTCAGGATTTTAGTGCAATGTAGTTAACCCTTAAATACACAGGTAGTAAACTAAGAAACTAAAACTGTAGTGAGAAAATAGGTTTTAAAAAGCCCAATAAATCTAAACAGGTAGAAAAGCACTCAGCAGGTCACAATGCAGCACTCACCGCAATTCACACAGGTATTTTCTGCAGGATTCCCAAATACCTCTTCACTGAAAAACAAGTCACACACTTACTTTCGTTCGCACTTACGCTCCGGACACACGCAGCTCGTTCACACTCGCAAACTAAGAGATTTAAAGAGTTTTTTTTTTTTTTTTTCTTCCTTTTCCAGCAATGTACCCTTCACCTCAATGCACTTCCAAAGGAGTACGGGAGAGTACGGGTTGACACTGTTGTACCCTTGGACTGCAGGGCAGCTTGAACTAGTTTGGATGTTAGTCGAGGTTCTTTATCCACCATCCGCACAATCTTGCGTTGAAATCTCTCGTCAATTTTTCTTTTCCGTCCACATCTAGGGAGGTTAGCCACAGTGTCATGGGCTTTAAACTTCTTGATGACACTGCGCACGGAAGACACAGGAACATTCAGGTCTTTGGAGATGGACTTGTAGCCTTGAGATTGCTCATGCTTCCTCATAATTTGGTTTCTCAAGTCCTCAGACAGTTCTTTGGTCTTCTTTCTTTTTTCATGCTCAATGTGGTACACACAAGGACACAGAACAGAGGTTGAGTCAACTTTAATCCATGATAACTGGCTGCAAGTGTGATTTAGTTATTGCCAACACCTGTTAGGTGCCACAGGTAAGTTACAGGTGCTATTAATTACACGAATTAGAGAAGCATCACATGATTTTTCAAACAGTGCCAATACTTTTGTCCACCCCCTTTTTTAGGTTTGGTGTGGAATTGTATCCAATTTGGCTTTAGGACAATTCTTTTTGTGTTTTTTCATTGAAGACAAATTAAATGAAGATAATAATACCAAAGAATTTGTAATTGCAATCATTTTCAGGAAGAAACTGAGTATTATCTGGCAGAATTGTAGGTGTGCCAATACTTTTGGCCACCACTGCATATAGAATAGATTGTTTTCCTAAATAAATAATGAATCTACATATAAAAAAATTAACCATAACACTTGTAATCATAAAGCCTCTGCTAAATGTAGATGTGAATAATGCATTGTGTACCTGCTATCTATTGTACATATATTTGAACAAATACAACACTAAAGTTCACCTCATGCTCATAAAGTGGACTGATATGTTCTATGCATAGGCGGATTATAATGAGGGCAATCTGTGCTACAGCCTGGGGCCCGGAGCTCCGATGGGGCCCATGGCCAGACTGCCCTCATTATAATATTAGGTGCGCCGCCTACAGGACAATGCAGCAGACACGTACACGCAGCACACTCTGCGTGCCCACGTTTGCTGTACTCACGCACGGAGCCCCTGGGATTCCCCTGTGGTGCTGGCTCCACCCCCTGCTCCTCTTGTGTTCAGTGCTGCCTTTCTTCCTGTTTCCTCCTGCTGACAGCTCCTGGTGACAGTAAGAAGCAAATAACTGCTTCCTGTTCTGTGAGAGTGAATTGGGCATGTCACACTGTGGGCTGCAGGGTATGTGATCATGGGGGGGACCATAAGACATATGACCATAGGGGGGGCTACAGGGTATGTGACCATGGGGGGAGGCGCAAGTTATGTGACCATGAGGGGGCAGCATGGTATATGACCATGGGAGGGCTGCATTGTATGTGACCATGGGGGTCCTGCAGGGTATGTGACCATGGGGGGCAGCAGGGTATGGGACCATGGGGGGCAGCAGGGTATGTGACCAAGGGAGGGCTGCAGGGTATGGGATCATGGGGGGGGGGCTGCAGGGTATGTGACCAAGAGAGGACTGCAGGGTATTGGACCATGGGGGGAGGGCAGCAGGGTATGGGACCATGGGGGGAAGCAGGGTATGTGACCATGGGGGGGTTGCAGGGTATGTGACAATGGGGGGCAGCAGGGTATATGACCATGGGAGGGCTGCAGGGTATGGCACCATGGGGGGCAGCAGGGTATGGGACCATGGGGGGAGGGCTGCAGGGTATGGGACCATGGGGGGCAGCAGGGTATGTGACCATGGTGGTGGCCACATGGTATGTGACCATGGGGGAAGGGGCACAGGGTATGTGACCTTGGGGGCTGCTAGTGGCTGCATAGTATATTATCTTGGGGGCTACAGATTAATGTTATCCTGTGGGTTTGGGGGCTGCAAAGAGCTATGTGGGGCTCATACCATATATTGGGAGCTATGTGAGGACTCATACTGTATGTGCATGGCTGTGTGGGGGTTCATGTTGAATGTAGGGGGCTCATACTGTATATTGGACTGTGGTGTCATTGTATGTAGGGGACTTTGTGTGGTTTCATACTGTATAAAGGGAGATATGTGTGCGCTCATACTGTATCTATGGGGCTGTGCAAGAGTTCTTACTGTGGCTATGTAGGGGCTCATACTGCATATTGCTAGCTATGTGAGGGCTCATACTGTATATTGGGTGCTGTGTGTGGAATCTCATACTGTATATAGGAGGCTATGTGGAGGCTCATACTGTATATTGGGGGACTGTGTGGTGTCATAGTGTATGTAAGGAGCTCATACTGTATGTAGGGGGCTATGTTGGAGGCTCATACTGTATATTGGGGGACTGTGGTGTCATTGTATGTAGGGGACTTTGTGTGGATTTATACTGTATAAAGAGAGTTATGTGGGAGCTCATACTGTATATGGAGGGATGTGTGGGGGCTCATATTGTATGTAGGGGGCTGTGTGTGGACTCATACTGTATGTAGGGGCTGTGTGTGGACTCATACTGTATGTAAAGCGCTATGGGGGGCTCATACTGTATGTAGCGGGCTGTGTGTGGGCTCCTACTATATGTACAGGGCTATGGGGGGCCTATACTGTATGTAGGGGGCTGTGTGTGGGCTCCTACTGTATGTACAGGGCTATGGGGGCTCATACTGTATGTAGGCGGCTGTGTGTGGGCTCCTACTGTATATGGGGGGGCTGTGTGGGGGCTCATATTGTATGTAAGGGGCTGTGTGGGGGCTCATACTGTATGTAGGGGGCTGTGTGTGGGTTCATACTGTATATGGAGGGCTGTGTGGAGGCTCATATTGTATGTAGGGGGCTATGTGGGGCATATTGCCTGGACCTGTGAGCTGTTATCCTCATTGCAGTTCGGCTTATGGTCTCCTTTTCTTGTCCTGATTGAAGGAATTCCCTGACGAATCCCTGAATGACCAAAGGAGGAGAAAAAGCGTCGAAAGAAGATGCCATTAAGCTAAGTGCACAACTGTTCAGGCCCTATAGGGTCTATACATATAATGTTGTATCTGCTTTTAGACAGATACAACACATGCGGGATTGCCTGTTTGTTAAGTGTTGTGGTTGTCTAACAGACAAAAACAAAACATGCAGCCGCAGGGACTCGAATATATTATCCGAGCACTACAAGATACTCGGATAACACCCGAGCGTGCAGGGATAACAAGTTATCTGAGCACGTTCTCTCATCATTATTGTCTTTATGAATTGAGTTTTTAAAATAAAGAGAATTTTTTTAGAGTTTTTTTTTGTTTTGTTAAGGTTTACATGTATGAAGGCCCCATAGGTTGATTGCTTTGGTTGTTGATTGAGGGGACTATGTGGGGGCTCGTACTGTATATAGGTTACGTCAGCATATTAATTCTGCTCAATATTAAGTGATACAAATAAAATTAAAAATAATTATAATTAATATGTTAATATTGAGCAGAATTAATTTCAGCCTATTGTTCGGCCTCCACAATAGTCACGGCCTCTCATGTGGCCCCTTCTGAAAATTAATCTCCCACCCCTGCCCTATTATGTATGGCGCTATGTTATATATTTTTACCATATGCTGTTCATAAGGGGAAAATGTGTGCGGCGCGGTACACTCACTGCTATTTCTGTCAGCGGGGGGGCCCACGCCTTTTAAACTGCCGGGGCCCTGGCTACTCTTAATCCACCCCTGCTTCTATGAGTATACAGTTAGGTCCATATATATTTGGACAGAGACAACATTTTTCTAATTTTGGTTCTAGACATTACCACAATGAATTTTAAACATAACAATTCAGATGCAGTTGAAGTTCAGACTTTCAGGTTTCATTTGAGGGTATCCACATTAAAATTGGATTAAGGGTTTAGGAGTTCCAGCTCCTTAACATGTGCCACCCTGTTTTTAAAGGGACCAAAAGTAATTGGACAATTGACTCCAAGGCTATTTCATGGACAGGTATGGGCAATCCCTTCGTTATGTCATTCTCAATTAAGCAGATAAAAGACCTGGAGTTGATTTGAGATGTGGTGCTTGCATTTGGAAGGTTTTGCTGTAAAGTAAACATGCGGTCAAAGGAGCTCTCCATGCAGGTGAAACAAGCCATCCTTAAGCTGCAAAAACAGAAAAAAAACCTCTGAGAAATTGCTACAATATTAGGAGTGGCAAAATCTACAGTTTGGTACATCCTGAGAAAGAAAGAAAGCACTGGTGAACTCATCAATGCAAAAAGACCTGGGCGCCCACGGAAGACAACAGTGGTGGATGATCGCAGAATCATCTCCATGGTGAAGAGAAACCCCTTCACAACAGCCAACCAAGTGAACAACACTCTCCAGGAGGTAGGCGTATCAATATCCAAATCTACCATAAAGAGAAGACTGCATGAAAGTAAATACGGAGGGTTCACTGCACGGTGCAAGCCACTCATAAGCATTAAGAAGAAAAAGGCTAGACTGGACTTTGCTAAAAAACATCTAAAAAAGCCAGCACAGGTCTGGAAGAACATTCTTTGGACAGATGAAACCAAGATCAACCTCTACCAGAATGATGGAAAGAGAAAAGTATGGCGAAGGCGTGGTACAGCTCATGATCCAAAGCATACCACATCATCTGTAAAACACGGCGGAGGCAGTGTGATGGCTTGGGCATGCATGGCTGTCAGTGGCACTGGGTCACTAGTGTTTATTGATGATGTGACACAGGACAGAAGCAGCCAAATGAATTCTGATGTATTCAGAGCCATACTGTGTGCTCAGATCCAGCCAAATGCAGCCAAACTGATTGGTCGTCGTTTCATTCTACAGATGGACAATGACCCAAAACATAAAGCCAAAGCAACCCAGGAGTTTATTAAAGCACAGAAGTGGAATATTCTTGAATGGCCAAGTCAGTCACCTGATCTCAACCCAATTGAGCATGCATTTCACTTGTTAAAGACTAAACTTCAGACAGAAAGGCCCACAAACAAACAGCAACTGAAAACCACCGCAGTGAAGGCCTGGCAGAGCATCAAAAGGAGGAAACACAGCATCTGGTGATGTCCATGAGTTCAATACTTCAGGCAGTCATTGCCAACAAAGGGTTTTCAACCAAGTACTAGAAATGAACATATTATTTACAATTATTTAATCTGTCCAATTACTTTTGGTCCCTTTAAAAACAGGGTGGCACATGTTAAGGAGCTGAAACTCCTAAACCCTTCATCCAATTTTAATGTGGATACCCTCAAATGAAAGCTGAAAGTCTGAACTTCAACTGCATCTGAATTGTTTTGTTTAAAATTCATTGTGGTAATGTCTAGAACCAAAATTAGAAAAATGTTGTCTCTGTCCAAATATATATGGTCCTAACTGTATATTTGGGCTCTGATACCATCTCATGACATATAGCCACAGTGAGAAACACACAAAGGGACTGACGTCCCCCAGCAGACCCACCATGCTTGATGTTAAGGGCAGCAATAATACATCAATTAGCCTTAAAGTGAACCTGACAGTTGATTCATGCTGCCCCAAACCACAGGCAATATGAATCAGTCTATTTTACTCACTTATATGGTGCCATTAATTCCACAGCACTTTACAGACATCCCCATCACTGTTCCCATTGAGGGTCACAATTTAAATTGGCTTTCACTATTTCTTTGGAGTGTGGAAAGAAACCATAGTGTCCGGAGGAAACCCACACAAACATGGAGAGAACATACAAACTCCTTTGCAGATGTTGTTGGTTTCATCATTTTAGCCAGGTATGTTTTCATCTAAAACGCTGCAGTGTTTTAGAGGAAATATACAATAAATTTAAAAGCCATCCAGGGACCATGCTGCTCAGGTAACTAGTCCAAAAGGCCGGTTCCCAGCAAATGCTGGTGAATAGGTTACAGGCTCTGCTAGCTAAAAATATACACTTGGATCAGGTGCGGTTACTCCCTGGAAGGGAGGTTCACGACAAAACTTTAAAGACTATCAACATTATTCCTTACGCCCAGACTCAGAACACCCCCTTATTAATACTTTCACTAGACACTGAAAAGCGTTTGTCAGGGTATCTTGGCATGCCATATATAACTCTCTTAAAAAAAATTAACATTGGAAATCTTATTATAGCTAAGATATTGGCCCTGTACTGTAACCAATCTGCCAGATTAAAAATAAATGGAACTATATCGTCGCCACCCGTAATGACTAATGGAACAAGACAGGGATGCTCCCTTTTCCCCCCTCTTATACATTTTTGTGATGGATCATCTATTATCATCAATCCATGAAAACCCTGATATTAAAGGAATCACCATAGGGCAGACAGAATACAAATGCACGGCGTTCGCGGACGATGTTCTGCTATATATTACTCAACTGCACACATCCATTCCCTCAGTTATGGCTGAAATAGATCACTTTGGCACCTGGTCGAATTTTATGGTCAATACATCCAAATCTGAAGCGTAAAGGTTTCCTTTTCCAAAGATACACAGGCGTTTATCCAATCTAATTTTTCCTTTGCCTGGCCAACTCAGAGAATAAAATATCTGGGAATTCAAATTCATAGAGATCTCTCCCAATAATTCAAGCTCAACTTTAAACCCCTACTGGAAAAAATCAGTAGAGATTAGTGATGAGCGAGCATGCCTCATTAACCCTTTTGGCGAGCATGCTCGGATGCTCGCCGAATATTTTGGCATGCTTGGTATTTCATTCATTGTCGCCAGATGTTGGAGGTGTGGAGTGGGAGAGGGGACGATGACGCACATTTGGTGGGAGTGTCCAACAATAAAGAATTTTTGGATACAAGTGGTCCTTGTTATCAAGAGGATAACTGGCCTAACCGTCCCTAATTCATCTGAGGCACTATTTCTTCTAATGTTATCAATAAACTTCAAATATAAAAGATCTGTGATAGGTAACATTATACAGGCAGCCAAAAATTGTATCCCTCGCCACTGGAAGAGCAGATCCTGATCCACCCTGGAGGAGTGGTTCTCTGAGATTTCGCTTCTTGATATGATGGAACATCTAGTTGCTCAATCACCTGCCGATGTTGACAAATATTGTGTGAAATGGAGAGATTGGATTGAACTCCATGAATCAGATGCATACTGTCTTGCCCCAAATTGATTTCTCTTGTCTTGTAATCCGGGACGTATTCATATTCATATTTCATTTACCTATAAGTCGCTCTGGTCCAATCTCACCCACTTAGAAGAATGAGCAGCTCATCAAAATGTTGATGTTGATGTAATATCATTCCTATATCCCTATTGTATTATATTTGTTATATTATTTCTTTTTTAATAGTGCATGACTTCCTTTGATATTCATTTTAGGCTTGTGATAAAAATATTAAAATATTTCAATAAACATTGAATTTGTAAAAAAAAAAAATTCATCTTAATGAATTTGCGCATCTTACAATTGCTCTGCGCCTCCTCCAGAAATGTACTGCAGGTATAAAACGCCCTTAAGTTGCAAAACATTTGTGCAACTCTGAGTTGCACTAAAAATTTGTGACATTTCTGGCAAAAAGTTCTTGATAAACCAGGGTCCAGTGTGTACAGATTTTCACATTACTAAGATAGGAGATGACAGTTAGTGCTCACATAGTTCTATGGAGACAGAGGAGGAGCTAAAAGCAGACAAAGACATTCTGCTGCAAGTTCTACTGAAATAACAGTTACACTTTCAATTGCTCTGCTAAAATTACAGCTGCTCCATGATTGGTTGATATGGGCAACAAAGAGCTTCCGTTACAGATGTTTTACTGTATTAATCAAGTCTTTAAATCATTTAGATTATTTAATGTGATTGATAAATGGAGCAAAAAACTAAACAATAAAAAAAACAATAAAAAAATATCAAATAAATTTCATGTATAGAAAAAGTTTATTTTTTTACAATAGCTTCAACAAACACTGATAAATGACAGAGACTTTATAACTGTTGAAGAGCACATGTCTCTCAGCTAGGCTGATGATGTCACTGGTCCCTCTGTGATGTCACATGACCTTTGGCTTTGGTCCCTCTGTCATGTCATATGACCTTTAGAGTATGATGATGTCACAATTGACTTTGTGATGTCATGGAATAGTCATCAAAATGTCACTGCAGCCTGAATATTGTTCACATGTCTTCATCACTTGGTGGGTGAAGGCAACTTTTACTTGCGCTTGGCAAATTTTGGTTTTGTATAAAATATAAGACAGTATTATAGAAGGCTTGTTAGAGGAGCAGTTCCAAGGGCCATCCTGGAGCGCTACGGAGGTGAACAGGACCTTCTTCAGCCCAAACAGACATCTATGGCGCTGAATATGGAGATTTGGAGGAAGAGAAAGGGAGTGAGAATAGATGAGGTGCCAAAAAAGAGGAGAGCAGAAACACCTGAGAGTGAAAAAAATGGCGCCAACCAAAGCATTATCAAGGCTTCAAAAAGACCTGGAAGCCCAATACAGGAGAGTATCATGAACAAGAGGAAAAGGGGAGTAGCAATGGGGGACAAAACTGATGATGGATCCAGTGTGTCCCCCATTACTGACACTGAGCAGCTGTCAGGTGAGTTCAGATCTAAGACACCGAAAGCCAATATTCCCCACAGTAGCCATTGCCAGGATTGTCCACATTTGGAAGATCCCACTTATTATGATTTTGGTGCCTTTTCTATTTGATACCCTTTAATATTGTTCTACCCCTATATGTTGTAATTCTTATTGGAGGCCACATTGCACTATATAGGAATGTTACATCTTATTTCTCCTCTCTCTACCAGGGACAACCCCAGCTGAATCCTCCATCATTGTGACTGGACTGGAGAGCTTCACCTTCCATAAAATGATTGGAGAGGGTGGATATGGTAAAGTAAGTATTCGGAATTGCTGTGACGTCATCATCATGTATGTAATATGACTCTAGGAACATCACTGCCTCATCTTCTCATCACGTCTCGTGGCAGAACAGGCCTTTCCTCCATTTCTAATGTTCTCTATCCTACAGGTCATGTTGGCCACACACCAGGCCTGCCAACAACAACTGGCAGTGAAGATGGTGAAGAAGAGGCTCTTACTTGAGAACTTAGGAGACAACGTTCTGATAGAGCGACAGGTCCTGGAGATGACTAGGAATAGTCCATTCATTACTCGGGCTTTTGCCACCTTCCAGTCCCAGGTAAGAAGGTCATAATCCAACAGCTCTGAGTCTTCTATGTGTTCTATGAATGTCAGTCTATGTGCCAATCTGTGTGCAATGTTCTAGGTCACTACCATAGTATTACATGTATTGTAAGATTATAACCAGTGCCGCATATCTAGAATATGGCAATAACCCCTATTATCGCCTCTGTTTTATCACAGGACTACGTCTTCTATGTCATGGAATATCTCAGTGGAGGAGACCTTAGAGACCTCATGGCAACAAATGCCCCATTTACCATTCCAACCACCAGGTAAGACAGAATATGGATGTATTAGATGAAGATGATGGTTGTCAGGAACATCTGGCTTTAAGTCATTAGTCTCTTAGTTTAGTGGATGAAATGTTGGTTGTTGATGATTTTCTATTTTTTTCCCATCAGATTTATTGCAGCTGAGATAATCTGTGGGCTGCAGTTTCTCCACTCCAGAGGCATCATACACAGGTAAGTGCAGTCTTACTCTGTGTAAAACGGATATAAATCCTCCCATACCCTTATCCTCATGCTCCCTGTAGACACTTAGTATCTCAGGCCATCATTGGGTCCTCATCCCGGCTAATCTAATAATTATGATATTTTATAAACTCTTTCCTCTATCAGAGACATAAAACCAGAGAACATCTTACTAGACAGCAACGGTCACTTGAAGATTGCTGATTTCGGTCTGGCCGTGAGGAACATCTTTGGCAATGCGAAGGCTTCAGATCAGGTCGGGAGTCTTTTATACATGGCTCCTGAGGTAAGGAAGCATCTACACATCCCTGGCTTATCATTGAGTACAAGGCAGGACATCTCCATGTCTTCTGGTGTCTGGACAAAATTCTTATTGTCTTCATGTCTTCACAGATTCTTCTAGAGAAGCCCTACAACACGGCAGTGGACTGGTTCTCTGCTGGTGTGGTGATATATGAGATGGCTACTGGCAGATATCCATTTTATATAGGTGTAGTGTATGACACCACCATAAAGGCACTGATCAATGATGATCCTGCCTTTCCAAAAGGACTAGACCCCCATATCAAAGCCATCATAGAGGGGGTGAGTATAAATACACATCTAAGTAATAAAAGGGGTAAATATAACGAAAAACACAACAATGCAAATGGAAATCAACTGGAGACTGAATTCTTCATTATTTGTTTCCAGCTCTTGGATAAGTCACCAGAGAGTCGGCAAGTAGCTGTGGACAACATCAGGGATCATCCCTTCTTCATGGAGATCAACTGGACAGATATAGAGGGGGCTGGATCGTGTCCACCATTCCAACTACCACCTGTACGTATATCACCCAGAGAAGATGGTGGCAGCTGTACATCTCTATTGTGTGTCTTCTTTATGACCACTGGTTCTTGTATTTTCTTTCCGCAGCCACCAGTGATGACATCAAATATAATGAAAGATGTCCTGTCCTTCAGTGAAGCCATTAAACCACCAATGGCCGAAACAGATCAAAAACTCTTCTGTGGATTCACATTTGCCAGTGACGGATGGAAGGTCATAAAACAGATACCAAAACCTGTAATACCCCATCGCAGGTGAGTCAGTGTAAATGGGACAGGAATTAGGGAGCTTTTCAAGGCTACTCTCTTATCCTTTGAATCTGTCAGCAGAGTGTAGTGTGGGAAACCTCTTACTGACTGCTGCTTACAGTCTGCTGATTGGCCCACAGGAAAAACCTGGAGGCGTTTTACTATTGGGATAACCCCATTTTATATGTCTTATTGGGATATAAGAATTGTTTCTAACCTATTATCTCTCCTGGCAGAACATTTGGCAGTATTTTGAAGAACGCTTTCCACAATCTCAGGAGGAGAATAAAACGCTGGAAGTGAACAGCTCTGAAAACCACTGTTCACTGGTTGATATTCCACCATCACCACTAGGAGTATCCTGAGGGCCGTGACTTGCAGTGTAACGTGCAGCCATACCCATTCCTCCTCCCTGCTGTAATCCGGGCTGGGGGTTTTGCTGGATTATGGCGATCTGCAGTGTCCGAATACAAGAAGAAGCTGGAGACCAAGAAAATCCTACCAGGAGTCAATAAAATGACCGTGGACCAGCGCTTCTAGATGACATGCTGCCTAGTGCTCCCAGGGAAGGGCACTTATCCTTAGGCCATGGTTCCCTAGAGGTTTCCCCCACAGGGGGTTTTTCCTCTCCTGAGTGCCAATGGATAAACACAACAAGAGAATGGCAGCTTGTCGTATTCTGCCCTCGGCGGAGCTCACACCAACCACTAGTGGCCGAGAGGAACCTAAGAGGACATTTACCAGCAATAAACAGGACCATTCACCATCATGTGCTAGTACTAGATTTATTTTATATCTGAATGGATAAGTATTTTACCTTTAACTCCTTAAGAGCACAGGGTACATGTAATGTGTGGATACATTTTATGTACTTTTCATTGGTAGCATTTTGGGACACATCAGACTTTTTGGTTCATTTTTAATCTGTATAAGTTTGTTAACTCTGTTTTTGAAGGACGGGATGAAGAAAGAAATGCCTCTTTCGTACACTTTTTGAGTTTTTTGAAGAATTATTTGTGCAGGAGAAATAATGTATAAATTTGATAGTTCAGGTTGTTATTCTGTAGGTGCAGCAATACCAATTCTTGTAGACAAAGGTGTAAAGTGCAGGTACTCGTCAGGGCTGATTCCTGATTACTATGGGTCACTGCTTCACTCTTACTTTCACCAGTTTTAATAAATGTCCCCCTTTACTGTGTTTTATTAATACAAGCGCAGCCAGGGAGTAACACCTCAGTATGTACAGGTGCATCTCACTAAATTAGAATATCATCAAAAAGTTAATTTATTTCAGTTCTTTAATACAAAAAGTGAAACTCATATATTACAAAGAGTCATTACAAACAGAGTGATCTATTTCAAGTGTTTATGTCACACCAGGTGTGAGTGCAACACAGAGAGTCACGCCAGGTGTGAGTGCAATACAGAGGGGAAAGGGAAAGGGAGCCCAGACACTAGGGAAAGGGGGAAGAGGTGACCTCCTAATCTGGACTAGCATCACCCTGTCTCCCCCTAACGTCCCTATACAGCCTCCTCAGCTGTCGCTGATCACGTGCCTCACCCTACTATCCCTGGCGTAAGGCTATAGCTGGGGGTGGAAGGAGATGAGCACTAGTCAACCTCCACTAGCACTCTAAAGAGAAAAGGGAAAGATAACATAGCGGAACAACAACTCAGCTTTAGAAGAACTTCAACAGGACACACGGCCTCAAGAGTCCAGAGAGGACGTGATGCTGCTTCAGCCAAGTTCAAAACAGAAATGAATATAACCGGCGACGCCCACCTAGACACACTAGGTATATATACACCCAGACTAAAGGGAGGTTGTCGCTGGGTCCTAAACACAGCCTCCTATCTAGGCAGCTGTCTGCATTGCCAAACGTGGAGATCTCCTGCAAACCATTGCAGGGCGACTGTCTGTCACCTCTTACACACCCGTGACAGTTTATTTCTGATAATGTCAATGATTATGGCTTACAGCCAATGAAAACACAAAAGTCATTATCTCAGTAAATTAGAATACTTTATAACAACAGATTGAAAAATGTTTTTAAAATCCGTAATGTTGGCCTACTGAAATGTACTGTATGTTCAGTAAATGCACTCAATACTTGGTCGGGGCTCCTTTTGCATCAATTACTTCATCAATAAGTCAGTACAGTTCTACAATTTTGTCGTTGGTGTCCTTAGACAGCTCTTTGATTGTGTGATTGATTGTGTGGACAGGTGTCTTTTATACAGTTAACGGGTTCAAACAGGTGCAATTAATACAGGTCTCTCACAGTTGAAATGTACCTACGATAAAAATTACAGACCTCTCCATTCTATGTAGGTGGGAAAACTTGCAAAATTGGCAGTGTATCAAATACTTATTTTCCCTACTGTATGATCAGTGCTTTGTGTGTGTATTTTATTGTACATGTATTTAGCTAATAAATAAAAAGAAATGAAAAAAAAAAATAGATTGAGGTCACCCTTATTTTTAATAACCAGCTAAGGGAAACAACACAGCTGTGAGCTGGTCTTAATAGTCTAGGAAGGGGCCAATAACCATGGAGCTTCCCAGACTATTAATATCAGCTCACAGCTATCTGCTTAGCCTTTACTAAATATTACTAGTTACCAGCGTATGGTATTGATTCTGTATTTACAAATTGCCATAGGGCAAATAAGCCCTAACTAAAGGTTCTGTGATTATTAAAAGGTAATCTTTATTATTTATTTGTCACCTTAGCAACTTATGTGCAATATTAAAAACACAAGTTTGTGTTGCTATGGACAAACTCTCAAACATTGCTGCCTCCCCAACTAGTTTTGCCATCAATGGCTTCATCAGGGGGTTGAGGCTACAATGATGATATCTATAGCCATACCGAAATTTTCAGGAAACCCACGACCACAAACAGTTTCCTTTACTGGAATAGCTGGCACCCCCTGCCCCTCAAGGCAGGGATATCAATAGGACAGAATCTGAGAGCTCGCTGGAACTGTTCGGATAACAACATTTTCGGTAGAGAATGTTGTAATCTCTTTAAGCGCTTTACAGAAAGGGGATATCCTAAAAAATGTTATACAAAGCATTCAATAGAGTAAAAGCAACTGATAGAGACACCCTATTAGATCAAGGAGAGAAAAAGAGAACCTGTTAATTAGATTTATCGGCACATTTGATAGGCAAGCGACAGAAGCGGTGAATATATCCTTAAGAAATTCTGGCCGATTCTTAGAGCGGATACAGACTTGAAGGAGGTTATTGGCACAATACCATCAGTAACTTACCGTAGAGGCCCAAATCTACGTGAACAACTAGTGCATAGCCATTTTACACCAGATATTAAATCTCAACCAAAGTCCAATTGGCTCCATAAATCACAAACAGGCTCTTATCCATGTAATTCCTGTACGTTTTGCAAGTACTTACCTAGCATTAAAGAATTTGTTAATCCATATGATGGTCGGAAGATTGCTATTAAAGATAAGATTAATTGCAAATCGAGAGGAATAATTTATGTAGCAAAATGCCCCTGTTCAAAATTATACGTGGGCAAGGCGATCCAAGAGTTTAGACAAAGGATATCTAAACATATTAGTACCATAAATACAAAAGTGGACACACCTCTATCATTACATATGAGATCCAAACATCATACAGACCCCCTTAATTTATGTTTCTGACGAATTAGACAAATGACCCTGGGTCCACGAGGAAGCAACTTGGATAGGTTGCTCCTCCAAGAGGAATCTAAATGTATATTTCGCCTAAATTCTAGAAGCACCATTGGACTTAATGAAGGCTTCTCTTATACAGCCTTTATTGATAAGTAGAGGAAATTTCTCTGTTTTATTTAAGAACCACCATTAAGTTGATCTACGCTTATTACTAATTATGAACCTGCCTAATTTAATGTACGTTAAATATATATTAAAAATATTAAAAGTAAAAAACGTGCATTATTAATTATGGGACCATAATTTAATCATGATTAATTTATTAATGTAATTGTGAAGGTTAGTTCCTGTTATTTGATAACTACAATGCTGGATTTTCATATATAAAATGGACAGGGTGTGACGATTTCTAACTGTAATTAAAATTAATTAAAATTCATTATGATAATGTTTAAATCATTCAATGATGTTAATAATATAAAAGTACTAACAAAAATAAGAAATAGTAGGGAAGTTTATGAGGATTAAAGAGTTGTAGGTGTTGGAGGCGCTATTAGGCTACTCACTATCAAAGGCAGCGAATTTTTGGACAGGGAACCACTAAGTGTCCGTAGTAGATATACTAGATAAAATAACCTATGGTTTAAAATTCACGCTAGCGGTAGTGAATGAAGGACTTCGGGAGAATAAATAACTAAAATGTACTTTATTGATACAGGTGCTTAAAAAGATTTTTTCTAAAAGGCTAAAATAGACAATATAAGGAATTGGTAAAAATGAGTAAATAAATATAAATAAATAAATATGGTTCTAGATTAATTGATAAAACGGCTTCCCATTGGGTCTTGAGGTAGTCGATACTTGGGAGGCAGAAGGGTGGACCAGGTGGAAGAGGAACCGTGTTAGGGTATAGTAGTACCGTATGGTAATACGGTACTTAGGGTATCTATTCTTGGTAGGTTGGTTTTGGTATGGGTTACCTGTTATGATCGGTCTGTATCTCCTTGTGGCAACCTAGAAGGCCTTTCGACGATGGACTCTAGTGTCAGTAGGAGATGATGGTAGATAGCTGAGGTGCAGGAAAAGTAAGTTAGAACTTAGGAGTAATTGACTAAAGGTTACTAGTGGGAGTTGTACTTTACCTGCTGTTGTTGTGGCAATCAGTGGGTAACAAGAACAGAGACGTGCGGATGTGTTTCTTGGACCGTGATCCACAGGGAGCCAACTAAGGAGATGGACTGGTCCGGGATGGTTTTTTGAAAAAGGGCTCGAGGTCCTAGGGTCGCAGAAGTAATAGGTTTAATGTTGTAGGTACTCGGTTTTCGGGTGATACGATAGACTTATTCTATTTTAGGTTTAATAATTATATTTGTCCTTTTTAGAGATGCAGCAGGTGCCTCTGGCTTGTCCCTGTCCCTGTAGGAGAGGAGCAGCAAGGTGCTTCTGGCGGTACTGGCGACGTGGTGTCTATGTTGTACCCTTTGTCCTGTTTGAAAATTTAGGGAGGGTTAGGGTTTGAGGTATAGTAGGATTAGTCTGCAGCTTCTATGTTTGTTAACCTTGTTATTTACCTTATTTCATATATTGCTGGCATAAGAGGACAGGTGCATCAGGTGTTCCGGTCGTACGGAAGGTGCAGCAGGAGGCTCTGGATGTATTATTTATGCAGCAATAGTTCTATAGTAGGAGGCTCTGGTCCTGGATGCCAAATGGGTACAGTAAGAGGCTCTGACTGGGTGGTCAGTCGGTCAGGCAGTGATGGGTCCTGCCATAAAGTGTTCTGGTGCAGCACAAGGTTCTGGTTGCAGGGTTGATATAGCAGGGGTCTCTGGCTGGGTAGTCAGATAATGCTATCACGATGCTGTGATGTAGCAGGAGGCTATGGTTGCAAGGTGAGTATAGGGCAGACCGCGTAGTCTGTGAGTCTGCCAAGGATAGAATAGCGGAGGTTAGGGTATCTATTCCAGGCAGTTTCGTGTGGTAGCAGGCGGTGGGGGCCGAGGCCCGAGGTTACTTACAGTCTGCAGTCCCGCGGTGATGTCAGGAGGTGATGGGGCCCGGAGCGAGAGCGGAGTCCCGGCCGGTGACCGCCGCAACTCGCGTGCTTCCGGGTAGGCAGAGTGGGAGAGAGAGAGAGGGTGAGAAGGCGCGCTTTCGCTTGAAAGTGCGCGAGAGTGGCAGGGTGACGCGCTGTCACATGGTAAGCGGCGTGCACTCAGTACGGAGGCCTGTGGGTGCCTATATCACTATAGCATAGATAATGGTGACCAAAAGTTCCTTTTGTGATGTAATATCTATCTGCCAATAAGGTGCGGCGAATAAGATCATGTGACACTGCAGGTCCTTCACAATTGTGCAATATGACTGTGGCTAGTAAATGGCAGGTACTTTCTGAGACTTTGTGATCAGAGCGCAAATGCGCATGTGCGATTAATACCATGTGACCGGGAAGGTCCTTAAACACCACGCTGTTCAACTTGGAAGGGCTCTACCATTGGCCCTGATAATTTTGGCGCCAAAAGGATGAATAAACTATTATTGACAAGCTTGACCTGGAAGATTTTAACCATTGGTGCTGATGGTGAACTGACAAAGGCCTTGGACAGGTCAGTAACCTCCTTATAACTTTGGAGAACCTATTAGGTTCTGTTTAGTGATTGACATGTGGGTCTACCAATGTTATTAGATTTAAGGATGATTTCCTTCACAGGACCTGTAGGACATCACTAACCTATGTTTTATAAACCCTAGGGTTCCACCCACTTTTCATTGTAGCCTCAACTCCCTGATGAAGCCAGTGATGGCTAAACTAGTTGGGGAGGCAGCTGATAATTTTTATTAGCAATGTTTGAGAGTTGGTCCATACTATTCAATGAGGCGTTGGTCCGTGGCCACACCATTTACTGAGTTGCTTTGTGTTACCATAATCACAGTGAGCTACATAGAATAGGGGAAACTAATGACCAGCCAGTTGTTACTTGGCCAGATTATTTATGTCACTAGCTACTTTGTACTGGTTGAGGAACTGTATAAGATCAAAAGTCAGTATGAATGAGATTGCTATTGAGGGATAGACCAACTACTAGAAACAGCCTAGAGCCAAATCTCTGTGAGACATTTGTCCATTAGGAGTTATCCCACACCAACAATATCTCTCTCGCTCTCTGGCTGTGAGTCTCCCCATTTCACTGGTATTGGAAGTATTATCTAAAGCTCTAACTCGGTATTTGGAAATTGTTTCAAGGACCAACACAAACTTGTTTTTTAATATTGCACATAAGTTGATCATGTGATAAATAAATAATAAAGATTACCTTTTAAATAATCACAGAACCTTTAGTTAGGGCTTATTTGCCTTATGGCAATTTGTAAATAAAGAATTCTTCCGCTTAGCCTAGGCTCTTCCAGATTGCCCTGGTGCTTTGGCAATCGGGTTAATGGTTTTGGGGCTGATGTCAGCTGTGTAATGTCTGCCAACATCAAGCCCAGGGGTTAGTAATCGAGAGGTGTAAGTCAGACACCCCCATTACTAACCCCATCGCTCTTGGAAGCTACTTATTCTTAGTTTAACCTATTGTATCTTTAGATTTTTATTACAGTACAGGTTAATGGCTAAAAATCTGGTCATTTTAAGAATGAATAGATCAAAGGGCTCATCATATCAAAACACCAGAATGTCATGTGATCACTGTACATGAGATACATAATTGTATTCTGCACTAAACGCCATTTGGTGCGTGCACTTGTCCATACCTGCAAAGGATTCTTCTGGGCTTCACAAGCATAGGTCAACTATAGTCAGAGGCTATACTCTTTAGGAAGTGGCACTTGTCTTCCTCTATTCCCTTCCCATTTACTATGAAACCAAACTTCTTCAGGATTCTGGGAGTTTGGTTTTGCAAGAAAGGAGCAGATATATAGTTATAGGAAAAGAGCATGGCCAAAGTGTATCAGAAAATTAGAGTGTGGAGCTTAGATTGCACTCTATTGTGGGTTCTAAAAATCTAGCACAGACATGGTGAGTTTCTGTATGTGGGTTCTAAGCCTTACCAGTCTCCTGTAGTATGGTATAATGAGTAAACAGAGTTAGGCCCCATTCACACGTCCTGGTGATTCTGGTACAGGAAAAACCAGTACCAGTGAGGTCTGTGTGGCAAGTACATATCAGTGTGAATGGATAGATAGGATAAATATATGTCAGTGAGATATATAATCGGTGTTTTGCGTGCATAGGTTTCTGTACTTCTATTTAGCAGAGAATAAATAAAAGAAAAAAAATGTGGGGTTCCCCCTATTTTTAATAACCAGCAAAGGCTAAGCAGACAGCTGCGGGCTGATATTAATAGGCTGGGAAGAGCCCATGGATATTGGCCCTTTCCCAGACTCATAGCACCAGCCCTCAGCCACCCCAGAAATGGCGCATCCATTAGACGCACCAATTCTGGCGCTTAGCCTCGGCTTTTCCCAATTGCCCTGGTGCGTGGGCAATCAGGGTAATGGTTTTGGGGTTGATTTCAGCTGTGTAATGTCAGCTGACCTCAAGCCCAGGGGCTAATAATTGAGAGGTATCAGTCAGAAAAAGAAATAAACACGAACACAGAGAACAGTCCTTTAATTGTAAAAAGCACAATTACCCTCCTTTACCCATTTATTAGCAAAAATAAAAGTAATCTACAAGGGTCCACTGTAAATCCATAATAAGGAGGTTCCACAACTATCCCCGACTCTGCTACATCCAGAGCAGTGGTGAGAGGTGGCAACCGCTCTTTCTGATATCCACACATCCATTATCTTTTGGTCCTCCTGATAAGCCAGTGTTTGGCGAAACGCGTCGAGGCAATGAGGTGATAGGGGAATATCTATGACCAGGGACACAATCTCTTTGGATAAGTACAATTCCTTTTATTTATCAAGAATACTATCATGTGTTGCATATTAAATCTCAGCACCTAAATCATATGGGTGTAGGTCCTATGTGCGCTAATTTGTACTAACAGATGTCTATATAAACACACTGCACTTTACTAAGATTTGGCCTATTTTGTATTTTTTATTGGGCTAAGAGTTTTTTTTCAAAAAATAAACCTTGTCCAGAGACATGTGATCTTTGTTGGAGTTACCCATACATCTTTATATATCCTTGTTTATATTTTGTGATCTAACCTTATCGTACCTGCACTTTCCCTTAGTATTTGAGATTGGACTCTGTATAGTGCTAGGTTTCCTCACGGTATATATAGATAGGGACTTGGTGAGGGACCACAGGGTGAACCGCCGAGGAGCAGGGGCGCCACAACGTTCCCCCCTTAGGGTGCCAACCTCCGCTGGTACGCAGGGAGAGTCCAGGGGAAGTGTAGGACATCAGTAAGAATTAGGTTTTGTCATCACAAATTATTGTGGTTTTGTGTATACTGTTTTGTGTGTCTTTTTATGGTCTTGAGACCTTTTTTTAACATGATCAATAAAAGTTATATCTTAAAATTGGGGTTTCGATATGATCATGGCAACCGCTCTCTCTCTCTCATAGTGTTTGAACATTGAAATCAGAATTTATTACACTGCAATCGACTGCCTGAAAAACATGTCACAAAATACTCAAAACAATGAACATATGTGTTTGAAAAGAACTTGCTGTGCATGACGCGCCCCTGGGCCTGCTGTGTCGCGCAGCGTCTCGCGCACGGGGGCTTACCCGGAACCGGATCAGATGAGGGTTGTAGTCTCCGAGTGGCGGGGACCCGGTCCGTGCCCAGGGAGTCAACTCAGTGTGTGGCAGTCTTGATAGATGTTATTTGAGTGTCGACTACGCCACCCGTTGATTTGCAGCTATGGAGCTGCCGCTGCAGGGCAGACCGCTGAGGCCGGTGTAGAATTGTGCAGCGTGATAGTATAACCCCCAACGGGAGGGGTATGGCCTCAGGGCAGCCGACGTGGAAGAGGAGGGTAGCAGGAACCACTCAGAGACGGTGCGGTGTAATTCAGGGTCTTTACTGGTAACAACGATAGACCCTCCCGGAGTACTTGCTAGCGAACGGGGCCTGGTCAGTCCTTGAGCAGATGGGATCTCCCCTGGCCAGGCGGAGTTGTAGGCCTCCCAAACTGACTTTACTCTTCTGGCTACCTTGCTAGAAGCGGATATAAGTAGCCCACGTCCCTGAGTGTACCGTGTGGTGCTCACCCGTATGGCCGGTGACTCGGGGCCTTCTAATGGCTTCCGCTCCACGATGGCGGCGCTGGTCCCACGCGTGTGACCGTGCCTTCGGGTTTCTGGGCCTGAGGACCTGAAATCCCCTGCCGGTCGGCTTCTGCTGCTGGGTAAGAGTTAGTCCCCACAGCCTCGGACGCCGGGTCCGGTAAGAAAGCTTCTCAGTCAGGGCGAGCTCTGCAGCTGCCAGCCCCTGACTTGTAGTAGTATTGCTCCCACTGAGCTTCTGCTGTTTCTTCCTGTGACTGTTTCTTGTCTCTACTCTCCTTGACTGACTAACCCTGCTTCAGCCCCGGGTTTATATAGGGGAAGGTCTTCCCCTCCCAAGACTGGGCAGGAGGTGTGGCATGCACAGGATCCCTGACCAAAGGACCTCCCACCTGCTCTCAGACATAACATTACATTACTGGGGAAACCAGACCCCTGGGGTGCCACATGCATATGTTCATGTTTTAACCGTTTCAGGTTTCTAAAACTGCCAAGCAATTAAGTGACATGTCCATTCTTCGGCCTTTTTCTGTTCGGAAGCCACACTGTACTATACAACACAAATCAATGTAAAAAGTAAAGCGATGCCCGGACATTTTTTGAAGCATTTTGACATTGTTTTTGCTTTAAAAAAACACTAGCGGTTTCTTCATTATTCAATGGAGTGAAAAAAACAACCGGAAAACGACAGTACAAAAGATGTCACAAAAACCATGGGAAAACATGTCAGTGGCCAGAACCATCAGAAAAAAACGCACAGGAAATGACTGAAAAAACTACACGCAAGACGCTTGGTGAAAAAAGAAACCAGAATTCCCTGAAGCATCTTCTGCCTGTAAAACTTGGCTTATTTATTTCTTTGAAGATGAACAGCAATCAAGCATGAAAATAACATTTTTTCAATTGTTTAATTCTTGAATATCATCACTGTTTTGAGTCTATAGAAGTCATCTATACAGGCAAACCTACACATTAATAATCCAACAAGAGATAACAAAAGATGTGTCACTTGTCAAAAATAAAATATGTTTTTATTTATTAATCCACAATGCTTAAAAATCTCTAAACAGCAAGTACTGCTATTTTAAGCCTTTTGTATTAAGAAAGAGATTTGACTTTTGCCAAGAGCCATCTTGGTTTTTATCTTTTCTTGAAACAGCAATTTGATGCAGAGCACCACCATATCTTCTGCATATATAAGAAACCTGTGTTATCCTACAGAGATTGTTTAGCTATAAGGTACAATACTTCTATGGTCAGCATATAAATAAATATGCATAAATACACACATAAAACAATTACTTTAAACGACCAACCTTTTTTGTAAATTAAACCATTGAACCAATTAATAAAAATATGTTAAAACATCTCTGCAGTAGTTATATAATCAAATTACTAGAAAACTGCAAGTAGATATTAAACCTTTTTTAAATAGTTTGTATAAATCAGGTATCACTCCTTTGCATCGTTAATACCACCAGCAGTGATTGCAAATGTGGCTTCATTTTCTGGCATTTCAGGGCTGGCAACAAAAAAAAAGGAAATATTTTTTACTAATATCTTCTAATTTTTCATTTTAGGATTTATCATACTTGTCAAAGTGACGCGCCCCCTGGGCCAGTGCTGTTTGGGGATTACCCGGAGCCGGATCAGATGGGGGTTGTAGTCTCCGAGTGGCGGCGACCCGGTCCGTGCCCAGGGTGTCAAACTCAGTGTGTGGCAGTCTTGATAGATGTTATTGATGTTCTTAGTGTCGACTACGCCACCCGTTGATTTGCGGTCAAAAGGCCGCCGCTGCAGAAGGGTCCGCTGAGGCTGGTGGTATGTGTGCAGCTGTGGTAGTATAACCCCCAACGGGAGGGGTATAGCCTCAGGGGGTCAGATGTAGAGGATGGTGGTTGTGAAGGTGCAGGATGATCAAGCAAGAAGACTCAGAGTCGGGCTGTGCAGTTCAGGGGTTTTTACTTACGGGTGTTCTTATGGTCACTCTGGCCTGAAGCGACCACCCGAGCCGTGCTGCGTCCACCAGGTCCTGGACTCGGCCAATCCCCAAGCAATTCTGGAGCGTGGTCCTGAGCTCCTTTCTGACTGTCCTTTCTACTGGCCTTTCCCACCAGGGATCCACTTATGTCCGGCTCCCTCGGGTCTCTTGTCGGTCAAGCCTCCTCTGGGCTCCCTGACCCTATGCTTGGTATGCCTTTCTAGTGGATTTGGTGAGGGTCGTGGCAGATCCTGCCCACGACCTCCGGTTCCTGGCTAAGGTGTGCTTTTCTCTCTGCCAGCTTGGGATCCGGTACCCTGGGTGCCAACCCTTCACCCTGCTGTTTGTATTCTGGGGTCTTGGGGTTCCTTCTTCTTCTCTCTGGGTCCTTCTGACTCCTCTCTCTCTCTCTCTCAGACTTGGCCTTGGAGCTGGGCCCAGCCGGAACCACAACTCCCTGTCAGCCCTTCTGGCTGAGCTTCTCTGCTCTGCTCCTCTGACTCTACAAAAGACCCTGTCCTAAGATGGTGCCCACCTTATATACTCCCTCTATGTGTGAGCTCAGGTGACCAGCACCCAATGAGCTCCTAGCCTTACCCAGACTGCTCCCCCTATCTGCCCCTACACTACTGGGATGTTCCACCCCCCTCCCACTCCAGCCAGGGACAGACACTGTCGTACCTGCACATATATTGGTGGGAGTACCGTCGATCTTTCCCCCGGAAATGGGATGTATGTAGTGTATGCAGCTAACTGAGCTCAGTTCCACACTCCATCCTTACCCGGGAGTGGAATACCACACCTCTGGCTTGAGGTGTAATACCCCTGTAGCAGCCGAGTCCTCAGGGTGCTACATTCCCCCCTGGTAAATCACAGCACGTCCTCGGGCTGTAAAAGAATAAACATCCATAAACATACAATTTTTTTTTTCATAACAACATAAACATATAAAACAATATATATATTATCAGCATAAAACTTTTTCATATAAACATTCTTGTAAAACTTTCTTGTTCCTCCGGCCACGGTGCAACTTGTGACCGGGTAAAGTACGACAGTCTCTTGTAGAAAAACAACAGTTTCCTATAAAACCAGTAGGGGGCGCCTTAAAAAGCGCAACTATATACAAGGGGAAATATGGCCGCTCTCAGTCCTCGGCCAGGTATTAGGAAAGGAATGACCGCTCTCAGTCCTCAGTCAGTGGGAATAGGGACACACGGGTTTCAGTTCAATTTGCTGGTCCCAACGGGGACTATATTTTAACTAGCAGCAGTAACAGTTCTTATACCCCGACGGGTAACTATGTATAGTCTCTTTACCGTACTTTAATGACGGCGTACTCCTGCTCCTCCTTCAGACCCGTCTGGATCCTCTTGCTCCTCTTCACACCGTAGCTCCTCCTCCGTCAGCCGGTGTACATGGAGGGCGTAGGGTCCTTTGGCACACTTGTGCCGGGTGAACGTGACCTCGTCCCCTACATATAGGTCACGACCTCTGTGTCCCTCCGGCAGATGGGACTCCACGTCTCTTCTGGTCACAAAGACGTCGCCGGGGGTGTGGTGATCCCTGATGAAGCCCCACCCGTGCTGCAATTGAAACTTAATCACAGTCCCGGTGGTACGGGGACCATGAGCTGCACGGGGGTCTCTCCTGGTCCTGCTCTTCTGCCCTGCGCTCTGTTCCTGCAGCCGCTGCTCACGGACCCGCCTCTCTCTCCGTTCTTGCTCGAAGACTGCCAACTGCTGGCGGCAGCACTCCGCACGCTCAGCTGCGGCTGCCCGAGTTTCCTGAGTGAACCCCATGAGGTCTCCTCCGGTGGGGTCCCACTCGAACTGCGCTTCTTCCAGCGGGAGCGGGGTCCTCTTAACGGGCTTCGGAGCCGGAATCAGGGGCTCGCACAGGGGCCTTGCTTTTTGGAGTTCCAGTTGGTAGTACTCCGGTGGCCATATAAAGGGCTGCCCATCCGGGCACGTATGCTGGGCAAACAAGTCTTCACCCAGGTGCGGCACTCTAGATGTTGAGGGCGCGGTGGTGGAAGCGGCGCCCGGGTTCGCCAGGCCTTGCGACCAGGCCTGGGGTACCCTGAACGTAAAGGGCACCGTGAAGACGGCAGCGCCCGGGGTTACTTGGCCCAGCGACCAGGCCGGTGGCTCAGTGGAGGTAGAGGGCGCTGTTGGTACTGCGGCGCCCGGGGGTACTAGACCTTGCGACCAGGCCGGTGGTGTTTCCTGCTTTGCCGCGCTCAGGGTTGAGGCGCGTGACGTCACAGGGGTCGCGGCCGCGGCTTCTGCTTGAGGCCTTGTCTGGAGCGGTGACGATGCAGCGACGGGCACGGCAGGGGGAATTTCGGGCTCTGCGACGGGGAGCTGGGGCAGGCACGCGGTTTCTCGGCTCGGGGTAGTGACGTCCCCTTTACCTGCCTCCATCTGTCCAGCTCCCTTCTCGGCGCCGTCTCCGGCCTTCACTCCTCCTGCACCATCCTCAGAGGCGGTCTGTCTCCTCGTCTCGGGTGGCGTGCTTCGCTGGCGGGTTCTTGCCTGCAGGGCCATCTCTCGGCTCCACTCTGTCAGCGTCTCTCGCTGCACCTGGGCCATCCTCCATGCGAGGCGCTCCAGCGCAGTCTGCGCACACTCCCGGTCTCGGGGGAGCTGTGCCAGGATCTCCACTAAGCCTAGTGGGGTTGTTGCTTGCAGCAGGCTCCTGACCACAGGGTCGGTGCTGCCTGACTCTCCTTCCATCTCCGGGTACGACTTCTCCGGAGTCCTCTCCAGACTTCTTGTCTCCGGGTGCACTCTCTCCAGACTCCTCCAGGCTGCACCCATCTTCGCTCTCTTGTTCTGTCTCCGCCCACATTGAAGGTGGTCCCGGGGCAACTTTGTGATTGTCAGTTCCAGGGGCAGTTCTCTCACGCTGACGGACATCTCTAGCATCACAGTCTCCGTTGGTGGGGGCGGTTTCCGCTTTTGGCGCCATTCCTTGACCTGGCCCACGATGGGAGGTGACCTCTTGCCACCCTCTGGCACGCCCATAATGGCGTCCGCTCTTCCAAGGCGGGAAATCTTCTGGAAATGGCGGGAATCGTCTCCCAGTGGCGGGAAACTCCGTGGATGGCGGGAAAAAGCTGCAGATGGCGGGCAACCGGCGGGAAACGATCCGTGATGGCGTCCCATGGCGGGGACCCTCTGGAACCGGCGGGAGACTTCTTCTTGAGGTAAATTTGAACTTTTCTTCAGGCACGCAGTACCCGGTGGTTGCGGGCACGTTATCCTGCCGACTACGCCAAAGTTGACGCGCCCCCTGGGCCAGTGCTGTTTGGGGATTACCCGGAGCCGGATCAGATGGGGGTTGTAGTCTCCGAGTGGCGGCGACCCGGTCCGTGCCCAGGGTGTCAAACTCAGTGTGTGGCAGTCTTGATAGATGTTATTGATGTTCTTAGTGTCGACTACGCCACCCGTTGATTTGCGGTCAAAAGGCCGCCGCTGCAGAAGGGTCCGCTGAGGCTGGTGGTATGTGTGCAGCTGTGGTAGTATAACCCCCAACGGGAGGGGTATAGCCTCAGGGGGTCAGATGTAGAGGATGGTGGTTGTGAAGGTGCAGGATGATCAAGCAAGAAGACTCAGAGTCGGGCTGTGCAGTTCAGGGGTTTTTACTTACGGGTGTTCTTATGGTCACTCTGGCCTGAAGCGACCACCCGAGCCGTGCTGCGTCCACCAGGTCCTGGACTCGGCCAACCCCCAAGCAATTCTGGAGCGTGGTCCTGAGCTCCTTTCTGACTGTCCTTTCTACTGGCCTTTCCCACCAGGGATCCACTTATGTCCGGCTCCCTCGGGTCTCTTGTCGGTCAAGCCTCCTCTGGGCTCCCTGACCCTATGCTTGGTATGCCTTTCTAGTGGATTTGGTGAGGGTCGTGGCAGATCCTGCCCACGACCTCCGGTTCCTGGCTAAGGTGTGCTTTTCTCTCTGCCAGCTTGGGATCCGGTACCCTGGGTGCCAACCCTTCACCCTGCTGTTTGTATTCTGGGGTCTTGGGGTTCCTTCTTCTTCTCTCTGGATCCTTCTGACTCCTCTCTCTCTCTCTCTCTCTCAGACTTTGCCTTGGAGCTGGGCCCAACCGGAACCACAACTCCCTGTCAGCCCTTCTGGCTGAGCTTCTCTGCTCTGCTCCTCTGACTCTACAAAAGACCCTGTCCTAAGATGGTGCCCACCTTATATACTCCCTCTATGTGTGAGCTCAGGTGACCAGCACCCAATGAGCTCCTAGCCTTACCCAGACTGCTCCCCCTATCTGCCCCTACACTACTGGGATGTTCCACCCCCCTCCCACTCCAGCCAGGGACAGACACTGTCGTACCTGCACATATATTGGTGGGAGTACCGTCGATCTGTCCCCCGGAAATGGGATGTATGTAGTGTATGCAGCTAACTGAGCTCAGTTCCACACTCCATCCTTACCCGGGAGTGGAATACCACACCTCTGGCTTGAGGTGTAATACCCCTGTAGCAGCCGAGCCCTCAGGGTGCTACATTCCCCCCTGGTAAATCACAGCACGTCCTCGGGCTGTAAAAGAATAAACATCCATAAACATACAATTTTTTTTTTCATAACAACATAAACATATAAAACAATATATATATTATCAGCATAAAACTTTTTCATATAAACATTCTTGTAAAACTTTCTTGTTCCTCCGGCCACGGTGCAACTTGTGACCGGGTAAAGTACGACAGTCTCTTGTAGAAAAACAACAGTTTCCTATAAAACCAGTAGGGGGCGCCTTAAAAAGCGCAACTATATACAAGGGGAAATATGGCCGCTCTCAGTCCTCGGCCAGGTATTAGGAAAGGAATGACCGCTCTCAGTCCTCGGTCAGTGGGAATAGGGACACACGGGTTTCAGTTCAATTTGCTGGTCCCAACGGGGACTATATTTTAACTAGCAGCAGTAACAGTTCTTATACCCCGACGGGTAACTATGTATAGTCTCTTTACCGTACTTTAATGACGGCGTACTCCTGCTCCTCCTTCAGACCCGTCTGGATCCTCTTGCTCCTCTTCACACCGTAGCTCCTCCTCCGTCAGCCGGTGTACATGGAGGGCGTAGGGTCCTTTGGCACACTTGTGCCGGGTGAACGTGACCTCGTCCCCTACATATAAGTCACGACCTCTGTGTCCCTCCGGCAGATGGGACTCCACGTCTCTTCTGGTCACAAAGACGTCGCCGGGGGTGTGGTGATCCCTGATGAAGCCCCACCCGTGCTGCAATTGAAACTTAATCACAGTCCCGGTGGTACGGGGACCATGAGCTGCACGGGGGTCTCTCCTGGTCCTGCTCTTCTGCCCTGCGCTCTGTTCCTGCAGCCGCTGCTCACGGACCCGCCTCTCTCTCCGTTCTTGCTCGAAGACTGCCAACTGCTGGCGGCAGCACTCCGCACGCTCAGCTGCGGCTGCCCGAGTTTCCTGAGTGAACCCCATGAGGTCTCCTCCGGTGGGGTCCCACTCGAACTGCGCTTCTTCCAGCGGGAGCGGGGTCCTCTTAACGGGCTTCGGAGCCGGAATCAGGGGCTCGCACAGGGGCCTTGCTTTTTGGAGTTCCAGTTGGTAGTACTCCGGTGGCCATATAAAGGGCTGCCCATCCGGGCACGTATGCTGGGCAAACAAGTCTTCACCCAGGTGCGGCACTCTAGATGTTGAGGGCGCGGTGGTGGAAGCGGCGCCCGGGTTCGCCAGGCCTTGCGACCAGGCCTGGGGTACCCTGAACGTAAAGGGCACCGTGAAGACGGCGGCGCCCGGGGTTACTTGGCCCAGCGACCAGGCCGGTGGCTCAGTGGAGGTAGAGGGCGCTGTTGGTACTGCGGCGCCCGGGGGTACTAGACCTTGCGACCAGGCCGGTGGTGTTTCCTGCTTTGCCGCGCTCAGGGTTGAGGCGCGTGACGTCACAGGGGTCGCGGCCGCGGCTTCTGCTTGAGGCCTTGTCTGGAGCGGTGACGATGCAGCGACGGGCACGGCAGGGGGAATTTCGGGCTCTGCGACGGGGAGCTGGGGCAGGCACGCGGTTTCTCGGCTCGGGGTAGTGACGTCCCCTTTACCTGCCTCCATCTGTCCAGCTCCCTTCTCGGCGCCGTCTCCGGCCTTCACTCCTCCTGCACCATCCTCAGAGGCGGTCTGTCTCCTCGTCTCGGGTGGCGTGCTTCGCTGGCGGGTTCTTGCCTGCAGGGCCATCTCTCGGCTCCACTCCGTCAGCGTCTCTCGCTGCACCTGGGCCATCCTCCATGCGAGGCGCTCCAGCGCGGTCTGCGCACACTCCCGGTCTTGGGGGAGCTGTGCCAGGATCTCCACTAAGCCTAGTGGGGTTGTTGCTTGCAGCAGGCTCCTGACCACAGGGTCGGTGCTGCCTGACTCTCCTTCCATCTCCGGGTACGACTTCTCCGGAGTCCTCTCCAGACTTCTTGTCTCCGGGTGCACTCTCTCCAGACTCCTCCAGGCTGCACCCATCTTCGCTCTCTTGTTCTGTCTCCGCCCACATTGAAGGTGGTCCCGGGGCAACTTTGTGATTGTCAGTTCCAGGGGCAGTTCTCTCACGCTGACGGACATCTCTAGCATCACAGTCTCCGTTGGTGGGGGCGGTTTCCGCTTTTGGCGCCATTCCTTGACCTGGCCCACGATGGGAGGTGACCTCTTGCCACCCTCTGGCACGCCCATAATGGCGTCCGCTCTTCCAAGGCGGGAAATCTTCTGGAAATGGCGGGAATCGTCTCCCAGTGGCGGGAAACTCCGTGGATGGCGGGAAAAAGCTGCAGATGGCGGGCAACCGGCGGGAAACGATCCGTGATGGCGTCCCATGGCGGGGACCCTCTGGAACCGGCGGGAGACTTCTTCTTGAGGTAAATTTGAACTTTTCTTCAGGCACGCAGTACCCGGTGGTTGCGGGCACGTTATCCTGCCGACTACGCCAAAGTTGACGCGCCCCCTGGGCCAGTGCTGTTTGGGGATTACCCGGAGCCGGATCAGATGGGGGTTGTAGTCTCCGAGTGGCGGCGACCCGGTCCGTGCCCAGGGTGTCAAACTCAGTGTGTGGCAGTCTTGATAGATGTTATTGATGTTCTTAGTGTCGACTACGCCACCCGTTGATTTGCGGTCAAAAGGCCACCGCTGCAGAAGGGTCCGCTGAGGCTGGTGGTATGTGTGCAGCTGTGGTAGTATAACCCCCAACGGGAGGGGTATAGCCTCAGGGGGTCAGATGTAGAGGATGGTGGTTGTGAAGGTGCAGGATGATCAAGCAAGAAGACTCAGAGTCGGGCTGTGCAGTTCAGGGGTTTTTACTTACGGGTGTTCTTATGGTCACTCTGGCCTGAAGCGACCACCCGAGCCGTGCTGCGTCCACCAGGTCCTGGACTCGGCCAACCCCCAAGCAATTCTGGAGCGTGGTCCTGAGCTCCTTTCTGACTGTCCTTTCTACTGGCCTTTCCCACCAGGGATCCACTTATGTCCGGCTCCCTCGGGTCTCTTGTCGGTCAAGCCTCCTCTGGGCTCCCTGACCCTATGCTTGGTATGCCTTTCTAGTGGATTTGGTGAGGGTCGTGGCAGATCCTGCCCACGACCTCCGGTTCCTGGCTAAGGTGTGCTTTTCTCTCTGCCAGCTTGGGATCCGGTACCCTGGGTGCCAACCCTTCACCCTGCTGTTTGTATTCTGGGGTCTTGGGGTTCCTTCTTCTTCTCTCTGGGTCCTTCTGACTCCTCTCTCTCTCTCTCAGACTTGGCCTTGGAGCTGGGCCCAGCCGGAACCACAACTCCCTGTCAGCCCTTCTGGCTGAGCTTCTCTGCTCTGCTCCTCTGACTCTACAAAAGACCCTGTCCTAAGATGGTGCCCACCTTATATACTCCCTCTATGTGTGAGCTCAGGTGACCAGCACCCAATGAGCTCCTAGCCTTACCCAGACTGCTCCCCCTATCTGCCCCTACACTACTGGGATGTTCCACCCCCCTCCCACTCCAGCCAGGGACAGACACTGTCGTACCTGCACATATATTGGTGGGAGTACCGTCGATCTGTCCCCCGGAAATGGGATGTATGTAGTGTATGCAGCTAACTGAGCTCAGTTCCACACTCCATCCTTACGCGGGAGTGGAATACCACACCTCTGGCTTGAGGTGTAATACCCCTGTAGCAGCCGAGCCCTCAGGGTGCTACAAAAGTAAAATGGGTTTTCTGTTAATATTTTTTATCCATTAGGCTTCAATGAGGTCCACTTACTGGCCCCTGCTCTAGTGATGGCTCTCAGACGCTGCTCCCAGTGATTGTTTACAGACTGTAGCGGTGGCGTGAGTACAAGCGCATGTAGCTGCTATAGCCATTCACTGGGCTCAGCGGCTTATGCCGGCTATACAAGTTAAACATTATTTTTAATTGAGAAGGTGATCAATTTGTTTGGTAGATCGTATACTTCCTCCTTTCAATATTGGGGAATGTCTCTTTAAATTTTTGGGATGACTGTTGTGCACACTTTCTTAAAAGGGTTGTCCACTACTGGACAACGCATTCTTAAAGAGGTTGTCTCACGTTTTTACTGTATGTGGCTACAATTGCAATGTGGTAGTAAAAACAAGCAATATTGCTATTTACTTTTTATTACAATTATTTTCTGTTCTCAAGAACGCAGAGATTTTTTTTCTATCGTGTACAGCTCATTGCCTAGGTTCCCGACTACCCTGCAGTCTTGGTGTGGCCTGTTACCTAGGTAAGAAGCACACATATATGTATGCTTTATAGCCTCCTCGTGCAGCTATGAAAATGACCGTTTCGCTGGATCCAACCAGGCTCAGTGAACTTGCTCTTTTCCCATGTTGCAAAGACAAAACTGCTTGTGATAGCTGCATGAGAGGATGCTCAATTCAGACCAGAGGCAACAGATAGACAATCTGTCAATCTACAGCAGCGAACTGCCTCCTGCAACTAAGCACAGAGATAATCCCTTTATAATAGCTGCACAGCCGATCATAAAATGAAAATATTACTTATCTCCTGCAACTGCTCAGTTCCTGGGATAGCTGCAATCGCTGCATTTGCTGACTGTACCATGACAGTTATTTCACGTGACCAATCAGTGACCATTGATTGACCTCAGCTTTCAGGATTCCGTTAGACTGGCAGAATCAGTAATGTCATCTATGTAGTGTATTAACTGTAGATATGGTAATCACTTCTAAAATATGGTTATATTGTGTAATAAAATTAATGGGCATATTCCTAAATATACAGTATTCCCTTAAGAGTCATGCTACTAATTAAGTACACAACTAATTAAGTACACAAATCAAGACATCCGGAGGAAGTGAGAGACCAGTCGCAGCTCTCACTTCCTCAGGATGTCAATTACGTCCGTAGGAGAAGGAGAGTGAAGCCAGCGCTGAATGGCCACAAGGATTGCGTGACAGCAATGTCACATGAGCCCCTTGGAGAGCCAGTGCCAAAACTGCTGAAACGGTGCCGTCACTAGTAGTGGACAACCACTTTAATATTAGGTACAGGCTTATCAGACACTGAGATCTATATTGGTTAAGACAGTATGCTCAATAGATATCTCAAAAATGTAAAGAAACATTCTCCATCAAGCCAATTTATCACCTTTCCAATGAGAGATGATACAGTGTGTGGTTGACATATTAAAAGAGGGTTACCAAATATTGAATATGCATTTGTATATATCACTGAAAGGAGAATGCACACTTTTAATGTTTTAAATTGACAAAAGTTAGGTTTTAGAGCAGCATTATGCTAATTTATTGAAGCTGGATCTAAAATATAGAAACTCATATGAACAATATGAGACTGATTTCCAGTGGTAATAGATTATGTCATTGGACCTTACTTTTAGGTGTTATTTAGGTGTTACAAAGTGAAGGCATATCAAAGCAATAAGCTATCACTTTTGTTATATTGGAAACAACCTTTATGGGCTATGCCTCGGGCATACAGCGAGTCCTCTGTGCAATAACATATATGCTCTATATGGTGAAAGATATTCTCATCTTGAGGGGGGTGAAACATGCCATTTTTTCCTGACCGGGGTGTACAGAATCTCATAGAATCTGCCAAATGTTACTAATTTCAGATTAGTTTAAATAGACTGTCTGCTTAAGACATTATTGTTTAAAAGGTTGCCACGCACCAGTGGTATCCAATTGTACAAAGGATCTGACAGAGAATATGGTTCCCATATGTAATCAGATGTGAGTGGATGCTTAGGCTAAGTTTCCCACAGTGAGAATTTTTTGCGCTATTTTCACACACAAAAATGCAGCACATTACAGAAACAGCAAAGTGGATGTGTTTTATGCAAATCTCATGCCCGCTGTGCTGATATTTAACACTGTAGAAATGAACCTGTGGTGTGTTTTTGAATTCCGTAGCATGTTCATTTCAATTGCGGTAAATATATGTTTTAACTGCTGTTTTAACCCGTAAAGTTGAACGAGATGCAGAAAATCCACAGATAAAAATTGCATATTTGCTTTTAGTGCATTTCTGCAGTAGAAACGCAGTAAAAACACATTTAATCCGCACATGAAAAATATAGCACTCGTATGAGAAAACGTGACATCTAAATGAGCCCTTGGACAACCCCTATTCATATGCTCCATTAGAGCACATAGATGGAAAAAAAGCAATGTGGACATCTTTGTCATCACCTGTCATAAATTTTAGCAATACGCAGCTCGCCTCTTCCTTTTCTTAAGCTGATTCTTGTTGTTGAAGCATGTGCAAGTATATGGCCTCCAATGGGCTTTTTGGGATCTGCTTGAAAGCTAGAGAAAAAGAGGTTTTTGAAAACTAAATATAAACAATCATCTTATATATTAAACCATTATTATGTATATTTCCATTTCAAACCGTGATCATGGTCTTTATAGTGTTTGTGATGGTGTGATATGGTGTGTGGGGTATCATTCTGTCTATGTTCATATTTTTACTGAATTTCGGAGTGTTGTCTTGTTGCTCTGTATCATTCTGTGTATTCCCTCTAAGGTGACTACACAGCATTTAATCTTAATTATCCAGACGTCTAAAGACTGTCGTCTTATGAGTTTTCAAAGTTTACTCTTGATATTTTTGAATGGCTGCTGTTTGCCTCTTATATCAGCTCCTACAGGGTATTGTCTGCTATCTTAGCAAAACAGGGACGTAGGATCATTGAACAATCGATGTTTGATATGTTGATTGACCATTGTATGGGACCCTGTGGCTTGTTGACCTGCAGAGCAGAGGAGGACAAACTATGCAGGTTGATTAAATATTCAAACAATGAGAGGTGAGCCCCTGCCATCTCCCCCCTGACCTGTGGATGATGACTTGAAACACAAATGTGGGTATGAAGAGGAATTTTCTATCCTTCTGGGGAGAGAAACCAGCAAGATAGGTCCTTTGTGGGACGCTGATGTGAAGGCCAGCACTCCGGAGAGACTTGGAGAAACCCGGATTGCCCTGGAAATACTGCTGGAGGAGTCTATATGGAAACATATCTAGACTATTTCATCCTCCGTCTGCTGAATTGCTTGACTCTCATCTCCCGGGGCATTTATCCCATTACTGGACTGTATCCATGTTCCTGGAGTATTTGTGTGGTGGATTGTTCATGGTCCTTTCGGTTTGCATGTAATAAAGGTTCTTGCGACTGTTCACTCATCTCTGGCTCTGCTGATTGTGTGATACCGGAGTAGGACCCAGTGACAACTTGTATAATATTTCATAGGATATCATGCACATATTGTACATAGCATGGGGGTGACAACGGATTAGACACAGAAGATTCCAAAAGATCTAAGAGGAATAAAGAACCAAAACTAAAAATCTAGTGACATCTTTTCCAAAGAAATCATTGGACCATGTATCAAGCATGTATCCAGTGTCGTAGCTATAGTCTGATGGACCCCAGTGCAAAATTTGGACCGGCCCCCTGCCCCCATCCTGGTATAGATGTCTCTTATCCTTGGCACCATCATGATATACTGTATATCCCCCATCCTGGTACATATGTTTCCCGTTCTGCCGCTGTTCTTTAATGTATAGAAGAAAATAAACCATTATACTGTACTCACCAGGGGCGTACATAGAAGTCATGTGGCTCCATAGAAGAAGTATAAACGCAGTCTCCATAGTTCTCCATATAATATACTGCACAGCTCATAGTCCTCCATAAAGTATAATGCACAGCTCATAGTCATCCATAAAGTATAATGCACCCCCATAGTCAAAAATAGCAGTATAATGCACCCCCATAGACATCAACAGTAGTATAATGCACCCCCATAGACATCCATAGTAGTATAATGCACCCCATAGACACATCTATGGTAGTATAATGCACCCCATAGACACATCCGTAGTAGTATAATGCACCCCACAGACATCCATAGTAGTATAATGCACCACATAGACATGCATAGTAGTATAACACACCCCCAGAGACATCCATAGTAGTATAATGCACCCCATAGATATCTTTAGCAGTATAATGCACCCCATATAGATCCATAGTAGTCTAATGCACCCCATAGACATCTATAGTAGTATAATACATCCCATAGGCATCGACTGTAGTATAATGCACCCCATAGACATCTATAGCAGTATAATGCACCCCCCATAGACATCCATAGTAGTCTAATGCACCCCACAGACATCTATAGTAGTATAATGCATCCCATAGGCATCAACTGTAGTATAATGCACCCCCATAGACATCTATATTAGTATAATGTACCCCATAAACATCCATAGTTGTATAATGCACCCCCATAGACATCCATAGTAGTATAATGCACCCTATACACATCCATAGTAGTATAATGCATCCCATAGACATCCATAGTAGTATAATGCACCCCATAGACATCTATAGTAGTATAATGCACCCCCATATACATACATAGTAGTATAATGCACCCCATAGACATACATAGTAGTATAATGCACTCCCATAGTCATTCATAGTAGTATAATGCACCCCCATAGACATCCATAGTAGTATAGGACGCACATCCAGCTGAAGATTTTGCTGGCGTTTGCGGACCTTGGCCCTCACCTGCCAGGCCCGGTCGCAGCGGCGACCGCAGTCATTACGCCCCTCCATGTATCTCATTATTATTCCTGGAACAGCCACTTTATCTTTTACACATACAACTGATGGACAATCAGAGAATTTGTTCATTGCAGTTGATGTAATGGGCACAGCCCATAATGTAATGTATGCATCTCATACATTTGCAAATAGTTATGAGTATCTGGAGGAATATATACAATGTGGAAAATTTATGAAGCGTTTTACACCAAATTTTTGCACAAAAAAATTGCAACTTTATCTCATTTTACAATGCTCCCACAACTATTCAAAAGTGAGTGTGGTTATTTAAGGATATGGACATGCTGCCCACTTTTCCCCTTGAAGTTTCAATGTTGTGAAATGTGTTATATGGTGTAATGTGAGATGTCATGTAAAATGTAATAAGTATTAATGATAAGTAATGTGAATTATGATGTGTGTTAGATATTTGTAGTTTGACAATCGGAACAGTTCGAGTTAATGTTTGTGACTAACCCAGAATGGGAGGGACTATCTGGGAAGACAGTGGAGAACTTCCTAACAGAGAGTTAGATAGGGCCTGGAGTGGATAGTGAGCGGGGATGAAGGTCCAGGGTGAACAGAGCCGCATTCTGTGGTGACCCTAAATGAGAGGAGACTGAAGAGAAGGGATAGCGAGATCTGAATGACAAGAGACTAAGAGACAGAGTAGCCTTCCAGAGACGGGTCCTAGGAGAGGAAGCCTAGCCACGAGACCCCAAGCTTATAATGCTGGAAGGTAACGGGCCTAAGCAGGACTTAGTATGTGGGACTAGTGAAGGGTTCCCAGCAGGAGCTTCAGGGCGCCAGTAGTGGAAAGAGGATGCGGAACCGCAGAACAAGTAGATGACACTTGTTGATCAGGACTGTAGTGTCGAAGCTGGGTTGTGAAGTAGGGAAAAACAGTCGACATAGAGATCCCTGAAGTAAACTACTGAGGAAGTAAACTGTGGAAAATGCTTCAAGTTGCAAAGGAAATGTTCATAAGGCTTTGTACCTGCTGTCCCTTGTATATAATCATCATCAAGTTGTTGCTCAGTAAACAGTTTATTTTTTAATGGTGGTCTCCCTCACTGAATTGTGAAACATCTTGTCCTGGTAAACCAGCAACATAGGTCACATGCGGCCTGAACGGAAGTAATGTCCACACAGCACAAGTCCACACACCCCACCAGGACCTCCACTTTCATGTAATGTGCCAGGGTGCCACAGACAAGTGCTCTGCCCACAGCTGCCGCCCTTCAGCACGTTAAAAATATCTATGCAAATGAGAGCTTAGCCAAATGTATGAATTGTGATTTTCTAAAAATTTTAATAGAAAAGTGTCAAACTCACTCCAGTAATGGGGTGGCATAAACACAGGAGTGACATTTGTAGACAAAAGTTTTAATATCTTAAGATGTTCCACATTCATAAAACATAGTATGACATTGATAAATTTTGTTCAAATGCAGCCATAAACAATACTAACTTAAAAAAAAACTTATGATAAATACCCCCAAAACTGTTTACATACTTGCACAGTTTATTGTGCTGAAATATACTATATAGGCAAAAGTATTGGAACACACCTCTTAAATAATAAATTCAGGGTTTTCATTCAGTCCCATTGTCACAAGTTTCTTTAGGCCTCTTTCAAACATCAGTGCTTTTTCTAGTTTGCAAAGCAGTTTGAGTTTCATCAGTGTTTGGTCATTGTCAGGGTAGGTTCACATGAGCGTATTTTCGGTCTGAGTACTGTCTGTGTTAAAATGAACGGTACATGGATAGCACTATGGCCAAATGTTATTCAATTGGCTGCTCAGATGAGCGTTTTTTTTTCACTGACAAAATTTGTACATGAAAAAAATCACAGCATGCACTAGATTATTTCTTAGGCCGGAGACGCAAGCGGGATATGCTCCTGCTCGGCTGCAAGCGGGAGCCGACAGTCCGTGCTCGGTGCTTCAATCCTCTCGCATGAAAAGATCGCAGCACAGCCGCGGAGGAGGCGGAGAAATTAATTTCTCCATCTCCTCCATTGCCGGCGTCTGCAGGAATCGCACTGCACTCGGGTGATATCTAAGTGCAGTGCGATGTTTCACATGCATCCATAGGCTTAATGGGTGTGTGTGATCCGATTCACGGATGCAATAGCAGCATGCTGCGATTGTTTTTGCATGCCGTATTCTGCATTAATTGAATGTCTCTTATTATGCTTTAGGGTCTGGAGAGATCCCCAGGGCATAGTAAACGTAAGATGTAGATGTTGCACATCATAAGCTTATAACATGCGTGTGCAGATATCTGCTTTGCCTAGTCGGGGCTGGAAGTCACGGTCTAGAATGCAGGTCCTAAAGTCGCAGTGTACGTCGTGACATTACGACATGCACTCTGGACAGGGACTTCTGGCTGCGACTAGGTCAAGGACATCCTCACGCATGCGCAGTGTCATACCAGGCCTTGTCAAAACCAGAAATCTCGGCCTAGCGTGAAGATGCCTGGGGTTTCAGCACACATCGGTGGTAAGAAAATGCACCAAGGACCATACGGGTATGAGCAAGTAGTAGAGGTGGCCGGCAAGGTGAGCATTGTTTAATTTATTGTTTGTAACTGTTATGCACATGCCCGGACTGACTGGCGTGTGCGGGTGTTGTGGTTCCACTGGACCATGGACCGGAGAGTGCCTGGAGGGGCGTGACTAAGTATCTGGCCGATCCGACCAATGTGGCACGACGGCATACGACGCCAGTGCACCAGGGAGAAACCGGGCAGAGGGACCAGGTGCTACTCCAGGTCAAACTCCGGACACGGGGGTTGACCCACACTGGGATTACTGGAACAGGCAGGTTAGGCTGGCACAGACTGGTGGATGTAAGCAAACACGGCAGGTATGCAGATGGGTGGATACAGGCGAGTATGCAGGCAGGGAGGTACTGGCCGAAAGGACGGGCTGGAGCACAGAAAGGTTAAGACCCAGTACAGACTGGGTCACAGAACCGCAGATGCGGTAGACAACCACAGCAGAGAGGGAACGCCCGAAGCGGTGGGCAAGAACAGAGCAGGACAGGACTGCCGGAGCAGCGGGCAGAAGCAGGGCAGGACAGGACTGCCGGAGCAGCGGGCAGAAGCAGGGCAGGACAGGACTGCCGGAGCAGCGGGCAGAAGCAGGGCAGGACAGGACTGCCGGAGCAGCGGGCAGAAGCAGGGCAGGACAGGACTGCCGGAGCAGCGGGCAGAAGCAGGGCAGGACAGGACTGCCGGAGCAGTGAGCAAAAGGGTCAGAGCGGAGCAAGGCTGCCGGAGCAGTGAGCAAAAGGGTCAGAGCGGAGCAAGGCTGCCGGAGCAGTGAGCAAGGAGTCAGAGCAGGACGGACAGGGCTCTGTTCACACGGAACAGACAGGAAGGGAAAGGCAGAGCCAGATACCCACAGGGTATTTGCAGTGAAGTAGCAAGTGGACCACAAACTCACAAACGGGAGTACAGAGACAACAAGCAGGAGTTAGGTACGAGTTCAGACTCTGCAGAAAAAGGAAAGGAACGGACATAGAGGCAAAACAGGTAAAGGATAGGAGAGAGTTCAGACTGGAACTGAGTGTACGGAAGAGACCGACACTGCAGCGGGATACAGGAGCGGGTCTGGGAATACGGCCCCCAGAGAGGCGGGACGAACAGGCAAGGAGCGTGTTCAGACAGGACAGACAAGATACAGGAACGGATCTAGGTAATCGGCCCCTAGAAGGCGGGAGAACAGGCTAGGAGCGTGTTCAGACAGGCCTGGAAATACAGCCTCCAGGAAAGGCAGCAGGCAAGAGTACACAGACAGGACTCAGTTCAGACACGGGAACTGATACCGCAAGGCAGGAGACATAGACAGGACTCAGTTCAGACACGGGAACTGATACTGCAAGACAGGAGAAATAGACAGGACTCAGTTCAGACAGGAACAGATACCGCAAGGCAGGGACACAAACAGGACTCTGTTCAGACGGGAACAGATACCGCAAGGCAGAGACACAAACAGGACTCTGTTCAGACGGGAACAGATACCGCAAGGCACAGACAGGCAGATCTAGGAATACGGCCCCTAGAAGGCGAAAGAACAGGCAAGAAGCGTGTTCACAAGAACAGACCACAGTTCAGACACAGAACTGGAAAACAGGCAGGAAAACAGGATAGGACCTGGCATGTCAGAGACAAAAAGCCGACTGACAGGACACAATGCTCAGGCGCCATCTTGAGGAAGAAGGTGGTATAAATACCCAAAGATGGACAGCAATAGGCTGAAGGTGCAACAGGAGCGTGTCCGCAGCAGGTACAAGAAACAGGAAGTTCAGCGGGTGTCGCCCTATGCAGCCAAAACAGACAAACAGACAGCAAGGAGGGAAGCCAGAGAGACATTCTGCACTGGAGATCAAGTGCGCGCTCTTGCACAGTGGGAGATGGACCACCATGCAAGGACGCCGCCAGGTATGTTACAGTACCCCTGACGCACCCCTGGGCCTGTGTCGCGCAGCGTTGCGCACGCGGGAGCTTACCCGGAGCCGGATCTGTTGAGGGTTGTAGTCTCGTGGCGGTGACCCGGTCCGTGCCCAGGGAGTCAGACTAAGTGGCGCTGTATTAGCGGTAGATGTTGTACGACTACGCCACCCGTTGAATGCAGCGAAGGAGCTGCCGCTGCAGGGCAGACCGCTGAGGCCGGTGGTAGGATTGTGCAGCGTGATAGTATCACCCCCAACGGGAGGGGTACCGCCTCAGGGCAGCCGACGTGGATGATGGGGGTAGCAGGAACCACTCGGAGACGGTACGGTGTTGTTCAGGGTCTTTACTGGTGACAAAGATAGACCCTCCCGGAGTACTGCTAGCGATTGGGGCCTGGTCAGTCCTTGAGCAGATGGGATCTCCCCTGGCCAGGCGGAGTTGTAGGCCTCCCAAACTAACTGTACTCTTCTGGCTACTTTGTTAGAGGCGGTTATAAGTAGCCCACGTCCCTGAGTGTACCGTGTGATGCTCACCCGTATGGCCGGTGACTCGGGGCCTTCTAGTAGCTACCGCTCCACGACGGCGGTGCTGGTCCCACGCGTGTGACCGTGCCTTCGGGTTTCTTGGCCAGAGGACCTGAAATCCCCTGCCGGTCGGTTTCTGCTGCTGGATAGGAGTTAGTCCCCACAGCCTCGGACTCCGGGTCCGGTGATAGCTCCTCAGTCAGGGCGAGCTCTGCAGCTGCCAGCCCCTGACTCCTTGTAGCACTGCGCCCACAGAGCTCCTTATGTTCTTTTCCTATATCTGCTTCTCTTCTCTGTCTCTACTTCTTCTCTACTCACTAACCCTGCCTCAGCCCTAGGTTTATATAGGGGAAGTCCTTCCCCTCCCAGGACTGGGCAGGAGGTGTGGCATGCACAGGATCCCTGACCAAGAGACCTCCCACCTGCTCTCAGACATAACATTGCCGTTACTGTGGAAACCAGACCCCTGGGGTGCCACATTCCCCCCTAGTGAAATTTAGTACTCCGGGACTAAACATATTTTTAGAAAAACATAACAAGGTATAAACAATAATAATACAATAAGAAAAACACATAAAGATGGTTACGGCGTGTCCGCAACCGGGTGCAGTCTTTGAAGAAAAGCAAGGTGTCCATTTCACCAAAACAGGGAGACGTAACCAGGTAGGGGTCTGTCCTGCCCCGAGTCCTTAACAGTCTTTAGTCCATTCCTAGGTTACGCTCCAACCATGTACAAGGATTCCCGGTAAATCCACCAAGGACTCCTATAAATAACTAGAAACACATAATTATACACAAGCAACAAGAAAAACAGGTAACCACAAATAAGACAATTTATACACTTCAAATCCTCCAACGTGCGGGTAACTGGCCTCTAGTGGCCCTAGTGGACCTACAGAGCTGACTGTCTAGCCCTGAACTACAGGGTGTAGGAGCTGTCAAGGGTAAACTGGGCAGCTGTCTACCGGCTCTTTGGCTCACTAGGGGTACGGCAGGCTCACTATAAGCAGAGGGTTGATCCTCCTGTTCTGCTTGTGTGGAGTCTTCTGCCTCCTGGACCGGCTGCTCTTCCAGCTCTACCTGTTGCTCCGTAGGCACTTGGGATGCTGGTTGGAGGAACGTGAGGACGGGTACCACAACTGCACCATTGACTTGAGTCCAGGACCGAGGGAAGTCTCCGAGCACAGTACTAACCATATCTTCCCTTTCCTCTACGGGTCGATGGTCTTCTTGTTCCTCTTCAGGGTTCCGTAGCTGTTCAGGACACTTCTTCAGGTGATCCCGGGATACAATGGCTATGGTCTCCCCTCCGTCTTTACTGATGGTACAGACTTTCGGGTTCTCGTGGCTTGAGGGCAGTACGGTGTACGGGTCCTTCTCCCACTGGTCGTCCAACTTGTGGAGCCGTCTTTTCCTCTTCAAGACCTGCTCTCCGGGTACCAGGGGAACAGCGGGAGCATACTGGTTGTAAGTTTTCTCTTGTCTTTCCCTAGCCTGACAGAGACTTCGCTCCACGCTCTCCTGCACTTTCCGGTACTGCTGCTGCCTCTCTGTGTCCCAGTCTGCTTCTGGTGAAATGTCCTCGGGTGTCAGGACTCCCATTTCCAGGTCAACAGGTAACTTACCAGGTCTCGCCCTCATTAGGTAAGCCGGGGTACAGTTAGTGGAACCTACCGGGATGTGGTTGTATAGGTCCACTAGATCGGGCAGCTTCTCAGGCCACAGACTGCGTTCTTCCAGGGGCAACGTTTTCAGGAGATCCATTACCACCTGGTTCATTTTCTCACAAAGTCCATTAGTTTGCGGATGATAGGGTGTCGTCCTTATCTTCCGGCAGCCATACAGATTGCAGAATTCCTGGAAGACCTCCGCTTCAAAGGCAGGTCCCTGGTCCGTCAGCACTTGGTCCGGGTACCCGTGTGGACGGCAGAAGTGCTGCTGGAAGGCTCTAGCTGCTGTTTGAGCCGTTAAGTCCTTAACGGGGACGACAACCAAGAACCGGGAGTAATGATCCACAATGGTTAACGCGTAGACGTAGCCACTTCTGCTTGGGGTCAGTTTTACATGATCCAAGGCTACCAGTTCCAACGGCTGCCGGGTGACGATGGACTGCAGGGGAGTCTTCTGGCTGGCACGGTCCTTCCTTCTTAGGTTGCACGGGCCACAGTCTCTGCACCACCTCTCGATGGTTCCCCTCATGCCTACCCAGTGGAACCGCCCACGCAGCAGGAACTCCAGCTTCTTCCATCCGAAGTGTCCAGCCCCGTCGTGGTATGCCTCCATCACCATGGCTGCGTCTCTCCGTGGCACCACTACTTGCCAGATTAGTTCATGCGTCCGGGAGTTAACCATTCTGCGGCACAACTTCGCCTTGTAAAGGAACAGTCGACTCTTCTCAGCCCACAGTTGCTTGGCTTCCTCCGGAGCGTCTGGGTCAAGGCGAGCCTCTGGCCGAGTCAGCATCTCCTTTACCAGCCGGACGGCAGGGTCACTGTCTTGCGTTTCCTCCCAGTTGTAGTGAGGCAAGGGGTTAAACGTAGCGGCTTGCTTACTCCTTACCCGATGGGAATACTGGATAGCCCCATGACGGTGGAACGCGGGGAGTTCGACTTCTTCCAGTCCCTCTGGATCTTCTCCTACGTCCGGTAGGTTTGGCATCCTGGACAGGGCGTCCGCGTTGGTATTGGAGCGTCCTGCCCGGTATTTGATTGTGAACTCGTAGTTGGACAGACGGGCCATCCATCTCTGCTCTAGGGCACCGAGTCTTGCCGTGTCCAGGTGTGTCAACGGGTTGTTATCCGTGTACACGGTGAACCGGGAAGAAGCGAGGTAGTGCTTATAGCGTTCGGTGACTGCCCACACCACTGCCAGGAACTCTAGCTTAAATGATCTGTAATTCTCAGGGTTTCTTTCGGTGGGTCGCAGTTTTCAGCTAGCGTAAGCGATTACTCGTTCTTTCCCCTGCTGGATCTGGGACAGTACGGCTCCTAGCCCGATGTTACTTGCGTCGGTGTAGAGGATAAAGGGCTGGCTGTAATCAGGGTACGCCAGGATTTCATCCCCCGTGAGGGCCATCTTCAGCTGGCGGAAGGACTCTTCTTCTAACTTCTCCCATTTGAAGGGCGGCTTCTGGTTCTTGGCCTTCCGGGACTGGCCTATCAGGAGGTCCTGCATAGGAGCTGCCTTTTTGGTGAAACTGGGGATGAATCTGCGGTAATAGCCTACCAACCCGAGGAACTGCCGCACTTCCTTTACACTGGAGGGACTTGGTCATTCCTTAATTGCGGTGATCTTATCAGGGTCGGGAGCCACTCCGTCAGCACTCACCACGTGTCCCAGGTACTGCACCTTTGGTTTCAAGAGGTGACACTTGGAGGGTTTTACCTTTAAGCCGTAGCTTGCCAGAGCTTCGAACACTTCCGCCAGGTGTTTCAGGTGGTCCTCATAAGTCTTGGAATATACGATGACATCGTCCAGGTACAACAGGACCGTCTCGAAGTTTCTGTGGCCCAGACAGCACTCCATTAATCGTTGGTAGGTTCCCGGTGCGTTGCAGAGTCCGAACGGCATGCAGGTAAACTCGCTAAGTCCCATCGGGGTGGTGAATGCGGTCTTCTCCCGGTCCGCCTCTGCTACAGGAACCTGCCAGTACCCGCTAGTGAGATCCAAGGTAGAGAAGAAGTTAGCAGATCTTAAAGCAGCCAAAGACTCCTCTATCCTTGGTAAGGGGTACGCATCCTTGTGTGTGATACGGTTAATTTTCCGGTAATCTACACACATCCTCATGGTGTTGTCTTTCTTTTTGACTAAGACTAGTGGAGCTGCCCAGGGGCTACAGCTATCCCTGATCACCCCAGCCTCCTTCATGTCCCTAAGCATCCCCTTGGCGTGTTGGTAGTGTGCAGGGGGTACGGGTCGATACCTCTCTTTTATGGGAAGATGGTCTCCCGTGGGGATGTGGTGTTCTACCCCTTTGACTCGCCCGAAGTCTAACGGGTGTTTACTAAACACTCTCTCGTACTCTTGAACCACCCGATAGACTCCCTGTTTCTGGTGTGAGGGAGTGGAGTCAGTACCCAAATGTAGTTGCTGACACCCGTCCTTCATTGTTTCCTTAGAGCCGTTACCTTCCTCCGGGGAAGATGGAGGCAAGGGTTCTACGGACTGTATGGAATTTTGATTGATGGTATACAATTTGGCTAGCGTGGCATACCGGGGCAGGTACACTTCCCTCTTCCCGATATTTATTATGCGAACGGGCACCCTCCCATGGCGTACATTGACCACCCCCCGTGCTGTCAAAATGGTGGGCCTACTGTCTGAGTAAACTGGTTCTACCATTGCCTGGTAATCTCTACCTCTCAAACCAATAGCTGCCCGGCACCAAATCATCATTTCACTTTTTGGGGGCATGGCAATAGGGAAAGGGTCACACATTCTTACGCTACCAATCTCACCACCGGAGAGTTCTATCTGTTGCCGTCGCATCAGTGCCCGGATCTCTTTCTGGAGCACTCGCTGCTGGCCGGAGCTGGCGTTCTTGGCAACCTGTTGTAAAAGGAAAATCACCTCTGCAAGACAATTTTCAATTACATTAGTTCCTAGAGTTATCTTTGGGTGACTCTCGTGTTTATCAATGTCTACAATGATCAGTCCCTGTGCTGCCAGTTCGACTCTACCGATTTTAATGGTCACCTCTTTAAATCCAATCTGTGGCACGGGCTGACCATTGCTGGCGATGATACTCAAGTCGTCGTCAGGGTAGCGGGTGATATCCGAATCATTCCAGTACTGCTTGAAGAGCACGTACGGGATAGTGGTGACCTGTGACCCGGTGTCCAATAGGGCACTCATAGGGATGCCATCCAGTACCACAGGCAAGACTGGACATCCTCCCACATATCTGTCGCGCCAGTTCGATGGGCCTGATGATCTTTTTCCTGGGGGTTGGCCCTCTACCCCAGGTTGTGCCAGTTTAAAGGACAGTACCTTGCCATATGTCCGGGTTGATTGCAGCGGCGGCAGATGGGTTGTCCGTCCTCGTTGTATCGGTCGCTGGGTCTTCCTCTGGCCGGTGGGGTCCTCCTTGGTCGACGCCACGGGATGTCCTCCGGTCCGGATGCCAGCTGGATCTTCCCTGGAGTGGAAACCTGTAAAGACTGCACAGTTCGGGTTAGCGCAGCAACGCTTTTAGCTAGCTCTTGGACCTGATGGTGCAGGTCTGGAGCCGGGTCATTGTTCAAAGCCTGCGCATCAGCTCCCACAGGCCCTGCCGACAAGGGCGCCGCCTCCTGGTGGTAAGTGGTAGTGGGGCGTCTGTGGGTCACAACGCCACCTGGTGCTGGTTCTCGGAGCACCCGGATGGCTCTGTCCTTGAACTGTGCAAATCCCAGATGAGGGTCCTGTAAGGCCATTGCCCGCAACTGGGTTCGGTGGGCATTGCAATATAAACCCTCTATAAATTGTTCAGTCAACAGCCTGTCCTCGTCTCCCACGCCGTCAGGGTCGGTCTGCTTAATGGCTCTCAGGGCCTCTTGTAGGTTCAGGGCATAGTCCCTTATACTCTCATGTGCCCGCTGTTTGCACCCGTAGAATCTAAGCTTGATCTCGGCTGAGGTGCGGGTATCAAAGGTGTCCCTCAGCCGGGTTACTATCTCTGCGACAGTCCTCCTCCCAGGTGGCCAGGACTTTACCTCCCTTTGGGCTGCCCCGGTTAATTGGGCCACCAGGATGCTCACTTTTTGCTCCTCTGTGAGGGGATACACCTGGAAGAGGCTATCCAACTTTTCTCTAAAGTCATGCAGGGTATGTGACTCCCCTGAGTACTGGGGTAGCCAGGCTGCCCCCGGGATATAGGGCATGGTGAAAGGCATGACCGCAACAGCGGTGGCGCTGGCGGGGGTTGAAGCGGTGAAGCTCTCCTCCGTATCCGACATCCTTCTCCCCCCTAGTGGACCGTGGCCTACCTTGCGATGATCCTCTTCCGTAGGCCGCGGCTCCGCAGTGGATCGTCAGGGTTGAGGACCTTCCGTCGTGCTCCTGTGACGTCGGCGTCTGCTGGGCTCCTTCCAGGACCTTACGCAACGTCCGGACGTGAGGCGGGGCTTCAGTTCTCGCGCGCTTTCGGAGTCCACGCCCCTCTTCTTCCCGCGCGGCGTCCTCAAGATGGCGTCCAACGGCGGGAAAACTCCACGGAAGGCGGGAAGAAGGCTGAAAATGGCGCCGGATGGCGGGAATCTTCACCGATGGCGGGAAGAAGGCTGAAGATGGCGCCGGATGGCGGGAATCTTCACCACTGGTAAGTTTGAACAGTCTTTTTCAGGCACGCAGTATCCGGTGGTTGCGGGCACGAAATCCTGCCGACTACGCCAAAAGTTGACGCACCCCTGGGCCTGTGTCGCGCAGCGTTGCGCACGCGGGAGCTTACCCGGAGCCGGATCTGTTGAGGGTTGTAGTCTCGTGGCGGTGACCCGGTCCGTGCCCAGGGAGTCAGACTAAGTGGCGCTGTATTAGCGGTAGATGTTGGACGACTACGCCACCCGTTGAATGCAGCGAAGGAGCTGCCGCTGCAGGGCAGACCGCTGAGGCCGGTGGTAGGATTGTGCAGTGTGATAGTATCACCCCCAACGGGAGGGGTATGGCCTCAGGGCAGCCGACGTGGATGATGGGGGTAGCAGGAACCACTCGGAGACGGTACGGTGTAGTTCAGGGTCTTTACTGGTGACAAAGATAGACCCTCCCGGAGTACTGCTAGCGATTGGGGCCTGGTCAGTCCTTGAGCAGATGGGATCTCCCCTGGCCAGGCGGAGTTGTAGGCCTCCCAAACTAACTGTACTCTTCTGGCTACCTTGCTAGAGGCGGGTATAAGTAGCCCACGTCCCTGAGTGTACCGTGTGATGCTCACCCGTATGGCCGGTGACTCGGGGCCTGCTCTCAGACATAACATTGCCGTTACTGTGGAAACCAGACCCCTGGGGTGCCACACCCCCCCCCTTATGCCCCCTCTTCTTCAGGCCTGCCAGAATCTTCCGCAGGGAATTCGAGGACCAGTCGTTCACTTCAAGGAGATCACTTCCACTGTCCACAGGAAAAATTGATCTCATCTGGTTAGCTAGGATGCTACCTCCTATCCAGCCATCCTTAGCAACAGACGAAACGGGTGGAGTACCAGGAACAGCACACAAGGAAGTCTCTCTCCACATATTTTCAGGTGGCACCCCAGAGGGTACAGGAGACAACTGGAAGTCCTTCACCGGGTTGGAGGGGGACAGAGACTTGGGGGTAATCTCTGCTTCGAGGTACATCTTGTCAAGCTCACAGGAAGAAATAGACGGGTTATCAGGTACATAATGAGGAAAAGTCACTGTCTCTTTGTTATCTGGTGGTACCCCGGAGAATTCAGGAAACAACTGGAGGTCCTCCGCCGGGTCAGAAGAGTGCAGAGGCTCAGAGAAAACATCTGCTTCAGAGTACACTAGGTCAGACTCACTGGAGGAAGCAGGCGAGGTATCGGGTACCGAGTATAGGAAAGTCTCTATCCATTCACCACCAGGTGGCACCCCGAAGGGTTCTGGAGACAACTGGAGGTCCTCCGCCTGGTCAGAGGGGTGTAGAGACTCAAGGGTAACCTCTGCTTCAGAGTACACAAGGTCGGACTCACTGGACGAAGCAAGCGAGGTATCAGATCCAGGATATAGGAAAGTCTCTGTCCATTCACCACCAGGTGGCACCCCGAAGGGTTCTGGAGACAACTGGAGGTCCTCCGCCTGGTCGGAGGGGTGTAGAGACTCGGGAGTAACCTCTGCTTCGGAGTACACTAGGTTGGACTCACTGGACGAAGCGAGCGAGGTATCAGGTACAGAGTATAGGAGAATCTCTGTCCTTTCGCTACCAGGTAGCACCCCGAAGGGTTCTGGAGACAACTGGAGGTCCTCCGCCTGGTCGGAGGGGTGTAGAGACTCGGGGGTAACTACCACTTTGGGGTACCGATTGTCAGGCTCACAGGACGAAGCGGACAAAGTATCGAGTACCGAGTGTAGAGAAGTCTCTCTCCATTTGTCATCGAGTGGTATCCCGGAGGATTCAGGAGGCAACAGGGGGTCCTCCGCCAGGTAGTAGAGGTGCACAGACTCAGAGGTAACCACAGCTTTGGAGCATCCTTGGACATGCACACCGGTTAAAGTGGGTGAAGCATCTGATGCCGGGTGCAGGAAGTTCTCCTGTGTGGAGTCTGGATGGGCAGAAGTCTCTTCGGGCAGGAGAACCGGAGCACTACCCACGCACATTACCCGTTGGGGCTTCTCCGGGATACAGGGAGATGAAGCTTCAGTAGGGACTTCAAGGTTGGGGTCAGGAGGTCTCAGGGAGGACAGACCCTGGCGTGACGGCTTGCCTCTACGTCTAGCACGTCTGGACTGCCTCTTGAGGTTGGGAGATGTATTCCGGAAAGCGTAGTCACCCTGTGAAGATTCTGGGTGGGCAGTAGTCTCATTGGGCTGGAGGACTATTGCGCTACCCACACACATTACCCATCGGGGCTGCTCCGGGATATTGGGAGGTGAAGCTTCAGCAGGAGCCTCCGGGTTAGGATCATCGAAGACCATTAGAAAGGCCACCAGGAAGGCCATTAGGTCCAGGAGGATCGGATCCTGTGTTTCATATAGGGGGTTGATCCATTCCAAGGCATCACCCGCCAGGTAAGACATAATGAATGCCACCTTAACCCGATCGGTGGGAAAACATAGAGGGTAGAACTTGAAGTGTAGCATGCATTGCTCCACAAATGCACGACTTTGTCTTGGATCCCCATAGTAACGTGGCGGATCCGCAGGAACGAGAGCAGATAGATCCATCTGGACGGGTGCGTAATTCGCCTGGAACTCAGCTGAGAAAAAAAATAAATTTTATTTATTTATTTTTAATGCATGTATTCGCTGGAAAACGTCTCAGAGAGCGAAGGCCGTGGGGCTCAACGGGAACCATGGCCTGAGCATGCTGTTATGCACACGCCCGGACTGACTGGCGTGTGCGGGTGTTGTGGTTCCACTGGACCATGGACCGGAGAGTGCCTGGAGGGGCGTGACTAAGTATCTGGCCGATCCGACCAAGGTGGCACGACGGCATACGACGCCAGTGCACCAGGGAGAAACCGGGCAGAGGGACCAGGTGCTACTCCAGGTCAAACTCCGGACACGGGGGTTGACCCACACTGGGATTACTGGAACAGGCAGGTTAGGCTGGCACAGACTGGTGGATGTAAGCAAACACGGCAGGTATGCAGATGGGTGGATACAGGCGAGTATGCAGGCAGGGAGGTACTGGCCGAAAGGACGGGCTGGAGCACAGAAAGGTTAAGACCCAGTACAGACTGGGTCACAGAACCGCAGATGCGGTAGACAACCACAGCAGAGAGGGAACGCCCGAAGCGGTGGGCAAGAACAGAGCAGGACAGGACTGCCGGAGCAGCGGGCAGAAGCAGGGCAGGACAGGACTGCCGGAGCAGCGGGCAGAAGCAGGGCAGGACAGGACTGCCGGAGCAGCGGGCAGAAGCAGGGCAGGACAGGACTGCCGGGGCAGCGGGCAGAAGCAGGGCAGGACAGGACTGCCGGAGCAGCGGGCAGAAGCAGGGCAGGACAGGACTGCCGGAGCAGCGGGCAGAAGCAGGGCAGGACAGGACTGCCGGAGCAGCGGGCAGAAGCAGGGCAGGACAGGACTGCCGGAGCAGCGGGCAGAAGCAGGGCAGGACAGGACTGCTGGAGCAGTGAGCAAAAGGGTCAGAGCGGAGCAAGGCTGACGGAGCAGTGAGCAAAAGGGTCAGAGCGGAGCAAGGCTGCCGGAGCAGTGAGCAAGGAGTCAGAGCAGGACGGACAGGGCTCTGTTCACACGGAACAGACAGGAAGGGAAAGGCAGAGCCAGATACCCACAGGGTATTTGCAGTGAAGTAGCAAGTGGACCACAAACTCACAAACGGGAGTACAGAGACAACAAGCAGGAGTTAGGTACGAGTTCAGACTCTGCAGAAAAAGGAAAGGAACGGACATAGAGGCAAAACAGGTAAAGGATAGGAGAGAGTTCAGACTGGAACTGAGTGTACGGAAGAGACCGACACTGCAGCGGGATACAGGAGCGGGTCTGGGAATACGGCCCCCAGAGAGGCGGGACGAACAGGCAAGGAGCGTGTTCAGACAGGACAGACAAGATACAGGAACGGATCGAGGTAATCGGCCCCTAGAAGGCGGGAGGAACAGGCTAGGAGCGTGTTCAGACAGGCCTGGAAATACAGCCTCCAGGAAAGGCAGCAGGCAAGAGTACACAGACAGGACTCAGTTCAGACACGGGAACTGATACCGCAAGGCAGGAGACATAGACAGGACTCAGTTCAGACACGGGAACTGATACTGCAAGACAGGAGAAATAGACAGGACTCCGTTCAGACAGGAACAGATACCGCAAGGCAGGGACACAAACAGGACTCTGTTCAGACGGGAACAGATACCGCAAGGCAGAGACACAAACAGGACTCTGTTCAGACGGGAACAGATACCGCAAGGCACAGACAGGCAGATCTAGGAATACGGCCCCTAGAAGGCGAAAGAACAGGCAAGAAGCGTGTTCACAAGAACAGACCACAGTTCAGACACAGAACTGGAAAACAGGCAGGAAAACAGGATAGGACCTGGCATGTCAGAGACAAAAAGCCGACTGACAGGACACAATGCTCAGGCGCCATCTTGAGGAAGAAGGTGGTATAAATACCCAAAGATGGACAGCAATAGGCTGAAGGTGCAACAGGAGCGTGTCCGCAGCAGGTACAAGAAACAGGAAGTTCAGCGGGCGTCGCCCTATGCAGCCAAAACAGACAAACAGACAGCAAGGAGGGAAGCCAGAGAGACATTCTGGACTGGAGATCAAGTGCGCGCTCTTGCACAGTGGGAGATGGACCACCATGCAAGGACGCCGCCAGGTATGTTACAGTAACCTTATTCCAGCCCACTCCAGTTCAGTAAAATGGCGGTCATCAGACGGAATTTTGCTTAGTTTGCAAAGAGGGAATTACAAAAAATCCACATTCTGGAAAATACGGATTTTTGTAAAATTCAAGTAGAACTCAATTCCACTCAAAAAAATTAGCCCAACTCTGAACCACACCATGGCTTTTGAATGGTATGAAACACAGATAGAACACAAGACGTGATTTATGAATATCTGAGTGAGGCCTTACAAATATTTGTGAAATAATGGGTCATCCTAAAGCCCTCACTTGAACTCAATAGTACTTTAATAGGATGCCACAATTGCAACAAAATTACCCCTGTTGCTGTGGCGATACGTATAAAATACTGGTCCCCATATGGTATTATACAGATGTACTGTATATATACCCTGCATGCTTTTTTCTGTTTTCAGATTGGAACACACTATGTAGTAACTTCATAATGTTCAGTATATTTATAGGTTTATGATAATTAGGGTTACATCCATCCAATATGCATGTCTTACGGGTTTACATTCACCAATTTGGCTCTCTTCACAAACCGAAATTATACTTCTTGGACTCCCTGACAAAGCCCTTTTGCCTAGCCAACCAGTACTCCTATTTTGCACTGATGATGGTAAATACCCTGACATTGAGTCTTTTCAGTCAAATTGAGGTTATAATTATATATTTTATGCTGCTCTTTCCACTTTTGATTTGTGGATGGAGAAGTTTTTAAAAAGTTGCAATTCTCACTCAAGTGGAGGAATTGAGTAAAAATTGGAGAAAGAGCAAATTTGGTGCAAATAAAGGATAAACAGCCACACGCAAAGATGATTTAAAAAACATTGCCTTTTTTGCCATATCTGAAATCCTTGGACATGACAGGTGTAAAGGTGTTGTCTGGTTATATCATATTGATGACCTATCGGAAGGATAGGTCATAAATATGATATCGGTGGTGGCTGATACCTGGGGCTCCCACCGATAGGTTATTTGCTGTGTTGGCTGCCAGATGTAAGCACATGGAACAGAGCAACAAAGTGCAGCTCCAATCAATGTGTAGCAGCTGATGCTGGGTCTTTTGAATAGAACCTCCTCTGCAATACCTGGCAGTGGACTCTTAATCTTGATGAATATGTCCAGCAGCATTATTACATGTGTTTAATTCATGTGGCCACTAGAGCAAATAACAGCTGATCAGTGGGAATGCCATGTGATATGATGTCCAATAGGAAAGCTGGACGACAATAGCGCAAAATAGGGTCTTACAAGGATAGAGAATGGGAGAACAGTAGATGCAGAGATGTGCTCACCAAGGAAGGTTGTGGGTCCACAACACCATAAAAAGTTCAGAAAACTACTGCTGCAGATCCAAGGAAGCATTCAGAGAGAAGGATAAAAAGGAGAATAGATCTTTTCTGCTCCGAAGACACCAATATTGGTTTCCAAAAATGATGAAGAAAGGAATCCAAGAGGCAACGTGTAGAGAATTGTGTTTTTTAATTATCAACGCATTTCAAAGTTCACAGACTTCTTCATCAGGACAAACCACACTGCCTACTGGATTCCTTTCTTCATCATTTTTGGAAACCAATATTGGTGTCTCCATTTTATTTTTCTCCCTGAATGTGACATGATGTGATATAGATCATATCAAAGTGATGTGACCGTAAAATTTGTGATTTCTACCATACAAACTTGAATTGTAACTTACGTCATTGTGGCCCCTGGATCAGCAGTCATCTGATTTGTAATAAATACAGCAACATTGTACTCTAAAGAAATAAATGGCACAATTAGAAAAGTTATTTCATTGTAGAATCAAATTGGATTTGTTCTCATGTACATAACAAAATATATGCACGGAAGCTGTAAAGCAGTGCTTTAACCCCTTAACGACCGCCGATACACATTAAAACAGCGGCCGCTTAGGGGCCTTATTCCCTCATTGCCGTTTTAAAACGGCAATCGGGAATAGGTCTATAGCGCCCCCCAGAGTCCAAAAATCTCCAGGGTCTCAGCTACCTGGGGAGAACATGATCAGGGCCATATTTTCCAGTCCCCGATCACGTGATCGCTGTTATTCAATGAAAAACGGCGATCAAGTAAAAAAAAAAAAGTGTGCCCGCTATTAAAATAATTTCTCTCTCTTCTGACATGATATACATGTCAGAGGAGAGAGAAATGATGTCCCCAAACCCCTCCCCGCTACCTCCGCCATTCCCTGGGTCCTGCTGATCCATCCCCTGGCCCTCCGTCTCCTTTTCCAGAAAAAAGATGACGATACCTGTCGGCCGTCACATGGCAACAGGAGGAATTTTACCTATTGGTTCCATTTGATCACTGTGATGGACCCTATCCTTGTGGGTGCAGTTTCCAAAATAGGGTCAATTGTGGGAGGCTTCTGCTGTTTGGGCGCCTCAGAGGCCCTGCAAATGTGACATGTCACCCGCAATTTATTTCAGCTAATTTGTGCTCCAAAATTCAAATATTGCTCCTTCCGATCTGAGCCCTACTGTTTGTCTAAACAGAACTTTTTGACTGCAGGTGCATCTCACTAAATTAGAACATCATCAAAAAGTTAATTTATTTCAGTTCTTCAATACAAAAAGTGAAACTCATATATTATATAGAGTTATTACAAACAGAGTGATCTATTTCAAGTGTTCATTTGTGTTAATGTTGATGATTATGGCTTACAGCCAATGAAAACACAAAAGTCATTAACTCAGTAAATTAGATTAACAAAAAACACCTGCAAAGGCTTCCTAAGCATTTAAAAAGGTCCCTTAGTCTGCTTCAATAGGCTCCACAATCATGGAGAAGACTGCTGACTTGACAGATGTCCAGAAGGCAGTCATTGACACTAAGTAATTGGCCACAATCAAAGCTGCTTGAGGTCTAGTGTGAAGTTTCCACAATCAGTGATGTTTTGGGGAGCCATGTCATCTGCTGGTGTAGGTCCACTGTGTTTTATCAAGACCAGAGTCGGTGCAGCAGTCTACCAGGAAATTTTAGAGCACTTCATGCTTCTCCCTGCCGACAAGCTTTTGGAGATGGAAATGTCATTCTCCAGCAAGACTTGGCACCTGTCCACACTGCCAAAAGTACCAATACCTGGTTTAAAAACAACAGTATCACTGTGCTTGATTGGCCAGCAAACTTGCCTGACCTTAACCCCATAGAGAGTCTATGGGGTATTGTCAAGAAGAAGATGAGAGACACCAGACCCAACAATGCAGACGAGCTGAAGGCTGCTATGAAAGCAACCCGGGCTTCCATAACACCTCAGCAGTGCCACAGGCTGATCGCCTCCATGCCACGCCGCATTGATACAGTAATTGATGCAAAAGGAGCCCTGACCAAGTATTGAGTGCATTTACTGAACATACATTTCAGTAGGCCAACATTTTGGATTTTAAAAACATTTTTCAAACTGTTAAAAAGTATTCTAATTTACTGAGATAATGACTTTTGTGTTTTCATTGGCTGTAAGCCATAATAATCAACATTAATACAAATGAACACTTGAAATAGATCACTCTGTTTGTAATGACTATATAATATGAGTTTCACTTTTTGTATTGAAGAACTGAAATAAATTAACTTTTTGACTATATTCTAATTTAGTGAGATGCACCTGTACATATGGGGTATCGCCACGCTCATAAGAAAATGGGTAACTAACTGTAGGGTCCATTTTTTGGTGTTACCTCTTGCAAAAGTGAGAAATTTTGGGCTAAAGCAAGATTTTAGTGGTAAAATTTAATTGAATTTTTTTTTTCACTTTGCATTAATTTCTGTGTAGCAATTGAAGGGTTAAAAAATTTCCTGACAACAGTTTTAAAGTATTTGAGGGGTGCGGTTTTTAAAATGGTATCACTTTTGGGGAATTTCCAATATGTAGGCCCCCTCAAAGTCCACTTTCCCAGGGGGTCATGGCACCTAAAAATCATGGCAGCAAAATCTGCACTAAATTATGGCACTCATTCCCTTCTTAGTTTTGTACTGTGCCTCAAATTCCCGATTACATGTAAGGTATTCGCATACTCAGGAGAAATTGCACAACAAACTGAGATGTCCATTTTTTCCTATTAGCCCTTATAAAAATTAAAAATTTGGGGCTAAAACAGTTCAGCGGTAAAAATGTAATTTTTCATCCTTCACCACCCAATGATATAAATTTCTGTGAGGCACATGTGGTGTCAACATGCTCACTGCACCCCCTAGATGAATTCATTGAGAGATGTAGTTTGTAAAATGACATCAATTATGGAGTGTTTCCGCTGTTCTGACACCTCAGGGGCTCTGTCAATGTGACATGGCACCCTCAAACCATTCCAGCAAAATCTGAACTCCAACATAGCGCTTCTTCCCTTCTGGGCTTTGCACTGTGCCTCAAAAGTAGTTTTCCTCCACATATGAGGTATCGGTGTACTCAGGAGAGTGTAATCTAAGTGTAATGCGATTATCTCCCATGCGAGAATCGGATCACAGGGGTGGAGAAGATGGAGAACGTAATTTCTCCATCCTCTCCATTGTTTGTGTCCATGGATGTAGGACTGTACTCGGATGACATCTGAGTGCACTGCCCCACAGTATAACATTGGTCCAAGTAATAAAACATCGGCTAGCACTCGGCCGTGTTATACGTTCATGTGAGCGAGCCCTTAACCAGAGTTTAATAAAGCATAGGAAAAATCGTCCAATTTTCATCCATATTGTCATCCATATGCCCTCTCTGTGTCCGTTTTTTATATACATGTGGCAATTTTAGCTTGGATAGCACATGTTTATATAATATTCTTGTCTGCATGAGACCTTGAACGGACAGCACAGAATGACTGTTCAAACTAAGTCCCGCCGCTCGGTGCATTACGGCGGGGCTAATCATTTAAATACTTGTACACCTTCCCATCTGCTTGTTTTTCCCTGTATCTGCCCCTGTATGTCCCCCTCTTCTTTGATTGACAGCTCAGTCTTCATAGAGCCAAAGAAGACCAGCCTATAGATGAAAACCAAACAGGTGAGAAGGTGTATTTAAATGATTGGCCCCGCCGTGAAGCACTGAGAGCCTGTACTTGGTTTGAACAGTCATTCGGTGCTGACAGAATCGCTTTAAAGAATGGGCTGCAGAATAAGCTGTTACAGGTGCCACATGAAAATAAAGTTGCGGCCAAATGTTTAAGACTGACAAATTCTGGTGTTTTTAGATCTTTTAGTTGGATATTTCTATGGTTACTGACGTACAATTATCAGCATTTTATACATTTTTTAACTTTTATTGACAAATACATCAAGTTTATGCAAACGCATAAAATTTACAGGGTTGATCGTTATTTTTAAAGATATCTGCCCTTCACTCTGGTAGCTGGATATCATTTTCTGGGCCAAATCCTGACTGATGACAGCCCATTTTTGTCTAATCAGTGCTTTATCACGATTTTGGTGTTTTTGTTTGTCCACCCATTTTTTGCTTGACCACAGTCCAACTCAACGTGATTGAGATCTGGGAAGTTTCCTGGTCAATTATCCAAAATTTCAATGTTTTGTTCACCAAGCCACATAGTTATCAATTTTGCCTTGTGACATGATACCACCATATGTATATGAGTATTTGCTTATAAATCCTGTATACAAAAGCAGACAGTATTTGGCAAGGTGCTTGTTGAAGTGATTGCTGTCTTTTAAAATAACAAAATGTTATTAATTTAGGAAACTCACCTTCTGAAATTTTCTGAAGCCTAGACAGCATCTGAGCTAGTTTCTGCTGTCTTCAGCCAACTCTCCACGCCCACTAAAATCTACTCGGAAGAGAGCCATTATTGAATCAATAATCTGAAATCAAGATCAGAAATTGATCATAGCCTGAACATTACTGACAAAGTTAGCATAGCCTTTAAATAAGTTAAAAATAACTTCTTTTTATTTTCAAAAACTAGAAGTTAAATATTCAAAACATAGGATTTCACTTCTACAGTCTGTGAAGTGTCAAAAAAAAAATGCATACTGTAAAAAATGGCAATGCATGGTCTCAAATTAATATATATTGTAACAGAAAAATGGTGAAAATGTGAGCGGTGGATATAGAAATTGCTTAATAGTCTGACATGGTTGAAAATTCGTTGCCATTTATTTTGCATTATGAGCATTCAATCTGTTGAAGGATTCAGTTAAATTCTGTCTTTTACCTTTTTAGTGTATACTTTACCATTGTAAGTAAACTGTGCACTAGAGCCCAGCAGTGTAAAATAGGGCCGAGAGAAAAAAAATACGCCTTACGTTATAGGCGCATTGCGCATGCGGGGGATATGCAGACTTAGACTGCACATCACAGGGCCCTGTGACATGCACGGGATGGCAGAGGAGGGGGGAATATGTAAATTAAGTAGGTAGGTGGGGATTTCTTGGCGTCTCCAAGTAAGTATGCAGGGAATTCTTGGCGTCCCCCGGATGCCAAGCATAGGAAAACAAATTTCATAAAAAGATATTTCAAAACAAGCAGACCTCTAATATGGGCCATACAGGTATGTATAGATGTCACGGGTGTATCAGAAGTGACAGACAGTCGCCCTGCAGTTGCAGTACCTCCCTCTTGCTAATTAGCTCCTGGCCTGGGTGTATATATACCTGGTGTGTCTGAGAGGGAGGTGTCGGCTATATTCATTTCTACTTGTGAGGTCTTGGCAGGAGCAGTGCTTCGTCCTCTCTGAAGCTTGAGTCTGTGTGCACATTTGGAGTCGTATAAAGCTAAGCAATCCCCACTGTTTGTCTACCCTTGTTTTCTATAGTGTTTAGCTGAGATCGACTAGTGCTCATCTCCTCCCATCCCTAGCCTTAGCCATAAGCCAGGGAAAGACAGGGTGAGGCATGTGTGCAGCAATTGCTGTAGAGGCAATATAGGGATGGTAGTTGAGACAAGGTGACACTAGACTAGACTAGGAGGTCTCCACTTCCCCCTTTCCCTAGTGTCTGGGCTCCCTTTCCCTCTTCCCTCAGTGTTGCACTAAGTCTTTCCCACACCTGGCGTGACAATAGATTTACATTTCTATCACCTGTATGCCCATATTAGAGGTCCGATAGGTCCCAGGGGGTGACAGATTCCCTTTAACAATGATGAATAGGGGCCTAAGTGCATGCCTCTTAGACTAGTCCAGCTAATTATAATATCTAGCACCACAATAATAATAGAGTGATTTTCTGATTGTGCTAAGAACTTGCCTAAACATTGGGGTCGCTAGAAATTAGTGTGAAATGACAAATGCAGCTCTGTAATCAGTAAATAGGGGTAAATCCTGCTGCCATATTCGCTTTAACGGGAATCTGTCAGAGCAGCATGATGTAGAGGCAGAGACCCTGATTGTAACGATGCGTCACTTATTGGGTTGCATGGTGCAATTTTGCTAAAATCACAGTTTTATCTGCTGCAGATCTACCAGTTACCTGAATGCTGAGCTCTGTATAATCCGCTCACACCACTGATTGGCAGCTTTCCGTGTAAACTGTGCATAGGCAGAAAGCTAGCAATCAGTGGTAGGGCGGGGTTATACAGAGATCCTGAATATGGCGGACTACATGACAGCAAGTTTACTAGTCCTCTAGTGATAAAATCACTGTTATCTGTAGAAGATTATCAAAACTACGGCAAGCAGCCATGTAAGGGACACATCGCTGGAAACGGTCTTTGGCTCGCTCTATTGTACATTTTGCTGCTCTCAGGTGTGGTGTCAAAAATCTGGTGACATATTCGCTTTAAAGTCAATGAAAATTAATTTTTTCAACCAAAACGGACATTCCTCAGGAAAATACGGAAGAACGAACTATTGTTTTAACCAACCAAACAAAGAGTATCATCATTTGAAATGAAGTCAGTTCTGTTTATTAGCCCACGGCCCCACTATCAGTAATTGGTCAGTATTTTTTCTCAGGAGTGGGAGCCAAAACCAGGTGAGGAACAATCAGAGAAAAGGTATGACAGAAACAAGTCACCAATTCTGCATTTATCACCCACTCCTGGTTTTGGCTCCCACTCCTGAGAAAAAATACTGACCGAATACTGACCAAATAGTCTTAGGCTGAAAGTTGGAAGAAGATCTTTTGTTCAATGAAAGATCAATCATTCATAAAAGACCTTTTGTTGAAAGAATATTTTCAGAAATAATTTTTGTTTTGTGCCCATTGTCACTGAACATATATATATATGGCCAAGTTGAATGGGCAATATGGACTAAGATGTATATGGCACTGTCGGTATTACAACAGTTTGTTAAACAACAGTTCAACCAACAGCATACTTTAATCTCTGCATGAATGGCTTAGGGATCGCTGACACCACTGTCTGAGCGCGATCCAACAAAACATCAGGTTGCACTCGGACCAATGTTAGTCTATGAGGCCGCACACAGGTCCAATTTTTTGCTTGGTCCGAGGAAAAAAATTGCAGCATGTCCAAGTTTGAAGTGATATTTGGATCACACTTGGCGCTGCAAGGCAATGAGTGCATGGAAACCATCAGACTACACTGAAATGATATCTGATTCGGATGCAGTCCGATTATGGAAAAAACAAGCAAAAAGAAGGTGTACAAAGACAAGGATAACCTGACTAAAATATATATTTATTTATTAAATGACACACAAGCCAGAACAAAGACATATTAAAAATACTTAAAAAAAAGCACAAATGGCCATAACATTTGGCTTACTGATCATTGGTACCTTATGTACCATCTTACAGACGGGTGGATTAGACTTCAACACTATAGTGTTGTGGTCCGTTATACTGTTATTAATTAACAAACAAAGCAGCACACTGGGAAGCTAAGTATACAAACATGAAATATAAGAAATATGAATAGCATTACTGCTTTGGGAAAATAGAAATAAGTGAGAAATCTTAGTGCATAAATTGGCCAATTCATGTGTACCTGGTAGCCACGGTAAGGCGTTTCTCAAAAATACCAGGACCCTATCAATGTAAACTCATCTCTAAGTGACTATGTCTGCTTGTGTGCGGGATAATAAGATCCTGCTGCAATTAAAATCGCCTGTGACATAGAAGCAGAGTGCTCAGTCAAAGTTTATACATAGAAACAGAAAAAACTGACGGCACTTCCAAAACAAGAAATAGGTGTGAACAGGTGTTGTTTTTTGCTTTGTTATACTGTTATGGCCATTTTTACTTTTTAAGTGTTTTTTAATATGTCTTTGTTTTGGCCTTGGGTGTCATTTAATAAATAAATATATATTTTAGTCAGGTGATCCTTGTCTTTGCATACCTTCTTTTTCTTTGCTTTTTCCATGTTCTGCACTGGGTATGTGATAAGTAGATCCCGACTTTATTTATGGTGGTGCCCTCTACCTTTCCTTGTTATGGATGCAGTCCGATTTCCGAGCACTGATAATGGAGAGGATGGAGAAATTTTGTTCTCCATCTTCTGTGGCACCCCAGGGGTCTGGTTGCCACAGTGATAAAAATATCACGTCTGAGAGCAAGTGGGAGGTTCCCTGGTCAGGAGCCCTTGAACATGCAACACCTCCTGTCCCAGACCAGATAGAGGAGGAATCTGCCATATATAAACTGGATCTGGGGCGGGGTTAGAGGAGAAAGTGAAGCTCCAGAGAGTAGAGAGTGAAGTTGCAGACACAGGGAAAGCAACAGCTAGGAACTCTGTAGGAGCAGGAACTGAGTGCCAGGGACTGGAAGCAGATATAGCTCGTCCTGGCTGAAGACACAACTACCGGACAACGGAGTCCGAGGTTGTGAGGATCTCTAAGTCCAGCAGCAGAAACCAGCTGGCAGGGGATTCCAGGTCCTCTGGCCATAGAAGCCCGGAGGCTCAGTCACGAGCAAGGGACCAGCACCGCCATCGAGGAGCGGAGGATATCAGAAGGCCCCAAGTCACCAGCCATACGGGTGAGCACTACACGGTACGCTCAGGGACGTGGGCTACTTCCACTCGCTTACAGCAAGGTAGGCAGGAAGAGTGCAGACAGACGGGGAGGCCTACAACTCCACCTGGCCAGGGGAACTCCTGTTTGTTCACAGACTGACCCGGCCTCTTATGCTAGCCAGTACTCCTGGGAGGGTACGCCTTATCATCATCAGTAAAGACCCTGTACTTCACTGCAAAGACTCTGAGTCGTTCCAGCTACACCCGTGCACCATCACTCCCGTCATCCACACTCACTGCCCTGAGGCTATACTCCTCCCGTGGGGAGTTGTCCCATTCTCTGCTGCACACACAACACCAGCCTCAGCGGTCTGCCTCGCAGCGGCGGTACACTCTGACCGCAATCCACGGGTGGCGTAGTCGGACATTAACCTAAAACATATAAAAGACTGCCACTGGTTTGACCACGCTGAGCCACGGGACCGGGTCGCCGCCACGGAGACTACAAACCCTAGAGACCCAGCTCCGGGTAACCCCCATGCGTGCACACACGGCCCAGGGGGCGCATCAACTTTGGCGTAGTCGGCAGGATTTTGTGCCCGCAACCACCGGGTACTGCGTGCCTTCAAAAGACTGTCATACCTGCCGTGGTGAAGTTTCCCGCCATCCGCAGTCGTTTTCCCGCCATTAGGCGCCATCTTCGGGACGCCGTGCGGGAAGAAGAGGGGCGTGGACAACGAAAGCGCGCGAGAGCTGAAGCCCCGCCTTACGCACGGACGCTGCGCAAGGTCCTGGAAGGAGCACAGCGGACGCAGACGTCATCAGCACGCGACGCAAGGTCCTCAACCCCGACGATCACTTGCGGAGCGGCGGCCGACGGAGGAAGAGCAACAAGAGGTAGGCCACGGTTAACTAGGGGGGCGGAAGATACCAGGAATGGAGGGAGCTCCCACCGCCAGCGCGGCTGCTGCCGCAGTGATGCCGTTCACGATGCCATATATCTCCGGAGCGGCATGGCTACCCCAGTACTCAGGGGAGTCACACACCCTAAGTGACTTTAAGGAAAGGCTAAACAGCCTCTTCCAAGTATACCCCCTAACAGAAGAGCAAAAAGTGAGCATCTTGGTGGGCCAGTTAATCGGAGCAGCCCAAAGGGAGGTTAAGTCCTGGCCACCACGGGAGAAGGGGACTGTCAGAGAAATACTGGCCCGTCTAAAGGACACTTTTGATACCCGCACCTCAGCAGAGTTTAAACTAAGATTTTACGGGTGCAAGCAACGGGCACAAGAAAGTATAAGGGACTATGCTTTGAACTTGCAGGAGGCCCTGAGAGCCATTAAGCAGGCAGACCCTGACAGCGTGCGGAATGAACATAAGCTGTTGACTGAACAATTCATAGAGGGTCTACTGTCCAATGCCCACCAAACCCAGTTGCAGGCAATGGCCCTACAGGACCCTGATTTAGATTTTGCACAGTTCAAGGACAGAGCCATCCGGGTGCTCCGAGAACCGGCACCGGGTGGCACTGTAACCCAAAGGCGCCCCGCTATCACTTATCCCAAGGAGGCAGCGCCCTTGTCTGCAGGGCCTGTGGGAGCTGATGCGCAGGCTTTGGACAACAACCCGGCTACAGACCTGCACCATCAGGTCCAAGAGCTAACCAAAAGCGTTGCCGCGCTAACCCGAACTGTGCAGTCTTTACAGGTCTCTCCTCCAGGAAAGATCCAGCTGGCATCCGGACCGGAGGACGTCCCGTGGCGCCGACAGAGGAGGATCCCATCGTCCAGAGGAAGACCCAGCGACCAATACAACGAGGACGGGCAACCCATCAGCCGCCGCTGCAATCAACCAGGACATATGGCAAGGTACTGTCATTTAAACGGGCACAACCTGGGGCAGAGGGCCAACCCCCAGGTATAAGATCATCAGGCCCATCGAACTGGCGTGATAAATACGTAGGGGGACGTCCAGTCTTGCCTGTGGTACTGGATGGCATTCTTATGATTGCCCTACTAGACACCGGGTCACAGGTGACTACCATCCCTTATGTGCTCTTTAAGCGGTACTGGAATGACTCGGGCATAACCCGCTACCCAGATGACGACCTGAGTATCATCGCCAGCAATGGTCAGCCCGTGCCGCAGGTGGGATTCAAAGAGGTGACCATTAAAATCGGTAAAGTTGAACTGGCGGCACAAGGACTGATTATTGTGGACATTGACCGTCGTGAGAGTCACCCTAAAATAACCTTGGGTACTAACGTGATTGAAAATTGTCTTGCAGAGATAATTCTCATTTTACAGCAGGTTGCCATGAACGCCAGTTCCAGCCAGCAGCGTGTCCTACAAAAGGAGATCCGGGCGTTGATGAAACGGCAACAGGTGGAACTATCTGGTGGTGAGATTGGTAGCATGAGAATGTGTGACCCGTTCCCTATTGCCATGCCCCCGAAAAGTGAGATGATGATATGGTGGCGGGCAGCTATTGGTCTAAGAGGTAGAGACTACCAAGCAATGGTCGAACCCGTCTACTCGGACAGTAGGCCCACCATTTTGACAGCACGGGGGGTGGTCGATGTACGCCATGGGAGGGTGCCTGTCCGCATCTTAAATATCGGGGAGAGAGAAGTATACCTGCCCCGGTATGCCACGCTAGCCAAATTGTTCACCATAAACCAAAATTCTGTAAAGGCCGTAGAATTCTTGCTTCCGTCTCAATCAGAGGAAGGTAACGGCTCTAAGAAACATATGGAGGACTGGTGTCAGCAGCTGCATTTGGGTACTGACTCCACTCCCTCACACCAAAAACAGGGAGTCTACCGGGTGGTTCAGGAGTACGAAAGAGTCTTTAGTAAACACCCGCTAGACTTCGGGCGAGTAAAGGGGGTAGAACATCACATCCCCACAGGAGACCATCCACCCATAAAAGAAAGATACCGACCTGTACCCCCTGCACACTATCAGCATGCAAAGGGGATGTTGCGAGACATGAAGGAGGCTGGGGTAATCAGGGACAGCTGTAGCCCCTGGGCAGCTCCACTAGTTCTAGTGAAAAAGAAAGACAACACCATGAGAATGTGTGTAGACTACAGAAAGGTCAACCGAATCACACACAAAGATGCGTACCCGTTACCTAGGATAGAAGAATCTTTAGCTGCATTAAAATCTGCTAACTTCTTCTCCACTTTGGATCTTACTAGCGGGTACTGGCAGGTTCCTGTAGCAGAGGCGGACAAGGAGAAGACCGCGTTTACCACCCCGATGGGTCTCAGTGAATTCAACTGTATGCCGTTCGGGCTCTGCAACGCACCGGGGACCTTCCAGCGGTTGATGGAATGCTGTCTGGGACACCGGAATTTCGAGACGGTCCTGTTATACCTGGACGATGTCATCGTTTATTGCAAGACCTACGAGGACCATCTGAAACACCTGGCAGAAGTGTTTGACGTCCTGGCAAGCTACGGCCTAAAGGTGAAACCCTACAAGTCTCATCTACTGAAACCAAAAGTACAGTATCTGGGACACGTGGTGAGTGCTGACGGAGTGGCTCCCGACCCCGATAAGATCACTGTGATTAAGGACTGGCCAAGACCCTCCAGCGTAAAGGAAGTGCGGCAGTTCCTCGGGTTGGTAGGCTACTACCGAAGATTCATTCCCGGTTTCACCAGAATGGCAGCTCCTATGCAGGACCTCCTGATAGGCCAGTCCAGGAAGGCCAAAACCCAGAAGCCACCCTTCAGGTAGGAAAAGCTGGAAGAGGAGTCCTTCCGCCAGCTGAAGATGGCCCTCATGGGGGATGAAGTCCTGGCATACCCTGACTACGGCCAGCCCTTTATCCTCCACACGGACGCAAGCAACATCGGGCTAGGAGCCATACTGTCCCAGATTCAGCAGGGGAGAGAACGGGTAATCGCTTACGCCAGACGGAAACTAAGGCCCACAGAAAGGAACCCTGAGAATTATAGCTCCTTCAAGCTAGAGTTCCTGGCAGTGGTGTGGGCAGTGACCGAACGTTTCAAGCATTACCTTGCCTCTTCCAAGTTCACCGTGTACACGGATAACAACCCGTTGACACACCTGGACACTGCAAAACTTGGTGCCCTGGAGCAGAGATAGATGGCCCGCCTGTCCAACTATGAATTCAACATCAAATACCGGGCGGGACGCTCAAATGCCAACGCGGATGCCCTGTCCAGGATGCCAAACTTACTGGACAGAGGAGAAGATCCAGAAGAACTAGAAGAGATCGAACTCCCGGCGTTCCACCATCATGGGATTACCCAGTATTCCCACCGTGTAAGGGACAGGCGCTCTGCTACGTTCAATCCCTTACCCTACTACGGCTGGGCGGAGACGCAAGACAGTGACATCGCAGTCCGTCTGGTGAAGGAAATGCTGACACAGGCTGATGCCCGCCTTGACCCAGACGCTCCGGAGGAGACTCAGCAACTGTGGAAAGAGAAAAGTAAGCTGTTTCTTTACAAAGAGAAGCTGTGCCGGAGAGTGGTCAACTCCCGAACACATGAGCTGACCTAGCAGGTAGTTGTCCCGAGACGAGACGCGGCTATGGTTCTGGAGGCATACCACGATGGGGCAGGGCACTTCGGATGGAAGAAGCTGGAGTTCCTGTTGCGTGGACGGTTCTTCTAGGTAGGCATGAGAGGAGCCATCGAGAGATGGTGCAGAGACTGTGGCCCGTGCAACCTAACAAGGAAGGACCGTGCCAGCCAGAAGACTCCTCTGCAGCCCAACATCACCAGGCAGCCACTGGAGCTGGTAGCTCTGGACCATGTGAAACTGGCTCCGAGCTGATCTGGGTACATCTACGCCCTCACCATCGTAGATCACTACTCCCGGTTCCTGGTGGTGGTCCCTGTCAAAGACTTGACAGCTCAAACAGCAGCCAGAGTCTTCCAGCTGCACTTCTGCCATCCACACGGGTATCCGGAGCAAGTGTTGACGGACCAAGGACCAGCCTTCGAAGCGGAGGTCTTCCAGGAGTTCTGAAACCTGTATGGCTGCAGGAAGATAAGAACAACGCCCTATCACCCTCAGACCAACGGACTATGTGAAAAAATGAACCAGGTGGTGATAGACTTGCTAAAAACGTTGCCCCTGGAAGAACGTAATCTGTGGCCTGGGAAACTGCCTGATCTGGTGGACCTGTATAACCATATCCCAGTAAGTTCCACCAACTGTACCCTGGCTTACCTAATGAGAGCAAGACCTGGTAAGCTGCCTATTGACCTGGATATGGGAGTCCTGACACCAGAGGACACCTCGCCAGAGGCAGACTGGGATACAGAACGGCAGCAGTAGTACCGGAAAGTTCAAGAGAGCGTCGAGCGAAGTCTGTCTCAAGCAAGAGAAAGGCAAGAGAAGACTTATAACCAGCATGCTTCCGCTGTTCCCCTGGTACCTGGAGAGCAGGTCTTGAAGAGAAAGAGGCGGCTCCATAAGTTGGATGATTAGTGGGAGAAAGAACCGTACACCGTACTGCCTTCACGCCATGAGAATCCAAAAATCTGTATAATCAGTAAGGATGGAGGAGAAACCACGGCCATTGTCTCCAGAGACCACCTGAAAAAGTGTCCCGAGCAGTTGCAAAGCACTGACGAAGATCAAGAGAACTCTCAACCCGCAGAGGAAAGGGAAGAAATGCTCAGTACCGTACTCGGAGACTTTGCCCGGTCCTGGATTCAGATCAACAGCGCAGTCGTGGTACCTGTCCTCACCTTTCTCCAGCCAGCCCCTCAAGGGCCTACAGAAGAACAGGGAGTGTCGGAAGAGCAGCCGGCCCAGGAGGCAGAAGAATCCATACCAGCAGCTCAGGAGAATCAACCCTCTGCTAGTAGTGAGCCTGTCGTGCCCTTAGTAAGCCAAAGAGTACGCAGGAAGCTGCCAGGCCTACCCGCAACACTTCCTACACCCTGTAGTGCAGAGCCAGATAGTGGGTTACGTAGTTCCACCAGGAGCACTAGAGGACAGATGCCCGCTCGCTGGAGAATCTAGAATGTGGATTAACCTGTAAATTGCAAATGCTGAAAATGGTTTATGTTTTCGTTGCCTGTTTATTAATTATGTTCCTCTAGTTACCCTGCAGGTTTATTTGGACTGTCAGGTTATGGACGCTGAATAACCAGAACTACATTGTAAATAGTTGCACTTGGTGCCTCTTGCGAAGACGGCCACGGAAGAAAAACCTGTCTGGCGTGGCCCCATGTGGTCCAAAGTAGTTCGCTTCACATTGCAGCCACGCCCAGGGCCAACATTTTGGGTTTGCTTTGGACAGGTCCCCACACCGTTCAAGACTTCACCTCGTTGGGTGACATGGACACCCGGTCACGGACGCGCCGTGGCCTCTAAAGACTAAACTTCTTGTACATATGTTGTTGTATTATTGTTTATACCCTGTTATATTATGTTTCAAAAATGTGTTTAGTCCCGGAGTACTAAATTTCACTAGGGGGGAATGTGGCACCAGAGGGGTCTGGTTGCCACAGTGATAGAAATATCACGTCTGAGAGCAAGTGGGAGGTTCCCTGGTCAGGAGCCCTTGAACATGCAACACCTCCTGTCCCAGACCAGATAGGGGAGGAACCTGCCCTATATAAACTGGATCTCGGGCGGGGTTAGAGGAGAAAGTGAAGCTCCAGAGAGAGTAGAGAGTGAAGTTGCAGACACAGGGAAAGCAACAGCTAGGAACTCTGTAGGAGCAGGTGCTGAGTGCCAGGGACTGGAAGCAGATATAGCTCGTCCTGGCTGAAGACACTACTACCGGACAACGGAGTCCGAGGCTGTGAGGATCTCTAAGTCCAGCAGCAGAAACCAGCCGGCAGGGGATTCCAGGTCCTCTGGCCATAGAAGCCCGGAGGCTCAGTCACGAGCATGGGACCAGCACCGCCATCGAGGAGCAGAGGCTATCAGAAGGCCCCAAGTCACCAGCCATACGGGTGAGCACTACACGGTACGCTCAGGGACGTGGGCTACTTCCACTCGCTTACAGCAAGGTAGCCAGGAAGAGTGCAGACAGACGCTACACCCGTGCACCATCACTCCCATCATCCACACTCACTGCGCTGAGGCTATACTCCTTCCGTGGGGAGTTGTCCCATTCTCTGCTGCGCACACAACACCAGCCTCAGCGGTCTGCCTCGCAGCGGCGGTACACCGTGACCGCAATCCAGCTGTCGTTCCATAAAGGGAGATGGAAAACGAAGGAACAAAATAAAAATAAATAGTACCCCCATGTAGAAAATAGCCCGTAATAACCTCTATCAACGGAGGAATGGTACAAGGAACAGGTTATCTGACATATATCATGTAGTGACATAGAGACTAATGTGTAGTAATAGGACCTAAAGAAAACACCGCGATGTAGTGCACAGGCTGTGGCACAGATAAAGGAGATACACAAACAGGTAGACACACCTCACTCCTTCTACGCCACCGCACGTCAGGTGATTCACTACCTCCGTTGACAGAGGTTATTACGGGCTATTTTCTACATGGGGGTACTTTTTATATTTATTTTTATTTTGTTCCTTCGTTTTCCATCTCCCTTTATGGAACGACAGCTGATGGGTGTATTCTCATTAGAGATTTTAATGTTATATATATATTTATATTGTTCTTACCTAATGTGAACGCTTACTTATTAGTAAGTAATATTCCTTTCATGTATTTACTCCATTTGACTGATACATTTGACTATTCTGTATATTGATTATTTATACATCTCTACACTACATTATTTGTAATACGTGTCTTAATACATGTTTTTTATACTCACTTTTTATATTGGTGACACTCATTGATAAAGTTTTGTTGAAGGTTTTTGCACACGGCCTCAGGTGCAAAGGTTATGTTGTTGTTTTTTTTGTTTTTTTTCTGCTCTTCCTTTTTGAACACAACTTTTTTTTTTTTTCACTTTATGTCTGTATATAAATGGAGTGTTTCAGTGCATGCATTGATATATCTGTTGGTGCCCTGATGAAGGGGTGTGGAACACCCAGAAACGCGTAGGCATTTACCAATAAACAAGGATTTTATTATATGTTCCTGATTTGAGGATTTTTCAGCGGCGTGGACGTATATCTCTACCTTCACCGCCTTTGGAAGAATGTAGAGGGGGAAGACCAGGTTGCAGCTCTACATATCTGTTCTATTGAAGCACCGGCTTTTCCCACCCAGGAGGCTGCTACTGCCCTTGTCGAGTGAGCTTTTAGATTCTCCGGCCCGGTTTCCCCGCTTGACGAGTATGCCAGGGAGATGGCGTCTCTTATCCATCTTGCCAGTGTGCCCTTGGAAGCTTTTTGCCCCTTCAGAGGTCCCTGGAAGCACACAAAAGAGAGCCTTATCCTTCCTACTCTCCCGTGCGATCTATGAAAGTGTGATTCCACCTTAGGAAGGTATGCTGGGTCAGTCCTAAGTGTCACCCTGTCCTCTGGGATTTGCATGAAGGGGAGCCATGCTGATGAACTTGTATGTCGCTAACTCTTCGTGCCGATGTGAAAGCTACTAAGAGTGACGTCTTAAGAGATAGGGTTTTTAGAGATGCATCCGCTAAAGGTTTGAAGGGATGTTTGGTTAGGGTTGTAAGGACTAAGTTTAAGTCCCAAGGAGGAGTATTCCGGGAGGGGATGGGCCTAGAACTGGATGATGCCTTGATGAATCTAGATATCCACCTATTTCTGGCCAGGTCGCAGTTGTATAGGGCTCCTAATTCCGCAACTTGAACTTTGAGTGTGCTTGTGACCAGACCCCGTTCTAACCCCCTTTGTAGGAACTCTAAGATGGAAGTAATGGGGACTTCCCCTTGTACCTTAGAACCTGAATATAAGAGGAATTTTTTCCTGGTTTTACCGTAAAGTCTGGTAGTTACGGGTTTCCTACTCTGTGGTAGAGTGGAGATCAAATTTGGGGAAAAACCTCTATCCCTTAAGAGCGCCCTCTCAAAATCCAGGCTGTCATGTGTAGATTTGCTACCTGAGGATAGAGGACCGGTCCCTGGAAAAGGAGATCCGGGATTTCCGGAAGAACCCAGTGGTCGGAGGTGGACATTATCCTCAGCCAGGAAAACCAGGGCCTCTTTGGCCAGAAGGGGGCTATCAAAATTACGTTTTCCCTGTCTTCCCTGACTTTCCTCAGAACTTCCGGAATAAGTGCGATCAGGGGAAAGGCATAGGCTAGCTGGTGCTTCCATGGGATTGTAAATGCATCTAGTGCTGCTGGGTTCCCCTTGGTGTTTATTGAGCAGAATATGTCTACTTTTTTGTTCTGCCAGTTGGCGAATAGGTCTATGAAAGGGTATCCCCACATTTTCGTGAGTTAGTTGAACACTAACTGATTCAGCTCCCATTTGCCCTGTTTCAGCTGGGTTCGGCTCAGGAAGTCTGCTGTGAGATTTTCTGTTCCTTTTATGTGGAGTGCTGACAGAGACCCCAAATTGTTCTCGGCTAACTGGAGGATGGATTTTGTTACTTGTAGTAGAGAATGGGACTGGGTCCCCTCCTGGTGATTTACTACTACTACTACCCTGTTGTCCGAGAACACTCTTACATGGTGTCCCTGTAGAGTGTTTAGAAATTTTGAGAGGGTGAATTTTACTGCTAGAAGTTCCTTCATGTTGGAGGATACACCTTTTAAGCCCTTTGTCCTGACCCCTTGAGCTATTTGGTCGTTTAGGTGAGCCCCCCACCCCCTGGGGCTTGCATCTGTAGTCAGAACCTGCGAGACTGAGATTGTCCATGGAACGCCTTGGGTTAAATTGTCCACCTCCACCCACCATCTTAGGGAGACTAAGGTTATTGATGACAAAGTTAGCTGACCTTCTAAGTGCCCTTTTAGCGATTTCTCTGCCCCCAAGATTTCCCACTGTAAGTCCCTGGTAGGTACCTGGGCCCAACGGACCCCCGGAATACAGGCTGTCATGGAACCTAGAAGGGACATTGCTTTTCGCAGAGTCATAGAGGGGTGGTCCTTTACTTGAGATATCCGAGCTATCATTTTCTGAATATTCCCTGCCGGGAGACGTCACTCCTGATTCCTCGAATCTAATAAAATGCCTAGATACTCTTGTACTTGGTCCAGCTCCAACTTGGACTTTTTTAGGTTGAGAAGCCAGCCTAAATTCGTCAAGGAATCTATGACCCTTGCCAGTTGGTCCTTGCAATGATTGAAAGAGTTGCCTCAGCAAATCATCCAGGTAAGGGGTAATCAGAATGTTTTGCTCCCTTAGATGGGCCATTACCTCCGCCACTATTTTTGTGAAAACCCTTGGGGCTATAGCTAGACCGAATGGGAGGGCCGTATACTGGTAGTGTTTGACTATTCCCTTTATCGATATTGCTACCCTTAGGAATTTCAGGTAATTTCTGTGTATGGGGACGTGATAATAGGCGTCCTTCAGATCCAGTATAGCCATAAAACAGCCTGGGAATAACAGTTTTACTGACGATTTTGACTCCATCTTGAAGGTTTGAACCTTCAGAAATGTGTTCAATTTCTTCAGGTTTACAATTGTTCTGAAAGTCCCATCCAGTTTTTTCCTTAGGAACAGAGGGGAGTAGAATTCTTCGCCTTTCTCCTGGGCAGAGACTTCTTGAAGGACGGCTCTTTCTATTAGACCTAGGATTTCTTGTTCTAGTGCTGATTTTTCTACTTCTGATGACCTCTTGGGGGTTATGACAAAGTTTGGTCTGGGAATGGAGTGAAACTGAAATTTTAGACCTGTTTTTATCAGGTCTAAAATCCAAGAGCTGTTTGATATCTTTTCCCAGGCTGGGAGGAAAAGAAGAAGTCTGACCCTTATTGGGCGGGTTTTCTGTTGTCACTGGGGGGGGGGGGTCTGTTAAACATAAATCCTTTAGTTTTTTTCTTCCTATCCTCCTACCTATCCTGGTCTTTGGGGGGTTTCCAGCGTACAAATTTTCTGCTCCGAAAGGGCTTCCCTGTATGAAGTACTGGAGAGGACAGGGAAACGTTTCTTGTTATCCCCAGCCTTGTTGAGAATATCATCAAGAGTAGGGAGTAGGTCCAAATAGGAACTCACCCTCGCAAGGAATGGAACACAGCTTTAATTTTGTTTGGTGGCATTTAAGCCATCGGGCCCATCTGGCTGCATTAGAGAAGCACGCTGCTCTGGCTGCCAGCCTAAAAGAGTCAGCTGACGCATCAGCCAAAAATGCTGCTGCGCCCTTCATTACTGGGATGGAGCCTAATAAGTTATCCCTGGATGTTTTGTTTTTAAGTTGTGCCTCTAGTTGGTCTAGCCAGACCATTAATGATCTGGCTGTATATGTGTCTGCAACTGCGGGTTTTAACCCTCCCCCTGCGGCCTCCTTATCCATTGGGTCTTTTAGTACCTCCATGTCCTCAAACGGCAGGGAAAATTTTTTAGAGGCTTTAGCTTTTGCCACATCTAATTTTGCTGCTTTTCCCCAGAATGAACATACCGGGTTCTCAAAGGGGTATTTCCTCTTTGGGGACAACAGGCCCTTTCTTTCCGTCTTTTTCCATTCTCTTTTAATCAGGGAGTGGACTTTATCATTGAGAGGGAAAGATCTTCTTTTCTTTTGTTCAAGGCCACTGAACATCATGTCCTGGACCGATCTCTTGGGGCGAGGATCTACCAACCCCATGGTGGACCTAACTGCTTTAATTAAATTGTCTGTAGCCTCTATAGGAAAACAGCTACGTCCCCCTCCACCCCCGGAAGATGATGAGGATAAAGATAAGAAGGACGAATCTGTGTCTACCCCCTCTCCATCCAAACTGCTAGATCCTGATACCGGGGACAGATTGCGGGTTTTCTCCCGTTTCCCACCCCCCCCCTTCTGCAGGGACTTGAAAGTATTTTCTACCTGGGATTTAATCAAGGATCTGAGCTCTGAGGCGAACTTAGGGGTCTCCTCGCAAATTGTCTGTTCATTACAAGAGCTGTATAGTCTCTTCTCCCATGTGTGTTTGGACTTGCCCGTACTCTTCCTGCCCTGATGAGAGAGGAAAAAGAAGGGGCCCAAATTGTAAAGTGAGCTTTCACAAAGATCACTTACCATCCTGCTGTAAGAGGGAGTGCCGGATTTGGAGAGGAACTCGTTCCTGTAGATGGGTTTTTCCTTGAGGTTGATGCCCCACTGGAGTCCTTGCCGCGTTGCGAAGACCTGCCGGTACGCCCGCTTCCGCTGTTACCTTGGCCGTGCTGGAGTGAAGGGTCACTGGGGGTTCCTTTGGCACGCTTCCCTTGTTGCGGTGGTGGAGGTGAGTGGGGGTGCAGGGACTGCACCTCCTCTAGCTCCTGCTCGCTCATAGCTAGTGCCAGAGTGTGCTAAGGAAGATCTTTCCCAGTGCTTAACCCCAGTATTTAAACCCCTATAGGGCTCCACCCCTCCTCACCTGGCTTGAATTTCCCATCAGTCAGCCGTGGGGCCTTTGTGTGCTGCACCCTCCCCCTGGGGGATATGGGCGCGCACCTCTACAGTGTGGGGGACGCCCCCCTGCTGCTATTCTCCAGGTTGGGCGGTGGGTGCAATGTGTCCAGGGATCCCGTGCCTGCGTTCAGATGCGCCGCTCCCAGAGATGCACCGCGGCACGTCCGGTGTGCGCACCCAGCCTTGCGGCTAGTGTCAGGGTGAGGCGACCGGCAAGCGCGCGCCCAGTCACGCCAACTCCCCAGTGGTGCATCAGGGCACGCGTCACGGGGAGGCGCTCGGCGAGCGCGCTTCTGCGTAATGGGACCCAGAAGTCCCAGGCCTACTCACCGCCCTGGGCACCCAACACCACCAGAGAACGCAGCGGCTTCAGCCTTCTTCTGCGCCGCGTCTCCCTGCCACCCTGGAGGCCCACTGACCTCAGTGGTGGCGCTTCAGGACACCGTGCCAGCTGAGGCAGGGAACCCCCACTGCCTGAGCCAGACTGGCCGGGGCTGGTATGTCATTCCATGCTTCTTCTTTCTTCTTAGAACGCTGTAGGTCCCCGTCAAGGACAGGAAACCAACTGATGAGGGAGAGAGGTACCGCCCTTTTTATCTGTAGGTTTCCTGTTCTTTAAGGGCGGATTCCCTTTCTCTCCATGGTGCCATCATGGGGGAAGGAGAAAAAATTTTCACAAAAAAATGTTATTTTTGACCCAATTTTTTTACTTTTGCAAGGGTAACAGGAAAAAAATGGACCCCAAAATTTGTTGAGCAATATCTCCTGAGGAAGCCGATACCCCACATGTGGAAGAAAACCACTGTTTGGGCGCACGGCAGAGTTCGGAAAGAGCGCCATTTGACTTTTTGAATGTAAAATTTGATTGAATAATTAGTGGACGCCAAGTCGAATTTGGGGAGCACCTGATGTGCTTAAACAGTGGAAACCCCACACAAGTGACACCATTTTGGAAACTAGACCCCTCAGAGAACTTATCTAGATGGTAGTGAGCTCCTTGAACCCCCAGGTGCTTCACATTCAGCCGTAAAAATAAAATTTTCACATTTTTCCCACAAAAATGTTTTTCAGTCCCCAATTTTGCATTTTCATAGGGGTAACAGGAGAAATTGCACCATATAATTTATTGTGCAATTTCTCCTGAGTACGCCAATACCCAATATGTGGGGAAAAACTATTGTTTAAGCGCACGGCAGGGTTCAGAAGGGAAGGAGCACTGACTTTTTGAACACAAAATTGGCTGGAATTGAGAGCGGACGACACGTTGCATCTGGAGAGCCCCCGATGCGCCTAAACAGTGCAAACCCCCCACAAGTGACCCCATTTTGGAAACTAGACCATTCAAGGATTTTATCAAGGGGTATAATGAACATTTTAAACCCAGAGGTACGACACAGAATTTGATAACATTAGGTCATCATATTGAATAAAATGAATGAAAGCAAATACTCGCTACTTGAGCTTGCATCGGGTACTCGGGTATGCACCAAGTATTGCGGGTGCTCGAGTGACATGCTCGAGTCCCCGCCCTGCATGTTTCACGGTTGTTAGACACCCAAAAAAAAACAACATGCGGGGATTTCCCATGCATGGCAGGCAATCCCCGCGTCTTTTTATGGTTGTATAACAGCCACGAAACATATGGGGCGGAGACTCGAGCATGTCACTCGAGCATCTGCGATACTCAGTGCATACCCGAGCACCCGATGCAAACTCAAGTAGTGAGCACTTGCACTCAACACTAGTCGCCATATTGTCATTTTTTTCTTTACATTTGAAAAAATCCTAACCCCAACACAACCTTAGCACAACCCTAACCCTAGCACAACCCTAACCCTAGCACAACCCTAACCCTAGCACAACCGTGATGCCGTTCCGTGTGTGGTAAAATTGATGAGGCAGCATTATTCTTCGGGTCAGTAAGTTTACAGTGGTACCATATTTATATAGTTTTTTTATGTTTTGACGCTTTTATACAATAAAAACTATATTATAGAAAAAATATTTTTTTGCATTGCTTTATTCTGAGAGCTATAACTTTTATTTTTTGGCTGATGGAGCTATATGGCAGCTTGTTTTTTGCGGGATAAGATGACGTTTTCAGCGGTACCATTTTTATTTACATTCGTATTTTTGATTACATTTTATTCCATTTTTTGTTTGGCGGTATGATAAAGCATTGTTTTTTGCTTCCTTTTTTCTTTACCATGTTCACTAAATAGGTTAACTAGTGGGACAGTTTTATAGGTCAGGTCGTTATGGACGTGGTGATACCAAATATGTGTACTTTTATTGTTTTGTTTTTTTTTTCATAATATTTATTTATGGGTACAGTATTTTTATTTTATTGGATTACTTTTTCATTTTTTTTATATACAGTACAGACCAAAAATTTGGACACACCTTCTCATTTAAAGATTTTTCTGTATTTTCCTGACTATGAAAATTGTACATTCACACTGAAGGCATCAAAACTATGAATTAACACATGTGGAATTATATACTTAACAAAAAAGTGTGAAACAACTGAAAATATGTCTTACAGTGGTGGCCAAAAGTATTGGCACCCCTGCAATTCTGTCAAATAATACTCCGTTTCTTCCTGAAAATGATTGCAATCACAAATTCTTTGGTATTATTACCTTCATTTAATTTGCTTGCAAGGAAAAAACACAAAAGAGAATGAATCAAAAATCAAATCATTGATCATTTCACACAAAACTCCAAAAATGGGCCAGACAAAAGTATTGGCACCCTCAGCCTAATACTTGGTTGCACAAGCTTTAGCCAAAATAACTGCGAACAACCGCTTCCGGTAACCATCAATGAGTTTCTTACAATGCTCTGCTGGAATTGTAGACCATTCTTCTTTGGCAAACTGCTCCAGGTCCCTGATATTTGAAGGGTGCCTTCTCCAAACTGCCATTTTGAGATCTCTCCACAGGTGTTCTATGGGATTCAGGTCTGGACTCATTGCTGGCCACCTTAGAAGTCTCCAGTGCTTTCTCTCAAACCATTTTATAGTGCTTTTGGAAGTGTGTTTTGGGTCATTGTCCTGCTGGAAGACCTATGACCTCTGAGGGAGACCCAGCTTTCTCACACTGGGCCCTACATTATGCTGCAAAATTTGTTGGTGGTCTTCAGACTTCATAATGCCATGCACACGGCCAAGCAGTCCAGTGCCAGAGGCAGCAAAGCAACCCCAAAACATCAGGGAACCTCCACCATGTTTGACTGTAGGGACCGTGTTTTTTTCTTTGAATGCCTCTTTTTTTTTCCTGTACACTCTATGTTGATGCTTTTTGCCAAAAAGTTCTACTTTTGTTTCATCTGACCAGAGAACATTCTTCCAAAACGTTTTAGGCTTTCTCAGGTAAGTTTTGGCAAACTCCAGCCTGGCTTTTTTATTTCTCAGGGTAAGAAGTGAGGTCTTCCTGGGTATCCTACCATACAGTCCCTTTTCATTCAGACGCTGACGGATAGTACGGGTTGACACTGTTGTACCCTCGGACTGCAGGGCAGCTTGAACTTGTTTGGATGTTAGTCGAGGTTCTTTATCCACCATCCGCACAATCTTGCGTTGAAATCTCTCGTAAATTTTTCTTTTACCTCAACGTCTAGGGAGGTTAGCCACAGTGCCATGGGCTTTAAACTTCTTGATGACACTGCGCATGGAAGACACAGGAACATTCAGGTCTTTGGAGATGGACTTGTAGCCTTGAGATTGCTCATGCTTCCTCACAATTTGGTTTCTCAAGTCATCAGACAGTTCTTTGGTCTTCTTTATTTTCTCCATGCTCAATGTGGTACACACAATGACACAGGACAGAGGTTGAGTCAACTTTAATCCATGTTAACTGGAATACAAGTGTGATTTAATTATTGCCAACACCTGTTAGGTGCCACAGGTAAGTTACAGGTGCTGTTAATTACACGAATTAGAAAAGCATCACATGATTTTTCAAACAGTGCCAATACCTTTTGCCTTCATTCTGCGGTCCAGCTCACCCCAAACCACTCCTTCTTGGTCAAATAGCCCTTACATAGCCTGGAGGTGTGTTTGGGGTCATTGTCCTGTTGAAAAATAAATGATGGTCCAACTAAATGCCAACCGGATGCAATAGCATGCCGCTGCAAGATGCTGTGGTAACCATGCGGGTTCAGTATGCCTTCAATTTTGAATAAATCCCCAACAGTGTCACCAGCAAAGCACCCCCACACCATCACACCTCCTCCTCCATGCTTCACGGTGGGAACCAGGCATGTAGAGTCCATCCGTTCACCTTTTCTGCGTCGCAAATAGACACGGTGGTTGGAACCAAAGATCTCAAATTTGGACTCATCAGACCAAAGCACAGATTTCCACTGGTCTAATGTCCATTCCTTGTGTTCTTTAGCCCAAACAAGTCTCTTCTGCTTGTTGCCTGTCCTTAGCAGTGGTTTCCTAGCAGCTATTTTACCACCATGAAGGCCTGCTGCACATGAGGTTCAGCAGCAGTATCACCGGTTACAGGCCGCCAATGTAGGGGTTTCTGCTGGTAGACCTGTCCAGTCTGAAACCAAGATTGCCCTCCCGGACAGATTTTCAGGAGGTAGAGACAAGTTTTTTGTGTTTAAGGAGGCATGCAAATTGTACTTAAAACTTCGTCCCTACTCCTCCGGTAATGAGGAGCAACGGGTTGGTATTGTGATCTCTCTACTGCAGGGCGATTCTCAGTCATGGGCGTTTTCATTACCGCAGGACAGTTTGTCTCCAATCTGTGGAGGTTTTTTTTGGAGCTCTTGCCCTTATCTCTGATGACCCTGACCGAGTCGCCTTGGCTGAGTCTAACCTACGTCGCCTTCAGCAGGGGATTCGGTCATTGGAAACATACAGTTCGGAATTCTGTAGATGGGCAATGGATTCCAAATGGAATGACTTTGTGTAGAATATAAGATTGAAAGTTCCTTCCTGGAAGCTGGGACCTAGGTTTATTGGTCCCTATAAAATTACCGCCGTCATTAACCCAGCAGCTTTTCGCTTTGAACTTCCTCGGGCCTTTAAGATTCACAATGTGTTCGACAGGCCCTTACTCAAAAGGTACGTAGAGCCCCTTGAGCCCTCACCTCTATCACCGCCCCCAGTAATGGTTGATGGTAATTTGGAGTTCGAGATTAAGGATAGCAGATTCTCGTCTCCAACATCGTTCTCTGCAATACTTGGTGCACTGAAAAGGCTATGGTCTAGTGGAGAGGACGTGGGTTTCAGCGTCAGAGGTGAACGCTCCCAAATTGGTTTGCTCTTTTCACACCTCTTTTCCTGGGAACCCCGAACCTGAGTGTCCAGAAGCCACACGTAGATGGGGGGGTACTGTCACGGGTGTGTCAGAGGTGATAGACAGTCGTCCTGAAGTGGCTTGTAGGAGGTCTCCACGTTTTGCATTGCAGACCCAGCGACTACCTCCCTCTGGCCTGGGTGTGTATATATATATATATATATATATCTGGTCTCTCCAGGTGGGCAGTTATACTCATTCCTACTTGGAACTTGGCTGAAGTAGCATCACGTCCTCTTTGGAGTCTTGAGGCCGTGTGCCCTGTTGGAGTTTCTTCTAAAGCTAAGTTGTAATTCCCCTGTGTTGTCTTCCCCTTTTGTCTTTAGAGTGCTAGCAGAGGTTGACTAGTGCTCATCTCCTTCCTTCTCCAGCTATAGCCTTACGCCAGAGATAGTAGGGCAAGGCACGTGATCGGCGACAGCTAAAGAGGCTATATAGGGACATTAGGGGAAGTCAGGGTGACGCTAGTACAGTTTAGGAGGTCACCACTTCTCCCTTTCCCTAGTGTTTGGGCTCCCTTTCGCCCTTGTGTTGCACTCACACCTGGAGTGATTCTGTGTTGCACTCATACCTGGCGTGACAGTTAAACAGTGCTCCTTCCCTTCCGAGCCCTGCCGTGCACCCAAACAGTAATTTTCCAACACATATGGGGTATCAACGTACTCAGGAGAAATTGTTCAACAAATTGGTGCAATTTCTCCTATTACCCTTGCGAAAATCAAAAAATTGAGGCTAAAAAAAGTTTTTGTGGGAAAAATATGAGTTTTCATTTTCTCGGCTCAACGTTATAAACTTTTGTGAAGCACCTCGGGGTTCATGGCACTCACTGCCCATCTAGATAACTTCCCTGAGGGGTCTAGTTTCCTAAATGGGGTCACTTGTGAAAGGTTTCCACTGTTTAGGCACATTGGGGGCTCTCCAAACGCAAGATGGCGTCCACTGCTGATACCAGCCATTTTTGCATTCAAAAAGTCAAACGGAACTCCTCCCCTTCCGAGCCCTGCCATGCGTCCAAACAGTAGTTTTCCTCCCCATATGGGGTATATGCGTACTCAGGAGAAATTGAACAAATTTTGGAGTTCACTTTCTCCTACTACCATTGTGAAAATAAAAAAAATGAGGATAAAGGAAAATTTTTGTGAAAAAAAAGTAAAATGTTCATTTTTTTTTCCTTCCACGTTGCATTAATTCCTGTGAAGCACCTGTAGGGTTAATAAACTTCTTGAATGTGGTTTGAGGACTTTGAGGGTTGCCGTTTTTAGAATAGTGTCACTTTTGGATATTTTCTGTCATATAGGCCCCCTAATGTCACTTCAAATGTGGTCCCTAAAAAATGGTTTTGTAAATTTTGTTGGAAAAATGAGAAATTGCAGATCAACTTTTAACCCTTCTAACTTCTTAACAAAAAAATTATGTTTAAAAAATGATGCATACGTAAAGTAGACATGTAGTAAATGTTATTTATTAACTATTTTGTGAGACATAACTCTGGTTTAAGGGCATAAGAATTAAAAGTTTGAAAATTGCTACATTTTCAGCATTTTCGCCAAATTTCCAATATTTTCAAAAATAAACGCAAGTCATATCGAACAAATTTTACCACTATCACGAAGTACACTGTCACGAGAAAACTAGCATATACACTGCTCAAAAAAATAAAGGGAACACTTAAACAACAGAATATAACTCCAAGTAAATCAAACTTCTGTGAAATTAAACTGTCCACTTAGGAAGCAAAACTGATTGACAATCAATTTCACATGCTGTTGTGCAAATGGAATAGACAATAGATGGAAATTATTGGCAATTATCACCTGCAGAACCACTCCTCAATAAAGGAGTGGTTCTGCAGGTGGGGACCACAGACCACATCTCAGTACCAATGCTTTCTGGCTGATGTTTTGGTCACCTTTGAATGTTGGATGAGCTTTCACACCTATGGTAGCATGAGACAGACTCAACAACCCACAGAACTTGCTCAGGTAGTTCAGCTCATCCAGGATGGCACATCAATGCGAGCTGTGGCAAGAAGGTTTGCTGTGTCTGTCAGCGTAGTGTCCAGAGGCTGGAGGCGCTACCAGGAGACAGGCTAGTACACCAGGAGACGTGGAGGGGGCCGTAGGAGGGCAAAAACCCAGCAGCAGGACCGCTACCTCTGCCTTTGTGCAAGGAGGAACAGGAGGAGCACTGCCAGAGCCCAGCAAAATGACCTCCAGCAGGCCAGAAATGTGCATGTGTCTGCACAAACTGTTAAAAACCGACTCCATGAGGGTGGTATGAGGGCCTGACGTCCACAGATGGGGGTTGTGCTCACAGCCCAACACCGTGCAGGACGCTTTGCATTTGCCACAGAACACCAGGATGGGCAAAGTCGCCACTGGCGCCCTGTGCTCTTCACAGATGAAAGCAGGTTTACACTGAGCACATGTGACAGACATGACAGCCATCCATGTGCTCGCCAGAGGAAGCCTGACTGCCATTAGGTACTGAGTTGAGATCCTCAGACCCCTTGTGAGACCATATGCTGGTGCGGTTGGCCCTGGGTTCCTCCTAATGCAGGACAATGCCAGACCTCATGAGGCTGGAGTGTGTCAGCAGGTCCTGCAAGATGAAGGCATTGAAGCTATGGACTGGCCCGCCCGTTCCCCAGACCTGAATCCGATTGAGCACATCTGGGACATCATGTCTCACTCCATCCACCAACGTCACGTTGCACCACAGACTGTCTAGGAGTTGGCGGATGCTTTAGTCCAGGTTTGGAGGAGATCCCACAGGAGACCATCCGCAACCTCATCAGGAGCATGCCCAGGAGTTGTAGGGAGGTCATACAGGCACGTGGAGGCTGCACACAATACTGAGCCTCATTTTGACTGGTTTTAGGGACATTACATCAAAGTTGGATCAGCCTGTAGTGTGTTTTTCCACTTTAATTTATTTTGGGGGTGACTCCAAACCCAGGCCTCCATTGGTTAATACATTTGATTTCCATTGATGATTTTTGTGTGATTTTGTTGTCAGCACATTCAACTTTGTACAGAACAAAGTATTCAATGAGAATATTTCATTCATTCAGATCTAGGATGTGTTATTTGAGTGCTCCCTTTATTTTTTTGAGCAGTGTATATCAGAATCACTGTGATATATTGAAGCGTTCCAGAGTTATTACCATATAAAGTGACACTGGTCAGAATTATAAAATTTGGCCTGGTCATGAAGGTGAAAACTGGGTTGGGGGGTGAAGGGGTTAAACATGTTTTGTCTCTTACTTGTATAAGCTCGGGCATATAACACATTGTCGAGCATTGCATCATGATCCACACCAAATCGATCAGCTATATCTCGAAGACGATCTGGGCGGCTGCAAACATTATTAAGGAATAATTGTTTCTAGAAATGTACTAATGTTATGACACCAAATGAAATAATAATATAACCAAGGGATGTGTGTTTCGGTCCAAAGCCTCGATAGACTGAGCATGCTCAGTGTGGCGCCATGACGACAAGATGTCCAGGACAAGAGAGAGAGCAAGAGAGAGACACATTCACTAGTACACTCCTATATTATCAGTACATTATACATACAGCGCTCAGCATAAGTCAGTACACCCCCTGTATTCACAGGACGTTATACATACAGCGCTCAGCATAAGTCAGTACACCCCCTGTATTCACAGAACGTTATACATACAGCGTTCAGCATAAGTCAGTACACCCCCTGTATTCACAGAACGTTATACATACAGCGCTCAGCATAAGTCAGTACACCCCCTGTATTCACAGTACGTTATACATACAGCGCTCAGCATAAGTCACTACACCCCCTGTATTCACAGGACGTTATACATACAGCGTTCAGCATAAGTCAGTACACCCCCTGTATTCACAGTACGTTATACATACAGCGTTCAGCATAAGTCAGTACACCCCCCTGTATTCTCAGTACGTTATATATACAGCGCTCAGCATAAGTAAGTACACCCCCTGTATTCACAGTACGTTATACATACAGCGCTCAGCATAAGTCAGTACACCCCCTGTATTCACAGGACGTTATACATACAGCGTTCAGCATAAGTCAGTACACCCCCCTGTATTCACAGAACGTTATACATACAGCGTTCAGCATAAGTAAGTACACCCCCTGTATTCACAGAACGTTATACATACAGCGTTCAGCATAAGTAATACACCCCCCTGTATTCACAGAACGTTATACATACAGCGTTCAGCATAAGTAAGTACACCCCCTGTATTCACAGAACGTTATACATACAGCGTTCAGCATAAGTAAGTACACCCCCCTGTATTCACAGTACGTTATATATACAGCGTTCAGCATAAGTAAGTACACCCCCTGTATTCACAGGACATTATACATACAGCGTTCAGCATAAGTACACCCCCTGTATTCTCAGTACGTTATATATACAGCGTTCAGCATAAGTACACCCCCCTGTATTCTCAGTACGTTATATATACAGCGCTCAGCATAAGTAAGTACACCCCCCTGTATTCTCAGTACGTTATATATACAGCGTTCAGCATAAGTCAGTACACCCCCTGTATTCACAGAACGTTATACATACAGCGTTCAGCATAAGTCAGTACACCCCCCTGTATTCTCAGTACGTTATATATACAGCGCTCAGCATAAGTAAGTAAACCCCCTGTATTCACAGTACGTTATATATACAGCGTTCAGCATAAGTCAGTACACCCCCTGTATTCACAGTACGTTATACATACAGCGTTCAGCATAAGTCAGTACACCCCCTGTATTCACAGAACGTTATACATACAGCGTTCAGCATAAGTCAGTACACCCCCCTGTATTCTCAGTACGTTATACATACAGCGCTCAGCATAAGTCAGTACACCCCCTGTATTCACAGGACGTTATACATACAGCGCTCAGCATAAGTCAGTACACCCCCTGTATTCACAGGACGTTATACATACAGCGTTCAGCATAAGTCAGTACACCCCCCTGTATTCACAGAACGTTATACATACAGCGTTCAGCATAAGTAAGTACACCCCCTGTATTCACAGAACGTTAGACATACAGCGTTCAGCATAAGTAATACACCCCCCTGTATTCACAGAACGTTATACATACAGCGTTCAGCATAAGTACACCCCCTGTATTCACAGAACGTTATACATACAGCGTTCAGCATAAGTAAGTACACCCCCCTGTATTCACAGTACGTTATATATACAGCGTTCAGCATAAGTAAGTACACCCCCTGTATTCACAGGACGTTATACATACAGCGTTCAGCATAAGTACACCCCCTGTATTCTCAGTACGTTATATATACAGCGTTCAGCATAAGTACACCCCCCTGTATTCTCAGTACGTTATATATACAGCGCTCAGCATAAGTAAGTACACCCCCCTGTATTCTCAGTACGTTATATATACAGCGTTCAGCATAAGTCAGTACACCCCCTGTATTCACAGAACGTTATACATACAGCGTTCAGCATAAGTAAGTACACCCCCTGTATTCACAGTACGTTATATATACAGCGTTCAGCATAAGTACACCCCCTGTATTCACAGTACGTTATACATACAGCGTTCAGCATAAGTCAGTACACCCCCTGTATTCACAGTACGTTATACATACAGCGTTCAGCATAAGTCAGTACACCCCCCTGTATTCTCAGTACGTTATACATACAGCGCTCAGCATAAGTCAGTACACCCCCTGTATTCACAGGACGTTATACATACAGCGCTCAGCATAAGTCAGTACACCCCCTGTATTCACAGTACGTTATACATACAGCGTTCAGCATAAGTCAGTACACCCCCCTGTATTCTCAGTACGTTATACATACAGCGTTCAGCATAAGTCAGTACACCCCCTGTATTCACAGGACATTATACATACAGCGCTCAGCATAAGTCAGTACACCCCCTGTATTCACAGTACGTTATACATACAGCGTTCAGCATAAGTCAGTACACCCCCCTGTATTCTCAGTACGTTATATATACAGCGCTCAGCATAAGTAAGTACACCCCCTGTATTCACAGTACGTTATACATACAGCGCTCAGCATAAGTCAGTACACCCCCTGTATTCACAAGACGTTTTACATACAGCGCTCAGCATAAGTACACCCCCTGTATTCACAGTACGTTATACATACAGCGTTCAGCATAAGTCAGTACACCCCCCTGTATTCTCAGTACGTTATATATACAGCGCTCAGCATAAGTAAGTACACCCCCTGTATTCACAGTACGTTATACATACAGCACTCAGCATAAGTCAGTACACCCCCCTGTACTCTCAGTACATTATATATTCAGCGTTCAGCATAAGTAAGTACACCCCCCTGTATTCTCAGCACGTTATATATACAGCGTTCAGCATAAGTAAGTACACCCCCCTGTATTCTCAGTACGTTATATATACAGCGTTCAGCATAAGTACACCCCCCTGTACTCTCAGTACATTGTATATACAGCGCTCAGCATAAGTACACCCCCTGTATTCACAGTACGTTATACATACAGCGCTCAGCATAAGTCAGTACACCCCCCTGTACTCTCAGTACATTATATATACAGCGTTCAGCATAAGTAAGTACACCCCCCTGTATTCTCAGCACGTTATATATACAGCGTTCAGCATAAGTCAGTACACCCCCCTGTATTCTCAGTACGTTATATATACAGCGTTCAGCATAAGTCAGTACACCCCCTGTATTCACAGAACGTTATACATACAGCGCTCATCATAAGTCAGTACACCCCCTGTATTCACAGGACGTTATACATACAGCGCTCAGCATAAGTCAGTACACCCCCTGTATTCACAGTACGTTATACATACAGCGTTCAGCATAAGTCAGTACACCCCCCTGTATTCTCAGTACGTTATATATACAGCGCTCAGCATAAGTAAGTACACCCCCTGTATTCACAGTACGTTATACATACAGCGCTCAGCATAAGTCAGTACACCCCCTGTATTCACAGGACGTTATACATACAGCGTTCAGCATAAGTCAGTACACCCCCCTGTATTCACAGAACGTTATACATACAGCGTTCAGCATAAGTAAGTACACCCCCTGTATTCACAGAACGTTATACATACAGCGTTCAGCATAAGTAAATACACCCCCCTGTATTCACAGAACGTTATACATACTGCGTTCAGCATAAGTAAGTATGATGCGCCCCCTGGGCCTTCGCTGCTGCTGCTGTGCAGGGGGAATACCCGGAGCCGGATCGCTGGGGGTTGTAGTTCTCCGTGGCGGTGACCCGGTGCGTGCCCAGGGTGGTCAAACCAGTGGCAGTCTATTTGTATTGTAATAAGTGTCCGACTACGCCACCCGTGGATTGCGGTCAGTGGGGACCGCCGCTGCGCTGCAGACCGCTGAGGCTGATGTTGTTTGCGCAGCTGAGTATGGGATGACTGCCCACGGGAGAAGTATTGCCTCAGGGCAGCTAATGTGGAAGATGATGGGAGTGATGGTGTGAGGGTCCCAGTGCTAATGGTGCAGGAGCGGCAAGGAATCACAGAGACGGGAGGTGCAGTTCAGGGTCTTTACTGATGGTACAAGGCAGACCCTCCCGGGAGTACTGGCTAGTATAAGGGGCCTGGTCAGTCTGCGAGCAAGCAGGAGTTCCCCTGGCCAGGTGGAGTTGTAGGCCTCCCCGTTTATCTGCACTCTTCCTGGCTACCTTGCTGTCAGCGGTTACAAGTAGCCCACGTCCCTGAGTATACCGTGTGGTGCTCACCCGTATGGCTGGTGACTTGGGGCCTTCTGTTAGCCTCCGCTCCTGGATGGCGGCGCTGGTCCCTTCTTTGTGACTGAGCCTCCGGGCTTCTATGGCCAGAGGACCTGGAATCCCCTGCCGGTTGGTTTCTGCTGCTGGGTGTATATCAGTCCCCACAGCCTCGGACTCCTGTGTCCGGTTTTAGTGTCTTCGTCCAGGGCGAACTCTGCTCAGCTCCAGCCCCTGGACTTCAGCTACTGCTCCTCCAGAGCTCCTGATCTCACTTTCCCTCTCCAGACTCTGACTACTCTAATCCCGCCCCAGACCCAGTTTAAAAGGGCAGATTCCTCCCCTCCCAGGTCTGGGCGGACCGTGTTGCATGCTTAGGGATCCTGACCAGAGAAACCTCCCACTTGCTCTCAGACATAATATCTCTATTACTGCGGCTACCAGACCCCTGGGGTGTCGCATTCCCCCCTAGTAAATTTTAGTACTCCGGGACTAAACACATTTTTGAAGAAACATAAATACAAGGTATAACAATAACAAGACAACATATTTACAAGAAGCTTTAGTCTGTAGAGGTCACGGCGTTTCCGTGACCGGGTGTCCATATCACCCAAGGTGAAGTTTATGAAACAAAGGGGGTGTCCATGTCACCCAACAAGGCGAAGTCTTGGCACAGAATAGGGGACCTGTCCAAAGCAAACCCCTTGCGTTGTCCTTGGGCGTGGCTGCAAGGCTAGAGCTAGCTACTTTGGGCCGCAAGTAGGCCACGCCAGACAGGTTTTCTCTTCTGCGACCCTCTTCGCAAGAGGCACCAAGTTGCAACTATCTACAAAACTATTCCGGTTATCCAGTGTCCATAACCTGTTAGTCCAAATAAATCTGCAGGGTAACTGAGAAACATAATTAGTAACAGGCAACAAACATAAACCATAAACATTTTTCAATAAACAGTCAACTTTACAGTGCATTGGTTTAGATTCTCCAGTGAGCGGGCATCTGACCTCTAGTGACTCTAGTGGACCTACGGAGCTCACTAACTGGTTCTGCACTACAGGGTGTAGGAGGTGTTATGGGCAAGCTGGGCAGCTTTCTGCGCACTCTTTGGCTCACTAGGGGCACAGCAGGCTCACTACTAGCAGAGGGTTGATCCTCCTGTACTGCTGGTGTGGACTCTTCTGCCTCTTGGGCCGGCTGCTCTTCCAGCTCTACCGGTTCCTCTGTAGGCACTTGCGGGGCTGGCTGGAGAAAGGTGAGGACGGGTACCACGACAGCGCCGTTTACTTGTGTCCAAGACCGGGGGAAGTCTCCGAGTACGGTACTGATCATTTCTTCCCTTTCCTCTGTGGGTTGAGGGTTTTCTTGATCTTCTTCAGGGCTTTGCAGCTGCTCGGGACACTTCTTCAGGTGGTCTCTGGAGACAATGGCTGTGGTTTCTCCTCCATCCTTACTGATTACGCAGATTTTTGGGTTCTCATGGCTTGATGGCAGTACGGTGTACGGGTCCTTCTCCCACTGGTCGTCCAACTTGTGGAGCCGCCTCTTCCTCTTCAAGACCTGCTCTCCAGGTACCAGGGGAACAGCGGGAGCATACTGGTTATAAGCCTTCTCTTGCCTTTCTCTAGCTTGAGACAGACTTCGCTCGACGCTCTCCTGTACTTTCCGATACTGCTGCTGCCGTTCTGTATCCCAGTCTGCCTCTGGCGAGGTGTCCTCAGGCGTCAGGACTCCCATATCCAGGTCAATAGGCAGCTTACCAGGTCTTGCTCTCATTAGGTAAGCCGGGGTACAGTTGGTGGAACCTACAGGGATGTGGTTATACAGGTCCACCAGATCGGGCAGTTTCTCAGGCCACAGACTGCGTTCTTCCAGGGGCAGTGTTTTTAGCAGATCTATCACCACCTGGTTCATCTTCTCGCAGAGTCCATTGGTTTGAGGGTGATAGGGCGTTGTTCTTATCTTCTTGCAGCCATACAGGTTGCAGAACTCCTGGAAGACCTCCGCTTCGAAGGCTGGTCCTTGGTCTGTCAACACTTGGTCCGGGTACCCGTGTGGACGGCAGAAGTGCTGCTGGAAGGCTCTAGCTGCTGTTTGAGCCGTTAAGTCCTTGACCGGGACCACCACCAGGAACCGGGAGTAATGATCTATGATTGTGAGGGCGTAGACATACCCAGATCTGCTTGGAGCCAGTTTCACATGGTCCAGGGCTACCAGTTCCAGTGGCTGTCTGGTGATGATGGGCTGCAAGGGAGTCTTCTGGCTGGCACGGTCCTTTCTTCTCAGGTGGCACGGGCCACAGTCTCTGCACCACCTCTCGATGGCTCCTCTCATGCCTACCCAGTAGAACCGTTCACGCAACAAGAACTCCAGCTTCTTCCATCCGAAATGCCCCGCTCCGTTGTGGTATGCCTCCAGAATCATAGCCGCGTCTCGTCTTGGGACCACTACCTGCCAGGTCAACTCATGTGTTCGAGAGTTAACCATTCTCCGGCACAGCTTCTCCCTGTAGAGGAACAGCTTACTTTTCTCCTTCCACAGTTGCTTGGTCTCCTCCGGAGCGTCTGGGTCAAGACTGGCATCGGCTTGGGTCAGCATTTCCTTCACCAGACGGACTGCGGGATCACTGTCTTGCGTTTCTGCCCAGTTGTAGTGGGGCAAGGGATTGAACGTCACAGAGCGCCTGTCCTTCACACGGTGGGAATACAGGGTAATCCCATGACGGTGGAATGCAGGGAGCTCGACTTCTTCCAGATCTTCTGGATCTTCCCCTACGTCCGGTAAGTTCGGCATTCTAGACAGGGCATCCGCGTTGGCATTGAGCGTCCTGCCCGGTATTTGATGGTGAATTCAAAGTTGGACAGGCGGGCCATCCATCTCTGTTCCAGGGCACCGAGCCTTGCAGTGTCCAGGTGTGTCAACGGGTTGTTATCCGTGTACACGGTGAATTTGGAGGAGGCAAGGTAATGCTTGAAACGTTCGGTCACTGCCCACACTACTGCCAGGAACTCCAGCTTGAATGAGCTATAATTCTCAGGGTTCCTCTCAGTGGGCCGTAGCTTTCGGCTGGCGTAAGCGATTACCCGTTCTTTCCCTTGCTGGATCTGGGACAGTACGGCTCCTAGCCCGATGTTGCTTGCGTCCGTGTGGAGGATAAAGGGCTGGCTGTAGTCTGGATATGCCAGGATTTCATCCCCCGTGAGGGCCATCTTCAGCTGGCAAAAGGACTCCTCTTCCAGCTTTTCCCACCTGAAGGGCTGCCATTTTGGTGAAACCGGGAATGAATCTTCGGTAGTAGCCTACCAACCCGAGGAACTGCCGCACTTCCTTTATGCTGGAGGGTCTTGGCCAGTCCTTAATCACAGTGATCTTATCAGGGTCGGGAGCCACTCCGTCAGCACTCACCACGTGTCCCAGGTACTGCACCTTTGGTTTCAGGAGGTGACACTTGGAGGGTTTCACCTTTAGGCCGTAGTTTGCCAGAGCTTCGAACACTTCTGCCAGGTGTTTCAGGTGGTCCTCGTAGGTCTTGGAATAGACGATAACATCGTCCAGGTATAACAGGACCGTCTCGAAGTTCTGGTGTCCTAGACAGCATTCCATCAACCGTTGGAAGGTTCCTGGTGCGTTGCAGAGCCCGAACGGCATACAGTTAAATTCGCTGAGACCCATCGGGGTGGTGAATGCGGTCTTCTCCCGGTCCGCCTCTGCTACAGGAACCTGCCAGTACCCGCTAGTGAGGTCCAAAGTAGAGAAGAAGTTAGCAGATTTTAATGCAGCTAAGGACTCTTCTATCCTTGGTAACGGGTACGCATCTTTGTGTGTGATACGGTTGACCTTCCTGTAGTCTACACACATTCTCATGGTGTTGTCTTTCTTTTTCACTAAGACTAGTGGAGCTGCCCAGGGGCTACAGCTGTCCCTGATTACCCCAGCCTCCTTCATGTCTCTAAGCATCCCCTTGGCGTGTTGGTAGTGTGCAGGGGGTACAGGTCGGTATCTCTCCTTTATGGGAGGATGGTCTCCCGTGGGGATGTGGTGTTCTACCCCCTTTACTCGCCCGAAGTCTAGCGGGTGCTTACTAAACACTCTCTCGTACTCTCGAACCACCCGATAGACTCCCTGTTTCTGGTGTGAGGGAGTGGAGTCAGTACCCAAATGTAGTTGCTGACACCAGTCCTCCATTGGTTTCTTAGAGCCGTTACCTTCCTCTGGTTGAGATGGAGGCAAGGGTTCCACGGCCTGTACAGAATTCTGGTTTATGGTGAACAATTTGGCTAGCGTGGCATACCGGGGCAGATGTACTTCTCTCTCCCCGATATTTATGATGCGAACGGGCACCCTCCCATGGCGTACATCGACCACCCCCCGTGCTGTCAAAATGGTGGGCCTACTGTCTGAGTAGACGGGTTCTACCATTGCTTGGTAGTTTATACCTCTTAGACCAATAGCTGCCCGACACCAAATCATCATCTCACTTTTTGGGGGCATGGCAATAGGGAACGGGTCACACATTCTCACGCTACCTATCTCACCACCAGATAGTTCCACCTGTTGCCGCTTCATCAGTGCCCGGATCTCTTTTTGGAGCACACGCTGCTGGCCGGAACTGGCGTTCTTGGCAACCTGCTGTAAAATGAGAATCACCTCTGCAAGACAATTTTCAATCACATTAGTTCCCAAGGTTATTCTAGGGTGACTCTCATGACTGTCTATGTCCACTATAATCAGTCCTTGTGCCGCCAGTTCGACTTTACCGATCTTAATGGTCACCTCTTTGAATCCCACCTGCGGCACGGGCTGACCATTGCTGGCGATGATACTCAGGTCGTCATCTGGGTAGCGGGTTATGTCCGAGTCATTCCAGTACTGTTTGAAGAGCACGTACGGGATGGTGGTGACCTGTGACCCGGTGTCTAGTAGGGCACTCATAGGAATGCCATCCAGCACCACAGGCAAGACCGGACGTCCCCCTACGTATTTATCACGCCAGTTCGATGGGCCTGATGGTCTTATGCCTGGGGGTTGGCCCTCTACCCCAGGTTGTGCCCGTTTAAATGACAGTACCTTGCCACATGTCCGGGTTGATTGCAGCGGCGGCAGATGGGTCGTCCGTCCTCGTTGTATCTGTCGCTGGGTCTTCCTCTGGCCGGTGGGGTCCTCCTCAGTCGGCGCCACGGGACGTCCTCCGGTCCGGATGCCAGCTGGATCTTTCCTGGAGAAGAGACCTGTAAAGACTGCACAGTTCTGGTTAGCGCGGCAACGCTCTTAGTCAGCTCTTGGACCTGATGGTGCAGGTCTGTAGCCGGGTCACTGTTTAAAGCCTGCGCATCAGCTCCCACAGGCCCTGCAGACAAGGGCGCCGTCTCCTGGTGGTAAGTGATAGCAGGGCGCCTGTGGGTCACAGCGCCACCTGGTGCCGGTTCTCGGAGCACCCGGATGGCTCTGTCCTTGAACTGTGCAAAGTCCAGGTCAGGGTCCTGTAAGGCCATTGCCCGCAACTGGGTTCGGTGGGCATTGCACAGTAGACCCTCAATAAATTGTTCAGTCAACAGCTTATCTTCATTTCCCACGCTGTCAGGGTCTGCCTGCTTAATGGCTCTCAGGGCTTCTTGTAGGTTTAAAGCATAGTCTCTTATACTCTCATGTGCCCGTTGTTTGCACCCATAAAATCTTAGTTTTATTTCGGCTGAGGTGCGGGTGTCAAATGTGTCTTTCAGCCGGGTTAGTATGTCTCTGACAGTCCTCTTCCTCCCAGGTGGCCAGGACTTTACCTCCCTTTGGGCTGCCCCGATTAATTGGGCCACCAGGATGCTCACTTTTTGCTCTTCTGTGAGGGGGTACACCTGGAAGAGGCTATCCAGTCTTTCTCTAAAGTCATTTAGGGTATGTGACTCCCCTGAGTACTGGGGTAGCCAGGCTGCCCCCGGGATATAGGGCATGGTGAATGGCATGACTGCTGCAGCGGTTGCACTGGCGGTGGCTGTGGCAGTGGAGCTCCCCTCGGTGTCCGACATCCTCCTCCCCCCTAGTGGACCGTGGCCTACCTTGCGATGCTCTTCTTCCGTAGGCCGCGGCTCCGCAGTCAATCGTCGGGGTTGAGGACCTGGCGTCGCACTCCGATGACGTCAGCGTCGCTCTTCCTTCCTTCCAGGACCTTGCGCGGCGTCAGCGTGGGGCGGAGCTTCGGATCTCGCGCGCTTTTGGCGTCCACGCCCCTCTTCTTCCTGTGCGGCGTCCCGAAGATGGCGTCCGATGGCGGGAAGCAGCTGCGGATGGCGGGAAGAAGGCAGAAGACGGCGGGAAACGGTCCAAGATGGTGTCTGATGGCGGGAAACGGCTCCGGATGGCGGGAAACTTCACCACAGGTAAGTTCAAAAAGTCTTTTTCAGGCACGCAGTACCCGGTGGTTGCGGGCACGAAATCCTGCCGACTACGCCAAAGTTGACGCGCCCCCTGGGCCTGCGCTGCTGCTGCTGTGCAGGGGGAATACCCGGAGCCGGATCGCTGGGGGTTGTAGTTCTCCGTGGCGGTGACCCGGTCCGTGCCCAGGGTGGTCAAACCAGTGGCAGTCTATTTGTATTGTAATAAGTGTCCGACTACGCCACCCGTGGATTGCGGTCAGTGGGGACCGCCGCTGCGCTGCAGACCGCTGAGGCTGATGTTGTTTGCGCAGCTGAGTATGGGATAACTCCCCACGGGAGAAGTATTGCCTCAGGGCAGCTAATGTGGAAGATGATGGGAGTGATGGTGTGAGGGTCCCAGTGCTAATGGTGCAGGAGCGGCAAGGAATCACAGAGACGGGAGGTGCAGTTCAGGGTCTTTACTGATGGTACAAGGCAGACCCTCCCGGGAGTACTGGCTAGTATAAGGGGCCTGGTCAGTCTGCGAGCAAGCAGGAGTTCCCCTGGCCAGGTGGAGTTGTAGGCCTCCCCGTTTATCTGCACTCTTCCTGGCTACCTTGCTGTCAGCGGTTACAAGTAGCCCACGTCCCTGAGTATACCGTGTGGTGCTCACCCGTATGGCTGGTGACTTGGGGCCTTCTGTTAGCCTCCGCTCCTGGATGGCGGCGCTGGACCCTTCTTTGTGACTGAGCCTCCGGGCTTCTATGGCCAGAGGACCTGGAATCCCCTGCCGGTTGATTTCTGCTGCTGGGTGTATATCAGTCCCCACAGCCTCGGACTCCTGTGTCCGGTTTTAGTGTCTTCGTCCAGGGCGAACTCTGCTCAGCTCCAGCCCCTGGACTTCAGCTACTGCTCCTCCAGAGCTCCTGATCTCACTTTCCCTCTCCAGACTCTGACTACTCTAATCCCGCCCCAGACCCAGTCTAAAAGGGCAGATTCCTCCCCTCCCAGGTCTGGGCGGACAGTGTTGCATGCTTAGGGCTCCTGACTAGAGAAACCTCCCGCTTGCTCTCAGACATAATATCTCTATTACTGCGGCAACCAGACCCCTGGGGTGTCGCAAGTACACCCCCCTGTATTCTCAGTACGTTATATATACAGCATTTAGCATAAGTAAGTACACCCCCTGTATTCTCAGTACATTGTATATACAGCGTTCAGCATAAGTAAGTACACCCCCCTGTACTCTCAGTACATTATATATACAGCGTTCAGCATAAGTGAGTACACCCCCTGTATTCTCAGTACATTATATATACAGCGTTCAGCATAAGTACACCCCCCTGTACTCTCAGTACGTTAAATATACAGCGTTCAGCATAAGTAAGTGCACCCCCCTGTATTCTCAGTACGTTATATATACAGCGTTCAGCATAAGTAAGTACACCCCCCTGTACTCTCAGTACATTGTATATACAGCGTTCAGCATAAGTACACCCCCCTGTACTCTCAGTACATTGTATATACAGCGTTCAGCATAAGTAAGTACACCCCCCTGTATTCTCAGTGCGTTATATATACAGCGTTCAGCATAAGTAAGTACACCCCCTGTATTCACAGTACGTTATATATACAGCGTTCAGCATAAGTAAGTACACCCCCTGTATTCACAGAACGTTATATATACAGCGTTCAGCATAAGTAAGTATACCCCCTGTATTCACAGTACGTTATATATACAGCGTTCAGCATAAGTAAGTACACCCCCTGTATTCACAGAACGTTATATATACAGCGTTCAGCATAAGTAAGTACACCCCCTGTATTCACAGTACATTGTATATACAGCGTTCAGCATAAGTAAGTACACCCCCCTGTATTCTTAGTACGTTATATATACAGCGTTCAGCATAAGTAAGTACACCCCCCTGTATTCACAGTACGTTATATATACAGCGTTCAGCATAAGTAAGTACACCCCCTGTATTCACAGTACGTTATATATACAGCGTTCAGCATAAGTAAGTACACCCCCTGTATTCACAGTACGTTATATATACAGCGTTCAGCATAACTAAGTACACCCCCTGTATTCACAGTACATTATACATACAGAGTTCAGCATAAGTCAGTACACCCCCTGTATTCACAGGACGTTATACATACAGCGTTCAGCATAAGTAAGTACACCCCCTGTATTCACAGTACGTTATATATACAGCGTTCAGCATAAGTAAGTACACCCCCTGTATTCACATTACGTTATATATACAGCGTTCAGCATAAGTAAGTATACCCCCTGTATTCACAGTACGTTATATATACAGCGTTCAGCATAAGTAAGTACACCCCCTGTATTCACAGTACATTGTATATACAGCGTTCAGCATAAGTACACCCCCCTGTATTCTTAGTACGTTATATATACAGCGTTCAGCATAAATAAGTACACCCCCCTGTATTCACAGTACGTTATATATACAGCGTTCAGCATAAGTACACCCCCTGTATTCACAGTACGTTATATATTATTATATTATTATTATTATTATTATTACAGCGTTCAGCATAAGTAAGTACACCCCCTGTATTCACAGTACGTTATATATACAGCGTTCAGCATAACTAAGTACACCCCCTGTATTCACAGTACATTATACATACAGAGTTCAGCATAAGTCAGTACACCCCCTGTATTCACAGGACGTTATACATACAGCGTTCAGCATAAGTAAGTACACCCCCTGTATTCTCAGTACGTTATATATACAGCGTTCAGCATAAGTACACCCCCCTGTATTCTCAGTACGTTATATATACAGCGTTCAGCATAAGTAAGTACACCCCCCTGTATTCTCAGTACGTTATATATACAGCGCTCAGCTTAAGTAAGTACACCCCCCTGTATTCTCAGTACGTTATATATACAGCGTTCAGCATAAGTCAGTACACCCCCTGTATTCACAGAACGTTATACATACAGCGTTCAGCATAAGTACACCCCCCTGTATTCTCAGTACGTTATATATACAGCGTTCAGCATAAGTACACCCCCCTGTATTCTCAGTACGTTATATATACAGCGTTCAGCATAAGTACACCCCCCTGTACTCTCAGTACATTATACATACAGCGTTCAGCATAAGTCAGTACACCCCCCTGTATTCTCAGTACGTTATACATACAGCGCTCAGCATAAGTCAGTACACCCCCTGTATTCACAGAACGTTATACATACAGCGTTCAGCATAAGTACACCCCCTGTATTCACAGTACGTTATATATACAGCGTTCAGCATAAGTACACCCCCCTGTATTCACAGTACGTTATATATACAGCGTTCAGCATAAGTACACCCCCCTGTATACTCAGTACGTTATATATACAGCGTTCAGCATAAGTAAGTACACCCCCTGTATTCACAGTACGTTATATATACAGCGTTCAGCATAAGTAAGTAAACCCCCTGTATTCACAGTACGTTATATATACAGCGTTCAGCATAAGTAAGTACACCCCCTGTATTCACAGTACATTGTATATACAGCGTTCAGCATAAGTACACCCCCCTGTATTCTTAGTACGTTATATATACAGCGTTCAGCACAAGTAAGTACACCCCCCTGTATTCACAGTACGTTATATATACAGCGTTCAGCATAAGTACACCCCCTGTATTCACAGTACGTTATATATTATTATATTATTATTATTATTATTATTACAGCGTTCAGCATAAGTAAGTACACCCCCTGTATTCACAGTACGTTATATATACAGCGTTCAGCATAACTAAGTACACCCCCTGTATTCACAGTACATTATACATACAGAGTTCAGCATAAGTCAGTACACCCCCTGTATTCACAGGACGTTATACATACAGCGTTCAGCATAAGTAAGTACACCCCCTCTAATCTCAGTACGTTATATATACAGCGTTCAGCATAAGTACACCCCCCTGTATTCTCAGTACGTTATATATACAGCGTTCAGCATAAGTAAGTACACCCCCCTGTATTCTCAGTACGTTATATATACAGCGCTCAGCTTAAGTAAGTACACCCCCCTGTATTCTCAGTACGTTATATATACAGCGTTCAGCATAAGTCAGTACACCCCCTGTATTCACAGAACGTTATACATACAGCGTTCAGCATAAGTACACCCCCCTGTATTCTCAGTACGTTATATATACAGCGTTCAGCATAAGTACACCCCCCTGTATTCTCAGTACGTTATCTATACAGCGTTCAGCATAAGTACACCCCCCTGTACTCTCAGTACATTATACATACAGCGTTCAGCATAAGTCAGTACACCCCCCTGTATTCTCAGTACGTTATACATACAGCGCTCAGCATAAGTCAGTACACCCCCTGTATTCACAGAACGTTATACATACAGCGTTCAGCATAAGTACACCCCCTGTATTCACAGTACGTTATATATACAGCGTTCAGCATAAGTACACCCCCCTGTATTCACAGTACGTTATATATACAGCGTTCAGCATAAGTAAGTACACCCCCTGTATTCACAGTACGTTATATATACAGCGTTCAGCATAAGTAAGTAAACCCCCTGTATTCACAGTACGTTATATATACAGCGTTCAGCATAAGTAAGTACACCCCCTGTATTCACAGTACATTGTATATACAGCGTTCAGCATAAGTACACCCCCCTGTATTCTTAGTACGTTATATATACAGCGTTCAGCACAAGTAAGTACACCCCCTTGTATTCACAGTACGTTATATATACAGCGTTCAGCATAAGTACACCCCCTGTATTCACAGTACGTTATATATACAGCGTTCAGCATAAGTAAGTACACCCCCTTGTATTCACAGTACGTTATATATACAGCGTTCAGCATAAGTACACCCCCCTGTACTCTCAGTACGTTATATATACAGCGTTCAGCATAAGTACACCCCCTGTATTCACAGTACGTTATATATACAGCGTTCAGCATAACTAAGTACACCCCCTGTACTCTCAGTACATTATACATATAGCGTTCAGCATAAGTAAGTACACCCCCTGTACTCTCAGTACGTTATATATACAGCGTTCAGCATAAGTACACCCCCCTGTACTCTCAGTACGTTATATATACAGCGTTCAGCATAAGTACACCCCCTGTATTCACAGTACGTTATATATACAGCGTTCAGCATAACTAAGTACACCCCCTGTACTCTCAGTACATTATACATATAGCGTTCAGCATAAGTAAGTACACCCCCTGTACTCTCAGTACGTTATATATACAGCGTTCAGCATAAGTACACCCCCCTGTACTCTCAGTACGTTATATATACAGCGTTCAGCATAAGTACACCCCCTGTATTCACAGTACGTTATATATACAGCGCTCAGCATAAGTAAGTGCACCCCCCTGTATTCTCAGTACGTTATATATGCAGCATTTAGCATAAGTAAGTACACCCCCCTGTATTCTCAGTACATTATACATACAGAGTTCAGCATAAATAAGTACACCCCCTGTACTCAGTACGTTATACATACAGCGTTCAGCATAAGTACACCCCCCTGTACTCTCAGTACGTTATATATACAGCGCTCAGCATAAGTAAGTACACCCCCCTGTATTCTCAGTACATTATATATACAGCGCTCAGCATAAGTACACCCCCCTGTATTCTCAGTACGTTATATATACAGCATTTAGCATAAGTACACCCCCCTGTACTCTCAGTACATTGTATATACAGCGTTCAGCATAAGTAAGTACACCCCCCTGTACTCTCAGTACATTATATATATACAGCGTTCAGCATAAGTAAGTACACCCCCCTGTACTCTCAGTACGTTATATATACAGCGTTCAGCATAAGTAAGTACACCCCCCTGTATTCTCAGTACGTTATATATACAGCGTTCAGCATAAGTACACCCCCTGTACTCTCAGTACATTGTATATACAGCGTTCAGCATAAGTACACCCCCCTGTACTCTCAGTACATTGTATATACAGCGTTCAGCATAAGTAAGTACACCCCCCTGTATTCTCAGTGCGTTATATATACAGCGTTCAGCATAAGTACACCCCCCTGTATTCACAGTACGTTATATATACAGCGTTCAGCATAAGTAAGTACACCCCCTGTATTCACAGTACGTTATATATACAGCGTTCAGCATAAGTACACCCCCTGTATTCACAGTACGTTATATATACAGCGTTCAGCATAACTAAGTACACCCCCTGTATTCACAGTACATTATACATACAGAGTTCAGCATAAGTCAGTACACCCCCTGTATTCACAGGACGTTATACATACAGCGTTCAGCATAAGTACACCCCCTGTATTCTCAGTACGTTATATATACAGCGTTCAGCATAAGTACACCCCCCTGTATTCTCAGTACGTTATATATACAGCGTTCAGCATAAGTAAGTACACCTCCCTGTATTCTCAGTACGTTATATATACAGCGCTCAGCATAAGTAAGTACACCCCCCTGTATTCTCAGTACGTTATATATACAGCGTTCAGCATAAGTACACCCCCTGTATTCACAGTACGTTATATATACAGCGTTCAGCATAAGTATACCCCCTGTATTCACAGTACGTTATATATACAGCGTTCAGCATAAGTAAGTACACCCCCTGTATTCACAGTACATTGTATATACAGCGTTCAGCATAAGTAAGTACACCCCCCTGTATTCTTAGTACGTTATATATACAGCGTTCAGCATAAGTAAGTACACCCCCCTGTATTCACAGTACGTTATATATACAGCGTTCAGCATAAGCAAGTACACCCCCTGTATTCACAGTACGTTATATATACAGCGTTCAGCATAAGTAAGTACACCCCCTGTATTCACAGTACGTTATACATACAGAGTTCAGCATAAGTCAGTACACCCCCTGTATTCACAGGACGTTATACATACAGCGTTCAGCATAAGTAAGTACACCCCCTGTATTCTCAGTACGTTATATATACAGCGTTCAGCATAAGTAAGTACACCCCCCTGTATTCTCAGTACGTTATATATACAGCGTTCAGCATAAGTAAGTACACACCCCTATACTCTCAGTACATTATACATACAGCGTTCAGCATAAGTCAGTACACCCCCCCTGTATTCTCAGTACGTTATACATACAGCGCTCAGCATAAGTCAGTACACCCCCTGTATTCACAGAACGTTATACATACAGCGTTCAGCATAAGTAAGTACACCCCCTGTATTCACAGTACGTTATATATACAGCGTTCAGCATAAGTACACCCCCCTGTATTCACAGTACGTTATATATACAGCGTTCAGCATAACTAAGTACACCCCCTGTATTCACAGTACATTATACATACAGCGTTCACCATAAGTAAGTACACCCCCTGTATTCTCAGTACATTATACAGAGTTCAGCATAAGTAAGTACACCCCCTGTACTCTCAGTACGTTATACATACAGCGTTCAGCATAAGTATGTACACCCCCTGTACTCTCAGTACGTTATATATACAGTGCTCAGCATAAGTAAGTACACCCCCCTGTATTCTCAGTACATTATATATACAGCGCTCAGCATAAGTAAGTACACCCCCCTGTATTCTCAGTACATTATATATACAGCGTTCAGCATAAGTACACCCCCCTGTATTCTCAGTACGTTATATATACAGCATTTAGCATAAGTAAGTACACCCCCCTGTACTCTCAGTACATTGTATATACAGCGTTCAGCATAAGTACACCCCCCTGTACATTATATATACAGCGTTCAGCATAAGTAAGTACACCACCCTGTACTCTCAGTACGTTATATATACAGCGTTCAGCATAAGTAAGTACACCCCCCTGTATTCTCAGTACGTTATATATACAGCGTTCAGCATAAGTAAGTACACCCCCCTGTACTCTCAGTACATTGTATATACAGCGTTCAGCATAAGTACACCCCCCTGTACTCTCAGTACATTGTATATACAGCGTTCAGCATAAGTACACCCCCCTGTATTCTCAGTGCGTTATATATACAGCGTTCAGCATAAGTAAGTACACCCCCCTGTATTCTCAGTACGTTATATATACAGCGTTCAGCATAAGTAAGTACACCCCCCTGTATTCTCAGTACGTTATATATACAGCGTTCAGCATAAGTAAGTACACCCACTGTACTCTCAGTACATTGTATATACAGCGTTCAGCATAAGTAAGTACACCCCCCTGTACTCTCAGAACATTATACATACAGCGATCAGCATAAGTCAGTACACCCCCCTGTATTCTCAGTACGTTATACATACAGCGCTCAGGATAAGTCAGTACACCCCCTGTATTCACAGAACGTTATACATACAGCGTTCAGCATAAGTACACCCCCTGTATTCACAGTACGTTATATATACAGCGTTCAGCATAAGTACACCCCTGTATTCACAGTACATTGTATATACAGCGTTCAGCATAAGTACACCCCCCTGTATTCTTAGTACGTTATATATACAGCGTTCAGCATAAGTAAGTACACCCCCTGTATTCACAGTACATTGTATATACAGCGTTCAGCATAAGTACACCCCCCTGTATTCTTAGTACGTTATATATACAGCGTTCAGCATAACTAAGTACACCCCCTGTATTCACAGTACATTATACAAACAGAGTTCAGCATAAGTCAGTACACCCCCTGTATTCACAGGACGTTATACATACAGCGTTCAGCATAAGTAAGTACACCCCATGTATTCTCAGTACGTTATATATACAGCGTTCAGCATAAGTAAGTACACCCCCCTGTATTCTCAGTACGTTATATATACAGCGTTCAGCATAAGTAAGTACACCCCCCTGTATTCTCAGTACGTTATATATACAGCGTTCAGCATAAGTAAGTACACCCCCTGTATTCACAGTACGTTATATATACAGCGTTCAGCATAAGTAAGTACACCCCCTGTATTCACAGTACGTTATATATACAGCGTTCAGCATAAGTAAGCACACCCCCTGTATTCACAGTACGTTATACATACAGCGTTCAGCATATGTAAGTACACCCCCTGTATTCACAGTACGTTATATATACAGCGTTCAGCATAAGTACACCCCCTGTATTCACAGTACGTTATATATACAGCGTTCAGCATAAGTAAGTACACCCCCTGTATTCACAGTACATTGTATATACAGCGTTCAGCATAAGTAAGTACACCCCCCTGTATTCACAGTACGTTATATATACAGCGTTCAGCATAAGTAAGTACACCCCCTGTATTCACAGTACGTTATATATACAGCGTTCAGCATAAGTACACCCCCCTGTACTCTCAGTACGTTATATATACAGCGTTCAGCATAACTAAGTACACCCCCTGTATTCACAGTACATTATACATACAGCGTTCACCATAAGTAAGTACACCCCCTCTATTCTCAGTACATTATACATATAGCGTTCAGCATAAGTACACCCCCTGTACTCTCAGTACGTTATATATACAGCGTTCAGCATAAGTAAGTACACCCCCCTGTATTCTCAGTACGTTATATATACAGCGTTCAGCATAAGTACACCCCCCTGTACTCTCAGTACGTTATATATACAGCCCTCAGCATTGGTAAGTACACCCCCCTGTATTCTCAGTCGGTTATATATGCAGCATTTAGCATAAGCAAGTACACCCCCCTGTATTCTCAGTACATTATACATACAGAGTTCAGCATAAGTAAGTACACCCCCTGTACTCTCAGTACGTTATACATACAGCGTTCAGCATAAGTACACCCCCCTGTACTCTCAGTACGTTATATATACAGCATTTAGCATAAGTAAGTACACCCCCCTGTATTCTCAGTACTATATACAGCGCTCAGCATAAGTAAGTACACCCCCCTGTATTCTCAGTACGTTATATATACAGCATTTAGCATAAGTAAGTACACCCCCTTGTACTCTCAGTACATTGTATATACAGCGTTCAGCATAAGTAAGTACACTCCCTGTATTCTCAGTGCGTTATATATACAGCGTTCAGCATAAGTAAGTACACCCACCTGTATTCTCAGTACGTTATATATACAGCATTTAGCATCAGTAAGTACACCCCCCTGTATTCTCAGTACGTTATACATACTGCGTTCAGTATAAGTAAGTACACCCCCTGTATTCTCAGCACGTTATATATACAGCGTTCAGCATAAGTAAGTACACCCCCTGTACTCTCAGAACATTGTATATACAGCGTTCAGCATAAGTAAGTACACCCCCCTGTACTCTCTACGTTATATGTTCAGCATAAGTAAGAATGTGGCACCCCAGGGGTCTGGTTTCCACAGTAACAGCAATGTTATGTCTGAGAGCAGGTGGGAGGTCTCTTGGTCAGGAATCCTATGCATGCCACACCTCCTGCCCAGTCCTGGGAGGGGAAGGACTTCCCCTATATAAACCTGGGGCTGAGGCAAGGTTAGTGAGAAGAGTAGAGAGAAGAAGAGAAGCAGTAATAGGAAAGAAAGATCAGGAGCTCTGTGGGAGTCGTGCTAAGAGGAGGTCAGGGCTGGAAGCTGTAGAGCTCGCCCTGATTGAAGATTTCTTACCGGACCCGGAGTCCGAGGCTGTGGGGACTAACTCCTACCCAGCAGCAGAAACCGACCGGCAGGGGATTTCAGGTTCTCTGGCCAGAAACCCGAAGGCTCGGTCACAAGAGTGGGACCAGCACCGCCGTCTTGGAGCGGAAGCTACTAGAAGGCCCCGAGTCACCGGCCATACGGGTGAGCACCACACGGTACACTCAGGGACGTGGGCTACCTTTACCCGCCTCTAGCAAGGTAGCCAGAAGAGTACAATTAGTTGGGGAGGCCTACAACTCCGCCTGGCCAAGGGGGATCCCATCAGCTCAAGGACTGACCAGACCCCGACCGCTAGCCAGTACTCCGGGAGGGTCTATCTTTGTCACCAGTAAAGACCCTGAACTACACCGCATCGTCTCTGAGTGATTCCTGCTACCCCCATCATCCACGTCGGCTGCCCTGAGGCCATACCCCTCCCGTTGGGGGTTATACCATCCACGCTGCACCATCCTTCCACCGGCCTCAGCGGTCTGCCCTGCAGCGGCAGCTCCATAGCTGCATTCAACGGGTGGCATAGTCGTCCTACATCTACTGCTAATATGCCGCCACTTAGTCTGACTCCCTGGGCACGGACCGGGTCACCGCCACGAGACTACTACCCCTATCAGATCCGGCTCCGGGTAGTCCCTGCGTGCGCAACGCTACATCACAAAGGCCCAGGGCGCGTCAACTTTTGGCGTAGTCGGCAGGATTTCGTGCCCGCAACCACCGGGTACTGCGTGCCTGAAAAAAGACTATTCAAACTTACCAGTGGTGAAGATTCCCGCCATCCGGCGCCATCTTCAGCCTTCTTCCCGCCATCCGTGAAGATTCCCGCCATCCGGCGCCATCTTCAGCCTTCTTCCCGCCATCCGTGAAGATTCCCGCCATCCGGCGCCATCTTTTGCCTTCTTCCCGCCATCCGTGGAGTTTTCCCGCCGTTGGACGCCATCTTGAAGACGCCGCGCGGGAAGAAGAGGGGCGTGGACTCCGAAAGCGCGCGAGAACTGAAGCTCCGCCTCACGTCCAGACGTCGCGTAAGGTCCTGGAAGGAGCCCAGCAGACGCTGACGTCACAGGAGCGCGACGGAAGGTCCTCAACCCTGACGATCCACTGCGGAGCCGCGGCCTACGGAAGAGGATCATCGCAAGGTAGGCCACGGTCCACTAGGGGGGAGGAAGATGTCGGATACGGAGGAGAGCTTCACTGCCTCAACCCCCGCCAGCGCCACCGCTGCTGCAGTCATGCCTTTCACCATGCCCTATATCCCGGGAGCGGCCTGGCTACCCCAGTACTCAGGGGAGTCACATACTCTGCATGACTTTAGAGAAAAGCTGGATAGCCTCTTCCAGGTGTACCCCCTCACAGAAGAGCAAAAAGTGAGCATCCTGGTGGCCCAATTAACTGGGGCAGCCCAAAGGGAGGTAAAGTCCTGGCCACCTGGGGGGAGGACTGTCGCAGGGATACTAACCCGGCTGAAGGACACCTTTAATACCCGCACCTCAGCCGAGATCAAGCTTAGATTCTACGGGTGCAAGCAGCGAGCACAAGAGAGTATAAGGGACTATGCACTAAACCTACAAGAGGCCCTGAGAGCCATTAAGCAGACTGACCCTGACGGCGTGGGAGACGAGGACCGGCTGTTGACTGAACAATTTATAGAGGGTTTATATTGCAATGCCCACCGAACCCAGTTGCGGGCAATGGCCTTACAGGACCCTCATCTGGGATTTGCACAGTTCAAGGACAGAGCCATCCGGGTGCTCCGAGAACCGGCACCAGGTGGCGTTGTGACCCACAGACGCCCCACTACCACTTACCACCAGGAGGCGGCGCCCTTGTCGGCAGGGCCTGTGGGAGCTGATGCGCAGGCTTTGAACAATGACCCGGCTCCTGACCTGCACCATCAGGTCCAAGAGCTAGCTAAAAGCGTTGCTGCGCTAACCCGAACTGTGCAGTCTTTACAGGTTTCTACTCCAGGGAAGATTCAGCTGGCATCCGGACCGGAGGACATCCCGTGGCGCCGACCAAGGAGGACCCCACCGGCCAGAGGAAGACCCAGCGACCGATACAACGAGGACGGACGACCCATCTGCCGCCGCTGCAATCAACCCGGACATATGGCAAGGTACTGTCCTTTAAACTGGCACAACCTAGAGTAGAGGGCCAACCCCTAGGAAAAAGATCATCAGGCCCATCAAACTGGCGTGACAAATATGTGGGAGGACGTCCAGTCTTGCCTGTGGTACTGGATGGCATTCCTATGAGTGCCCTACTGGACACTGGGTCACAGGTCACCACCATCCCGTACGTGCTCTTCAAGCAGTACTGGAATGACTCGGATATAACCCGCTACCCTGACGACGACTTGAGTATCATCGCCAGCAATGGTCAGCCCGTGCCACAGATCGGATTTAAAGAGGTGACCATTAAAATCGGTAGAGTCGAGCTGGCAGCCCAGGGACTGATCATTGTGGACATTGACAAGCGCGAGAGTCACCCTAAGATAACTCTAGGAACTAATGTAATTGAAAATTGTCTTGCAGAGGTGATTTTTATTTTACAGCAGGTTGCCAAGAACGCCAGCTCCGGCCAGCAGCGAGTGCTCCAAAAAGAGATCCGGGCACTGATGCGACGGCAAAAGGTGGAACTCTCCGGCGGTGAGATTGGTAGCGTGAGAATGTGTGACCCTTTTCCTATTGCCATGCCCCCAAAAAGTGAAATGATGATTTGGTGCCGGGCGGCTATTGGTCTGAGGGGTAGAGATTACCAGGCAATGGTAGAACCAGTTTACTCAGACAGTAGGCCCACCATTTTGACAGCACGGGGGGTGGTCAATGTACGCCATGGGAGGGTGCCCGTTCGCATAATAAATATCGGGAAGAGGGAAGTGTACCTGCCCCGGTATGCCACGCTAGCCAAATTGTATACTATCAATCAGAATTCCATACAGTCCGTAGAACCCTTGCCTCCATCTTCTCCGGAGGAAGGTAACGGCTCTAAACAACAAATGGAGGATTGGTGTCAGCAACTACATTTGGGTACTGACTCCACTCCCTCACACCAGAAACAGGGAGTCTATCGGGTGGTTCAAGAGTATGAGAGAGTGTTTAGTAAACACCCGTTAGACTTCGGGCGAGTCAAGGGGGTAGAACACCACATCCCCACGGGAGACCATCCTCCCATAAAAGAGAGGTATCGACCCGTACCCCCTGCACACTACCAACACGCCAAGGGGATGCTTAGAGACATGAAGGAGGCTGGGGTAATCAGAGATAGCTGTAGCCCCTGGGCAGCTCCACTAGTCTTGGTCAAAAAGAAAGACAACACCATGAGAATGTGTGTAGATTACCGGAAAATCAACCGTATCACACACAAGGATGCGTACCCCTTACCAAGGATAGAGGAGTCTTTGGCTGCTTTAAAATCTGCTAACTTCTTCTCTACCTTGGATCTCACTAGCGGGTACTGGCAGGTTCCTGTAGCAGAGGCGGACCGGGAGAAAACTGCATTCACCACCCCGATGGGACTTAGTGAGTTTACCTGCATGCCGTTCGGGCTCTGTAACGCACCAGGAACCTTCCAACGATTGATGGAATGCTGTCTGGGACACCGAAACTTTGAGACGGTTTTGTTGTACCTGGACGATGTCATCGTATATTCCAAGGCTTATGAGGACCACCTGAAACACCTGGCGGAAGTGTTCGAAGCTCTGGCAAGCTACGGCCTAAAGGTGAAACCCTCCAAGTGTCACCTCCTGAAGCCAAAGGTGCAGTACCTGGGACACGTGGTGAGTGCGGACGGAGTGGCTCCCGACCCTGATAAGATCACCGCAATTAAGGAATGGCCAAGCCCCTCCAGCGTAAAGGAAGTGAGGCAGTTCCTCGGGTTGGTAGGCTACTACCGAAGGTTCATTCCCGGTTTCACCAAAAAGGCAGTCCCTATGCAGGACCTCCTGATAGGCCAGTCCAGGAAAGCCAAGAACCAGAAGCCACCCTTCAGATGGGAGAAGCTGGAAGAAGAGTCCTTCCGTCAGCAGAAGATGGCCCTCACGGGGGATGAAATCCTGGCGTACCCTGATTATAGCCAGCCCTTTATCCTCTACACCGACGCCAGTAACATCGGGCTAGGAGCCGTACTGTCCCAGATCCAGCAGGGGAAAGAACGGGTAATTGCTTACGCCAGCCGAAAACTGCGACCCACCGAAAGAAACCCTGAGAATTACAGCTCATTTAAGCTAGAGTTCCTGGCAGTGGTGTGGGCAGTCACCGAACGCTTTAAGCACTACCTCGCTTCTTCCCGGTTCACCGTGTACACGGATAACAACCCGTTGACACACCTGGACACTGCAAGACTCGGTGCCCTAGAGCAGAGATGGATGGCCCGCTTGTCCAACTATGAGTTTACAATCAAATACCGGGCAGGACGCTCCAATACCAACGCGGACGCCCTGTCCAGGATGCCAAACCTACCGGACGAGGGTGAGGATTCAGAAGACTTGGAAGAGGTCGAACTCCCTGCGTTCCACCGTCATGGGACTATCCAGTATTCCCACCGTGTAAGGGGTAAGCAAGCCGCTACGTTCAACCCCTTACCTCACTACAACTGGGCGGAAACGCAAGACAGTGACCCTGCCGTCCGGCTGGTGAAGGAGATGCTGACTCAGCCAGAAGCTCGCCTTGACCCAGACGCTCCGGAGGAGGCCAAGCAACTGTGGGCAGAGAAGAGTCGACTGTTCCTTTACAAGGGGAAGTTGTGCCGCAGAATGGTTAACTCCCGGACGCATGAACTGATCTGGCAAGTAGTGGTGCCAAGAAGGGACGCAGCTATGGTGATGGAGGCATACCACGACGGGGCTGGGCACTTCGGATGGAAGAAGCTGGAGTTCCTGCTGCGCGGGCGGTTCCATTGGGTAGGCATGAGAGGAACCATCGAGAGGTGGTGCAGAGACTGTGGCCCATGCAACCTAAGAAGGAAGGACCGTGCCAGCCAGAAGACCCCCCTTCAGTCCATCGTCACCCGGCAGCCGTTGGAACTGGTCGCCTTGGATCATGTAAAACTGACCCCAAGCAGAAGTGGCTACGTCTACGCATTAACCATCGTGGATCACTACTCCCGGTTCTTGGTTGTCGTCCCCGTCAAGGACTTAACGGCTCAAACAGCAGCTAGAGCCTTCCAGCAGCACTTCTGCCGTCCACACGGCTACCCAGAGCAGGTGCTGACTGACCAGGGACCTGCCTTTGAAGCGGAGGTCTTCCAAGAGTTCTGTACTCTGTATGGCTGCCGGAAGATCAGGACGACACCCTATCATCCGCAAACTAATGGACTTTGTGAGAAAATGAACCAGGTGGTGATAGATCTTCTAAAAACATTGCCCCTGGAAGAACGCAGTCTGTGTCCTGAGAAGCTGCCCGACCTGGTGGACCTATACAACTACATCCCTGTAGGTTCCACCAACTGTACCCCGGCTTACCTAATGAGGGCAAGACCCGGTAAGCTACCTGTTGACCTGGAGATGGGAGTCCTGACACCCGAGGACACTTCACCGGAAGCAGACTGGGACACAGAGAGGCAGCAGCAGTACCGGAAAGTACAGGAGAGCGTGGAGCGAAGTCTCTGTCTAGCTAGGGAAAGACAAGAGAAAACTTACAACCAGTATGCTCCCGCTGTTCCCTTGGTACCCGGAGAGCAGGCCGTGAAGATGAAAAGACGGCTCCACAAGTTGGACGACCAGTGGGAGAAGGACCCGTACATCGTACTGCCCTCAAGCCACGACAACCCAAAGGTCTGTACCATCAGTAAAGAAGGAGGGGAAACCACAACCATTGTATCCCGGGATCACCTGAAGAAGTGTCCCGAACAGCTACGGAACCCTGAAGAGGAACAAGAAGACCCTCGACCCGTAGAGGAAAGGGAAGATGTGGTTAGTACTGTGCTCGGAGACTTCCCTCGGTCCTGGACTCAAGTCAATGGTGCAGTTGTGGAACCCGTCCTCACGTTCCTCCAACCAGCATCCCAAGTACTTACGGAGCAACCGGTAGAGCTGGAAGAACAGCCGGTCCAGGAGGCAGAAGACTCCACACAAGCAGATCAGGAGGATCAACCCTCTGCTTATAGTGAGCCTGCCATACCCCTAGTGAGCCAAAGAGCCCGTAGACAGCTGCCCAGTTTATCCTTGACAGCTCCAACACCCTGTAGTTCAGGGCCAGACAGTCAGCTCCGTAGGTCCACTAGGGCCACTAGAGGCCAGTTACCCGCACGTTGGAGGATTTGAAGTGTTTAAATTGTTTTATTTGTGGTCACCTGTCTGTTACTTGTAAATAATTATGTGTTTCTAGTTATTTTTAGGAGTCCTTGGTGGATTACCGGGAATCCTTGTACAATTGGTTGGAGCGTAACTTAGGAATGGACTAAAGACTGTTAAGTAACAAAGAAAATGACGGCACTTCCACTACAAAAACTAGGTGTGAACAGGTGCTTACTAAGAGCAGCTACCTCCATATATAATGAACAAATAAAGTAGCACACTGTAACACTGAGTATATAGATATGAAATATGAATAGCTTAACTGCTGTAGAAAATAGAAATAAATGAAAAAAATTTTTTGAAAAATTTTTTTGCGCATGTAAATATGAAGTATGGAAAATGTGAATACCTCTCTAAGAGACCTCCGTCTGCTTTTTCAAAAAATTTTTTTCATTTATTTCTATTTTCTACAGCAGTTAAGCTATTCATATTTCATATTTCATATCTATATACTCAGTGTTACAGTGTGCTACTTTATTTGTTCATTATATATGGAGGTAGCTGCTCTTAGTAAGCACCTGTTCACACCTAGTTTTTGTAGTGGAAGTGCCGTCATTTTCTTTGTTACTAGATTTAGCGTTGACTGAGCACTCCACCCCCACCCCCATGCCGCAGGTGGTTTTAAATGCATCAGGATCTGTCTTTCCCATACATAAGCAGACGGAGGTCTCTTAGAGAGGTATTCACATTATAGGTCCTGACATCGAGAAACGCCTTACCGCGGCTGTCAGGTACACATGAATTGGCCAATTTATGCGCTAAGATTTCTCATTTATTTACAGCAGTAATGCTATTCATTTTCCATACTTCATATTTACATGCGCAAAAAAATTTTTCAAAAAATTTTTTTCATTTACTTCTATTTTCTACAGCAGTTAAGCTATTCATATTTCATATCTATATACTCAGTGTTACAGTGTGCTACTTTATTTGTTCATTATATATGGAGGTAGCTGCTCTTAGTAAGCACCTGTTCACACCTAGTTTTTGTAGTGGAAGTGCCGTCATTTTCTTTGTTACTAGATTTAGCGTTGACTGAGCACTCCACCCCCACCCCCATGCCGCAGGTGGTTTTAAATGCATCAGGATCTGTCTTTCCCATACATAAGCAGACGGAGGTCTCTTAGAGAGGTATTCACATTATAGGTCCTGACATCGAGAAACGCCTTACCGCGGCTGTCAGGTACACATGAATTGGCCAATTTATGCGCTAAGATTTCTCATTTATTTACAGCAGTAATGCTATTCATTTTCCATACTTCATATTTACATGCGCAAAAAAATTTTTCAAAAAATTTTTTTCATTTATTTCTAAAAACTGTTAAGGACTCGGGGCAGGACAGACCCCTACCTGGTTACGTCTCCCTGTTTTGGTGAAATGGACACCTTGCTTTTCTTCAAAAACTGCACCCGGTTGCGGACACGCCGTGACCATTCTAATATGTTTTTTTTTATTATTGTACCGTTTCTGTTTGTATTGGTTATGTTTTTCTAAAAATATGTTTAGTCCCGGAGTACTAAATTTCACTAGGGGGGAATGTGGCACCCCAGGGGTCTGGTTTCCACAGTAACAGCAATGTTATGTCTGAGAGCAGGTGGGAGGTCTCTTGGTCAGGAATCCTATGCATGCCACACCTCCTGCCCAGTCCTGGGAGGGGAAGGACTTCCCCTATATAAACCTGGGGCTGAGGCAGGGTTAGTGAGAAGAGCAGAGAGAAGAAGAGAAGCAGTAATAGGAAAGAAAGATCAGGAGCTCTGTGGGAGTCGTGCTAAGAGGAGGTCAGGGCTGGAAGCTGTAGAGCTCGCCCTGATTGAAGATTTCTTACCGGACCCGGAGTCCGAGGCTGTGGGGACTAACTCCTACCCAGCAGCAGAAACCGACCGGCAGGGGATTTCAGGTTCTCTGGCCAGAAACCCGAAGGCTCGGTCACAAGAGTGGGACCAGCACCGCCGTCTTGGAGCGGAAGCTACTAGAAGGCCCCGAGTCACCGGCCATACGGGTGAGCACCACACGGTACACTCAGGGACGTGGGCTACCTTTACCCGCCTCTAGCAAGGTAGCCAGAAGAGTACAATTAGTTGGGGAGGCCTACAACTCCGCCTGGCCAAGGGGGATCCCATCAGCTCAAGGACTGACCAGACCCCGACCGCTAGCCAGTACTCCGGGAGGGTCTATCTTTGTCACCAGTAAAGACCCTGAACTACACCGCATCGTCTCTGAGTGATTCCTGCTACCCCCATCATCCACGTCGGCTGCCCTGAGGCCATACCCCTCCCGTTGGGGGTTATACCATCCACGCTGCACCATCCTTCCACCGGCCTCAGCGGTCTGCCCTGCAGCGGCAGCTCCATAGCTGCATTCAACGGGTGGCGTAGTCATCCAACATCTACTGCTAATAGACTCGCCACTTAGTCTGACTCCCTGGGCACGGACCGGGTCACCGCCACGAGACTACTACCCCTATCAAATCCGGCTCCGGGTAGTCCCTGCGTGCGCAACGCTACATCACATAGGCCCAGGGCGCGTCAAGTACACCCCCCTGTATTCACAGTACGTTATATATACAGCGTTCAGCATAAGCAAGTACACCCCCATGTACTCTCAGTACATTGTATATACAGCTTTCAGCATAAGTAAGTACACCCCCCTGTACTCTCAGTACGTTATATATACAGCGTTCAGCATAAGTAAGTACACCCCCCTGTATTCTCAGTACGTTATATATACAGCATTTAGCATAAGTAAGTACACCCCCCTGTATTCTCAGTATGTTATACATACAGCATTCAGCATAAGTAAGTACACCCCCCTGTATTCTCAGTAAGTTATATATACAGCGTTCAGCATAAGTAAGTACACCCCCCTGTACTTTCAGTACGTTATATATACAGCGTTCAGCATAAGTCAGTACACCCCCCTGTATTCTCAGTACGTTATATATACAGCGTTCAGCATAAGTCAGTACACCCCCCTGTACTCTCAGTACATTATATATACAGCGTTCAGCATAAGTAAGTACACCCCCTGTACTCTCAGTACGTTATATATACAGCGCTCAGCATAAGTAAGTACACCCTCCTGTACCCTCAGTACGTTATATGTACAGCGTTCAGCATAAGTACACCCCCTGTATTCTCAGTACTTTATACATACAGCGTTCAGCATAAGTAAGTACACCCCCCTGTACTCTCAGCACGTTATATATACAGTGTTCAGCATAAGTAAGTATGACGCGCCCCCTGGGCCATATTCTTTAGGGAGAATATCCGGAGCCGGATCAGATGGGAGTTGTAGTCTTCCGAGTGGCTGTGACCCGGTCCGTGCCCAGGGTGTCAAACTCAGTTGTATGTGGCAGTCCTACAGATGTTAATAAGTTCTTAATGTCGACTACGCCACCCGTTGTATTGCGGTCACTATGGCCGCCGCTGCAGCAGGGTCCGCTGAGGCTGATGGTGTAGGTGCAGCTTTTGATGGTATAACCCCCAACGGGTGGGGTATAGCCTCAGGGGGTCAGGTGCAGAGGATGGGGGTTGTGGTGGTGCAGCATAGATGTTAAAGGAAGACAGAGTCGGGTTATGCAGTTAAGGGTATTTACTCACTGCTGATGTTCCGGTCACTCCAGCTTCAAGTGACCTCCCGAGCCGTGCTGCATCCACCAGGTCCTGGATCCAGCCAACCCCCAAGCGAGTCCGGAGCGTGACCCTGAGCTCTCCTTCTGTCCTTTCTCTGGCCGTCCCCACTAGTGATCCACCCAGGTCCAGCTCCCTCGGGCCTTCTGTTGGGAGACCCTTGGCCTTGGGTTCCCTGACCCTCCACGTGGTATGCCTTCGTGGTGGATGTGGTGGGTGGCCGTGGCAGACGCTGCCCACGGCCTCCGGTCTCTGGCTGGGGTGTGTTTTTGCCCCCACCAGCTTGGGTTCCGGTACCCTGATGCCAACTCTTCACCCGTGGATTGGATTTGGGGTCTCAGAGTCCTCTCTTCTGCTTCCCCCTCTGGGTCTCTCTTACTTTCTCCTCTCTCTCTCTCTCTGGGGCTTCTCTGCTCCTCTGCTTCTTACTCCTCTGCAAAGGCTGACAGACTGACCCTGTTCTTTGATGGTGCCCACCTCATATACACCCTCTATGTGTGAGCTCAGGTGACAAGTACCCAATGAGCTCCTATCTTTACCCAGGCTGCTCCCCCTATCTGCCCCTACACTACTTGGGATGTACCACCTCCTCCCACTCCAGCCAGGAACAGACTCGGTCGTCCCTGCACATTTCTAAGTGGGAGTACCGTTGGTCTGTTCCTCGGAAATGGGATGTATGTAGTGCATGCAGCCTACCGAGCTCAGTTCCACACTCCATCCTTACCCGGGAGTGGAATATCACACCTCTGGGTTGAGGTGCAATACCCCTGTAGCAGCCGAATCCTCAGGGTGCTACATTCCCCCCTGGTAAATCACAGCACGTCCTCGGGCTGTAAGACATAACACCAAAAACATACAAATTTTTGCATAAACATATAAAACATATTAAACATTATATATATATATATAAAACATTCTCGTCGCCTCTGGCTCCTCCTCCGGTCACTGTGCAACGTGTGACCGGGTAAAGTGCGACAGTCTCTCTGGAAAACTGGTTTTCCTATAAAACCGGTAGGGGGCGCTTTAGGACGCGCAACTATATACAAGGATTATGGCCGCTCTCAGTCCTCGGCCAGGTATTAGAGAGGAATGACCGCTCTCAGTCCTCGGTCAGTGGGAATTAAGGGAAATACGGGTAAACAGTTCACACATGCTGGTCCCAACGGGGACTATATTAGAAACAGCAACAGTTTCAGTTTCAGTTTACGGTTTCAGTTTACTGTGCCCCGACGGGCAACTATATACAGCTTCTGCTTCGCTGTCCTTAGCGACGGCGTCCTCCTGCTCTTGCTTTTTGGTTACCTTTGGCTCTAATTTCAGACCCGTCCGGGTCCTCTTGTTCTTCCTCCTCACACCGCAGCTCTTCCTCCGTCAGTCGATGCACATGGAGGGCGTAGGGACCTTTGGCACACTTGTGCCGGGTGAAGGTGACCTCGTCCCCGATGTAAAGGTCACGACCTCTGTGTCCCTCCGGTAGGTGGGACTCAACGTCTCTCCTGGTTACGAAGACGTCGCCTAGGGTGTGGTGGTCTCGGATGAAGCCCCACCCATGCTGCAGGTTAAACTTTATCATAGTCCCGGTGGTGCGGGGACTATGCGCTGCACGGGGGTCTCTCCTGGCCCGGCTCTTCTGCTCCGCGCTCTTTACTTGAGCTAGCTGTTCCTGGACCCGCCTCTCTCTCCGCTCCCTCTCGAAGTCCTCGAGCTGTTGGCGGCAGCACTCAGCACGCTCCGCTGCAGCTGCCCGAGTCTCTTGAGTGAACCCCATAAGATCTTCTCCGGTGGGGTCCCACTCAAACTGTGCTTCCGCTAGCGGGGGCGAGATCCTCTTTACGGGCTTTGGAGCCGGGATCAGGGGTTCATCCAGGGGTCTCTCTCTCCGGAGTCGGGGATGGTGGAACTCCGGTGGCCATATAAATGGCTGCCCATCCGGGCCCGTATGCTGGGCGTACAGGTCCTCTCCCAGATGCGGCACTCTTGGTCTTATGGGCGCGGTGGTGGTGGCGCCCGGGTTGCCCGGGCCTTGCGGCCAGGCCTGGGGTATCTGGAAGGTGAAGGGCACCGTAAGGACGGCGGCGCCCTGGGCTACTTGGCCCTGCGACCAGGCCGGGGGCTCCGCGGAGGTAGGGGGCGCTGTTGGTATTGCGGCGCCCGGGGGTACTAGGCCTTGCGACCAGGCTGGTGGTACTTCCCGCTTGGTCACGCTCGGGGTCGAGGCGTGTGACGTCACAGGGGTCGCGGCTCCCGTTTGAGGCCTAGTCTGCGGCGGTGACGTTGCAGCGACGGGCACGGCAGGATAGACTTCGGGCTCTGCGAAGGGGAGCTGGGGCAGGTACGCGGTTTCCCGGTCTGGGGTATAGACGTCCCCTTTACCTGCCTCCACTCGTTCGGCTCCCTTCTCGGCGCCGTCTCCGGCCTTCAGTCCTCCCGCGCCATCCTCAGAGGCGGTTTGTCTCCTCGTCTCGGGTGGCGTGCTCCGCTGACAGGTCTCGGTCTGCTGGGCCATCTCACGGCTCCACTCCGCCAACGTCTCTCGCTGCACCCGGGCCATCCTCCTTGCGAGGCCCTCCAGAGCGGTCTGTGCACACTCCCGGTCTCGGGGGAGCTGTGCTAGGACCTCCACTAGGCCTAGTGGGGTCGTTGTTTCCAGCAGGCTCCTGACCAACGGGTCGGTGCTGCTCTGCTCTCCTACAGTCGTCTCCAGCAGGCTCCTGGCCAGCGGGCCGGTGCTGCTCTGCTCTCCCTCCTCGGTTTCTAGCAGGCTCCTGGCCAACGGGCCGGTGCTGCTCTGCTTTCTCGCCATCTCCGGGTAAGCTCCTCCGATACTCTTCTCCAGGCTTCTTGCCTCCGGGTGCGCTCGCTCTAGACTGCTCCAGGCGGCACCCATCTTTGTTCTCTCCTTTCGTCTCCTCCCACCTCGAGGGCGGTCCCGGGGCCACTTGGTGACTGTCAGCTCCAGGGGCTGTTCTTTCACGCTGACAGACACCTCTAGCATCACAGTCTCTGTTGGTGGGGGCGGTTTCCACTTTTGGCGCCATTTTCGGTCCTGGCCCACGATGGGAGGTGGCCTCTCGCCACCCTCTGGCACGCCCATAATGGCGTCCGCTCTTTCAAGGCGGGAAACCTTTGGAAATGGCGGGAATCGCTTCCCAGTGGTGGGAAACTCTGCAGATGGCGGGAAAACGCGGTTAATGGCGGACAACCGGCTGGAATCGACTGGTGATGGGGTCCGATGGCGGGGACCCTCCGGAACCGGCGGGAGACTTCTTTTTGAGGTAAACTTGCACTTTTCTTCAGGCACGCAGTACCCGGGTGTTGCGGGCACGTAATCCTGCCGACTACGCCAAAGTTGACGCGCCCCCTATCTGCCCCTACACTACTTGGGATGTACCACCCCCCTCCCACTCCAGCCAGGAACAGACTCGGTCGTACCTGCACATTTCTAAGTGGGAGTACCGTTGGTCTGTTCCTCGGAAATGGGATGTATGTAGTGCATGCAGCCTACCGAGCTCAGTTCCACACTCCATCCTTACCCGGGAGTGGAATATCACACCTCTGGGTTGAGGTGCAATACCCCTGTAGCAGCCGAATCCTCAGGGTGCTACAAGTACACCACCCTGTATTCTCAGTACGTTATATATACAGCGTTCAGCATAAGTACGCCCACCTGTACTCTCAGTACGTTATATATACAGCGCTCAGCATAAGTAAGTACACCCCCCTGTATTCACAGTACGTTAGATATACAGCGTTCAGCATAAGTAAGTACACCCCCCTGTACTCTCAGTACTTTATACATACAGCGTTCAGCATAAGTAAGTACACCCCCCTGTACTCTCAGTACTTTATACATACAGCGTTCAGCATAAGTAAGTACACCCCCCTGTACTCTCAGTACATTATACATACAGCGTTCAGCATAAGTACACCCCCCTGTATTCTCAGTACGTTATATATACAGCATTTAGCATAAGTAAGTACACCCCCCTGTATTCTCAGTACGTTATATATACAGCATTTAGCATAAGTAAGTACACCCCCCTGTACTCTCAGTACGTTATATATACAGCATTTAGCATAAGTAAGTACACCCCCCTGTATTCTCAGTATGTTATACATACAGCATTCAGCATAAGTAAGTACACCCCCCTGTATTCTCAGTAAGTTATATATACAGCGTTCAGCATAAGTACACCCCTTGTACTCTCAGTACATTGTATATACAGCGTTCAGCATAAGTACACCCCCTGTATTCACAGTACGTTATATATACAGCGTTCAGCATAAGTAAGTACACCCCCCTGTACTCTCAGTACGTTATATATACAGCGTTCAGCATAAGTAAGTACACCCCCCTGTATTCTCAGTACGTTATATATTCAGCATTTAGCATAAGTACACCCCCTGTATTCTCAGCACGTTATATATACAGCGTTCATAATAAGTAAGTACACCCCCCTGTATTCACAGTACGTTATATATACAGCGTTCAGCATAAGTCACTACACCCCCCTGTATTCTCAGTACGTTATATATACAGTGTTCAGCATAAGTCAGTACACCCCCCTGTACTCTCAGTACATTATATATACAGCGTTCAGCATAAGTACACCCCCCTGTACTCTCAGTACGTTATATATGCAGCGCTCAGCATAAGTAAGTACACCCCCCCTGTACTCTCAGTACGTTATATATACAGCGTTCAGCATAGGTAAGTACACCCCCCTGTATTCTCAGCACATTAAACATACAGTGTTCAGCATAAGTAAGTACACCCCCCCTGTACTCTCAGTACATTGTATATACAGCGTTGAGCATAAGTAAGTACACCCCCCTGTATTCTCAGTACATTGTATATACAGCGTTCAGCATAAGTAAGTACACCCCCCTGTATTCTCAGTAAGTTATATATACAGCGTTCAGCATAAGTAAGTACACCCCCTGTATTCTCAGTACGTTATATATACAGCATTTAGCATAAGTAAGTACACCCCCCTGTATTCTCAGTACGTTATATATACAGCGTTCAGCATAAGTACGTACACCCCCTTGTACTCTCAGTACATTGTATATACAGCTTTCAGCATAAGTAAGTACACCCCCCTGTACTCTCAGTACGTTATATATTCAGCATTTAGCATAAGTAAGTACAACCCCTGTATTCTCAGTACGTTATATATACAGCATTTAGCGTAAGTAAGTACACCCCCCTGTATTCTCAGTATGTTATACATACAGCATTCAGCATAAGTAAGTACACCCCCCTGTATTCTCAGTATGTTATACATACAGCATTCAGCATAAGTAAGTACACCCCCCTGTATTCTCAGTACGTTATATATACAGCGTTCAGCATAAGTACACCCCCCTGTACTCTCAGTACGTTATATATACAGCGTTCAGCATAAGTAAGTACACCCCCCTGTATTCTCAGTACGTTATATATTCAGCATTTAGCATAAGTAAGTACAACCCCTGTATTCTCAGCACGTTATATATACAGCGTTCAGCATAAGTAAGTACACCCCCCTCTATTCACAGTACGTTATACATACAGCGTTCAGCATAAGTCACTACACCCCCCTGTATTCTCAGTACGTTAAAGATACAGCGTTCAGCATAAGTCAGTACACCCCCCTGTACTCTCAGTACATTATATATACAGCGTTCAGCATAAGTAAGTACATCCCCCTGTACTCTCATTACGTTATATATACAGTGCTCAGCATAAGTAAGTACACCCCCCCCCTGTACTCTCAGTACGTTATATATACAGCGTTCAGCATAGGTAAGTACACCCCCCTGTATTCTCAGCACATTAATCATACAGTGTTCAGCATAAGTAAGTACATCCCCCCTGTACTCTCCGTACGTTATATATACAGCGCTCAGCATAAGTAAGTACACCCCCCCTGTACTCTCAGTACATTGTATATACAGCGTTCAGCATAAGTAAGTACACCCCCCTGTACTCTCAGTACATTGTATATACAGCGTTCAGCATAAGTAAGTACACCCCCCTGTACTCTCAGTACATTGTATATACAGCGTTCATCATAAGTAAGTACACCCCCCTGTATTCTCAGTGCGTTATATATACAGCGTTCAGCATAAGTAAGTACACCCCCCTGTACTCTCAGTACATTGTATATACAGCTTTCAGCATAAGTAAGTACACCCCCCTGTACTCTCAGTACGTTATACATACAGCGTTCAGCATAAGTCACTACACCCCCCTGCATTCTCAGTACGTTATATATACAGAGTTCAGCATAAGTCAGTACACCCCCCTGTACTCTCAGTACATTATATATACAGCGTTCAGCATAAGTAAGTACACCCCCCTGTACTCTCAGTACGTTATATATACAGCGCTCAGCATAAGTAAGTACACCCCCCCGTACTCTCAGTACGTTATATATACAGCGTTCAGCATAAGTAAGTACACCCCCCTGTACTCTCAGTACATTGTATATACAGCGTTCATCATAAGTAAGTACACCCCCCTGTATTCTCAGTAAGTTATATATACAGCGTTCAGCATAAGTAAGTACACCCCTCTGTATTCTCAGTACATTATATATACAGCGTTCAGCATAAGTAAGTACACCCCCTATATTCTTAGTACTTTATACATACAGCGTTCAGCATAAGTAAGTACACCCCCCTTTATTCTCAGTACGTTATATATACAGCATTTAGCGTAAGTAAGTACACCCCCCTGTATTCTCAGTATGTTATACATACAGCATTCAGCATAAGTAAGTACACCCCCCTGTATTCTCAGTACGTTATATATACAGCGTTCAGCATAAGTACACCCCCCTGTACTCTCAGTACGTTATATATACAGCGTTCAGCATAAGTAAGTACACCCCCCTGTATTCTCAGTACGTTATATATTCAGCATTTAGCATAAGTAAGTACAACCCCTGTATTCTCAGCACGTTATATATACAGCGTTCAGCATAAGTAAGTACACCCCCCTCTATTCACAGTACGTTATACATACAGCGTTCAGCATAAGTCACTACACCCCCCTGTATTCTCAGTACGTTAAAGATACAGCGTTCAGCATAAGTCAGTACACCCCCCTGTACTCTCAGTACATTATATATACAGCGTTCAGCATAAGTAAGTACATCCCCCTGTACTCTCATTACGTTATATATACAGTGCTCAGCATAAGTAAGTACACCCCCCCCCTGTACTCTCAGTACGTTATATATACAGCGTTCAGCATAGGTAAGTACACCCCCCTGTATTCTCAGCACATTAATCATACAGTGTTCAGCATAAGTAAGTACATCCCCCCTGTACTCTCAGTACGTTATATATACAGCGCTCAGCATAAGTAAGTACACCCCCCCTGTACTCTCAGTACATTGTATATACAGCGTTCAGCATAAGTAAGTACACCCCCCTGTACTCTCAGTACATTGTATATACAGCGTTCAGCATAAGTAAGTACACCCCCCTGTACTCTCAGTACATTGTATATACAGCGTTCATCATAAGTAAGTACACCCCCCTGTATTCTCAGTGCGTTATATATACAGCGTTCAGCATAAGTAAGTACACCCCCCTGTACTCTCAGTACATTGTATATACAGCTTTCAGCATAAGTAAGTACACCCCCCTGTACTCTCAGTACGTTATACATACAGCGTTCAGCATAAGTCACTACACCCCCCTGCATTCTCAGTACGTTATATATACAGAGTTCAGCATAAGTCAGTACACCCCCCTGTACTCTCAGTACATTATATATGCAGCGTTCAGCATAAGTAAGTACACCCCCCTGTACTCTCAGTACGTTATATATACAGCGCTCAGCATAAGTAAGTACACCCCCCCGTACTCTCAGTACGTTATATATACAGCGTTCAGCATAAGTAAGTACACCCCCCTGTACTCTCAGTACATTGTATATACAGCGTTCATCATAAGTAAGTACACCCCCCTGTATTCTCAGTAAGTTATATATACAGCGTTCAGCATAAGTAAGTACACCCCTCTGTATTCTCAGTACATTATATATACAGCGTTCAGCATAAGTAAGTACACCCCCTATATTCTTAGTACTTTATACATACAGCGTTCAGCATAAGTAAGTACACCCCCCTGTACTCTCAGTATGTTATATATACAGCGTTCAGCATAAGTAAGTACACCCCCTTGTACTCTCAGTACGCTATATATACGGCGTTCAGCATAAGTAAGTACACCCCCTGTACTCTCAGTACGTTATATATACAGAGTTCAGCATAAGTATGTACACCCCCTGTATTCTCGGTACGCTATATATACAGCGTTCAGCATAAGTAAGTACACCCCCTGTATTCTCAGTACATTATATATACAGCGTTCAGCATAAGTCAGTACACCCCCCTGTACTCTCAGTACATTATATATATGACTCGCCCCCTGGGCCGTGGGGCACTCGGATCCGGGCAATAGGGGACGATGGGGGTAGTAGTGGCAACCCGGTTCCGTGTCTCAGGGTGGTCAGGCCAGTGGTAGCCCGTTATATTGATTATGTCCGACTACGCCACCCGTGGATTGCGGTTATTAGGAACCGCCGCTGCATGCAGACCGCTGGGGCTGATGAGGTGTGCAGCTAGGGTAGTGTGACTCCCCACAGGAAGAGTGCGGCCCCAGGGCAGTGTAGTGGATGGTGGGAGTGATGGTAGTGAGAGTCCCAGTGCTGATAGTGCTGGAGGAGCAAGGAGCACACAGACAACAGGTTGCAGTCCAGGGTCTTTACTGAAACAGGTAAACTGACCCATAAACAGTCCCAGCTAGGAGGGGACCTGGATGTCTGAGAGCAACGGGAAAATTGGCCTTGGTCAGGGTGAGGGTGTAGGCCTACCGTGCTTTCTGCGCTCCTTCTGGCTATCTCCTCCTGATAGGGTAACAGCCCACGTTTCCGAGCTTTCCGTGCTTTCTCGCCTGTATGGCCTGCGACGTGGGTTCCTTTCTGCTCCCAGCCTTGTACGGCTTCACTGGTCCCTTCGGTTGTGGCAGGGCCTCCAGACTTCTTAGGCCAAGGAATGTATAGTCCCTTGCGGACTGGTTCTCTGCTGGGGGATGTGGAATCCTTCCAGCCTCAGACACCAAAGTCTGGTAAAGTAAGTCTTTATCTGCCAAGACAGGCTCTCTTCGCCTCTTGTCTCTGGCTGGTGGCTCTCTCCTACTGCCACACTTCCTCTTAGGTGCAATCAACTTTCTGTCCCTGCTCCACTCTGGGACACGTCTCAAAGCTGAGACAGGCAATCCAGTTCTCTCTAACCCTGTCCCCAGTACCAGCTTTTATAGGGGCAGCCAGCTCCCCCTACTGGCCTGAGACAGGAGGCATTGCATGCTAATGTTCCCCTGACCAGAGAACCTCCCCCCTGCTCTCAGACACAGCTTTATTACACTTGTGGCATCCAGGTAGGGTGACACGTTCCCCCCTAGTGAAATTTATTACTCCGGGACTAAACAATAAACAAAGACAATATGCATAACAATAAAACATTAATAGACAGACGACGCACAAATTGAGATCTTTAGGTCACAGTGTGGCCTGTGACCGGGTGTCCATATCACCAAAACAACGAGGAGCCTTAACCAGGTGGGGGTCTGTCCTACCCCAAGTCCTTTACAGTCTTAGTTCATTCCTGGGTTAGGCTCAGAATGCAGTCCATACAAGGTCCCGGTTATAAAAGTCCATAACCTGTGAGTCCTTACGGTTGCTGCAAGAGACTGAAACACACTATTAATAAACATGCAGGTAACTTGGCAAACAATTTTAACATTTGGCAACAGGGTTATTTACAATTTAGTACACTCTATATTCTCCAGCGAGCGGGTATCTGTCCCTTTGTGCTCCTGGTTGACCTCCTTAACCCACTGTCTGGTGGTGGACCAACCTGGCTTTCCCCACTAGCGTTAGGGGTACAGCTACCAGCTGGGTGTACAGGTAAGGCAGGCAGCTGTCTGCGGGTTCTTTGGCTTACCGCAGGCATGGCAGACTCACTGTCAGCAGAGGGTTGACTCTCCTGGGCTGCTGGAACAGGCTCTTCTGCCTCTGGAACCGCTTGCTCCTCTTCACCTTCCGGCTCTGGTGTTGATTGTTGCTGTGCCGGTTGCAGGAAATGCAGGAAGGGTACCACTATAGCATCATTTATGCGAGTCCAGGACTGAGGGAACTCTCCGAGAACGGTGCTGATCATTTCTTCCTTGTCCTCTGCGGGTTCAAGGTCACTCTGATCCTCTTCTGCACTACGGAGTTGCTCGGGGCACCTTTTGAGGTGGTCTCTGGAGACGACACTAGTGGTTTCTCCTCCGTCCTTGGTGATTATGCACACCTTTGGGTTGTCGTGGTCAGACTGCAGTACGGTGTAGGGTTCCCTTTCCCACTGGTCGTTCAACTTATGTAGCCTTCTTTTTCGCTTTAGGACTTGCTCACCAGGTTCTAGGGGACTAGCAGGGGCGTGTTGATTGAAGAGTCTTTCTTGCTTCTCTCTCACCTGGGCCAGGCTCTTCTCTACACTCTCCTGTACCTTCTTGTACTGCAGTTGCCTTTCCGTATCCCAGTCCGCATCCAGGGAGGTGTCCTCAGGTATTAGGACTCCCATCTCCAGGTCTACGGGCAGCTTACCCGGTCTGGCTCGCATCAGGTAAGCCGGGGTGCAGTTTGTAGCGTTCACCGGGATATTGTTGTACATGTCTACCAGGTCCGGCAGTTTTTCTGGCCACAGGCTGCGTTCCTCCAGGGGCAACGTCTTCAGGAGATCAATGACTATATTGTTCATCTTCTCACACATCCCGTTGGTTTGGGGGTGGTAAGGCGTTGTCCGAATCTTCTTACAGCCATAGAGGTTGCAGAACTCCTGGAAGATTTCAGCTTCAAACGCTGGACCCTGGTCTGTCAGGACCTGTTCCGGATACCCGTGTTGACGGCAGAAGTATTGCTGGAAGGCTCGGGCCGCTGTTTGGGCTGTCAAGTCCTTTACCGGGACCACCACTAGAAAACGGGAATAGTGGTCCACGATTGTCAGGGCGTAGATGTATCCGGACCGGCTTGGAGCCAATTTGACGTGGTCCAGAGCTACCAGCTCAAGTGGCTGCGTGGTGACGATGGGCCTCAAGGGTGTCTTCTGGCTGGTGCGGTCCTTCCTCCTCAGGTGACAAGGGCCACAGTCTCTGCACCATTTTTCTACAGCTCCTCTCATGCCGACCCAAAAGAACCTTCCTCTTAGTAGGAACTCCAGTTTCTTCCAACCGAAGTGTCCCGCTCGGTCATGGTAAGCCCCCAGGACCATAGCTGCATCTCGCCTTGGGACCACGACTTGCCAGGTCAGCTCGTGCGTCCGGTGGTTAACAATCCTTCTGCACAACTTGCCTTCGTAGAGGAACAGCTTGCTCTTCTCCTTCCATAGCTGCTTGGCTTCCTCTGGGGCATCTGGATCTAGGCGGGCGTCTTCCCGGGTCAGCAGATCTTTCACCAGGCGGACTGCAGGGTCACTATCTTGGGTCTCGGCCCAGCTGTGGTGAGGTAGGGGATTCATCATCACAGTTGTTAGATCCTCCTCCTTCACGTGGTGAGAGTGTTGAGCGGCTCCATACCGGTGAAACGCGGGGAGTTCTACCTCCTCCAGCTCTTCTGGGTCTTCGTCACCTTCAGGTAAGTGAGGCATCCTTGATAGGGCGTCCGCGTTGGCGTTGGTTTTGCCTGCCCGGTACTTGATCACGAAGTCATAGTTGGAGAGACGGGCCATCCACCGCTGTTCCAGGGCACCCAGTCTTGCATTGTCCAGGTGTGTCAACGGGTTGTTGTCCGTGTACACGGTGAACTTTGCGGAGGCCAAGTAATGCTTGAAGCGTTCCGTCACGGCCCACACCACCGCCAAGAATTCTAGCTTGAAGGAGCTGTAATTCTCCGGGTTCCTCTCGGTGGGCCTCAGCTTCCGGCTGGCGCATGCGATCACCCGTTCTCTGCCCTGTTGGTTTTGGGACAGTACGGCTCCCAGTCCCACATTACTGGCATCTGTGTGGAGAATGAAAGACCGGCCATAATCAGGGTAGGCCAGGATCTCATCCCCAGTGAGGGCCAACTTTAGCTGGCGGAAGGACTCCTCTTCCGGTTTATCCCACTTGAAGGGTGGCTTTTGACTTCTGGACTTGGACTTTCCGATCAGGAGGTCCTGCATAGGAGCTGCCATCTTAGTGAACCCGGGGATGAACCTTCGGTAGTAGCCTACCAACCCGAGAAACTGTCTCACCTCTTTGATGTTCGAGGGGCTTGGCCAGCTCTTGATTGCCGTGACCTTGTCAGGGTCGGGGGCTACTCCTTCCGCACTTACCACGTGCCCTAGGTACTGCACCTTTGGTTTCAGCAGGTGGCACTTCGATGGTTTCACCTTCAGGCCATAGCCTGCCAGGGCTTCGAACACCTCAGCCAGGTGCTTGAGATGGTCCTCGTAGGTCTTCGAATAGACGATCACGTCGTCCAGGTAAAGGAGGACCGTCTCGAAGTTTCGGTGCCCTAGACAGCATTCCATCAGCCGCTGGAAGGTCCCTGGTGCGTTGCAGAGTCCGAAAGGCATACAGTTGAATTCGCTCAGTCCCATCGGGGTGGTGAAGGCGGTCTTCTCCTTGTCAGCCTCTGCCACAGGAACCTGCCAGTACCCGCTAGTAAGGTCCAAAGTAGAAAAGAAGTTAGCAGATTTTAGTGCGGCTAAAGACTCCTCTATTCTAGGCAGCCGATATGCGTCTTTGTGGGTGATACGGTTGATTTGTCTATAGTCCACGCACATTCTCATGGTGCCGTCTTTCTTTTTGACCAGAACCAAGGGGGCTGCCCAGGGGCTACAGCTGTCTCTAATGACCCCAGCTTCTTTCATCTCCCTTAGCATACCCTTGGCGTTCTGATAATGTGCAGGGGGTACAGGTCTGTGCCTCTCTTTTATTGGTGGGTGGCTCCCTGTGGGGATGTGGTGTTCTATCCCTTTTACTCTGCCGAAGTCTTACTAAAGACTCTCTCGTACTCCCGTATAGTGTTGAGCCACCCCCGTAGTGTTCGAGTTCGGTTCGGTTCGTCGAACACCCGTGTGTTCGCCGAACTGTTCGTCGAACTGTTCGTCGAACACCTTCGAACACCGTTAAAACCAATGGCAGGCAAACAAAAACACATAGAAACACATAGAAAACACCTTCAAAGGTGTCCAAAAGCTGACAAACTGCTCAGAAGACACAACTAACACATGGAAAAGTGACAAGTACATATAGTCATGCGAAAAGAAAAGAGGTGGAGGAGTAAAAGGAGGGGGAGACACAGATATAGGCATGTCATGCCCTTCTAAAATCCAAAAAGTGAGAAGCCGAGACGGCCAGTCCGCTCCTGCCCATGCCACCTCCGTGTCGCCGGGTTTGTGCCAGAGCCGCGGTGAACCCTGACGGCCAGCCCCCCTCTCCCAATACTGGTGCCTGTCCGCTGGTGGGTCGAGAGAGCCCCCCTGTGGTGGAGGCAGCTCTAAGCTTTTTAATTTAAATTGTCTCTCTAATTTGAATGAATACACTTTAAATCCATTTACAAGGATCTATTGGAGGGCAAGTCTCATGCCAGCAGCCGCGTAATTCCAGCTCCAGTAGCGTCCACTAAAGCTGCTGCAGTTAAAAAGCTTTTATAAGGATCGAGCTCGGCTGTCCACCGCAAGGCATCCTAGTGCCAGTCCCAGCCCCTATGCCTTGGGGTGCCTCCTGATGCTCTTCACTAAGTATCCCGTGGTCCCGAAGCATTTCCTTTGAAAAAATTAAGTGTCCAAACTACAGGTGGTGTAGCTTGCTTATCAGCCGGGATAATCCGCTGACTAGCAGACACTGCTACTAGGCACAAAGTATTTCCTGGGCTAGATGCAGTTAAAAATTTGTAAGTAGATACTCTCGTTGGATGCTGAGAAAGCATTCCATAGAGTCTCCTGGCACGCCATATATGATTCTCTTAAAAAGCTTGGGGTAGGGGTCTAGGGGACCCTTTTATAGCCAAAATCACGGCCCTGTATCACAATACGTCACCTAGGCTGAAGATAAATGGAACTGTAGCACCGAGGGCTCGGTTGCTACAGACGTATTGCACCTCACCCAGAGGTGTGATATCTCACTCTCAGATAAGGATGGAGTGTGGATCAGGACCCGACACCTGCATGCATTACACCACATTGCCGTGGGGCAGGGCGACCAATATGCCCCTGAGATGGGCACGACAGTCCCTGTCCCTGGCTGGAGTGGGGGGAGGGAACACTGAGGAAGGGGAACCCTGCAGTGCAGGAGCAGGGAGGAAGTAGTTCCTGGGTGCATTGAGAAGGGAGTATAAAAGGTGGGCACCATCTTAGTTCAGTGCAGAGAAGTCTGAGCAGAAGTGGCAGGGAGCAGGGGCTCTGCATGAGCTCTGCTCCGGAGGCGGGCCTAGTAACAGAGGCCCAGGCCTGCAAGAGGGAGAAGGAAGGAAGAGGAGCGGAGAAGGCTCCAGGAACGAGGAATGAAGGGATCCCAGGGGTGCGGACGGGCGAGTCGCCACCGCACGCCCGAATCCACCTGCGTGGAGGGGTCAGGCCAAAGGGGGAGACCGGTCCCCGAACTAGTGGAGGCAGGAAACGACCCTCAGCTAGAAACCGGAGGCTCTGACATTTTATGTGGCGCAGCCCCTTGCTCCACCCGCTAGGAAGGCACCACATAGGGTCAGGGAAACTGGCGCCAAGTTTACCAAGAGGAGGCCCGAGGCAGCCGGACAGAAGTGTTGGTAAGAAAGGCCAGACAAAGGACACACAAAGGGGGTCCTGTGAAGCGCTCCAAAGTTATCTGGGAGTTGTCTGAGCCCCTCACCTGGTGAGCACAGTACGACGTGGGCAGCCGTTACCTGCAGACGTGGTCTGGATAATAAGAACTGTGAGTAAAGGCCCTGAACTGCATCACTGACTCCGTGTCGTTACTGCTGCTGCCCTGCACCATCACCCCCATCCTCCGCATACACTGCCCTGAGGCTATACTCCTCCCGTGGGGAGTTATGCTACGCTCTGCTGCACCCACAACACCAGCCTTAGCGGTCTGCCCTGTAGCAGCGGTTCACTCTGACCGCAATCCACGGGTGGCGTAGTCGGACATTTAAACATCAAAACCATATAAATAGTTCCGCCACTGGTTTGACCGCCCTGAGCCACGGAACCGGATCGCCGCCACGAAGACTACAACCACCAGCATCCACCAAAAAGGGTCCGGCTCCGGGTGTCCCAAGGCCCAGGGGGTGCGTCAGAACATTTTCATCACCTTTCACAATCACCAATGGGACAAGGCAGGGATGTCCTCTGTCCCCTCTCTTATACATCCTAGTGACGGAGCACCTGCTCTCATCAATTCGCCATAACCCCAATATTAGGTGGATTGAGGTGGGAGGCACCGAGTACAAGTGCTCTCTATTTGCTGATGATGTCCTAGTATATATCACTCAATCATATATATCCATCCCTGCTGTTATGGCTGAAATAGATCACTTTGTTACATGGTAAAATTTTAAAATCAATGCAGCGAAGTCTGAGGCCCTCGATGTCTCCCTCCCTAAATCCATATAGGATTCCATCCAGTCCAACTTTCCCTTTGCCTGGCCCTCACAGGGTATCAAATACTTAGGAATTCCTATTCATAGAGACCTCTCCCATCTATGTTATCTTAATTTTGGGCCCTTTATTGAACAATTCCATACAGACCACGGTTGGCAAGTTAGAACTGTAAGATTCACTACGTGAACCACTGGTGTTTTGTGGAAAAGCACATGTACACCGCGTTCCAAATTATTATGCAAAAAGTGTTTAGGAGTGATAAGGGAAGAATTTGTTTGTTTGTCAGTTAAACTCATTGATGGTGATGTGTGTCAGGGCTCTTTATATCACTGTAAGCAATTGCAGACACCTGTGCTAATTAGTTTGGCAGGTGTGTCCAATGAAAGGCAAGACTACTTAAGAAGGCTCTCTCACATTATTAAGCAGCCTACATTTTCTGCCAAAATGGGAAAGAAAAAGGATGTGTCGGCTGCTGAGAAGCAACAAATTGTGGAGTGTTTAGGTCAAGGCATGACTACAATCAACATTGTGCGATGATCAGGATGAAGTGTCTTGGCAATCAAGAAGTATGTAGCTGATTCACAGTACACACGTGTGCGTGCTGATAAGGGCAAATTGAGGACTCTTTCCTACAGGCAATTACGTCAGGTTGAAACAGCAGCGGCAAAAAAGCCTTGTCATAGCAGCAGACAAGTTTTTGAAGCTGCTTGTGCCTCCAACGTCCCCCGAACAACAAGATGCAGGGTCCTTCAGAGGTTTGCAGCTGTGCATATGCCATCCTGTCGACCTCCTCTATCCACTTCACACAAGCAGAAACGGCTCCAGTGGGCCAAACATTACATGAAGACTGATTTCAAAACTGTTTTGTTCACGGATGAGTGCCGTGCAGCGCTCGATGGTCCAGATGAATGGAGTGGAGGATGGCTGGTTGATGGACACCCCACGCAAACACGGCTACAGCGCCAACAAGGAGGAGGTGGAGTAATGTTTTGGGCTGGAATCATGGGGAGAGAGATTGTCGGCCCCTTTAGGATCCCTGAAGGCGCTAAAGATGAACTCCATAATGTATGTGGATTTTCTCAAACAGCACTTCCTGCCATGGTTCAAGAAGAAGAACCGTGTATTTCACAGCAAGATCATTTTTTTGCATGATAATGCACCATCTCATGCTGCACATAAAACATCTGCATCTCTGGCTGATATGGGCATAAAAGGGGACAAACTTATGGTGTGACCCCCATGCTCCCCTGACCTCTACCCCATTCAGAACCTTTGGAGCATCATTAAAAGGAGTGTCTATGATGGCGGGAGGCAGTTCACATCTAAGCAACAGCTCTGGGAGGGTATTCTGTCCTCATGCAAAACAATTGAAGCAGAAACCATCCAAAACCTGACAAATTCAATGGACGAGAGAGTTCAGAAGCTCCTTTCGAACAAGGGGTCCTATGTGAAAATGTAACATCACCTAGAATAAAGTTTTGAGTTGAAAACTGTTTGATTTCAGTTTCTAACAACCTGCTTATGCTTATAATTTCAAAAATGACCATTTTTTTGGTCTTTATTAAAATGAAAAGGTTGATCGAAAAGTTTGGGGGATCTAAGAGTGTGGCAACCCAGTAGTCATGATTACTTCGAATTCTGACAATATGAGGGTCATGCTGCAGGTAGTGCAGCAAGAAGGCACTTATGTGTCTTGCGCATCTCGGAGCCCCAAAATTATTTTCCGGGCTAGATGCAGCTAAAAATTATTTTTAATTTTAAATCTGGTGAAGCTTATTATAGATGGCCTAATAGGATCAGTGCTGCACACTGCTACAAAGCCCAAATTATTTTCCAGTCAAGATACAGATAAACATGATTAGTAATTTGAAAGCTTAAAACGGTTGGTAGGGTGATTTTAACCAATCATCAAGCTTTTACTCTCCCCAGGATGACACAGGGGTAGAAAAGTCGTTTCGGATCCATGATTTGTTCATCTTTATGAACGTGAGTCTGTCTACATTATCAGTGGAGAGCCGCGTGCGCTTATCTGTCAGCACACCACCAGCAGCGCTGAACACACGTTCAGACAGAACGCTGGCTGCGGGGCATGACAAGATCTCCAAGGCGTAAGTGGCTAGCTCCGGCCATTTATCCAGATTGGAAGCCCAAAAAGAGCAAGGGTCCAGTGACACAGTCGTGGCTTCAATGTTTACTTGGAGATACTCCTGTACCATCGTCTCTAGGCGTTGACTATGTGTCAGACTTCTTGTCTCCTGTGGCCTTGCAAAGGATGGGCTAAAAAAGTGGTGAAATGATTCCGCAAAATTGATGTTACCAGCAGATACTGTGGTTCTGTTACGGTTTGAGTGCTGAACACTTGACGGTCCCACGGTTGGCAAGTTGGAACTGTGAGATTCACTACGTGCACCACTGGTATTTTGTGGAAAAGCACATGTAAGATTCTGCAACAGTCTCTGCTGATACTCCTGCATGCGTGCATCCCTTTCTATGGCAGGAATAATTTCTGCAAATTTACTTTTGTACCGGGGATCTAACAGTGTGGCAACCCAGTAGTCAGGATTATTTCTAATTCTCACAATTCGAGGGTCATGTTGCAGGTAGTGCAGCAAGAAGGCACTCATGTGTGTTGCGCATCCAGGAGCACCAAGTCCCTGTTGTGTTGGTGGCGAGGTAACAATCATGCTTCCTTCCTCTGTCCTCTCCCCCCAACCTCGCACAACAGAAATGTGATCAAGGTCTCCCTCATCTGATGAGTCTTCCATCAGTTCGTCCTCCACTTCTTCCTGGGCTCCTGCACCTTCCTCACTAGTTTGGCTGCTACCATGCGCCCTGGTAAAACCATCTCCCCCACCCTCACATGCCTGCCGCCTTGGTGCTGCCGACCGTCTGGACCTTGCAGATGTTAGCCCTTCCGCATACAACTCCTCCTCCTCTACTTCCTCCACCTTCTCTTGTGCCACCACCTGACTCCGAATTCTGTTTAACATGTGCTCCAGCATGTAAATCACCGGAATAGTCATGCTGATAATGGCATCGTCAGCACTAAACATCTTCGTCGCCATTTCAAAACTGTGCAGAAGGGTGCATAGGTCCCTGATCTGAGACCACTCCTCCAGCGTGATTTGCCCCACCTCTGAATCTCGTTGGCCCAGGCTATACGTCAGAACGTATTGCACCAGGGCTTGTCGGTGCTGCCACAGTCGCTGCAACATGTGCAGAGTTGAATTCCACCGGGTAGGCACATCGCATTTTAGCCGGTGAAGTGGCAGGCCCAACGACTTCTGTAGAGATGTAAGTCGCTGAGCTGCGGGATGCGAACGGCGGAAGTGAGCACACAGCGACCGTGCCCTCTGCAGAAGGCCATCTAGTCTGGGATAGTGGGCTAAAAATTGCTGGACAACCAGGTTCAACACGTGAGCCATACAAGGCACGTGTGTGACATTGCCCCGGCGAAGGGCCGCACCCAGGTTTGCAGCATTGTCGCACACGGCCTTCCCTGGTTTCAGGTCCAGTGGAGACAACCATTCATGAAATTGGTTCTCCAGAGCTGACCACAACTCCTCAGCTGTGTGACTCACATTTCCCAGACATTTCAATGTAAAAACCGCCTGATGACGTTGAGCCCTACTGCCAGCATAGTAAGGAGGTGTGCAGGATCCCTTCTGCGCAGTTAGAAAGCTTGTGGCATGACCAGACAGGCTTTGGGTGCAGGTGGAAGACCGAGAGGAGGTTGAGGAGGCAGAAGCAGTGGAGGAACTTTGACATAAAGAGGATTGAAGCACAACTCGTGGGGACGGCAAGACTTGGACAGCAGCCCCTTGTCCTGCTGTCACCATAGTTACCCAGTGCCCAGTCAGCGACATGTAACGCCCCTGTCCATGCCTACTCGTCCAAGTGTCTGTGGTGAAATGCACCCTGTCACACACAGAGTTTCTCAAAGAAGCGGTGATGTTGTGTGCGACATGCTGGTGGAGCGCAGGCACACCTTTCTTTGAGAAGTAGTGCCGACTGGGCATCTGGTACTGGGGCACTGCGACGGACATAAGGTCTCGAAAATCCTCTGTGTCCACCAGGCGGAAAGGCAGCATTTCTGTAGCCAAGAGCTTGAAGATGGTGAAATTCAACCTCTTAGCTTTCTCATGGCTAGGAGGAAATGGTCTTTTACTTGTCCACATCTGAGGGACCGAGGGCTGGCTATTGTGCTTAGACGGGGTTGATAAGGGTGTCCCCGGCAAACTGCCGGTCTGTGAGGAAGATGCAGGCGGACATGTTAGGTTGCCTTGATCCAAAGGTGGTGCTATCGATGTCGGACAGCGCTCAACACCAGCTGGTGTTACCACCTCCAAAGAAAATGATGACCTGCCAATCACGCTGGCTGTTGCGGGTAAAGAGGTGGCAGGTCTGCGCCCCAAAACAGGTGTGACTGCTGTCCCCCCAGTCACAGAGGATGAAGAGGCCGCGGATGCACAAGATATGGCAGACGGTGATTGGCCCGGCCGGCTAGGCCGCATTGTAGCACACTGAGCTTCCCACTGCAACTTATGCTTCATGTCCATGTGCCGGTTCATGCATGAAGTACTCAAACTATGTATTTTTTGGCCTCTACTTAGCTTTTGCTGACAAATGTTACAGATAACACGAGTTGGGTCATCTTTATCGATCTGAAAAAATGCCCAGGCTATGCAAGGCTTAGCACCCATGCGACCTGAAGAGCCACCACGACTTGTGGTGAGAGGCAGAGTTGTGTTTGAGGATGCAGTTGTTGACGTGCTTCCAGTACTACGTCTCTGTCCAGGAAGGCGCAACCTGACCTCGTCGTCACTAGCATCTTCCTCCACCTCCTCTGCTGACCTCATCTCTTGGCTGACTGTGGGTTGACAGTAAGTGGGATCTCCGACCTCATCATCATCACCCTGTGCGTTATCACACCCGTCGTCCTCAGAGCCAACCTGTTCCTGCCCTGACAAAAAACTAAAGTTGTCGCTCCAATCAGGTATTTGAGTCTTATCATCGTCTTCCTCATTGTCTCCACCAACAGGAGTTACAGTTTGGGAATGAGGGTCTACATTATGGTCAGAACCTTCGGCGTCTGGTCCTGGATCCGACTCATAAAGATTCTGGGCATCAGTGCAGATCATTTCCTCGTCTGGATTCACAGAAGCGCTGGAGTCGACCTCTGATTCCCAGGCTATAGTATGAGTAAACAGCTCTGCAGACTCAACCATCTGTTCTACCTCATACTCAGACGGGCAGCTGGAGATTTGGGAGCTGTGAGGAAGCAAGTGCGATTTGGGTGACACCTTTGAGGACTGGAGTATTTGTGATGTTGAAGTTGATGTGGAGGAGAGCCCACTTAAAGGAGCACTTGATATCCGTTGAAGCACCTGCTGTTTTTGTGCCTCATCTGGAATTTGTAGCGATTGGCGTGGCCGTAAGAAAGGGATCTTATCACATTGTCCGCTAAAAGAAGTAGACATTTTAGTTTGGCTGGAAGATGGTCTTTCTTCTGCACCTACCCCACGGACACAACCTTTTTTCCCCTTCCCAACACGCCTATTCCCCTTTCCACCAGCAGCAGGCCTTTTTCCACTCATTTTGGTGGTTAACTAATTCACAACTCTGGAGTTGTTTGCACAAAAAAACAATGGATGGTAACCGAGCAGAGCTGAGTGGCCAAACTGTGGTATTAGGCCAAAACTATTGGCTGGGCTAGATGCAGAAAAAAATTATTTTTAATTTGCAACCTGATGGAGGTCAGTATAGATGGACTAATAGAACAAGTCCCACACGCTGCTAGAAGCCCAAATATTTTTTCAGAGATAAATGAAGAAAAAAATTATTTTTAATTTGCAACCTGATGGAGGTCAGTATAGATGGACTAATAGACCAAGTCCCACACACTGCTAGAAGCCCAAATATTTTTTCAGAGCTAGATGCAGAAAAAAATTATTTTTAATTTGCAACCTGATGGAGGTCAGTATAGATGGACTAATAGACCAAGTCCCACACACCGCTAGAAGCCCAAATATTTTTTCAGAGCTAGATGCAGAAATTTTTTTTATTCAATTTGCAACCTGATGGAGGTCAGTATAGATGGACTAATAGACCAAGTCCCACACACTGCTAGAAGCCCAAATATTTTTTCAGAGCTAGATGCAGAAAAAAAATATTTTTAATTTGCAACCTGATGGAGGTCAGTATAGATGGACTAATAGACCAAGTCCCACACACTGCTAGAAGCCCAAATATTTTTTCAGAGCTAGATGCAGAAAAAAATTATTTTTAATTTGCAACCTGATGGAGGTCAGTATAGATGGACTAATAGAACAAGTCCCACACGCTGCTAGAAGCCCAAATATTTTTTCAGAGATAAATGAAGAAAAAAATTATTTTTAATTTGCAACCTGATGGAGGTCAGTATAGATGGACTAATAGACCAAGTCCCACACACTGCTCGAAGCCCAAATATTTTTTCAGAGCTAGATGCAGAAAAAAATTATTTTTAATTTGCAACCTGATGGAGGTCAGTATAGATGGACTAATAGACCAAGTCCCACACACCGCTAGAAGCCCAAATATTTTTTCAGAGCTAGATGCAGAAAAAAATTATATTCAGTTTGCAACCTGATGGAGGTCAGTATAGATGGACTAATAGAATGATGCTATGCCCAAAAGATTTTACTTCACTAGGTGCAGTAAAAAAATTGGTATTCTATACACAGGTGGTATATCTTGCAACACAGATAGGCTACTCTACTGACTAACACACTCTGCAATAGGCCAAAAAGGATTAGCTTTGCTAGATTCAGCCAAATGCTGTGAAAAAAACTTGCACAGCACTGGCACAGACCTGCCTGGCAAAAACTGATAGGAACTGATGTAACCTAGTCCTGAAAAGGACTCCAATTACAATTAGTCTTTACTCCCACAATCTATCTATTTAAGAGCACAGACCTGCCTGATAAAAGTCGTAGGAAATGCTGTAACCTAGTCCTTAAAAGGACTGCAATCACAACTATTCCCTACTCCCAAGCTATCTGTATATTTGTGCGAAAATTGGCTTGAAATTAACAAGGTATAGCGCACACAGCAACAGCGGTGCCGTCTAACACGCAGCTGCAGCAGTGAGAAAATGGTGGCGACGGGGAAAATGGCTTGGTCTTATAGGGCAAGGACATGTGACATACACTGCCAATCACACATGCCCTTGCTTGTGTGAAAAAAAGCACTTCGCTCCGTGTGTGCGCTGCTGATAGGCTGACAGATTGCACCTCCCCACTGCAAATGCGGGAAAGAGGAAAAAAAAATGGAGATCTTCATTGTTCCTGCAGAGATCCATCCCCTGCCCCTCCCCCCGCCCCGCTGTACACTCAAACTGCGTATTAACATTAATTTTCATCATTACTGAGAAAAAATCCAGTTATGATTTTGGTGCACGAACAGTTATCGAACATAACCTCGAACAGCCGAATTTTTCTCAAATTGTTCGTGTTCGCCGACCGGCTCGAACACCGCCCAAAACAGCTCGAATTTGAGATTGGCGAACAGTTCGAGTAGAACAACGCTCATCTCTACTCCCGTACCACCCGGTAGACTCCTTGTTTTTGGTGCAGGGGAGTGGAGTCAGCACCCACGTGGAGTTTCTGGCACCAGTCCTCCTTTTGTTTCTGGGAGCCATTACCCTCCGCCTGTGGAGATGGAGGCAAGGGTTCCACGGCCCTGATAGCTTTGTGTTCGACGACAAACAGTTTGGCGAGTGTAGCGTACCTGGGTAAGTGTACTTCCCTTTCCCCAATGTTGAGGATGCGGACGGGCACCCTCCCATGACGGACATCAACCACCCCCCGGGCTGTCAAAATGGTGGGCCTGCTGTCTGAGTACACGGGTTCTACCATGGCTTGGTAGTCTCTACCTCTCAACCCGATTGCAGTCCGACACCAGATCATCATTTCACTTTTGGGAGGCATGGAAATGGGGAATGGATCACTGAGTCTTACGCTACCGATCTCACCACCAGACAGTTCTACCTGCTGCCGTCTCATCAGGGCTTTTATCTCCTTGTTGAGGACTCTCTTTTGGCTGGAACTAGCATTCACCGCCACCTGTTGTAGAATTACAATTACTTCTGAAAGACAATTTTCAATGATGTTAGTACCCACAGTTATTTTAGGGTGACTTTCATGACGGTCAATGTCCACAATAATCACTCCCTGTGCCGGCAGTTCAACTTTACCAATTTTAATGGTCATCTCCTTGAACCCCATCTGCGGCACGGGTAAGCCATTACTGGCGATGATGCTCAAGTTACTGTCTGGATACCGTGTGATATCAGCATCAGTCCAATACTGCTTAAAAAGTACATAATGGATAGTGGTTACTTGTGACCCAGTATCCAGCAAGGCGCTCATGGGGATACCGTCCAGCATCACGGGTAAAACCGGGCGCCCCCCAACGTACTTATCACGCCAATTATAAGGGCCTGGTGATCTTATGCCTGGGGGTCGGCCCTCTGCCCCAGGTTGGACCCGTTTAAATTACAGTACCTGGAAATGTGTCCGGGCTGGTTGAATCGACGGCAAATGGGCAGTCCATCCTCTGCGTAGCGGTCTGTGGACCTCCCTCGGAACGACGGGATCCTCCTCTGTCGACGCCACGGGACATCCTCCGGACTTGAAGCCAGCTCGATGGGTCTTGACGGGTCCACTTGCAACGCCTGGACGGTCCTGGTCAACGCCGCGACGCTCCTGGTCAGCTCCTGGACTTGGTGGTGCAGGCCTTTCGACGGGGCTTGGTTCAGGGCCTGTGCATCAGCCTCCACGGAGTCCATAGAGGAGGGCGCCGCCTCCTGGTGGTAGGTGATAGCAGGGCGCCGGGGGTTTATAGCGCCACTGGTTGCAGATTCACGGAGCACCCTTATGGCCCTGTCCTTAAATTGGGCAAAGGTCAGGTCGGGGTTCTGGAAGAACATGAGGCGCAGCTGGGCCCTGTGGGCGCTGGACAGCAGACCCTCTATGAATTGTTCTGTCAGCAGCTTATCGGTTTCCTGCACACTGCCAGGGTCAGTTTGTTGAATAGCCCTCAAGGCTTCCTGCAGATTTAGGGCATAGTCTCTGATGCTGTCCTGCGCCCGCTGCTTACATCCATAGAACCTCATTTTAATCTCAGCGGAGGTACGTGTATCAAAGGTACCCCGCAGCCGGGCCAGAATACCCTTCACAGTCCTTTTCTCCTCAGTGGGCCATGATTTTACCTCCCTCTGGGCTGCGCCAGTTAACTGCCCTGTCAATATGCTGACCTTCTGTTCCTCTGTCAGGGGGTAAACTTGGAACAAACTATGCAGTCTTTCCTTGAAGTCAGTTAGGGCATGGGGCTCCCCTGAGTATTTGGGCAGCCAGGCCGCTCCAGGGATGTAGGGCAAGGAAAAGGGCATCACCGCTGCTGCAGCTGCGTTGGTGGTAGGGGGCGCCTCTGTGTCCGACATCTTCCTCCCCCCCCTAGTGAAGTGTGGCCTACCTTCCGACTATCCTCTTCTGTAGGCCGCGGCTCCGCTGCTGCTCTGGACGAGGACCTGGCGTCGCACTCCGATGACGTCAGCGTCGCTCTCTCTCCCTTCCAGGACCTTGCGCAGCGTCGGTGCGTGGGGCGGAGCTTCGGATCTCGCGCGGTTTTGACGTCCACGCCCCTCTTCTTCCCGCGCGGCGTCCTGAAGATGGCGTCCGATGGCGGGAAGACGGCAGAAGACCGCGGGAAACGGTCCAAGATGGCGTCTGATGGCGGGAATCGGCTCCGGATGGCGGGAAAAGACTCCGGACGGCGGGAAACTTCGCCACAGGTAAGTTACAAAAGTCTTTTTTTCAGGCACGCAGTACCCGGTGGTTGCGGGCACGAAGTCCTGCCGACTACGCCAAAGCTGACTCGCCCCCTGGGCCGTGGGGCACTCGGATCCGGGCAATAGGGGACGATGGGGGTAGTAGTGGCAACCCGGTTCCGTGGCTCAGGGTGGTCAGGCCAGTGGTAGCCCGTTATATTGATTATGTCCGACTACGCCACCCGTGGATTGCGGTTATTAGGAACCGCCGCTGCATGCAGACCGCTGGGGCTGATGAGGTGTGCAGCTAGGGTAGTGTGACTCCCCACGGGAAGAGTGCGGCCCCAGGGCAGTGTAGTGGATGGTGGGAGTGATGGTAGTGAGAGTCCCAGTGCTGATAGTGCTGGAGGAGCAAGGAGCACACAGACAACAGGTTGCAGTCCAGGGTCTTTACTGAAACAGGTAAACTGACCCATAAACAGTCCCAGCTAGGAGGGGACCTGGATGTCTGAGAGCAACGGGGAAATTGGCCTTGGTCAGGGTGAGGTTGTAGGCCTACCGTGCTTTCTGCGCTCCTTCTGGCTATCTCCTCCTGATAGGGTAACAGCCCACGTTTCCGAGCTTTCCGTGCTTTCTCGCCTGTATGGCCTGCGACGTGGGTTCCTTTCTGCTCCCAGCCTTGTACGGCTTCACTGGTCCCTTCGGTTGTGGCAGGGCCTCCAGACTTCTTAGGCCAAGGAATGTATAGTCCCTTGCGGACTGGTTCTCTGCTGGGGGATGTGGAATCCTTCCAGCCTCAGACACCAAAGTCTGGTAAAGTAAGTCTTTTATCTGCCAAGACAGGCTCTCTTCGCCTCTTGTCTCTGGCTGGTGGCTCTCTCCTACTGCCACACTTCCTCTTAGGTGCAATCAACTTTCTGTCCCTGCTCCACTCTGGGACACGTCTCAGTGCTGAGACAGGCCATCCAGTTCTCCCTAACCCTGCCCCCAGCACCAGCTTTTATAGGGGCAGCCAGCTCCCCCTACTGGCCTGAGACAGGAGGCATTGCATGCTAATGTTCCCCTGACCAGAGAACCTCCCCCTTGCTCTCAGACACAGCTTTATTACACTTGTGGCATCCAGGTAGGGTGACACATATACAGCGTTCAGCATAAGTAAGTACACCCCCCTGTACTCTCAGTACGTTATATATACAGCGCTCAGCATAAGTAAGTACACCCCCCCTGTACTCTCAGTACGTTATATATACAGCGTTCAGCATAAATAAGTACACCCCCCTGTATTCTCAGTACGTTATATATACAGCGTTCAGCATAAGTAAGTACACCCCCCTGTACTCTCAGTACGTTATATATACAGAGTTCAGCATAAGTAAGTACAACACCCTGTACTCTCAGTACGTAATATATACAGCGCTCAGCATACGTAAGTACACCCCCCTGTATTCACAGTACGTTATATATACGGCGTTCAGCATAAGTAAGTACACCCCCCTGTATTCACAGTACGTTATATATACGGCGTTCAGCATAAGTAAGTACACCCCCCTGTACTCTCAGCACGTTATATATACGGCGTTCAGCATAAGTAAGTACACCACCCTGTACTCTCAGTACTTTATACATACAGTGTTCAGCATAAGTAAGTACACCCCCCTGTACTCTCAGTACATTATACATACAGCTCTCAGCGTAAGTAAGTACACCCCCCTGTATTCACAGTACGTTATATATACAGCGCTCAGCATAAGTAAGTACACCCCCTGTACTCTCAGTACGTTATATATACAGCGTTCAGCATAAGTAAGTACACCCCCCTGTATTCACAGTACGTTATATATACAGCGTTCAGCATAAGTAAGTACACCCCCCTGTATTCACAGTACGTTATATATACAGCGTTCAGCATAAGTAAGTACACCCCCTGTATTCTCAGTACGTTATATATACAGCATTTAGCATAAGTAAGTACACCCCCTGTATTCTCAGTACGTTATATATACAGCGTTCAGCATAAGTAAGTACACCCCCTGTATTCTCAGTAAGTTATATATACAGCATTTAGCATAAGTACACCCCCCTGTACTCTCAGTACGTTATATATACAACATTCAACATAAGTAAGTACACCCCCTGTATTCTCAGTACGTTATATATACAGCATTTAGCATAAGTAAGTACACCCCACTGTATTCTCAGTACATTATATATACAGCGTTCAGCATAAGTAAGTACACCCCCTGTACTCTCAGTACATTATATATACAGCGTTCAGCATAAGTAAGTACACCCCCCTGTATTCTCAGTACGTTATATATACAGCATTTAGCATAAGTAAGTACACCCCCCTGTATTCTCAGTACGTTATATATACAGCGTTCAGCATAAGTAAGTACACCCCCTGTACTCTCAGTACATTGTATATACAGCGTTCAGCATAAGTAAGTACACCCCCTGTACTCTCAGTACGTTATATATAGAGCGTTCAGCATAAGTACACCCCCCTATATTCTCAGCACGTTATATATACAGCGTTCAGCATAAGTCAGTACACCCCCCTGTACTCTCAGTACATTGTATATACAGCGTTCAGCATAAGTAAGTACACCCCCCTGTACTCTCAGTACGTTATACATACAGCGTTCAGCATAAGTAAGTACACCCCCTGTATTCTCAGTACGTTATATATACAGCATTTAGCATAAGTAAGTACACCCCCCTGTATTCTCAGTACGTTATATATACAGCATTTAGCATAAGTAAGTACACCCCCCTGTATTCTCAGTACGTTATATATACAGCATTTAGCATAAGTAAGTACACCCCCTGTATTCTCAGTACGTTATATATACAGCGTTCAGCATAAGTAAGTACACCCCCCTGTACTCTCAGTACATTGTATATACAGCGTTCAGCATAAGTAAGTACACCCCCCTGTACTCTCAGTACGTTATATATACAGCTCTCAGCATAGGTAAGTACACCCCCCCTGTACTCTCAGTACGTTATATATACAGCGTTCAGCATAAATAAGTACACCCCCCTGTATTCTCAGTACGTTATATATACAGCGTTCAGCATAAGTAAGTACACCCCTCTGTATTCTCAGTACGTTATATATACAGCGTTCAGCATAAGTAAGTACACCCCCCTGTACTCTCAGTACGTTATATATACAGCGTTCAGCATAAGTAACTACAACCCCCTGTACTCTCAGTACGTTATATATACAGCGTTCAGCATAAGTAAGTACACCCCCCTGTATTCTCAGTACGTTATATATACAGCGCTCAGCATAAGTAAGTACACCCCCCTGTATTCACAGTACGTTATATATACGGCGTTCAGCATAAGAAAGTACACCCCCCTGTACTCTCAGTACGTTATATATACAGCGTTCAGCATAAGTAAGTACACCACCTTGTACTCTCAGTACTTTATACATACAGCGTTCAGCATAAGTAAGTACACCCCCCTGTACTCTCAGTACATTATACATACAGCTCTCAGCGTAAGTAAGTACACCCCCCTGTATTCACAGTACGTTATATATACAGCGCTCAGCATAAGTAAGTACACCCCCCTGTATTCACAGTACGTTATATATACAGCGCTCAGCATAAGTAAGTACACCCCCCTGTACTCTCAGTGCGTTATATATACAGCGTTCAGCATAAGTAAGTACATCCCCCCTGTATTCACAGTACGTTATATATACAGCATTTAGCATAAGTAAGTACACCCCCCTGTACTCTCAGTACGTTATATATACAGAGTTCAGCATAAGTAAGTACAACCCCCTGTACTCTCAGTACGTTATATATACAGCGCTCAGCATAAGTAAGTACACCCCCCTGTATTCACAGTACGTTATATATACGGCGTTCAGCATAAGTAAGTACACCCCCCTGTACTCTCAGTACGTTATATATACAGCGTTCAGCATAAGTAAGTACACCCCCTGTATTCTCAGTACGTTATATATACAGCATTTAGCATAAGTAAGTACACCCCCTGTATTCTCAGTAAGTTATATATACAGCATTCAATATAAGTAAGTACACCCCCCTGTACTCTCAGTACATTGTATATACAGCGTTCAGCATAAGTAAGTACACCCCCCTGTACTCTCAGTACGTTATATATACAGCTCTCAGCATAGGTAAGTACACCCCCCCTGTACTCTCAGTACGTTATATATACAGCGTTCAGCATAAATAAGTACACCCCCCTGTATTCTCAGTACGTTATATATACAGCGTTCAGCATAAGTAAGTACACCCCTCTGTATTCTCAGTACGTTATATATACAGCGTTCAGCATAAGTAAGTACACCCCCCTGTACTCTCAGTACGTTATATATACAGCGTTCAGCATAAGTAACTACAACCCCCTGTACTCTCAGTACGTTATATATACAGCGTTCAGCATAAGTAAGTACACCCCCCTGTATTCTCAGTACGTTATATATACAGCGCTCAGCATAAGTAAGTACACCCCCCTGTATTCACAGTACGTTATATATACGGCGTTCAGCATAAGAAAGTACACCCCCCTGTACTCTCAGTACGTTATATATACAGCGTTCAGCATAAGTAAGTACACCACCTTGTACTCTCAGTACTTTATACATACAGCGTTCAGCATAAGTAAGTACACCCCCCTGTACTCTCAGTACATTATACATACAGCTCTCAGCGTAAGTAAGTACACCCCCCTGTATTCACAGTACGTTATATATACAGCGCTCAGCATAAGTAAGTACACCCCCCTGTATTCACAGTACGTTATATATACAGCGCTCAGCATAAGTAAGTACACCCCCCTGTACTCTCAGTGCGTTATATATACAGCGTTCAGCATAAGTAAGTACATCCCCCCTGTATTCACAGTACGTTATATATACAGCATTTAGCATAAGTAAGTACACCCCCCTGTACTCTCAGTACGTTATATATACAGAGTTCAGCATAAGTAAGTACAACCCCCTGTACTCTCAGTACGTTATATATACAGCGCTCAGCATAAGTAAGTACACCCCCCTGTATTCACAGTACGTTATATATACGGCGTTCAGCATAAGTAAGTACACCCCCCTGTACTCTCAGTACGTTATATATACAGCGTTCAGCATAAGTAAGTACACCCCCTGTATTCTCAGTACGTTATATATACAGCATTTAGCATAAGTAAGTACACCCCCTGTATTCTCAGTAAGTTATATATACAGCATTCAATATAAGTAAGTACACCCCCTGTATTCTCAGTACGTTATATATACAGCATTTAGCATAAGTAAGTACACCCCACTGTATTCTCAATACATTATATATACAGCGTTCAGCATAAGTAAGTACACCCCCCTGTACTCTCAGTACATTATATATACAGCATTCAGCATAAGTAAGTACACCCCCCTGTATTCTCAGTACGTTATATATGCAGCATTTAGCATAAGTAAGTACACCCCCCTGTATTCTCAGTACGTTATATATACAGCGTTCAGCATAAGTAAGTACATCCCCTGTACTCTCAGTACATTGTATATACAGCGTTCAGCATAAGTGAGTACACCCCCCTGTACTCTCAGTACGTTATATATACAGCATTTAGCATAAGTAAGTACACCCCCCTGTATTCTCAGTACGTTATATATACAGCATTTAGCATAAGTAAGTACACCCCCTGTATTCTCAGTACGTTATATATACAGCGTTCAGCATAAGTAAGTACACCCCCTGTATTCTCAGTACGTTATATATACAGCGTTCAGCATAAGTAAGTACACCCCCCTGTATTCTCAGTGCGTTATATATACAGCGTTCAGCATAAGTAAGTACACCCCCCTGTACTCTCAGTACGTTATATATACAGCGTTCAGCATAAGTAAGTACAACCCCCTGTACTCTCAGTACATTATATATACAGCGTTCAGCATAAGTAAGTACACCCCCCTGTATTCTCAGTACGTTATATATACAGCGCTCAGCATAAGTAAGTACACCCCCCTGTATTCACAGTACGTTATATATACGGCGTTCAGCATAAGAAAGTACACCCCCCTGTACTCTCAGTACGTTATATATACAGCGTTCAGCATAAGTAAGTATGACTCACCCCCTGGGCCAGTGCTGTAGTGCAGCGCGCGTGCGCACGGGGGATACCCGGAGCCGGATCCGATGGGGGTAGTAGTCTTCGTGTGGCGGTGACCCGGTCCGCGCCCAGGGTGGTCAAACTTAGTGGCGGTTATTGGTATGATGGTATTAGTGTCCGACTACGCCACCCGTTGAATGCGGTTATGAAACCGCCGCTGCAGGGCAGACCGCTGAGGCCGGTGGTATAGGTGTGCAGCAATGTTGACATAACCCCCAACGGGAGAGGTATAGCCTCAGGGCAGCGGATGTGGATGATGTTGGGAGTGATGGTGTGGATGTCCCAGCACTAACGGTGCGACAAGGAAGCATGGAAACGCGAGGGTACAGTTCAGGGCCTTTACTGATGGTACAAGGCAAATTCCCCCGGGAGTACTGGCTAGTAGTTGGGGCCTGGTTAGTCTGCGAGTAAGCCGGAGTCCCCCTGGCCAGGTGGAGTTGTAGGCCTTCCCATTAGTCTGTACCCTTCCTGGCTACCCTGCTTTCGGCGGTTACAAGTAGCCCACGTCCCTGGGTATACCGTGTGGTGCTCACCCGTATGGCTGGTGACCTGGGGCCTCCTGTTAGCCTCCGCTCCGGGATGGCGGTGCTGGTCCCTTCGTTGTGACTGAGCCTCCGGGCTTTTATGGCCAGAGGACCTGGAATCCCCTGCCGGATGGATTCTGCTGCTGGGTATATCTTAGTCCCCACAGCCTCGGACTCCTGTGTCCGGTTTTAGTACCTTCTCCCAGGGCGAGCTCTGCACAGCTCCAGCCCCTGGCGCTTCTCCTTGGCTCCTACAGAGCTCCTGAGGTCTATCTGTCCCTGTTTCTGCGTGTCCAGACCAGACTCCGTCTCTGTCTGGAACTCCTCTCTCTAACCCTGCCTCAGCCCCAGTTTATGTAGGGGAAGTTCTTCCCCTCCCAGGACTGGGCAGGAGGTGTGGCATGCTTAGGATTCCTGCCCAGGAGACCTCCCACCTGCTCACAGACGTAATATTGCTATTACTGTGGAAACCAGACCCCTGGGGTGCCACATTCCCCCCTAGTGAAATTTAGTACTCCCGGACTAAACATATATATTTTTTTTTTTTCAAAAACATAACAGGGTATAAACAATAACAATTAAATACATGAGATGGTCACGGCGTGTCCGTAACCGGGAAGCAATAAGGGTGTCCATTTCACCAAAGAACAGGGAGCCGTAACCAGGTAGGGGTCTGTCCTGCCCCGAGTCTTTAACAGTCTGTAGTTCATTCCTGGGTTACGCTCCAAACATATTTACAACAGAGTTCCGGTTACTCACTGTCCATAACCTGTCAGTCCATATAAAGAAACCTGTAACTGAAAAACATAATTAGCAATGGCTACAACAAAACAGGTAAACATAAAATAGTTAAAGCAATTAGCCAACTTAGATTCTCCAACGTACGGGCATCTGGCCCCTGGTAACCCTAGTGGACCTACGGAGCTCACTCACTGGTCCTGCACTACAGGGTGTAGGAGGTGTTATGGGCAGGCTGGGCAGCTTTCTGCGCACTCTTTGGCTCACTAGGGGCACGGCAGGCTCACTACTAGCAGAGGGTTGATCCTCCTGTACTGCTGGTGTGGACTCTTCTGCCTCTTGGGCCGGCTGCTCTTCCAGCTCTTCCGGTTCCTCTGTAGGCACTTGCGGGGCTGGCTGGAGAAAGGTGAGGACGGGTACCACGACAGCACCGTTTACTTGTGTCCAAGACCGGGGGAAGTCTCCGAGTACAGTCCTGATCATTTCTTCCCTTTCCTCTGCGGGTCGAGGGTTTTCTTGATCTTCTTCTTCAGGGCTTTGCAGCTGCTCGGGACACTTCTTCAGGTGGTCTCTGGAGACAACGGCTGTGGTTTCTCCTCCATCCTTACTGATCACGCAAATCTTTGGGTTCTCATGGCTTGATGGCAGTACGGTGTACGGGTCCTTCTCCCACTGGTCGTCCAACTTGTGGAGCCGTCTTTTCCTCTTCAGGACCTGCTCTCCAGGTACCAGGGGAACAGCGGGAGCATACTGATTATAAGCCCTCTCCTGGTGATAAGTGATAGCAGGGCGCCTGTGGGTCACAGCGCCACCTGGTGCCGGTTCTCGGAGCACCCGGATGGCTCTGTCCTTGAACTGTGCAAAGTCCAGGTCAGGGTCCTGTAAGGCCATTGCCCGCAACTGGGTTCGGTGGGCATTGCACAGTAGACCCTCAATGAATTGTTCAGTCAACAGCTTATCTTCATTTCCCACGCTGTCAGGGTCTGCCTGCTTAATGGCTCTCAGGGCCTCTTGTAGGTTTAGAGCATAGTCTCTTATACTCTCATGTGCCCGTTGTTTGCACCCATAAAATCTTAGTTTTATTTCGGCTGAGGTGCGGGTGTCAAATGTGTCTTTCAGCCGGGTTAGTATGTCTCTGACAGTCCTCTTCCTCCCAGGTGGCCAGGACTTTACCTCCCTTTGGGCTGCCCCGATTAATTGGGCCACCAGGATGCTCACTTTTTGCGCCTCCGTGAGGGGATACACCTGGAAGAGGCTATCCAGCCTTTCTCTGAAGTCATTTAGGGTATGTGACTCCCCTGAGTACTGGGGTAGCCAGGCTGCCCCCGGGATATAGGGCATGGTGAAAGGCATGACCGCAGCAGCGGTGGCGCTGGCGGCGGCTGCGGCGGTGAAGCTCTCCTCCGTATCCGACATCCTCCTCCCCCCTAGTGGACCGTGGCCTACCTTGCAATGATCCTCTTCCGTAGGCCGCGGCTCTGCAGTGGATCGTCAGGGTTGAGGACCTTCCGTCGCGCTCCTGTGACGTCGGCGTCTGCTGGGCTCCTTCCAGGACCTTGCGCAACGTCCGGACGTGAGGCGGGGCTTCAGTTCTCGCGGGCTTTCGGAGTCCACGCCCCTCTTCTTCCCGCGCGGCGCCCTCAAGATGGCGTCCAATGGCGGGAAAACTCCACGGATGGCGCGAAGAAGGCAGAAGATGGCGTCGGATGGCGGGAATCGGCTCCAGATGGCGGGAAATGACTCCGGACGGCAGGAAACTTCACCACAGGTAAGTAGAAAAGTCTCTTTTTCAGGCACGCAGTACCCGGTGGTTGCGGGCACGTAATCCTGCCGACTACGCCAAAATTGACTCACCCCCTGGGCCAGTGCTGTAGTGCAGCGCGCGTGCGCGCGGGGGATACCCGGAGCCAGATCCGATGGGGGTAGTAGTCTTCGTGTGGCGGTGACCCGGTCCGCGCCCAGGGTGGTCAAACTTAGTGGCGGTTATTGGTATGATGGTATTAGTGTCCGACTACGCCACCCGTTGAATGCGGTTATGAAACCGCCGCTGCAGGGCAGACCGCTGAGGCCGGTGGTATAGGTGTGCAGCAATGTTGATATAACCCCCAACGGGAGAGGTATGGCCTCAGGGCAGCGGATGTGGATGATGTTGGGAGTGATGGTGTGGATGTCCCAGCACTAACGGTGCGACAAGGAAGCACGGAAACGCGAGGGTACAGTTCAGGGCCTTTACTGATGGTACAAGGCAAATTCCCCCGGGAGTACTGGCTAGTAGTTGGGGCCTGGTTAGTCTGCGAGTAAGCCGGAGTCCCCCTGGCCAGGTGGAGTTGTAGGCCTTCCCGTTAGTCTGTACCCTTCCTGGCTACCCTGCTTTCGGCGGTTACAAGTAGCCCACGTCCCTGGGTATACCGTGTGGTGCTCACCCGTATGGCTGGTGACCTGGGGCCTCCTGTTAGCCTCTGCTCCGGGATGGCGGTGCTGGTCCCTTCGTTGTGACTGAGCCTCCGGGCTTTTATGGCCAGAGGACCTGGAATCCCCTGCCGGATGGATTCTGCTGCTGGGTATATCTTAGTCCCCACAGCCTCGGACTCCTGTGTCCGGTTTTAGTACCTTCTCCCAGGGCGAGCTCTGCACAGCTCCAGCCCCTGGCGCTTCTCCTTGGCTCCTACAGAGCTCCTGAGGTCTATCTGTCCCTGTTTCTGCGTGTCCAGACCAGACTCCGTCTCTGTCTGGAACTCCTCTCTCTAACCCTGCCTCAGCCCCAGTTTATGTAGGGGAAGAACTTCTTCCCCTCCCAGGACTGGGCAGGAGGTGTGGCATGCTTAGGATTCCTGACCAGGAGACCTCCCACCTGCTCACAGACGTAATATTGCTATTTCTGTGGAAACCAGACCCCTGGGGTGCCACAAGTACACCACCTTGTACTCTCAGTACTTTATACATACAGCGTTCAGCATAAGTAAGTACACCCCCCTGTACTCTCAGTACATTATACATACAGCTCTCAGCGTAAGTAAGTACACCCCCCTGTATTCACAGTACGTTATATATACAGCGCTCAGCATAAGTAAGTACACCCCCTGTACTCTCAGTGCATTATATATACAGCGTTCAGCATAAGTAAGTACACCCCCCCTGTTTTCACAGTACGTTATATATACAGCATTTAGCATAAGTACACCCCCTGTATTCTCAGTACGTTATATATACAGCGTTCAGCATAAGTAAGTACACCCCCTGTATTCTCAGTACGTTATATATACAGCATTTAGCATAAGTAAGTACACCCCCTGTATTCTAAGTACGTTATATATACAGCGTTCAGCATAAGTACACCCCCCTGTATTCACAGTACGTTATACATACAGCGTTCAGCATAAGTAAGTACACCCCCTGTATTCACAGTATGTTATATATACAGCGTTCCGCATAAGTAAGTACATCTCCTGTACTCTCAGTACATTGTATATACAGCGTTCAGCATAAGTAAGTACACCCCCTGTACTCTCAGGACATTGTATATACAGCGTTCAGCATAAGTAAGTACACCCCCCCTGTATTCACAGTACGTTATATATACAGCATTCAACATAAGTAAGTACACCCCCTGTATTCACAGTACGTTATATATACAGCGCTCAGCATAAGTAAGTACACCCCCCTGTACTCTCAGTGCGTTATATATACAGCGTTCAGCATAGGTAAGTACACCCCCCCTGTATTCACAGTACGTTATATATACAGCATTTAGCATAAGTAAGTACACCCCACTGTATTCTCAGTACTTTATATATACAGCGTTCAGCATAAGTAAGTACACCCCCCTATACTCTCAGTACGTTATATATACAGCGTTCAGCATAAGTAAGTACACCCCCCTGTATTCTCAGTACGTTATATATACAGCATTTAGCATAAGTAAGTACACCCCCCTGTATTCTCAGTACGTTATATATACAGCGTTCAGCATAAGTAAGTACATCCCCTGTACTCTCAGTACATTGTATATACAGCGTTCAGCATAAGTAAGTACACCCCCTGTACTCTCAGTACATTGTATATACAGCGTTCAGCATAAGTAAGTACACCTCCTGTACTCTCAGTACGTTATATATAGAGCGTTCAGCATAAGTAAGTACACCCCCATGTACTCTCAGTACGTTATATATACAGCGTTCAGCATAAGTAAGTACACCCCCCTCTATTCTCAGCACGTTATATATACAGCGTTCAGCATAAGTCAGTACACCCCCCTGTACTCTCAGTACATTGTATATACAGCGTTCAGCATAAGTAAGTACACCCCCCTGTATTCTCAGTACGTTATATATACAGCATTTAGCATAAGTAAGTACACCCCCTGTATTCTCAGTAAGTTATATATACATCGTTCAGCATAAGTAAGTACACCCCCCTGTACTCTCAGTACATTGTATATACAGCGTTCAGCATAAGTAAGTACACCCCCTTGTACTCTCAGTACGTTATATATACAGCATTTAGCATAAGTAAGTACACCCCCTGTATTTTCAGTACGTTATACATACAGCGTTCAGCATAAGTAAGTACACCCCCCTGTATTCTCAGTACGTTATATATACAGCGTTCAGCATAAGTAAGTACACCCCCCTGTATTCTCAGTGCGTTATATATACAGCACTTAGCATAAGTAAGTACACCCCCCTGTATTCTCAGTACGTTATATATACAGCGTTCAGCATAAGTAAGTACACCCCCCTACACTCTCAGTACGTTATATATACAGCGTTCAGCATAAGTAAGTACACCCCCCTGTATTCTCAGTACGTTATATATACAGCATTTAGCATAAGTAAGTACACCCCCCTGTATTCTCAGTACGTTATATATACAGCGTTCAGCATAAGTAAGTACATCCCCTGTACTCTCAGTACATTGTATATACAGCGTTCAGCATAAGTAAGTACACCCCCTGTACTCTCAGTACATTGTATATACAGCGTTCAGCATAAGTAAGTACACCTCCTGTACTCTCAGTACGTTATATATAGAGCGTTCAGCATAAGTAAGTACACCCCCATGTACTCTCAGTACGTTATATATACAGCGTTCAGCATAAGTAAGTACACCCCCCTCTATTCTCAGCACGTTATATATACAGCGTTCAGCATAAGTCAGTACACCCCCCTGTACTCTCAGTACATTGTATATACAGCGTTCAGCATAAGTAAGTACACCCCCCTGTATTCTCAGTACGTTATATATACAGCATTTAGCATAAGTAAGTACACCCCCTGTATTCTCAGTAAGTTATATATACATCGTTCAGCATAAGTAAGTACACCCCCCTGTACTCTCAGTACATTGTATATACAGCGTTCAGCATAAGTAAGTACACCCCCTTGTACTCTCAGTACGTTATATATACAGCGTTCAGCATAAGTACACCCCCCTGTATTCTCAGTACGTTATATATACAGCATTTAGCATAAGTAAGTACACCCCCTGTATTTTCAGTACGTTATACATACAGCGTTCAGCATAAGTAAGTACACCCCCCTGTATTCTCAGTACGTTATATATACAGCGTTCAGCATAAGTAAGTACACCCCCCTGTATTCTCAGTGCGTTATATATACAGCACTTAGCATAAGTAAGTACACCCCCCTGTATTCTCAGTACGTTATATATACAGCGTTCAGCATAAGTAAGTACACCCCCCTGTACTCTCAGTACATTGTATATACAGCGTTCAGCATAAGTAAGTACACCCCCCTGTATTCTCAGTACGTTATACATACAGCGTTCAGCATAAGTAAGTACACCCCCCTGTATTCTCAGTACGTTAGACATACAGCGTTCAGCATAAGTAAGTACACCCCCTGTATTCTCAGTACGTTATATATGCAGCGTTCAGCATAAGTACACCCCCTGTACTCTCAGTACATTGTATATACAGCGTTCAGCATAAGTAAGTACACCCCCCTGTACTCTCAGTACGTTATATATACAGCGTTCAGCATAAGTAAGTACACCCCCCTGTATTCTCAGTACGTTATATATTCAGCATTTAGCATAAGTAAGTACACCCCCTGTATTCTCAGCACGTTATATATACAGCGTTCAGCATAAGTAAGTACACCCCCCTGTATTCACAGTACGTTATACATACAGCGTTCAGCATAAGTCACTACACCCCCCTGTATTCTCAGTATGTTATATATACAGCGTTCAGCATAAGTCAGTACACCCCCCTGTACTCTCAGTACGTTATATATACAGCGTTCAGCATAAGTAAGTACACCCCCCTGTATTCTCAGTACGTTATATATACAGCGTTCAGCGTAAGTAAGTACACCCCTCTGTATTCTCAGTACGTTATATATACAGCGTTCAGCATAAGTAAGTACACCCCCTGTATTCTCAGGACTTTATACATACAGCGTTCAGCATAAGTAAGTACACCCCCCTGTACTCTCAGTACGTTATATATATACAGCATTCAGCATAAGTAAGTACACCCCTCTGTACTCTCAGTACGTTATATATACAGCGCTCAGCATAAGTAAGTACACCCCCCTGTATTCACAGTACGTTATATATACGGCGTTCAGCATAAGTAAGTACACCCCTCTGTACTCTCAGTACGTTATATATACAGCGTTCAGCATAAGTAAGTACACCCCCTGTATTCTCGGTACGCTATATATACAGCGTTCAGGATAAGTAAGTACACCCCCTTGTACTCTCTGTACTTTATACATACAGCGTTCAGCATAAGTAAGTACACCCCCCTGTACTCTCAGTACCTTGTATATAGAGCGTTCAGCATAAGTAAGTACACCCCCCTGTATTCTCAGCACGTTATATATACAGCGTTCAGCATAAGTCAGTACACCCCCCTGTACTCTCAGTACATTATACATACAGCGTTCAGCATAAGTCAGTACACCTCCCTGTATTCTCAGTACGCTATATATTCAGCATTTAGCATAAGTAAGTACACCCTCTGTATTCTCAGCACGTTATATATACATCGTTCAGCATAAGTAAGTACACCCCCCTCTATTCACAGTACGTTATATATACAGCGTTCAGCATAAGTCACTACACCCCCCTGTATTCTCAGTATGTTATATATACAGCGTTCAGCATAAGTCAGTACACCCCCCTGTACTCTCAGTACATGATATATACAGCGTTCAGCATAAGTAAGTATGTGGCACCCCAGGGGTCTGGTTTCCACAGTAACGGCAATGTTATGTCTGAGAGCAGGTGGGAGGTCTCTTGGTCAGGGATCCTGTGCATGCCACACCTCCTGCCCAGTCCTGGGAGGGGAAGAACTTCCCCTATATAAACCTAGGGCTGAGGCAGGGTTAGTGAGTAGAGAAGAAGTAGAGACAGAGAAGCAGATATAGGAAAAGAACATCAGGAGCTCTGTGGGAGCAGTACTACAAGGAGTCAGGGGCTGGCAGCTGCAGAGCTCGCCCTGACTGAAAAGTTATCACCGGACCCGGAGTCCGAGGCTGTGGGGACTAACTCCTATCCAGCAGCAGAATCCGTCAGGCAGGGGATTTCAGGTCCTCTGGCCAAGAAACCCGAAGGCACGGTCACACGCATGGGACCAGCACCACCGTCGTGGAGCGGAAGCTACTAGAAGGCCCCGAGTCACCGGCCATACGGGTGAGCACCACACGGTACACTCAGGGACGTGGGCTACTTTTACCCGCCTCTAGCAAGGTAGCCAGAAGAGTACAGTTAGCTGGGAAGGCCTACAACTCCGCCTGGCCAGGGGAGATCCCATCTGCTCAAGGACTGACCAGGCCCCGATCGCTAGCAAGTACTCCGGGAGGGTCTATCTTTGTCACAAGTAAAGACCCTGAACTACACGCATCGTCTCTGAGTGGTTCCTGCTACCCCCATCATCCACGTCGGCTGCCCTGAGGCCATACCCCTCCCGTTGGGGGTTATACCATCCCCGCTGCACCATCCTTCCACCGGCCTCAGCGGTCTGCCCTGCAGCGGCAGCTCCAAAGCTGCATTCAACGGGTGGTGTAGTCATCCAACATCTACTGCTAATAGACTCGCCACTTAGTTTGACTCCCTGGGCACGGACCGGGTCACCGCCACGAGACTACAACCCTCAAGATATCCGGCTCCGGGTAAGCTCCCGCGTGCGCAACGCAGCGCGACACAGGCCCAGGGGCGCGTCAACTTTTGGTGTAGTCGGCAGGATCTCGTGCCCGCAACCACCGGGTACTGCGTGCCTGAAAAAGACTGTTCAAACTTACCTGTGGTGAAGATTCCCGCCATCCGGCGCCATCTTCCGCTTCCTTCCCGCCATCGGTGGAGTTTTCCCGCCATCCGGCGCCATCTTCGGCCTTCTTCCCGCCATACGTGGAGTTTTCCCGCCATTGGACGCCATCTTGAGGACGCCGCGCGGGAAGAAGAGGGGCGTGGACTCCGAAAGCGCGCGAGAACTGAAGCCCCGCCTCACGTCCGGACGTTGCGTAAGGTCCTGGAAGGAGACCAGCAGACGCCGACGTCACAGGAGCGCGACGGAAGGTCCTCAACCCTGACGATCCACTGCGGAGCCGCGGCCTACGGAAGAGGATCATCGCAAGGTAGGCCACGGTCCACTAGGGGGGAGAAGGATGTCGGATACGGAGGAGAGCTTCACGGCTTCAATCCCCGCCAGCGCCACCGCTGTTGCGGTCATGCCTTTCACCATGCCCTATATCCCGGGGGCAGCCTGGCTACCCCAGTACTCAGGGGAGTCACATACCCTGCATGACTTTAGAGAAAAGCTGGATAGCCTCTTCCAGGTGTACCCCCTCACAGAGGAGCAAAAAGTGAGCATACTGGTGGCCCAATTAACCGGAGCAGCCCAAAGGGAGGTAAAATCCTGGCCACCTGAGGGGAGGACTGTCGCAGGGATACTAACCCGGCTGAGGGACACCTTTTGATACCCGCACCTCAGCCGAGATCAAGCTTAGATTCTACGGGTGCAAACAGCGGGCACATGAGAGTATAAGGGACTATGCCCTGAACCTACAAGAGGCCCTGAGAGCCATTTAGCAGACCGACCCTGACGGCGTGGGAGACAAGGACAGGCTGTTGACTGAACAATTTATAGAGGGTTTATATTGCAATGCCCACCGAACCCAGTTGCGGGCAATGGCCTTACAGGACCCTCATCTGGGATTTGCACAGTTCAAGGACAGAGCCATCCGGGTGCTTCGAGAACCGGCACCAGGTGGCGTTGTGACCCCCAGACGCCCCACTACCACTTACCACCAGGAGGCGGCGCCCTTGTCGGCAGGGCCTGTGGGAGCTGATGCGCAGGCTTTGAACAATGACCCGGCTCCAGACCTGCACCATCAGGTCCAAGAGCTAGCTAAAAGCGTTGCTGCGCTAACCCGAACTGTGCAGTCTTTACAGGTTTCCACTCCAGGGAAGATCCAGCTGGCATCCGGACCGGAGGACATCCCGTGGCGTCGACCAAGGAGGACCCCACCGGCCAGAGGAAGACCCAGCGACCGATACAACGAGGACGGACGACCCATCTGCCGCCGCTGCAATCAACCCGGACATATGGCAAGGTACTGTCCTTTAAACTGGCACAACCTGGGGTAGAGGGCCAACCCCCAGGAAAAAGATCACCAAGCCCATCGAACTGGCGCAACAAATATGTGGGAGGACGTCCAGTCTTACCCGTGGTACTGGATGGCATTCCTATGAGTGCCCTACTGGACACCGGGTCACAGGTCACCACCATCCCGTACGTGCTCTTCAAGCAGTACTGGAATGACTCGGATATCACCCGCTACCCTGACGACGACTTGAGTATCATCGCCAGCAATGGTCAGCCGGTGCCACAGATTGGATTTAAAGAGGTGACCATTAAAATCGGTAGAGTCGAACTGGCAGCACAGGGACTGATCATTGTAGACATTGACAAACACGAGAGTCACCCAAAGATAACTCTAGGAACTAATGTAATTGAAAATTGTCTTGCAGAGGTGATTTTCCTTTTACAGCAGGTTGCCAAGAACGCCAGCTCCGGCCAGCAGCGAGTGCTCCAGAAAGAGATCCGGGCACTGATGCGACGGCAACAGCTAGAACTCTCCGGTGGTGAGATTGGTAGCGTGCGAATGTGTGACCCTTTCCCTATTGCCATGCCCCCGAAAAGTGAAATGATGATTTGGTGCCGGGCAGCTATTGGTCTGAGAGGTAGAGATTACCAGGCAATGGTAGAACCAGTTTACTCAGACAGGAGGCCCACCATTTTGACAGCACGGGGGGTGGTCAATGTACGCCATGGGAGGGTGCCCGTTCGCATAATAAATATCGGGAAGAGGGAAGTGTACCTGCCCCGGTATGCCACGCTAGCCAAATTGTATACAATCAATCAAGATTCCATACAGTCCGTAGAACCCTTGCCTCCATCTTCCCCGGAGGAAGGTAACGGCTCTCAGAAAACAATGGAGGACTGGTGTCAGCAACTACATTTGGGTACTGACTCCACTCCCTCACACCAGAAACAGGGAGTCTATCGGGTGGTGCAAGAGTACGAGAGAGTGTTTAGTAAACACCCGTTAGACTTCGGGCGAGTCAAGGGAGTAGAACACCACATCCCCACGGGAGACCATCCTCCCATAAAAGAGAAGTATCGACCCGTACCCCCTGCACACTACCAACACGCCAAGGGGATGCTTAGAGACATGAAGGAGGCTGGGGTGATCAGGGATAGCTGTAGCCCCTGGGCAGCTCCACTAGTCTTAGTCAAAAAGAAAGACAACACCATGAGGATGTGTGTAGATTACCGGAAAATCAACCGTATCACACACAAGAATGCGTACCCCTTACCAAGGATAGAGGAGTCTTTGGCTGCTTTAAGATCTGCTAACTTCTTCTCTACCTTGGATCTCACTAGTGGGTACTGGCAGGTTCCTGTAGCAGAGGCGGACCGGGAGAAGACCGCATTCACCACCCCGATGTTACTTAACGAGTTTACCTGCATGCCGTTCGGACTCTGCAATGCACCAGGAACCTTCCAACGATTAATGGAGTGTTGTCTGGGCCACAGAAACTTTGAGACGGTCCTGTTGTACCTGGACGATGTCATCGTATATTCCAAGACGTATGAGGACCACCTGAAACACCTGGCGGAAGTGTTCAAAGCTCTGGCAAGCTACGGCCTAAAGGTGAAACCCTCCAAGTGTCACCTCCTGAAACCAAAGGTGCAGTACCTGGGACACGTGGTGAGCGCTGATGGAGTGGCTCCCGACCCTGATAAGATCACCGCAATTAAGGAATGGCCAAGTCCCTCCAGTGTAAAGGAAGTGCGGCAGTTCCTCGGGTTGGTAGGCTATTACCGCAGATTCATCCCCGGTTTCACCAAAAAGGCAGCTCCTATGCAGGACCTCCCGGAAGGCCAAGAACCTGAAGCCACCCTTTAGATGGGAGAAGTTAGAAGAAGAGTCCTTCCGCCAGCTGAAGATGGCCCTCACGGGGGATGAAATCCTGGCGTACCCTGATTACAGCCAGCCCTTTATCCTCTACACCGACGCAAGTAACATCGGGCTAGGAGCCGTGCTGTCCCAGATCCAGCAGGGGAAAGAACGAGTAATCGCTTACGCCAGCCGAAAACTGCGACCCACGGAAAGAAACCCTGAGAATTATAGCTCATTTAAGCTAGAGTTCCTGGCAGTGGTGTGGGCAGTCACCGAACGCTTTAAGCACTACCTCGCTTCTTCCCGGTTCACCGTGTACACGGATAACAACCCGTTGACACACCTGGACACTGCAAGACTCGGTGCCCTAGAGCAGAGATGGATGGCCTATCTGTCCAACTACGAGTTCACAATCAAATACCGGGCAGGACGCTCCAATACCAACGCGGACGCCCTGTCCAGGATGCCAAACCTACCGGACGTAGGAGAAGATCCAGAGGGACTGGAAGAAGTCGAACTCCCCGCGTTCCACCGTCATGGGACTATCCAGTATTCCCATCGGGTAAGGAGTAAGCAAGCTGCTACGTTTAACCCCTTGCCTCACTACAACTGGGAGGAAACGCAAGACAGTGACCCTGCCGTCCGGCTGGTGAAGGAGATGCTGACTCGGCCAGAGGCTCGCCTTGACCCAGACGCTCCGGAGGAAGCCAAGCAACTGTGGGCTGAGAAGAGTCGACTGTTCCTTTACAAGGGGAAGTTGTGCCGCAGAATGGTTAACTCCCGGACGCATGAACTAATCTGGCAAGTAGTGGTGCCACGGAGAGACGCAGCCATGGTGATGGAAGCATACCACGACGGGGCTGGACACTTCGGATGGAAGAAGCTGGAGTTCCTGCTGCGTGGGCGGTTCCACTGGGTAGGCATGAGGGGAACCATCGAGAGGTGGTGCAGAGACTGTGGCCCGTGCAACCTAAGAAGGAAGGACCGTGCCAGCCAGAAGACTCCCCTGCAGTCCATCGTCACCCGGCAGCCGTTGGAACCGGTAGCCTTGGATCATGTAAAACTGACCCCAAGCAGAAGTGGCTACGTCTACGCGTTAACCATTGTGGATCATTACTCCCGGTTCTTGGTTGTCGTCCCCGTTAAGGACTTAACGGCTCAAACAGCAGCTAGAGCCTTCCAGCAGCACTTCTGCCGTCCACACGGGTACCCGGACCAAGTGCTGACGGACCAGGGACCTGCCTTTGAAGCGGAGGTCTTCTGGGAATTCTGCAATCTGTATGGCTGCCGGAAGATAAGGACGACACCCTATCATCCGCAAACTAATGGACTTTGTGAGAAAATGAACCAGGTGGTAATGGATCTCCTGAAAACGTTGCCCCTGGAAGAACGCAGTCTGTGGCCTGAGAAGCTGCCCGATCTAGTGGACCTATACAACCACATCCCGGTAGGTTCCACCAACTGTACCCCGGCTTACCTAATGAGGGCGAGACCTGGTAAGTTACCTGTTGACCTGGAAATGGGAGTCCTGACACCCGAGGACACTTCACCAGAAGCAGACTGGGACACAGAGAGGCAGCAGCAGTACCGGAAAGTACAGGAGAGCGTGGAGCGAAGTCTCTGTCAGGCTAGGGAAAGACAAGAGAAAACTTACAACCAGTATGCTCCCGCTGTTCCCCTGGTGCCCGGAGAGCAGGTCTTGAAGAGGAAAAGACGGCTCCACAAGTTGGACGACCAGTGGGAGAAGGACCCGTACACCGTACTGCCCTCAAGCCACGAGAACCCGAAAGTCTGTACCATCAGTAAAGACGGAGGGGAGACCATAGCCATTGTATCCCGGGATCACCTGAAGAAGTGTCCTGAACAGCTACGGAACCCTGAAGAGGAACAAGAAGACCCTCGACCCGTAGAGGAAAGGGAAGATATGGTTAGTACTGTGCTCGGAGACTTCCCTCGGTCCTGGACTCAAGTCAATGGTGCAGTTGTGGTACCCGTCCTCACGTTCCTCCAACCAGCATCCCAAGGGCCTACGGAGCAACAGGTAGAGCTGGAAGAGCAGCCGGTCCAGGAGGCAGAAGACTCCACACAAGCAGAACAGGAGGATCAACCCTCTGCTTATAGTGAGCCTGCCGTACCCCTAGTGAGTCAAAGAGCCGGTAGACAGCTGCCCAGTTTACCCTTGACAGCTCCTACACCCTGTAGTTCAGGGCTAGACAGTCAGCTCCGTAGGTCCACTAGGGCCACTAGAGGCCAGTTACCCGCACGTTGGAGGATTTGAAGTGTATAAATTGTTTTATTTGTGGTTACTTGTTTTTCTTGTTGCTTGTGTATAATTATGTGTTTCTAGTTATTTATAGGAGTCCTTGGTGGATTTACCGGGAATCCTTTGTGTATAGTTGGAGCGTAACCCAGGACGGACTAAAGACTGTTAAGGACTCGGGGCAGGACAGACCCCTACCTGGTTACGTCTCCCTGTTTTGGTGAAATGGACACCTTGCTTTTCTTCAAAGACTGCACCCGGTTGCGGACACGCCATAACCATCTTTATGTGTTTTTCTTATTGTATTATTATTGTTTATACCTTGCTATGTTTTTCTAAAAATATGTTTAGTCCCGGAGTACTAAATTTCACTAGGGGGGAATGTGGCACCCCAGGGGTCTGGTTTCCACAGTAACGGCAATGTTATGTCTGAGAGCAGGTGGGAGGTCTCTTGGTCAGGGATCCTGTGCATGCCACACCTCCTGCCCAGTCCTGGGAGGGGAAGAACTTCCCCTATATAAACCTAGGGCTGAGGCAGGGTTAGTGAGTAGAGACAGAGAAGCAGATATAGGAAAAGAACATCAGGAGCTCTGTGGGAGCAGTACTACAAGGAGTCAGGGGCTGGCAGCTGCAGAGCTCACCCTGACTGAAAAGTTATCACCGGACCCGGAGTCCGAGGCTGTGGGGACTAACTCCTATCCAGCAGCAGAATCCGTCAGGCAGGGGATTTCAGGTCCTCTGGCCAAGAAACCCGAAGGCACGGTCACACGCATGGGACCAGCACCGCCGTCGTTGAGCGGAAGCTACTAGAAGGCCCCGAGTCACCGGCCATACGGGTGAGCACCACACGGTACACTCAGGGACGTGGGCTACTTTTACCCGCCTCTAGCAAGGTAGCCAGAAGAGTACAGTTAGCTGGGAAGGCCTACAACTCCGCCTGGCCAGGGGAGATCCCATCTGCTCAAGGACTGACCAGGCCCCGATCGCTAGCAAGTACTCCGGGAGGGTCTATCTTTGTCACAAGTAAAGACCCTGAACTACACGCATCGTCTCTGAGTGGTTCCTGCTACCCCCATCATCCACGTCGGCTACCCTGAGGCCATACCCCTCCCGTTGGGGGTTATACCATCCCCGCTGCACCATACTTCCACCGGCCTCAGCGGTCTGCCCTGCAGCGGCAGCTCCAAAGCTCCATTCAACGGGTGGCGTAGTCATCCAACATCTACTGCTAATAGACTCGCCACTTAGTTTGACTCCCTGGGCACGGACCGGGTCACCGCCACGAGACTACAACCCTCAAGAGATCCGGCTCCGGGTAAGCTCCCGCGTGCGCAACGCAGCGCGACACAGGCCCAGGGGCGCGTCAAGTACACCCCCCTGTACTCTCAGTACATGATATATACAGCGTTCAGCATAAGTAAGTACACCCCTCTGTATTCACAGTACGTTATATATACAGCGTTCAGCATAAGTGAGTACACGCCCCCTGTACTCTCAGTACGTTAAACATACAGTGTTCAGCATAAGTAAGTACACCCCCCTGTACTCTCAGTACGTTATATATACAGCGCTCAGCATAAGTAAGTACACCCCCCTGTACTCTCAGTACGCTATATATACAGCGTTCAGCATAAGTAAGTACACCCCCCTGTATTCTCAGTACATTAAACATACAGTGTTCAGCATAAGTAAGTACACCCCCCCCTGTACTCTCAGTACGTTATATATACAGCGCTCAGTATAAGTAAGTACACCCCCCCTGTACTCTCAGTACGTTATATATACAGCGTTCAGCATAAGTAAGTACACCCCCCTGTATTCTCAGTACGTTATATATACAGCGTTCAGCATAAGTAAGTACACCCCTCTGTATTCTCAGTACGTTATATATACAGCGTTCAGCATAAGTAAGTACACCCCCTGTATTCTCAGTACTTTATACATACAGCGTTCAGCATAAGTAAGTACACCCCCCTGTACTCTCAGTACGTTATATATACAGCATTCAGCATAAGTAAGTACACCCCTCTGTACTCTCAGTACGTTATATATACAGCGCTCAGCATAAGTAAGTACACCCCCCTGTATTCACAGTACGTTATATATACGGCGTTCAGCATAAGTAAGTACACCCCTCTGTACTCTCAGTACGTTATATATACAGCGTTCAGCATAAGTAAGTACACCCCCTGTATTCTCGGTACGCTATATATACAGCGTTCAGCATAAGTAAGTACACCCCCTTGTACTCTCAGTACTTTATACATACAGCGTTCAGCATAAGTAAGTACACCCCCCTGTACTCTCAGTGCGTTATATATAGAGCGTTCAGCATAAGTAAGTACACCCCCCTGTATTCTCAGCACGTTATATATACAGCGTTCAGCATAAGTGAGTACACCCTCTGTACTCTCAGTACGTTATATATACAGCTTTCAGCATAAGTAAGTACACCCCCTGTATTCTCGGTATGCTAAATATACAGCGTTCAGCATAAGTAAGTACACCCCCCTGTACTCTCAGTACTTTATACATACAGCGTTCAGCATAAGTAAGTACACCCCCCTGTACTCTCAGTACATTATACATACAGCTCTCAGCGTAAGTACACCCCCCTGTATTCACAGTACGTTATATATACAGCGCTCAGCATAAGTAAGTACACCCCCTGTACTCTCAGTACGTTATATATACAGCATTCAACATAAGTAAGTACACCCCCCTGTACTCTCAGTACGTTATATATACAGCATTTAGCATAAGTAAGTACAGCCCCCTGTATTCTCAGTACGTTATATATACAGCGTTCAGCATAAGTAAGTACACCCCCTGTACTCTCAGTACATTGTATATACAGCGTTCAGCATAAGTAAGTACACCCCCTGTACTCTCAGTACGTTATATATAGAGCGTTCAGCATAAGTAAGTACACCCCCCTGTATTCTCAACACGTTATATATACAGCGTTCAGCATAAGTCAGTACACCCCCCTGTATTCTCAGTACGTTATATATATAGCGTTCAGCATAAGTGAGTACACCCCCTGTATTCTCAGTACATTATACATACAGTGTTCAGCATAAGTAAGTACACCCCCTGTACTCTAAGTACGTTATATATACAGCGTTCAGCATAAGTAAGTACACCCCCCTGTACTCTCAGTATGTTATATATACAGCTTTCAGCATAAGTACACCCCCCTGTATTCTGAGTACGTTATATATACAGCGTTCAGCATAAGTAAGTACACCCCCCTGTATTCTCAGCACGTTATATATACAGCGTTCAGCATAAGTACACCCCCTGTATTCTCAGTACTTTATACATACAGCGTTCAGCATAAGTAAGTACACCCCCCTGTACTCTCAGTATGTTATATATACAGCGTTCAGCATAAGTAAGTACACCCCCTGTATTCTCAGTACTTTATACATACAGCGTTCAGCATAAGTAAGTACACCCCCTGTACTCTCAGTACGTTATATATACAGCGTTCAGCATAAGTAAGTACACCCCCCTGTACTCTCAGTACGTTATATATACAGCGCTCAGCATAAGTAAGTACACCCCCCTGTATTCACAGTACGTTATATATACAGCGTTCAGCATAAGTAACTACACCCCCAGTATTCTTAGTACGTTATATATACAGCGTTCAGCATAAGTAAGTACACCCCCTGTACTCTCAGTACGTTATATATATAGCGTTCAGCATAAGTGAGTACACCCCCTATATTCTCAATACATTATACATACAGTGTTCAGCATAAGTAAGTAAACCCCCCTGTACTCTCAGTACGTTATATATACAGCGTTCAGCATAAGTAAGTACACCCCCCTGTACTCTCAGTACGTTATATATACAGCTTTCAGCATAAGTACACCCCCCTGTATTCTCAGTACGTTATATATACAGCGTTCAGCATAAGTAAGTACACCCCCCTGTATTCTCAGTACGTTATATATACAGCGTTCAGCATAAGTAAGTACACCCCCTGTATTCTCAGTACTTTATACATACAGCGTTCAGCATAAGTAAGTACACCCCCCTGTACTCTCAGTACGTTATATATACAGCGTTCAGCATAAGTAACTACACCCCCAGTATTCTTAGTACGTTATATATACAGCGTTCAGCATAAGTAAGTACACCCCCTGTACTCTCAGTACTTTATATATACAGCGTTCAGCATAAGTGAGTACACCCCCTGTATTCTCAATACATTATACTTACAGTGTTCAGCATAAGTTAGTACACCCCCCTGTACTCTCAGTACGTTATATATACAGCTTTCAGCATAAGTACACCCCCCTGTATTCTCAGTACGTTATATATACAGCGTTCAGCATAAGTAAGTACACCCCCCTGTATTCTCAGTACGTTATATATACAGCGTTCAGCATAAGTAAGTACACCCCCTGTATTCTCAGTACTTTATACATACAGCGTTCAGCATAAGTAAGTACACCCCCCCTGTACTCTCAGTATGTTATATATACAGCGTTCAGCATAAGTAAGTATGTGACACCCCAGGGGTCTGGTTGCCACAGTAATAGAGATATTATGTCTGAGAGCAAGTGGGAGGTTTCTCTGGTCAGGAGCCCTAAACATGCAACACGGCCCACCCAGACCTGGGAGGGGAGGAATCTGCCCTTATAAACTGGGTCTGGGGCGGGATTAGTGAGTGAAGCTGCAGACAGAGACAGAGCCTGCAGAACAAGCAGAGCAGTCAGAGCCTGGAGAGGGAAAGTCAGAACAGGAGCTCTGTAGGAGCAGCAGCTGAAGGCCAGGGGCTGTGAGCAGAGATATAGCTCGCCCTGGCTGAAGTTACTAAAACCGGACACAGGAGTCCGAGGCTGTGGGGACTGATATATACCCAGCAGCAGAAACCAACCGGCAGGGGATTCCAGGTCCTCTGGCCATAGAAGCCCGGAGGCTCAGTTACAAAGAAGGGACCAGTGCCGCCATCCAGGAGCAGAGGCTAACAGAAGGCCTCAAGTCACCAGCTATACGGGTGAGCACCACACGGTATACTCAGGGACGTGGGCTACTTGTAACCGCTGACAGCAAGGTAGCCAGGAAGAATGCAGATAAACGGGGAGGCCTACAACTCCACCTGGCCAGGGGAACTCCTGCTTGCTCGCAGACTGACCAGGCCCCTTATACTAGCCAGTACTCCCGGGAGGGTCTGCCTTGTACCATCAGTAAAGACCCTGAACTGCACCTCACGTCTCTGTGATTCCTTGCCGCACCAGCACTATTAGCACTGGGACCCTCACACCATCACTCCCATCATCTGTCACATTAGCTGCCCTGAGGCAATACTTCTCCCGTGGGGAGTTATCCCATACTCGGCTGCGCAAACAACATCAGCCTCAGCGGTCGGCAGCGCAGCAGCGGTCCCCACTGACCGCAATCCACGGGTGGCGTAGTCGGACATTTGCTATACATTAAGACTGCCACTGGTTTGACCACCCTGGGCACGGACCGGGTCACCGCCACACGGAGACTACAACCCCCAGCATTCTACAACAGGCCCGGTTCCGGGTTCCCCTGCACAACACAGGCCCAGGAGGCGCGTCAACTTTGGCGTAGTTGGCAGGATTTCGTGCCCGCAACCACCGGGTACTGCGTGCCTGAAAAAGAGACTTTTATACTTACCTGTGGTGAAGTTTCCCGCCGTCCGGAGTCGTTTCCCGCCATCCGGAGCCGATTCCCGCCATCAGACGCCATCTTGGACCGTTTCCCGCCGTCTTCTGCCTTCTTCCCGCCATCCGCAGCTGCTTCCCGCCTTCGGACGCCATCTTCGGGACGCCGCACGGGAAGAAGAGGGGCGTAGACGCCGAAAGCGCGCGAGATCCGAAGCTCCGCCCCACGCTCCGCCCCACGCTCTGACGCTGCGCAAGGTCCTGGAAGGGAGGAAGAGTGACGCTGACGTCATCGGAGCGCGACGCCAGGTCCTCAACCCCGACGATCGACTGCGGAGCCGCGGCCTACGGAAGAAGAGCATCGCAAGGTAGGCCACGGTCCACTAGGGGGGAGGAGGATGCCGGATACCGAGGGGAGCTCCACTGCCACAGTCACCGCCAGCGCATCCGCTGCAGCAGTCATGCCATTCACCATGCCCTATATCCCGGGGGCAACCTGGCTACCCCAGTACTCAGGGGAGTCACATATTCTAAATGACTTTAGAGAAAGACTGGATAGCCTCTTCCAGGTGTACCCCCTCACAGAAGAGCAAAAAGTTAGCATCCTGGTGGCCCAATTAATCGGGGCAGCCCAAAGGGAGGTAAAGTCCTGGCCACCTGGGAGGAAGAGGACTGTCAGAGAAATACTAGCCCGGCTGAAAGACACATTTGATACCCGCACCTCAGCCGAAATAAAGCTCAGATTTTACGGGTGTAAACAGCGGGCACATGAGAGTATAAGAGACTATGCTCTAAACCTACAAGAGGCTCTGAGAGCCATTAAGCAGGCAGACCCTGACAGCGTGGGAAATGAAGATAAGCTGTTGACTGAACAATTTATTGAGGGTCTACTGTGCAATGCCCACCGAACCCAGTTGCGGGCAATGGCCTTACAGGACCCTGACCTGGACTTTGCACAGTTCAAGGACAGAGCCATCCGGGTGCTCCGAGAACTGGCACCAGGTGGCGCTGTGACCCACAGGCGCCCTGCTATCACTTACCACCAGGAGACGGCGCCCTTGTCTGCAGGGCCTGTGGGAGCTGATGCGCAGGCTTTAAACAGTGACCCGGCTACAGACCTGCACCATCAGGTCCAAGAGCTGACTAAGAGCGTTGCCGCGCTAACCAGAACTGTGCAGTCTTTACAGGTCTCTTCTCCAGGAAAGATCCAGCTGGCATCCGGACCGGAGGACGTCCCGTGGCGCCGACTGAGGAGGACCCCACCGGCCAGAGGAAGACCCAGTGACAGATACAACGAGGACGGACGACCCATCTGCCGCCGCTGCAATCAACCCGGACATGTGTCAAGGTACTGTTATTTAAACGGGCACAACCTGGGGTAGAGGGCCAACCCCCAGGCATAAGACCATCAGGCCCATCAAACTGGCGTGATAAATACGTAGGGGGACATCCAATCTTGCCTGTGGTACTGGATGGCATTCCTATGAGTGCCCTACTAGACACTGGGTCACAGGTGACCACCATCCCGTACGTGCTCTTTAAGCAGTACTGGAATGACTCGGACATAACCCGCTACCCAGATGACGACCTGAGTATCATCGCCAGCAATGGTCAGCCCGTGCCGCAGGTGGGATTCAAAGAGGTGACCATTAAGATCGGTAAAGTCGAACTGGCGGCACAAGGACTGATTATAGTGGACATAGAACGTCATGAGAGTCACCCTAGAATAACCTTGGAAACTAATGTGATTGAAAATTGTCTTGCAGAGGTGATTCTCATTTTACAGCAGGTTGCCAAGAACGCCAGTTCCGGCCAGCAGCGTGTGCTCCAAAAAGAGATCCGGGCACTGATGAAGCGGCAACAGGTGGAACCATCTGGTGGTGAGATAGGTGGCGTGAGAATGTGTGACCCGTTCCCTATTGCCATGCCCCCAAAAAGTGAGATGATGATTTGGTGCCGGGCAGCTATTGGTCTAAGAGGTAGAGACTACCAAGCAATGGTAGAACCCGTCTACTCAGACAGTAGGCCCACCATTTTGACAGCACGGGGGGTGGTCGATGTACGCCATGGGAGGGTGCCCGTTCGCATCATAAATATCGGGGAGAGAGAAGTACACCTGCCCCGGTATGCCACGCTAGCCAAATTGTTCACCATCAACCAGAACTCTGTACAGGCCGTGGAACCCTTGCCTCCATCTCAACAAGAGGAAGGTAACGGCTCTAAGAAACCAATGGAGGACTGGTGTCAGCAACTGCATTTGGGTACTGACTCCACTCCCTCACACCAGAAACAGGGAGTCTATCGGGTGGTTCGAGAGTATGAGAGAGTGTTTAGTAAACACCCGCTAGACTTCGGGCGAGCAAAGGGGGTAGAACACGACATCCCCACGGGAGACCATCCTCCCATAAAGGAGAGATACCGACCCGTACCCCCGGCACACTACCAACACGCCAAGGGGATGATTAGAGACATGAAGGAGGCTGGGGTAATCAGTAGAGATGAGCGTTGTTCTACTCGAACTGTTCGCCAATCTCAAATTCGAGCTGTTTTGGGCGGTGTTTGAGCCGTTCGGCGAACACGAACAATTTGAGAAAAATTCGGCTGTTCGAGGTTATGTTCGATAACTGTTCGTGCACCAAAATCATAACTGGATTTTTTCTCAGTAATGATGAAAATTAATGTTAATACGCAGTTTGAGTGTACAGCGGGGTGGGGGGAGGGGCAGGGGATGGATCTCTGCAGGAACAATGAAGATCTCCATTTTTTCTTTCTCTTTCCCGCATTTACAGTGGGGAGGTGCAATCTGTCAGCCTATCAGCAGCGCACACACGGAGCGAAGTGCTTTTTTTCACACAAGCAAGGGCATGTGTCATTGGCAGTGTATGTCACATGTCCTTGCCCTATAAGACCAAGCCATTTTCCCCGTCGCCACCATTTTCTCACTGCTGCAGCTGCGTGTTAGACGGCACTGCTGTTGCTGTGTGCGCTATACCTTGTTAATTTCAAGCCAATTTTCGCACAAATCTACAGATAGCTTGGGAGTAGGGAATAGTTGTGATTGCAGTCCTTTTAAGGACTAGGTTACAGCATTTCCTACGACTTTTATCAGGCAGGTCTGTGCTCTTAAATAGATAGATTGTGGGAGTAAAGACTAATTGTAATTGGAGTACTTTTCAGGACTAGGTTACATCAGTTCCTATCAGTTTTTGCCAGGCAGGTCTGTGCCAGTGCTGTGCAAGTTTTTTTCACAGCATTTGGCTGAATCTAGCAAAGCTAATCCTTTTTGGCCTATTGCAGAGTGTGTTAGTCAGTGGAGTAGCCTATCTGTGTTGCAAGATATACCACCTGTGTATAGAATACCAATTTTTTTACTGCACCTAGTGAAGTAAAATCTTTTGGGCATAGCATCATTCTATTAGTCCATCTATACTGACCTCCATCAGGTTGCAAATTGAATATAATTTTTTTCTGCATCTAGCTATGAAAAAATATTGGGCTTCTAGCTGTGTGTGGGACTTGTTGTATTAGTCCATCTATACTGACCTCCATCAGGTTGCAAACTGAATATATTTTTTTCTGCATCTACCTCTGAAAAAATATTGGGCTTCTAGCTGTGTGTGGGACTTGTTCTATTAATCCATCTATACAGACCTCCATCAGGTTGCAAACTGAATATATTTTTTTTCTGCATCTACCTCTGAAAAAATATTGGGCTTCTAGCTGTGTGTGGGACTTGTTGTATTAGTCCATGTATACTGACCTCCATCAGGTTGCAAACTGAATATATTTTTTTCTGCATCTACCTCTGAAAAAATATTGGGCTTCTAGCTGTGTGTGGGACTTGTTCTATTAATCCATCTATACAGACCTCCATCAGGTTGCAAACTGAATATATTTTTTTCTGCATCTACCTCTGAAAAAATATTGGGCTTCTAGCTGTGTGTGGGACTTGTTGTATTAGTCCATCTATACTGACCTCCATCAGGTTGCAAACTGAATATATTTTTTTCTGCATCTACCTCTGAAAAAATATTGGGCTTCTAGCTGTGTGTGGGACTTGTTGTATTAGTCCATCTATACTGACCTCCATCAGGTTGCAAACTGAATATATTTTTTTCTGCATCTACCTCTGAAAAAATATGTGGCCTTCTAGCAGTGTGTGGGACTTTCTCTATTAGTCCATCTATACTGACCTCCATCAGGTTGCAAACTGAATATAATTTTTTTCTGCATCTAGCTCTGAAAAAATATTTGGGCTTCTAGCTGTGTGTGGGACTTGTTTTATTAGTCCATCTATACTGACCTCCATCAGGTTGCAAATTGAATATAATTTTTATCTGCATCTAGCTCTGAGAAAATATTTGGCCTTCTAGCAGTGTGTGGGACTTTCTCTATTAGTCCATCTATACTGACCTCCATCAGGTTGCAAATTGAATATAATTTTTATCTGCATCTAGCTCTGAAAAAATATTTGGCCTTCTAGCAGTGTGTGGGACTTTCTCTATTAGTCCATCTATACTGACCTCCATCAGGTTGCAAATTAAAAATAATTTTTATCTGCATCTAGCTCTGAAAAAATATTTGGCCTTCTAGCAGTGTGTGGGACTTTCTCTATTAGTCCATCTATACTGACCTCCATCAGGTTGCAAATTAAAAATAATTTTTATCTGCATCTACAGTACCTCTGAAAAAATATTTGGGCTTCTAGCTGTGTGTGGGACTTGTTCTATTAGTCCATCTATACTGACCTCCATCAGGTTGCAAATTGAATATAATTTTTATCTGCATCTAGCTCTGAAAAAATATTTGGCCTTCTAGCAGTGTGTGGGACTTTCTCTATTAGTCCATCTATACTGACCTCCATCAGGTTGCAAATTGAATATAATTTTTATCTGCATCTAGCGCTGAAAAAATATTTGGCCTTCTAGCAGTGTGAGGGACTTTCTCTATTAGTCCATCTATACTGACCTCCATCAGGTTGCAAATTAAAAATAATTTTTATCTGCATCTACCTCTGAAAAAATATTTGGGCTTCTAGCTGTGTGTGGGACTTGTTCTATTAGTCCATCTATACTGACCTCCATCAGGTTGCAAATTGAATATAATTTTTATCTGCATCTAGCTCTGAAAAAATATTTGGCCTTCTAGCAGTGTGTGGGACTTTCTCTATTAGTCCATCTATACTGACCTCCATCAGGTTGCAAATTGAATATAATTTTTATCTGCATCTAGCTCTGAAAAAATATTTGGCCTTCTAGCAGTGTGTGGGACTTTCTCTATTAGTCCATCTATACTGACCTCCATCAGGTTGCAAATTAAAAATAATTTTTATCTGCATCTACCTCTGAAAAAATATTTGGGCTTCTAGCTGTGTGTGGGACTTGTTCTATTACTCCATCTATACTGACCTCCATCAGGTTGCAAACTGAATATATTTTTTTCTGCATCTACCTCTGAAAAAATATTGGGCTTCTAGCTGTGTGTGGGACTTGTTGTATTAGTCCATCTATACTGACCTCCATCAGGTTGCAAATTAAAAATAATTTTTATCTGCATCTACAGTACCTCTGAAAAAATATTTGGGCTTCTAGCTGTGTGTGGGACTTGTTCTATTAGTCCATCTATACTGACCTCCATCAGGTTGCAAATTGAATATAATTTTTATCTGCATCTAGCTCTGAAAAAATATTTGGCCTTCTAGCAGTGTGTGGGACTTTCTCTATTAGTCCATCTATACTGACCTCCATCAGGTTGCAAATTAAAAATATTTTTTATCTGCATCTAGCTCTGAAAAAATATTTGGCCTTCTAGCAGTGTGTGGGACTTTCTCTATTAGTCCATCTATACTGACCTCCATCAGGTTGCAAATTAAAAATAATTTTTATCTGCATCTACCTCTGAAAAAATATTTGGGCTTCTACCTGTGTGTGGGACTTGTTCTATTAATCCATCTATACAGACCTCCATCAGGTTGCAAACTGAATATAATTTTTTTCTGCATCTAGCTCTGAAAAAATATTTGGCCTTCTAGCAGTGTGTGGGACTTGTTCTATTAGTCCACCTATACTGACCTCCATCAGGTTGCAAATTCAAAATAATTTTTTGTCTGCATCTAGCTCTGAAAAAATATTTGGCCTTCTAGCAGTGTGTGGGACTTTCTCTATTAGTCCATCTATACTGACCTCCATCAGGTTGCAAACTGAATATATTTTTTTTCTGCATCTACCTCTGAAAAAATATTGGGCTTGTAGCTGTGTGTGGGACTTGTTCTATTAATCCATCTATACAGACCTCCATCAGGTTGCAAACTGAATAAAAAAAATTTCTGCATCTACCTCTGAAAAAATATTTGGGCTTCTAGCTGTGTGTGGGACTTGTTCTATTAGTCCATCTATACTGACCTCCATCAGGTTGCAAATTGAATATAATTTTTTTCTGCATCTAACCCAGCCAATAGTTTTGGCCTAATACCACAGTTTGGCCACTCAGCTCTGCTCGGTTCCCATCCATTGTTTTTTTGTGCAAACAACTCCAGAGTTGTGAATTAGTTAACCACCAAAATGAGTGGAAAAAGGCCTGCTGCTGGTGGAAAGGGGAATAGGCGTGTTGGGAAGGGGAAAAAAGGTTGTGTCCGTGGGGTAGGTGTTAAAGCAACAGTAACATCTGCAGAAGAAAGACCATCTTCCAGCCAAACTAAAATGTCTACTTCTTTTAGCGGACAATGTGATAAGATCCCTTTCTTACGGCCACGCCAATCGCTACAAATTCCAGATGAGGCACAAAAACAGCAGGTGCTTCAACGGATATCAAGTGCTCCTTTAAGTGGGCTCTCCTCCACATCAACTTCAACATCACAAATACTCCAGTCCTCAAAGGTGTCACCCCAATCGCACTTGCTTCCTCACAGCTCCCAAATCTCCAGCTGCCCGTCTGAGTATGAGGTAGAACAGATGGTTGAGTCTGCAGAGCTGTTTACTCATACTATAGCCTGGGAATCAGAGGTCGACTCCAGCGCTTCTGTGAATCCAGACGAGGAAATGATCTGCACTGATGCCCAGAATCTTTATGAGTCGGATCCAGGACCAGACGCAGAAGGTTCTGACCATAATGTAGACCCTCATTCCCAAACTGTAACTCCTGTTGGTGGAGACAATGAGGAAGACGATGATAAGACTCAAATACCTGATTGGAGCGACAACTTTAGTTTTTTGTCAGGGCAGGAACAGGTTGGCTCTGAGGACGACGGGTGTGATAACGCACAGGGTGATGATGATGAGGTTGGAGATCCCACTTACTGTCAACCCACAGTCAGCCAAGAGGTGAGGTCAGCAGAGGAGGTGGAGGAAGATGCTAGTGACGACGAGGTCAGGTTGCGCCTTCCTGGACAGAGACGTAGTACTGGAAGCACGTCAACAACTGCATCCTCAAACACAACTCTGCCTCTCACCACAAGTCGTGGTGGCTCTTCAGGTCGCATGGGTGCTAAGCCTTGCATAGCCTGGGGGACACACACAATTTGCTTAAAACAGTAAATAGATCCCTGGGGTAAGAATCACACAAAATCAGTTTGGCAAATAAATCTGGGTTCAGATGGTGTCATTAAGGAAATATAGAAAGTATATATGGAGACAGGCACTAAAGAGATATATCGCAAGTCCTCAGTCCACAGCAACAAAATCTATATGTGTAGGATATCAAGGTCCAAACATATGAAAAAGGTAAGCCACACTATGCTAATTCTGAGAAAAACATACATTATAAATATATGTGGCAAGGAACATCATCCTCCTTCAAATGGAATAAAGGATAGTGTAAGCTATACATAATAGACTATCCCATAAAGTTATATGCCATAGAATTAATACAAATTATATAATACAAACTCCTAAATGACTCACCCATCTGTGTAGTAACCCCTATGCCGCACTGAGGCCCCGACGCGCGTTTCGCGTGTTGCTTCTTCTGGAGGCTGTGATAGAGCGTGTGGATCGCCATTTTTAAATGCCCAGGATAATTAGGATACCGGTGTCAATGCCGGTGTATGCGGCGCGTGCGAGAGTTAACGCCCCCCCGAGACGCGTCATATCCGGCCATTTCCTGTCGGGGCCGTGGGCCGGAACAATGCGTTCCAGTGACGTCAAAGGCCCACCTCCCCATCATACGGAAGCCTTAATGACGCGACGGGCCGGGGCGGGCCTGCGCACGCGCAGCTCAGCAGTAGACAACGTAGGAAGGAAATAGCAACTGGGCAAGTATAATAATACATACAGGCTATGCACTCGGTGACAGTATATATCGCACAACGTGAACACCCATTGTGTATACCATCAAGACATACGGAAATGAAAATAGCCATCATAAGTTATCCATCCATAATATTCTAATACCCACATCTCATAATCCAAAAAATTAATTAAATACAAAGATATATATCTTCTGTATCTTCAATGGGACTTTTTAGTGTAGATCATAATATATTGATGGTATCCAGGATTTGACATGTAGGGGATTCATTTCATCCATATTAAAAAGAGTATGTCCAGATAGAGTTGAAATCAGTCCAATTATGGTCCGAGTGTGTACCCAAAAAGCAAATATACTAAAAAAGAAACAATGAAACAAATAATAATTTAAAATCCACACATAAAAAAGAGAGAGAGAAGAAAACAAAAAAGATGACAAAAAAAATCAATCTACAAATAAGGAGCAAAACTATTGAGCTCATTGAGACCCCTAGGGGTCACAGTATCCAGGACAGCTATCCAGCGGCACTCCAGCTGCGCCAAAATGCGCTTGCGATCCCCACCCCGACTACCGAGGTGTATCTGATCAATGCCTCTAAATTTGAGGCAAGAGGGGTCACAGTTGTGGCGCAGCTTGAAGTGCCGCGGGACAGTCTTCAGTAACGTTAAATCAGAGACCTCACGTGCCGCCAGTATGGCTCGCACGTGTTCTCTCACTCGAACCCGAAATTCCCTAGATGTAAGCCCCACATAACTCAAATTGCAGGAACATTGGGCCATATAAATAATATGCGTGGAGCTACAGGAAATATGACGGGTAATCTTAAAGTTCCGTGCGCCATCCGTGGATGAAAATGTCATGGCCCTCTCTATATTCCTGCAAGCCAAGCAGGAACCACACGGATAGCAACCCCACTTTGGTTTTCCAACTCCAAACAAAGTAGTTGAAGGGGCGACATAGTGGCTTCTTACCAAAGAGTCTTTTAAACTTTTACCCCGCCTTGCTGTCATTAATGGTCTCTCAGGTAGGATTTGATTAAGTGTCGGTTCCGTTTTTAATATGGGCCAGTGTCTAGTTAAGATCTCACGTATTTCCCACCACCGGTTATTATAGGTAGAAATAAATCTAATGGGAGAGTCTCTCTCCTCCTGTTTTTTTGTTGTATTTACTAGGAGGGAGACTCGTGGAGTCCTCCTTGCACGTCTATATCCCCTTTTGATACTTCGTGCACTGTATCCACGGTCCCGAAATCTATGGTTAAGGTCCCGAGCCTGAGCCTCAAAAGCCACCTCTGAAGAGCAAATGCGTTTCATTCTTAGATATTGTCCTACAGGGATGGCTCGGATGGTAGATGAAGTATGTGCTGAAGTAGCATGCAACAAAGAATTGACCGATGTCTCCTTACGGAAGACATCGGTCTCCATCCTGCCATCCTGCTGGACAATAATCTTAATGTCCAAGAATTCAATTTCACTCCGATTGTGCTTATATGTAAGTTTGATGTTCCGATCATTATGATTTAAGGAGGAGATAAACTCATGTAGCTCAGGCTCGGGACCCTGCCAAATAGAAAAAATATCGTCAATATATCTATACCAGCACTGCGCATGGGAGGCGGCGCCCACCCCATCCTCGAAAATCTCCCTCTCCCAAAAGCCGAGGAAGAGATTAGCGTACGATGGGGCACACGCCGCGCCCATCGCAGTGCCGCGTTTCTGAAGAAAAAACCTATCTTTAAAAATGAAAAAATTATGAGTCAATATAAATTGTAGTAATTCCATCAACAGTGCACGAAGTGGGGCATTTAAATCACTAGACTCCAGGAAGAACTCAACGGCTCGTAAGCCATCCTCATGACCTATGCTCGTATAAAGTGACTCCACATCAATAGCCACCAGGGTCATATCCGTATCCAAATGCAAACCCTCTATTTTCCTCAGGACGTCACCAGTGTCCCTGACATAGGAGGGCAGCGTCTCCACCAGTGGATGAAGATAATGTTCAATGAACTTACAAACTGGATCACACAGCCCTCCAATGCCAGAGACAATGGGACGCCCTGGGGGGTCCCTAAGGTTCTTATGGACCTTAGGTAGCAAATAAAATGTTGGGGTCACTGGAAATTTAGTGCGTAGGCCATCAAAGATCTTTTTAGGAATAATACCCTGCTCATAAGCTCGTTCCAGAATGTCAAGAAGTTCAGCCATAAAGGTTGTTAATGGATTATTAGATAGAGAGATATAGGAGGCTCTGTCCCGAAGTTGTCTGAAAGCCTCCTTCTCATATTTCGCAACTGGCCAGATCACAACGTTCCCTCCCTTGTCTGCCGGTTTAAATACCACGTCTCTCATAGATTGGAGTTCTCTGAGTGCTTTTCTCTGTTCTAATGTGAGATTGTCATTCCTCAAGTGTCCAGAGAGTTTTCTCAGGTCATTACTCACCATTTTATTAAAAATTTCAATCTGGGGACAAAGAGAGAAGGGAGGGAAAGTGGTAGATCTGGCTAGGGCAGTGGTGGGAAAAGTACCTGAGGAGGCCGGAGTACTCTCTCTCTCCAATTCTTCCAATATGGATAAAGCCTCTCTCTCTTGAGTCGTATCCAGTAACTGACATGTTGGTTTGGTATGTAATTTGCGTAATAGCACCTTCCTGAGGAAAATTTGTAAATCCTTTAGTGCTGAAAAAAAGTTAAAATTATTAGTCGGAACAAAGGTTAAACCCAATGACAGTACTTCATTTTGGCTTTCTGAGAGGGTATGAGCAGAGAGATTAATTACCTCTAAATTGTTAGTTCTCAATTTTTTCTCCAAAGATTGTGGGGGGGTTATTTTCCTTTTAGGGTTATATTTCCCCTTCCACTGACCATGGTGCGCACTGCTGCTCCCAGCCTGCATTCCCTTTGGTGCTTCTTCCTCCATAGATGATAGGGAGGAGATTGAGTTCCACCGATTCCCCGGCCTTGTCTTATTGTGGGTTTTTCTACCTCTCCATCTGTAGACCTGTTTTTGTTTAAAGTCTGCAAGATCTCTTTGGTACTTCTTAGTTTTGGAAGCCACTATGTCTTTTTCCCATTTCACAAATTCCCTGTCAAGATCCTGATTAAATTGATTTAGGGCCTCAGGGGTTAACTTAGTGGATAATGAGTCCTGGAGTTGAGTAATCTCCAACTCAATGCCATGTAAGGACTGTTCATTAGATCTAATTAAAAGCTCCATGTGCCCCTTAGAACAGGTAGATGAGATGTCCTCCCATTGTTGTTCCAATGAGACATCTTGAAACTCAAATGCCGGAAAAACCTGAACACGAAGACCCCTAGGGATCAGTCCTTTAACAATGTAACGTTCCAAGAAGGCCTTATTCCACCAAAGGCGGATCTTTTTATTATGTAGGTCTTTTAGTTTAAATATCAAATCATCACTCTCTCTTGTATTTAAAATCACAGTGGATTCCTCCCCAAAGACCTTATTTAGTTGGGTGAGCCAGGTCTGCTCACGCTTTTTGTGATCCATGTGTTCGGACCCAGATGCTGTGAAAAGACACAGAATTAACCAGACATGAACAGTGAACCGAACAGAATGGTATAACATTAATAGCATCTTAAATGCTAGGGATACTCCCAACTGGACACATCTCCTATAAATTAATGGAGTATAAATCCCACAAGACAAAAGAATTACTAAAATATAAATTTTATTAAATTGCAATATAAAAAGAGAGACACACACAATTTGCTTAAAACAGTAAATAGATCCCTGGGGTAAGAATCACACAAAATCAGTTTGGCAAATAAATCTGGGTTCAGATGGTGTCATTAAGGAAATATAGAAAGTATATATGGAGACAGGCACTAAAGAGATATATCGCAAGTCCTCAGTCCACAGCAACAAAATCTATATGTGTAGGATATCAAGGTCCAAACATATGAAAAAGGTAAGCCACACTATGCTAATTCTGAGAAAAACATACATTATAAATATATGTGGCAAGGAACATCATCCTCCTTCAAATGGAATAAAGGATAGTGTAAGCTATACATAATAGACTATCCCATAAAGTTATATGCCATAGAATTAATACAAATTATATAATACAAACTCCTAAATGACTCACCCATCTGTGTAGTAACCCCTATGCCGCACTGAGGCCCCGACGCGCGTTTCGCGTGTTGCTTCTTCTGGAGGCTGTGATAGAGCGTGTGGATCGCCATTTTTAAATGCCCAGGATAATTAGGATACCGGTGTCAATGCCGGTGTATGCGGCGCGTGCGAGAGTTAACGCCCCCCCGAGACGCGTCATATCCGGCCATTTCCTGTCGGGGCCGTGGGCCGGAACAATGCGTTCCAGTGACGTCAAAGGCCCACCTCCCCATCATACGGAAGCCTTAATGACGCGACGGGCCGGGGCGGGCCTGCGCACGCGCAGCTCAGCAGTAGACAACGTAGGAAGGAAATAGCAACTGGGCAAGTATAATAATACATACAGGCTATGCACTCGGTGACAGTATATATCGCACAACGTGAACACCCATTGTGTATACCATCAAGACATACGGAAATGAAAATAGCCATCATAAGTTATCCATCCATAATATTCTAATACCCACATCTCATAATCCAAAAAATTAATTAAATACAAAGATATATATCTTCTGTATCTTCAATGGGACTTTTTAGTGTAGATCATAATATATTGATGGTATCCAGGATTTGACATGTAGGGGATTCATTTCATCCATATTAAAAGGAGTATGTCCAGATAGAGTTGAAATCAGTCCAATTATGGTCCGAGTGTGTACCCAAAAAGCAAATATACTAAAAAAGAAACAATGAAACAAATAATAATTTAAAATCCACACATAAAAAAGAGAGAGAGAAGAAAACAAAAAAGATGACAAAAAAAATCAATCTACAAATAAGGAGCAAAACTATTGAGCTCATTGAGACCCCTAGGGGTCACAGTATCCAGGACAGCTATCCAGCGGCACTCCAGCTGCGCCAAAATGCGCTTGCGATCCCCACCCCGACTACCGAGGTGTATCTGATCAATGCCTCTAAATTTGAGGCAAGAGGGGTCACAGTTGTGGCGCAGCTTGAAGTGCCGCGGGACAGTCTTCAGTAACGTTAAATCAGAGACCTCACGTGCCGCCAGTATGGCTCGCACGTGTTCTCTCACTCGAACCCGAAATTCCCTAGATGTAAGCCCCACATAACTCAAATTGCAGGAACATTGGGCCATATAAATAATATGCGTGGAGCTACAGGAAATATGACGGGTAATCTTAAAGTTCCGTGCGCCATCCGTGGATGAAAATGTCATGGCCCTCTCTATATTCCTGCAAGCCAAGCAGGAACCACACGGATAGCAACCCCACTTTGGTTTTCCAACTCCAAACAAAGTAGTTGAAGGGGCGACATAGTGGCTTCTTACCAAAGAGTCTTTTAAACTTTTACCCCGCCTTGCTGTCATTAATGGTCTCTCAGGTAGGATTTGATTAAGTGTCGGTTCCGTTTTTAATATGGGCCAGTGTCTAGTTAAGATCTCACGTATTTCCCACCATCGGTTATTATAGGTAGAAATAAATCTAATGGGAGAGTCTCTCTCCTCCTGTTTTTTTGTTGTATTTACTAGGAGGGAGACTCGTGGAGTCCTCCTTGCACGTCTATATCCCCTTTTGATACTTCGTGCACTGTATCCACGGTCCCGAAATCTATGGTTAAGGTCCCGAGCCTGAGCCTCAAAAGCCACCTCTGAAGAGCAAATGCGTTTCATTCTTAGATATTGTCCTACAGGGATGGCTCGGATGGTAGATGAAGTATGTGCTGAAGTAGCATGCAACAAAGAATTGACCGATGTCTCCTTACGGAAGACATCGGTCTCCATCCTGCCATCCTGCTGGACAATAATCTTAATGTCCAAGAATTCAATTTCACTCCGATTGTGCTTATATGTAAGTTTGATGTTCCGATCATTATGATTTAAGGAGGAGATAAACTCATGTAGCTCAGGCTCGGGACCCTGCCAAATAGAAAAAATATCGTCAATATATCTATACCAGCACTGCGCATGGGAGGCGGCGCCCACCCCATCCTCGAAAATCTCCCTCTCCCAAAAGCCGAGGAAGAGATTAGCGTACGATGGGGCACACGCCGCGCCCATCGCAGTGCCGCGTTTCTGAAGAAAAAACCTATCTTTAAAAATGAAAAAATTATGAGTCAATATAAATTGTAGTAATTCCATCAACAGTGCACGAAGTGGGGCATTTAAATCACTAGACTCCAGGAAGAACTCAACGGCTCGTAAGCCATCCTCATGACCTATGCTCGTATAAAGTGACTCCACATCAATAGCCACCAGGGTCATATCCGTATCCAAATGCAAACCCTCTATTTTCCTCAGGACGTCACCAGTGTCCCTGACATAGGAGGGCAGCGTCTCCACCAGTGGATGAAGATAATGTTCAATGAACTTACAAACTGGATCACACAGCCCTCCAATGCCAGAGACAATGGGACGCCCTGGGGGGTCCCTAAGGTTCTTATGGACCTTAGGTAGCAAATAAAATGTTGGGGTCACTGGAAATTTAGTGCGTAGGCCATCAAAGATCTTTTTAGGAATAATACCCTGCTCATAAGCTCGTTCCAGAATGTCAAGAAGTTCAGCCATAAAGGTTGTTAATGGATTATTAGATAGAGAGATATAGGAGGCTCTGTCCCGAAGTTGTCTGAAAGCCTCCTTCTCATATTTCGCAACTGGCCAGATCACAACGTTCCCTCCCTTGTCTGCCGGTTTAAATACCACGTCTCTCATAGATTGGAGTTCTCTGAGTGCTTTTCTCTGTTCTAATGTGAGGTTGTCATTCCTCAAGTGTCCAGAGAGTTTTCTCAGGTCATTACTCACCATTTTATTAAAAATTTCAATCTGGGGACAAAGAGAGAAGGGAGGGAAAGTGGTAGATCTGGCTAGGGCAGTGGTGGGAAAAGTACCTGAGGAGGCCGGAGTACTCTCTCTCTCCAATTCTTCCAATATGGATAAAGCCTCTCTCTCTTGAGTCGTATCCAGTAACTGACATGTTGGTTTGGTATGTAATTTGCGTAATAGCACCTTCCTGAGGAAAAGTTGTAAATCCTTTAGTGCTGAAAAAAAGTTATAATTATTAGTCGGAACAAAGGTTAAACCCAATGACAGTACTTCATTTTGGCTTTCTGAGAGGGTATGAGCAGAGAGATTAATTGTTCCGACTAATAATTATAACTTTTTTTCAGCACTAAAGGATTTACAACTTTTCCTCAGGAAGGTGCTATTACGCAAATTACATACCAAACCAACATGTCAGTTACTGGATACGACTCAAGAGAGAGAGGCTTTATCCATATTGGAAGAATTGGAGAGAGAGAGTACTCCGGCCTCCTCAGGTACTTTTCCCACCACTGCCCTAGCCAGATCTACCACTTTCCCTCCCTTCTCTCTTTGTCCCCAGATTGAAATTTTTAATAAAATGGTGAGTAATGACCTGAGAAAACTCTCTGGACACTTGAGGAATGACAACCTCACATTAGAACAGAGAAAAGCACTCAGAGAACTCCAATCTATGAGAGACGTGGTATTTAAACCGGCAGACAAGGGAGGGAACGTTGTGATCTGGCCAGTTGCGAAATATGAGAAGGAGGCTTTCAGACAACTTCGGGACAGAGCCTCCTATATCTCTCTATCTAATAATCCATTAACAACCTTTATGGCTGAACTTCTTGACATTCTGGAACGAGCTTATGAGCAGGGTATTATTCCTAAAAAGATCTTTGATGGCCTACGCACTAAATTTCCAGTGACCCCAACATTTTATTTGCTACCTAAGATCCATAAGAACCTTAGGGACCCCCCAGGGCGTCCCATTGTCTCTGGCATTGGAGGGCTGTGTGATCCAGTTTGTAAGTTCATTGAACATTATCTTCATCCACTGGTGGAGACGCTGCCCTCCTATGTCAGGGACACTGGTGACGTCCTGAGGAAAATAGAGGGTTTGCATTTGGATACGGATATGACCCTGGTGGCTATTGATGTGGAGTCACTTTATACGAGCATAGGTCATGAGGATGGCTTACGAGCCGTTGAGTTCTTCCTGGAGTCTAGTGATTTAAATGCCCCACTTCGTGCACTGTTGATGGAATTACTACAATTTATATTGACTCATAATTTTTTCATTTTTAAAGATAGGTTTTTTCCTCAGAAACGCGGCACTGCGATGGGCGCGGCGTGTGCCCCATCGTACGCTAATCTCTTCCTCGGCTTTTGGGAGAGGGAGATTTTCGAGGATGGGGTGGGCGCCGCCTCCCATGCGCAGTGCTGGTATAGATATATTGACGATATTTTTTCTATTTGGCAGGGTCCCGAGCCTGAGCTACATGAGTTTATCTCCTCCTTAAATCATAATGATCGGAACATCAAACTTACATATAAGCACAATCGGAGTGAAATTGAATTCTTGGACATTAAGATTATTGTCCAGCAGGATGGCAGGATGGAGACCGATGTCTTCCGTAAGGAGACATCGGTCAATTCTTTGTTGCATGCTACTTCAGCACATACTTCATCTACCATCCGAGCCATCCCTGTAGGACAATATCTAAGAATGAAACGCATTTGCTCTTCAGAGGTGGCTTTTGAGGCTCAGGCTCGGGACCTTAACCATAGATTTCGGGACCGTGGATACAGTGCACGAAGTATCAAAAGGGGATATAGACGTGCAAGGAGGACTCCACGAGTCTCCCTCCTAGTAAATACAACAAAAAAACAGGAGGAGAGAGACTCTCCCATTAGATTTATTTCTACCTATAATAACCGGTGGTGGGAAATACGTGAGATCTTAACTAGACACTGGCCCATATTAAAAACGGAACCGACACTTAATCAAATCCTACCTGAGAGACCATTAATGACAGCAAGGCGGGGTAAAAGTTTAAAAGACTCTTTGGTAAGAAGCCACTATGTCGCCCCTTCAACTACTTTGTTTGGAGTTGGAAAACCAAAGTGGGGTTGCTATCCGTGTGGTTCCTGCTTGGCTTGCAGGAATATAGAGAGGGCCATGACATTTTCATCCACGGATGGCGCACGGAACTTTAAGATTACCCGTCATATTTCCTGTAGCTCCACGCATATTATTTATATGGCCCAATGTTCCTGCAATTTGAGTTATGTGGGGCTTACATCTAGGGAATTTCGGGTTCGAGTGAGAGAACACGTGCGAGCCATACTGGCGGCACGTGAGGTCTCTGATTTAACGTTACTGAAGACTGTCCCGCGGCACTTCAAGCTGCGCCACAACTGTGACCCCTCTTGCCTCAAATTTAGAGGCATTGATCAGATACACCTCGGTAGTCGGGGTGGGGATCGCAAGCGCATTTTGGCGCAGCTGGAGTGCCGCTGGATAGCTGTCCTGGATACTGTGACCCCTAGGGGTCTCAATGAGCTCAATAGTTTTGCTCCTTATTTGTAGATTGATTTTTTTTGTCATCTTTTTTGTTTTCTTCTCTCTCTCTTTTTTATGTGTGGATTTTAAATTATTATTTGTTTCATTGTTTCTTTTTTAGTATATTTGCTTTTTGGGTACACACTCGGACCATAATTGGACTGATTTCAACTCTATCTGGACATACTCCTTTTAATATGGATGAAATGAATCCCCTACATGTCAAATCCTGGATACCATCAATATATTATGATCTACACTAAAAAGTCCCATTGAAGATACAGAAGATATATATCTTTGTATTTAATTAATTTTTTGGATTATGAGATGTGGGTATTAGAATATTATGGATGGATAACTTATGATGGCTATTTTCATTTCCGTATGTCTTGATGGTATACACAATGGGTGTTCACGTTGTGCGATATATACTGTCACCGAGTGCATAGCCTGTATGTATTATTATACTTGCCCAGTTGCTATTTCCTTCCTACGTTGTCTACTGCTGAGCTGCGCGTGCGCAGGCCCGCCCCAGCCCGTCGCGTCATTAAGGCTTCCGTATGATGGGGAGGTGGGCCTTTGACGTCACTGGAACGCATTGTTCCGGCCCACGGCCCCGACAGGAAATGGCCGGATATGACGCGTCTCGGGGGGGCGTTAACTCTCGCACGCGCCGCATACACCGGCATTGACACCGGTATCCTAATTATCCTGGGCATTTAAAAATGGCGATCCACACGCTCTATCACAGCCTCCAGAAGAAGCAACACGCGAAACGCGCGTCGGGGCCTCAGTGCGGCATAGGGGTTACTACACAGATGGGTGAGTCATTTAGGAGTTTGTATTATATAATTTGTATTAATTCTATGGCATATAACTTTATGGGATAGTCTATTATGTATAGCTTACACTATCCTTTATTCCATTTGAAGGAGGATGATGTTCCTTGCCACATATATTTATAATGTATGTTTTTCTCAGAATTAGCATAGTGTGGCTTACCTTTTTCATATGTTTGGACCTTGATATCCTACACATATAGATTTTGTTGCTGTGGACTGAGGACTTGCGATATATCTCTTTAGTGCCTGTCTCCATATATACTTTCTATATTTCCTTAATGACACCATCTGAACCCAGATTTATTTGCCAAACTGATTTTGTGTGATTCTTACCCCAGGGATCTATTTACTGTTTTAAGCAAATTGTGTGTGTCTCTCTTTTTATATTGCAATTTAATAAAATTTATATTTTAGTAATTCTTTTGTCTTGTGGGATTTATACTCCATTCATTTATAGGAGATGTGTCCAGTTGGGAGTATCCCTAGCATTTAAGATGCTATTAATGTTATACCATTCTGTTCGGTTCACTGTTCATGTCTTGCATAGCCTGGGCATTTTTTCAGATCGATAAAGATGACCCAACTCGTGTTATCTGTAACATTTGTCAGCAAAAGCTAAGTAGAGGCCAAAAAATACATAGTTTGAGTACTTCATGCATGAACCGGCACATGGACATGAAGCATAAGTTGCAGTGGGAAGCTCAGTGTGCTACAATGCGGCCTAGCCGGCCGGGCCAACCACCGTCTGCCATGTCTTGTGCATCCGCGGCCTCTTCATCCTCTGTGACTGGGGGGACAGCAGTCACACCTGTTTTGGGGCGCAGACCTGCCACCTCTTTACCCGCAACAGCCAGCGTGATTGGCAGGTCATCATTTTCTTTGGAGGTGGTAACACCAGCTGGTGTTGAGCGCTGTCCGACATCGATAGCACCACCTTTGGATCAAGGCAACCTAACATGTCCGCCTGCATCTTCCTCACAGACCGGCAGTTTGCCGGGGACACCCTTATCAACCCCGTCTAAGCACAATAGCCAGCCCTCGGTCCCTCAGATGTGGACAAGTAAAAGACCATTTCCTCCTAGCCATGAGAAAGCTAAGAGGTTGAATTTCACCATCTGCAAGCTCTTGGCTACAGAAATGCTGCCTTTCCGCCTGGTGGACACAGAGGATTTTCGAGACCTTATGTCCGTCGCTGTGCCCCAGTACCAGATGCCCAGTCGGCACTACTTCTCAAAGAAAGGTGTGCCTGCGCTCCACCAGCATGTCGCACACAACATCACCGCTTCTTTGAGAAACTCTGTGTGTGACAGGGTGCATTTCACCACAGACACTTGGACGAGTAGGCATGGACAGGGGCGTTACATGTCGCTGACTGGGCACTGGGTAACTATGGTGACAGCAGGACAAGGGGCTGCTGTCCAAGTCTTGCCGTCCCCACGAGTTGTGCGTCAATCCTCTTTATGTCAAAGTTCCTCCACTGCTTCTGCCTCCTCAACCTCCTCTCGGTCTTCCACCTGCACCCAAAGCCTGTCTGGTCATGCCACAAGCTTTCTAACTGCGCAGAAGGGATCCTGCACACCTCCTTACTATGCTGGCAGTAGGGCTCAACGTCATCAGGCGGTTTTTACATTGAAATGTCTGGGAAATGTGAGTCACACAGCTGAGGAGTTGTGGTCAGCTCTGGAGAACCAATTTCATGAATGGTTGTCTCCACTGGACCTGAAACCAGGGAAGGCCGTGTGCGACAATGCTGCAAACCTGGGTGCGGCCCTTCGCCGGGGCAATGTCACACACGTGCCTTGTATGGCTCACGTGTTGAACCTGGTTGTCCAGCAATTTTTAGCCCACTATCCCAGACTAGATGGCTTTCTGCAGAGGGCACGGTTGCTGTGTGCTCACTTCCGCCGTTCGCATCCCGCAGCTCAGCGACTTACATCTCTACAGAAGTCGTTGGGCCTGCCACTTCACCGGCTAAAATGCGATGTGCCTACCCGGTGGAATTCAACTCTGCACATGTTGCAGCGACTGTGGCAGCACCGACAAGCCCTGGTGCAATACGTTCTGACGTATAGCCTGGGCCAACGAGATCCAGAGGTGGGGCAAATCACGCTGGAGGAGTGGTCTCAGATCAGGGACCTATGCACCCTTCTGCACAGTTTTGAAATGGCGACGAAGATGTTTAGTGCTGACGATGCCATTATCAGCATGACTATTCCGGTGATTTACATGCTGGAGCACATGTTAAACAGAATTCGGAGTCAGGTGGTGGCACAAGAGGAGGTGGAGGAAGTAGAGGAGGAGGAGTTGTATGCGGAAGGGCTAACATCTGCAAGGTCCAGACGGTCGGTAGCACCAAGGCGGCAGGCATGTGAGGGTGTGGGAGATGGTTTTACCAGGGCGCATGGTAGCAGCCAAACTAGTGAGGAAGGTGCAGGAGCCCAGGAAGAAGTGGAGGACGAACTGATGGAAGACTCATCAGATGAGGGAGACCTTGATCACATTTCTGTTGTGCGAGGTTGGGGGGAGAGGACAGAGGAAGGAAGCATGATTGTTACCTCGCCACCAACACAACAGGGACTTGGTGCTCCTGGATGCGCAACACACATGAGTGCCTTCTTGCTGCACTACCTGCAACATGACCCTCGAATTGTGAGAATTAGAAATAATCCTGACTACTGGGTTGCCACACTGTTAGATCCCCGGTACAAAAGTAAATTTGCAGAAATTATTCCTGCCATAGAAAGGGATGCACGCATGCAGGAGTATCAGCAGAGACTGTTGCAGAATCTTACATGTGCTTTTCCACAAAATACCAGTGGTGCACGTAGTGAATCTCACAGTTCCAACTTGCCAACCGTGGGACCGTCAAGTGTTCAGCACTCAAACCGTAACAGAACCACAGTATCTGCTGGTAACATCAATTTTGCGGAATCATTTCACCACTTTTTTAGCCCATCCTTTGCAAGGCCACAGGAGACAAGAAGTCTGACACATAGTCAACGCCTAGAGACGATGGTACAGGAGTATCTCCAAGTAAACATTGAAGCCATGACTGTGTCACTGGACCCTTGCTCTTTTTGGGCTTCCAATCTGGATAAATGGCCGGAGCTAGCCACTTACGCCTTGGAGATCTTGTCATGCCCCGCAGCCAGCGTTCTGTCTGAACGTGTGTTCAGCGCTGCTGGTGGTGTGCTGACAGATAAGCGCACGCGGCTCTCCACTGATAATGTAGACAGACTCACGTTCATAAAGATGAACAAATCATGGATCCGAAACGACTTTTCTACCCCTGTGTCATCCTGGGGAGAGTAAAAGCTTGATGATTGGTTAAAATCACCCTACCAACCGTTTTAAGCTTTCAAATTACTAATCATGTTTATCTGTATCTTGGCTGGAAAATAATTTGGGCTTTGTAGCAGTGTGCAGCACTGATTCTATTAGGCCATCTATAATAAGCTCCACCAGATTTAAAATTACTAATCATGTTTATCTGTATCTTGACTGGAAAATAATTTGGGCTTTGTAGCAGTGTGCAGCACTGATCCTATTAGGCCATCTATACTAAAGCTTCACCAGATTTAAAATTAATAATAATTTTTAGCTGCATCTAGCCCGGAAAATAATTTTGGGGCTCCGAGATGCGCAAGACACATAAGTGCCTTCTTGCTGCACTACCTGCAGCATGACCCTCATATTGTCAGAATTCGAAGTAATCATGACTACTGGGTTGCCACACTCTTAGATCCCCCAAACTTTTCGATCAACCTTTTCATTTTAATAAAGACCAAAAAAATGGTCATTTTTGAAATTATAAGCATTAGCAGGTTGTTAGAAACTGAAATCAAACAGTTTTCAACTCAAAACTTTATTCTAGGTGATGTTACATTTTCACATAGGACCCCTTGTTCGAAAGGAGCTTCTGAACTCTCTCGTCCATTGAATTTGTCAGGTTTTGGATGGTTTCTGCTTCAATTGTTTTGCATGAGGACAGAATACCCTCCCAGAGCTGTTGCTTAGATGTGAACTGCCTCCCGCCATCATAGACACTCCTTTTAATGATGCTCCAAAGGTTCTGAATGGGGTAGAGGTCAGGGGAGCATGGGGGTCACACCATAAGTTTGTCCCCTTTTATGCCCATATCAGCCAGAGATGCAGATGTTTTATGTGCTGCATGAGATGGTGCATTATCATGCAAAAAAATGATCTTGCTGTGAAATACACGGTTCTTCTTCTTGAACCATGGCAGGAAGTGCTGTTTGAGAAAATCCACATACATTATGGAGTTCATCTTTAGCGCCTTCAGGGATCCTAAAGGGGCCGACAATCTCTCTCCCCATGATTCCAGCCCAAAACATTACTCCACCTCCTCCTTGTTGGCGCTGTAGCCGTGTTTGCGTGGGGTGTCCATCAACCAGCCATCCTCCACTCCATCCATCTGGACCATCGAGCGCTGCACGGCACTCATCCGTGAACAAAACAGTTTTGAAATCAGTCTTCATGTAATGTTTGGCCCACTGGAGCCGTTTCTGCTTGTGTGAAGTGGATAGAGGAGGTCGACAGGATGGCGTATGCACAGCTGCAAACCTCTGAAGGACCCTGCATCTTGTTGTTCGGGGGACGTTGGAGGCACCAGCAGCTTCAAAAACTTGTCTGCTGCTATGACAAGGCTTTTTTTCAACCTGACGTAATTGCCTGTAGGAAAGAGTCCTCAATTTGCCCTTATCAGCACGCATACGTGTGTACTGTGAATCAGCTACATACTTCTTGATTGCCAAGACACTTCATCCTGATCATCGCACAATGTTGATTGTAGTCATGCCTTGACCTAAACACTCCACAATTTGTTGTTTCTCAGCAGCCGACGCATCCTTTTTCTTTCCCATTTTGGCAGAAAATGTAGGCTGCTTAATAATGTGAGACAGCCTTCTTAAGTAGTCTTGCCTTTCATTGGACACACCTGCCAAACTAATTAGCACAGGTGTCTGCAATTGCTTACAGTGATATAAACAGCCCTGACACACATCACCATCAATGAGTTTAACTGACAAACAAACAAATTCTTCCCTTATCACTCCTAAACACTTATTGCATAATAATTTGGAACACAGTGTACATGTGCTTTTCCACAAAACACCAGTGGTTCACGTAGTGAATCTTACAGTTCTAACTTGCCAACCGTGGTCTGTATGGAGTTGTTCAATAAAGGGCCCAAAATTAAGATAACATAGATGGGAGAGGTCTCTATGAATAGGAATTCCTAAGTATTTGATACCCTGTGAGGGCCAGGCAAAGGGAAAGTTGGACTGGATGGAATCCTATATGGATTTGGGGAGGGAGACATCGAGGGCCTCAGACTTCGCTGCATTGATTTTAAAATTTGACCATGTAACAAAGTGATCTATTTCAGCCATAACAGCATGGATGGATATATGTGATTGAGTGATATATACTAGGACATCATCAGCAAATAGAGAGCACTTGTACTCGGTGCCTCCCACCTCAATCCACCTAATATTGGGGTTATGGCGAATTGATGAGAGCAGGTGCTCCGTCACTAGGATGTATAAGAGAGGGGACAGAGAACATCCCTGCCTTGTCCCATTGGTGATTGTGAAAGGTGATGAAAATGTTCTGACGCGCCCCCTGGGCCTTGGGACACCCGGAGCCGGACCCTTTTTGGTGGATGCTGGTGGTTGTAGTCTCCGTGGCGGCGACCCGGTTCCGTGGCTCAGGGCGGTCAAACCAGTGGCGGAACTATTTATGTGGTTTTGATGTTTAAATGTCCGACTACGCCACCCATGGATTGCGGTCAGAGTGAACCGCCGCTCCAGGGCAGACCGCTGAGGCTGGTGTTGTGGGTGCACCAGAGCGTAGCATAACTCCCCACGGGAGGAGTATAGCCTCAGGGCAGTGTATGCGGAGGATGGGGGTGATGGTGCAGGGCAGCAGCAGTAACGACACGGAGTCAGTGATGCAGTCCAGGGCCTTTACTCACAGTTCTTATTATCCAGACCACGTCTGCAGGTAACGGCTGCCCACGTCGTACTGTGCTCACCAGGTGAGGGGCTCAGACAACTCCCAGATAACTTTGGAGCGCTTCACAGGACCCCCTTTGTGTGTCCTTTGTCTGGCCTTTCTTACCAACCCTTCTGTCCGGCTGCCTCGGGCCTCCTCTTGGTAAACTTGGCGCCAGTTTCCCTGACCCTATGTGGTGCCTTCCTAGCGGGTGTAGCGAGGGGCTGCGCCACATAAAATGTCACAGCCTCCTGTTTCTAGCTGAGGGTCGTTTCCTGCCTCCACTATTTTCGGGGACCGGTCTCCCCCTTTGGCCTGACCCCTCCACGCAGGTGGATTCGGGCGTGCGGTGGCGACTCACCCGTCCGCACCCCTGGGATCCCTTCGTTCCTCGTTCCTGGAGCCTTCTCCGCTCCTCTTCCTTCCTTCTCCCTCTTCCAGGCCTGGGCCTCTGTTACTAGGCCCGCCTCCGGAGCAGAGCTCATGCAGAGCCCCTGCTCCCTGCCACTTCTGCTCAGACTTCTCTGCACTGAACTAAGATGGTGCCCACCTTTTATACTCCCTTCTCAATGCACCCAGGAACTGCTTCCTCCCTGCTCCTGCGCTACAGGGTTCCCCTTCCTCAGTGTTCCCTCCCCCCACTCCAGCCAGGGACAGGGACTGTCGTGCCCATCTCAGGGGCATATTGGTCGCCCTGCCCCACGGCAATGTGGTGTAATGCATGCAGGTGTCGGGTCCTGATCCACACTACATCCTTACCTGAGAGTGAGATATCACACCTCTGGGTGAGGTGCAATACCTCTGTAGCAACCGAGCCCTCAGGGTGCTACAGTTCCATTTATCTTCAGCCTAGGTGACGTATTGCGATACAGGGCCATGATTTTGGCTATAAAAGGGTCCCCTAGACCCCTACCCCAAGCTTTTTAAGAGAATCATATATGGCGTGCCAGGAGACTCTATGGAATGCTTTCTCAGCATCCAACGAGAGTATCTAATTACAAATTTTTAACTGCATCTAGCCCAGGAAATACTTTGTGCCTAGTAGCAGTGTCTGCTAGTCAGCGGATTATCCTGGCTGTTAAGCAAGCTACACCACCTGTAGTTTGGACACTTAATTTTTTCAAAGGAAATGCTTCGGGACCATGGGATACTCAGTGAAGAGCATCAGGAGGCACCCCAAGGCATAGGGGCTGGGACTGGCAGTAGGATGCCTTGCGGTGGACAGCCGAGCTCGATCCTTATAAAAGCTTTTTAACTGCAGCAGCTTTAGTGGACGCTACTGGAGCTGGAATTACGCGGCTGCTGGCATGAGACTTGCCCTCCAATAGATCCTTGTAAATGGATTTAAAGAGTATTCATTCAAATTAGAGAGACAATTTAAATTAAAAAGCTTAGAGCTGCCTCCACCACAGGGGGGCTCGCTCGACCCACCAGCGGACAGGCACCAGTATTGGGAGAGGGGGGCTGCCCGTCAGGGTTCACCGCGGCTCTGGCACAAACCCGGCGACGCGGAGGTGGCACGGGCAGGAGCGGACTGAACGTGTCGGCTTCTCACTTTTTGGATTTTAGAAGGGCATGACATGCCTATATCTGTGTCTCCCCCTCCTTTTACTCCTCCACCTCTTTTCTTTTCGCATGACTATATGTACTTGTCACTTTTCCATGTGTTAGTTGTGTCTTCTGAGCAGTTTGTCAGCTTTTGGACACCTTTGAAGGTGTTTTCTATGTGTTTCTATGTGTTTTTGTTTGCCTGCCATTGGTTTTAACGGTGTTCGAAGGTGTTCGACGAACAGTTCGGCGAACACACGGGTGTTCGACGAACCGAACCGAACTCGAACACTACGGGGGTGGCTCAACACTAGTAATCAGGGACAGCTGTAGCCCCTGGGCAGCTCCACTAGTCTTAGTGAAAAAGAAAGACAACACCATGAGAATGTGTGTAGACTACAGGAAGGTCAACCGTATCACACACAAAGATGCGTACCCGTTACCAAGGATAGAAGAGTCCTTAGCTGCATTAAAATCTGCTAACTTCTTTTCTACTTTGGATCTCACTAGCGGGTACTGGCAGGTTCCTGTAGCAGAGGCGGACCGGGAGAAGACCGCATTCACCACCCCAATGGGTCTCAGCGAATTTAACTGTATGCCGTTCGGGCTCTGCAACGCACCAGGAACCTTCCAACGGTTGATGGAATGCTGTCTGGGACACCGGAACTTCGAGATGGTCCTGTTATACCTGGACGATGTCATCGTCTATTCCAAGACCTACGAGGACCACCTGAAACACCTGGCAGAAGTGTTCGAAGCTCTGGCAAACTACGGCCTAAAGGTGAAACCCTCCAAGTGTCACCTCCTGAAACCAAAGGTGCAATACCTGGGACACGTGGTGAGTGCTGACGGAGTGGCTCCCGACCCTGATAAGATCACCGTGATTAATGACTGGCCAAGACCCTCCAGCATAAAGGAAGTGCGGCAGTTCCTCGGGATGGTAGGCTACTACCGAAGATTCATTCCCGGTTTCACCAAAATGGCAGCCCCTATGCAGGACCTCCTGATAGGTCAATCTCGGAAAGCCAAAAACCAGAAGCCGCCCTTTAGGTGGGAAAAGCTGGAAGAGGAGTCCTTCTGCCAGCTGAAGATGGCCCTCACGGGGGATGAAATCCTGGCATATCCAGACTACAGCCAGCCCTTTATCCTCCACACGAACGCAAGCAACATTGGGCTAGGAGCCTTACTGTCCCAGATCCAGCAAGGGAAAGAACGGGTAATCGCTTACGCCAGCCGAAAGCTACGGCCCATGGAGAGGAACCCTGAGAATTATAGCTCATTCAAGCTGGAGTTCCTGGCAGTAGTGTGGGCAGTGACCGAACGTTTCAAGCATTACCTTGCCTCCTCCAAATTCACCGTGTACACGGATAACAACCCGTTGACACACCTGGACACTGCAAGGCTCGGTGCCCTGGAACAGAGATGGATGGCCCGCCTGTCCAACTTTGAATTCACCATCAAATACCGGGCAGGACACTCAAATGCCAACGCGGATGCCCTGTCTAGAATGCCGAACTTACCGGACGTAGGGGAAGATCCAGAAAATCTGGAAGAAGTTGAGCTCCCTGCGTTCCACCGTCATGGGATTACCCTGTATTCCCACCGTGTGAAGGACAGGCGCTCCGTGACGTTCAATCCCTTGCCCCACTAGAACTGGGCGGAGACGCAAGACAGTGATACCGCAGTCCATTTGGTGAAGGAAATGCTGACCCAGGCTGATGCCCGTCTTGACCCAGATGCTCTGGAGGAGACCAAGCAACTGTGGAAGGAGAAAAGTAAGCTGTTCCTCTACAGGGAGAAGCTGTGCCGGAGAATGGTTAACTCTCGAACACATGAGTTGACCTGGCAGGTAGTGGTCCCAAGACGAGACGCGGCTATGGTTCTGGAGGCATACCACAACGGAGCAGGGCATTTCGGATGGAAGAAGCTGGAGTTCTTGTTGCGTGAACGGTTCTACTGGGTAGGCATGAGAGGAGCCATCGAGAGGTGGTGCAGAGACTGTGGCCCGTGCCACCTGAGAAGAAAAGACCGAGCCAGCCAGAAGACTCCCCTGCAGCCCATCATCACCAGACAGCCACTGGAACTGGTAGCCCTGGACCATGTGAAACTGGCTCCAAGCAGATCTGGGTATGTCTACGCCCTCACAATCGTAGATCATTACTTCCGGTTCCTGGTGGTGGTCCCGGTCAAGGACTTAACGGCTCAAACAGAAGCTAGAGCCTTCCAGCAGCACTTCTGCCGTCCACACGGGTACCCGGACCAAGTGTTGACAGACCAAGGACCAGCCTTCGAAGCGGAGGTCTTCCAGGAGTTCTGCAACCTGTATGGCTGCAAGAAGATAAGAACAACGCCCTATCACCCTCAAACCAATGGACTCTGCGAGAAGATGAACCAGGTGGTGATAGATCTGCTAAAAACATTGCCCCTGGAAGAACGCAGTCTGTGGCCTGAGAAACTGCCCGATCTGGTGGACCTGTATATCCACATCCCTGTAGGTTCCACCAACTGTACCCCGGCTTACCTAATGAGAGCAAGACCTGGTAAGCTGCCTATTGACCTGGATATGGGAGTCCTGACGCCTGAGGACACCTCGCCAGAGGCAGACTGGGATACAGAACGGCAGCAGCAGTATCGGAAAGTACAGGAGAGCGTCGAGCGAAGTCTGTCTCAAGCTAGAGAAAGGCAAGAGAAGGCTTATAACCAGTATGCTCCCGCTGTTCCCCTGGTACCTGGAGAGCAGGTCTTGAAGAGGAAGAGGCAGCTCCACAAGTTGGACGACCAATGGGAGAAGGACCCGTACACCGTACTGCCATCAAGCCATGAGAACCCAAAAATCTGCGTAATCAGTAAGGATGGAGGAGAAACCACAGCCATTGTCTCCAGAGACCACCTGAAGAAGTGTCCCGAGCAGCTGCAAAGCCCTGAAGAAGATCAAGGAAACCCTCAACCCGCAGAGGAAAGGGAAGAAATGATCAGTACCGTACTCGGAGACTTCCCCCGGTCTTGGACACAAGTAAACGGCGCTGTCGTGGTACCCGTCCTCACCTTTCTCCAGCCAGCCCCGCAAGTGCCTACAGAGGAACCGGTAGAGCTGGAAGAGCAGCCGGCCCAAGAGGCAGAAGAGTCCACACCAGCAGTACAGGAGGATAAACCCTCTGCTAGGAGTGAGCCTGCCGTGCCCCTAGTGAGCCAAAGAGTGCGCAGACAGCTGCCCAGCTTACCTATAACACCTCCTACACCCTGTAGTGCAGAACCAGTTAGTGAGCTCCGTAGGTCCACTAGAGTCACTAGAGGTCAGATGCCCGCTCGCTGGAGAATCTAAACTAATGCACTGTGAATTTATCTGTTAACTGTTTATGGTTTATGTTTGTTGCCTGTTATTAATTATGTTTCTCAGTTACCCTGCAGATTTTTATGGACTAACAGGTTATGGACGCTGGATAACCGGAACAGTTTTGTAGATAGTTGCACCTTGGTGCCTCTTGTGAAGACGGCCGCTGTAGAGAAAACCTGTCTGGCGTGGCCTACTTGCGGCCCAAAGTAGCTAGCTCCAGCCTTGCAGCCACGCCCAAGGACAACGCAAGCGGTTTGCTTTGGACAGGTCCCCTACTTCCCTTAAAACTTCACCTTGGGTGATATGGACACCCGGTTGAGGACACGCCGTGACCTTTAAAGAACTAAAGCTTCTTGTAAATATGTTATTGTATTATTGTTATACCCTGTATTTATGTTTCTTTAAAAAAATGTGTTTAGTCCCGGAGTACTAAAATTCACTAGGGGGGAATGTGACACCCCAGGGGTCTGGTTGCCACAGTAATAGAGATATTATGTCTGAGAGCAAGTGAGAGGTTTCTCTGGTCAGGAGCCCTAAACATGCAACACGGCCCACCCAGACCTGGGAGGGGAGGAATCTGCCCTTATAAACTGGGTCTGGGGCGGGATTAGTGAGTGAAGCTGCAGACAGAGACAGAGCCTGCAGAACAAGCAGAGCAGTCAGAGCCTGGAGAGTGAAAGTGAGAACAGGAGCTCTGTAGGAGCAGCAGCTGAAGGCCAGGGGCTGTGAGCAGAGATATAGCTCGCCCTGGCTGAAGTTACTAAAACCGGACACAGGAGTCCGAGGCTGTGGGGACTGATATATACCCAGCAGCAGAAACCAACCGGCAGGGGATTCCAGGTCCTCTGGCCATAGAAGCCCGGAGGCTCAGTCACAAAGAAGGGACCAGCGCCGCCATCCAGGAGCGGAGGCTAACAGAAGGCCCCAAGTCACCAGCCATACGGGTGAGCACCACACGGTATACTCAGGGACGTGGGCTACTTGTAACCGCTGACAGCAAGGTAGCCAGGAAGAGTGCAGATAAACGGGGAGGCCTACAACTCCACCTGGCCAGGGGAACTCCTGCTTGCTCGCAGACTGACCAGGCCCCTTATACTAGCCAGTACTCCCGGGAGGGTCTGCCTTGTACCATCAGTAAAGACCCTGAACTGCACCTCACGTCTCTGTGATTCCTTGTCGCACCAGCACTATTAGCACTGGGACCCTCACACCATCACTCCCATCATCTCTCACATTAGCTGCCCTGAGGCAATACTTCTCCCGTGGGGAGTTATCCCATACTCGGCTGCGCAAACAACATCAGCCTCAGCGGTCGGCAGCGCAGCGGCGGTCCCCACTGACCGCAATCCACGGGTGGCGTAGTCGGACATTTGCTATACATTAAGACTGCCACTGGTTTGACCACCATGGGCACAGACCGGGTCACCGCCACACGGAGACTACAACCCCCAGCATTTTACAACAGGCCCGGTTCCGGGTTCCCCTGCACAACAGAGGCCCAGGGGGCGCGTCAAGTACACCCCCTGTATTCTCAGTACTTTATACATACAGCGTTCAGCATAAGTAAGTACACCCCCCTGTACTCTCAGTACGTTATATATACAGCGTTCAGCATAAGTAAGTACACCACCCTGTACTCTCAGTACGTTATATATACAGCGTTCAGCATAAGTAAGTATGTGACACCCCAGGGGTCTGGTTGCCACAGTAATAGAGATATTATGTCTGAGAGCAAGTGGGAGGTTTCTCTGGTCAGGAGCCCTAAACATGCAACACGGCCCACCCAGACCTGGGAGGGGAGGAATCTGCCCTTATAAACTGGGTCTGGGGCGGGATTAGTGAGTGAAGCTGCAGACAGAGACAGAGCCTGCAGAACAAGCAGAGCAGTCAGAGCCTGGAGAGGGAAAGTGAGAACAGGAGCTCTGTAGGAGCAGCAGCTGAAGGCCAGGGGCTGTGAGCAGAGATATAGCTCGCCCTGGCTGAAGTTACTAAAACCGGACACAGGAGTCCGAGGCTGTGGGGACTGATATATACCCAGCAGCAGAAACCAACCGGCAGGGGATTCCAGGTCCTCTGGCCATAGAAGCCCAGAGGCTCAGTCACAAAGAAGGGACCAGCGCCGCCATCCAGGAGCGGAGGCTAACAGAAGGCCCCAAGTCACCAGCCATACGGGTGAGCACCACACGGTATACTCAGGGACGTGGGCTACTTGTAACCGCTGACAGCAAGGTAACCAGGAAGAGTGCAGATAAACGGGGAGGCCTACAACTCCACCTGGCCAGGGGAACTCCTGCTTGCTCGCAGACTGACCAGGCCCCTTATACTAGCCAGTACTCCCGGGAGGGTCTGCCTTGTACCATCAGTAAAGATCCTGAACTGCACCTCACGTCTCTGTGATTCCTTGCCGCACCAGCACTATTAGCACTGGGACCCTCACACCATCACTCCCATCATCTCTCACATTAGCTGCCCTGAGGCAATACTTCTCCCGTGGGGAGTTATCCCATACTCGGCTGTGCAAACAACATCAGCCTCAGCGGTCGGCAGCGCAGCGGCGGTCCCCACTGACCGCAATCCACGGGTGGCGTAGTCGGACATTTGCTATACATTAAGACTGCCACTGGTTTGACCACCCTGGGCAAGGACCGGGTCACCGCCACACGGAGACTACAACCCCCAGCATTCTACAACCGGCCCGGTTCCGGGTTCCCCTGCACAACACAGGCCCAGGGGGCGCGTCAAGTACACCCCCTGTATTCTCAGTACTTTATACATACAGCGTTTAGCATAAGTAAGTACACCCCCCTGTACTCTCAGTACGTTATATATACAGCGTTCAGCATAAGTAAGTACACCCCCCTGTACTCTCAGTACGTTATATATACAGCGCTCAGCATAAGTAAGTACACCCCCCTTTATTCACAGTACGTTATATATACAGCGTTCAGCATAAGTACACCCCCCTGTACTCTCAGTATGTTATATATACAGCGTTCAGCATAAGTAAGTACACCCCCTGTATTCTCAGTACTTTATACATACAGCGTTCAGCATAAGTAAGTAAACCCCCCTGTACTCTCAGTATGTTATATATAGAGCGTTCAGCATAAGTAAGTACACCCCCCTGTATTCTCAGCACGTTATATATACAGCGTTCAGCATAAGTGAGTACACCCCCTGTATTCTCAGTACATTATACATACAGTGTTCAGCATAAGTAAGTACACCCCCTGTACTCTCAGTACGTTATATATACAGCGTTCAGCATAAGTAAGTACACCCCCCTGTACTCTCAGTACGTTATATATACAGCGTTCAGCATAAGTACACCCCCCTGTATTCTCAGTACGTTATATATACAGCGTTCAGCATAAGTAAGTACACCCCCCTGTATTCTCAGTACGTTATATATACAGCATTCAGCATAAGTAAGTACACCCCCCTGTACTCTCAGTACGTTATATAAACAGCGTTCAGCATAAGTACACCCCCCTGTATTCTCAGTACGTTATATATACAGCGTTCAGCATAAGTAAGTACACCCCCTGTATTCTCAGTACTTTATACATACAGCGTTCAGCATAAGTAAGTACACCCCCCTGTACTCTCAGTACGTTATATATACTGCGCTCAGCATAAGTAAGTACACCCCCCTGTACTCTCAGTACGTTATATATACAGCGCTCAGCATAAGTAAGTACACCCCCCTGTATTCACAGTACGTTATATATACAGCGTTTAGCAGAAGTAAGTACACCCCCCCTGTACTCTCAGTACGTTATATGTACAGCGTTCAGCATAAGTAAGTACACCCCCTGTATTCTCAGTACTTTATACATACAGCGTTCAGCATAAGTAAGTACACCTCCCTGTACTCTCAGTACGTTATATATACAGCGCTCAGCATAAGTAAGTATGACTCGCCCCCTGGGCCGTGGGGCACTTGGAACCGGGCAACAGGGAGACGATGGGAGTAGTAGTGGCGACCCGGTCCGTGGCTCAGGGTGGTCAGGCCAGTGGTAGTCCGTTATGTGCTGTTGATAATGTCCGACTACGCCACCCGTGGATTGCGGTTATTAGGTGCCGCCGCTGCATGCAGACCGCTGGGGCTGATGAGGTGGGCAGCTAGGGTAGTGTGACTCCCCACGGGAAGAGTGCAGCCCCAGGGCAGTATAATGGATGGTGGGAGTGATGGTGGTGAGAGTCCCAGTACCGGTAGTGCTGGAGGCGCGAAGGAGCACACAGACAACAGGTTGCAGTCCAGGGTCTTTACTAAAACAGGTAAACTGACCCATAAACAGTCCTGGCTAGGAGGGGACCTGGATGTCTGAGAGCAATTGGGAGATTGGCCCTGGTCAGGGTGAGGGTGTAGGCCTACCGTGCTTTCTGCGCTCCTTCTGGCTATCTCCTCCTTATAGGGTAACAGCCCACGTTTCCGTGTACTCTCGCCTGTATGGCCTGCAACGTGGGTTCCTTTCTGCTCCTGGCCTGGTACGGCTTTCCTGGTCCCTTCTGTTGTGGCAGGGCCTTCAGGCTTCTTAGGCCAAGGAATATACAGTCCCCTGCGGACTAGTTATCTGCTGGAGAATGTGGAATCCTCCCAGCCTCAGACACCAAAGTCTGGTAAATTAAGTCCTTTATCTGCCAAGACAGGCTCACTTCGCCTCTTGTCTCTGGCTTGTGGCTCTCCTCCTGCCACACTTCCTCTTAGGTGCAATACAACTTTCTGTCCCTGCTCTGCTCCGGGACATGTCTCAGTGCTCAGACAGGTCATCCAGTTCTCTCTAACCCTGCCCCCAGTACCAGCTTTTTGTAGGGGCAGACAGCTCCCCCTACTGGCCTGAGACAGGAGGCATTGCATGCTAATGTTCCCCTGACTAGAGAACCTCCCCCTTGCTCTCAGACACAGCTTTAATATATTTGTGGCATCCAGGCCAGGGTGACACGTTCCCCCCTAGTGGAATTTAGTACTCCGGGACTAAACAGTAAACAAAGATAATATACAAGACCATAAAACATTAACAGACAGACGACGCACAGATTGAGTTCTTAAGGTCACAGTGTGGTCTGTGACCGGGTGTCCATATCACCAACACAACAGGGAGCCTTAACCAGGTGGGGGTCTGTCCTACCCCAAGTCCTTTACAGTCTTAGTTCATTCCTTGGTTAGGCTCCGAACGCAGTCCATACAAGGTCCCGGTTATTAAAAGTCCATAACCTTCGAGTCTGTACGGCAACTGTAAGGAACTGAAACACACAATTACTAATCTCGCATGTAACTTGGCAAACAATTCAACATTTGGCAACAGGGTTATTTACAATTTTAGTACGCCCTATATTTTCCAGCGAGCGGGTATCTGCCCCTTTGTGCTCCTGGTTGACCTCCTTAACCCACTGTCCGGTGGTGGACTGACCTGGCTTTCCCCACTAGCGTTAGGGGTACAGCTACCAGCTGGGTGTACAGGTAGGGCAGGCAGCTGTCTGCGGGTCCTTTGGCTTACCGCAGTCATGGCAGGCTCACTGTCAGCAGAGGGTTGACTCTCCTGGGCTGCTGGTACAGGCTCTTCTGCCTCTGGAACCGCTTGCTCTTCTTCACCTTCCGGCTCTGGTGTTGGTTGTTGCTGTGCCGATTGCAGGAAATGCAGGACGGGAACCACTATGGCATCATTTATGCGAGTCCAGAACTGAGGGAACTCTCCGAGAATGGTGCTGATCATTTCTTCCTTGTCCTCTGCGGGTTCTAGGTCACTCTGATCCTCTTCTGCACTACGGAGTTGCTCGGGGCACCTTTTGAGGTGGTCTCTGGAGACGGTACTAGTGGTTTCTCCTCCGTCCTTGGTGATCACGCACACCTTCGGGTTGTCGTGGTCAGACTGCAGTATGGTGTAGGGTTCCCTTTCCCACTGGTCGTCCAACTTATGTAGTCTTCTTTTTCGCTTTAGGACTTGCTCACCAGGTTCTAGGGGACCAGCAGGGGCGTGTTGGTTGAAGAGTCTTTCTTGCTTTTCTCTCACCTGGGCCAGGCTCCTCTCCACACTCTCCTGTACCTTCTTGTACTGCAGTTGCCTTTCCGTATCCCAGTCCGCATCCGGGGAGGTGTCCTCAGGTGTTAGGACTCCCATCTCCAGGTCTACGGGCAGCTTACCTGGTCTGGCTCGCATCAGGTAAGCCGGGGTGCAGTTGGTAGCGTTCACCGGGATATGATTGTATAAGTCTATCGGGTCCGGCAGTTTTTCTGGCCACAGGCTGCGTTCCTCCAGGGGCAACGTCTTCAGGAGATCAATGACTATATTGTTCATCTTCTCACACATCCCGTTGGTTTGTGGGTGGTAAGGCGTTGTACGAATTTTCTTACAGCCATAGAGGTTGCAGAACTCCTGGAAGATTTCAGCCTCGAACTCTGGACCCTGGTCTGTCAGGACCTGTTCCGGATACCCGTGTGGACGGCAGAAGTATTGCTGGAAGGCTCTGGCCACTGTTTGGGCTGTCAAGTCCTTTACCGGGACCACCACTAGAAAACGGGAATAGTGGTCCACGATTGTCAGGGCATAGATGTATCCTGACCGGCTGGGAGCCAATTTGTCATGGTCCAGAGCTACCAGCTCAAGAGGCTGCGTGGTGACGATGGGCCTCAAGGGTGTCTTCTGGCTGGCACGGTCCTTCCTCCTTAGGTGACAAGGGCCACAGTCTCTGCACCATTTTTCTACAGCTCCACTCATGCCGACTCAAAAGAACCTTCCCCTTAGCAGGAACTCCAGTTTCTTCCAACCGAAGTGCCCCGCTCTGTCATGGTAAACCCCCAGGACCATAGCTGCATCCCGCCTTGGGACAACGACTTGCCAGGTCAGCTCGTGCGTCCGGTGGTTGACAATCCTTCTGCACAACTTGCCTTCGTAGAGGAACAGCTTGCTCTTCTCTTTCCATAGCTGCTTGGCTTCCTCTGGGGCGTCCGGATATAAGCGGGCGTCTTCCCGGGTCAGCAGATCTTTCACCAGGCGGACTGCAGGGTCACTATCTTGGGTCTCGGCCCAGCTGTGGTGAGGTAGGGGATTGATCATCACGGCTGTTAGATCCTCCTCCTTCACGCGGTGGGAGTATTGAGCGGCTCCATACTGGTGGAACGCGGGGAGTTCTACCTCCTCCAGCTCTTCTGGGTCTTCGTCACCTTCAGGTAAGTGAGGCATTCTTGATAGGGCGTCCGCGTTGGCATTGGTTTTGCCTGCCCGGTACTTGATCACGAAGTCATAGTTGGAGAGACGGGCCATCCACCGCTGTTCCAGGGCACCCAGTCTTGCATTGTCCAGGTGTGTCAACGGGTTGTTGTCCGTGTACACGGTGAACTTCGCGGAGGCCAGGTAATGCTTGAAGCGTTCCGTCACGGCCCACACCACCGCCAAGAATTCTAGCTTGAAGGAGCTGTAATTCTCCGGGTTCCTCTCGGTGGGCCTCAGCTTCCAGCTGGCGTATGCGATCACCCGTTCTCTGCCCTGTTGGTTTTGGGACAGTACGGCTCCCAGTCCCACATTACTGGCGTCTGTGTGGAGAATGAAAGGCTGGCCATAATCAGGGTAGGCCAGGATCTCATCCCCCGTGAGGGCCATCTTTAGCTGGCGGAAGGACTCCTCTTCCGGTTTATCCCACTTGAAGGGTGGCTTTTGACTCCTGGACTTAGACTGTCCGATCAGGAGGTCCTGCATAGGAGCTGCCATCTTAGTGAACCCGGGGATGAACCTTCGGTAGTAGCCTACCAACCCGAGAAACTGTCTCACCTCTTTGATGTTCGAGGGGCTGGGCCAGCTCTTGATTGCCGTGACCTTGTCAAGGTCGGGGGCTACTCCTTCCGCACTTACCACGTGCCCTAGGTACTGGACCTTTTTGGTTTCAGCAGGTGACACTTCGATGGTTTCACCTTCAGGCCATAGCCTGCCAGGGCTTCGAACACCTCGGCCAGGTGCTTTAGGTGGTCCTCGTAGGTCTTTGAATAGACGATCACGTCGTCCAGGTAAAGGAGGACCGTCTCGAAGTTTCGGTGCCCTAGACAGCATTCCATCAGCCGCTGGAAGGTCCCTGGTGCGTTGCAGAGCCCGAAAGGCATGCAGTTGAATTCGCTCAGTCCCATCGAGGTGGTGAAGGCGGTCTTCTCCTTGTCAGCCTCTGCCACAGGAACCTGCCAGTACCCGCTAGTAAGGTCCAAAGTAGAAAAGAAGTTAGCTGATTTTAGTGCGGTTAAAGACTCCTCTATTCTAGGCAACGGATATGCGTCTTTGTGGGTGATACGGTTGATTTGTCTATAGTCCACGCACATTCTCATGGTGCCGTCCTTCTTTTTCACCAGAACCAAGGGGGCTGCCCAGGGGCTACAGCTATCTCTAATGACCCCAGCTTCCTTCATTTCTCTTAGCATGCCCTTTGCGTTCTGATAGTGTGCAGGGGGTACAGGTCGGTGTCTTTCTTTTATCGGTGGGTGGCTCCCTGTGGGGATGTGGTGTTCTATCCCTTTTACTCTGCCGAAGTCTAGCGGGTGCTTACTAAAGACTCTCTCGTACTCCTGTACCACCTGGTAGACTCCTTGTTTTTGGTGCAGGGGAGTGGAGTCAGCACCCACGTGGAGTTTTTGGCACCAGTCCTCCTTTTGTTTCTGGGAGCCATTACCCTCCACCTGTGGAGATGGAGGCAAGGGTTCCACGGCCCTGATAGCTTTGTGTTCGACAACAAACAGTTTGGCGAGTGTAGCGTACCTGGGTAAGTGTACCTCCCTCTCCCCAATGTTGAGGATGCGGACGGGCACCCTCCCATGATGGACATCAACCACCCCCCGGGCTGTCAAAATGGTGGGCCTTCTGTCTGAGTACACGGGTTCTACCATGGCTTGGTAGTCTCTACCTCTCAACATGATTGCAGTCCAACACCAGATCATCATTTCACTTTTGGGAGGCATGGAAATGGGGAATGGGTCACTCAGTCTTACGCTACCGATCTCACCACCAGACAGTTCTACCTGCTGCCGTCTCATCAGGGCTTTTATCTCCTTGTTGAGGACTCTCTGTTGGCTGGAACTAGCATTCACCGCCACCTGTTGTAGAATTACAATTACCTCTGAAAGACAATTTTCAATCACGTTAGTACCCACAGTTATTTTAGGGTGACTTTCACGACGGTCAATGTCCACAATAATTACTCCCTGTGCCGGTAGTTCAACTTTACCAATTTTAATGGTCATCTCCTTGAACCCCATCTGCGGCACGGGCAAGCCGTTACTGGCGATGATGCTCAAGTTACTGTCTGGATACTGTGTGATATCAGCATCAGTCCAATACTGCTTAAAAAGTACATAAGGGATAGTGGTTACTTGCGACCCAGTATCCAGCAAGGCGCTCATGGGGATACCGTCCAGCACCACAGGTAAAACCGGACGCCCCCCAACGTACTTATCACGCCAATTATAAGGGCCTGGTGATATTATGCCTGGGGGTTGGCACTCTGCCCCAGGTTGGACCCGTTTAAATTACAGTACCTGGAAATGTGTCCGGGCTGGTTGCATCGACGGCAAATGGGCAGTCCATCCTCTGCATAGCGGTCTGTGGGCCTCCCTCGGAACGACGGGATCCTCCTCTGTCGACGCCACGGGACATCCTCCGGACTTGAAGCCAATTCGATGGGTCTTGACGGGTCCACTTGCAATGCCTGGACGGTCCTGGTCAACGCCGCGACGCTCCTGGTCAGCTCCTGGACTTGGTGGTGCAGGTATTTCGACGGGGCTTGATTCAGGGCCTGTGCATCAGCCCCACGGGATCCATAGAGGAGGGCGCCGCTGCCTGGGGGTAGGTGAGAGCAGGGCGCCGGGGGTTTATAGCGCCACTGGTTGCAGATTCACGGAGCACCCTTATGGCCCTGTCCTTAAATTGGGCAAAGGTCAGGTCGGGGTTCTGAAAGAACATGAGGCGCAGTTGGGCCCTGTGGGCGCTAGACAGCAGACCTTCTATGAATTGTTCTGTTAGCAGCTTATCCGTTTCCTGCACACTGCCAGGGTCAGTTTGTTGAATAGCCCTCAAGGCTTCCTGCAGATTTAGGGCATAGTCTCTGATGCTGTCCTGTGCCCACTGCTTACATCCATAGAACCTCATTTTAATCTCAGCAGAGGTACGTGTGTCAAAGGTACCCCGCAGCCGGGCCAGAATACCCTTCACAGTCCTTTTCTCCTCAGTGGGCCATGATTTTACCTCCCTTTGGGCTGCGCCAGTTAACTGCCCTGTTAGTATGCTGACCTTCTGTTCCTCTGTCAGGGGGTAGACTTGGAACAAACTGTACAGCCTTTCCTTAAAGTCAGTTAGGGCATGGGGCTCCCCTGAGTACTTGGCAGCCAGGCCGCTCCAGGGATGTAGGGCAGTGAAAAGGGCATCACCGCTGCTGCAGCTGCGTTGGTGGTAGTGGGCGCCTCTGTGTCCGACATCTTCCTCACCCCTAGGTAAGCGTGGCCTACCTTCCGACGATCCTCTTCTGTAGGCCGCGGCTCCGCTGCTGCTGCTCTGGACGAGGACCTTGCGTCGCGTCCTGATGACGTCAGCGTCGCTCTCTCTCCCTTCCAGGACCTTGCGCAGCGTCGGTGCGTGGGGCGGAGCTTCGGGTCTCGTGTGGTTTGGACGTCCACGCCCCTCTTCTTCCCGCGCGGCGTCCTGAAGATGGCGTCTGATGGCGGGAAAACGGCTGAAGATGGCGGGAACCGATGGAAGATGGCGGGAGACGGCTGGAAATGGCGGGAAACGGCTCCGGATGGCGGGAAACCTCTTTTCAGGTAAGTGCAAAGTCTTTTCTAGGCACGCAATACCCGTTTGTGGCGGGTTGGTTACAATCCTGCCGACTACGCCAAAGCTGACTCGCCCCCTGGGCCGTGGGGCACTCGGAACCGGGCAACAGGGAGACGATGGGAGTAGTAGTGGCGACCCGGTCCGTGGCTCAGGGTGGTCAGGCCAGTGGTAGTCCGTTATGTGCTGTTGATAATGTCCGACTACGCCACCCGTGGATTGCGGTTATTAGGTGCCGCCGCTGCATGCAGACCGCTGGGGCTGATGAGGTGTGCAGCTAGGGTAGTGTGACTCCCCACGGGAAGAGTGCAGCCCCAGGGCAGTATAATGGATGGTGGGAGTGATGGTGGTGAGAGTCCCAGTACCGGTAGTGCTGGAGGCGCGAAGGAGCACACAGACAACAGGTTGCAGTCCAGGGTCTTTACTAAAACAGGTAAACTGACCCATAAACAGTCCCGGCTAGGAGGGGACCTGGATGTCTGAGAGCAATTGGGAGATTGGCCCTGGTCAGGGTGAGGGTGTAGGCCTACCGTGCTTTCTGCGCTCCCTCTGGCTATCTCCAGATAGTAACAGTGGTAACAGTGGTAACAGCCCACGTTTCCGAGCTCTCCGTGTACTCTCGCCTGTATGGCCTGCAACGTGGGTTCCTTTCTGCTCCCGGCCTGGTACGGCTTTCCTGGTCCCTTCTGTTGTGGCAGGGCCTTCAGGCTTCTTAGGCCAAGGAATATACAGTCCCCTGCGGACTGGTTATCTGCTGGAGAATGTGGAATCCTCCCAGCCTCAGACACCAAAGTCTGGTAAATTAAGTCCTTTATCTGCCAAGACAGGCTCACTTCGCCTCTTGTCTCTGGTTTGTGGCTCTCCTCCTGCCACACTTCCTCTTAGGTGCAATACAACTTTCTGTCCCTACTCTGCTCCAGGACACGTCTCAGTGCTGAGACAGGTCATCCAGTTCTCTATAACCCTGCCCCCAGTACCAGCTTTTATAGGGGCAGCCAGCTCCCCCTACTGGCCTGAGACAGGAGGCATTGCATGCTAATGTTCCCCTGACTAGAGAACCTCCCACTTGCTCTCAGACACAGCTTTAATATATTTGTGGCATCCAGGCCAGGGTGACACAAGTACACCCCCCTGTATTCACAGTACGTTATATATACAGCATTCTGCTTAAGTGAGTACACCCCCCTGTACTCTCAGTGCGTTATATATACAGCATTCAGCATAAGTCAGTACACCCCCTGTATTCTCAGTACTTTATACATACAGCGCTCAGCATAAGTAAGTACACCCGCTGTATTCTCAGTAGGTTATATATACAGCGTTCAGCATAAGTAAGTACACCCCCTGTATTCTCAGTACGTTATATATACAGCGTTCAGCATAAGTAAGTACATCCCCCTGTACTCTCAGTACGTTATACATACAGCGTTCAGCATAAGTAAGTACATCCCCCTGTATTCTCAGTACGTTATATATACAGCGTTCAGCATAAGTAAGTACACCCCCCTGTATTCTCAGTACGTTATATATACAGCGTTCAGCATAAGTAAGTACACCCCCTGTATTCTCAGTACTTTATACTTACAGCGTTCAGCATAAGTAAGTACACCCCCCTGTACTCTCAGTACGTTATATATACAGCGCTCAGCATAAGTAAGTACACCCCCCTGCATTCACAGTACATTATATATACAGCGTTCAGCATAAGTGAGTACACCCCCCTGTATTCACAGTACGTTATATATATAGCGTTCAGCATAAGTGAGTACACCCCCCTGTATTCTCAGTACATTATATATACAGCGTTCAGCATAAGTAAGTACACCCCCTGCACTCTCAGTATGTTATATATACAGCGCTCAGCATAAGTAAGTACACCCCCCTGTACTCTCAGTACATTATATATACAGCATTCAGCATAAGTGAGTACACCCCCTGTATTCACAGTACGTTATATATACAGCGTTCAGCATAAGTGAGTACACCCCCCTGTACTCTCAGTACATTATATATACAGCGTTCAGCATAAGTGAGTACACCCCCTGTATTCACAGTACGTTATATATACAGCGTTCAGCATAAGTGAGTACACCCCCCTGTACTCTCAGTACATTATATATACAGCATTCAGCATAAGTCAGTACACCCCCCTGTACTCTCAGTACGTTTTATATACAGCGTTCAGCATAAGTAAGTACACCCCCCTGTATTCTCAGCACATTATATATGCAGCGTTCAGCATAAGTGAGTACACCCCCCTGTATTCTCAGTACTTTATACATACAGCACTCAGCATAAGTAGGTACACCCCCCTGTACTCTCAGTACGTTTTATATACAGCGTTCAGCATAAGTAAGTACACCCCCTGTATTCTCAGCACATTATATATGCAGCGTTCAGCATAAGTGAGTACACCCCCCTGTATTCTCAGTACTTTATACATACAGCGCTCAGCATAAGTAAGTACACCCCCCTGTACTCTCAGTACGTTATATATACAGCGTTCAGCATAAGTGAGTACACCCCCCTGTATTCTCAGTACGTTATATATACAGCATTCAATATAAGTCAGTACACCCCCCTGTATTCTCAGTACGTTATACATACAGCGTTCAGCATAAGTAAGTACACCCCCCTGTATTCTCAGTACTTTATACATACAGCGTTCAGCATAAGTAAGTACACCCCCCTGTATTCTCAGCAAGTTATACAGTGCCTACAAGTAGTATTCAACCCCCTGCAGATTTAGCTGGTTTGATAAGATGCAAATAAGTTAGAGCCTTCAAACTGCAAACGAGAGTAGGTTTTATGAACAAAAGCATAAATCTTACAAACCAAAAAGTTATGTTGCTCAGTTGAATTTTATTAAATTTTAAACATAAAAGTGTGGGTCAATTATTATACAACCCCTATGTTTAATATTTTGTGGAATGACCCTTGTTTGCAATTACAGCTAATAATAGTCTTTTATAAGACCTGATCAGGCCGGTACAGGTCTGTGGAGTTATCTTGGCCCACTCCTCCATGCAGATCTTCTCCAAGTTATCTAGGTTCTTTGGGTGTCTCATGTGGACTTTATTCTTGAGCTCCTTCCACAAGTTTTCAATTGGGTTAAGGTCAGGAGACTGACTAGGCCACTCCAACACCTTGACTTTTTCCCTCTTGAACCAGGCCGTGGTTTTCTTGGCTGTGTGCTTTGGGTCGTTGTCTTGTTGGAAGATGAAATTACGACCCATCTTAAGATCCTTGATGGAGGAGCGGAGGTTCTTGGTCAAAATCTCCAGGTAGGCCGTGCTATCCATCTTCCCATGGATGCGGACCAGATGGCCAGGCCCCTTGGCAGAGAAACAGCCCGAAAGCATGATGCTGCCATCACCATGCTTGACTGTAGGGATGGTATTCTTGGGGTCGTATGCAGTGCCATCCAGTCTCCAAACGTCACGTGTGTGGTTGGCACCAAAGATCTCGATCTTGGTCTCATCAGACCATAGAACCTTGAACCAGTCTGTCTCAGAGTCCTCCAAGTGATCATGAGCAAACTGTAGACGCGCCTTGACATGACGCTTTGAAAGTAAAGGTACCTTACGGGCTCGTCTGGAACGGAGACCATTGCGGTGGAGTACGTTACTTATGGTATTGACTGAAACCAATGTCCCCACTGCCATGAGATCTTCCCGGAGCTCCTTCCTTGTTGTCCTTGGGTTAGCCTTGACTCTTCGGACAAGCCTGGCCTCGGCACGGGAGGACACTTTCAAAGGCTGTCCTGGCCGTGGAAGGCTAACAGTAGTTCCATAAGTCTTCCACTTACGTATGATGCTCCCAACAGTGGAGACAGGTAGGCCCAACTCCTTGGAAAGGGTTTTGTACCCCTTGCCAGCCTTGTGACCCTCCACGATCTTGTCTCTGATGGCCTTGGAATGCTCCTTTGTCTTTCCCATATTGACCATGTCTGAGTGCTGTTCACAAGTTTGGGGAGGGTCTTAAATAGTCAGAAAAGGCTGGCAAAAGAGATCTTTAATCCACACATGTGAAGCTCATTATTCTTGGTGCCTGAGCTACTTCTTAATACTTTAGGGGGACCAAACAGAATTCTTGTGGTTTGAGGGGTTGAATAATAAATGACACTCTAAATTAACTTTTAACATTTAAAAAAAAAAAAAAAATTTGCTGCAGTGCATTTCCCACTTCCAGGCTGATCTACAGTACAAATGTCACAATGCCAAGTTAATTCTGCATGTGTCAACCAGCTAAATCTGCAGGGGGTTGAATACTACTTGTAGGCACTGTATATGCAGCGTTCAGCATAAGTCAGTACACCTCCTGTATTCTCAGTACTTTATACATACAGCGTTCAGCATAAGTAAGTACACCCACCTGTACTCTCAGTACGTTATATATACAGCGTTCAGCACGAGTGAGTACACCCCCTGTATTCTCAGTACGTTATACATACAGTGTTCAGCATAAGTAAGTACACCCCCCTGTACTCTCAGTATGTTATATATACAGCGCTCAGCATAAGTAAGTACAGCCCCCTGTATTCACAGTACGTTATATATACAGCGTTCAGCATAAGTGAGTACACCCCCTATATTCTCAGTACGTTATATATACAGCGTTCATCATAAGTAAGTACACCCCCCTGTACTCTCAGTATGTTATATATACAGCGCTCAGCATAAGTAAGTACACCCCCCTGTATTCACAGTACGTTATATATACAGCGTTCAGCATAAGAGAGTACACCCCCCTGTACTCTCAGTACGTTATATATACAGCGTTCAGCACGAGTGAGTACACCCCCTGTATTCTCAGTACGTTATACATACAGTGCTCAGCATAAGTAAGTACACCCCCCTGTACTCTCAGTATGTTATATATACAGCGCTCAGCATAAGTAAGTATGTAGCACCCCGAGGGTTCGGTTGCTACAGAGGTATTGCATCTCACCCAGATGTGCGATATCTCACTTCCAGGTAAGGATGGAGTGTGGCTCAGGACCCTAACACCCACATGCACTACACCACATTTCCGGGGGACAGCTCGACGGTGCTCCCATTAGTTATGCAGGCACGAGTGAGCATGTCCCTGGCTGGAGTGGGGGGAGGGAACACCTAGAGAAGGGAACCCGGTAGTGTGTGCGTGGGGGAAGTAGATCCTGGGTGCACTCTGTACAGGAGTATAAAGGGAGGCACCATCTTGGAAAGGGAGTGAGTTGAGAGAGGAGAAGACAGGGAGCAGAGCTGCTTTATGGGCTCTGCTCCACAGGCAGGCCCTGTCAGGAGGCCTGAGCCTGGAGGAGGGAAGAAGGAGGAAGAGGAGCAGACTGGGCTCCAGGAAGGACAGAGGGGACCCAAGGGGTGTGGACTGGCTGGTAGCCACCACACGCCCGCCGCTACCTGAGTAGGGGGGTCAGGTCAAGAAGATGGGAACCGGATCCCAAATTAGTGGAGGAGAGAAACTACCCTCAACTAAGAACCGGAGGCTGCGACATTACATGTGGAGCAGCCCCTCACCACACCCGCTAGAAAGGCACCACATAGGACCTGGGAAACGCAGGCCAACGTTTGCCCACCAAGAAGGTCCGAGGCAGCTGGACATAAGCGTGGTCACTAGTGGGGTTGAAGACCAGAGACAGGGGACATAAAGGGGGTCCTGCAAAGCACTCCAGAAAGACCTGGGAGTTAACCGAGCCCCTCACCTGGTGAGCACAGCGCGACACAGGCGGCCACCTCTGCAGCGGTGGCCTGGAGCAGTAACCGAGTAACCGTGAGTAAAGACCCTGAACTGCACCACCAAGACTCCGAGTTGTCTTTGTTGCGCTCGTGTACCACCATCACCCCCATCATCTATCCCTGCTGCCCTGAGGCCATACCCCTCCCGTTGGGGGTTATAACATCATCGCTGCACCCATACCACCGGCCTCAGCGGACTGTTCTGCAGCGGCGGCTGCAAAGCCGCACTCAACGGGTGGCGTAGTCGACATCCAAGTTAACATCTACTGCCATAGACTGCCACTTAGTTTGACACCCTGGGCACGGACCGGGTCACCGCCACAAGGACTACTACCCCTATCCAGATCCGGCTCCGGGTATCCCCTGAACATGGCCCAGGGGGTGCGTCAACTTTTGGCGTAGTCGGCAGGATACCGTGTCCGCAACCACCGGGTACTGCGTGCCTGAAAAAAGAGACTTTTAAAACTTACCATCCGTGAAGTTTTCCCGCCATCCGGCGCCATCTTCAGCCTTCTTCCCGCCATCCGTGAAGATTCCCGCCATCCGGCGCCATCTTCAGCCTTCTTCCCGCCATCTGTGGAGTTTTCCCGCCATTGGGCGCCATCTTGAGGACGCCGCGCGGGAAGAAGAGGGGCGTGGACTCTGAAAGCGCGCGAGAACTGAAGCCCCGCCTCACGTCCGGACGTTGCGTAAGGTCCTGGAAGGAGCCCAGCAGACGCCGACGTCACTGGAGCGCGACGGAAGGTCCTCAACCCTGATGATCAACTGCGGAGCCGCGGCCTACGGAAGAGGATCATCGCCAGGTAGGCCACGGTCCACCAGGGTGGAGGAGGACACCAGGAACGGACAGCAAGATGGCGGACCGGCAGCAGACTAAGCTGCCCAGCATCGGCAGCGCCCCAGCCGTCGCGGGCCCCGACCAGCACCAGGAGAAGACGCGTGACGCAGGAGCGGTCGCGGGAGCAGATAAGAGGAGTCTCCCTGTCCCGGACGCTGCCAGCGTCAGCCTGCTCCCGGGCCACCCGGTGGAGCCGCCGATCCCGGGCGCTGCAGACGCAGACCTGCTCCAGACCCCGCAACAAGCCCTGCAGCCGAGCCCTCCAGACCTGGGCACTGCCACCACTAGCCCGCGCCCAGGCCCAAAGTCGCACCCCCTGACCCCGGGCGTCATTAGCAGTACCACTCAGACCCCGAGTACCAAGAGGGCCCGGACGGATCTGAACCTGAGAAAGAGAAAGGAGCGTGTGGAGCACACCGTTAATCGTAAACGGTAAAAGAGGAGATGTAAATAGTTACCCGACCGGGTATAAGGACTGTTGTGGGACTGTTTCCACTAAGAGTGTGGTCCCCGTTGGGACAGAAAGAGAACTGTTTCCCTTACCCCCTACCTGGCTGGGGACTGAGAACAGCCACCCCTTTTTTTTTTTTCCCTCTAACTGGCTGGGGACTGAGAACAGCCACCCCTACCTGGCCGAGGACTGAGAGCGGCCATATCCTGTAAATAATTATGTGTTTCTAGTAATGTATAGGAGTCCTTGGTGGATTTACCGGGAATCCTTTGTACAGTTAGTGGAGCGTAACCCAGGATGGACTAAAAGACTGTTAAGGACTCGGGGCAGGACAGACCCCTACCTGGTTACGTCTCCCTGTTTTAGGAAAATGGACACCTGGTTGCAGAATAAACTGTGACCTGTTATAAAGAGACTTCTTCGTGGATCTGCTGCTAGAAATGTTTTATATGAAAAATTTATATGCTAGAATGTGTTACTATGAAAAAGAGTTCCAGAACAGTACATATGCACTTATACCGTTTAAGAGAGAGCCGTTCCCATAAAGGGAAACTGAATGTTGATACCTGTTATACTTGTTGTTTATGAAAAATTTGCATGTTCTAATGTATACCCTGTCTTTTGCTCAGTTCCAGCCCGCGGACGTGCTGGGTTTTGCCAGGGGGGAATGTAGCACCCCGAGGGTTCGGTTGCTACAGAGGTATTGCATCTCACCCAGATGTGCGATATCTCACTTCCAGGTAAGGATGGAGTGTGGCTCAGGACCCTAACACCCACATGCACTACACCACATTTCCGGGGGACAGCTCGACGGTGCTCCCATTAGTTATGCAGGCACGAGTGAGCATGTCCCTGGCTGGAGTGGGGGGAGGGAACACCTAGAGAAGGGAACCCGGTAGTGTGTGCGTGGGGGAAGTAGATCCTGGGTGCACTCTGTACAGGAGTATAAAGGGAGGCACCATCTTGGAAAGGGAGTGAGTTGAGAGAGGAGAAGACAGGGAGCAGAGCTGCTTTATGGGCTCTGCTCCACAGGCAGGCCCTGTCAGGAGGCCTGAGCCTGGAGGAGGGAAGAAGGAGGAAGAGGAGCAGACTGGGCTCCAGGAAGGACAGAGGGGACCCCAGGGGTGTGGACTGGCTGGTAGCCACCACACGCCCGCCGCTACCTGAGTAGGGGGGTCAGGTCAAGAAGATGGGAACCGGATCCCAAATTAGTGGAGGAGAGAAACTACCCTCAACTAAGAACCGGAGGCTGCGACATTACATGTGGAGCAGCCCCTCACCACACCCGCTAGAAAGGCACCACATAGGACCTGGGAAACGCAGGCCAACGTTTGCCCACCAAGAAGGTCCGAGGCAGCTGGACATAAGCGTGGTCACTAGTGGGGTTGAAGACCAGAGACAGGGGACATAAAGGGGGTCCTGCAAAGCACTCCAGAAAGACCTGGGAGTTAACCGAGCCCCTCACCTGGTGAGCACAGCGCGACACAGGCGACCACCTCTGCAGCGGTGGCCTGGAGCAGTAACCGAGTAACCGTGAGTAAAGACCCTGAACTGCACCACCAAGACTCCGAGTTGTCTTGTTGCGCTCGTGTACCACCATCACCCCCATCATCTATCCCTGCTGCCCTGAGGCCATACCCCTCCCGTTGGGGGTTATAACATCATCGCTGCACCCATACCACTGGCCTCAGCGGACTGTTCTGCAGCGGCGGCTGCAAAGCCGCACTCAACGGGTGGCGTAGTCGACATCCAAGTTAACATCTACTGCCATAGACTGCCACTTAGTTTGACACCCTGGGCACGGACCGGGTCACCGCCACAAGGACTACTACCCCTATCCAGATCCGGCTCCGGGTATCCCCTGAACATGGCCCAGGGGGTGCGTCAAGTACACCCCCCTGTATTCACAGTACGTTATATATACAGCGTTCAGCATAAGAGAGTACACCCCCCTGTACTCTCAGTACGTTATATATACAGCGTTCAGCATAAGTCAGTACACCCCCCTGTACTCTCAGTACATTTTTTATACAGCGTTCAGCATAAGTAAGTACACCCCCCTGTATTCTCAGCACATTATATATACAGCGTTCAGCATAAGTAAGTACACCCCCCTGTATTCTCAGCACGTTATATATGTAGCGTTCAGCATAAGTCAGTACACCCCCTTTATTCTCAGTACTTTATACATACAGCGTTCAGCATAAGTAAGTACACCCCCCTGTACTCTCAGTACGTTATATATACAGCGTTCAGCACGAGTGAGTACACCCCCTGTATTCTCAGTACGTTATATATACAGCGTTCAGCATAAGTCAGTACACCCCCCTGTATTCTCAGTACGTTATATATACAGCGCTCAGCATAAGTCAGTACACCCCCCGTATTCTCAGTACTTTATACATACAGCGTTCAGCATAAGTAAGTACACCCCCCTGTATTCTCAGCATGTTATATATGCAGCGTTCAGCATAAGTAAGTACACCCCCTGTATTCTCAGCACGTTATATATGCAGCGTTCAGCATAAGTAAGTACACCCCCCTGTACTCTCAGTACGTTATATATACAGCGTTCAGCATAAGTGAGTACACCTCTGTATTCTCAGTACGTTATATATACAGCATTCAGCGTAAGTGAGTACACCCCCCTGTATTCTCACTGTTATATATACAGCGCTCAGCATAAGTGAGTACATCCTCTATATTCTCAGCACATTATATATACAGTACTCAGCGAGAGTACACCCCCTGTATTCTCAGTACATTATATATACAGTGCTCAGCATAAGTGAGTACACCCCCTGTATTCTCAGTACATCTTATATATGCTGGACGGGATGGGTGGCGCCAGCGCAGTGAGGCACCGGAGTCAGCACTTATTCATACCACACTGCAGCGCCATTTTATTGAAGACACTGTATATGCGAATTCGCAGAAGTCTTTAAAACAAATGCGCACGTGCTGACTCCTGCGCCATTAATAAAATTAAAAATGTACCAATAAAAATGCTCGCCACCCGGGCGTATAATGGGTTCAATAGCTGGTAATAATATAAGAATATAACATATGACAATTGTTTGAATACTGTAATGCTTATACAGTCTATTACACACAAGGAATGATACCAATATTAAAATTAATGTAGCACTGAGAATTTGCAGAAGATGAGGCAAACAATAGGTTTGTTTTTTTCTTAGACCAGTATAGGGATTTCCCTATCAATATTCCTACAAATCAGAACATCTGCTACCCGGAACAGGCGAATACGCGGCAGTCACCGGCCGGGACTCCGCTTTCGCCCCGGACCACTGACACCACCTGACATCGCGGGACAATGTACTGTAAGTAGAATCGGGCCACGGCCCCACCGCACACCACAGCCTTACCGTGACTATAATCCATCTCCTCCCAGCAGCACCTGCAGTTCCACTATACACTCCGTACCCTCTAGCAACCTGGCAAAGTACTATCAGCCACAGCCTCCTGCTGAACCACCCTGCTGCCATCCAGACCATATTCTAGGTACTAAAAATATACAATAGTGACTAGTGACCAACCTGTCAGCTCTATTTACCTTTTTGTTGATCTTATTTAGTCCGCTAGACGCCGACCATCTCTAGGTCAGCCAGAGCCACCTGATGCAGCTGTAGCCCCGTACTTTACCTATCTCAGGCTAACAGTATCAGAAACCTCGACCTACTTGAGACATCACTCAGACCAGTCACCATATTCTATACCAGCTACCTGGCAGGTAATTAAAACTTTATATCATAATATAAAGCATCCACTGTGATAAACTTGGTAAAACTGCCAAGACTGACACTACTAATCACTAACTTATCGCTAACTTATTTTTAGAACCAGAGCCTCCTGCTATATGGTAGTCTACCTGTCTGGCCCATCCAGAGCCTCCTGGTGCAACCAAAACCAGTTACTGAACCCATCTAAGGGGACAATATTATTAAAATAAACCCTAACTTTTTCTGAATTCCCTCTGGGAGATTCTTTGGACACTTCCTGCCAATTTCCGGCATTACAGGTACCTACTCTATTTAACCCAGGCAATAGCCTGTACTATCGTTACTATATTCCTAATATTATCCCTTTTCCTTCAGAACGATCTAGATTCATTTCCATCCTACTGGCACCACTACCCAAGGAGGTTTGTCCCACCTGCAACAATAACTACGAAGTCTACCTCCTACTCCACCTCCACAGGTACCCCTACTAGACCGACCAGATAATCGTGCATCACCCATTATTCTTCAATTCAGACATCTCCTTTATTGTTCCTCCTAGATCCACTTCCAGAAACAACCCAATTGGATACCCTGCATACCCTCTACTACCTGCTGATTGCTGCATCAATAGCAGGTAATTTTATAATTTTATAACTGTTGACTCAGTGGAACACTACGAGACAACTATACCCACTAAACTACTACCCTCTCTCCCCTTCTCTTGCTATAGGCACTACGAGAGTCCCTATCCACATTCTACAAGTACCCATCAACAGGCCCAGCCGATCTAACCTACCCGTCGTATCTGAGAAGGAAGATTAATTCCAATCATTAAATTTCTTTATATATTATATATTATTTTTTATGTTTTTATAAAATTAGCCTGGTGCATTTTAAAGAAATTTGTACATTAATCCGGGTGATACATATCACCCTTTTAAAAATATATTTTTTCCCCCACCCTCATATATTTTATATTTGATATTTTATATCTTCTCAATAAAAGCTCTAAGCAAATCAAGTTATCCACCTCTGGTTTTCTTTCTCCAAACCCACTACCATTAGCGCGAATTTACACAAATTATTTTAACCCTACCTCAACTTGGACACCGGTGGTTCCCTGTCCACTAATTCGCTGCTTTGCTAGTGACTAGCCGATAGCGCCTCCTAAACCCACTATATTTTATTATTGCCACTTTTTGCTTCCTTCATGTCTACTTCCATAACTGCTGACGGGTTCTCACTCACTCCAACTGTTGCGGGTAAACAAGTGTAGGTTCTGTGGCCGGAGATCTGTGTGAGAACACTGGCCACGGTGATGGCGGAGGAAGAAGCAGAAGATGCGGTTGATGGGGTGGCGGGTGGTTGACGAGACCCGCTAGTCTGCATTATAGAACAGTGAGATTCCCAGATAAACATATGTTGATCGAGCATGTGCCAGTTCATGCATGTAGTAGTCAAATTATTGCTTTTTTTACTCTACTCTGTAGTTTTAAGAAAGTTGGCAGATAACATGAGTTGTGTAAATTTTTGCGGTCTCAAAAAAGACCCAGAGTAGTCAAGTGCAGACCCGCGAACGCTGCTGGCCACTGACAGAGTTGGGGCTGAGGATGCAGTGCTTGTCGTGGTTGCATAACTCTGTGTCTGTGCTGGAAGCTGCAACATAACCTCCTCGTCTTCCTCCACCTTCTGTGCTGAGATACTCAGCTGCATGCCTCTGGGTTTACACCAAGTGGGATCTACAACCTCATCATCATCCTCTCTGTTCTCCCACTCCTCGCCCTGAGAGTCACCCTCCTCCTCTCCCTGCCCTGACAGCACAGAAAAGTCCGCGTGTGCCTTAAGTATCTGAGTCTCATCAGGATCACCTCCACCCCCAGGGGTTAACGTCTGGTGACGAGGGTTTGGATTCTGCTCGGACCCTACTTCATCCAGCCCTGGATCAAACTGAAAAAAATGTTGGGCATCGCTGCACATGCTTTCCCCATCTTGAGTCTGTGAAGCTTTGGATCAGACCTCTGATGTTCCGGAGTAGAATGTGTGAACAGCTCTGCAGACTCACCCATCTGTGATTCTCCACAGTCAGTTGGGCGGTTGGAGAGTTGTGACGCAGGGGAAAACAAGGGTAATTGGGGTGCCACATCTGAAGACTGTACTGTGTGTGATGTTAAGGTGGAGGAAGAGGAGCAGAGGCCACTTGATACAGCGCTTGCCATCTACTGAAGAACATGTTCTTTATGGCCCTCATCTACAAAGCGTACGGCTGCCAAAGAAAGGGAGTGGAGTAGCCCGTCCAGTAACAGAAGTTGTCAAAATGCTGCACAATTGCTCACTACAGCGAAACAAACCTACTTCTCATCTCTCAAATCATACCTGTCTCACAACCCTAAACAGCTATTCAGTACTTTCAATTTCTCCTCCATCCACCAGCTCCCCCTCCCTCTCCTCCCATCTCAGCTGAAGACTTTGCCTCATTCTTCAAGCAGAAAATTGACAATGTAAGGCAAAGCTTTTGCTTAAAGTCCCCACAGCGCCTCATAACTGTAGCATCGGTGTCTCTGCCCCCTGCCAGGCAGAGACGCCGTCCTTCTCACCTCCCCACTCCCCACGCGGCGTCCTCCTGCGCTCCTCTTCCTGCTGCTGCCGGCGCGCGCAGCTTCCCGGGCACTGTGCTTAGGGCGCGCGCGCGCTCCCTCTCTCTTAAAGGGGCCGCTGTTAGAACCCTCCTGTTAGTTTTTTTTCTATTTTGCTGGTCACATGACTTTTTGCCTATATAATCCAGCTCCGCCCTCCTGGCCTTGCTGGACTTCAGTGTTACATTTACTCTTAAGCTAGCCAGGTGCCTTGTACCTTACTCTGTAGTTTGCTTGGTCTTTTGACCACTAGTACTTTTTGTTTGCTTGTCTTTGCTCTGCTACAATTTCTGCTAGGAGGTGTCCAACTATATCCCAGTCCTTAGTTCCTGTAGGGACCCCTCCCTTATATCTATAGGTCTGCGTTCAGACTAGCCGAGGACTTAGGTGGGTCTGTTCACAAGGAACAGGTCCCCCACTGCATCGTAGGGAATCAGCTTAGTCCTATTGTAGGGACAGTTTTCCTATCTTTCCTTAGTGCTTGTAGCAGTTCATAACAGTAAGTCCAGCCCAAAAATAAAACACTCTAAGGAAAGAAATCCAGATTTCAGCATGGTGTCGGTTCAGGAGTTGGCTCAACGCCTGCAGGGACTGTCTTTGGAGGTGGCCGAGCTCCAGCAACACGTGAGTAGCTGTCCTGGAGCGCATTTTGTCGAACCAAAGGTAGGACTGCCAGATTTTTTTTATGGTAAACGGCAAGATTTTTTTTCCTTTAAAAACGCTTGTTTATTATATTTTCGTTTAAGACCCAGATCCTCTGGGAATGAATCACAGCGCATTGGGTTTATATTGTCACTTTTGCGCAAAGAACCACAGGGATGGGCCTTTTCTCTACAACCTAATAATCCGTGTTTTAGATCTGTGGAAGATTTTTTTTCTGCTATGGGGTTGTTGTATGATGATCCTGATCGAGTCTCATCTGCTGAAACTGAATTAAGACGTTTGAAGCAGGGATCAGGTGATGTGGAAAATTATTGTACATACTTCAGAAGATGGTCGGCTGAAGTGGAATGGAAAGACTCAGCATTAAAATGTTTGTTTCTTGCTGGTCTAGGTGAAAGGGTTAAGGATCTGCTGATTGCCTTCCCAAAACCTGGGACCTTGCAGGAGGCAATGCAATTAGCCATACGTGTGGACAGGAGACTGCGTGCTAGGATTAATGAAGAGAAATCTACTGCTATGGCAGCTCCTAGTTTTCAGAGGGTCTGCTCGGAGGGTGGAGAACCGATGGAGATTGGGGCGATGTCACCCCACTCTCAGGAAAAAGACCGCAGGTTTGCTAAAGGATTGTGTTTTTATTGCGGTAAATCTGACCACTTTATTAAGAACTGTGTTCTTCGCTTGAACAAAGAAAAAAAAAAGGAGGTCAGTTACGCCCGCATAGCTTGTTTAAACTCAAAATGAGTATTTCTTTCTGGAAGTACCTCATTCCAGGAGGAGTTGATTGAATTTCGGGTATTGGTGGATTGTGGTTATACACTCAATGTAATTGATGAGGGTTTTTTGGAAAAAATTAAATTAGAATCCAAACTTTTGTCATCTCCTATTTCTGTGGTTGCTGTTGATGGCTCTCCCTTGAAATGTATTACTCACAAGGTTTTTGAATTTCCCCTCACCATTAATGGTATCCACCAAGAGAATTTGGATTTGGCGGTATTAAATAATTTGCCTGCTCCAGTGGTTTTGGGGTTACCTTGGTTAAAATTGCACAATCCTGTACTGGACTGGTCTACGAATGAAATTAAGTCTTGGAGTCCTAAGTGTTATGATAGATGTTGTAACGGTCGCATTGCTGCTGTGGAAAGAGGGGAATTACCTGTACATATTCAGGATTTTTGGAAGTTTTTTTCTGAGGAGGAGTCGCAAGTTTTGCCTCCTCATAGGGACTATGATTGTACTATTGAGTTTGTCCCTGGAGCAACTCTTCCCAAGAGTCGCTTATTTAATCTTACTATCCCTGAGAGAAAGGCCTTGGAGGAATACACACAGACAAGCTTGGCCGCTGGTCACATTAGACCTTCTAAGTCACCTGTGGCTGTTGGATTTTTTTTGTAAAAAAAAAGGACGGCGGTTTACGTCCATGTCTGGACTTTCACGAAATTAATAAAATTACAGTACGTAATTCCTACCCACTGCCATTAATTCCTGACTTGTTCAACCAGTTAGTGGGGGCCAAGTGGTTCTCTAAGATTGATCTCCGGGGGGCATACAATTTGTCACGTATGAAGGAAGGTGATGAGTGGAAAACTGCTTTTAACACTCCGGTGGGTCATTTTGAGAATCTGGTTATGCCCTTTGGTCTTACCAACGCACCAGCGTTTTTTCAGAACCTTATTAATGACATCCTAAGACCGTTGATCGGTAAGAATGTGGTGGTGTATTTGGATAACATTTTGATTTATTCGCCGGATCTGGAGTCTCATTGGCAGAGCGTACGTGAGGTATTGCAGTTGTTAAGTGACAATTCACTTTTTGCTAAGCTGGAGAAATGTGAGTTCGCTGTGCAGAGAATTAGTTTTTTAGCCTACATTGTCTCCAGCGAAGGCTTTGAGATGGACCCGGTGACGATTCAGGCTGTGCAAGAATGGCCTAGGCCTATTGGTTTGAAATCGATACAGAGATTTTTGGGTTTCGCCAATTATTACAGAAAATTCATTAAGAATTTTTCTATAATTGTTAAGCCGCTGACTGATCTCACCAGGAAAGGTGCGAATACGGTCCAGTCGACTACTGAGGCCATTGAAGCTTTTGTGTATCTCAAGGAGAGGTTTAGCTCTGCCTCCATCCTTATGCAGCCTGATGAGACCAAGCCTTTTTTGGTCGAGGTTGATGCTTCTTCGGAAGGCGTCGGTGCTGTTTTGTCTCAGGAAAACAAGGATGGAGTACATCCCTGTGCTTTTTTTTCAAAAAAATTTTCTGAGACCGAACTTAATTACGATGTCGGTAATCGGGAATTGCTGGCGATTAAACTCGCGTTTGAACATTGGTGTCATTTCTTGGAAGGTGCTAGATTTCCCATTCAGGTTTTCACTGATCATAAGAATCTGATCTATCTTGATGCTGCCAAACAATTGAATGCCCGTCAGGCTAGGTGGGCACTTTTTTTTTCGCGGTTTAATGTTTCTGTTACTTACATCCCGGGTACCAAGAATGTAAAAGCTGATGATTTATCTCGCAGTTTTTCTCCCATGGTTGGTACCGAGGAGGAGGAGAGCATTTTACAGGAAGGTGTTGTGATAGCAGCATTGGACTCCGTTTTGGAAGATGGGATTCTGAAAGCCCAGGAGGATGCCCCATCTAACACTCCCCATGGGAGGTTGTTTGTGCCTAGGAACTTTAGGAGAGATTTGTTTGTGGAGTGTCATGAGTCTCGGTTGGCAGGTCATCCAGGAATTTCGGAGACTAAGAGACTTGTAGGTCGCAGTTTTTGGTAGCCTGGGTGGCAGAAAGAAGTCATTAAGTGGGTGCGTCAATGTACTGTGTGTGCTAGATCTAAGTCTTCACATGCTCCTGCTGCGGGGTTGCTTTGCCCTCTGGAGGTTCCTAGTGCACCTTGGACGCATCTTGCTATGGATTTTATTACTGACCTTCCTTCCTCTGAGGGTTTCACTGTCATCTGGGTGGTCGTGGACCGTTTTAGCAAGATGTGTCACTTGGTTCCCTTCATCAAACTGCCCTGCGCCAAGACACTCGCTAAGGCTTTTGTTAAGGAAATTGTCAGGCTCCATGGCGTTCCTACAGACATTGTTTCCGATAGGGGACCTCAGTTCGTGGCTCGTTTTTGGCGTGCCTTTTGTGACAGGTTGGGAGTCCATTTGTCATTTTCATCTGGTTATCATCCTGAGTCTAATGGACAGACAAAAAGAAAGAACCAGGATGTTGAACAGTTTTTGCGTTGTTTTGTGGCTGACAATCAAGAGGGGTGGTCTGAGTTTCTGCCACTGGCGGAATTTGCTCTTAACTACCATACATCCTCTTCTGCTGAGTGTTCTCCTTTTTTTTGTTGTACTGGGAGACATCCGTTGTTTGGGTCATTCTCCAAATTGGTATCAGCTGTGCCGGAGGAGGAGAATTTTTCCGGTGATTTGGAGAGAGTTTGGACTGATGCACGTCCAACCTTCAAGAGGATAACAAAAAATCCAAGAGGTACTTTGACAGGAAACGTCAAGAGGTTTTGTTTACTGTTGGTGACATGGTCTGGTTGTCCTCTAGGAATCTGCTGTTGAGGATTCCTTCTAAGAAATTGGGCCCGAAGTTTGTAGGTCCGTTTAAGGTGCTTCAGGTAGTTAACCAATCTGCTGTTAGGTTGGAGGTTCCTACCTCCTGGAAGATTAATCCGGTGTTACATGTTTCCTTATTGAAAAAAGCTGATGTTTCTGATAGGGACGCCACTGTCTCTGTTCCTCCGATGGAGGAAGACGGTGAATATGAAATTTCTCGCATTCTTAATTCTAGATGGCATAGAGAGAGATTTCAGTATCTCGTCGCTTGGAAAGGTTTCGGTACCGAAGATAACTCCTGGGTAAGGGCGGATGATGTCTCTGCTCCTAGACTTGTCGGAGCATTTCACAGGTTCACAGGAGGTTTCCTAATAGACCTGGGCCTGGAGGATCCGGAGGATCCTGATAGAAGAGGGGGTACTGTTAGAACCCTCCTGTTAGTTTTTTTTCTATTTTGCTAGTCACATGACTTTTTGCCTATATAATCCAGCTCCGCCCTCCTGGCCTTGCTGGACTTCAGTGTTACATTTACTCTTAAGCTAGTCAGGTGCCTTGTACCTTACTCTGTAGTTTGCTTGGTCTTTTGACCACTAGTACTTTTTGTTTGTTTGTCTTTGCTCTGCTACAATTTCTGCTAGGAGGTGTCCAACTATATCCCAGTCGTTAGTTCTTGTAGGGACCCCTCCCTTATATCTAGAGGTCTGCGTTCAGACTAGCCGAGGACTTAGGTGGGTCTGTTCACAAGGAACAGGTCCCCCGCTGCATCGTAGGGAATCAGCTTAGTCCTATTGTAGGGACAGTTTTCCTATCTTTCCTTAGTGCTTGTAGCAGTTCATAACAGCCGCGCGCCGTCCTAAGGACTCCCCGGCCAATAGCCGAGGGTCCTCCCATATATAAGGCGCCTCCTCCAAAATGGAGGTGTCTGAGCAAAAGTTGTTGTACAGTGTTTCTGACCTCTGCTTCAGCCCTCAGGTCCCGCTGCTAGCCTGACTACCAGTCTTGCTCGCCAGCCTGTTTCCTGCCTGTTTCCTGCCTGTTACCTGCCAGTTACCTGCCGTGCCAGCCAGCCCGCTCACCTGGGAGCACTTGCCTGTTACCTGCCTGTTACCTGCGGTGCCTGCCAGCCCGTTCACCTGGGAGCACTTGCCTGTTACCTGCCGTGTCTGCCAGCCCGCTCACCTGGGAGCACTTGCCTGTTACCTGCCAGTTACCTGCCGTGCTAGCCAGCCCGCTCACCTGGGAGCACTTGCCTGTTACCTGCCTGTTACCTGCGGTGCCTGCCAGCCCGTTCACCTGGGAGCACTTGCCTGTTACCTGCCTGTTACCTGCTGTGCCTGCCAGCCCGCCCACCTGGGAGCACTTGCCTGTTACCTGCCTGTTACCTGCCGTGCCTGCCAGCCCGCTCACCTGGAAGCACTTGCCGTGACCATCTAGAGACTCCTGCCGTCACTTGCCGTGACCACCCGTCAACTATCCAGAGACTTCTGCCTGCCTGTTGTGTCCATCCGCTGTACCGGTCAGTCCCAGTCTGCTGACCCGTGGGAGTCACCTGCTCTCTTACAAGGTCGTCCCCAGAGTAGCACCTGGTCCCTCTGCTCGGTCCCTCCCTGGTCGCGGAGTCGTTAGCCGCCGTACGACCAGGGTCGGTCTGAGTTGATACTTAGCCACGCCACTCTGGGTCCCTCCTTGCACCACGGCCCAGAGTTTCCACCACCCGGTTCAGTAACAGTTTGCTCGGGCCATGGAACCCGGTGGCCCCCAGAACCCCTCAATATCCGACCTGCAACAGGAGGTCTTACGTCAGAGGGCTCAACAGGAGTCGGTCCTGTCCTACCTGCGGTCTGTTAACTCTCGCCTAGGTGCATTATCCGATCCGTCTGTGTCCTTCTCTGGTCACGCAGCGCCTACTTCCGCGGCACCACCAACTACTCCTAGTACGGCGTCCTGCTATGGACCCCGGCTCTCGGCACCTCCACGTTTTTCTGGCAACCCCGCCTTAGCTCTGGGTTTCATAAACCAGTGCACCCTGCACTTTGAACTCTTGGCACATCAGTTCATCTCCGACCGGGCCAAGGTGGCATTCATCATGTCCCATGTCACTGGGGAAGCACTGGCATGGCTAAATCCCCTGTGGGAGAGAGGGGATCCCCTGGTGTCTGACCTATCGTCTTTCCTCGCTGCTTTCCGGAAAGTCTTCGATGAACCAGGATGAAAATCCTCTTCAGCCTCCTCTCTGCTACGTCTCCGCCAAGAGAGTCTCACCGTGGGCCAATATGCCATACGGTTTCGTACCCTCGCTTCTGAGCTTGCCTGGGATAACGAGGCTCTGGTGTCCGTCTTCTGGGAGGGCCTTTCCGGCCGGATTAAGGATGAGCTAGCCGGTCGGGACATTCCTACCACCCTGGATGACCTGGTGTCACTCGCTACCCGGATTGACATCTGGTTCCAAGAACGCACCAAAGAGACCACCCGGGAGGGAAAATTCCTCCGCGTTGCTCCTACTTTCCAGAGACCCGCCTCTCAACCAGTCACTCCCCGGGAGCACTCGCCCGAACCCATGCAGATCGACCAGACCAAGATGGTCAAATCTCGCCAAGCGTCACGTCGAGCCGAGGGGAGCTGTTTCTATTGTGGCAGTAAAGAGCACCTGATCCATTCCTGCCCGGAGAGGCCGGGAAACTTCAGTGTCTAGGACCGCTCGGAGAGGTCGTCCTAGGCAAAAGTAAGCCCTCTCCATCCCTGACTTTGTCTGTCTCTATCTCCTGGGGAGAGAACCGTCTCTTTGAAATTGCTCATCTGGATTCTGGAGCTGCTGGAAAGCTCATTTCCCAGTCCCTGGTAGAGAGATACCGAATTCCCACCAAACCTCTGGCTGAACCATTGTCCGTCGCCTCCGTGGATGGAAGACTCCTTCCGGTGACCATCCTGCATGTCTTCGATAAAAAGGAAGCAGAGACACTGCCACCTCATAGGCCATATGATTGCCCGATCGACCTGGTACCTGGCGCCACTCCACCCCGTGGGCGTATTTACCTGTTGTCGGCGGCCGAAACCCGGGCCATGTCTGAGTACATTGAGGAGAATCTGGCTAGGGGATTCATCCAGAAATCTACCTCCCCGGCTGGAGCCAGATTCTTCTTTGTCAAAAAGAAGGATGGTGCGCTATGCCCCTGTATTGATTGTAGAGGACACAATCAGATCACGGTAAAAAACAAATATCCCCTGCCGCTCATCTCCGAGTTGTTTGATCGCCTTAAGAGCACTAGGATCTTTTCAAGCTGGATCTACGTGGAGCGTATAACCTGGCCCGAATCTGTCAAGGAGATGAGTGGAAGACGGCATTCAATACCCGGGACGGTCACTATGAGTCCCGTGTGATGCCCTTCGGTCTCTGCAATGCTCCCACTGTCTTCCAAGAATTGGTCAACGACATCTTCTGTGATCTTCTTTACTCTTGCATGGTGGCATACCTGGACGATATCTTGGTCTTCTCTCCGGATCTACCCACAAACTGGAGGGATGTTCGTCAGGTCCTGCTTAGGCTCGGGCAGAACCATCTCTATGCAAAATACGAGAAGTGCCTCTTCGAGCAGACCTCTCTTCCATTACTGGGCTACGTTATCTCCCAGACAGGCCTATGAATGGATCCTGAGAAGCTCTCTGCTGTCCTAAAGTGGCCCAGTCCAGAGGGGTTGAAGGCGATTCAGCGATTCCTGAGCTTCACCAACTACTATCGTCTCTTCATCCCGCACTTCTCTTCTTGGACAGCTACCATATCTGCGCTCACCCGTAAGGGAGCAAATCCCAACGAATGGTCACCCGAAGCTGAGGAGGCCTTCCTTTTCTTAAAGCAAGCCTTCTCCTTGGCCCCAGTGCTGCACCGCCCAGATTGCAACAAACAGTTCTACCTGGAGGTTGATGCTTCCTCCTCTGGAGCCGGAGCGGTGCTCACCCAAAAGTCTTCTTCCGGGAGAATGGTAACCTGCGGCTTCTTCTCCAAACTCTACTCCTCGGAGCGCAACTACTCTATAGGAGACCGAGAACTGTTAGCCGTTAAATTGGCGCTGGAGGAGTGGCGTTACCTGCTTGAAGAGGCTCTATACCCGGTGATCATCTATACGTATCACAAAAACCTGGCATATCTCCAGAATGCCCAAAGACTCAACCCGCGCCAGGCCCGGTGGTCTTTGTTCTTCGCCCGCTTCGACTTCGTCCTACACTTCCGCCCGGCGGACAATAATGTCAAAGCCGACGCCTTGTCCCGTTCCTTCTTGTCCTCCGATCAAGAGGAGGAGCCTATGCACATCATCGACCCCTCCAAAGTGATGAATGTGGCCCCCTTGGATCTGACTCGTCTTCCACCCGGTAAGACGTTTGTAGCAGTACCGGATCATGTGAAGGTTCTTCGCTGGGGTCATTCATCTAAACTAGCCGGCCATGCTGGCCAAAAGAAGACCTTCTTGCCCATCGCCCGGCATTACTGGTGGCCTACCCTGTGCAAGGATGTGGTAGACTTCGTCTCAGCCTGTTCGTCCTGTGCCCGCAACAAAGTTCCCAGACATCTACCAGCCGGTCATCTCCTGCCTCTTCCCGTACCTGATGCTCCGTGGCAACACATTGCTATGGACTTTATCACAGATCTCCCTGTCTCTGCCGGTTATACAGTCATTTGGGTGGTCGCCGACCGCTTTTCTAAAATGGCTCACTTCATCCCTCTGCCTAGTCTCCTGTCTGCATCAGTGCTAGCTAAGGACTTCTTCCTGCACATCTTCCGTCTCCATGGCCTACCCCTCCACATCGTGTCGGATCGAGGGGTTCAGTTCACCTCTCGTTTCTGGCGAGCTACGTGTAAGCTGCTGGATGTCACCCTGGATTTCTCCTCCGCTTATCATCCACAATCCAATGGTCAAGTGGAGCGGATCAACCAGATCCTTACCAGCTACCTCCGGCACTTTGTTAATGCTCACCATACTGATTGGGTGGATCTCCTGCCATGGGCCGAATTCTCCTACAACAACCATGAGAGCGAATCATCTTCAAAGTCTCTGTTCTTTATAGTTTAAGGTCAACATCCCCGGATTCCGTTTCCCGTCTCCGCTTCTGTGGACAACCCTGACGCGGAGTCTCTGGTCAGCGAATTTTCCACCATTTGGGAGAGTACTAGGTCCGCACTTCTTCAGTCCTCCGAGCGGATGAAGAGACATGCTGACAAGAGACATCTGGATCCGCCTCAATTCCGTCCGGGAAACAAGGTTTGGCTCTCCTCCAAACATGTTCGGCTCAAAATACCCTCCTACAAGTTGGGCCCCCGGTTCATTGGTCCATTTGAAGTCCTTAGGCAAATCAATCCAGTGGCCTACAAGTTAAAACTCCCAGCCACCTTACGGATTCCTAACTGCTTCCACGTATCTCTCCTCAAACCAGTTGTCTTTAACTCTTTTTCCAATAATCCAGGTTCTTCCCCTGCTCCGGTTTCTGCTGAGGACGTGTTTGAGGTAGAGAATATTCTGGCCACCAAGAGGGTAAGAGGAAAAACCTTTTTTCTGGTGGATTGGAAGGGGTTTGGCCCAGAGGAGAGAACTTGGGAACCCAGGGAGAACATCCATGCCCCAAAATTTCTTTCTGGCCTAAAAAAGAGGGGGCGTAAAGCGGGGGGGTACTGTAGCATCGGCGTCTCTGCCCCCTGCCAGGCAGAGACGCCGTCCTTCTCACCTCCTTGCGTGGCGTCCTCCTGCGCTCCTCTTTCTGCTGCTGCCAGAGCGCGCAGCTTCCCCGGCAGTGTGCTTAGGGCGCGCGCTCCCTCTCTCTTAAAGGGGCCGCACGCGCCGTCCTAAGGACTCCCCGGCCAACAGCCGAGGGTCCTCCCATATATAAGGCACCTCCTCCAAAATGGAGGTGCCCAAACGAAAGTTGTTGCACAGTGTTTCTGACCTCAGCTTCAGCCCTCAGGTCCCGCTGCTAGCCTGACTACCAGTCTTGCCCACCAGCCTGTTTCCTGCCTGTTACCTGCCTGTTACCTGCCTGTTACCTGCCGTGCCAGCCAGCCCACTCACCTGGGAGCACTTGCCTGTTACCTGCCGTGCCTGCCAGCCCGTTCACCTGGGAGCACTTGCCTGTTACCTGCCTGTTACCTGCCGTGCCTGCCAGCCCGCTCACCTGGGAGCACTTGCCTGTTACCTGCCTGTTACCTGCCGTGCCTGCCAGCCCGCCCACCTGGGAGCACTTGCCGAGACCATCTAGAGACTCCTGCCGTCACTTGCCGTGATCACCCGTCAACTATCCAGAGACTTCTGCCTGCCTGTTGTGTCTATCCGCTATACCAGTCAGTCCCAGTCTGCTGACCCGTGGGAGTCACCTGCTCTCTTACAAGGTCGTCCCCAGAGTAGCACCTGGTCCCTCTGCTCGGTCCCTCCCTGGTCACGGAGTCGTTAGCCGCCGTACGACCAGGGTCGGTCTGAGTTGATACTTAGTCACGCCCCTCTGGGTCCCTCTTTGCACCGCGGCACAGAGGTTCCACCACCCTGATCCGTAACAATAACTACTCAACTCTCCTCCTCCAAAACCAGCTTCTCCGCTGCCACGGAAGATCATCTTTAGGGCACAGCCCCACTATCAGTATTTGGTCAGTATTCAGTCAGTATTTTGTCACAAGAGTGGGAGACAAAACCAGGAGGGGGTGATAAATACAGAATTGTTGCACTTGTTTCTATTATACTTTTTCTCTGATTGTTCCTCACGTGGTATAGGCTCCCACTCCTGAGAAAAAATATTGAATGAATACTGACCAAATACTGATAGTGAGGCCGTGGCCTTACTCTCCAAATCACATCTCACTGCCTGTGAACTTGACCCAATACTGTCCCACCTCATTCCAAACCTTACCACAGTCTTCATCCCAAGCCTAAACCACCTCTTCAACCTGTCACTGACAACTTGTGTCTTCCCCTCATGATTCAAACATACCTCGATCACACCCATCCTCAAAAAGCCCTCCCTTGACCCATCCTCTGTGTCTCGCTATCACCCCATCTCACTTCTCCCCTATGCCTCCAAACTACTGGAACAACACATCCATTTTTAATTGTCCTCCCACCTCTCCTCCTGTTCCCTCTTTGACCGCTTAAAATCTGGCTTCTGACCGCACCATTCGACTGAAACTGCCCTGACTAAAGTCACCAACGATCTACTTACCGCCAAATCCAAGCGATGCTAGTTTGTCCTCCTCCTCCTGGACCTGGCATCTGCCTTCGACACAGTGGACCTTTCCCTCTTACTACAGACTTTTTGATCTCTTGGCATAACAGACTTGGCCCTTTGTTGGATCTCCTCGTACCTAACAGACAGGACATTCAGTATCTCCCACTCACACACCACCTCCTCATCTCGCCCCCTATGTGTCGGTGTCCCCCAAGGTTCAGTTCTAGGACCCCTACTCTTCTCCTTCTACACCTTCGGCCAGAGACAGCTCATAGAGTCTCACGGTTTTCAGTATCACCTCTATGCCGAGGACACACAGATTGACCTCTCTGAACCTGATATAACCTCCCTACTAACCAGAATCCCACAATGTGTGTCCGCTATTTCATCTTTCTTCTCTGCTAGATTTCTAAAACTTAACATGGATAAATCAAATCAAATAAAAATGAATTCATCATCTTTCCACCATCTCATTCAAGGCTGCCACTAGAAATTTCAGGGCCCCATACTGGCAACATTTTTGGGCCCCCATTGAGATTCCGCCCAGGCTCCACCCCAGCTCCGCCCCCAATTCTTGAACCTTCCATAGTCCCACCGCCCACTCTTGGAAAACTCCACTTCTGCACCATGTCCTCACCAATCACACATTAACAGTTCACATTGAACACCATATCACATACATAGCCAGCAGCTTTTGTTTTGGCTAAAAGATTTTTTAAGCTGCCATCACAACAAGGAAACTGTTCTGGCTGGGCTCTACTCTACTCTAACATATTAAACATTTTTTAAAATATTCAGTACTTTCTTTAGGTATATTTTTATTTATTTTTCTTTAAAGGAATGTGTCACATACATTTTTTAAAATGACCAATAATATCACATACAAGGGACAAATACCGTCACACCATGGCCAGACCACATATTACCACCACATAGTGACCGAATATTACCACATACAAGGAACAAATACCATCACACCATGACCAGACCACATATTGCCACCATATAGTGACCGAATATTACCACATACAAGGAACAAATGCCGTCACACCATGACCAGACCACATATTGCCACCATATAGTGACCAAATATTACCACATAAAAGAAACAAATACCTCCACACCGTGACCAGACCACATATTGCCACCACATAGTGGCCAAATACTACAATACCGAACATTAATAAAAAAGAACACAATACTAATATTACCATGAGTGCCATTATTCACAGGAGCTCTGTACATAGTATCCAGTGTATAGTGTCAGTGTACAGGTAATACAGTGATCACCAATGATGACATACACAGGGGCTCTGTATATAGTGTCAGTGTACAGATAATACAGAGATCATCAGTGATATTATACCCAGGAGCTCTATATATAGTGTTTGTGTACAGGTAATACAGTGATCACCAGTGACATTATACAAAGGAGCTCTGTACATAGTATATAGTGTATAGTGTCAGTGTACAGATAACACATTGACTTACCAGTGACGTCTCTAGTTGAAGTCCTTCATCTTCGCTTTTCTCCTTCATCCAGCACAGACCGCAATCACTTCTTCCAACCAGAACTCATCTCTGCATAAAATAACACACAGTTATCTAGAGTACATTCCCCAACTTCTACACTACACAGGTGAATACAGACATGCACCCACCATTAATATATAGTTATTATACAACACACCATTCCAAATATAAATTGTAATCCACCACTGTGCCCCCACTAACTGTAAAAAGCCACTTTCCCCAACTAATAAATATATAAATTAATTAGTGACTTACCAGTGACGTCTCTAGCTGAAGTCCTTCATCTTCGCTTTTCTCCTTCATCCAGCACAGACCGCGATCACTTCTTCCAACCAGAACTCATCTCTGCATTAAATAACACACAGTTATCTAGAGTACATTCCCCAACTTCTACACTACACAGGTGAATACAGACATGCACCCACCATTAATATATATTTATTATACAACACACCATTCCAAATATAAATTGTAATCCACCACTGTGCCCCCACTAACTGTAAAAAGCCACTTTCCCCACCTAATAAATATATAAATTAATTAGAACCTGTACTCTTTCACTCAATTCATTACCAGTCACACTTCTGCATCCTTAACGTTCCCCATTCTCCCGATTCACTATATTTACATGCCCCCCTCCACCCTAATTCGTTTTGTCATGTCCTCTCTCTCTCTCCCACCCCCAGTTCATCATTATTTATTCTCCTCACCCCTAATTCATCAGCATTTGTTGCCCCCACCCTCAATTCATTATTATTTGCTCTCCCCCTAAACCGTCAAGTCATCATTTGCTCTTCCCACCCACACCTTCAATTCATAATTTGCTGTCCCCCGTCTACCACCCCCAAGTTATCATTATTTGAGCTCCCCCACCCAGAATTCATTATTTGCTCTCCCCACCCCCACTTCGCCATTTGCTCTTTCCACCCTCCACTCCCAATCCATCATTAGCTCTCCCCACCTCCACTCTCAGTTCATCATGTGCTCTCCCCACCCCCACTGTCAATTCATCATTAGCTTTCCCTACCCCCACTCCCAATTCATTATTAGCTCTCACTACCCCCACTCCCAATTCATTATTAGCTCTCACTACCCCCACTCCCAATTCGTCATTTGCTCTCCCCACCCCCTATTCATTTGTTCTCCCCACCCCCCACTCCCAGTTCATCATGTGCTCTCCCCACCCCCACTCCCAGTTCATCATAAGCTCTCCCCATCCACCAATCCCAGTTTCTCATGTGCTCTCCCCACCCCCCACTCCCAGTTCATCATTAGCTCCCCTCCTCCACTTCCAGTTCATCATTAGCTAACACTCTCAGTTCATCATTAGCTCTCCCTCACTCCCAGTTCATCATGTACTGTCCCCCAAGACCATTTAGTTCTATAAAAAAAATAAAGTTTTCATACTTAAGTGTTATATGATCTCTGTAGCTCCACTTCTGACCTGGCAGCATCCTTGCGCTGAATGCCGGAGAGTACGCGATGACGTCATTGCGTACGGCCGTCTGCAGCGTGTCACTAAAGGGGAGGAGGGACTCCCCTGGAGCTGCACGTCCGTTCAGTTTTGACAGCCGTGCAGCTCCAAGGTTCCCTGCATGGAGGAGACGGCGGCGGCACGCAGGCACACAGCAATGGCACACGATACCCCCGGGCCTGGTTAGCAGAAGCCCAAGAGCAAGGGGGCCCCGGACCGGGCCCTGCTCTTTACTGCTGTTCACTGGGCCCCATACAACAGTAAGGGCAGTAATGCCCTGATGGCGGCCCTGATCTTATTCATCCCCCCAACTGAACTATCCATCAAAGTCAATGGCTGCCTACTCTCCCCAGTCCCGCAAGCTTGACTCTGATTTCTCTTTCAAATCACAGATCCAAGCCCTTTCCACTTGCTCCTGACTCCAACTCCAAAATATCTACGGGATCCACACATTCCTCAACCATGAATCTACAAAACCACCAGTGCATGCCATCATTATCTCCCGCCTCGACTACTGCAACCTCCTTTTCTGTGGCCTCCTTTCTACCACTCCTGCCAATCTATCCTAAACTCTGCCGGTGGACTAACTCATCTGTCACCCCACTATTCCCTGGCGTCTCCCCTCTGTCAATCCCTGCGCTGACTCCCCGTTGCCCAGAGACTATATTTGAAAAGCCTAACTTTGGCATACAAAGCCATCAAAAAGCTGCCTCCTCCATACATCTGTAACTTAGTCTGCCTGTTCTTACCTGCGCACAACCTCACATCCTTACAAGATCTAATTCTCTACTTCCCTCTTATCTCTTCTTGCCACAATCGCTTACAAGATTTATCCTGTGCATCTCCCCTACTATGGAACTCTCTACCCCAACACATCAGACTCTCGCCTACTGTGGAAACCTTCAAAAGGAAGCTGAGCACCCACTTCTTCCGACAAACGTACAACCTGCAGTAACCCTTGCTCCACCATACTGCTGCACGACCAGCTGTACCCTCATCTACTGTATCCTCACCCATCTCTTGTAGATTGTTTGTACGCCCTCGTGGGCAGGGTCCTGTCTCTTCTTGTACCAGTCGGTGACTCCTTTTCACATGTAAAGTGCCATGGAATAAATGGCGCTAAAATAATAAATAATTATAATTATACTACTTGTACTCTGGGTCAATTGATGCCACTTTCCTGGTGTCTGCCCCTAATTTGATCTGTTTTGGCAGTTTTTGGGCCCGTTTGAAGGTGTTGTGTATGCGTTTGGTTTTGCCTCCCATTGAATCCAATGGTGTTTGGTGAATATTGCAAATATTGTAATCTGAACCGAACATTGAAATATTCGCTCATCTCTAGTGCCTATACGATCGCTGCCGAGAGCTCAGTATAAATAGTATCTATAAAAACGTCAACTTCTTCTCAAAAAAACAAGCCCTCACATGATTCTGTCAGCAGAAATATAGAAAAATTATAGGTCTCAAAATATGGCGATGCAAAAACATTTTTTTGCAAAAAAGTGTCTTTTAGTATATGATAGCAGACTAACATAAAAACCTGACATAAATCTGGTATCCCTGTAATTGCACCGACCCGAAGAATAAAGTCGTGTAATCTTAAACCGCACGAGCAACGGCGTAAAAAATTAAAAAAGCAAGTCTTGATCTGATGTTCATTTGTTCATTCTGCCTCCCAAAGATCGCAGTAAGGACGTGATTCAGGTGGAACCCACGACTGAAGATTCCCTATAATGAGGCAGATGAAGGCACCGTGGACGCCGTCTGTCCTATGATCCGGGGGTGTCCGTCTTTTTAAGCGTGCATAAAAGGGCGGTCGGACAAAGTTTTGAGCACCTCTGAAAAGCAGGACACTGCTGAACAAAGGCCAGATTGAGTCCAGAGTAACTCTGCTGCCTCATTATAGTGAATGGATCCCTGGCGGGTTTCATCTGAATCACGCAATTCGGCCATTTAGATGAAAACCCCAATGTAAGTGTTCAGCATAGAGCACAGGATAAATGTGATCCAAAATGTTATGTAAAATGTTCCCAATAAAAGCTTCAACTTAGTCCACAAGAAAAGCACGTCCTCACTCAGGTCCATCATCTGTTAACAGAAATATAGGGACTTCCACATTACTGGTAGCACAAAGGCTCTGGAAAAGCAAATTGGCTCCTCGCCCCCACCCAAAAGAAATCCAGCGAATTCTCCACTCCCAAATCCAAATGCCTCCCTCCTTCCTGAGCCCCACAGTGTGTCTAAGGCTGTGTGCCCATGATGCGTTTTTTAAGCGTTTCCGCTCTCATCCAGAGACTCTCATCCAAACCCGGGTACTATAGTACCTGTAAAAAAAAAGAATAAAATAAAAAATATACATTATACTCACCTTCTGATGGTGTGGCACCCCAGGGGTCTGGTTGCCACAGTAATGCCCTTAAGCATGCAACACCTCCTGCCCAGTCCTGGGAGGGGAGGAATCTGCCCTTATAAACTGGATCTGGGGCGGGGTTAGGGAGAACAAGCAGACACAGGGAGAGAAACAGCAGGAGCTCTGTAGGAGCAGGAGCTGAGTGCCAGGGACTGGAAGCAGAGATATTGCTCGTCCTGTCTGAAGAGACTACTACCGGACAACGGAGTCCGAGGCTGTGGGGACGTATATTCATCCAGCAGCAGAAACCAGCCGGCAGGGGATTCCAGGTCCTCTGGCCATAGAAGCCCGGAGGCTCAGTCACAAGGAAGGGACCAGCACCGCCATCGAGGAGCGGAGGCTATCAGAAGAACCCAAGTCACCAGCCATACGGGTGAGCACCACACGGTATACTCAGGGACGTGGGCTACTTCCACTCGCTTACAGCAAGGTAGCCAGGAAGAGTGCAGATAGACGGGGAGGCCTACAACTCCACCTGGCCAGGGGAACTCCTGTTTGTTCACAGACTGACCAGGCCCCTTATGCTAGCCAGTACTCCCGGGAGGGTCTGCCTTATTGTCACCAGTAAAGACCCTGAACTGCACTGCAAAGACTCTGAGTCATTCCTGCTTTCTCACCGCATACAGCACTACTAGTACTGGGACGCCCGTGCACCATCACTCCCATCATCCACATTCCCTGCCCTGAGGCTATACTTTTCCCGTGGGGAGTTATCCCATCTTTTGCTGCGCACACCACACCAGCCTCAGCGGACTGCCTCGCAGCGGCGCTACACCCTGACCGCAATCCACGGGTGGCATAGTCGGACACTAACCCCTAAAACCCCCACAAAGACCGCCATTGGCCTGACCACCCTGAGCCACGGGACAGGGTCGCCGCCACGGAGACTACAACCCCAGAAGCCCGGTTCCGGGTGCCCCTCGGCCCAGGGGGCGAGTCAATGGCCCCCGGTCTCCATAGCGATGTGTCCTGGCTTGCCGGCAGCTCGCGATCGTCTAAAAGGTCCTGCCATGACATCATATCGTCATGTGACGGGTCACGTGACCGCTGACGTCGGCGGTTGCGTGACCCGTCACATGACTAAATGACGTCATGGCAGGTCCTTTTAGACTACCGCAAGCTGCTGGCAAGCCAGGACAGATCGGATAAGGACACCGGGGGCCATCAGAAGGTAAGTATAATATTTATTTTTTATATTTTACCATTCTTTTACGGTCACACTATATAAATCCATGCCGTTTGCATGGATTTATATAGTGTGACCAAGTTGTCAAGCACTTTCCAAGTGATGCTAAAATCGCTTGGAAAGCGCTTGTCAACCCGCATGCGGAAATGCATGTGAAGAACGCTTCACTTCTGCTTGTCCCTGGCAGGAAAAACGCATGTAAAATCCGCATGCGTTTTTTCTGCCAGGGAGATGCAGAAACACTGAGGAAAAAATCCGGACAATTTCTGCATCGTGGGCACATAGTCTAAATCACATTTATCATCCACATGTTTGTCATTTCTGTAGTGATGAGAGCCCGCCTAATTTATGAGTGCATGTCTCCAGAAGCATGACCTGGGCATAACGTGCTGGTCACTACAACGTACAAGCACTACAATAGCAGATTTGCAATTTTCACTCAGCAACATCCACTGCTGCTTGTTTCTGGAAAACACCCATGGAGTCAAAATCGTCACTACACCTGTAGATAAATTCCCAGAGGGGTGTAATTTACAAAATGGGGTCACTTGAGGGGGAATTCTGTTCTTCTGGCACTTAAGGGCTCTGTATATGGAAACTGCAAACTATTCTACGATAAATTGTTCTCCAAGAGTCAAATAGCTCTCAGTCCCTCCCGAGTCTTGCCGTGTGGCTAAGCATTACTGTACAGTCACATATGGGGTATTGCCACGTTTAGCAGAAATTGTGAATTGTGGGACACATTTTGTTGCCATTTTTTACCCATTTCCCTGTGTGAAAATGTAAAATTTTGGGCTAAAACACATTTTTTGTGGTAAAAATGTAATTATTTTTTCTTCACTGCCCAATGTCATAAAATTCTGTGACACACCCATAGAGTCAATATGATCACTTCACCCTTAGATGAATTCATTGATAGGTGTAGTTTGTAAAATGGGGTCAATTATATGGGGGTTCTGCTTCTCTGGCACCTCAGGGGCTCTTCCAGTGGGTCATGGCACCCGCAAACCATAACAACAAAATCTGCACTTTAACCCCTTTACCCCCGAGGGTGGTTTGCACGTTAATGACCAAGCCAATTTTTACAATTCTGACCACTGTCATTTTATGAGGTAATTACTCTGGAACTCTTCAACAGATCCCCCTGATTCTGAGACTGTTTTTTCGTGACATATTGTACTTCATGATTGTGGTAAAATTTCTTCGATATCACTTGCGTTTATTTGTGGAAAAAATGGAAATTTGGCAAAAATTTTGAAAATTTTGCAATTTTCAAACTTTGAATTTTTATGCCCTTAAATCAGAGAGATATGTCACACAAAATACTTAATAAATAACATTTCCCACATGTGTACTTTACATCAGCACAATTTTGGAACCAAAATTTTCTTTTGTTAGGGAGCTAAAAGGGTTAAAAGTTGACCAGCTATTTCTCATTTTTCCAACAAAATTTACGAAACCATTTTTTTAGGGACCACATCACATTTGAAGTCACTTTGAGAGGTCTTTATGACTGAAAATACCCAAAAGTGACACCATTCTAAAAACTGCACCCCTCAAGGTGCTCAAAACCACATTCAAGAACTTTATTAACCCTTTAGGTGCTTCACAGGAATTTTTGGAATGTGGAAGAAAAAAATGAACATTTAAATTTTTTCACAAAAATGTTACTTTAGACCCAATTTTGTTTATTTTCACAGGGGTAACAAGAAAAAATGGACCCCAAAATTTGTTGTGCAATTTCCCCTGGGCACGAAGATACCCCATATGTGGGGAAAAACACTGTTTGGGCGCACGGCAGGGCTCGGAAGGGAAGGAGCGCCATTTGACTTTTTGATTGTAAAATTTGCTTGAATAATTAGCGGATGCCATGTTGCGTTTGGAGAGCCCCTGATGTGCCTAAACATTAGAGCTCCCCCACAAGTGACCCCATTTTGGAAACTAGACCCCCCAAGGCACCTATCTAGATGCATAGTGAGCACTTGGAACCCCCAGGTGCTTCACAAATTGATTTGTAAAAATGAAAAAGTGTTTTTTTTTTTCACTTTTTCATTTATACGAATCAATTTGTGAAGCACCTGGGGGTTCCAAGTGCTCACTATGCATCTAGATAGGTGTCTTGGGGGGTCTAGTTTCCAAAATGGGGTCACTTGTGGGGGAGATACAATGTTTGGGCACACAGGAACTCTCCAAATGCAACATGGTGTCCGCTAACAAATTGAATGGAAAATCGGCTCAAATTGTTAGCGGACACCATGTTGCATTTGGAGAGCCCCTGTGTGCCCAAACATTGGAGCTCCCCCACAAGTGACCCCATTTTGGAAATTAGACCCCCCAAGGCACCTATCTAGATGCATAATGAGCACTTGGAACCCCCAGGTGCTTCACAAATTGATTAATAAAAATGAAAAAGTGTTGTTTTTTTTCACTAACAAATTGAATGGAAAATTGGCTCAAATTGTTAGCGGACACCATGTTGCGTTTGGAGAGCCCCAGTGTGCCCAAACATTGGAGCTCCCCAACAAGTGACCCCATTTTGGAAACTAGACCCCCCAAGGCACCTATCTAGATGCATAGTGAGCACTTGGAACCCCCAGGTGCTTCACAAATTGATTTGTAAAAATGAAAAAGTGTTTTTTTTTTTCACTTTTTCATTTATACGAATCAATTTGTGAAGCACCTGGGGGTTCCAAGTGCTCACTATGCATCTAGATAGGTGTCTTGGGGGGTCTAGTTTCCAAAATGGGGTCACTTGTGGGGGAGATACAATGTTTGGGCACACAGGAACTCTCCAAATGCAACATGGTGTCCGCTAACAAATTGAATGGAAAATCGGCTCAAATTGTTAGCGGACACCATGTTGCATTTGGAGAGCCCCTGTGTGCCCAAACATTGGAGCTCCCCCACAAGTGACCCCATTTTGGAAATTAGACCCCCCAAGGCACCTATCTAGATGCATAATGAGCACTTGGAACCCCCAGGTGCTTCACAAATTGATTAATAAAAATGAAAAAGTGTTGTTTTTTTTCACTAACAAATTGAATGGAAAATTGGCTCAAATTGTTAGCGGACACCATGTTGCGTTTGGAGAGCCCCAGTGTGCCCAAACATTGGAGCTCCCCAACAAGTGACCCCATTTTGGAAACTAGACCCCCCAAGGCACCTATCTAGATGCATAGTGAGCACTTGGAACCCCCAGGTGCTTCACAAATTGATTCATAAAAATGAAAAAGTGTTTTTTTTTCACTTTCTCATTTTTACGAATCAATTTGTGAAGCACCTGGGGGTTCCAAGTGCTCACTATGCATCTAGATAGGTGCCCTATGGGGTCTAGTTTCCAAAATGGGGTCACTTGTGGGGGAGCTCCAATGTTTGGGCTCTCCAAACGCAACAAGGTGTCCGCTAACAATTTGAGTTTTTTTGGAAACTTGACCCCCCAGGGAACTTATATAGATGTGTGGTGAGCCCATTGAACCCCCAGGTGCTTCACAGAAAATCATAATGTTGACTTGTGAAAATAAAAAAAACATTTTTTCCACAAAAATGCAAAAAAAAATATTTTCACAAGGGTACCAGGAGAAATTGCACCCTATAAGTTGTTGTGCAATTTCTCCTGAGTACGCATATACCCCATGTGTTGGAAAAAACTACTGTTTGGGCGCATGTAAGGGCTCGGAAGGGAAGGAGTGATGCTTTTGAACGCAGACTTTGATGGAATGGTCTGCGGGCGTCATGTCATTTTCTCAGAGCCCTGATGTGCCTAAACAGTGAAATGCCTAACAAGTGCCCCCTTTTTGGTAGTGGTAGTTGATTTTTGAATTTTGTAATGTAGTGTTATACATCAGTTGTATAGGCCAACCTGATGAACACTACACAACTGACGTATGACAACCTGACGAACACTATGTCAGCTGTGTAGTGTTCGTTAGGTTGTCATACGTCAGAAATTAATTTAATAGTCCATCGAAGTATGGTACCTTTTGAAGCAGTCTTTCATACACTGGCCAGGTTTGTCAGGGCAGGTGTTACATTGATAAATGGTGACCTTGCGTATTCCACTTTTACAACACACTCGGCACCTCTTTTGTGACTTTCATTTTTTTCCGCTGTGAGGGATCTGCCCTGGGAAATGCTGGCCTGGTACAATTCTCGGTCCTTCAATTCCAGAAGTACTGGGGCCTGCTCTGTCACCGCTGCCAAATATCAGGGCCTTGATAACTGTTTCCTGAAACTGAAGATACGACGCAGAAGTCTGGCCTGCATATTGTGACAGAAGGAAAGCGTTTTGCATTGCCATCTGTACAATGTACAAGGCCAGCTTCTTGCACCACACTCCGGCCTTTCTCAAAGCACTGTACGGCTGGAGGACTTGATCAGAGAGATCAACTCCCCCCATGTACTTGTTGTACCCCACTAGACAGTCAGGTTTGGCGACCTGTGTAGTGGAACCTCGTACAGTGCTGAGGGTGCTGCCATCACCATGTATGGTGGTCAAGAAAAGGACATCCCTTTTGTCCTTGTACTTGACCATCAACAGGTGGTCGCTACATTGGGCTCTGCTCTCACCCCTTCTGAGCAGCTGCCCAATTAGCGTCTTTGGGAGGCCTTTCTGATTTTTGCGGACAGTACCGCAGGCTGCGGTACGTCGCGCAAAGAGGGACTTGAAGAGCAGGATACTTGTATAAAAGTTATCCACGTAGAGGTGATAACCTTTATCAAGCAGTGGGTGCACCAAGTCCCACACAATTTTCCCACTCACTCCCAGAACAGGGGGGCATTCAGGGGGTTCAATCCTGGAGTCCTTCCCTTCATAAACTCTAAACTTGTGAGTGTATCCTGAGGTACTCTCACAAAGTTTATACAGCTTGATCCCGTACCTTGCCCTCTTACTGGGCAGGTACTGCTGGAATCCAAGCCGCCCCTTAAAAGAAATTAAGGACTCATCCACACAGATGTCCCTTTGGGGCACGTACACTTCACCAAACTTGTTGTTGAAGTGTTCGATGACCGGCCGAACTTTGAAAAGACGATCAAAGTTCGGGTCATCGCGTGCAGGACACCTTGCATTATCTTGGTAATGCAAGAACTTGTAGATGGCCTGAAAGCATGTCCGGGGCATGACCATTCGGAACACTGGAGTGTTATACAAAACGTCAACACTCCAGTATTGCCGAAGCTCGGGCTTCTTCAAGATCCCCATAAGAAGGACCAGGCCCCAAAACTTCATCATTTCTACTGCGTCTACAGGAGACCAGTTAGAAAATGATGAAGAGGGGTTTTGTTCTAAAAATTGATGAGCATATAAATTAGTTTGGCCCACCATGAGGCTTATAAAATTCTCAGAGAAAAATACTTTGAAAAAGTCTATTTTTGTGAGGCCGGTGGTGTCAAACTTGATTCCTGATTCCGCCACGAAATCAGGAATCAGCGGCTCATAATTTTCGGGGGGCGAAGTCCATATAGGCTCAGTAGTGGGGGGCGCTGGAACATCTCTCCTGCGACGACGGCGGGGCGGGCCAGCAGAACCTGAGGAAGAGGAGGAAGAAGAGAAGGAGGAAGACGACGAGGAGTCGGAAAAACAAAGAAATGTGGGATCCTCACCCTCGCTGTCAGTGTCGGAGGCAAGAATAGCGTATGCCTCCTCCGCTGAATACCGAGTTTGGGATGAGCAGGACATTGTTTGTTATGTATGTGGTGCATGTGTGTCAATACTTTATTGAGAGTGTGTGTGTGTGTCAGTACTTTATTTAGAGTGTGTGGAAAAAGGAAATACTGTATGTGGTGCAAACAGCGAGCACGAGTGTGGATTGGTGAACTATGTCACCGATCAATACTCGGCGGCTGCTGGATGTGCGCACAGATGTGTGGGGAGTGGGAAGAGGGGAATTGGGTTGGATGAGGGGAGATCAGAGATTACTTACCAAAGTCCTCTCTGTTCTTCTTTCAGGACCGGGAGCCTGGAGCAGGAGCCCGGCGCTGGTGACCGGGAGCCCGGCGCTGGTGACCGGGAGCCTGGAGCAGGAGCCCGGGAGCCCGGAGCAGGAGACCGGGAGCCCGGAGCAGGAGCCCGGAGCAGGAGACCAGGAGCCCGGAGCAGGAGACCAGGAGCCCGGAGCAGGAGCCCGGAGCAGGAGACCAGGAGCCCGGAGCAGGAGCCTGGAGCAGGAGACCAGGAGCCCAGAGCAGGAGACCGGGAGCCCGGAGCAGGAGACCAGGAACCCAGAGTAGGAGACCAGGAGCCCGGAGCAGGAAACCGGTACTGGAGCTGGAGATCAGAACCAAAAGTTTTAACAGGGACACTGGGGTGAGGCGGATTGGGGTGGGAAGGGGGGTAAAAAGACAGGGGAGTGGGAAGAGGGGTAAAAGACAGGGGAGTGGGAAGAGGGGGATTGGGGTGGATGAGGGGAGATCAGAGATGGACTTACCAAAGGGTCAGCAGGACTGGAACAGAAGACCCAGAGCAGGAGACCGGAGCAGGAGGCCAGGAGCCCAGAGCAGGAGACCGGGAGCCCGGCGCTGGTGACCAGGAACCTGAAGCTGGAGACTCGGACCAGAGCTGGAGACTGCTGCAGGAAGCAGAAAAAAAGGTAAAGGGGGGTAAAAAGAGGGGGGGGGATTGGGGTGGATGAGGGGAGAAGAGACTTATCAAAGTCTTCTCTGCAGGATCAGCAGCAGGTTCAGCAGCAGGCTCTGGAGCAGGAACCACAACAGGTCAGGAGCAGAAGATCCAGGACGCTGGAGCAGAAGATCCAGGACGCTGGAGCAGAAGATCCAGGATCAGCGGCAGCAGCAGCAGCGACTGGAATGGGTGAGAAGATGGTCTTGTGGTGTCACAGAATATTCTGCGGCACTACAAGGCCCAGCACAGACACATCAGATGTGACCGCTCTGTAGAAATCCTCACCAAGTGTGAGGGTCTGCAGGGCAGTCACAGGGTGATGATGGGGTGGTGACAGGTGGAGGTAATCTGATTGGAGCAATCATTGATGACATTAATTGCTCCAATCAGAGTTCCTGAATACAGGTGACCAGGCGGTCACAGGGAGGTATCACCTCTCTGTGACCCCCTGTGGTGCATGCTGTGCCCCAGCCATCTGATTGGTGACACTGATTGCACCAATCAGACATAGCTGGAGCAGAGCACGCACCACAGGGGGTCACAGAGAGGTGACACATCCCTGTGATCGCCGGTCACCTGTATTCAGGTACTCTGATTGGAGCGATCGATGTCATCATCGATCGCTCCAATCACAGCAGTCTGGGGGCTTGAATCACATTACAGGGGGTCATAGGGCGGTGACAGGCAGGTCACAAGCCGGTCACCGCCCCATGACCGCCCTGCCACCGCGCGGTCGCTCTACGATCGATGCGATCGATGTGATCGGCGATCGCACCGATCATAGCAGTCTGGGGCCAGGGCTGGGGTGTCCTAGCAACAGTCTAGGATTTGTGCTCTTAGGAGCACCGATCCTAGGCTGCAGATCACTGTTTCCGGCAATCACATTGCCGGAAACAGTGAGAAATGCTGTGATTGGCTGTTCAGATTTGAACAGCCAATCACAGCGATCGCTGGTGCGGGGGGGGCGGCGACACCCCCCGGGATGATGACGCCATCTACCCAGAGGTAAGATGGCACCGTAACTTTAATGCTGTCACCGCGACTTAATTCGCGGTGCCGCATTAAAGATATGACGTACTAATACGGGTCTGGCTCTTAAGTCCCAGGGCACAGACACGTATTAGTCCATCTAATGTTGTTAAGGGGTTAATATGGCACTCCTTCCTTTCTGAGCTTTCCAATGTGCCTAAAAAGTAGTTCCCGATTACATGTAGGGTATTGGCTCACTCAGGAGAAATTGCACAACAAACTGTGATGTCCATGTTTCCTATTAGCCTTTACAAAAATTAAAAATGCAATTATATATTCTTCACCGCCCAATTGTGAAGTTTTTGACCGCATATGCGGTATTGGCGTACTCAGGAGAAATTGCATAACAAATTGTACCATTCATTTTTTCCTATTTCTCCTTTTTGAAAATTAAAAACTTGGTGGCAAAGCAACATTTTAGTGGAAAAAATGGTAATTTTCCATTTATTCAGCCGAATGTTATATAATTCTTTGAATCTACTGAAGGTGAAAAATGCTCACTACACCCCTAGATGTGTAGAGGGGTAGTTTCTAAATTGGGGTCACTTTTGGGGTTGTCTGCTGTCTTGGCATGTTAGGGGCTCTTCAAATGTCACATGGTATCCAGCAAAAATTGAGCACCAGTATTCAGTTGGCGTTCCTTCCCTCCTGAGCCCTGCCATGTACCCAAACAATAGTTTTCCACCGCATATGGGGTATCTATGTCCTAAAGAGAAATTGTACAAAAGATAGTACAGTCCATTTTCTCCAGTTACCCTTGTGAAAATTAAAAATTTGGGGCAAAACCAACATTTTTGCTTGAAACATGTATTTTTTCATTTTCACAACTCAATGTTATAAAATTCTTTAAAGCACTTGTGGATTCAAGGTGCTCATCATACCTCTACGTAAGTTCCTTGAGGGGTGTAGTCTCCAAAATGGAGTCACTTGTGTGGGGTTTCCATTGTTTAGGCACATCAGGGGCACTGCAAATGCGACATGGCATCCGCTCTCGATTCCAGCCAATTTTGCGCTCTAAAAGTCATACGGAGCTCTTTTACCTTCCGAGCTCTGCCGTGCACCCAAATAGTAGTTTTCCACCACATATGGGGTATCAGTGTACTCAGAAGAAATTGCACAAGAAATGGTATGGTCCATTGTTTCCTGTTAACCTTGTGAAAATTAAACATTTGGAGCAAAACTAACATTTTTGAGGGAAACAATTATTTTTTTCCTTTTCATGGCTCAACATTATAAAATTCTGTGAAGCACCTCTGGGTTTAAGGTGCTCACCACACCTCTAAATAAGTTCCTCAAGGAATATGGTTTTTAAAATGGGGCCACTTGTGGGGTGGTTTCACTGTTTAGGCACATCAGAGGCTGTGCAAACACAACATCGTGTCTGCTATCGATTCAAGTCAATTTTGCGTTCCAGAAGTCAAATGATGATCCTTCCCTTCCGAGTCCTGCCGTGCCCCGAAAAAGTAGTTTTTCACCACATATGGGGTATCGGCACACTCAGAAGAAATTGTATGGTCCATTTTCTCCTGTAACACTTGAAAAATGCAAAATTTGGGGCTAAATCAAAAATTTTGTGGGAAAAATTTAAATTTAAATGTATTTATTTTACATTGCTTTAATTCCTGTGAAGCATTTGAAGGGTTAATAAACTTATTGAATGTGGTTTTGAGCACTTTGAGGGTTGCAGTTATTAAAAATAGTGTCACTTTGGGGTATTTCTATCACATAGGCCTCTCAAAGTCACTTCAAATGTGATGTTGTCCCTAAAAAAAATTGTTTTTGTAAATTTTGTTGTAAAATGTAATTTTAAAAATGATGCTGATGTAAAGTAGACATGTGGTAAATGTTATTTATTAACTATGTTGTCTGATATAACTATCTGGTTTAAGGGCATATAAATTAAAAGTTTAAAAATTGCAAACTTTTCAATATTTTCGCCCAGATTCTGATATTTTCACAAACAAACGCAAAAAATATTGGCCTAAAATTACCACTAACTCTCAGAATTACTGTTATACATTGAAATGTTTCAGAGTTATTGCCTCATAAAATGACACTGGTCAGAATTGTAAAATGTGGCCTCGTCAGGAAGGTGAAAACAAAGCTGGAGGGGTTAGATCTACATATATATATATATATATATATATATATATATATATATATATATATATATACAGTGCAGACCAAAACTTTGGACACACTTTCTCATTTAAAGATTTTTCTGAATTTTCATGACTATGAAGATTGTACATTCACACTGAAGGCATCAAAACTATGAATGCCAAGACTGTGCACAGCAGTCATCAAATCAAAAGGTGGCTACTTTGAACAACCTAGAATATAAGACATATTTTCAGTTGTTTCACACTTTTTTGTTAAGTATATAATTCCACATGTGTTAATTCATAGGTTTGATGCCTTCAGTGTGAATGTACAATTTTCATAGTCATGAAAATACAGAAAAAATCTTTAAATGAGAAGGTGTGTCCAAACTTTTGGTCTGTACTGTATATATATAAATTGTTTAATTTATGATCAAAGCAAGCTATAAAATATTAACCATAACAGTAATCATTTAGCCAATTTACTAAAACTATTTTTTAGACAGTGTGGGGGAATTTATCATTCCCTTTGTGCTAGTTTTCTTGCATCAAAAAGTTACCAAATTTAGTGCAAGGGGCCTTTGCCTCAAAATTTTGCAATATTTGCAACAGCTTTGACCCTTTTAAAAAAAAAATGTAAGCGGGGCTAGCAAAACTGGAAAAGGATCAGCCGCCACAAGACAAATATACTACAATGTACACCAGAAAAATGGCATTCATTGTAGCTGAAATAGGTGAAAGCTTGTAGCTGCTGTACCTCTCATTTTCCTTTTTTAATTTCTGCACCTTACTGCAGCGTGCGGTTAGTTCATAACCCGCACACAAATGCTCATCATTATAAATCCCCCTTTAAAACTTTATTACATATTTATCACAGTGGTTCATGTTGTTTGATGAAATTGGCGCATATCTAGACTGTCTACTGAAAGTTTACTCCACCCATTAGTAGGCTTAATTTTTGTCCGACATTTGAGTAAAAATGATGGTGCATTTTTTGGTGCACAGTATTGTATACTGAGTCACACAAAGGTACGTCCTTAGTAGTACGAGCCACAGATCATGACTAAAACGCATAATAAATATAAGAATTTGGGCATACTAATTCCTCACCCCCTCCCCACACCCAATATCTTTAAATCTCTTTTTATACTGTGAAAGTGGTTGTCAATTTTACTTTAACAAATGTCTTGGAGACAAGATTTTATAGCACTAATTAAAGGGGTTGTGCACTACTTGGACAACCACTTCTTAAATACTTTATTTTTCAATGTAAAATAAAAATAACAGTTACTTCCCTCATTGGCACCCTTTCAGCGATTTTGGCGCCAGGTCTCCCAGGACTTACGTGACATTGTTATGCCACATGAAAGCTGCAGTCAATCAGAGGTTGCTAAAGGGCTACAATTCCCTCACTTCACTTGCACATGCAAGTTTCGTCCAAGGGGAGTAAGAGCGAAGTAGCAGCTGCTGATTGGTTGCAGCACTCACATGGCATAACAATGTCATTCAAACCTTGGGAGACCCGGCGCCAACATTGCTGGAACGGAGTTCAGTACATGCTATTTTTATTTCACACTGGGTAATACAGTATTTAGTATTCACCGAATTATAGTCAAACCAGTGCAAGAACAATTCTAACATATTCAACGACTTACACACTATGTTCAAATAGTCATGATAAAACATCACTTTTATTTTAAACCTCTAAAAACTCCTAAAGTGAATTAAAAACAAATAAATCTGGCCAATACGAATATATTTGTCTGGAAGCTCCCAATAGATAAATTCATAAAGGCTATAACAACCCTAATAAATAGCTATAGTGTCCCTGCCTTGCCACAGAGGTTGGTACCCTACGCAGTACGCAAATGGCGGCCCCACTCAGCATCGGCTCTCTCTGACTGGCCCTATCAGACCCTGTCACAGGACGGTATGTTCAAATATCCAGACAAAAAACTTAGTGTACCAAAAAACTTTCATTAACTGGGATGAGCCACATACACAAGGGTATATTATAGTGCTCCTACTGTTATGCCTGTGTAGCAACTCACTCTGGAAAATAGGTTACATACTAAAAAACTGCAACTGACTCTGGCGGTTCCTGTACAGACTAGATATCCTGACTCCGCGGTCCCTAGTGGTGCCTGCGGGTACAGTGATAACCCTAACCACATACTAGGAGATGGCAACTCCTAAACTTCAGGTTCCTCCTAAAGAAATGGAGGACAGAGCAGAGTGTGAATTACCTACAAGAGAAGTGTGCTGAACAAACGAAAGATCCCGGAGTGAGTAAAGTAAATAATGAATTACCAAACAAAGAGTACAGCAAGTACTGTTAACAAATACACTGTCTACTTCCTAAAGATAAACAAAAGATAGGTGCAAAGTATAACAAAGTGAAAATCCTTAGCTGAAACCTCACAGACTGGCTCAAACATCAATAGAATGTCAGATCACCAGAATCTATTGTGGCGCCCCTAAGGGTTGAGTCGCCACAGAGGTACTGCATCTCATCCAGAGGTGTGGTATCCCACTCTCAGGTAAGGATAGAGTGCTGCCTGGGACCCTAACACCTGCATCCAACACATCCACTTCAGTAGGGCACGGCGAGATTGCTCCTAAGGGAGAGCACAGTCCCTGGTCCCTGGCTGGAGTGGAGGGGAACCAAGTGAGAGGGAACCATGTAATGGGTGTGGGTGGAGGACGTAGATGAGAGGAGCACAGGAAAGGAAGTGATATAAAAGAGGGAACCAACTTGAAAAGACAGGTTGGTTGGAGGAGGAAAGTGAGGGGAGCAGGGGCTCTGCACGAGCTCTGCCCCAGAGTGGGCCTAGCAGAGAGGCCCAAGACTGAGGAGAGGAGCAGGAAGGAAGGCTCCAAGAGGAATGAAGGGATCCTAGGGGTACGGGCAGTGCTGGAGGCCATCCTTACGCCCGAATCTACCTGGTGTGGAGGGATCAAGCCGCAGAGGGGACCGGCCCCTAAACTTGTGGAGAATTACAAGGCTCAGCTAGGAACCAGAGGCTGCTTTACTTGCAAGGTGCAGTGGCCACAACCACAATTACATTGCCGAAAAGGTGGCCACAGAGGGTCCAGGGGACTGCAGGTCGCCCGACAAGACCTGAGTCTACCGGATTGGGACACTGATTGTGAGGCGCAGGGCAGGAGGGTGAGAGCCAGCGCAGGAAGACGACTGAGGAAGGCATATAGAAAGGGGTCCTGTCAGGCACTCTTGAACTACCTGAGGGATTGCTGAACCCCTGCTTGGTGAACGCAGCGCGACGAGGGAGGCTGTAAGCTGGACAGTGCAACCTGAGCTTTGCTGCACTAACATCCGCTGCAGAGGACCTGCTCCGCAGCGGCGGCTCCCTTTAGCCGCATACCACAGGTGGTGTCACAAACTATATATATAAATCCCCTGTAATAATCCCCTTTTTACTGACCACCTTGGGTCACGGACCGGGTCACCGCCACTGTTACATCTCCCCTAGCAACGACCGGCCCTGCGCCGAGTACCCCACGGCCCAGGGGGCGCGTCACTATCACCAGCAGAAAACGCTAGTAGGAGGACAGAATATAAAGCTGCACCCAACAGGTGATAGGCAGAGAAATGAAAACATCCGTGTTAAGCTAAACAGACTGCAGCCAGAATAGCAGAACCTAAACACCCAGTGAAAAGGTGTGTCTCCTGTGGCTCTGCAGAAAATAGAGCCGACCACAGAACACAAACTCAAGGGATCAAATCCAGGAGTATGACAGTACCCCCCTTCTACGAGGTTCCATTGGACCCGAAGAGATCCCCAACCGCTGATGCTGCAGACAGAACTCCCTCACTAGGCGGCCAGCATGCAAATCTCTTGCATCAACCCCAGCAATATCCTCCGGGCCAAAACCTTTCCATTTAACGTGATGCTGTCGTCGACGTCTGACACGTCTGGAACCCAACAACAGCTCCCCCTCATACTCCTTGTTCTAAGTACCAGGGAGCTATGTCACAGAGAAATCAACATCGGCTTGACTGAGGATAGGAACTTTAGAGAAAGCTGTCGTGAGTGCAGCAAAAGCATCAACAGCCTCAGTAGACCAAGAAGTTATCAGATAATTTTATCTGAACAATGAACGCTGTAAAAATGAAGCCCAAAAAGTAATGGCAGACTTGTGACTAGTGCTGATTTGTATCCCACTGATCAGTTTGTTATATGGTAAAATTAATGATGTCATTCAAAACTACAACTTGTCATGCAAATAACAATCCTATATATGGCTATTTAGATGGAAAAATAAAAAAAATTGCGGTTCTTGGAAGAAGGGGGAGTGGAAATAAAAGCGCAAAAACAAAACATCACTTGGTCACAGCCCCACAAAAATGTATGTGACTAATAATAGAGCTTATCCTGTAGCTCACATAGACAGCCACGGTGCCCACCACCCACATGACTGTCCGGGGGCTCACATGTGTCCCCCTGCTCCTTGTTATGATGGTGTAGCAACTCACTCGGGTAAATAGGTAACACACTCAAAATTGCAACTGACCTTGCCGGTTCCTGTACAGACTGAAGATCCTGACCCAGCAGTCCCTAGTGGTTACTATGTGAGCTGAGATATCCATAACCACAGACTAGATGATGAAAATTCAGACTTAGGTTGCCTGAAAGGTCATTGAGCGCTTCACACAACTCCTAAAGAACCGGAAGGCAGAGTAGTATGTATATTAACAATAGAAGGGAAAGTGTGCTGAAATGGAAAGCGATCCCAAAGGGAGTAAAACAACCACGAAATAAAAAATAAAGGATTAACTACGTACTGTTAGAAATTATGCCGCCTACTTCCTAAAAAGAAAACAGAAGATATGTGCAGGATAAAGAACATAAACAGCAAAGAGATAAACCCTAGCTGGTCTTTCACTGGCTGGCTAAAACTACAGCAGTATGGCTAGACATCCAAATGAGACTATCACCAGCAGGAAATACCAGTAGGGGGAAAGTATATAAAGGTACACCCGAAAGGTGATAGGGCAGACAAATGAGAAAAGAAAACACCTGTTATCCTAAAAAGACTGAAGCAAGGATAACAGAAACTAAACAGACAGAGAAAAGGTGTAACTGCTGTAGCTTGGTGGACAGAGAAACTAACAATAAAGCACAGGCTCAAGGGTTTGAACCTAGACGCATGTGACGCGCCCCCTGGGCCGTGGGGTACTCGGTGCCGGCCGGTCGTTGCTAGGGGTGATGTCACAGTGGCAGTGACCCGGTCCGTGACCCAGGGCGGTCAATCAAAAGGGGGATTATTTACAGGGGATCTATAGTTTTTACATACAGTTCGTGACTAGTGTTGAGCGAGCATGCTCGACACTGCTCGGTACTCGCCCGAGCATCTCACTACTCGGGATGTTCGGCGAGCACCAAGCATTTCCGGGTTACTCGGGCGGGAGCTCGGGTCTCCGCCCTGCAAGTTTGGCGCTCTTTACAGAGCCAATGAGCATGCAGGGATTGCCAGCCAGTCACTGCAATACCGCAGCCATGTTGTTTGTGGGCATTACAGTGATTGGCTGGCCGCACAGCATCATCTCGAGTATTTAAAACCGGGCGCCGCCATCTTGGACCAGTCGCTCCGGATCAGACAGTGTAGGGTCAGTGCTGCAGAGCTAGGGAGAGATTTATACTGCAAAATAGTTAGTGTAGGGTCTCTAAAGCCTGCCAAATCAAACAAACAGTCCTTCTCAGGACTAATATCCATCCCAGATATCAGACAGGCAGGCTGTATAGGTTACACAGTGGTTATACCAACAAACACTGCATTACAGTCCTGTGTGCTCCTGCTGGTCAAATTGCTAGACTTATCCCCAGGTCTCAGGGGCCAGAAAAATCCTTTTTTTTTCATCTAAATCCTGTTTGTTTTTTTTCCTCAGTCAGGCTGTACAAATACCTGTCTTATTAATCTTTTGGTATTCCCCCCCCCAAAAAAAAAAAAAATTGAGTGTCTCGCTGACTGTTCAGACACCAATATATCTGTTTAAAAGAGTCTGGTGTAGGCCAGAGAACTAACACTGTGTTTGTCCTCTTCCACAGTTCAAATCTGGGTGTTATCAACCTGCTTGCCTTTTTTCCATATAAAAAACAGTTTGAGTGTGTCGCTGACTGTTCAGACACAAATATATCTATTTTAACAAGTCTGGTATACACCAGGAAATTATAACTGTGGTTTTGCAGTTCCACGGTTCAAATCTCTGTATTCTCCACTCTTTTGTCTTTTTTGCATAAAAAAAAGCATTTTCAGTGTCTCGCTGACTGTTCAAACACCAATATATCTGTTTAAAAGAGTCTGGTGTACGCCAGAGAACTAGAACTGTGTTTTTCCTCTTCCACGGTTCAAATCTGGGTGTTATTAACCTGCTTGCCTTTTTTCCATAAAAAAAAAAACAGTTTGAGTGTGTCGCTGACTGTTCAGACACAAATATATCTATTTTAACAAGTCTGGTATACCCCGGGAAATTATAACTGTGGTTTTGCAGTTCCACGGTTCAAATCTCTGTATTCTCTGCTTTTTTGCATAAAAAAAAAACATTTTCAGTATCTCGCTGACTGTTCAGATACCAATATATCTGTTTAAAAGAGTCTGGTGTAGGCCAGAGAACTAGAACTGTATTTTTCCTCTTCCACGGTTCAAATCTGGGTGTTATCAACCTGCTTGCCTTTTTTTCCATAAAAAAAAACAGTTTGAGTGTGTCGCTGACTGTTCAGACACAAATATATCTATTTTAAAAAGTCTGGTATACACCAGGAGATTATAACTGTGGTTTTGCAGTTCCACGGTTCAAATCTCTGTATTCTCCACTTTTTTGTATTTTTTGCATAAAAAAAACATTTTCAGTGTCTCGCTGACTGTTCAGACACCAATATGTCTGTTTAAAAGAGTCTGGTGTAGGCCAGAGAACTAGAACTGTATTTTTCCTCTTCCATGGCTCAAATCTGGGTGTTATCAACCTGCTTGCCTTTTTTCCATAAAAAAAAACAGTTTGCGTGTGTCGCTGACTGTTCAGACACAAATATATCTATTTTAACAAGTCTGGTATACACCAGGAAATTATAACTGTGGTTTTGCAGTTCCACGGTTCAAATCTCTGTATTCTCTGCTTTTTTGCATAAAAAAAAAACATTTTCAGTATCTCGCTGACTGTTCAGATACCAATATATCTGTTTAAAAGAGTCTGGTGTAGGCCAGAGAAATAGAACTGTGTTTTTCCTCTTCCACGGTTCAAATCTGGGTGCTATCAACCGGCTTGCCTTTTTTTCCCCCCAAAAAAAACAGTTTGAGTGTGTTTCTGACTGTTCAGACACAAATATATCTATTTTAACAAGTCTGGTATACACCAGGAAATTATAACTGTGGTTTTGCAGTTCCACGGTTCAAATCTCTGTATTCTCCACTTTTTTACATAAAAAAAAAAACATTTTCAGTGTCTCGCTGACTGTTCAGACACCAATATATCTGTTTAAAAGAGTCTGGTGTAGGCCAGAGAACTAGAACTGTGTTTTTCCTCTTCCACGGTTCAGCCTTGTAGATGCTGGGGGTAGTAGTCACCGTGGCGGCGACCCGGTCCGTGACCCAGGGCGGTCAAACCAGGGTAGTCTATGTGTATCTGGTTTAAATAGTCCGACTACGCCACCTGTGGAATGCGGTTATTGGGAACCGCCGCTGCGGAGCAGTCCACTGAAGCTGATGGTGTGTGCAGCAAGGTGATGTGACTCCCCACAGGAAGAGTGTAGCTTCAGGGCAGCATGAATGGATGATGGTGGTGATAGTGCCGGGATCAGTAAAGATAACACGGAGTCGTTGCAGTGCAGTCCTAGGGTCTTTACTGGTGGTAATTATATAGGCCCCAATGGGAGTACTTGCTAGGGATGAGGGCCTGGTCAGTCTGGGAGCAATCCTAGAATTCCCCTGGCCAGGTGGAGTTGTAGGCCTGCCGTTCTGACTAAACTCTGTTGGCTATCCCACTTATAGTCGTGTTGTAGCCCACGTCCCTGAGTGTGACGTGCTGTGCTCACCCGTATGGCTGGCGACTAGTGTTGAGCATTCCGATACTGAAATATCGGGTATCGGCCGATATTCGCAGTATCGAAATTCCGATACTTAATTCCGATACTTTTAGAATATCGAATACCGGAATCGGAAGTTCCCATAATGCCTGCGCTCTGCAGTGTCTCTGAAGGATGACAAGCTGGATGGCAGCGCTCAGCTGCGATCCAGCCTGTCATCAGAATCCCATCCCAGCGTGAGAGAATTCTCCTGATTGTTTAAAAGCCGCCGGGCGGTAAAAAGCCGCCGGCTTTTAAACAATCACACAGCCCCATACTGCTTCCCAGCAGCCTCCCACCCCGATCCTCCGCTCCCCTCGCCACCTCCCATCCCGATCGTAAGTTAGGACCGGGCGGGGAGCACAGCACCAAGGAGCGGGGAGCGAAGAACCAGGGCGGGGAAGCCGGCAGTGAAAAGACTTCACCGCCGGCTTTCCCGTTCTATGCTGCGCTTTCCCGCCGGTTATTTCAAATGAACAGCTGAGGTATCAGGTGATGCCGATCAGCTGTTCATTTGAAGTCGCCGCGGTGCCCTCGGAGGGTTCATGTGAGTTCATGCTTGACTGCATTGCATGAACTCACATGAACTTTCCCACGGCCGCACAGGTCAGCCTCACCTCCCAGACCCGTCATGATTGGTGTGTGTGGGTGTCTGTGCGATGTGTATGACGCGCCCCTGGGCCTGCTTAGTGTAGCGTTGCGCACGCGGGGACTACCCGGAGCCGGGCCTGTTGGGGGTAGTAGTTTCGTGGCGGTGACCCGGTCCGTGCCCAGGGAGTCAGACTAAGTGGCGGTATATTAGCAGTAGATGTAGGACGACTACGCCACCCGTTGAATGCAGCTATGGAGCTGCCGCTGCAGGGCAGACCGCTGAGGCCGGTGGTAGGATAGTGCAGCGTAGATGGTATAACCCCCAACGGGAGGGGTATGGCCTCAGGGCAGCCGACGTGGATGATGGGGGTAGCAGGAACCACTCAGAGACGATGCGGTGTAGTTCAGGGTCTTTACTGGTGACAAAGATAGACCCTCCCGGAGTACTGGCTAGCGGTCGGGGCCTGGTCAGTCCTTGAGCAGATGGGATCCCCCTTGGCCAGGCGGAGTTGTAGGCCTCCCCAACTAATTGTACTCTTCTGGCTTCCTTGCTAGAGGCGGGTAAAGGTAGCCCACGTCCCTGAGTGTACCGTGTGGTGCTCACCCGTATGGCCGGTGACTCGGGGCCTTCTAGTGGCTTCCGCTCCACGACGGCGGTGCTGGTCCAACGCGTGTGACCGTGCCTTCGGGTTTCTTGGCCAGAGGACCTGAAATCCCCTGCCGGGCGGTTTCTGCTGCTGGGTCTGGGTTAATCCCCACAGCCTCGGACTCCGGGTCCGGTGGTAACTCTTCAATCAGGGCGAGCTCTTCAGCTGCCAGCCCCTGATTCCTTTTAGCACTGCTCCCACAGAGCTCCTGATCTCTCTTTCCTATAGCTGCTTCTCTTCTTCTCAACTCTTCTTCTCACTAACCCTGCCTCAGCCCCAGTTTTATATAGGGGAAGTTCTTCCCCTCCCAGGACTGGGCAGGAGGTGTGGCATGCATCGGATTCCTGACCAAGAGACCTCCCACCTGCTCTCAGACATAACATTGCTATTACTGTGGAGACCAGACCCCTGGGGTGCCACATTCCCCCCTAGTGAAAGTTAGTACTCCGGGACTAAACATACTTTTGTAAACATAACAAGGTGCAAACAATAACATTCTAATAGAGACAACAAATAAGGTGGTCACGGCGTGTCCGCAACCGGGTGTAACTTTTGAGGAAAACAAGGGTGTCTATTTCACCAACACAGGGAGACGTAACCAGGTAGGGGTCTGTCCTGCCCCGAGTCCTTAACAGTCTTTAGTCCATTCCTGGTTACGCTCCAACATATGTACAAAGGATTCCCGGTAAATCCACCAAAGACTCCTATAAATAACTAGAAACACATAATTATACACAAGCAACAATAAACAGGTAAACATTAATAAAATAGCTTGAACATTTAGATCCTCCACCGTATGGGCAGCTGGCCTCTAGTGACCCTAGTGGACCTACGGAGCTGGCTGACTGGTCCTGAGCTACAGGGTATAGGAGCTGTCAAGGGTAAACTGGGCAGCCGTCTACGGACTCTTTGGCTCACTAGGGGTATGGCAGGCTCACTATAAGCAGAGGGTTGATTCTCCTGGTCTGCTTGTGTGGGGTCTTCTGCCTCCTGGACCGGCTGTTCTTCCAGCTCCACCTGTGTTTCCGTAGGCACTTGGGATGCTGGTTGGAGGAACGTGAGGACGGGTACCACAACAGCACCATTGACTTGAGTCCAAGACCGAGGGAAGTCTCCGAGCACAGTACTAACCATATCTTCCCTTTCCTCTACGGGTCGAGGGTCCTCTTGTTCCTCTTCAGGGTTCCGTAGCTGTTCGGGACACTTCTTTAGGTGATCCCGGGATACAATGGCTGTGGTTTCCCCTCCGTCCTTACTGATTGTACAGATCTTTGGGTTGTCGTGGCTTGAGGGCAGTACGGTGTACGGGTCCTTCTCCCACTGGTCGTCCAACTTGTGGAGCCGTCTTTTCCTCTTCAAGACCTGCTCTCCGGGCACCAGGGGAACAGCGGGAGCATACTGGTTGTAAGTTTTCTCTTGTCTTTCCCTAGCTTGACAGAGACTTTGCTCCACGCTCTCCTGTACTTTCCGGTACTGCTGCTGCCTCTCTGTGTCCCAGTCTGCTTCTGGTGAAGTGTCCTCGGGTGTCAGGACTCCCATCTCCAGATCAACAGGAAGCTTACCAGGTCTTGCCCTCATTAGGTAAGCCGGGGTACAGTTGGTGGAACCTACAGGGATGTGGTTGTATAGGTCCACCAGGTCGGGCAGCTTTTCAGGCCACAGACTGCGTTCCTCCAGGGGCAATGTTTTCAGGAGATCTATCACCACCTGGTTCATTTTCTCACAAAGTCCATTAGTTTGCGGGTGATAGGGTGTTGTTCTAATCTTCCGGCATCCATACAGGGTGCAGAACTCCTGGAAGACCTCCGCTTCAAAGGCAGGCCCCTGGTCCGTCAGCACCTGCTCCGGGTATCCATGCGGACGGCAGAAGTGCTACTGGAAGGCTCTAGCTGCTGTGTGAGCCGTTAAATCCTTGACGGGGACGACAACCAAGAACCGGGAGTAGTGATCCACGATGGTTAATGCGTAGACGTAGCCACTTCTGCTTGGGGTCAGCTTTACATGATCCAAGGCTACCAGTTCCAACGGCTGTCTGGTGATGATGGACCACAGGGGAGTCTTCTGGCTGGCACGGTCCCTCCTTCTTAAGTTGCATGGGCCACAGTCTCTGCACCACCTCTCGATGGTCCCTCTCATGCCTACCCAATGGAACCGCCCGCGCAGCAGAAACTCCAGCTTCTTCCATCCGAAGTGCCCAGCTCCGTCGTGGTATGCCTCCATCACCATAGCTGCGTCTCTTCTTGGCACCACTACTTGCCAGATTAGTTCATGCGTCCGGGAGTTAACCATTCTGTGGCACAACTTCCCCTTGTAAAGGAACAGTCGACTCTTCTCAGCCCACAGTTGCTTGGCTTCCTCCGGAGCGTCTGGGTCAAGGCGTGCATCTGGCCGAGTCAGCATCTCCTTTACCAGTCGGACGGCAGGGTCACTGTCTTGCGTCTCCGCCCAGTTGTAATGAGGTAACGGGTTGAACGTAGCGGATTGCTTACTCCTTACACGGTGGGAATACTGGATAGTCCCATGACGGTGGAACGCGGGGAGTTCAACTTCTTCCAGTTCCTCTGAATCTTCCCCTACGTCCGGTAGGTTCGGCATCCTGGACAGGGCGTCCGCGTTGGTATTGGAGCGTCCTGCCCGGTATTTGATTGTAAACTCATAGTTGGAAAAGCGGGCCATCCATCTCTGCTCTAGGGCACCGAGTCTTGCAGTGTCCAGGTGTGTCAACGGGTTGTTATCCGTGTACACGGTGAACCGGGAAGCAGCAAGGTAGTGCTTAAAGCGTTCGGTGACTGCCCACACCACTGCCAGGAACTCTAGCTTAAATGAGCTGTAATTCTCAGGGTTTCTTTCGGCGGGTCGCAGTTTTCGGCTGGCGTAAGCAATTACCCGTTCTTTCCCCTGCTGGATCTGGGACAGTACGGCTCCTAGCCCGATGTTACTGGCGTCGGTGTAGAGGATAAAGGGCTGGCTGTAATCCGGGTATGCCAGGATTTCATCCCCCGTGAGGGCCATCTTCAGCTGGCGGAAGGACTCTTCTTCCAGCTTCTCCCATCTGAAGGGTGGCTTCTGGTTCTTGGCCTTCCTGGACTGGCCTATCAGGAGGTCCTGCATAGGAGCTGCCTTCTTGGTGAAACCGGGTATGAACCTTCGGTAGTAGCCTACCAACCCGAGGAACTGCCTCACTTCCTTTACGCTGGAGGGGCTTGGCCATTCCTTAATTGCGGTGATCTTATCAGGGTCGGGAGCCACTCCGTCAGCACTCACCACGTGTCCCAGGTACTGCACCTTTGGCTTCAGGAGGTGACACTTGGAGGGTTTCAACTTTAGGCCGTAACTTGCCAGAGCTTCGAACACTTCCGCCAGGTGTTTCAGGTGGTCCTCGTAGGTCTTGGAGTAGACGATGACATCGTCCAGGTATAACAGGACCGTCTCAAAGTTCCGGTGTCCCAGACAGCACTCCATCAGTCGCTGGAAGGTTCCTGGTGCGTTGCAGAGTCCAAACGGCATGCAGGTAAACTCGCTAAGTCCCATCGGGGTGGTGAATGCGGTCTTCTCCCGGTCCGCCTCTGCTACAGGAACCTGCCAGTACCCGCTAGTGAGATCCAAGGTGGAGAAGAAGTTAGCAGATTTTAAAGCAGCCAAAGACTCCTCTATTCTTGGTAAGGGGTACGCATCTTTGTGTGTGATACGGTTAATTTTCCGGTAATCTACACACATTCTCATGGTGTTGTCTTTCTTTTTGACTAAGACTAGTGGAGCTGCCCAGGGGCTACAGCTATCCCTGATTACCCCAGCCTCCTTCATGTCTCTAAGCATCCCCTTGGCGTGTTGGTAGTGTGCAGGGGGTACGGGTCGATACCTCTCTTTTATGGGAGGATGGTCTTCCGTGGGGATGTGGTGTTCTACCCCCTTGACTCGCCCGAAGTCTAACGGGTGTTTACTAAACACTCTCTCGTACTCTTGAACCACCCGGTAGACTCCCTGTTTCTGGTGGGAGGGAGTGGAGTCAGTACCCAAATGTAGTTGCTGACACCAATCCTCCATTATTTTCGTAGAGCCGTTACCTTCCTCCGGGTGAGATGGAGGCAAGGGTTCCACAGACTGTATAGAATTTTGGTTGATAGTATATAATTTGGCTAGCGTAGCATACCGGGGCAGGTATACTTCCCTTTTCCCGATATTTATTATGCGAACGGGTACCCTCCCATGGCGTACATCAACTACCCCCCGGGCTGTCAAAATGGTGGGCCTACTGTCTGAGTAGACTGGCTCTACCATGGCCTGGTAATCTCTACCTCTCAGACCAATAGCTGCCCGGCACCAAATCATCATTTCACTTTTCGGGGGTATGGCAATAGGGAAAGGGTCACACATTCTTACGCTACCAATCTCACCGCCGGAGAGTTCCACTTGTTGCCGTCGCATCAGTGCCCGGATCTCTTTCTGGAGCACTCGCTGCTGGCCGGAGCTGGCGTTCTTGGCAACCTGCTGTAAAATGAAAATCACCTCTGCAAGACAATTTTCAATCACATTAGTTCCTAGAGTTAACTTTGGGTGACTCTCGCGCTTGTCAATGTCTACAATGATCAGTCCCTGTGCTGCCAGTTCGACTCTACCGATTTTAATGGTCATTTCTTTAAATCCGATCTGTGGCACGGGCTGACCATTACTGGCGATGATACTCAAGTCGTCGTCTTGATAGCGGGTTATATCCGAGTCATTCCAGTACTGCTTGAAGAGCACGTACGGGATGGTGGTGACCTGTGACCCGGTGTCCAGTAGGGCACTCATAGGGATGCCATCCAGTACCACAGGCAAGACTGGACGTCCTCCCACATGTTTGTCGCGCCAGCTCGATGGGCCTGGTGATCTTTTTCCTGGGGGTTGGCCCTCTACCCCAGGTTGTGCCAGTTTAAAGGACAGTACCTTGCCATATGTCCGGGTTGATTGCAGCGGCGGCAGATGGGTTGTCCGTCCTCGTTGTATCGGTCGCTGGGTCTTCCTCTGGCCGGTGGGGTCCTCCTTGGTCGACGCCACGGGATGTCCTCCGGTCCGGATGCCAGCTGGATCTTCCCTGGAGTGGAAACCTGTAAAGACTGCACAGTTCGGGTTAGCGCAGCAACGCTTTTAGCTAGCTCTTGGACCTGATGGTGCAGGTCTGGAGCCGGGTCATTGTTCAAAGCCTGCGCATCAGCCCCCACAGGCCCTGCCGACAAGGGCGCCGCCTCCTGGTGGTAAGTGATAGCTGGGCGCCTGTGGGTCACAACGCCACCCGGTGCCGGTTCTCGGAGCACCCGGATGGCTCTGTCCTTGAACTGTGCAAAGTCCAGATGAGGATCCTGTAAGGCCATTGCCCGCAACTGGGTTCGGTGGGCATTGCAATATAGTCCCTCTATAAATTGTTCGGTCAACAGCCTGTCCTCGTTTCCCACGCCGTCAGGGTCGGTCTGCTTAATGGCTCTCAGGGCCTCTTGTAGGTTTAGTGCATAGTCCCTTATACTCTCATGTGCTCGCTGCTTGCACCCATAGAATCTAAGCTTAATCTCGGCTGAGGTGCGGGTATCAAAGGTGTCCCTCAGCCGGGTTAGTATCCCCGCGACAGTCTTCCTCCCAGGTGGCCAGGACTTTACCTCCCTTTGGGCTGCCCCGGTTAGTTGGGCCACCAGGATGCTCACTTTTTGCTCCTCTGTGAGGGGGTACACCTGGAAGAGGCTATCCAGCTTTTCTTTAAAGTCATTCAGGGTATGTGACTCCCCTGAGTACTGGGGTAGCCAGGCTGCTCCCGGGATATAGGGCATGGTGAAAGGCATGACTGCAGCAGCGGTGGCGCTGGCGGGGGTTGAGGCAGTGAAGCTCTCCTCCGTATCCGACATCTTTCTCCCCCCTAGTGGACCGTGGCCTACCTTGCGATGATCCTCTTCCGTAGGCCGCGGCTCCGCAGTGGATCGTCAGGGTTGAGGACCTTCCGTCGCGCTCCTGTGACGTCAGCGTCTGCTGGGCTCCTTCCAGGACCTTACGCAACGTCCGGACGTGAGGCGGGGCTTCAGTTCTCGCGCGCTTTCGGAGTCCACGCCCCTCTTCTTCCCGCGCGGCGTCTTCAAGATGGCGTCCAACGGCGGGAAAACTCCACGGAAGGCGGGAAGAAGGCTGAAAATGGCGCCGGATGGCGGGAATCTTCACCGATAGCGGGAAGAAGGCTGAAGATGGCACCGGATGGCGGGAATCTTCGCAACAGGTAAGTTTAAAAGTCTCTTTTTTCAGGCACGCAGTACCCGGTGGTTGCGGGCACGTAATCCTGCTGACTACGCCAAAAGTTGACGCGCCCCTGGGCCTGCTTAGTGTAGCGTTGCGCACGCGGGGACTACCCGGAGCCGGGCCTGTTGGGGGTAGTAGTTTCGTGGCGGTGACCCGGTCCGTGCCCAGGGAGTCAGACTAAGTGGCGGTATATTAGCAGTAGATGTAGGACGACTACGCCACCCGTTGAATGCAGCTATGGAGCTGCCGCTGCAGGGCAGACCGCTGAGGCCGGTGGTAGGATAGTGCAGCGTAGATGGTATAACCCCCAACGGGAGGGGTATGGCCTCAGGGCAGCCGACGTGGATGATGGGGGTAGCAGGAACCACTCAGAGACGATGCGGTGTAGTTCAGGGTCTTTACTGGTGACAAAGATAGACCCTCCCGGAGTACTGGCTAGCGGTCGGGGCCTGGTCAGTCCTTGAGCAGATGGGATCCCCCTTGGCCAGGCGGAGTTGTAGGCCTCCCCAACTAATTGTACTCTTCTGGCTTCCTTGCTAGAGGCGGGTAAAGGTAGCCCACGTCCCTGAGTGTACCGTGTGGTGCTCACCCGTATGACCGGTGACTCGGGGCCTTCTAGTGGCTTCCGCTCCACGACGGCGGTGCTGGTCCAACGCGTGTGACCGTGCCTTCGGGTTTCTTGGCCAGAGGACCTGAAATCCCCTGCCGGGCGGTTTCTGCTGCTGGGTCTGGGTTAATCCCCACAGCCTCGGACTCCGGGTCCGGTGGTAACTCTTCAATCAGGGCGAGCTCTTCAGCTGCCAGCCCCTGATTCCTTTTAGCACTGCTCCCACAGAGCTCCTGATCTCTCTTTCCTATAGCTGCTTCTCTTCTTCTCAACTCTTCTTCTCACTAACCCTGCCTCAGCCCCAGTTTTATATAGGGGAAGTTCTTCCCCTCCCAGGACTGGGCAGGAGGTGTGGCATGCATCGGATTCCTGACCAAGAGACCTCCCACCTGCTCTCAGACATAACATTGCTATTACTGTGGAGACCAGACCCCTGGGGTGCCACATGTACGGTGTGTGTGTGCGGTGTCTGTGCGATGTCTGCGGGTGTGTGCGGGTGTGCGCGGTGTCCGTGCGATGTCTGCGGGTGTGTGCGTGCAGGCAAACATAGGCCGATGTGACACTACTACTCCCATCGGCCTATGTCTGTCCCCCGTCCACTCGTGCCAGCAGGATCAGCTTGATGGGAGCAGTAGTTCCCATCAGCCTGATCCTGCTATTTAAACTGCCCCATATGTAATAAAATATAAAATAATAAACCACAACCTTATCCTTACCCCTCGTAGTAGTCCACGAGTGTCCCACGAAGATCTCCAGTTTAGAGCAGCCACATAGAATGTGACCGCTCTGAACCGCCGCCGCGGTTAGAATGATGGGGTCGTAAAGCAGCCCCGCGGGTTCGCCGGAGTTCAGGCAGCGATGCTCCGGTTAGCTGCTTTACGGCCACGCTGTACCGTGAGAAATTCCCACGGTACAGCAGTGCCGTAAAGGAGGTCTCCGGAGCTGCTCTGACTGAATGCACTCCGGTGACCTCAGTCAGGGCTCACGCTGCCGGGAGCGGACGTGTTCCCGGCAGCGTGAGCTTACAGCAGCAATGACAGCTGTCACATCTCCAGATGTGACAGCTGTGCATGGGAGATCAGCGCAGGAACGTGGACAGGTAACTATTTTTTTTTAGTAAACTAAGAATTAAATAAAATGGTGTGTTTTATTTCAAATAAATTATTTTTTTCTGGGTGTAGTGTGTGTTTTTTATTTTTAACACTTTGTAGGTTAGTAATGGGGGTGTCTTATAGATGCCCATCATTACTAACCTGGGCTTCATGGCAGCTGGCGCTGACATGAACCCCACCACTATTACCCCCTGCCACCGCACCAGGGCAGCGTGGAAGAGCGAGGCTAAGTGCCAGAATTGGCACATCCTATGGATGCGCCATTTCTGGGGCGGCTGACGGCTGGTGTTTCTAGCCTAGGAGGGGGCCAATATTCATGGCACCCTTCCTGTGCTATTAATATCAGCCCCCAGCTGTCTACCTAGCCTTTGCTAGCTATTAAAATAGGGGGGACCCCACGTCATTTTTTTGGGGGGTATCCCATTTTAATAGCTAGTAAAGGCTAGGTATTCAGCTGGGGGCTGATATTAGTAGCCTGGGAAGCTCCATGGGTATTACCCCATTCCCAGGCTTCAAACATCTGCCCCAGCCGTCTGCTTAACCTCTGCTAGAGACTAAAATTATGGGGGATCCCACGCCAATTTTATTTTTAATAAATCCTTTATTTTAACACTAAATGACACTTGAGGGGTTAATAAAGATGCAGTCCCTAAATTATTATTTATTTTTTAATTAATTTTTCCCAAAAATGTTGACGTGGGCTTTGCCATATTTTTGTATGCCAGCCAGGTACAGCATCCAGGAACTGGCTGCCCCCAACTCCCAGCTGCCTATTTGTACCTGGCCGGACACAACAATATAGGGAAGCCCTTTTTTTTTTAAATTATTTCATGAAATAATTTAAAAAAAATTGACGTGGGGCTTCGCCCTATATTTGTGTCCAGCCAGGTACAGCAGGCAGGAACGGGCTCCCTACAACCACCAGCTGCCTATTTGTACCTGGCCGGACACAACAATATAGGGAAGCCCTGGTGTTTCTAGCCTGGGAGGGGGGCAATATTCATGGCACCCTTCCTGGGCTATTAATATCAGCCCCCAGCTGTCTGCCTAGCCTTTGCTAGTTATTAAATTAGGGTGGACCCCACGTCATTTTTTTGGGGGGTTCCCCCATTTTAATAGCTAGTGCACGTCACTGACAGCGTGGGAAAATTCTCACGCTGAAGCGCTGAGTGCAGGAGAATTTTCACACGCTGTCAGTGACGTGCATGAGGTGAGGTCATGTCCAATGATCTCAGCTCACCTCATGCACGTCACTGACAGCGTGGGAGAATTCTCACGCTGAAGCGCTGAGTGCAGGAGAATTTTCCCACGCTGTCAGTGACGTGCATGAGGTGAGCCGAGTTCATTGGACATGACGTCGGCTCATCTTTATGCCTTCACAGCGAGACACTGAGGAGCGCAAGCATGCCTGCGCTTCTCAGTGTCTGCGGGATGACAGGCTGGATGGCAGCGTTCTGCAGCGGTCCAGCCTGTCATCTCGATGTAGCAGAGCTGAAGCTGTCGTGGGAACCATGGAAAGGTAAGGATGATGTTGCTTTATTATTTTTCTTTTATTGCAGGAGTTCGTTGGCTTCAGCTGGAATGGGCGTAATGGTAAGTATGGTTTAATTTAGAACAATAAAGAATTGTGTGTTTATTTCAATTAAAGGACTTTTTTCTGGGTGTTTGTGTTTTTTTTAACTTTGGCTATGGGGTTAGTAATGGGGGTGTCTTATAGACGCCTCTCCATTACTAACCTGGGCTTGATATCAGCTGGCATTATAAGCTGACATCAACCCCAGCCCTATTACCCCACTGCCACCGCTACAGGGCAGTGGGAAGAGCGAGGCTAAGTGCCAGAATTGGCGCATCCTATGGATGCGCCATTTCTGGGGCGGCTGACGGCTGGTGTTTGAAGCCTGGGAGGGGGGCAATATTCATGGCACCCTTCCTGGGCTATTAATATCAGCCCCCAGCTGTCTGCCTAGCCTTTGCTAGTTATTAAATTAGGGTGGACGCCACGTCATTTTTTTGGGGGGTTCCCCCATTTTAATAGCTAGTAAAGGCTAGGTATTCAGCTGGGGGCTGATATTAGTAGCCTGGGAAGCTCCATGGGTATTACCCCCTTCCCAGGCTTCAAACATCTGCCCCAGCTGTTTGCTTAACCTCCGCTAGAGCCTAAAATTACGGGGACCCCCACGCCAATTTTTTTTTAATTAAATCCTTTATTTTAACACTAAATGACAAGTACAGTAATCAACACTGTCACTGTACTTCATATATATGTGACTGGCATGTTTCTATCTATCTAATCTATGTGTGATTCTCTATTCCTTCTATTCTAAATTGTCGGGTACCGCTGTTGAATTGCCGGCCGGCTTTTTTAAAGAGACGGTGCATGAAAACACTATTATTTTTTTTTATAAATCCTTTACACTAAATGACAAGTACAGTAATCAACACTGTCACTGTACTTGATATATATGTGACTGACATGTTTCTATCTATCTAATCTATGTGTGATGCTCTATTCTTTCTGTTGTAAATTGTCGGGTACCGCTGCTGAATTGCCGGCCGGCTTTTTTAAAGAGACGGTGCATGAAAACACTTATTTTTTTTAATAAATCCTTTACACTAAATGACAAGTACAGTAAGCAACACTGTCACTGTACTTCATATATATGTGACTGACATGTTTCTATCTATCTAATCTATGTGTGAAGCTCTATTCTTTCTGTTGTAAATTGTCGTGTACCGGTGTGTATGCTGCTGATGAATTGTCGGCTTTTCGGGTAATACATTCTACATTATTCTTAGTTGTTTTCCTTCATGTAGAATTAACCTACAAGGAAAGAAAGGGTTTATTTTCATTCCGATATTTGTGTCCCATTGACTTGCATTGATATCCGATACTTTTTGGGTATCGGTCCGATCCAATCCGATACGATATTTCCTGATATCGGAAGGTATCGCTCAACACTACTGGCGACTCAAATCCCGTGTATTCTTCGCTCCTCTGTGGCGGTACTGGTCCTTTCGTGTGGCTGAGCCTCCGGGCTTCTGGGGTCCAGGAGACCTGCAATCTCCAGCCTTGCGGTATCTGCTCCTGGGCTTGAAGGATCCCACAGCCTTGGACTCCGGTGTCCGGTTCTCGGTGTACACTGGCCAGGATGAGCTCTGCCAGCTCCAGTCCTCAGCTCCTTGTGTGGCACCCCAGGTGTGGTCGCCACAGTGGCAGCAATGTCATGTCTGAGAGCAGGTGGGAGGTTCCCTGGTTAGGGACAATTAGCATGCAGCACCTCCTGCCTCAGTCCAGGGAGGAGAGAAACCTGCCCTTTATAAACTGGATCTGGGGCGGGGTTAGACAGTGAAGCCAGAGACCAGCCAGAGTCTAGTTCCAGAGACAGGGACAGGTCAGCAGCCAGCTGAGGAGTCCCTGTAGGCAGAGGAGGAACACGAGGCCAGGAGGGGAACTAGCAGAGTTTGTCCTGACCAGAGACTTACTAAGCCGGACACTGGAGTCCGAGGCTGTGAGGGTTATAAGCCCAGCAGCAGAAAACCACCACGCAGGGGACTTCAAGTCCTCTGGCCCAAGGAAGCCCGGAGGCTCAGCCACACGAGAGGGACCATTACTACCCTGGAGGGGTGAGAAGCACGGAAGGCCCGAGTCGCCGGTCATACGGGTGAGAACAACACGGTACACTCAGGGACTACACTACAGCAGGATAGCCAAGAAAGAGTGAATTCAGCACGGTAGGCCTACAAACTCCCCCTGACCAGTGGGATTTCCCAGTTGCTCTCAGACTGACCAGGCCTCCATTGTTAACCTGTATTCCGGATGGGTCCTTTAATACCACCAACAGTAAAGACCCTGACTTGCATGACAGACTCCGTGTGGTTACTGCTGCTCCCGCGCACCATCACCACCAACATCCCTACTTTCTGCCCTGAGGCTATACTCCTCCTGTGGGGAGTTATACTATTCTCTGCTGCATTTCCAATATCAGCCTCAGCGGTCTGCCCTGCAGCGGCGGTACTCTCTGACCGCAATCCACGGGTAGCGTAGTCGGACATTTAAATATCATAAAACCACACAAATAGACCGCCATTTGAGTTGACTACCCTGAGCCACGGGACCGGGTCCTCGCCACGCAAGGACTACAACCCCCAGCATCCGCAACGGGTCCGGTTCCGGGTATCCCCACACACACACGGCCCAGGGGGCGTGTCAACTTTTGGCGTAGTCGGCAGGATTTCGTGCCCGCCACCAACGGGTACTGCGTGCCTGAAGAAAGACTGTAAAACTTACTTTGGTGGAATTTCCCGCCATCCGCGGCCATTTTCCCGCCATCAGGCGCCATCTCTGGGACGCTGTGCGGGAAGAAGAGGGGCGTGGACGACGAAGGCGCGCGAGAACTGGAGCCCCGCCTTACGCACGGACGCTGCGCAAGGTCCTGAAAGGAGCCGAGCGGACGCTGATGTCACCAGGACGCTGCACAAGGTCCTCAACCCCGACGATCCCCTGCGGAGCCGCTGCCTACAGAAGAAAAGCAATGGAACGTAGGCCATGGTTGACTAGGGGGGAAGAGGATGACGGAAGCGGAGCGAACTGTCACCACCAGCGCGGCCGCTGCCGCAGTAATGCCGTTCACGATGCCTTAGCGCGGCCGCTGCCCCAGTACTCAGGGGAGTCGCATACCCTGAGCGACTTTAAGGAGAGCCTATTCAAGGTGTACCCCCTGACGGAGGAACAAAAAGTGACCATACTGATAGGCCAGTTAACCGGCGCGGCCCAACGAGAAGTAAAGTCCTGGTCAGTCAGGGACAAGGGGACCGTGAAGGAGATTTTAGCCCGTCTAAAGGACACTTTTGATACCCGCACCTCAGCAGAGATCAAAATGAGGTTTTATGGGTGCAAGCAGCGGGCCCAAGACAGTATAAGAGACTATGCTTTGAACTTGCAAGAGGCCCTGAGAGCCATCAAGCAGGCAGACCCTGATAGTGTGAGGAATGCAGATGAACTGCTGACTGAACAATTCATTGAGGGTCTGCTGTCCAGCACTCACAGAACTCAGTTACGCCTGATGGCCCTGCAGAACCCTGGGTTAGACTTTGCACAGTTTAAGGACAGAGCCATCCGGGTACTCCGAGAACCCGTACCCGGTGGTGTTGCGGCCTCCAGGCGCCCTGCTATCACTTATCACCAAGAGGAGGCGCCCCAGTCTACAGAATCTGCAGGAGCCAACGCACAGAATAGTACCCCGTCTACAGACCTGCACCATCAGGTCCAAGAACTGACTAAAAGCGTTGCCGCACTAACCAGGATTGTGCAGTCGTTACAGGTATCCTCTCCAGGAAAGATCCAGCTGGCTACCAGTCCGGAGGACGTCCCGTGGCGCCGACAGAAGAGGATCCCGCCGTCCATAGGGAAGCCAACGGACCGCTACGACCAGGATGGACAACCCATCTGCCGCCGCTGCAGCCAGCCAGGACATATTGCGAGGTACTGTAATTTAAACGGGCGAAACCTGGGGCAGAGGGCCAACCCCCAGGTGTAAGATCATCAGGCCCGTCAAACTGGCGTGACAAGTATGTGGGGGGATGACCGGTCTTGCCTGTGGTACTGGATGGCATTCCCATGAGTGCACTGTTGGACACCGGGTCACAGCTAACCACCATTCCCTATGTGCTTTTCAAGCGGTACTGGGATGACACGGATATTACCCGCTACCCAGATAATGACTTGAGCATCATCGCCAGCAATGGTCAGCCCGTGCCGCAGGTGGGGTTCAAGGAGGTGACCTTAAAAATTGGTAAAGTTGAACTGCCGGCGCAAGGACTGATTATTGTGGACATTGACCGTCGTGAAAGTCACCCTAAAATAACCTTGGGTACTAACGTAATTGAAAATTGTCTTTCAGAGATAATTGTTATATTACAGCAGGTTGCAATGAATGCCAGCTCCAGCCAGCAGCGTGTCTTACAAAAGGAGATCAGAGCCCTCATGAAGCGGCAACAGGAGGACCTGTCTGGTGGTGAGATTGGTAGCGTTAGGATGAGTGACCCATTCCCTATCACCATGCCCCCAAAAAGTGAAATGATGATCTGGTGCCAGACTGCAATCGGGTTAAGAGGTAGAGACTACCAAGCTATGGTAGAACCCGTTTACTCAGACAGTAGGCCCACCATTTTGACAGCATGGGGGGTGGTTGATGTCCGCCATGGGAGGGTACCAGTCCGCATCCTAAATATTGGGGAAAGAGAAGTACACTTGTCCCGGTATGCCACTCTAGCCAAATTGTTCACCATTAACCAGAACTCTGTAAAGGCCGTGGAACCATTGCCTCCATCTCAACCAGAGGAGGGTAACGGCTCCAAGAAACAAATGGAGGACTGGTGTCAGAAACTGCATGTGGGCACCGACTCCACTCCCTCACAGCAAAAACAGGGAGTCTACCTGGTGGTTCAGGAGTACGAAAGAGTCTTTAGTAAACACCCGCTAGACTTTGGGCAAGAAAAGGGGGTAGAACACCAAATCCCCACAGGAGACCATCCACCCATAAAAGAAAGATACCGGCCTGTACCCCCTGCACACTATAAGAATGCCAAGGGTATGTTGCGAGAAATGAAGGAGGCTGGGGTGATCAGGGATAGCTGTAGCACCTGGGCAGCTCCTCTAGTTCTTGTAAAAAAGAAGGATGACACGATGAGGATGTTTGTAGATTATAGAAAGGTCAACAGAATAACACACAAAGATGCGTACCCGTTACCTAGGATAGAGGAGTCTTTGGCTGCATTAAAATCTGCTAACTTCTTCTCTACTTTGGATCTCACAAGCGGGTACTGGCAGGTTCCTGTAGCAGAGTCGGACAAGGAGAAGACCGCCTTCACCACCCTGATGGGTCTCAGTGAATTCAACTGTATGCCGTTTGGACTCTGCAACGCACCAGGGACCTTCCAGAGGCTGATGGAGTGCTGTCTGGGGCACAGAAATTTCGAGACGGTCCTACTCTACCTGGACGATATCATCGTGTATTCCAAGACCTATGAGGACCATCTAAAGCACCTGGCAGAGGTGTTCGATGGCCTGGCAGGCTTCGGCCTAAAGGTGAAACCCTCCAAGTGTCATCTACTGAAGCCAAAAGTGCAGTACCTGGGACACGTGGTGAGTGCTGACAGAGTAGCCCCAGACCCTGACAAGATTACGGTGATTAAGGACTGGCCAAGACCCTCCAGCATAAAGGAAGTGCGGCAGTTCCTCGGGTTGGTAGGCTACTACAGAAGATTCATCTCCGGGTTCACCAAAATGGCAGCCCCTATGCAGGACCTCCTGTTAGGTCAGTCAAAGACTAAAAGTCAGAAGCCGCCCTTTAAGTGGGACAAGCTGGAGGAGGAGTCTTTCCGCCAGCTGAAGATGGCCCTCACGGGGGATGAGATCCTGGCCTACCCTGATTACGGCCAGCTTTTTATCCTCTACACCGACGCCAGTAATGTGGGGCTAGGAGCCGTACTGTCCCAGATCCAGCAGGGCAGAGAATGGGTAATTGCTTATGCTAGCAGAAAGCTGAGACCCATAGAGAGAAACCCTGAGAATTATAGCTCCTTCAAGCTAGAGTTCCTGGCAGTGGTGTGGGCAGTCACCGAACGCTTCAAGCATTACCTGGCTTCTTCTAAGTTCACGGTGTACACGGACAACAACCCGTTGACACACCTGGACACTGCAAGACTTGGTGCCCTAGAGCAGAGATGGATGGCCCGGCTGTCCAATTATGAATTTACCATCAAATACCGGACAGGGCGTGCAAATGCCAACGCAGATGCATTGTCCAGAATGCCTCACTTGCAGGACGGGGGAGAGGATCCAGAAGTAGTGTTGAGCCACCCCCGTAGTGTTCGGGTTCGGTTCGGTTCGTCGAACACCGGGATGTTCGAGGAACTGTTCGTCGAACTGTTCGTCGAACACCTTAGAACACCGTCGAACACCGTTAAAACCAATGGCAGGCAAACAAAAACACATAGAAACACATAGAAAACACCTTCAAAGGTGTCCAAAAGCTGACAAACTGCTCAGAAGACGCTCTCTTTAAAAAAGCCGGCCGGCAATTCAGCAGCGGCATACACCGGTACCCGACAATTTAGACAAGAAGGAATAGAGCCTCACACATAGATTAGATAGATAGAAACATGTCAGTCACACATATAAGAAGCACAGTGACAGTGTTGCTTACTGTACTTGTCATTTAGTGTAAAGGATTTATTTAAAAAAATAATAGTGTTTTCATGCACCGTCTCTTTAAAAAAGCCGGCCGGCAATTCAGCAGCGGTACCCGACAATTTATAACAGAAAGAATAGAGCATCACACATAGATAGATATAAACATGTCAGTCACATATATAATAAGTACAGTGATAGTGTTGGTTACTGTACTTGTCATTTAGTGTAAAGGATTTATTTAAAAAAATAATAGTGTTTTCATGCACTGTCTCTTTAAAAAAGCCGGCCGGCAATTCAGCATCTGTACCCGACAATTTAGAACAGAAAGATAGAGCATCACACATAGATTAGATAGATGGAAACATGTCAGTCACATATATATGAAGTACAGTGACAGTGTTGATTACTGTACTTGTCATTTAGTGTTAAAATAAAGGATTTATTAAAAAAAAAATTGGCGTGGGGGTCCCCGTAATTTTAGTCTCTAGCGGAGGTTAAGCAGACGGCTGGGGCAGATGTTTGAAGCCTGGGAAGGGGGTAATACCCACGGAGCTTCCCAGGCTACTAATATCAGCCCCCAGCTGAATACATAGCCTTTACTAGCTATTAAAATGGGGCACCCCCCCAAAAAAATGACGTGGGGTCCCCCCTATTTTAATAGCTAGCAAAGGCTAGGCAGACAGCTGGGGGCTGATATTAATAGCCCAGGAAGGGTGCCATGAATATTGGCCCCCTCCCAGGCTAGAAACACCAGCCGTCAGTCGCCCCAGAAATGGCGCATCCATAGGATGCGCCAATTCTGGCACTTAGCCTCGCTCTTCCACGCTGCCCTGTAGCGGTGGCAGTGGGGTAATAGGGCTGGGGTTGATGTCAGCTTATAATGCCAGCTGACATCAAGCCCAGGTTAGTAATGGAGAGGTGTCTATAAGACACCCCCATTACTAACCCCATAGTCAAAGTTAAAAAAAACACAAACACCCAGAATAAAGTCCTTTAATTGAAATAAACACACAATTCTTTATTGTTCTAAATTAAACCATACTTACCATCACGCCCATTCCAGCTGAAGCCAACGATCTCCTGCAATAAAAGAAAAATAATAAACCAACATCATCCTTACCTTCCCATGGTTCCCACGACAGCTTCAGCTCTGCTACATCGAGATGACAGGCTGGACCGCAGCAGAACGCTGCCATCCAGCCTGTCATCCCGCAGACACTGAGAAGCGCAGGCATGCTTCCGCTCCTCAGCGTCTCTCTGTGACAGCATCCAGATGAGCTGACAATGAACTCAGCTCACCTCATGCACGTCACTGACAGCGTGGGAAAATTCTCACGCTGAAGCGCTGAGTGCAGGAGAATTTTCCCACGCTGTCAGTGACGTGCATGAGGCTGATATTTAAATTTGGCGCACAAATCGGTGATTGGTCGCGGGCAGCGTCCGCGACCAATCAGCACGGTAGTGTTTAACTTTGGCGGCAAGATCAGTGATTGGTCGCGCGCCAAGACCGCGACCAATCACCGATTTGGGCGCCACATTTAAATATCGGCCGCGACCAATCAGCACAGCGTTGTTTAAATGTGGATCCAAGATCGGTGATTGGTCGCGGCCGATATTTAAATGTGGCGCCCAAATCGGTGATTGGTCGCGGTCTTGGCGCGCGACCAATCACTGATCTTGCCGCCAAAGTTAAACACTACCGTGCTGATTGGTCGCGGACGCTGCCCGCGACCAATCACCGATTTGTGCGCCAAATTTAAATATCCGACCAATCAGCACAGTAGTGTTTAACTTTGGCGGCAAGATCAGTGATTGGTCGCGGTCAAGACGGCGACCAATCACCGATTTGTGCCGCACATTTAAATAGCGGCTGCGACCAATTGGATGTCAGCGCCGCTCCCCGGTCCTCCCTTCACGCCCTAGCCGCATGGATGTCAGCGGCGCTGCCTGTGCGGATACTTCCGCTGCGAGAACACGGGACATGAGCTCGCAGCAGAAGTATCCCGACCCGCATCGCCGCTCCCCGATCCTCCCTTCACACCCTAGCCGCTGATGTCCCCACAGTATCCGCATGGTGTTACAAAGGTCCGGACATTTGTGTTAAAAATCGCTGATTGGTCGCAGGCGCTGCCCGCGACCAATCACCGATTTGGGCGCCAAATTTAAATATCAGCCGCGACCAATCACCGATTTGGGCGCCAAATTTAAATATCCTCCGCGACCAATCACCGATCTTGGCTCCACATTTAAACACCGCTGTACTGATTGGTCGCGGACGCTATTTAAATGTGGCGCCAAAATCGGTGATTGGTCGCGCCCAGCGTCGGCGACCAATCAGCACAGCGGTGTTTAAATGTGGAGCCAAGATTGGTGATTGGTTGCGGCCGATATTTAAATTTGGCGCCCAAATCGGTGATTGGTCGCGGGCAGCGCCAGCGACCAATCAGCGATTTTTAACACAAATGTCCGGATCTTTGTAACACCATGCGGATACTGTGGGGACATCAGCGGCTAGGGTGTCAAGGGAGGACCGGGGAGCGGCGCTGCGGGTCGGGATACTTCTGCTGCGAGCAGTCGCTCATCTCCCGGCTTCTCGCAACGGAAGTATCCGACCAGGCAGCGGCGCTCCCCGATCCTCACCAATACGATTAGCTGATTGGTCGCGCTCTCCGCACGCGACCAATCAGTGATCTTGGCGCTAAAGTTAAACACCGCTCTGCTGATTGGTCACGGACGCTGCCCGCGACCAATCACCGATTTGGGCACCACATTTAAATAGCGGCCGCGACCAATCAGCGAGCTTGGCGCCAAATTTAAACAACGCTCTGCTGATTGGTCGCGGACGCCAGACGCGTCCAATCAGTGAGATTGGCGCCAAATTTAAACAACGCTCTGCTGATTGGTCGCGGACTCCAGCCACGACCAATCAGCGAGATTGGCGCCAAATTTAAACCCCGCTCTGCTAATTGGTCGCGGATGCCGGCCGCGACTAATCAGCATTATTGGCGCCAAATTTAAACACCGCTTTGCTGATTGATCGCGGTCGCCGTCCGCGACCAATCAGTAGTATTGGCGCCAAATTTAAACCCTGCTCGGCTGATTGGTCACGGTTGCCGGCCGCGACCAATCAGCAGTATTGGCGCCAAATTTAAACCCCGCTCTGCTGATTGGTCACAATTGCCTTCTGCGACCAATCAGCGATTTTGACGCCAAATTTAAACACCGCTCTGCTGATTGGTCGCGGCCGGCGATTGCGACCAATCAGCATTATTGGCGCCAAATTTAAACCCCGCTCTGCTGATTGGTCGTGACCGCCGGCCGCGACTAATCAACATTGTTGCCGCCAAATTTAAACACCGCTCTGCTGAATGGTCGAGGTCGTGACCAATCACCATTATTGGCGCCAAATTTAAACACCGCTTTGCTGATTGGTCGCGATCACAACCTATCAGCATTATTGGCGCAAAATTTAAACCCCGCTCTGCTGATTAGTCGCGACCGCCGGCCGTGACCAATCAGTGATATAGTCGCCAAATTTCAACACCGCTTTGCTGATTGGTCGCGGTTGCTGGCCGCGACCAGTCAGCGATTTTGGCGCCAAATTTAAACACCGCTCTGCTGATTGCGCCGGGTCTGCCGCATACATATTCTAGAATACCCGATGCGTTAGAATCGGGCCACCATCTAGTTTCATGAAATAATTTTAAAAAAAATTGACGTGGGGCTTCGCACTATATTTGTGTCCAGCCAGGTACAGCAGGCAGGAACGGGCTGCCCCCAACCACCAGCTGCCTATTTGTACCTGGTCGGACACAACAATATAGGGAAGCCCTTTTTTTCTTAATTATTTCATGAATTTCATGAAATAATTAAAAAAAAAAATACGTGGGGCTTCGCCCTATTTTTGTGTCCAGCCAGGTACAACTAGGCAGCTGGGGGCTGGAATCTGCAGCGCAGGGAGGCCCAAGCTTTCTGGGTCCCCCCAGCTGCAAATTGCAGTCCGCAGCCACCCCGGAAAATGGCGCGTTCATAGAAGCGCCATCTTCTGGCGCTGTACCCAACTCATCCAGGGCCCTGGTGCGGTGGCTCACTGGGTAATAAAGGGGTTAAGGCCAGCTTGGCATTATCAGCTGGCCCTAAGCCCGAAATTCATGGGGTCACGCCAATATTAGACATGACCACCATGAATTTCTAGTAAAGTATTTAAAAAAAACACAACACCCAGAAAAAAGTCCTTTAATTGAAATAAACACACAATTCTTTATTGTTCTAAATTAAACTATACTTACCATCACGCCCATTCCAGCTGAAGCCAACGATCTCCTGCAATAAAAGAAAAATAATAAAGCAACCTCATCCTTACCTTTCCATGGTTCCCACGACAGCTTCAGCTCTGCTACATCGAGATGACAAGCTGGACCGCAGCAGAACGCTGCCATCCAGCCTGTCATCCCGCAGACACTGAGAAGCACAGGCATGCTTGCGCTCCTCAGTGTCTCGCTGTGACGGCATAAAGATGAGCCGACAATGAACTCGGCTCACCTCATGCATTTTCCCACGCTGTCAGTGACGTGCATGAGGTGAGCCGAGTTCATTGGACATGAATGAGCTCACCTCATGCATGTCACTGACAGCGTGGGAAAATTCTCACACTGAAGCGCTGAGTGCAGGAGAATTTTCCCACGCTGTCAGTGACGTGCATGAGGTGAGCTCATTCATGTCCATTGAACTCAGCTGACCTCATGTACGTCACTGACAGCTGAGTTCAATGGACATGAATGAGCTCACCTCATGCACGTCACTGACAGCGTGGGAAAATTCTCCTGCACTCAGCGCTTCAGCGTGAGAATTTTCCCACGCTGTCAGTGACGTGCATGAGGTGAGCTCATTCATGTCCAATGAACTCGGCTCACCTCATGCACGTCACTGACAGCGTGGGAAAATTCTCACGCTGAAGCGCTGAGTGCAGGAGAATTCTCCCACGCTGTCAGTGACGTGCATGAGCTGAGCCGAGTTCATTGTCGGCTCATCTTTATGCCGTCACAGCGAGACACTGAGGAGCGCAAGCATGCCTGCGCTTCTCAGTGTCTGCGGGATGACAGGCTGGATGGCAGCGTTCTGCTGCGGTCCAGCCTGTCATCTCAATGTAGCAGAGCTGAAGCTGTCCTGGGAACCATGGAAAGGTAAGGATGAGGTTGCTTTATTATTTTACTTTTATTGCAGGAGATCGTTGGCTTCAGCTGGAATGGGCGTGATGGTAAGTATGGTTTAATTTAGAACAATAAAGGATTGTGTCTTTATTTCAATTAAAGGACTTTATTCTGGGTGTTTGTGTTTTCTTTTAACTTTGACTATGGGGTTAGTAATGGGGGTGTCTTATAGACGCCTCTCCATTACTAACCTGGGCTTGATGTCAGCTGGCATTATAAGCTGACATCAACCCCAGCCCTATTACCCCACTGCCACCGCTACAGGGCAGTGGGAAGAGCGAGGCTAAGTGCCAGAATTGGCGCATCCGTAGCGCCATTTCTGGGGCGGCTGACGGCTGGTGTTTCTAGCCTGGGAGGGGGCCAATATTCATGGCACCCTTCCTGGGCTATTAATATCAGCCCCCAGCTGTCTGCCTAGCCTTTGCTAGCTATTAAAATAGGGGGGACCCCACGTCATTTTTTTGGGGGGGTCCCCCATTTTAATAGCTAGTAAAGGCTAGGTATTCCGCTGGGGGCTGATATTAGTAGCCTGGGAAGCTTCGTGGGTATTACCCCCTTCCCAGGCTTCAAACATCTGCCCCAGCCGTCTGCTTAACCTCCGCTAGAGCCTAAAATTACGGGGAACCCCACGCCAATTTTTTTTTAAATAAATCCTTTATTTTAACACTAAATGACAAGTACAGTAATCAACACTATCACTGTACTTCTTATATATGTGACTGACATGTTTCTATCTATCTAATCTATGTGTGATGCTCTATTCTTTCTGTTATAAATTGTCGGGTACCGCTGCTGAATTGCCGGCCGGCTTTTTTAAAGAGACGGTGCATGAAAACACTATTATTTTTTTTGATAAATCCTTTACACTAAATGACAAGTACAGTAAGCAACACTGTCACTGTACTTCATATATATGTGGCTGACATGTTTCTATCTATCTAATCTATGTGTGAAGCTCTATTCTTTCAGTTCTAAATTGACGGGTACCGGTGTATGCCGCTGCTGAATTGCCGGCTTTTCATGTTTCACTGTGAGCACTGTTCCCATCGATTTGGGCAATCACTGTAATGCCACAACCACCATGGCTGTGGCATTACAGTGAGTGGCAGACAATCCCTGCATGATTGGTGCTCTAAATAGCGCCAGACATGCAGGACACGCTTTTGGTGCACGAACAGTTATCGAACAAAACCTCGAACAGCCGAATTTTTTGCAAATCGTTCGGGTTCGTCGAACAACTCGAACACCACCCAAAACAGCTCGAATTTGAGATTGGCGAACAGTTCTAGTCGAACACCGCTCATCTCTATCCAGAAGAACTGGAAGAAATTGAACTCCCTGCATTCCACCATCATGGGATCACCCAGTGTTCCCACTGCGTAAAGGAGAGGTGCTCTGCCACCGCTATGTTCAATCCCTTTCCCCACCACAGCTGGGCAGAGACACAAGATAGTGACCCCGCAGTCCGCCTGGTAAAAGAGATGCTGACCCAGGCTGATGCCCACCTTGATCCGGATGCTCCAGAAGAGGCCAATCAGCTGTGGAAAGAGAGAAGCAAGCTGTTTCTCTACGAGAGGAGGCTGTTCCGCAGAACCATCAACTCTCGAACACATGAGCTGATCTGGCAGGTAGTGGTCCCAAGGCGGGATGCGGCTATGGTCCTAGAAGCATACCATGACGGAGCAGGACAATTTGGATGGAAGAAGCTGGAGTTCCTGTTGCGTGAGCGGTTCTTCTGGGTAGGCATGAGAGGGGCTATAGAGAGATGGTGCAGAGACTGTGGCCCGTGCAACCTAAGGAGGAAGGACCGCGCCAGCCAGAAGACTCCACTGCAGCCCATCATCACAAAGCAACCCCTTGAGCTGGTGGCCCTGGACCACGTAAAGCTGGCTCCAAGCAGTTCGGGACACGTCTACGCCCTCACAATCGTAGATCACTACTCCCGGTTCCTAGTGGTGGTCCCTGTCAAAGACTTAACCGCTCAGACGGCCACCAGAGCCTTTCAGCAGCATTTCTGCCGCCCGCACGGATATCCAGAGCAAGTGTTGACTGATCAAGGTCCAGCGTTCGAGGCTGAAGTCTTCCAGGAATTCTGCAACCTGTATGGCTGCAGGAAGAAAAGGACAACGACTTACCACCCCCAAACCAACGGGATGTGTGAGAAAATGAACCAGGTAGTACTGGACCTGCTCAAGACGTTGCCCCTGGAGGAACGCAGCCTGTGGCCTGAGAAACTGCCGGTTCTGATGGACTTGTATAACCATATCCCAGTGGGTTCTACCAACTGCACCCCGGCTTACCTAATGAGAGCAAGACCTGGTAAGCTGCCAATTGACCATTTGAGTTGACTACCCTGAGCCACGGGACCGGGTCCCCGCCACGCAAGGACTACAACCCCCAGCATCCACAATGGGTCCGGTTCCGGGTATCCCAAAACACACACGGCCCAGGGGGCGCGTCACTTGCTCCTTAGTGTCCTGCTTGACTCCTCACACTGAACAGACTCAGACTCAACCCCACCTCCAGATCCAGTTATATAGGGCAAGATCCTCCCCTTTTCTGGTCTGGAGCAGGAGGTGTTGCATATAGTGTGTTCCCTGACCAAGAAACTCCTGTTTTGCTCCCAGACATGGTATTACTACCACTGTGGCAACCAGACCCTCTGGGGTGCCACATATCTATTTTAACAAGTCTGGTATACACCAGGAAATTATAACTGTGGTTTTGCAGCTCCACGGTTAAAATTTCTGTATTCTACCCTTTTTCGTCTTTTTTTGCATAAAAAAAAAACATTTTCAGTGTCTCGCTGACTGTTTAGACACCAATATATCTGTTTAAAAGAGTCTGGTGTAGGCCAGAGAAATAGAACTGTGTTTTTCCTCTTCCACGGTTCAAATCTGGGTGTTATCAACCTGCTTGCTTTTTTTTCCATAAAAAAAAAACAGTTTGAGTGTGTCGCTGACTGTTCAGACACAAATATATCTATTTTAACAAGTCTGGTATACACCAGGAAATTATAACTGTGGTTTTGCAGTTCCACGGTTCAAATCTCTGTATTCTCCACTTTTTTGCATAAAAAAAACATTTTCAGTGTCTCGCTGACTATTCAGACACCAATATATCTGTTTAAAAGAGTCTGGTGTAAGGCCAGAGAACTAGAACTGTGGTTTTCCTCTTCCACGGTTCAAATCTCCTTTTTATGACCCTTTTGCCATTGATAGTGCGAGTGTAAGCTATTTTACTTCATTTACAATGGGCAAGGTGCATGGCAAGGGACGTGGAACTGGACGTTCTGGTGATGGTGCGTGCAGAGGATGGGGCCGTGGCCAAGGTGAAAATGTGCCACAACCAACAGCCACATCTTCTCGCTCCCAGTTCTTGACCGAATTACTAGGGAAGCACACAACAGCACCACTATTGCGAACTGATCAGTGTGAACAGGTTATTAATTGGATAGCAGAATACTTCCAGTTACCTGGGCACCACCACCTCCGGTCTGTCTTCCACACGGTCAAGTCTTAGTAGCCGTGAGTCTCGACTGCATACTCCTCCTCACCCTGATGCTCCTTCCTCCCTGTTGTCAGACAGCAACTGATCCCACAGTTGGACAGTCTGAAGAGCTGTTCACTGGTCCATTTCCATATTTGTGCCCCTCGCCTGCTCCGCTTGAAGTGGTGGAAGAGGAGATCCCATGTAGCGATGGCCAAATATTTGAACAGCCACAGCCACAGAAAGACGACGCTGGTAATTTGTCACAAGAGGTGGACGATGACGAGACACAATTGCCACGAAATGAGGAGGAGGACCGTGGTGCGGAAGTGGAAGAGGAGGAGGTGGTGGATGATCTAGTAACTGACCCGAAGTGGCAGGAGGACACGCAGAGCGGGGCCAGCAGCACACAGGGGGAGGGAGGCAGAGTACCCCAACAGGCAGGAAGAAGCAGTGTGGTGGCCGCAGACAGAAGGCAGGCAACTGTTCCCCGTAACACCAACACGAGGGACGTTGCCAGTACAACCGGTAGGTCTTCCAGAGTCTGGAGTTTTTTAAAGACTCTGCTGATAACCCCAAAAAGGCCATTTGTACTGACTCACCCCCTGGGCCGTGGGGCACTCGGATCCGGGCAATAGGGTGACGATGGGGGTAGTAGTGGCAACCCGGCTCCGTGGCTCAGGGTGGTCAGACCAATGGTAGTCTGCTATGTGCTGTTGATAATGTCCGACTACGCCACCCGTGGATTGCGGTTATTAGGAACCGCCGCTGCAAGGCAGTCCGCTGGGGCTGATGATGTATGCAGCTGGGATGGTGTGACTCCCCACGGGAAGAGTGCGGCCCCAGGGCAGTGTAGTGGATGGTGGGGGTGATGGTGGTGAGAGTCCCAGTACCGGTAGTGCCGGAGGAGCGAAAAAGCACACAGACAACGTACTGCAGTCCAGGGTCTTTACTCACGGTTAATATCCAAGTCACTTCAGCTGGCAATGACTGCACAAGCCGTGCTGCGTCCACCAGGTAAGGGGCTCAGTCAACTCCCAGGCAGCTCAGAAGTATGGCTCAGGACCCCCTTCAATCCTTCCTCTAGCCTGCCTCACCAGTGACCCACTTTTGTCCAGCTGCCGAGAACTTGTGCGGGTAAACGTGGATCCCGTTCCCCGCTGTTCTATATGGTGCCTTCCTAGCAGGTTTAATGAGGTGTCGCACCAATAAATGATCACGATGTCCGGTCTTTGGCTGAGGGTAGTTTCTCCTCCACCAACTTGGGATCCGGCACCCTTAATCTGTCTGACCCTTCAGCCTGTATTCTCGTGGGTTCTTAGGGTCCCTTCCACCTTCTTGTTCCTGAGCCCCTCTGTTCCTCTGTCTCTTCCTCCTCTTTTCTGTTTCTCCTTCTTCTCCTTTCTCGTGGAGCTGGGCTGAGACGTAACCCCAGCTCCCCTTCACCTCCTCTCTCTCTCCACTCTCCTCCTCCTCTCTCCGCACAGACTGAACTGAACCCTGATCTAAGATGGTGCCCACCTTATATACCTCCCTCTAGCCATGAGCCCAGGTGACCAGCAACCAATGGGCTCCTACCTACGCTCAGGAACCAACCCCTATCTGCTCCTACATCACTGGGTATTCCTCCCCCCTCCCCACTCCAGCCAGGGACATGGTCTGTCGTACCTGCATTTCTGTCTAATGGGAGTACCGTTGAGCTGTCCCTCGGAAATGGGGTGAGTGTGCTGTATGCAGCTGAGACCGGGTCCATACTCCATCCTTACCTGGGAGTGGAATACCACACCTCTGGCAGAGGTGTTACCCCTGTAGCGGCCGAACCCTCGGGGCGCTACAGTACCACTTGCCAGGCCAGCATCAGCAGGGGTGACAAAACTATCAGCCTAACCACCACCAGCATGATCAGGCACATGGCAGCAAAGCACTCGACTTTGTGGGGCGAACCCCAGGGTCCACGACCAGTGTCAGCGGGTGTCACCACTGCTTCTTCCGCTGTTGTGCCTGTAAGAGAACCCCCTGTTGTGCGTGCAAGGCTATCCCCTGTCCATTCAGCATGCAAAAATGCCCCCTCCTCTCAGTCTTCACTTGTTATGGCAGTTTCTCAAGAAACAGCATCAACATCCACGTCCACATCCCACCGCAGCGTTCAATTGTCCTTATCCCAGAGCTTTGAACGAAAGTGCAAATTCGCAGCCAACGCCCCACAGGCCACAGTCCTAAATTCGCACATTTCACGACTGCTTGCGTTGGAAATGCTGCCTTTTAGGCTGGTGGAAACGGAATCCTTCCGCAACCTTATGGCGGTGGCCATCCCTCGGTACTCGGTCCCCAGCCGACACTATTTTGCCCGGTGTGCCATCCCCGCACTACACAAGCACGTGTCCCAAAACATCTGCCGCGCCCTCAACAATGCAGTTACTTGGAGAGTCCACCTGACAACGGACACGTGGACAGGTGTTTGTGGCCGGGGACGGTACATCTCCGTGACGGCACACTGGGTAAATGTCGGGGTAAAAGAGAATATATATATTTGTAACTTTTATACTTTTGTAACTTTTATACGCTTTTTTGCTAATGTACTAACCACCATTTTGTGTCTTATAACAATAAGCTTTCCTTGCTACGTAATACTCAAATCGAAACTTAAACTAAGACAGTTCCAGTGTTGCCAAGACTTATTTCAGAGAAACGAAACAAGATTATAAGCGGACGGCTGCAATATCTGCCCAGAGACTGAGATAAGGAGATGTGGACCAATCAGGAGTGGCCAGACACTGGACTTTCATGGCTTACCCGCCCCGGACAACCCCTTTCCCCTCCCCATTATGTAGTGTATTTAGTTTTGTGTATGTAGGAATAAACACAGAACATTGCTGAGAACGTTGTCTGTAGTAGTCTTTTGAGCGTGCTCTGAGTTTGAACCAGCTTGTTGCCTGACTCATTCTTTGAATGGTTGACCCATGCTCATAGCCTTAATTTGGAGTGACTGGAGGACGAGTGGAATGTCATCACGACCCTCACAAATGGCGCCCAACGTGGGGCGTGGCTAGCGGTACGCCGCCCTCCCGGACCCATATTGCTGACTTCCCTGGTGGTGACCGTGGTGGCTGAATTTGAGGCCTGATCAACCTCCATCGAACACGGTAAGTTGAGATGTATTTTATATGTCTCACTTGCCTGTGTGTCAGCCGCAGCGGTTCCTGTTGGGTTGTCAGGTTGGATCTGGGTGGGTGATCGGTCGAGTGGTGAGACCTCAGGCGTCCCGCACCACGTCCTGAACCAGCAAGTGTTAAAACGAGTGACGTCGCATGCCTGCGCGTGCTCGTGTGCACACCACCTCCTCCTCCCCCGGTCACTGTACTTTTCTTAGATAGCTGCCTCCCGTAACTGATAGTCGAGGTTTCAAAGCATTCCTGAATTGTAGTGTAAGGGAGAAAGAATCTGTGACGAATTGAGGAGTGCTCTTCGTCTAACACAGAGACTGCTGCAAAGTCAAAGTTAGGAAACAGTGCATTGAGGTGTCTCTACACTGTCGGGTGGTGCCGTGGTAGGAAAGGAGATAGATTGAGGTGTCTCTCTATCTCATCAGTGTATTGAGGTGTCTCTACACTGTCGGGTGGTGCCGTGGTAGGAAAGGAGATAGATTGAGGTGTCTCTCTATCTCATCAGTGTATTGAGGTGTCTCTACACTGTCGGGTGGTGCTGTGGTAGGAAAGGAGATAGATTGAGGTGTCTCTCTATCTCATCAGTGTATTGAGGTGTCTCTACACTGACGGGTGGTGACCTGTAGTCAGGGTGCCGTGGTGAGTCGTACTGTAAAGTCGCCATTCAAGGCTAGGAAAGGAGTTAGATTGAGGTGTCTCTCTATCTCATCAGTGTATTGAGGTGTGCTCTACACTGAGGAGTGGCGACCTGTGGACTGCACCAGTGATCTGAGTCGCGACAGATCATTGCATTCTATAAGAAAATGTTGAGTATATTCAAATTTGAAAGATCTTGTAAGTTGCGGAATGCTGCTGTGGGAGTTAAGCCAATTAGTGGAGTTACGGGAAGGCAAGAAGGCAAGAAGAATGTTAGGAATTTGTATAATATGATAAGCTTATCCAGTACAGGCAGGCTTTAGTTTTCAGTGTAGAAAGAATGTGTTACACAGAAATTGGGAAAGCTGGGTGAGGACTTCTGCACCAGGCTCAGGCACATCTTAGAGTAGATGGTGCAGGGGGGAGCAGAGAATGCCGAGCCTTTGTTCGGATACATGAAAGCTGCAGAATGTGATTTGTTATGTGACCCTAAATTGGCCGTAACCCCGTTGATGCCTGTCACTACACCTTTCCCTGCCCCCAAGAACAATCCCACCCCCACTCCCCCCTCCTTCCTCCAACGGCCATCTTACTACACCTTTCCCTGCCCCCAAGAACAATCCCACTTCCACTCTAACTCCTCCCTCCCACGGCCATCTTGCTACACCTCTTATTTGTTGTGGGAGGCCCGGAAAGCCCCAATCCGGCCTATATCCACTACTAGATCCGTCCGGTGCATATTACCAGCCACCAGCACAGGTGGAAAAGCCCGCAGTCCAAGAGCACCCATCTGAAACTAATGTGACACCCTCTGCTCCAGTCCACGATGCTGAGACGCTTCCCCTGTTTCCTATGGGAGTCAACCACAACCCTGGGGATATCCTCCTCAACTCCCCAGAATTTCAGGCCAGACTGCTCTCCCTCCGCCAACATACTGTTCAAGATGATACAGAGCCAGATGAGGGATGGGCTCAAGATACTCCAGCCCCCCCCCCCCTTTACCCCATACGTCTCCTATGGCATCCTTCACCCCACATCCATTACCCGTACTCCGGCCCTTGCTCCAAGCAACTGCTGAAAGAGCACCACCCCCCAGCCCCTCAGAAGTCTGGGACCCCTGCCGCTCCCGGAATCTAGTAGACCCATCAGGACGCCCTGTCACTCTGTCAATAGGCTATGGTGACATCCTTACACATCGGGTGGGGGCCATAATCAACCCTGCAAACACCCTATGACCCATGCTGGAGGATTGGCTCGTAAAATTGTTTTTGCTGCTGGTTCTACTCTGGCTGCAGAATGCCAGGCTCACTTAGCCGAAAACGGAGAGCTTTCAAAAGGCCATGGATTCCACAAAAGCAGGACCCCTTAGTACGTATGAATCCAGCCTAGAATACATGAAACAGTTAAAAGCCTGGGCTCAGGATCGCTTGTCAGATCAAGCTGGGTCTGTATAAGATGTTCAACAAGACCCTGATGAATCTGTGGAAAGATATGCTGCAAGACTCAGCATGCATTTTGAGGATCTCGGATACAGTCCTCACGTCAAGACGCAGGCCGTCCTGTTGGTTCAGGCCCTAGTAGATGGCCTACAAGACGCTCTCAGAGATGATGTCCTGAGAGTACGGCCCGAGATTCGTTCTTCTTCTTTCAACGACGCGGTGGACATCGTTAAAGCTTTCCAAAAATCAATGCTAAAAATGGAAAAGGATACTAAGCCAAAGAAGAAAGCCGCTCCTGCCATGGTATATCAAGCTTAAGAAAGCTACCCACCCCCTGGCAACCAACATGGAATCAAGTGGGTAATGGTTAAAGGCACAGGTGATGATACTCCTCCCACATATAGAAGACGAGACAGAAGAGATAACAAGGGACCATCCAGAAATAGAAGACAATCTCGTGATTCTGAAGGACGAATGTTGTGTTGGGAGTGTGGTAACCCTAATCACATTCTCAGAGACTGTCCAACTCGCAGACAGTACCATGACCGCTCATTTCATGATGGTCCACACAACCATGGACCTTCCCGTGAACCATCTCATCCACGCCAATGACGGCTCGGTCAACCAGTGTCCACTTTCCCGGCTACGCATCTCACGGCCGCCTGTGGGACTGTCACTTTACAGTTGGACCATCAACCACTGGAGTTCCTGGTGGACACTGGGGCGGCCACATCTGTCATTTCCTCTGCACAGCTCCCTCCTTCTGTATCCCTATCACCGGATACCCTCACCTGTGTTGGGGTGGAAGGCCAACATATTTCCTCTCCACTCACAGTCCCTGTGTCTGCAGGACCGTTCACCGGAGTACTCACAAGATTCTTGGTCTCTGAAACTTGCCCTGTCAATCTGTTGGGAGCCGATCTCTTAGAGCGGATGAAGGCAACAATTACCTTCGGAAACCATGGTATGGAGCTTCTTTTGCGGGACCCTCATTCCGAACAAGGGACTGAAGACCGCTGTGTTCTTAAAGCCTTCCCTCTCATGATGATGACCATACAACCTCACTCTCTGTGGTCCAGTGGGCCAGAGGACGTCGGCCTCCTGCAGGTTCCCCCGGTCCGAGTACACCTCAAGCCTGGACACAGGTACCCACGGTTGCCACAATACCCCCTCAAGGCTGCACAAGAACAAAGCTTGGGTACCCAAATCGCTTCGCTCCTGGAATCAGGAGTCCTTGTCAGATGTGTATCTCCATGCAATACACCCCTCTTTCCTGTAAAAAAAGAAAACCGTTCCGGGAGAGCCTCCAAGATACCGGTTGGTTCAGGATCTCAGAGCCGTCAATGCAGCTACCATTTTAGAAACTCCAGTGGTACCCAACCCAAACACCCTCTTGTCTCAGGTGCCTCCAACGGCCACCTTGTTTACGGTGTTAGATCTGGCCAACGCCTTCTTCAGTATACCCTTACATGAAGATTCGTGGTTTCTTTTTGGCTTCACCTTTCAAGGAGCACAGCTTACATGGACCAGGACTCCGCAAAGAGCCCAGAACTCTCCTAACCAATTCACTCATTCTATGAAGTCTATTCTGGAGCCATAGGTTCAAGAGAACCCTCAGGTCACCCTTCTACAGTATGTGGATGATCTTTTACTCTGTGGCACTGAAGAATATTTGCCAGAGATGTCAGCATCCCTATTCTGGTTTCTTCACTCAGCTAACTGTAAAGTCTCGAAAGGCGAAGTCCAATGGTGTCTGCCCAAGGTCATTTTCCTCAGACATTGTATATCACAAGGTGCTAGACATCTGACTGAAGAAAGAAAACAAGCCATCATGGATATCACCTTCCCAACCACCTATTCCGCTATGCAGACTTTCCTTGGCCTCATCACTTACTGCAGGCAATGGATCCCTGATGCCTCAAAGCTCATGCAACCTCTGTACGACTGTCTCAAGAATGAAGGCTCAGTTTGGCTTCATGCTGAAGATCCACGTGTTTCTCATCAACACAGACTATGTTTTGACTGCCTTAAACAGGCTGTTGTCTCTGCCCCGGCCTTGGGCTTACCAGACTATACTCAGCCATTTCACCTTTTTGTCTCGGAATCGGAAGGTCATGCCTCTGGAGTTCTAGCACAACGCTATGATCATAAGTATCGGCCTTTGGGCTACTACTCAGCCCGCCTGGACCCTGTCGCCCGAACTGCCCCCACGTGCCTTAAGGCGGTCCACGCTGCTCACATCCTCCTTGACAAGTCAGCTGATATCGTCCTTGGACATGATCTAGTTATACAGGCCGGCCATGATCTCTCAGCTGTTCTGCAACAAACATCTCCGAAACATCTAACCAACCAAAGACACCTGCGGCTGCAGTGTTCCCTATTGTTGCCCTCCAATATAACATTTACCAGATGTCTGACTATCAATCCTGCCACTTTGCTTCCACCTTCTAGGGGGGAAGGTGAAGAGGGTGAAGGTCCATTGGTGGAACCTCATGATTGTATAAAAATTTTGCAGGAAGAGACTTCTGCTCCAGAGAATATGGTGGCACATCCGCTCGCAGACCCTCAAGGGAAGTTCCACACGGGATATGCTGTCACAACGGACCTAACAGTCCTCAAGGCTGAAGCTCTACCACCATACATGTCTGCACAAGAAGCTGAACTTGTGGCTCTCACAGAGGCCTGCCACCTGGCAGCAGGAACAAAGGCGAATATATATATATTTACCGATTCCAGGTATGGACATGGAATTTGCAATGATTCTGGACTCTTGTGGAAGTCTAGAGGATTCATCACAGCTGCAGGTACACCAGTGAAACATGTCTCATGGATTAAGGCCCTAATGAAGGCCCTGGAACTACCCATTCAGGTTGCTGTTATCAAGGTCAAGGCTCATGGAAGACTAGAATCCAGAGAAGCCAGGGGCAACCACCTAGCTGACCAAGCAGCCAAGACTGCGGCAGTGGAGAATGTGTCATCAAAGTGGCAGGAAAAGGAAGAAGAGATGGGGGAGACCCTGCAAACCGTAGCTGTGACGCTCACTAGAGCAAGAGCCAAAGAACAGCCGGCGGAAGACCATACAAGTCCAGCGGAGACACGAGTGGAATCCAGGGGGGTCAGGATGCCTGAAGAAAAATTGCGTGAGGAACAAAGGAAGACCCCCCACTGAAGAAGTCAAGCAATGGAAAGCGGCAGGAGCTGTGCTGGCAGGTCGCAAAGATTCAAAGGTCAACTCGACTCTTTACCAAGTGGATGGGAAGCCTTGCTTGCCTAGACGCATGTACTCAGCTGTGGCAGCATGGGCTCACGGGCCTACACACAAAGGAAAGAATCAAGCCTTGGCATGTATCAAGAAACTGTACTTTGCACCCGGAATTTCTTCCACTGTGACTGCGTACTCAAAATCCTGCTCTGTCTGCGCTACCTGCAACCCAACGTGTACGGCACAGGTCCCTCTCCAACACCTGGCTAAACCAGACTACCCTTGGCAGAGAATACAAGTCGACCATATCCAAATGCCTAAAGCAGGAAAATAGGAGTACGTTTTGGTAGCCGTGGATATGTTCTCAGCCTGGCCCGAGGCCTACCCGGTTGTCAACATGACTGCTAAAGTCACAGCCAAGAAACTGATCACCGAAATTGCCTGCAGATTTGGAGTTCCCCAAGTCATAGAATGGGACCAAGGACCAGCTTTCACAGCAAATATCTACAAAGAACTCTGGAACATGTTGGGAACAGATTTGGGCCTCCACACTCCATACCATCCTGCCAGTTCAGGCAAAGTGGAGAGAATGAATTCCACACTCAAGACCCAGCTCTTGAAAATGACCCAAGATCATCCCCTCCCCTGGCCCGACCTACTCCCCATAGTACTGTATCATATCACACACACTCCTCAGGCCAAACATGGGCTGACTCCCTATAAAATTTTGTTTGGGACCCCACCCAAGATAGGAGAGATTAGGCCCCAAGAGTTGTCTGAAACACATGATAGAGTAGTAAAATTTGTGATTGCTCTGTCTAGAGAATTGACTAACACCCGCTCTCCAGTATCTGCTTCTCTCCCAGAATCTACAGGTGATGCAGTACATGATTTCATCCCAGGCGATCTAGTGTATGTGAAGAAGTTTGTCCGGAAAGACTGCCTCCAGCCGCAGTTCGAGGGACCGTACATGTGCTTCTCACCACTCTGACGGCTCTGAAGCTTGAGGGCAAGAGCACCTGGATTCACGCCTCCCACTGCAAGAGAGACAGAACGAGTCTATAAAAGATGACTACCTTCTTCTATATCCTTTCCATATGCTTACTGTCTGTCCCAGGGTGGACAGCTACCACACAGGGGTAGATACCTCCTTCTTCTCAGGTTGGTTGGGAGGGCTCAAGGGATTCCTCCAACAAGTTTGTCTAGTAATGGGAGGTCTACTAGTATTGGGCCTGGTGGTCCTGTGCTGCATAGTCCCCTTATACAGGAAAAATATAACCAATGCTGTCCCAACCTCCGGGACCTTTCTGAATCAAGAGAAGATATGGAGAAATACACTCCTTTGAACAAGTCTGACCAGCCCCCCCATGACAAAGTTCAATTGAGAGATCTAGTTTAGGGACAGTTGGGAGAACTCCATGTGTCATTTAGGGTAGGGCTCAATTGTTCGGGGGCGTCCCATAAGGGGGCAGCTTCTAAGATGATTGGGTGAAGAAATCCACCTCCCCTCTCCCCACACATGGACAGTCTCAAAGGCCCCGAAGCAAGGGAAAGCTTAGTGTTTAGGGGGGAATGTCGGGGTAAAAGAGAATATATATATTTGTAACTTTTATACTTTTGTAACTTTTATACGCTTTTTTGCTAATGTACTAACCACCATTTTGTGTCTTATAACAATAAGCTTTCCTTGCTACGTAATACTCAAATCGAAACTTAAACTAAGACAGTTCCAGTGTTGCCAAGACTTATTTCAGAGAAACGAAACAAGATTATAAGCGGACGGCTGCACTATCTGCCCAGAGACTGAGATAAGGAGATGTGGACCAATCAGGAGTGGCCAGACACTGGACTTTCATGGCTTACCCGCCCCGGACAACCCCTTTCCCCTCCCCATTATGTAGTGTATTTAGTTTTGTGTATGTAGGAATAAACACAGAACATTGCTGAGAACGTTGTCTGCAGTAGTCTTTTGAGCGTGCTCTGAGTTTGAACCAGCTTGTTGCCTGACTCATTCTTTGAATGGTTGACCCATGCTCATAGCCTTAATTTGGAGTGACTGGAGGACGAGTGGAATGTCATCACGACCCTCACATAAACATAGTGGAAGCCAGGACCCAGTCGGATCTTGGGACGGAACACATCCTCCCCACACCGAGGATTGCTGGCCCTATGTCAGTCAGAGTTCCCCCACAGTGTACAGCTACTGTATATAATCCTCCTCCTCATGTTCAGCCTCCATCTCAGATATCACCACATCATCTACAAGCTGGAAGCACTGCAGTACTGCCTCAACCAAGCGGCAACAGGCTGTGCTGAAACTCATAAGCTTAGGTGATAAACCTCACACTGCTTGTGAGATGTGGACAGCTGTGAAAGAGCAGGCAGATCTGTGGCTGAGACCGCTGAACCTACATGCAGGCATGGTAGTGTGGTACAATGGCCGTAACCTGGTGGCGGCTTTGAGGCGAGGTGAGATCACACACGTACCATGCCTGGCTCATGTGCTTAATCTTGTGGTTCAGCGGTTTCTTAAATTGTACCCCGAGTTGCCAAATCTGCTCGTCAAAGTACGCCGCCTGTCAGCTTATTTTCGGAAGTCGGCTACAGCTTCCACCGCCCTTGCTGTGTTACAGCAGCGTTTGCAGCTTCCGGCACACCGACTGGTGTGTGATGTTCCCACACATTGGAACTCTACCCTCCACATGTTGCAAAGAATTTGTGAGCAGAAGAGAGCAGTTGTGGAGTACCAGCTGCAACAAGGCCGTCAATATTCAGGTCAGACTCCACATATAAGCCCTCAGGAGTGGACCTGGATGTCTGACATATGTACCATCCTGACAAACTTTGAGGAGTCCACCAAGATGGTGAGTGGCGATGACGCCATCATTAGCGTCAGCATCCCACTTGTCTGTCTTGTGCAACGCTCTCTGCAGAGAATTAAAGAGGAGGCATTGCAGCCAGAGTATGATGAGATGGATCAAGAAGCCGTAGCGGGCGATTACACACAGCCCAGCCTCATCTCATCCCAACGTGCATTGGGGGACAATGAGGGAGAGGAGGAGGAGGAAGAACAGGAGCTGGTATCATGCGCTGTAGACGGTAGTACCTGTACAACTGTCATACCGTCGGTTCAACGTGGGTGGCCTGAGGACAGGGGGGAGGAGGAGGAGGAGAGCATGGTCAGCCGTCATCTTGGTGAGGACACGAAAGTCTTGCCCGTTACCAGTCTGGCACGCATGGCTGACTTTATGTTACGCTGCCTTAACCATGACCCTCGCGTTGTCAAAATGTTGGGTGACAGTCATTACTGGTTGGTGACGCTTTTAGACCCCCGCTACACGGGGAACTTTCACTCTCTTATTCCTGAGGTAGAGAGGTCTACAAAAATGGGGCTGTACCAGAAGGCCCTTGCTGTAGAACTGTTAAAAAAATTCCCATCTGAACACGCTAGCGGCAGAGGTCACAGTTCATTGACCAACCAAGGCGTACAGGCGAGAGAGACGCAACTCCAATCCAGCAGAGGCAGGGGAACACTGTCAATGTTCTGGGACAGTTTTCTGAGACCCGCCCAGCTTACAGGCCCTGAGGTACGGGGTACTCTCACAAGGAGTGGAAAGTTTCAAAAGATGGTGAGGGAGTACCTTGCCGACCGTACCAGCGTCCTCCGTGATTCCTCTGTGCCTTTTAATTATTGGGTATCCAAGCTGGACACTTGGAATGAACTCACTCTGTACACCTTGGAGGTCCTGGCCTGCCCTGCCTATGTTATCGGAGCGTGTTTTTAGTGCCGCTGGGGGAATTATAACTGATAAGCCTGTCAAATGACAATGCTGACAAGCTGACCCTTATCAAAATGAACAAGGGCTGGATTGGCCAGACTTTTCATCACCACCAAATGACAGCAGAGTAACATAAAGTTAAATCCACTGTGTTGTTTCAGGAGGTGTATTCCCATGCACCGCTTCACACCCACACATGGGTATACGCTTCCTCATTTCGGCTGTTTTTTGCTCTTCTCCTTATCCTCAGCGTACACGACCACTATACAACCAGGGTGACTGTGGTCCGTGTTGCCAGCATTGCAAGTTCCTCTGTCCTAATTTTTGGCAGCTTTTGTTTGGAAGCCATAGGCATAGACTGTGGGAGACCCACTCCCCAATAATGGAAATAATGTTTTTAATAACCTGTACTGCATGGCTCTTGTAAGGGGAATTAAAACCATCTTGTTAAGCTACTGTGACCTCCACGTCTTTTCCAAGGGGCATTAAAACAGTCTTGTTAAGCTACTGTGACCTCCACGTCTTTTCCAAGGGGCATTAAAACTGTCTTGTTAAGCTACTGTGACCTCCATGTCTCTTCCAAGGGGCATAAAAACCGTCTTGTTAAGCTACTGTGACCTCCACGTCTCTTCCACGGGGCATTGATATTGTCTTTTTATTCCACTGCAACCTCCACCGCTCTTCCAAGGGGCATTGATATTGTCTTTTTATTCCACTGCGACCTCCACCACTCTTCCAAGGGGCATTGATATTGTCTTTTTATTCCACTGCGACCTCCACCACTCTTCCAAGGGGCATTAAAACCGTCTTGTTAAGTTACTGCGACCTCCACCACTCTTCCAAGGGGCATTGATATTGTCTTTTTATTTCACTGTAACCTCCACCACTCTTCCAAGGGGCATTAATATTGTCTTTTTATTCCACTGCGACCTCCAACACTCTTCCAAGGGGCATTGATATTGTCTTTTTATTCCACTGTGACCTCCACCACTCTTCCAAGGGGCATTAAAACCGTCTTGTTAAGCTACTGTGACCTACACGTCTCTTCCAAGGGGCATTAAAACTGTCTTGTTAAGCTACTGTGACCTCCACGTCTCTTCCAAGGGGCATTTTGTAAGCTACTGTGACCTCCACGTCTTTTCCACGGGGCATTGATATTGTCTTTTTATTCCACTACGACCTCCACCACTCTTCCAAGGGGCATTGATATTGTCTTTTTATTCCACTGCGACCTCCACCACTCTTCCAAGGGGCATTAAAACCGTCTTGTTAAGCTACTGCGACCTCCACAACTCTTCCAAGGGGCATTGATATTGTCTTTTTATTCAACTACGACCTTCACCACTCTTCCAAGGGGCATTAAAACCGTCTTGTTAAGCTACTGTGACCTCCACGTCTCTTCCAAAGGGCATTAAAACCGTCTTGTTAAGCTACTGTGACCTCCACGTCTTTTCCATGGGGCATTGATTTTGTCTTTTTATTCCACTGCGACCTCCACCACTCTTCCAAGGATCATTGATCTTGTCTTTTTATTCCACTGCGACCTCCACCACTCTTCCAAGGGGCATTAAAACCGTCTTGTTAAGCTACTGCGACCTCCACAACTCTTCCAAGGGGCATTGATATTGTCTTTTTATTCAACTACGACCTTCACCACTCTTCCAAGGGGCATTAAAACCGTCTTGTTAAGCTACTGTGACCTCCACGTCTCTTCCAAAGGGCATTAAAACCGTCTTGTTAAGTTACTGTGACCTCCACGTTTTTTCCAAGGGGCATTAAAACCGTCTTGTTAAGCTACTGTGACCTCCACGTCTCTTCCATGGGGCATTTTATTGTCTTTTTATTCCACTGCGACCTTCACCACTCTTCCAAGGGGCATTAAAACCGTCTTGTTAAGCTACTGTGACCTCTACGTCTCTTCCAAAGGGCATTAAAACCGTCTTGTTAAGCTACTGTGACGTCCACCTTTCTTCCAAGGGGCATTAAAACCGTCTTGTTAAGCTACTGTAACCTCCACGTCTCTTCCAAAGGGCATTAAAACCGTCTTGTTAAGCTACTGTGACCTCCACGTCTCTACCATGGGGCATTGATATTGTCTTTTTATTCCACTGCGACCTCCACCACTCTTCCAAGGGGCATTAAAACAGTCTTGTTAAGCTACTGCGACCTCCTCCACTCTTCCAATGGGCATTGATATTGTCTTTTTATTCCATTGTAACCTCCACCACTCTTCCAAGGGGCATTAAAACCGTCTTGTTAAGCTACTGTGACCTCCACGTCTCTTCCAAGGGGCATTAAAATCGTCTTGTTAAACCACTCTGAACTCCACAGCTCTTCCAAGGAGCATTGAAATGTTGTTTTTAATTAACTCTAACCTCCACGACTCTTCCAACGGGCAATGCATTTCCTCCTAATTTTAGTCAGCTTTTGCTTTTCAATGCATAGGTGAACACTAAGGGAGACCCACTCCCCAATAATGGGTAGAAGGTTTTTAGTACGCTGTAATCCGCGTCTGTTTCAAGGGGCATAACAGTTTCTCATAATTTTTGGAAAGCCTTCCATTCACTGCTTAGGCCAACAGTGTACAGGAGACCTAGTTGCTATAAATGGAAAAAATGGTTTATTTAAGGCCCTCTGACCTCCATGTCACTTCCAAGGGGCATTGGAGTGCCTCGAAATTTTTGGTAGGCATTGCACTCACTGTATGCCCTATAACTGTGTAGCCGAACTGCTCCTTTTGGTACAGAACCATATCCTACAAGACTTGTGTGGTTGACTGGCCTGATATTGATGTGAATGGTCCGGGTTCATCCTGCTCTTTCTTCTTTGCCACCACCTCATCCATCATTCATCACCTGAAGCTTTGTTTTAACAGGAGTCATAGAACTGGGATAGTAGCAGGAAAACATCCAGCAATCCTCGGAGGAGGTAGGATATGCGCCAAAACGCTGACCACCTCAGGTCTAGCAGCTACTACATACATGCGCTTGCATTCCAAGGAACAGAAAGCTAAGGAGATGGATGGCCTCATGATCATGAATAATTTACTCGTTGTGTAGAAGGCCCACTACTGCTGCTGTCAACCTTCTGAACTTTGTGTTTAAGCCTGAGTGACCCAGGACCCGCAATCCTCTATTTCTGAAGGACGTGTTGCATCTCATTGTCCAACTGTGTCCTGGCTTCCACAATATTAACCCAGTGTGAAGGCGTCAGTGAGATGGACCATCCCTGGCCACATTCACTTGTCCACGTGTTTGTGGTTAGGCTGTCCTTCAAATAGGGGCGGCTGGGGACCGCTTATGGACACCTGGCCGCCCCCAGGCGGCTGGGGACCATGTGTGGGCACCCGGCCGCAGAGCGGCTGGGGACCAAGTATGGACACCCGGCCGCCCCCTGGCGGCTGGAGACCAAGCGTGGACACCCGGCCGCCAGGCGGCTGGGGACTGAGTATGGATACCAGGCCGCCGACGCAGCCATGACGTGGTGGCCAGATTCCGCCTCCACATGCCTAAAAGGCCCAATTTCAAGTGCAAGCAAGCAAGCAGTATGGTATTGCAGCCTGGGGGTGGGTGGCAGAGAAGGGGGGAGGTACAATTGAACACTACCCTGGGACAAGGACTTGCACGAGGATAGTTGCAAGTCTGCATCTTCTGATGCGGCAAGGATCACTTTTGATGGGCACACTTTTAGGCAGTGACCTGGGTGTCGGAGATGCTTCCAGGGGTCTTCCCCATGCTGTTCTCATGTCTTTTCAGCACTGTATGCATGTGTCACACAGCACATGGCCAGATAAGGTTGTAAAATGTTAAAATGACATTTCCTGGTGAATGCATTTTTCACGGTTGAAAGCAATACAAAAGTGCAAAAATGCATAAAAAATGCTACTTGTGAACATAGCCCAAGGTGTGGAGGAGTATTTTTGTTTTTGGTTATTTATTTTACCTTATACACAAGTCTTTACCCTGGAAAGGAACTTCCTTAACATATTTCACAGGAAAGCAGTTTCAGTTTAGTTTTTGAACGTTTTATTGTGAGTCCGTAAAAGTGGCTTAATACCTCTGACCATGTTGTTGACAACAGTGACCTGGGGGTCAGAAATGCTTCCTGGGGCGATCCCCATGCTGTCCCCATGTCATTTGAGCACTGTCACTATCGTCTTAGGCACTTTTTAGGCTTTCTACAGATTGCCGGGTGGTGCTGCCGCAAAAATGCTCGGGTCTCCCATAGACTAACATTGGGCTCGTTGCTCGGGTCGAGCACCCGAGTGTCACGGTGAGCTTAGCCCGAGCTTCGAGCACCCGAGCATTTTAGTGCTCGCTCAATATTATTCGTGACGCCACCTGTGGTATGCGGCTATATGGAGCCACCGCTGCAGAGCAGGTCCTCTGGAGCTGGTGTAAATGCAGCAGAGTTGGTTTAGCTCTCCACAGGTAGAGCTTAGCTCCAGGGCTGTACTGAGATGTTATGGATGTTTCTGGGCGTTGTAGTGCTGTGTAGTGCAGGGGGTGATGGTGCAGCAGTAATTCATGGAGACAATGGAGTGCAGTCTTCAGGTTTTACTCACAGTTGTTGCAATCCAAATTACAGGTACCGGTGTAACTTCCCACGTCGCGCTGCGTTCACCAGGTATGGGGTTCAGCAATCCCTCAGGTGGTTCAAGAGTGCCTGACAGGACCCCTTTCTATGTGCCTTCCTCAGTCATCTTTCTGCGCTGGCTCTCGCCCTCCTGCCCTACGTCTCACAATCAGTGTCCCAATCCGGTAGCCTCGGGTCTTGTCGGGCGACCTGCAGTCCCCTGGACCCTCTGTGGCCACCTTTTCGGCGATGTAATTGTGGTTGTGGCCACTGCACCTTTCAAGTACAGCAGCCTCCGGTTTCTAGCTGAGCCTTGTAGTTCTCCACTAGTTTAAGGGCCGGTCCCCTCTGCGGCTTGATCCTTCCACACCAAGTAGATTCGGGCGTACGGGTGGCCTCCAGCACTGCCCGTACCCCTAGAATCCCCTCGTTCCTCCTGGAGCCTTCCTTCCTGCTCCTCTCTCTTTCTTCCTCTCCTCAGTCTTGGTCCTCCCTGGCTAGGCCCGCACTAGTGCAGACCTCGTGCAGAGCCCCTGCTCCCTCCACTCCTCCTTCTCAGACTGGCTTCTCGGACTCTCCTCACTTTCCAAGATGGTTCCCTCTTTTATATCTTCCTAACAAGTGCTCCCCTGAACTTCTTCCTCCACCCACACCCACTACATGGTTCCCCCTCACTTGGTTCCCCTCCACTCCAGCCAGGGACCCGGGACTGTGCTCTCCCTTAGGAGCAATCTCGCCCTGCCCTACTGAAGTGGATGTGTTGGATGCAGGTGTTAGGGTCCCGGGCAGCACTCTATCCTTACCTGAGAGTGGGATACCACACCTCTGGGTGAGATGCATTACCTCTGTGGCGACTGAACCATCAGGGGCGCCACACATGACTGTACCCCCCTTCTACAAGGGGCCACTGGACCCACTGAGATCTAATGTTAAGAATTGAAAACAGGCTCTTCACAATTATTAATGCATATGCTGATAATCAAAGTCAAGCCCAATTCTTACTTGACCTAATAGACAAAGCACTTCCCATAGTCTAGGGTACAGTGATTCTATGTGGAGATCTCAATATAACATTAGACCTCACCTTAGATAACTCATCAGGTAAAGCATCCCTATGCCACTCAACTAACAAAAAAGAAAAACGTGCTTTTCTTCAGTTACAATTCTGTTATGCATGGCGTCTCATGCACCCGACTGTCAAAGGTAAAGTCGTGGTAGCCCCTTACAAGAAGAGCTAATTTGGATTGAGATACAAATTATCTCCAAATCTGCCATCTTTCGTTCAAATTAAATAAATAAAATAAAATAAATACGATGCATCGGAGAAAAGAAAATAACACACAGCCACTGTCTGAGTGTACAATTCTTTTCTGCCCTCAGATCCCAAGCAACAAGTATTTTATTACACCCTCAGAAGAAAGGGGATGACTACGTGCCTTTCCTAACACAGAAAGTATTTTAATTGGAAATCACTATGTCGTAAATTATGGAAACTGATGCAGATGTCCTTGAATTAAACTAGCTCTGTCCAATTAACTATACAATGGAAAAAAAAAACAGAGGAAAGCTGTAACAGAAAGACAGCTCTATATAACATACAATGCCCCGTGTTAATGCTTTTATGAATAACACTTATAAAGCTAATATTAAATTATCAAATATATATAGGTAGATTTAATTGTCTAAAATAATAATCAAAGCAAGGTATAAATATTTACCATAACAATTCCTTCCTTTTTATTATTTACAGACAATTTATCCATCAGCCACTTCCCCATGCTATGTGAACCTGGAGGGGACAGATCTCGTTCACCGACGGATACCCTGTTTAAATGTCATCATATGTGTTTACTGGAGGAGCACTGTGATATTTTGCTGAAGTGTTAACTGACGGGCTATGATGTCTTATCTTGCACATCTCTCTATATAGTGATGTCATAACAAATATACCAGATGTAGCTGTTATATACATTAGTAGTACCAACATTTATGTAATGAAAGGGTAAATAAATATACTCTTATTCCCTATCCCCATTTCCACTATATGAGGTCTACCATTACGTCTGGGGTGGTTGTCTGCAGCTCATTTGTATAGAGAATATTTGGGGACAGCATTTATATCTAGGTCACCATGCAGAAGTATGAATGCAGCAGGCATAAGGCATGCTAAGGTGCGGGTTCCCTCTGCACCTGAGAAAAGCCATTTATAGGCCTGGTGACCACATACTAGATATAAATCCTTAGGGAATATGCAGGGTATGATATCAATTGGTCTCCCAAGACAATGTATATAAGTCAAAAGTCCTTGCATCGGAGGTTTGGCACACCAAGTTCGGTTGTTTGGAAAGCCAACCTCATTCCTTCAGCATGTCTTAGACTCAGAAGGGTAATTAAATGGGTCAAGTCATTCACAAGTCTGGGCAGAATCTGTAAGCCACAACTCACTATTGTCCAAAACTCCATGGTTATTTTTCTGAAAAAGTCTATCATCATGAATCATAGAAGTGCTCTCACACCTTTCCTAGTCCTCGGAGTGTGGGCATTGCAGGCTTTACTGGAATCTCACCTACTGGAAACTTCTTAGCCCTGTGTGTTATAAATTTACCTTGTACTAGGTCCAGCTCATACCAATGTTTTAAGCTACCCATAAGATTTATCTGTAACCATGGACTCTCCACCCACCCCACAATCTTGGCCAATACCACATGGCTGCTAGTGAGGTTTCCTCCAGCGTAACCGGAAGTATCAAAAGTCTCTTCATGGAAACAGCTATAGTTGAAAGCCTCATATGGGGTTAGGGTCACTGCGAGATATGACATAGTATTACAGGATATTGGGCTATGGGTGCATATCCAGCAGTTCTTAGGACAGTCTTTAGAGTCCATATCTCGCAGCAGGACTTGGTGATACTTATCAGTTTGTTGTCCCAGTCCTCTTTTAGTACTTCATTGAGAGTTAGGGCAAGGGATGCAATTGCCATCAGCATGGTCCAAAGGGGCAGGGTCATCATCTTTGCTGCTGCCGGGGATCAGGACCTTTTTCACTGGATGGCGTTGATCCAAGCATCTTTGCTTTGGAGCTTGACAGAAGTGGCAGGGGTCAGTAGTATGTAAAATGGCTCACTGTATCTGGGTTCCAGTGGTCTCCTCATATATGTCTCTTGACCACGACCCAGTCTCCTGGTACCAATGTGTGTTTGTGCCGGTTATACAGTTGGGGTCTGGGATAGAGGAAAGAACACGTTTATGAGTAACAGTCAAATGTTTGTGCAACTCCAAGACATATTCAGCGAGGGAACTGTAGGAGGCCTGCAGCCGCTGAGGGAAATACAACCCTGTCTTAGTATTTCAAACAGTGACAGCTTCTCTCTACCCCTTGGGGTGGTCCTCACTGAATATAATGCAATGGGCATATAATCTACCCAGGACAAGTGTGCTTCCTCCATGCACTTCTAGATTTTTAACTTCAGAGTGCCATTAAGGCGTTCCACCTTCCCACTACTTTGTGAGTGATAGGGAACATGGAAAACCTGTTTTATCCCCAGAGTGGCCATGATCTGTTTCATCAGTTCTGCAGTGAAGTGCGTGCCTCTGTCACTCTCTATGGTTTGGGCACCCCATATCTACAAACCACCTCACTTATCATTTTTTCTTTAGTGTTCGTTTTGGTCACGGCCAAAGCTTCAGGCAACCAAGAGAAGAGATTGATGCATACCAGGATGTATTCATAAGTACCCACCTTAGGTAGCTGTATGTAGTCCACCTGCAGTGTCTGAAACGGGTAATATGCTTTTGGTGTGCATTTTGTGGGACTCAAATAGGTCTACCGGGGTTATGTTTCGCACAAACGAGACATACTTTGTAGGCGCATTCGGGAACCCTGGGGAGCACCAGTTTTGTAGCACCACTGCACACATAACACCCTTTGAGTTGTTCACAGGGGGAATGTGCTAGGGCAACTGACGCGCCCCCTGGGCCAGTGTTGTTTGGGGGATACCCGGAGCCGGATCAGATGGGGGTTGTAGTCTCCGAGTGGCGGTGACCCGGTCCGTGCCCAGGGTGTCAAGCTCAGTGTGTGGCAGTCCTACAGATGTTACTGGATGTTCTTTAGTGTCGACTACGCCACCCGTTGATTTGCGGTCACTACGGCCGCCGCTGCAGCAGGGTCCGCTGAGGCTGGTGGTGTGTGTGCAGCTCAGGTAGTATAACCCCCAACGGGAGGGGTATAGCCTCAGGGGGTCAGTTGCAGAGGATGGTGGTTGTGGAGGTGCAGTGAGGATGGTAATGAAACTCAGAGTCGGGCTGTGCAGTTCAGGGTTTTTACTTACTGCTTTTGTGTTGGTCACTCCGGCCTTGAGTGACCACCCGAGCCGTGCTGCGTCCACCAGGTCCTGGACTCGGCCAACCCCCAGGTGATTCTGGAGCGTGTTCCTGAGCTCCCTTTCTGACTTGTCCTTCTCTCTGGCCTTCCCCACCAGGGATCCACCTAAGTCCGGCTCCCTCGGGCCTCTTGTTGGTAAAACCCTTGTCTCTGGGTTCCCTGACCCTATTCTTGGTTTGCCTTCCGGGTGGATTTAGTGGGTGGTCGTGGCAGATCCTGCCCACGACCTCCGGTCTCTGGCTAAGGATTAGTGCCCTCCACCAGTTTGGGATCCGGTACCCTTGTGCCAACTCTTCACCCTCTGGTCTAATTTTGGGTTCTTGGAGTTCCCTCTTCTCCCCCTCTGGGTCCTTCTTTTCTCCTCTCTCTCACTCTCTTGGCCTTGGAGCTGGCTGAGCTGCTCTGCTTGTCTGACCAAACCTCTACAAAAGACCCTGTTCTAAGATGGTTCCCACCTTATATACTCCCTCTATGTGTGAGCTCAGGTGACCAGCACCCAATGAGCTCCTAGCATTACCCAGACTGCTCCCCCTATCTGCCCCTACACTACTGGGATGTTCCACCCCCCTCCCATTCCAGCCAGGGACAGACGCTGTCGTACCTGCACATTTCTCTAGTGGGAGTACCATTGGTCTGTCCCCCGGAAATGGGATGTATGTAGTGCATGCAGCCTACTGAGCTCAGTTCCACACTCCATCCTTACCCGGGAGTGGAATACCACACCTCTGGCTTGAGGTGTAATACCCCTGTAGCAGCCGAATCCTCAGGGTGCTACATTCCCCCCTGGTAAATCACAGCACGTCCTCGGGCTGTAAGATATAAAAAACATCCAAAACATACAATTTTTTCATAAACATATAAAACATCACATATATTATCAGCAATAAAACTTTTCATATAAAACTTTTCATAAATAACATCCTTGTAAACACTCTTGCTTCTCCGGCCACGGTGCAACTTGTGACCGGGAAAAGTGCGACAGTCTCCTTTAGAAACACGGTTTTCCTATAAAACCTGTAGAGGGCGCCTTAGAAAGCGCAACTATATACAGGGGGAATATGGCCGCTCTCAGTCCTCGGCCAGGTAATGGGAATAGGGACACACGGGTTAACAGTTCACTCTTGTCCTAACGGGGACATATTTAAAGCAGCAACAGTTCACTGTAACCCGATGGGTAACTATTTACAGTCTCTTTACCGTACTTTAACGACGGCGTCCTCCTGCTCCTTCTTTGGATTCAGACCCGTCCGGGTCCTCCTGCTCCTCCTCACACCGCAGCTCCTCCTCCGTCAGGCGATGTACATGGAGGGCGTAGGGTCCTTTGGCACACTTGTGCCGGGTGAAGGTGACCTCGTCCCCTACATACAGGTCACGACCTCTGTGTCCCTCCGGCAGATGGCTTTCTACGTCTCTGCGGGTGACAAAGACGTCGCCGGGGGTATGATGGTCTCTTATGAAGCCCCACCCATGCTGCAGGTTGAATTTAATCACAGTCCCGGTGGTACGGGGACCGTGAGCTGCACGGGGATCTCTCCTGGTCCGGCTCTTCTGCTCCGCGCTCCTTATCTGTGCTTGCTGTTCCCGGACCCGCCTCTCTCTCCGCTCCTTCTCGAAGACCTCGAGCTGCTGGCGGCAGCTCTCTGCACGCTCCGCTGCGGCCGCCCGAGTCTCCTGAGTGAACCCCATGAGGTCTCCTCCGGTGGGGTCCCACTCAAACTGTGCCTCCTCTAGAGGGGGCTGGGTCCTCCTGATGGGCTTCGGAGCCGGAATCAGGGGCTCACACAGGGGCCTCGCCCTTTGGAGTTCCAGTTGGTAGTACTCCTGGGGCCATATGAAGGGCTGCCCATCCGGGCACGTATGCTGGGCGAACAGGTCCTCACCCAGGTGCGGTACTTTAGGTGTTATGGGCGCTGTGGTGGTAGCGGCGCCCGGGTTGACCAGGCCTTGCAACCAGGCTTGGGGCACGCTAAAGGAAAAGGGCACCGTAAGAACGGCGGCGCCCGTGGTTACTCGGCCCTGCGACCAGGCTGGTGGCTCCGCGGAGGTAGGGGGCGCTGTTGGAATGGCGGCGCCCGGGTGTACTAGGCCTTGTGACCAGGCCGATGGTATTTCCTGCTTTGCCGCGCTCAGGGTCGAAGCGCGTGACGTCACAGGGGTCGCGGCCGCGGTTTCCGGTTGAGGCCTAGTCTGCGGCAGTGACGATGCAGCGACGGGCACGGCAGGGGGAATTTCGGGCTCTGCGACGGGGAGCTGGGGCAGGCACGCGGTTTCCCGGCTCGGGGTAGAGACGTCCCCTTTACCTGCCTCCATTCGTTCAGCTCCCTTCTCGGCGCCGTCTCCGGCCTTGAGTCCTCCTGCACCATCCTCAGAGGCGGTCTGTCTCCTCGTCTCGGGTGGCGTGCTCCGCTGACGGGTTTCGGTCCGCTGGGCCATCTCTCGGCTCCACTCCGCCAACGTCTCTCGCTGCACCTGGGCCATCCTCCGTGCGAGGCCCTCCAGCGCAGTCTGTGCACACTCCCGGTCTCGGGGGAGCTGTGCCAGGACCTCCACTAGGCCTAGTGGGGTTGTGGCTTGTAGCAGGCTCCTGACCACTGGGTCGGTGCTGCCTGACTCTCCCTCCATCTCCGGGTAGGCTTTCTCTGGACTCCTCTCCAGACTTCTTGTCTCCGGGTGCGCTCTCTCCAGACTGCTCCAGGCTGCACCCATCTTCGTTCTTTTCTTCTGTCTCCGCCCACATTGAAGGTGGTCCCGGGGCAACTTTGTGATTGTCAGTTCCAGGGGCAGTTCTCTCACGCTGATGGACACTTCCAGCATCACAGTCTCTATTGGTGGGCGCGGTTTCTGCTTTTGGCGCCATTCTTCGACCTGGCCCACGATGGGAGGTGACCTCTTGCCACCCTCTGGCACGCCCATAATGGCGTCCGCTCTTCCAAGGCGGGAAATCTTTGGAAATGGCGGGAATCGTCTCCCAGTGGCGGGAAACTCCACGGATGGCGGGAAAAAGCTGCAAATGGCGGACAACCGGCGGGAAACGACCTGTGATGGGGTCAGTTGGCGGGGACCCTCCGGAACCGGCGGGAGACTTCTTTTTAAGGTAACGGTGAACTTTTCTTCAGGCACGCAGTACCCGGTTGTTGCGGGCACGTTATCCTGCCGACTACGCCAAAGTTGACGCGCCCCCTGGGCCAGTGTTGTTTGGGGGATACCCGGAGCCGGATCAGATGGGGGTTGTAGTCTCCGAGTGGCGGTGACCCGGTCCGTGCCCAGGGTGTCAAGCTCAGTGTGTGGCAGTCCTACAGATGTTACTGGATGTTCTTTAGTGTCGACTACGCCACCCGTTGATTTGCGGTCACTACGGCCGCCGCTGCAGCAGGGTCCGCTGAGGCTGGTGGTGTGTGTGCAGCTCAGGTAGTATAACCCCCAACGGGAGGGGTATAGCCTCAGGGGGTCAGTTGCAGAGGATGGTGGTTGTGGAGGTGCAGTGAGGATGGTAATGAAACTCAGAGTCGGGCTGTGCAGTTCAGGGTTTTTACTTACTGCTTTTGTGTTGGTCACTCCGGCCTTGAGTGACCACCCGAGCCGTGCTGCGTCCACCAGGTCCTGGACTCGGCCAACCCCCAGGTGATTCTGGAGCGTGTTCCTGAGCTCCCTTTCTGACTTGTCCTTCTCTCTGGCCTTCCCCACCAGGGATCCACCTAAGTCCGGCTCCCTCGGGCCTCTTGTTGGTAAAACCCTTGTCTCTGGGTTCCCTGACCCTATTCTTGGTTTGCCTTCCGGGTGGATTTAGTGGGTGGTCGTGGCAGATCCTGCCCACGACCTCCGGTCTCTGGCTAAGGATTAGTGCCCTCCACCAGTTTGGGATCCGGTACCCTTGTGCCAACTCTTCACCCTCTGGTCTAATTTTGGGTTCTTGGAGTTCCCTCTTCTCCCCCTCTGGGTCCTTCTTTTCTCCTCTCTCTCACTCTCTTGGCCTTGGAGCTGGCTGAGCTGCTCTGCTTGTCTGACCAAACCTCTACAAAAGACCCTGTTCTAAGATGGTTCCCACCTTATATACTCCCTCTATGTGTGAGCTCAGGTGACCAGCACCCAATGAGCTCCTAGCATTACCCAGACTGCTCCCCCTATCTGCCCCTACACTACTGGGATGTTCCACCCCCCTCCCACTCCAGCCAGGGACAGACGCTGTCGTACCTGCACATTTCTCTAGTGGGAGTACCATTGGTCTGTCCCCCGGAAATGGGATGTATGTAGTGCATGCAGCCTACTGAGCTCAGTTCCACACTCCATCCTTACCCGGGAGTGGAATACCACACCTCTGGCTTGAGGTGTAATACCCCTGTAGCAGCCGAATCCTCAGGGTGCTACACAACCATCATGGGGAACAGGCAGCGTGGGAGGCAAATCAAGGTGTTTACCTGCCATACCCCTGACTCTGACTGTAGAGCACCCGCTTTGGCCCATGCGTTCTGTTCGTGTGGGGGAGCCTGGGTCTGAAAGACCTGCAGTAGTTCACGATCAACGGCCACTGGGGCTGGTGCAGTGACAGTCTCCTTTGTTAAAAGGGGGCTTTCCACACTTTTGGTTACTGAGTTCCCGAGCAGGGCCGTGTCTGCTATGGCCAATATTCAAGTCAAAGGTAGTCGTGCTGCTTCCTTAGCTGCCTGGTTGACAAAGGCAATCCCTACTGCAAAGGGAGTTTGTTCAGTGTGTGTGCTGATAGATGCCCTTCGGGGAAGGGTGAGTGCTGTGAGTAGCTGTTCTACTGCCTCATAGGTAAGCCAGCAGAGGCCAGAAAATTACAGCTCCGCCAAATGGCGCCAAAGTCATGTGCAACGCTTTTAAACATATCTCGAGTCTGAAAATGCATTAATCTCTTTTCCCAGATTGCATGCTGCAGTGGGTACCTTCAGCTCAGCCTCTGGTGTAGAGCAGCTGGAGGAGAGTGGTTCATGTATTACTGCCTTACCATTGTGGACTGCTGCATACCCTGTGATGAACCGTCCTTGATCGTTGTTCCAAGCTCTGGAATCATCTACAAAATACTCAGTAGAGGGGTTAGTGAGTGGTACAACAGTGATATTTAACAAGCCCTATGTTTCTGCCTCCATCAATGCCGGACAGTCATGATCATGTGTCAGTGTCAAACTGAACTTCCTCATCTACTAGTTTAAAGGGGCAGGTTTTTGATCAGTCCCTCCCTCTCCTCCACCCTGATATTCTCCTCCCTTTTCTATATCCACTGGTAGTCATGTAGCTGGATTTAGAACATTACAGCATTTAATAGTTATATGGGGGGATATTAACCCCTTTACAACCCAAGGTGGTTTGCACGTTAATGACCAGGCCAATTTTTAAAATTCTGACCACTGTCATTTTATGAGGTGATTACTCTGGAATGCTTCAACGGATCCCCCTGATTCTGAGAACGTTTTTTCGTGACATATTGTACTTCATGATTGTGGTAAAATTTCTTCGATATCACTTGCGTTTATTTGTGAAAAAAACGGAAATTTGGCAAAAATTTTTCAATTTTCAAAATTTGAATTTTTATGCCCTTAAATCAAAGAGATATGTCACACAAAATAGTTAATAAATAACATTTCCCACATGTCTACTTTATATCAGTACAATTTTGGAACCAATTTTTTTTTTTATTAGGGAGCTATAAGGGTTAAAAGTTGACCAGCGATTTCTCATTTTTCCAACAAAATTTACAAAACCATTTTTTTAGGGACCACATCACATTTGAAGTCACTTTGAGAGGTCTTTATGACAGAAAATACCCAAAAGTGACACCATTCTAAAAAGTGCACCCCTCAAGATGCTCAAAACCACATTCAAGAACTTTATTAACCCTTCAGGTGCTTCACAGGAATTTTTGGAATGTGGAAGAAAAAAATTAACATTTAACTTTTTTCACAAAAATGTTATTTTAGACCCAATTTTCATTATTTTTGCAGGGGTAACAGGAAAAAATGGACCCCAAAATTTGTTGTGCAATTTCCCCTGAGCACACAGATACCCCATATGTGGGGAAAAAACACTGTTTGGGTGCACGGCAGGATTTGGAAGGGAAGAAGCGCCATTTGACTTTTTGAATGTAAAATTTGCTTGAATAATTAGCGGACGCCATGTTGCGTTTGGAGAGCCCCTGATGTGCCTAAACAGTGGAAGCCCCCCACAAGTGACACCATCTTGGAAACTAGACCCCTCAGAGAACTTATCTAGATGTGTGGTGAGCACCTTGAACCCCCAGGTGCTTCACAGAAGTTTATAACATTGAGCCGTAAAAATAAAATTTTCACATTTTTCCCACAAAAATGTTTTTCAGCCCCCAATTTTGCATTTTCATAATGGTAACAGGAGAAATTGCACCACGCAGTTTGTTGTGCAATTTCTCCTGAGTAAGCAGATACCCCATATGTGGGGGAAAAACACTGCTTGGGCATACGGCAGGGTTCGGAAGGGAAGGAGCCCCATTTGACTTTTTGAATGTAAAATTTGCTTGAATAATTAGCGGATGAGCCCCTGATGTGCCTAAACAGTGGAAACCCCCCACAAGTGACACCATTTTGGAAACTAGACAGGGAACTTATCTAGATGTGTAGTGAGCACCCTTAACCCCCAGGTGGTTCACAGAGTTTTAAAACATGGAGCCATGAAAATAAAAAAATCTAACTTTTTCCACAAAAATTATGTTTTAGCCCCAATTTTTTATTTTCACAAGGGTAAGAGGAGAAAATAGAAATCAAAAACTTTTGTGTAATGTCCCCTGAGTACGCCAATATCCCATATGTGGGGAAAATACAGTGTTTGGGCGCACGGCAGAGTTCAGAAGGGAAGGAGCACTGTGTGACTTTTTGAACGCAAAATTGGCTGGTATCGAGAGCGGACGCCATGTCACGTTTGGAGAGCCCCTGATGTGCCTAAATAGTGGAAACCCCCCACAAGTGACCCATTTTGGAAACTACACCCCTCAAGGATTTTATCAAGGGGTGTAGTGAACATTTTGAACCCAGAGGTATGACACAGAATTTGATAACATTAGGTCATCACATTGAATAAGTTGTCATTAGTCTTGAGCGCAAGTGCTCACTACTTGAGTTTGCATAGGGTACTCAGGTATGCACCATGTATTACGGGTGCTCGAGTGACCTGTTCCAGTACCCGGCCGCATGTTTCACGGATATTAGACACCCAAAAAAAACATGCGGTGATCGCTCGTGCATCGTGGGCAATTCCCTCAAGTTTTTTTTGGCCACGAAGCATATGGGGTGGAGACTCGAGCATGTCACTCGAGCACCCGCAATACTCAGTGCATACCCGAGCACCCGATGCAAACTCAAGTAGCGAGCACTTGCGCTCAACACTAGTCGCCATATCGTCATCTTTTCTTTTTTAACTTTTGAAAAAAATCCCAACCCTAACCCTAGCCCAACCCTAACCATAGCCCAACCTTAACCCTAGTGCAACCCTAGCCCAACCCTAACCCTAGCCCAACCCTAACCCCAACCCTAACCCCAACCCTAACCCTAGCCCAACCCTAACCCCAACCCTAACCGTAGCACAACCCTAACCCTAGAGTTTATTTTTTACACCGTTCCTTGTGTGGTATGAGTGATTAGACGACTTTATTCTTTGGGTCGGTGCGATTACAGTGATACTAGAATCATATGGGGTTTTTATGATTGACAGCTGTCACACACTAAAAGACGCATTTTTTTGTAAAATCTAGTTTTTGCATCGCCATATTTTGAGCGTTATAATTTTTCCATATTTTGGCCGACAGAGTTATGTGATGGCTTGTTTTTTGCGAGATGAGTTGACGTTTTTATTGGTGCCATTTTCAGGCATGTGACATTTTTTGATCGCTTTCTATTCCGATTTTTGGTAGGCAGGAACTGTTTGTTTTTTTTAATTTTTATGCTGTTGCGCATGTGGTAAAATTGATAAGGTAGCTTAATTTTTCGGGTCAGTACGTTTACAGCGATACCACATTTATATCATTTTTCTATGTTTAGGCGCTTTTACACAATAAAAGCTATTTTATAGAAAAAATATTTTTTTGCATAGCTTTATTTTGAGAGCTAGAACTTTTTTATTTTTTGGCTGATGGAGCTGTATGGCAGCTTGTTTTTTGCAGGACAAGATGACGTTTTCAGCGGTACCATTTTTATTTATATTAGTTGTTTTGATCGCGTGTTATTCCATTTTTTGTAAGGTGATAAAGCATTGTTTTTTGCTTTGTTTTTTATTTATTTTTTTACCATGTTCACTGAAAGGGCTAACTAGTGGGACAATTTTATAGGTCAGGTCATTCAGGACGCGGCAATGCCAAATATGTGTACTTTTATTGTTTTGTTTTGTTTTTTCATAATAATATTTATTGATGGGTACATTATATTTTATTTGGTGGATTATTTTTTTTATTTTATTTTTTTATATTTTTGCAATTTTTTTTTTTTTTTTCACTTTCTGATACTTTTTTTACTTTTATACTTTGTCCCACTATGGGACTTTCACTTTTTAATTCTGATCGCCTACATAGCATAGGGATGGAGCACCATCTATGTGCTATACAGGCTGTCAGCACTGCAGATGCAGAAGATACTTTGGTCATGCACTGCGCATGATCAAAATATCTTCCTGCTGTCTGGTGACTCGGATGTTGTCATGACGACATCGGGTTGTCATGGAAACATCCGGGAAGCAGCGGCAGACAGCGCTGGAGGCCGGGAGAGGAGGTGAGTATTGCGTTCACCTCCCCTTGCCCCCGAAATGCTGCGATCGACTTCGATAGGTCACATGATCCTAACCTCGCTCTCCATAAAGTAGAATCCCTTGAGCTGGCCCAACGTGCCCATTCCTCGGCAATACTTTGAGATCTAGTAGCAGCTCAACAAGAAGCTAACAAACTAATAGAATTGGCATACAGAAGCTCCCTCTAAATTTGCTGTTGCAAATATATGCTAAAATGCTGGTGAATAGGTTACAGGCTCTGCTAGCTAAAAATATATACTTGCATCAGGTGTGGTTACTCCATGAAAGCCCTGATATTAAAGGAATCACCATAGGGCAGACAGAATACAAATGCATGGCGTTCGCGGACGATGTTCTGCTATATATTACCCAATCCACATCCATTCCCTCAGTTATGGCTGAAATAGATCACTTTGGCACCTGGTCGAATTTTATGGTCAATACATCCAAATCTGAAGCGTAAACGTTTCCTTTTCCAATGATACACAGGCGTTTATCCAATCTAATTTTTCCTTTGCCTGGCCAAATCAGGGAATAAAATATCTGGGAATTCAAATTCATAGAGATCTCTCCCAATAATTCAAGCTCAACTTTAAACCCCTACTGGAAAAAATCAATAGAGATTAGTGATGAGCGAGTATGCCTCATTAACCCTTTCGGCGTGCTGTATTTTGGCGTGCAAGGTATTTCATTCATTGTCGCCAGATGTTGGAGGTGTGGAGTGGGAGAGGGGACGATGACGCACATTGGGTGGGAGTGTCCTACAATAAAGAATTTTTGGATACAAGTGGTCCTTCTTCTCAAGAGGATAACTGGCCTAACCGTCCCTAATTCACCTGAGGCACTATTTCTTCTAATGTTATCAATAAAGTAAGGATGGCATCTGCAAGGAGTTTGTATGTTCTCCCCGTGTTTTCGTGGTTTTCCTCCAGATTCTCCAGTTTCCTCCCATGCTCTAAAGATATACTGATAGGGAATTTAGATTGTGAGCCCCAATGGGGACAGTGATGTTAATGTATGTAAAGCGCTGCAGAATATGTTGGTACTATATAAAAACAAAGATTATTATTATTCCCTAAAGGTAAAATATTACAAGATGTAACCTGGACAGCTAGAAAAGTGGGCTGAAGAGGCAACATGCAGACCGGACATGGGAGTTTTAATTAAAGAGGTTATCCACTACTATGGAGAATACTCCAATATATTTAAACAGTAGAAATAAGTTTTTTTGTAAATACCTTCTGCTGTGCGTCTTGCCTGTGAGTGGCGCTATTGCTGACCGCTCACCAGGCATCACATGACTCGGCTTCAGCTGGCTCTGGCATCCGCTGATGTCATGTCTAGTAATGGCTGCAGCCGGGCGTGACTCAGTGACGCGCTCCCCGCTGATTGATGGGCTGTGGGCAGGGTTTCACAGCACGTCAAATCCCAGCATCCACCGCGCGCTTTCCCTCTCCTCTGCATTCATTGGGAAAGCGAGCGGTGGATGCTGGGCTGTACTGGATCCCCTGGACAATGCGCAAGCGCAGCTTAAACCTGCACATTGTGCAAGCGCGGATGTCACACACACACACAGAACACAAGCTGGATAATACTGAAAACTGCGCAAGCGTGGAATTTGAAAGCCGCCGCAAACACTCAGACAGAATGCAAATTTGAGTAGGCGTACCATGACTGAATACAGGAAAGAACACCCCTATGACTGAATGAGCAAGTAAGTTATAAGTATATAAAGTGGTTTGGGCAAATGAGTACAGCAGAGATTTTCATGGAAAAAGCATGTTAGTGATGCACATTGTATCACTAACTGTGACCTGGGGACAGTTTAAATTATACAAATGACATGACAGGTTCCCTTTAAGGAACGATGCCTTGCAAGCTTATTGACGTAACTTGTGTTATGGAGACCCTCTTTGTTATTAAGGAGAACTTTGGAATAGACAGCAAAGGGTCGTCACATTGCCAGTGAGATTCAAATTAAAATACTTCATCGATGAAGGGAGAGAGACAAAATACATGCGACATGCATTGTCAGCAGGTAGAGTCTTCTGTGTGGCAACTAAGACTCACCACATTTATTAGCTAGACAAAAAGGAAACTACAATTCTTGCATACAACTGAACAGGAAACCAAAATAGACAATCAGTGATAACACGCTTCCCTTGGCCCAACGTAAAACCTTCTTGTCAGGGAATTCACAGCAGACCAGTATCTTAGTCAGACATTCCATGATGCAAGTCTTAAGCAGAGACTACAGTGCTGGCCAAAAGTATTGGCACCCCTGCAATTCTGTCAGGTAATATTCAGTTTCTTCCTGAAAATGATTGCAATCACAAATTCTTTCTTATTATTATCTTCATTTCATTTGCTTGCAAGGAAAAAACACAAAAGAGAATGAAGTAAAAATCAAATCATTGATCATTTCACACAAAACTCCAAAAATGGGCTAGACAAAAGTATTGGCACCCTCAGCCTAATACTTGGTTGCACAAGCTTTAGCCAAAATAACTGCGAACAACCGCTTCCGGTAACCATCAATGAGTTTCTTACAATGCTCTGCTGGAATTGTAGACCATTCTTCTTTGGCAAACTGCTCCAGGTCCCTGATATTTGAAGGGTGCCTTCTCCAAACTGCCATTTTGAGATCTCTCCACAGGTGTTCTATGGGATTCAGGTCTGGACTCATTGCTGGCCACCTTAGAAGTCTCCAGTGCTTTCTCTCAAACCATTTTATAGTGCTTTTGGAAGTGTGTTTTGGGTCATTGTCCTGCTGGAAGACCCATGACCTCTGAGGGAGACTCAGCTTTCTCACACTGGGCCCTACATTATGCTGCAAAATTTCTTGGTTGTCTTCAGACTTCATAATGCCATGCACACAGTCAAGCAGTCCAGTGCCAGAGGCAGCAAAGCAACCCCAAAACATCAGGGAACCTCCGCCATGTTTGATTGTAGGGACCGTGTTCTTTTCTTTGAATGTCTCTTTTTTTTACCTGTACACTCTATGTTGATGCTTTTTGCCAAAAAGCTCTACTTTTGTCTCATCTGACCAGAGAACATTCTTCCAAAACGTTTTAGGCTTTCTCAGGTAAGTTTTGGCAAACTCCAGCCTGTTTTTTTTATGTCTCGGGGTAAGAAATAGGGTCTTCCTGGGTATCCTACCATACAGTCCCTTTTCATTCAGACACCGACGGATAGTACGGGTTGACACTGTCGTACCCTTGGACTGCAGGGCAGCTTGAACTTGTTTGGATGTTAGTTGAGGTTCTTTATCCACCATCCGCACAATCTTGCGTTGAAATCTCTCGTCAATTTTTCTTTTCTGTCCACATCTAGGGAGGTTAGCCACAGTGCCATGGGCTTTAAACTTCTTGATGACACTGCGCACGGAAGACACAGGAACATTCAGGTCTTTGGAGATGGACTTGTAGCCTTGAGATTACTCATGCTTCCTCACAATTTGCTTTCTCAAGTCCTCAGACAGTTCTTTGGTCTTCTTTCTTTTTTCATGCTCAATGTGGTACACACAAGGACACAGGACAGAGGTTGAGTCAACTTTAATCCATGATAACTGGCTGCTAGTGTGATTTAGTTATTGCCAACACCTGTTAGGTGCCACAGGTAAGTTACAGGTGCTGTTAATTACACGAATTAGAGACGCATCACATGATTTTTCAAACAGTGCCAATACTTTTGTCCACCCCCTTTTTTAGGTGGTTTGGTGTGGAATTGTATCCAATTTGGCTTTAGGACAATTATTTTTGTGTTTTTTCATTGAAGACAAATTAAATGAAGATAATAATACCAAAGAATTTGTAATTGCAATCATGTTCAGGAAGAAGCTGAGTATTATCTGGCAGAATTGCAGGGGTGCCAATACTTTGGGCCACCACTGTATATAGAATAGATTGTTTTCCTAAATAAATAATGAATCTAGATATAAAAAATTAACCATAACACTTGTAATCATAAAGTCTCTGCCTCTGCTAAATGTAGATGTGAGTGATGCATTGTGTACCTGCTATCTATTGTACATATGTTTGAACAAATACAACACTAAAGTTCACCTCATGCTCATAAAGTGGACTGATATGTTCTATGCATAGGCGGATTATAATGAGGGCAATCTGGGCTACCGCCCGGGGTCCGGAGCTCCGAGGGGGCCCATGGCCAGACTGCCCTCATTATAATATTAGGTACGCTGCCCACAGGACAATGCAGCAGACACGAACATGCAGCATACTCTGCGTGCCCACGTTTGCTGTACTCACACACGGAGCCCCTGGGATTCCCCTGCGGTGCGGGCTCCACCCCCTGTTCCTCTTGTGCTCTGTGTTGCCTTTCTTCCTGTTTCCTCCTGCTGGCAGCTCCTGGTGACAGTAAGAAGCAAATAACTGCTTCCTGTTCTGTGAGAGTGAATTGGGCATGTCACCCGGTGGGCTGCAGGGTATGTGACCATGGGGGGGACCATAAGACATATGACCATGGGGGGAGGCGCAAGTTATGTGACCATGAGGGGACAGCATGGTATATGACCATGGGAGGGTTGCAGGGTATGTGACCATGGGGGGCCTGCAGGGTATGTGACCATGGTGGGGCTGCAGGGTAGGTGACCATGGGGGGGCTGCAGGGTATGTGACCATGTGGGGGGGACACAAGGTATGTGACCATGGGGGGCCACAGGGTATGTGACCATGGGGGGGCTGCAGGGTATGTGACCATGGGGGGTCTGCAGGGTATGTGACCATGGGGGGCAACAGGGTATGGGACCATGGGGGGCAGCAGGGTATGTGACCAAGGGAGGGCTGCAGGGTATGGGATCATGGGGGGGATGCTGGATATGTGACCAAGGGAGGACTGCAGGGTATTGGACCATGGGGGAGGGCAGCAGGGTATGGGACCATGGGGGGAAGCACGGTATGTGACCATGGGGGGTTGCAGGGTATGTGACAATGGGGGGCAGCAGGGTATATGACCATGGGAGAGCTGCAGGGTATGGGACCATGGGGGGCAGCAGGGTATGGGACCATGGGGGGAGGGCTGCAGGGTATGGGACCATGGGGGGCAGCAGCGTATGTGACCATGGTAGCGGCCCCATGGTATGTGACCATGGGGGAAGGGGCACAGGGTATGTGACCTTGGGGGCTGCTGGTGGCTGCATAGAATATTATCTTGGGGGCTACAGATTAATGTTATCCTGTGGGCTTGGGGGCTGCAAGGAGCTATGTGGGGGCTCATACCATATATTGGGAGCTATGTGAGGACTCAAACTGTATGTGTATGGCTGTGTGGGGGTTCATGTTGTATGTAGGGGGCTCATACTGTATGTTGGGGGCTCATACTGTATGTTTGGGGACTGTATGGTGTCATTGTATGTAGGGGACTTTGTGTGGTTTCATACTGTATAAAGGGAGATATGTGTGCGCTCATACTGTATCTATGGAGCTGTGTAAGAGTTCATACTGTGGCTATGTAGGGGCTCATACTGCATATTGCTAGCTATGTGAGGGCTCATACTGTATATTGGGTGCTGTGTGTGGAATCTCATACTGTATATAGGAGGCTATGTGGAGGCTCATACTGTATATTGGGGGACTGTGTGGTGTCATAGTGTATGTAAGGAGCTCATACTGTATGCAGGGGGCTATGTTAGACGCTCATACTGTGTATTGGGGGACTGTGGTGTCATTGAATGTAGGGGACTTTGTGTGGATTTATACTGTATAAAGAGAGTTATGTGGGAGCTCATACTGTATATGGAGGGATGTGTGGGGGCTCATATTGTATGTAAGGGGCTGTGTGTGGACTCATACTGTATGTAGGGGCTGTGTGTGGACTCATACTGTATGAAAAGCGCTATGGGGGCTCATACTGTATGTAGCGGGCTGTGTGTGGGCTCCTACTAAATGTACAGGGCTATGGGGGGCCTATACTGTATGTAGGGGGCTGTGTGTGGGCTCCTACTGTATGTACAGGGCTATGGGGGCTCATACTGTATGTAGGGGGCTGTGTGTGGGCTCCTACTGTATATGGGGGGGGCTGTGTGTGGGCTCATATTATATGTAAGGGGCTGTGTGGGGGCTCATACTGTATGTAGGGGGCTGTGTGTGGGTTCATACTCTATATGGAGGGGTGTGTGGAGGCTCATATTGTATGTAGGGGGCTATGTGGGGCATATTGCCTGGACCTGTGAGCTGTTATCCTCATTGCAGTTCGGCTTATGGTCTCCTTTTCATGTCCTGATTGAAGGAATTCCCTGACGAATCCCTGAATGACCAAAGGAGGAGAAAAAGCGTCGAAAGAAGATGCCATTAAGGTAAGTGCACAACTGTTCAGGCCCTATAGGGTCTATACATATAGTGTTGTATCTGCTGTTAGACAGATACAACACATGCAGGATTGCCTGTTTGTGAAGTGTTGTGGTTGTCTAACAGACAAAAACAAAACATGCAGCCGCAGGGACTCGAATATATTATCCGAGCACTACAAGATACTCGGATAACACCCGAGCGTGCAGGGATAACAAGTTATCAGAGCACGTTCGCTCATCACTATTGTCTTTATGAATTGAGTTTTTAAAATAAAGAGAATTTTTTTAGGGTTTTTTTTTGTTTTGTTAAGGTTTACATGTATGAAGGCCCCATAGGTTGATTGCTTTGGTTGTTGATTGAGGGGACTATGTGGGGGCTCGTACTTTATATAGGTTACGTCAGCATATTAATTCTGCTCAATATTAAGTGATACAAATAAAATTAAAAATAATTATAATTAATATGTTAATATTGAGCAGAATTAATTTCAGCCTATTGTTCGGCCTCCACAATAGTCACGGCCTCTCATGTGGCCCCTTCTGAAAATTAATCTCCCACCCCTGCCCTATTATGTATGGCGCTATGTTATATATTTTTACCATATGCTGTTCATAAGGGGAAAATGTGTGCGCCGCGGTACACTCACTGCTATTTCTGTCAGCGGGGGGGCCCACGCCTTTTAAACTGCCGGGGCCCTGGCTACTCTTAATCCACCCCTGCTTCTATGAGTATACAGTTAGGTCCATATATATTTGGACAGAGACAACATTTTTCTAATTTTGGTTCTAGACATTACCACAATGAATTTTAAACAAAACAATTCAGATGCAGTTGAAGTTCAGACTTTCAGCTTTCATTTGAGGGTATCCACATTAAAATTGGATGAAGGGTTTGGGAGTTTCAGCTCCTTAACATGTGCCACCCTGTTTTTAAAGGGACCAAAAGTAATTGGACAATTGACTCCAAGGCTATTTCATGGACAGGTATGGGCAATCCCTTCGCTATGTCATTCTCAATTAAGCAGATAAAAGGCCTGGAGTTGATTTGAGATGTGGTGCTTACATTTGGAAGGTTTTGCTGTGAAGTAAACATGCGGTCAAAGGAGCTCTCCATGCAGGTGAAACAAGCTATCCTTAAACTGCAAAAACAGAAAAAAAAACTCCGAGAAATTGCTACAATATTAGGAGTGGCAAAATCTACAGTTTGGTACATCCTGAGAAAGAAAGAAAGCACTGGTGAACTCATCAATGCAAAAAGACCTGGGCGCCCACGGAAGACAACAGTGGTGGATGATCGCAGAATCATCTCCATGGTGAAGAGAAACCCCTTAACAACAGCCAACCAAGTGAACAACACTCTCCAGGAGGTAGACGTATCAATATCCAAATCTACCATAAAGAGAAGACTGCATGAAAGTAAATACGGAGGGTTCACTGCACGGTGCAAGACACTCATAAGCATCAAGAAGAAAAAGGCTAGACTGGACTTTGCTAAAAAACATCTAAAAAAGCCAGCACAGTTCTGGAAGAACATTCTTGGGACAGATGAAACCAAGATCAACCTCTACCAGAATGATGGAAAGAGAAAAGTATGGCGAAGGCGTGGTACACCTCATGATCCAAAGCATACCACATCATCTGTAAAACACGGCGGAGGCAGTGTGATGGCTTGGGCATGCATGGCTGTTAGTGGCACTGTGTCACTAGTGTTTATTGATGATGTGACACAGGACAGAAGCAGCCAAATGAATTCTGATGTATTCAGAGCCATACTGTGTGCTCAGATCCAGCCAAATGCAGCCAAACTGATTGGTCGTCGTTTCATTCTACAGATGGACAATGACCCAAAACATAAAGCCAAAGCAAACCAGGAGTTTATTAAAGCAAAGAAGTGGAATATTCTTGAATGGCCAAGTCAGTCACCTGATCTCAACCCAATTAAGCATGCATTTCACTTGTTAAAGACTAAACTTCAGACAGAAAGGCCCACAAACAAACAGCAACTGAAAACCACCACAGTGAAGGCCTGGCAGAGCATCAAAAGGAGGAAACACAGTGTCTGGTGATGTCCATGAGTTCATGACTTCAGGCAGTCATTGCCAACAAAGGGTTTTCAACCAAGTACTAGAAATGAACATATTATTTACAATTATTTAATATGTCCAATTACTTTTGGTCCCTTTAAAAACAGGGTGGCACATGTTAAGGAGCTGAAACTCCTAAACCCTTCATCCAATTTTAATGTGGATACCCTCAAATGAAAGCTGAAACTCTGAACTTCAACTGCATCTGAATTGTTTTGTTTAAAATTCATTGTGGTAATGTCTAGAACCAAAATTAGAAAAATGTTGTCTCTGTCCAAATATATATGGTCCTAACTGTATATTTGGGCTCTGATACCATCTCATGACATATAGCCACAGTGAGAAACACACAAAGGGACTGACGTCACCCAGCAGACTCACCATGCTTGATGTTAAGGGCAGCAACAATACATCAATTAGCCTTAAAGTGAACCTGACAGTTGATTCATGCTGCCCCAAACTACAGGCAATATGAATCAGTCTATTTTACTCACTTATATGGTGCCATTAATTCCACAGCACTTTACAGACATCCCCATCACTGTTCCCATTGAGAGTCACAATCTAAATTGGCTTTCACTATTTATTTGGAGTGTGGAAAGAAACCAGAGTGCCCGGAGGAAACCCACGCAAACATGGAGAGAACATACAAACTCCTTTGCAGATGTTGTTGGTTTCATCATTTTAGCCAGGTATGTTTTCATCTAAAACGCTGCAGTGTTTTAGAGGAAATATACAATAAATTTAAAAGCCATCCAGGGACCATGCTGCTCAGGTAACTAGTCCAAAAGGCCGGTTCCCAGCAAATGCTGGTGAATAGGTTACAGGCTCTGCTAGCTAAAAATATACACTTGGATCAGGTGTGGTTTCTCCCTGGTAGGGAGGTTCACGACAAAACTTTAAAGACTATCAACATTATTCCTTAAGCCCAGACTCAGAACACCCCCTTATTAATACTTTCACTAGACACTGAAAAAGCATGTCAGGGTATCCTGGCATGCCATATATTACTCTCTTAAAAAAAATTAACATTGGAGATCTTACAGTTATATGAAAAAGTTTGGGCACCCCTATTAATCTTAAGCTTAATGTTTTATAAAAATTGGTGTTTTTGCAACAGCTATTTCAGTTTGATATATGTAATAACTGTTGGACACAGTAATGTTTCTGCCTTGAAATGAGGTTTATTGTACTAACAGAAAATGTGCAATCTGCATTCAAACAAAATTTGACAGGTGCATGAGTATGGGCACCCTTATCATTTTCTTGTTTTAAATACTCCTACCTACTTTTTACTGACTTACTAAAGCACTTTTTTTGGTTTTGTAACCTCATTGAGCTTTGAACTTCATAGCCAGGTGTATGCAATCATGAGAAAAGCTACTTAAAGTGGCCACTTGCAAGTTGTTCTCCTGTTTGAATCTCCTCTGAAGAGTGGCATCATGGGCTCCTCAAAACAACTGTCAAATGATCTGAAAACAAAGATTATTCAACATAGTTGTTCAGGGGAAGGATACAAAAAGCTGTCTCAGAGATTTAACCTGTCAGCTTCCACTGTGAGGAACATATTAAGGAAATGGAAGAACACAGGGACAGTTCTTGTTAAGGCCAGAAGTGGCAGGCCAAGAAAAACAGCAGAAAGGCAGAGAAGAAGAATGGTGAGATCAGTCAAGGACAATCCTCAGACCACCTCCAGAGAGCTGCAGCATCAACTTGCTGCAGATAGTGTCACTGAGCATCGGTCAACTATACAACGCACTTTGCACAAGGAGAAGCTGTATGGGAGAGTGATGCGAAAGAAGCCGTTTCTGCAAGCACGCCACAAACAGAGTCGGCTGAGGTATGCAAAAGCACATTTGGAGAAGCCAATTTCTTTTTGGAAGAAGGTCCTGTGGACTGATGAAATCAAGATTGAGTTGTTTGGTTATACATAAAAGGCGTTATGCATGGCGACAAAAAAAAACAACACAGCATTCCAAGAAAAACACTTGCTACCCACAGTAAAATTTGGTGGAGGTTCCATCATGCTTTGGGGCTGTGTGGCCAATGCCGGCACCGGGAATCTTGTTAAAGTTGAGGGACGCATGGATTCCACTCAGTATCAGCAGATTCTTGACAATAATGTTCAAGAATCAGTGACAAAGTTGAAGATACGCAGGGGATGGATCTTTAAGCAAGACAATGATCTAAAACACCGCTCCAAATCTACTCAGGCAATCATGCAGAGGAACAATTACAATGTTCTGGAATGGCCATCCCAGTCCCCAGACCTGAATATCATCGAACATCTGTGGGATAATTTGAAGAGGGCTGTCCAAGCCCGGCGACCATCAAACTTAACTGAACTGGAATTGTTTTGTAAAGAGGAATGGTCAAAAATACCTTCATCCAGGATCCAGGAAATCATTAAAAGCTACAGGAAGTGACTAGAGGTTGTTATTTTTGCAAAAGGAGGATCTACTAAATATTAATGTCACTTTTCTGGTGAGGTGCCCATACTTATGCACCTGTCAAATTTTGTTTGAATGCAGATTGCACATTTTCTGTTAGTACAATAAACCTCATTTCAAGGCAGAAACATTACTGTGTCCAACAGTTATTACATATATCAAACTGAAATAGCTGTTGCAAAAACACCAATTTTTTTAAAACATTAAGCTTAAGATTAATAGTGGTGCCCAAACTTTTTCATATAACTGTATTATAGCTAAGATATTGGCCCTCTACTGTAACCAATCTGCCAGATTAAAAATAAATGGAACTATATCGTCGCCACCCGTAATGACTAATGGAACAAGACAGGGATGCTCCCTTTTCCCCCCTCTTATACATTTTTGTGATGGATCATCTATTATCATCAATCCATGAAAACCCTGATATTAAAGGAATCACCATAGGGCAGACAGAATACAAATGCAAGGCGTTCGCGGACGATGTTCTGCTATATATTACTCAACCGCACACATCCATTCCCTCAGTTATGGCTGAAATAGATCACTTTGGCACCTGGTCGAATTTTATGGTCAATACATCCAAATCTGAAGCGTAAACGTTTCCTTTTCCAAAGATACACAGGCGTTTATCCAATCTAATTTTTCATTTGCCTGGCCAACTCAGGGAATAAAATATCTGGGAATTCAAATTCATAGAGATCTCTCCCAATAATTCAAGCTCAACTTTAAACCCCTACTGGAAAAAATCAATAGAGATTAGTGATGAGCGAGCATGCCTCATTAACCCTTTTGGCGAGCACGCTCGGATGCTCGCCGAATATTTTGGCATGCTCGGTATTTCATTCATTGTCGCCAGATGTTGGAGGTGTGGAGTGGGAGAGGGGACGATGACGCACATTTGGTGGGAGTGTCCAACAATAAAGAATTTTTGGATACAAGTGGTCCTTGTTATCAAGAGGATAACTGGCCTAACCGTCCCTAATTCATCTGAGGCACTATTTCTTCTAATGTTATCAATAAACTTCTCCAAATATAAAAGATCTGTGATAGGTCACATTATACAGGCAGCCAAAAATGTTATCCCTCGCCACTGGAAGAGCAGATCCTGATCCACCCTGGAGGAGTGGTTCTCTGAGATTTTGCTTCTTGATATGATGGAACGTCTAGTTGCTCAATCACCTGCCGATGTTGACAAATATTGTGCGAAATGGAGAGATTGGAATGAATTCCAAGAATCAGATGCATACTGTTTTGCCCCAAATTGATTTCTCTTGTGTTGTAATCCGGGACATATTCATATTTCATTTACCTATAAGTCGCTCTGGTCCAATCTCACCCACTTAGAAGATTGAGCAGCTCATCAAAATGTTGATGTTGATGTAATATCTTTCCTATATCCCTATTGTATTATATTTGTTATATTATTTATTTTTTAATAGTGCATGTCTTCCTTTGATATTCATTTTAGGCTTGTGATAAAAATATTAAAATATTTCAATAAACATTGAATTTGTAAAAAAAAAATTCATCTTAATGAATTTGCACATCTTACAATTGCTCTGCGCCTCCTCTAGAAAAGTAGTCCAGGTGTAAAACGCCCTTAAGTTGCAAAACATTTGTGCAACTCTGAGTTGCACTAAAAACTTGTGACATTTCTGGCAAAAAGTTCTTGATAAACCAGGGTCCAGTGTGTACAGATTTTCACATTACTAAGATAGGAGATGACAGTTGGTGCTCACATAGTTCTATGGAGAAAGAGGAGGAGCTAAAAGCAGACAAAGACATTCTGCTGCAAGTTCTACTGAAATAACAGTTACACTTTCAATTGCTCTGCTAAAATTACAGCTGCTCCATGATTGGTTGATATGGGCAACAAAGAGCTTCCGTTACAGATGTTTTACTGTATTAATCAAGTCTTTAAATCATTTAGATTATTTAATGTGATTGATAAATGGAGCAAAAAAATAAACAATAAAAAAAATCAAATAAATTTCATGTATAGAAAAAGTTTATTTTTTTTACAATAGCTTCAACAGACACTGATAAATGACAGAGACTTTATAACTGTTGAAGAGCACATGTCTCTCAGCTAGGCTGATGATGTCACTGGTCCCTCTGTGATGTCACATGACCTTTGGCTTTGGTCCCTCTGTCATGTCTTGTGACCTTTAGAGTATGATGATGTCACAATTGACTTTGTGATGTCATGGAATAGTCATCAAAATGTCACTGCAGCCTGAATATTGTTCACATGTCTTCATCACTTGGTGGGTGAAGGCAACTTTTACTTGCGCTTGGCAAATTTTGGTTTTGTATAAAATATAAGACCGTATAATATAAGGCTTGTTAGAGGAGCAGTTCCAAGGGCCATCCTGGAGCACTACGGAGGTGAACAGGACCTTTTTCAGCCCAAACAGACATCTACGGAGCTGAATATGGAGATTTGGAGGAAGAGAAAGGGAGAGAGAATAGATGAGGTGCCAAAAAAGAAGAGAGCAGAAACACATGAGAGTGAAAAAAATGGCACCAACCAAAGCATTATCAAGGCTTCAAAAAGACCTGGAAGCCCAATACAGGAGAGTATCATGAACAAGAGGAAAAGGGGAGTAGCAATGGGGGACAAAACTGATGATGGATCCAGTGTGTCCCCCATTACTGACACTGAGCAGCTGTCAGGTGAGTTCAGATCTAAGACACCGAAAGCCAATATTCCCCAAAGTAGCCATTGCCAGGATTGTCCACATTTGGAAGATCCCGCTTATTATGATTTTGGTGCCTTTTCTATTTGATACCCTCTAATATTGTTCTACCCCTATGTGTTGTAATTCTTATTGGAGGCCACATTGCACTATATAGGAATGTTACATCGTTTTTCTCCTCTCTCTACCAGGGACAACCCCAGCCGAATCCTCCATCATTGTGACTGGACTGGAGAGCTTCACCTTCCATAAAATGATTGGAGAGGGTGGATATGGTAAAGTAAGTATTCGAAATTGCGGTGATGTCATCATCATATATGTAATATGTCTCTAGGAACATCACTGCCTCATCTTCTCATCGCGTCTCGTGGCAGGACAGGCCTTTCCTCTATTTCTAATGTTCTCTATCTAACAGGTAATGTTGGCAACACATCAGGCCTGCCAACAACAACTGGCAGTGAAGATGGTGAAGAAGAGGCTCCTACTTGAGAACTTAGGAGACAACGTTCTGATAGAGCGACAGGTCCTGGAGATGACTAGGAATAGTCCATTCATTACTCGGGCTTTTGCCACCTTCCAGTCCCAGGTAAGAAGGTCATAATCCAACAGCTCTGAATCTTCTATGTGTTCTATGAATGTCAGTCTATGTGCCAATCTGTGTGCAATGTTCTAGGTCACTACCATAGTATTACATGTATTGTAAGATTATAACCAGTGCCGCATATCTAGAATATGGCAATAACCCCTATTATCGCCTCTGTTTTATCACAGGACTACGTCTTCTATGTCATGGAATATCTCAGTGGAGGAGACCTTAGAGACCTCATGGCAACAAATGCCCCATTTACCATTCCAACCACCAGGTAAAACAGAATATGGATGTATTAGATGAAGATGATGGTTGTCAGGAACATCTGGCTTTAAGTCATTAGTCTCTTAGTTTAGTGGATGAAATGTTGGTTGTTGATGATTTTCTATTTTTTTCCCATCAGATTTATTGCAGCTGAGATAATCTGTGGGCTGCAGTTTCTCCACTCCAGAGGCATCATACACAGGTAAGTGCAGTCTTATTCTGTGTAAACCTGATATAAATCCTCCCATACCCCTATCCTCATGCTCCCTGTAGACACTTAGTATCTCAGGCCATCATTGGGTCCTCATCCCGGCTAATCTAATAATTATGATATTTTATAAACTCTTTCCTCTATCAGAGACATAAAACCAGAGAACATCTTACTAGATAGCACCGGTCACTTGAAGATTGCTGATTTCGGTCTAGCCGTGAGGAACATCTTTGGCGATGCGAAGGCTTCAGATCAGGTTGGGAGTCTTTTATACATGGCTCCTGAGGTAAGGAAGCATCTACACATTCCTGGCTTATCATTGAGTACAAGGCTGGACATCTCCATGTCTTCTGCTGTCTGGACAAAGTTCTTATTGTCTTCATGTCTTCACAGATTCTTCTAGGGAAGCCCTACAACATGGCAGTGGACTGGTTCTCTGCTGGTGTGGTGATATATGAGATGGCTACAGGCAGATATCCATTTTATATAGGTGTAGTGTATGACACCACCATAAAGGCACTGATCAATGATGATCCTGCCTTTCCAAAAGGACTAGACCCCCATATCAAAGCCATCATAGAGGGGGTGAGTATAAATACACATCTAAGTAATAAAAGGGTTAAATATAACGAAAAACACAACAATGCAAATGGAAATCAACTGGAGACTGAATTCTTCATTATTTGTTTCCAGCTCTTGGATAAGTCACCAGAGAGTCGGCAAGTAGCTGTGGACAACATCAGGGATCATCCCTTCTTCATGGAGATCAACTGGACAGATATAGAGGGGGCTGGATCGTGTCCACCATTCCAACTACCACCTGTACGTATATCACCCAGAGAAGATGGTGGCAGCAGTACATCTCTATTGTGTGTCTTCTTTATGACCACTGGTTCTTGTATTTTCTTTCCGCAGCCACCAGTGATGACATCAGATATAATGAAAGATGTCCTATCCTTCAATAAAGCCATGAAACCACCAATGGCCGAAACAGATCAAAAACTCTTCTGTGGATTCACATTTGCCAGTGACGGATGGAAGGTCATAAAACAGATACCAAAACCAGTAATACCCCATCGTAGGTGAGTCAGTGTAAATGGGACAGGAATTAGGGAGCTTTTTAAGGTTACTCTCTTATCCTTTGAATCTGTCAGCAGAGTGTAGTGTGGGAAACCTCTTACTGACTGCTGCTTACAGTCTGCTGATGGGCCCACAGGAAAAACCTGGAGGCGTTTTCCTATTGGGATAACCCCATTTTATATGTCTTATTGGGATATAAGAATTGTTTCTAACCTATTATGTCTCCTGGCAGAACATTTGGCAGTATTGTGAAGAACGCTTTCCACAATCTCTGGAGGAGAATAAAACGCTGGAAGTGAACAGCTCTGAAAACCACTGTTCACTGGTTGATATTCCACCATCACCACTAGGAGTATCCTGAGGGCCGTGACTTGCAGTGTAACGTGCAGCCATACCCATTCCTCCTCCCTGCTGTAATCCGGGCTGGAGGTTTTGCTGGATTATGGTGATCTGCAGTGTCCGAATACAAGAAGAAGCTGGAGACCAAGAAAATCCTACCAGGAGTCAATAAAATGACCGTGGACCAGCGCTTCTAGACGACATGCTGCCTAGTGCTCCCAGGGAAGGGCACTTATCCTTAGGCCATGGTTCCCTAGAGGTTTCCCCCACAGGGGTTTTTTCCTCTCCTGAGTGCCAACGGATAAACACAACAAGAGAATGGCAGCTTGTCGTATTCTGCCCTCGGCGGAGCTCACACCAACCACTAGTGGCCGAGAGGAACCTAAGAGGACATTTACCAGCAATAAACAGGACCATTCACCATCATGTGCTAGTAGTAGATTTATTTTATATCTGAATGGATAAGTATTTTACCTTTAACTCCTTAAGAGCACAGGGTACATGTAATGTGTGGATACATTTTATGTACTTTTCATTGGTACCATTTTGGGACACATCAGACTTTTTGGTTCATTTTTAATCTGTATAAGTTTGTTAACTCTGTTTTTGAAGGACGGGATGAAGAAAGAAATGCCTCTTTGGTACACTTTTTGAGTTTTTGAAGAATTATTTGTGCAGGAGAAATAATCTGTAAATTTGATAGTTCAGGTTGTTATTCTGTAGGTGCAGCAATACCAATTCTTGTAGACAAAGGTGTAAAGTGCAGGTACTCGTCAGGGCTGATTCCTGATTACTATGGGTCACTGCTTCACTCTTACTTTCACCAGTTTTAATAAATGTCCCCCTTTACTATGTTATATTAATACAAGCGCAGCCAGGGAGTAACACCTCAGTATGTACAGGTGCATCTCACTAAATTAGAATATCATCAAAAAGTTAATTTATTTCAGTTCTTTAATACAAAAAGTGAAACTCATATATTACAAAGAGTCATTACAAACAGAGTGATCTATTTCAAGTGTTTATGTCACGCCAGGTGTGAGTGCAACACATAGGGGAAAGGGAAAGGGAGCCCAGACACTAGGGAAAGGGGGAAGAGGTGACCTCCTAATCTGGACTAGCGTCACCCTGTCTCCCCCTAAAGTCCCTATGTAGAACGAGCAAAAAAGCTTGTAAAAGAACTTTAACATGACGTTTCAAGGATGGAGCGAGACTGCCATCTACTGGCCAGAGACCGTAAAGCGGAACCAAAATATACAAAGGAAGTTGCAGGGAGGGCAGATTCAGAGGCTGGACCCGATCAGGTGACTTCCAGGAAGGAGTTGAGAGAGATAAGAGGCCAGCGCGCCAAACCTGAGGGGTCTTTGGCGCCAAGCAGCAGAGAGGAGAAGACGTGCTCCCTGCGTCCTGAGAAACCCCGCGTGACAGGCCAAATCCAGAGGCCTGAGAGGTGCTCCAGCCGGGCACCAGTAAAAGAGCTCCGGATCCCTCACAGTTGTGACTCGAGTGCTGTGCCTGCTGAGGATACTATGAACCTGATCGCGGTGCTGAGTGAGTTCGCGGAACCCGACGTCGGCCGCCGACAGACGAGGCCTGGACCCCCCTATCCAAGGCTCGAGAGACTGCCCCCAGTAGCCAAGCAGAGAGAAGCTGCATACGTGAGCAGGGTCGTCACTTCCACTGCTCACCCACGGTACCGGGGACAATTGGGTTTAAGTACTCAGGTTGGGAGGGGGACGGTTGGGGCTAAAGTAGCACAACGTGATTTAATTGAATTCATCCGGAAAGAGACTCACGGCCTAGCGGGAATAACCGGTGACCCCCGCTAGGGCCAAATTCACGGTTAAATAACTTGTGTGGTGCTTCTCATGCTTGAGGGCATCACCTTACTTTAAGAGACTGCGCCTTATTTTAAGAGACTGCGCCTTACTTTGAGAAATTTCGTATTTTTCTGATATTTCAAACCACTGTTCATTACCCTTGTTGCTAATCCCTTGTTTCAGTATACCTGTTGTATAAAACTGTTTACAAACATCTCTGACTGTTCTCGCCTTGTGTCTCTGTGCGTTGCATTCCGGTACCTGCATTACATTTGGCGTAGTCGGCAGGATGCAACATTCAGATGCAGAGATGGCGGATCAGTCTGGGCTGGGTCCGGCCGGAGCCATATACCCCTGGGCCAAATTCACGGTTAAAGAACTTGTGTGGTGCTTCTCATGCTTGAGGGCATCACCTTACTTTAAGAGACTGCGCCTTATTTTAAGAGACTGCGCCTTACTTTGAGAAATTTCGTATTTTTCTGATATTTCAAACCACTGTTCATTACCCTTGTTGTTAATCCCTTGTTTCAGTATACCTGTTGTATAAAACTGTTTACAAACATCTCTGACTGTTCTCGCCTTGTGTCTCTGTGCGTTGCATTCCGGTACCTGCATTACATTTGGCGTAGTCGGCAGGATGCAACATTCAGATGCAGAGATGGCGGATCAGTCTGTTGCTGGGTCCGGCCGGAGCCATATACCCCTGGGGGCTATGCTCAGCCATCTTCCCAAGTTTACAGGAGTTGGCATGTCACTTTGGGACTGGGCAGAAAGACTGAGAAGTATGCTACGTATGTATCCCCTTGACCCTCTAGCCCAGGCGGAGCTGGCCCTCCTAACCCTTGATGGAGAGGCCCGACAGACTGTGATGTACCGCCCACCAGGGGACCGTGACACCGTGGATAAAGAGATAAAAATTCTAGAGGACATGCACGGTGACACTACAGATTTGGGACACTTGCGCTTACGGTTGTTTCAGCGGGTCCAAGGGGAAAATGAGACAGTAAATCAGTATGTTAATGCATTACAGGAAGTGACGGCCCATATCACTAAGAAAACTCGAGATGGGAACCAAGGACTGGGACCATTGGATGAGGTGTTGCGTGACCAACTGATTTCTGGCTTGAAAGACCCTTCCCTGAGGCAGATCCTGAAGGAGTGGCTGCGATTGAGCCCTGATATGGGCTTCCTGGAGGTAGGGGCTGAAGCTAGAGTCCTGGAGAGAGAAGTTCCTGTTCTCAAAGCCACAGTTAGAAGTCATGAGGCAATTGCTCCTGGATTCACCAACCAAGAGCCTGATTGGGTACGGGAAATACGTCAGGAAATTCGAGACATTCGGGGTGAGCTGAATTCTATTAGGAAGACTCCTACTGCCCCCTTGCCGATGGACCGTACTGCTCAACGCGGACGGAGACCAGAACGAGAAAGACGTTCCTATCCGGCCCCAGCACGACATGTACCCGACCTATCGGCAGAACGAGGACCGGAGTGCTGGACCTGCGGAGGTAGGGGGCATATCTCCAAAGACTGTCCCAACCGAGAAAGGAGGAGGAGGGGACAGCCGTTAAACTAAAATGCCCCACGGTTGTGGAGCATACCGTGGGGTCTCGAGCTTCAGAGAGTAGAAGAGGGAGCTCTGAAGACATTGTCTCCGAGAGGCCCATTATCTGGGCTGAATTCAATGGGCAGCGGATCCGCTGTTTGATGGACACCGGGTCTCAAGTGACCAATATGCCTGAGACGTACTTGCAAAGTCACTTTCCTGAAGTCGCTCGTTCCTGCCGGGAACCCACTGTCAAACTGGTGGCGGCTAATCAACTACCTATCCCAGTAGCGGGAGTATTATGGATGTCCGTGCGGGCATGTGGAAAGGACCTCGGTCGGAAAGGGATTGTACTGACCACCGGGCCCGGAGGCGATGGGCCCATTGTAACCCTGGGCATGAATGTGCTGAAAGAAGTCGGACAGTTCCTGGCTGAGGGCTGTAGCAAAAACAACTGGACCCGCGCCACTCGAGACCCAGCTAACAAGAGAGTGTTACAGCACCTCGTGCGGGTCAGTCAGATTCAAAAGTTGCCCACTATCTCCCAGTACCTTGGTAAGGTATCGATACCGCCCGAAGCCACAATGACACTGCCGGTGGGACAGACTGTACTCACTTTGCCGATGCTGGCTGTAGCGCCGGCGTCCCTGCCCTCTGCTAGGCAGGGACGCTGTTCCTTCCCGGCCACTGTGCTTAGGGCGCGCGCGCGCGCTCTCCCTCCCTCTTAAAGGGGCCGCGCGCGCCGTCCTAAGGAGTCCCCGGCCAATGGCCGGAGGACTTCACCATATATAAGGCACCTCCTCCAAAATGGAGGTGCCCGAGCAATGTTGTTGCACTGTTCACTACTCTGCTTCAGCCCTCAGGTTCCGTTGCCAGTTACCTGCCAGATACCTGCCAGATTCCTGCCAGCTTGCTGTCTTATTCCTGCCTGATTATCTGCTACCTGCCTGCTAGTCTGAGGTCCGACGGTCTGCCTTACTACTCCTGTCAGTCTGTCTAAGGACCAGCCTGTCCGCTCACCTGGGAGCGCACTTCAGCCACCTGCCTGCTTGCCTGAGGTCCGACGGTCTGCCTTCCAACTCCTGTCAGTCTGTCTATGGACCAGCTTGACTGCTCACCTGGGAGCACACATCTGCTACCTGCCTGCTAGCCTACCTGGAGGCTCCGCCGTCACGTGTTGTGACCACCTGCCTGTCCAGTGACTCCTGCCCGCTCACCTGGGAGCGCTCATCTGCTGCCTGTCTGCTAGCCTACCTGGAGGCTCTGCCGTCACGTGCTGTGACCACCCGCCTGTCCAGAGACTTCTGCCCGCTCACCTGGGAGCGCTCATCTGCCGCCTGTCTGTTGGTCTTCCTGGAGGCTCCGCCGTCACATGCTGTGACCACCCGTTCATCCAGAGACTCTCGCCTGCTCACCTCGGAGCTCACGTCTATCATCAGCCGCCACAGGTCGTACCAACCCTTTACCCAGAGACTGCCCCGGTCACTTGCCGTGACCATCTGCCCGTTCATTCAGAGACTGCCCCGGTCACTTGCCGTGACCATCTGCCCGTTCATCCAGAGACTGCCCCGGTCACTTGCCGTGACCTCCAGCCCGTTCACTCAGAGACTGTCCCGGTCACCTGGTCGCCACCCGCTCCCTTACAAGGACCGCTCCCTTGTATAGTAGCTCAGAGGTTCCGCCTCCCAGACCCGTTACACTGGCACATGTGTCCTTAGAGGGCGTGGACATTCAAGTTGAACCAATGGAGGGAGAAGAAGCGCCCTCTGGACTCCTGATTGCTCGAACTCTGGCCACCGTGCGGCACGGTCGAGTACCCGTGCGCTGCATCAATTTAAGTGGCACCAGTTTACAGTTGTTGCCCCGACAAGAGGTGGCGCGAGTGTGCATAATGCCGGAGGCCCTTACTAGAGCTGACGCTATAGGGCTGGCACCTGTGGAAGGAAAACCATGGACCCTAGAGGTGTCCCTCAATAGCCAGGAACATGGAAGAGAACCGTTGGCTGGATGCCACCTCCTGGAAGAAATGGAAGCTAACCTGACTGAGTTTTCTGCTGGACAAGTAAGGCAGATCGAACAACTTCTACAGCGATATCAGGGAGTGTTTGCACAGCATGAAGATGATTTCGGGTGCACTTGGGACATTCAGCACGAAATACCCACCGGAAATACTGCTCCCATCCGAGAGAGATATCAGCAGATCCCGCCTCAAATGTACCAGGAGGTGAAAGAGCTGTTGGCCCACATGTTGCGGAACGGTGTGATCCGTGAAAGCCAGAGCCCCTGGGCGGCTCCGATCGTGCTGGTCCGAAAGAAGGACGGTACCCTGAGATTCTGCGTAGACTATCGGAAGCTGAATGCCTGTACAGTGCGGGACTCCTATCCACTCCCCCGAATCGAAGAGTCTCTATCTGCACTAGGGAGCGCCAAATTCTTCTCCTCCCTCGACCTGGCCAGTGGCTATTGGCAGGTCCCAGTAGCTGAGAAGGATCATCCGAAGACAGCTTTTGTTCTCCCTATGGGCCTGTTTGAGTTCAATCGAATGCCGTTCGGACTAACAAATGCGCCAGGAACCTTCCAACGGCTGATGGAGAGATGCTTGGGGGACCTCAACTTTGAACCCACTTTAATATATCTGGACGATATAATTATCTATTCCGCAACATTTGAGGATCATCTCCGTCGATTAGAACAAGTGTTAGAACGGCTACAAAGGCATGGCCTGAAAATTAAGCCTCGTAAGTGTCGTCTCTTCAAACGAGAAATTGAATATCTGGGGCACACTGTGTCCAGTGCAGGGGTGCACCCCACTGCGGAGAAAGTAGCTACCGTGCAGAAGTGGCCCAAGCCCGCCAATCTAAGGGAAGTAAGGGCATTCCTGGGGCTCGCTGGATACTACCGCAGATTCATTAAAGACTTCGCTAAGATTGCGAACCCGCTCAATGAATTGCTGAGAGGAACAGCCGGGGGAGCCAAGCGGCAGCCCATTCAGTGGGGCCCACGACAAGAAGAGGCATTCCGAGCATTGAAAATGGACCTAACAGATGCCCCGATTCTGGCCTACGCTGACTTTTCGCAGCCGTTCATGTTGTACACTGATGGAAGCTTGCATGGGCTGGGAGCAGTGCTGGCTCAAGTACAAGGAGGGAAAGAGCGAGTGATCAAGTATGCCAGCAGGTCACTCCAAGATACGGAGAAGAATCCGGACAACTACAGTTCGTTTAAGCTGGAGCTACTGGCACTGGTGTGGGCCATGACCGAGAAGTTTGCTGAGTACCTGTCAGGGTCAGAAGTGCAAGTGCGGACAGATAACAACCCTTTGGCCCACTTGGAGAACGCCAAACTGGGCGCGTTAGAACAGCGGTGGGTCGCAAGGATGTCCAAATTCCAGTATAAAATCGCCTATCGGTCCAAGGCCCTGAACACACATGCAGATGCCCTGTCCCAGGTCACTCAGGCGGGGCCGAAGAAGGACAGAGATGAGGAGCTCGAAGGCGACGAGATCCCGGATTTCAGCCAGTTCGCCGCTGCTGTGGTCGACGCCCAAGAGACCAGAGGGGAGCCGAGGCCCACTCAGATTCTGGGCCGTTCAAGAGACGAATGGATACATCTGCAGCAATCCGACCCGGAGCTAGCAAAGTTGAGAGAATGGGTCGCCCTTAATCAGAGACCCGACCAGGAAACCAGAGCCGCTTCACTTCCAACTACCCTACAAATCCTAGGCCAGTGGGAGAGGCTCCTCCTGAAGGACGGCTTGCTATGCCGAAGAATCCAGCTGCCTCGAGAGTTTGATGTTACCTGGCAAGTGGTAGTTCCAGGAGCGCTAGTAACACAGCTAGCCCAAGAAGCTCATAGAGGAGGTGCTCACTTCGGAGTAGAAAAGACCTTCCGGTGGTTGCAACGGCTGGTGTATTGGCCTCAACTGCGACAAGAAGTCGAGGGGGTCTGCTGAACATGTCGCCAGTGTGAGTTGAACAAGCCCCCGGAGCAAAGAGCTCCCATTCAGACCATCCGAACTTCTGCCCCCTTGGAAGTCTTGATGATTGACTACTTGATGGTAGGAACTTCATACAACGGTTATGGACACTGTTTAGTCATGACTGATCACTTCACCAAGTTTGCAGTAGTGACGCCCACTAAAGATCAGACGGCAGAAGCCGCAGCCAAGGCCATCTGTCAAGATTTCATCCGGATTTATGGGTGCCCGAAGCGAATACATTCTGACCAGGGGGCCTGCTTCCAAGGACAAGTGATGGATGAGCTATACCGCATCTATGGGATCGACCGTTCCCGGACAACGCCCTACCACCCGCAAGGGAACGGTGCATGCGAGTGCTTTAACCGAACCCTGTTGCAAATGTTGCGAACACTGGAAGCGGACAAAAAGATGAAGTGGCCCGAATTTGTGTCCGAGCTGGTGTGGGTGTATAATAATCGAGTTCATGCAACCACCGGCTACACCCCCTACTTGTTGCTGTTTGGAAGAAGTGGCCGAGAAATCACCGAACTGGAGCTAGACTCAGAAGACCCCGGTCCGGGCAGTAGCCCAAGTACCTGGATTCGAGAACACCAGCGTCGACTCCATACCGTGAGAAGACTGGTTGCTCAGAAGTTTCAGGAAGTAGAGCATGCAGTTCGGCCCCCGACCACAGGTGGATCGCTTCAGCTAGGAGACCGAGTGCTGGTGAGGGCTAAACGATTTGGGAGTAAGCTGGACCATCGTTGGGAGGCAATACCATATCGGGTGGTGAAGAAGGTTCACCCAGACAACCCCGTCTACGAGGTTAGGCCCGAAGGGGATGACGCCGCGACATCCAGGGTGTTGCACCGTAATATGTTGCGACCTTGCTCCTCTGAAGCAGAAGTCTGTAACAGGGCTGGGCCCTCAGACATGTTGGCTGAAGTGCCACATACAGGAACCTTGGGGGATGAAGAAGGATGGGCTACAATGCAGTTGGGCCCGTCAGAACCGTTGGTGCCACTCCCGAGTGGAAGTCAGAATGAGTCAGGAAATGATTTGCAATCCCCAGTAGTTGATTCCTCGGATCTCCCGGAGTCTCCTCCGCAAGAAGAGCCCCGCAGAACTGAGTGGGCTAATGCTGGAATTCCTCCTAACCGGTATGCTCAGGAAGAGTTTATCTGGTCTTGAATCCAACAGAAAAAGCAGGAGTGTGCCCAACTCCTGTCTGAGCTTGCACTGCCTGGAAGGAGACATCAATTCTGCGAGGAGTCCACTCGCCCGAGGACTGGCGAGCAAAAAGGAGGGAGGAATGTAGAACGAGCAAAAAAGCTTGTAAAAGAACTTCAACATGACGTTTCAAGGATGGAGCGAGACTGCTATCTACTGGCCAGAGACAGTAAAGCGGAACCAAAATATACAAATGAAGTTGCAGGGAGGGCAGATTCAGAGGCTGGACCCGATCAGGTGACTTCCAGGAAGGAGTTGAGAGAGATAAGAGGCCAGCGCGCCAAACCTGAGGGGTCTTTGGCGCCAAGCAGCAGAGAGGAGCAGACGTGCTCCCTGCGTCCTGAGAAACCCCGCGTGACAGGCCAAATCCAGAGGCCTGAGAGGTGCTCCAGCCGGGCACCGGTAAAAGAGCTCCGGATCCCTCACAGTTGTGACTCGAGTGCTGTGCCTGCTGAGGATACTAGGAACCTGATCGCGGTGCTGAGTGAGTTCGCGGAACCCGACGTCGGCCGCCGACAGACGAGGCCTGGACCCCCCTATCCAAGGCTCGAGAGACTGCCCCCAACAGCCAAGCAGAGAGGAGCTGCATACGTGAGCAGGGCCGTCACTTCCACTGCTCACCCACGGTACCGGGGACAATTGGGTTTAAGTACTCAGGTTGGGAGGGGGACGGTTGGGGCTAAAGTAGCACAACGTGATTTAATTGAATTCATCCGGAAAGAGACTCACGGCCTAGCGGGAATAACCGGTGACCCCCGCTAGGGCCAAATTCACGGTTAAAGAACTTGTGTGGTGCTTCTCATGCTTGAGGGCATCACCTTACTTTAAGAGACTGCGCCTTATTTTAAGAGACTGCGCCTTACTTTGAGAAATTTCGTATTTTTCTGATATTTCAAACCACTGTTCATTACCCTTGTTGCTAATCCCTTGTTTCAGTATACCTGTTGTATAAAACTGTTTACAAACATCTCTGACTGTTCTCGCCTTTTGTCTCTGTGCGTTGCATTCCGGTACCTGCATTACACCTATACAGCCTCCTCAGCTGTCGCTGATCACGTGCCTCACCCTACTATCCCTGGCGTAAGGCTATAGCTGGGGGTGGAAGGAGATGAGCACTAGTCAACCTCCACTAGCACTCTAAAGAGAAAAGGGGAAAACAACATAGCGGAACAACAACTCAGCTTTAGAAGAACTCCAACAGGACACACGGCCTCAAGACTCCAGAGAGGACGTGATGCTGCTTCAGCCAAGTTCAAAGCAGAAATGAATATAACCGGCGACGCCCACCTAGACACATCAGGTATATATACACCCAGACTAAAGGGAGGTTGTCGCTGGGTCCTAAACACAGCCTCCTATCTAGGCAGCTGTCTGCATTGCCAAACATGGAGATCTCCTGCAAACCATTGCAGGGCGACTGTCTGTCACCTCTTACACACCCGTGACAGTTTATTTCTGATAATGTCAATGATTATGGCTTACAGCCAATGAAAGCACAAAAGTCATTATCTCAGTAAATTAGAATACTTTATAACAACAGATTGAAAAATGTTTTTAAAATCCGTAATGTTGGCCTACTGAAATGTACTGTATGTTCAGTAAATGCACTCAATACTTGGTCGGGGCTCCTTTTGCATCAATTACTTCATCAATAAGTCAGAAATACTACCAATCCCGCGAGCCACACAGGAGCGCCAATGGGAGGTTAGGGAGGTGAATAAGTGGCTAAAGAGTTGGTGCAAGGCAGAAGGGTTTGGGTTCATGGAGAACTGGGCCGACTTCGCTGTCGGCTACAGGCTCTACCGTAGGGACGGGCTGCACCTCAATGGGGAGGGTGCAGCGGTGCTGGGGAAGAAGATGGCTAATAGGTTGGAGGAGTTTTTAAACTAGAGACGGGGGGGGGGAACCAAGGAAATAGGTGGGATGTGAGGCAAGCAAGGGGGAAGGGGAGAAGTGAATATAATGAGGGTGGAGAGGGGGGTGGGGATAGTACAGTTAGATCGTTAGAGAAGAATAGGATGCTAAATAACTCCAAAGTTTTATCTTGCATGCTGACCAACGCAAGAAGCCTGACCAATAAGGCGGATGAGCTGCGGGCGCTTATATCGGAGGAGAGGTATGACATCGTAGGTATAACAGAGACTTGGCTAGACGATAGCTACGACTGGGCGGTAAATTTAACAGATTATAGTTTATTTAGAAGGGACCGGAAACAGGGGAAGGGCGGAGGAGTCTGCTTATATGTAAGGTCACGTCTAAAGCCCAGACTAAGGGAAGATATAGGAGAGGGAGAAGAGGGGGTCGAGTCCATGTGGGTAGAGATAGAGGGGGCAAAAAATAATAATAAAATATTACTGGGGGTCTGCTATAAGCCACCTAATATAACAGAGGAGAATGAGAAACTGCTATTAGGACAAATAGACAAAGTAGCAAAACATAATGAGGTGATTGTAATGGGGGACTTCAACTACCCGGATATTGACTGGGAAACAGAAACCTGTAGATCGCAGAAAGGAAAAAGGTTCTTGACAAATATCAAGGATAATTATCTCTCCCAACTAGTGCAGGAACCAACGAGAGGGAAGGCAGTGTTGGACTTAATATTGACTAATAGGCCTGATAGAATAACTGAGGTACAGATAGGGGGGCACCTAGGTAATAGCGATCATAATATTATCAATTTCAAAATGCCCTTCAGTAGGGTTATCAATAAGGGAACAACTAAAACATTAAACTTTAGGAGGGCGAAGTTTGATCAGCTGAAAGAAAACCTTCAACTTATAGACTGGGACAAAGTTCTTAATCAAGGAAATACGAATAGTAAATGGGAAACCTTCAAAAGAATTCTGAATACTCAGTGCGAGAGGTATATACCGTATGGGAATAAAAGGGCCCGAAATAAGAGGAAACCAATATGGTTGAATAAGAACGTAAAAGGGGCGTTAAATAGCAAAAAAGAGGCATTCAAGAGATTAAAACAGGAAAACAGCAAGGAGGCACTAATGTGTTACAAGGAAAAAACGAGAACCTGCAAAAAACAAATAAAAATAGCAAAGGAGGAAACAGAGAGACCTATTGCTAGGGAAAGTAGATCAAATCCCAAACTGTTCTTTACGTATATAAATAGTAAAAGGATTAAATCGAATAATATTGGACCGATAAAAAGTGATGAAGGCAAAATCATAGAGAAAGATGAGGATAAAGCTAATCTATTAAATAATTTTTTTTCGACAACTTTCACAAAGGAAAAAAAACTAACAGGCGAAATGAGAAGTGACAAACTTAATCCTCCACTAAGTATGACAAATCTAACCCAAGCTGGGGTACAGAAACGCCTCAGTAACATTAAAATAAACAAATCACCAGGACCTGATGGCATACACCCACGGGTACTAAGGGAACTAAGTAATGTGATAGACAGACCGTTATATCTTATATTTAAGGACTCTGTTGAGACTGGGTCTGTACCACTTGATTGGCGACAGGCGAATGTAGTGCCAATATTCAAAAAGGGAGCGAAAAGTAACACCGGAAACTATTGGCCGGTGAGTCTGACGTCCGTTGTGGGCAAAATTTTTGAAGGCTTTATTAATGAGGCAATCATGGAGCATCTTGATGCTAATAATCTATTAACCCCGAACCAACATGGATTCATGAGGAATCGCTCCTGCCAAACAAACCTGATTGACTTCTACGAGGAGGTTAGCTCTCGAGTAGATCAGGGGGAACCAGTGGATGTCGTGTATCTCGACTTCTCAAAAGCGTTCGATAGCGTGCCACATAATAGGTTGGTATACAAAATGAGAATGATGGGGCTGGGGGAAAATGTCTGCAAGTGGGTAGCTAACTGGCTAAAGGATAGAAGGCAGAGGGTGGTTATAAATGGAATATACTCAGATTGGGTAAGCGTCACTAGTGGGGTACCACAGGGGTCTGTACTAGGCCCAATGTTATTTAATATCTTTATTAACGACATAGTCAACGGGATAAATAGTAAAATATCAATATTTGCAGATGACACAAAGTTATGTAAAACAATTAATACAAAAGAGGATAGTGAAGACCTACAGAGGGATTTGGATAAGCTGGGTAGGTGGAGCATTAAATGGCAAATGAGGTTTAACGAGGAGAAATGTAAGGTCATACATATGGGAAGGAAAAATGGAAGTCACCAGTACTCACTGAATGGGAAACCATTGGGGAATTCAGAGATGGAGAAGGACTTGGGCATCTTGATTGATAGCAAACTAAATTGGAGTGCCCAAAGTCAGGCCGCTGCTGTAAGGGCAAACAGGGTAATGGGATGTATCAGAAGAGGTATAGCTGCAAAGGATGAGAACATTGTTCTTCCACTGTACAAAGCACTGGTCAGACCACACTTGGAATACTGTGCTCAGTTATGGGCCCCAATATATAGAAAGGATATAAATGAGCTTGAAAAGGTACAAAGGAGGGCAACAAAATTAATAAGGGGAATGGAGGGACTGCAATACCCAGAGAGGTTGGCAAAACTAGGACTATTCAGCCTGGAAAAGAGAAGGTTGAGGGGGGACATAATAAATGTGTACAAATATGTTAGGGGACAGTATAGAGACCTTGCCCGGGATTTGTTCAAAAGGAGGGATATTACGGTAACAAGAGGGCACTCACTAAGACTGGAAGAGAAAAGGTTTCAGCACCAGCATAGGAAGGGGTTCTTTACGGTAAGAGCAGTGAGAATATGGAATTCACTGAGTGAGGAGACGGTAATGTCGGATTCACTAAACCAGTTCAAGCGGGGACTGGATGCATTTCTAGATACCAGGCAGATTTCTGCATATACTTAAAAATAGAATAAAATAGTAGGTTGATACAGGGATTTATTCTGACTGCTGGTTTCAGAGTCGGGAGGGAATTTTTCCTCAGGTGAAGATTGGCTAAATCATTTGGGGTTTTTGCCCTCCTCTGGATCAACTTTAGCAATTACAGAACTAACAGGTCGAACTTGATGGACGCAAGTCTTTATTCGGCTTTACTAACTATGTAACTATATATACAGGTCTACAATTTTGTCGTTGGTGTCCTTAGACAGCTCTTTGATTGTGTGATTGATTGTGTGGACAGGTGTCTTTTATACAGTTAACGGGTTCAAACAGGTGCAATTGATGGCTTGTTTTTTGCGGGATGAGTTGACGTTTTTATTGGTGCCATTTTCAGGCACGTGACATTTTTTGATCGCTTTCTATTCCGATTTTTGGTAGGCAGAGTAAACAAAAACCAACAATTCAAGAATTGTTTTTTTTTAAAAAATTTTTATGCTGTTCCGCATGTGGTAAAATTGATAAGGTACAGTGCCGGCAAAAAAAATCTTTACAAATTCAACTAAACCACAAAATCTTAACGTTCAAGTGTTTTATTGTGGCTATTTCGTTACAATTAGTATTTTAATTAATTAGTATTGATATTTACATTTTACTAAGAAAGTTTTGCTATTATATAGTTTTTGATTATATCCTTCATTGTGTGCACTTTTAAGAAGTGAAATCATGATGCGGATTTTACACGTAAAGTTTTTTTTTACTGCACAAATGTGAAGATTTTTTTTGCCGGCACTGTAGCTTCATTTTTCGGGTCAGTACGTTTACAGCGATACCACATTTATATCATTTTTCTATGTTTAGGCGCTTTTACACAATAAAAGCTATTTTATAGAAAAAATATTTTTTTGCATCGCTTTATTCTGAGAGCTAGAACTTTTTTACTTTTTGGCTGATGGAGCTGTATGACAGCTTGTTTTTTGCAGGACAAGATGACGTTTTCAGCGGTCCCATTTTTATTTATATTAGTTTTTTTGATCGCGTGTTATTCCATTTTTTTGTTTGGTGGTATGGTGATAAAGCATTGTTTTTTGCTTTGTTTTTTATTTATTTTTTTACCGTGTTCACTGAAGGGGCTAACTAGTGGGACAATTTTATAGGTCAGGTCGTTCAGGACGCGGCGATACCAAATATGTGTACTTTTATTGTTTTTTTTTTGTTTTTTTCTTCATAATAATATTTATTGATGGGTACATTATTTGGTGGATTATTTTTTTTATTTTATTTTTTTATATTTTTCCAATTTTTTTTTTTTTTTCACTTTCTGATACTTTTTTTACTTTTATACTTTGTCCCACTATGGGACTTTCACTTTTTTATTCTGATCGCCTGCATAGCATAGGGATGGAGCACCATCCCTGTGCTATACAGGCTGTCAGTGCTGCAGATGCAGAAGATACTTTGGTCATGCACTGCGCATGACCAAAATATCTTCCTGCTGTCTGGTGATCCGGATGTTGTCATGACGACATCGGGTTGTCATGGCAACATCCGGGAAGCAGCGGCAGACCGCGCTGGAGGCCGGGAGAGGAGGTGAGTATTGCGATCACCTCCCCTTGCCCCCGCAATGCTGCGATCGACTTCGATAGGTCACATGATCCTAACCTCGCTCTCCGTAAAGTAGAATCCCTTGAGCTGGCCCAACGTGCCCGTTCCTCGCAATACTTTGAGAGCTAGTAGCAGCTCAACAAGAAGCTAACAAACTAATAGAATTGGCATACAGAAGCTCCCTCTAAATTTGCTGTTGCAAATATATGCTAAAATGCTGGTGAATAGGTTACAGGCTCTGCTAGCTAAAAATATATACTTGCATCAGGTGTGGTTACTCCATGAAAGCCCTGATATTAAAGGAATCACCATAGGGCAGACAGAATACAAATGCATGGTGTTCGCGGACGATGTTCTGCTATATATTACCCAACCCAAATCCATTCCCTCAGTTATGGCTGAAATAGATCACTTTGGCACCTGGTCGAATTTTATGGTCAATACATCCAAATCCGAAGCGTAAACATTTCCTTTTCCAATGATACACAATCCAATCTAATTTTTCCTTTGCCTGGCCAAATCACGGAATAAAATATCTGGGAATTCAAATTCATAGAGATCTCTCCCAATAATTCAAGCTCAACTTTAAACCCCTACTGGAAAAAATCAATAGAGATTAGTGATGGGCGAGTATGCCTCATTAACCCTTTCGGCGTGCTGTATTTTGGGATGCTCGGTATTTCATTCATTGTCGCCAGATGTTGGAGGTGTGGAGTGGGAGAGGGGACGATGACGCACATTTGGTGGGAGTGTCCTACAATAAAGAATTTTTGGATACAAGTGGTCCTTCTTCTCAAGAGGATAACTGGCCTAACCGTCCCTAATTCATCTGAGGCATTATTTCTTCTAAAGTTATCAATAAAGCAAGGATGGCATCTGCAAGGAGTTTGTATGTTCTCACCGTGTTTTCGTTGTTTTCCTCCAGGTTCTCCGGTTTCCTCCCATGCTCTAAAGACATACTGATAGGGAATTTAGATTGTGAGCCCCAATGGGGACAGTGATGTTAATGTATGTAAAGCGCTGCAGAATATGTTGGTACTATATAAAAACAAAGATTATTATTATTCCCTAAAGGTAAAATATTACAAGATGTAACCTAGACAGCTAGAAAAGTGGGCTGAAGAGGCAACATGCAGACCGGACATGGGAGTTTTAATTAAAGAGGTTATCCACTACTATGGAGAATACTCCAATATATTTAAACAGTAGAAATACGTTTTTTTTGTAAATACCTTCTGCTGTGCGTCTTGCCTGTGAGCTGCACTATTGCTGACCGCTCACCAGGCATCACGTGACTCGGCTTCAGCTGGCTCTGGCATCCGCTGATGTCATGTCTAGTAATGGCTGCAGCCGGGCGTGACTCAGTGACGCGCTCCCCGCTGATTGATGGGCTGTGGGCAGGGTTTCACAGCACGTCAAATCCCAGCATCCACCGCGCGCTTTCCCTCTCCTCTGCATTCATTGGGAAAGCGAGCGGTGGATGCTGGGCTGTACTAGACCCCCTGGACAACGCGCAAGCGCCGCTTAAACCTGCACATTGTGCAAGCGCGGATGTCACACACACATACACTGCACAAGCTGGATAATACTGAAAACTGCGCAAGCGTGGAATTTGAAAGCCGCCGCAAACACTCGGATAGAATGCAAATTTGAGTAGGCGTACCATGACTGAATACAGGAAAGAACACCCCTATGACTGATTGAGCAAGTAAGTTATAAGTATATAAAGTGGTTTTGGCAAATGAGTACAGCAGAGATTTTCATGGAAAAAGCATGTTAGTGATGCACATTGCATCACTAATTGTGACCTGGGACAGTTTAAATTATACAAATGACATGACAGGTTCCCTTTAGGGAAGGATGCCTTGCAAGCTTATTGACGTAACTTGTGTTATGGAGACCCTCTTTGTTATTAAGGAGAACTTTGGAATAGACAGCAAAGGGTCTTCACATTGCCAGTGAGATTCAAATTAAAATACTTCATCGATGAAGGGAGAGAGACAAAATACATGCGACATGCATTGTCAGCAGGTAGAGTCTTCTGTGTGGCAACTAAGACTCACCACATTTATTAGCTAGACAAAAAGGAAACTACAATTCTTGCATACAACTGAACAGGAAACCAAAATAGACAATCAGTGATAACACGCTTCCCTTGGCCCAACGTAAAACCTTCTTGTTAGGGAATTCACAGCAAACCAGTATCTTAGTCAGACATTCCATGATGCAAGTCTTAAGCAAAGACTACAGTGGTGGCCAAAAGTTTTGGCACCCCTGCAATTCTATCAGATAATACTCAGTATCTTCCTGAAAATGATTGCAATCACAAATTCTTTCTTATCATTATCTTCATTTAATTTGCTTGAAAGGAAAAAACACAAAAGAGAATGAAGCAAAAATCAAATCATTGATCATTTCACACAAAACTCCAAAAATGGGCTAGACAAAAGTATTGGCACCCTCAGCCTAATACTTGGTTGCACAACCTTTAGCCAAAATAACTGCGAACAACCGCTTCCGGTAACCATCAATGAGTTTCTTACAATGCTCTGCTGGAATTGTAGACCATTCTTCTTTGGCAAACTGCTCCAGGTCCCTGATATTTGAAGGGTGCCTTCTCCAAACTGCCATTTTGAGATCTCTCCACAGGTGTTCTATGGGATTCAGGTCTGGACTCATTGCTGGCCACCTTAGAAGTCTCCAGTGCTTTCTCTCAAACCATTTTATAGTGCTTTTGGAAGTGTGTTTTGGGTCATTGTCCTGCTGGAAGACCCATGACCTCTGAGGGAGACCCAGCTTTCTCACACTGGGCCCTACATTATGCTGCAAAATTTCTTGGTAGTCTTCAGATTTCATAATGCCATGCACACAGTCAAGCAGTCCAGTGCCAGAGGCAGCAAAGCAACCCCAAAACATCAGGGAACCTCCGCCATGTTTGACTATAGGAACCGTGTTCTTTTGTTTGAATGCCTCTTTTTTTTTTCCTGTACACTCTATGTCGATGCTTTTTGCCAAAAAGCTCTACTTTTGTCTCATCTGACCAGAGAACATTCTTCCAAAACGTTTTAGGCTTTCTCAGGTAAGTTTTGGCAAACTCCAGCCTGGCTTTTTTATGTCTCGGGGTAAGAAGTAGGGTCTTCCTGGGTATCCTACCATACAGTCCCTTTTCATTCAGACACCGACGGATAGTACGGGTTGACACTGTTGTACCCTTGGACTGCAGGGCAGCTTGAACTAGTTTGGATGTTAGTCGAGGTTCTTTATCCACCATCAGCACAATCTTGCGTTGAAATCTCTCGTCAATTTTTCTTTTCCGTCCACATCTAGGGAGGTTAGCCACAGTGCCATGGGCTTTAAACTTCTTGATGACACTGCGCACGGAAGACACAGGAACATTCAGGTCTTTGAAGATGGACTTGTAGCCTTGAGATTGCTCATGCTTCCTCACAATTTGGTTTCTCAAGTCCTCAGACAGTTCTTTGGTCTTCTTTCTTTTTTCATGCTCAATGTGGTACACACAAGGACACAGGACAGAGGTTGAGTCAACTTTAATCCATGATAACTGGCTGCAAGTGTGATTTAGTTATTGCCAACACCTGTTAGGTGCCACAGGTAAGTTACAGGTGCTATTAATTACACGAATTAGAGAAGCATCACATGATTTTTCAAACAGTGCCAATACTTTTGTCCACCCCCTTTTTTAGGTTTGGTGTGGAATTGTATCCAATTTGGCTTTAGGACAATTCTTTTTGTGTTTTTTCATTGAAGACAAATTAAATGAAGATAATAATACCAAAGAATTTGTAATTGCAATCATTTTCAGGAAGAAACTGAGTATTATCTGGCAGAATTGCAGGGGTGCCAATACTTTTGGCCACCACTGCATATAGAATAGATTGTTTTCCTAAATAAATAATGAATCTACATATAAAAAAATTAACCATAACACTTGTAATCATAAAGCCTCTGCCTCTGCTAAATGTAGATGTGAATAATGCATTGTGTACCTGCTATCTATTGTACATATGTTTGAACAAATACAACGCTAAAGTTCACCTCATGCTCATAAAGTGGACTGATATGTTCTATGCATAGGCGGATTATAATGAGGGCAATCTGGGCTACAGCCTGGGGCCCGGAGCTCCGATGGGGCCCATGGCCAGACTGCCCTCATTATAATATTAGGTGCGCCGCCTACAGGACAATGCAGCTGACACGTACACGCAGCACACTCTGCGTGCCCACGTTTGCTGTACTCACGCACAGAGCCCCTGGGATTCCCCTGTGGTGCTGGCTCTACCCCCTGCTCCTCTTGTGTTCAGTGCTGCCTTTCTTCCTGTTTCCTCCTGCTGGCAGCTCCTGGTGACAGTAAGAAGCAAATAATGCTTCCTGTTCTGTGAGAGTGAATTGGGCATGTCACCCTGTGGGCTGCAGGGTATGTGATCATGGGGGGGACCATAAGACATATGACCATAGGGGGGGCTACAGGGTATGTGACCATGGGGGGAGGCGCAAGTTATGTGACCATGAGGGGGCAGCATGGTATATGACCATGGGAGGGCTGCAGGGTATGTGACCATGGGGGGCCTGCAGGGTATGTGACCATGGTGGGGCTGCAGGGTAGGTAACCATGGGGGGGCTGCAGGGTATGTGACCATGTGGGGGGGACACAAGGTATGTGACCATGGGGGGGGCAGCAGGGGATGTGACCATGGGGGGGCTGCTGGGTATGTGACCTTGGGGGGCAGCAGGGTATGGGACCATGGGGGGCAGCAGGGTATGTGACCAAGGGAGGGCTGCAGGGTATGGGATCATGGGGGGGCTGCAGGGTATGTGTCCAAGGGAGGACTGCAGGGTATAGGACCATGGGGGGAGGGCAGCAGGGTATGGGACCATGGGGGGAAGCAGGGTATGTGACCATGGGGGGGTTACAGGGTATGTAACAATGGGGGGCAGCAGGGTATATGACCATGGGAGGGCTGCAGGGTATGGGACCATGGGGGGCAGCAGGGTATGGGACCATGGGGGGAGGGCTGCAGGGTATGTGACCATGGTGGTGGCCGCATGGTATGTGACCATGGGGGAAGGGGCACAGGGTATGTGACCTTGGGGGCTGCTAGTGGCTGCATAGTATATTATCTTGGGGGCTACAGATTAATGTTATCCTGTGGGTTTGGGGGCTGCAAAGAGCTATGTGGGGGCTCATACCATATATTGGGAGCTATGTGAGGACTCATACTGTATGTATATGGCTGTGTGGGGGTTCATGTTGTACGTAGGGGGCTCATACTGTATGTTGGGGGCTCATACTGTATGTTTGGGGACTGTGTGGTGTCATTGTATGTAGGGGACTTTGTGTGGTTTCATACTGTGTAAAGGGAGATATGTGTGCGCTCATACTGTATCTATGGGGCTGTGTAAGAGTTCTTACTGTGGCTATGTAGGGGCTCATACTGCATATTGCTAGCTATGTGAGGGCTCATACTGTATATTGGGTGCTGTGTGTGGAATCTCATACTGTATATACAGTCATATGAAAAAGTTTGGGCACCCCTATTAATCTTAAGCTTAATGTTTTATAAAAATTGGTGTTTTTGCAACAGCTATTTCAGTTTGATATATGTAATAACTGTTGGATACAGTAATGTTTCTGCCTTGAAATGAGGTTTATTGTACTAACAGAAAATGTGCAATCTGCATTCAAACAAAATTTGACAGGTGCATAAGTATGGGCACCTCACCAGAAAAGTGACATTAATATTTAGTAGATCCTCCTTTTGCAAAAATAACAGCCTCTAGTCGCTTCCTGTAGCTTTTAATGAGTTCCTGGATCCTGGCTGAAGGTATTTTTGACCATTCCTCTTTACAAAACAATTCCAGTTCAGTTAAGTTTGATGGTCGCTGAGCATGGACAGCCTCTTCAAATGATCCCACAGATGTTCAATGATATTCAGGTCTGGGGACTGGGATGGCCATTCCAGAACATTATAATTGTTCCTCTGCATGAACGCCTGAGTAGATTTGGAGCGGTGTTTTGGATCATTGTCTTGCTGAAAGATCCATCCACTGCGTAACTTCAACTTTATCACTGATTCTTGAACACTATTGCCAAGAATCTGCTGATACTGAGTGGAATCCATGTGTCCCTCAACTTTAACAAGATTCCCAGTGCCGGCATTAACCACACAGCCCCAAAGCATGATGGAACCTTCACCAAATTTTACTGTGGGTAGCAAGTGTTTTTCTTGGAATGCTGTGTTTTTTTGCCTCCATGCATAACGCCTTTTTGTATGACCAAACAACTCAATCTTGGTTTCATCAGTCCACAGGACCTTCTTCCAAAAAGAAATAGGCTTCTTCAAATGTGCTTTTGCATACCTCAGCCGACTCTGTTTGTGCGTACTTGCAGAAACGGCTTCTTTCGCATCACTCTCCCATACAGCTTCTCCTTGTGCAAAGTGCGTTGTATAGTTGACCGATGCACAGTGACACCATCTGCAGCAAGTTGATGCTGCAGCTCTCTGGAGGTGGTCTGAGGATTGTCCTTGACTGATCTCACCATTCTTCTTCTCTGCCTTTCTGATGTTTTTCTTGTCCTGACACTTCTGGCCTTAACAAGAACTGTCCCTATGTTCTTCCATTTCCTTACTATGTTCCTCACAGTGGAAACTGACAGGTTAAATCTCTGAGACAGCTTTTTGTATCCTTCCCCTGAACAACTATGTTGAATAATCTTTGTTTTCAGATCATTTGACAGTTGTTTTGAGGAGCCCATGATGCCACTCTTCAGAGGAGATTCAAACAGGAGAACAACTTGCAAGTGGCCACTTTAAGTAGCTTTTCTCATGATTGCATACACCTGGATATAAAGTTCAAAGCTCAATGAGGTTACAAAACCAAAAAAAGTGCTTTAGTAAGTCAGTAAAAAGTAGGCAGGAGTATTTAAAACAAGAAAATGATAAGGGTGCCCATACTTATGCACCGGTCAAATTTTGTTTGAATGCAGATTGCACATTTTCTGTTAGCACAATAAACCTCATTTCAAGGCAGAAACATTACTGTGTCCAACAGTTATTACATATATCAAACTGAAATAGCTGTTGCAAAAACACCAATTTTTATAAAACATTAAGCTTAAGATTAATAGGGGTGCCCAAACTTTTTCATATGACTGTAGGAGGCTATGTGGAGGCTCATACTGTATATTGGGGGACTGTGTGGTGTCATAGTGTATGTAAGGAGCTCATACTGTATGTAGGGGGCTATGTTGGAGGCTCATACTGTATATTGGGGGACTGTGGTGTCATTGTATGTAGGGGACTTTGTGTGGATTTATACTGTATAAAGAGAGTTATGTGGGAGCTCATACTGTATATGGAGGGATGTGTGGGGGCTCATATTGTATGTAGAGGGCTGTGTGTGGACTCATACTGTATGTAGGGGCTGTGTGTGGACTCATACTGTATGTAAAGCGCTATGGGGGGCTCATACTGTATGTAGCGGGCTGTGTGTGAGCTCCTACTATATGTACAGGGCTATGGGGGGCCTATACTGTATGTAGGGGGCTGTGTGTGGGCTCCTACTGTATGTACAGGGCTATGGGGGCTCATACTGTATGTAGGCGGCTGTGTGTGGGCTCCTACTGTATATGGGGGGGCTGTGTGGGGGCTCATATTGTATGTAAGGGGCTGTGTGGGGGCTCATACTGTATGTAGGGGGCTGTGTGTGGGTTCATACTGTATATGGAGGGCTGTGTGGGGGCTCATATTGTATGTAAGGGGCTGTGTGGGGGCTCATATTGTATGTAAGGGGCTGTGTGTGGGTTCATACTGTATATGGAGGACTGTGTGGGGGCTCATATTGTATGTAGGGGGCTATGTGGGACATATTGCCTGGACCTGTGAGCTGTTATCCTCATTGCAGTTCGGCTTATGGTCTCCTTTTCTTGTCCTGATTGAAGGAATTCCCTGACGAATCCCTGAATGACCAAAGGAGGAGAAAAAGCGTCGAAAGAAGATGCCATTAAGCTAAGTGCCCAACTCTTCAGGCCCTATAGGGTCTATACATATAATGATGTATCTGCTTTTAGACAGATACAACACATGCGGGATTGCCTGTTTGTTAAGTGTTGTGGTTGTCTAACAGACAAAAACAAAACATGCAGCCGCAGGGACTCGAATATATTATCCGAGCACTACAAGATACTCGGATAACACCCGAGCGTGCAGGGATAACAAGTTATCTGAGCACGTTCTCTCATCATTATTGTCTTTATGAATTGAGTTTTTAAAATAAAGAGAATTTTTTTAGAGGTTTTTTTTTTGTTTTGTTAAGGTTTACATGTATGAAGGCCCCATAGGTTGATTGCTTTGGTTGTTGATTGAGGGGACTATGTGGGGGCTCGTACTGTATATAGGTTACGTCAGCATATTAATTCTGCTCAATATTAAGTGATACAAATAAAATTAAAAATAATTATAATTAATATGTTAATATTGAGCAGAATTAATTTCAGCCTATTGTTCAACCTCCACAATAGTCACGGCCTCTCATGTGGCCCCTTCTGAAAATTAATCTCCCACCCCTGCCCTATTATGTATGGCGCTATGTTATATATTTTTACCATATGCTGTTGTAGCACCCCGAGGACTCGGCTGCTACAGGGGTATTGCACCTCAAACCAGAGGTGTGGTATTCCACTCCCGGGTAAGGATGGAGTGTGGGACCGAGCTCAGTTAGTTGCATGCACTACACTCATCCCATTTCCGGGGGACAGAACAACGGTACTCCCACCAGATAGATGTGCAGGTACGACAGCGTCTGTCCCTGGCTGGAGTGGGAGGGGGGGAGGAACATCCCAGTAGTGTAGGAGCAGTCAGGGGAGGGACTCTGGGCATAGGAAGGAGCCCATTGGGTGCTAGTCACCTGGGCTCGGGTGTCAGAGGGAGTATAAGAGGTGGGCACCATCTTTAGACAGGGTCCTGTTCAGAGGAGGGTCTGTTCAGCCTGGAGGAGTGGAGAGAGGAGCTCAGCCAGAGAGGGCTGAGGGGGAGCTGTGGCTCCGTCTGGGCCCAGCTCCAGAGCCAGGCCTGAAGCACAGAGAGGAGGAACAGAAACACCAAGAAAGGCCCAGAGCCGTAAGAATAGAGGGAACCCTGAGATCCCACAAGAGAACAAGTTAACGGGTGAAGGGTTGGCAGAAGAGGGTACCGGATCCCAAACTGGTAGAGGCTAAACATCCTTAGCCAGGAACCGGAGGTCGTGGACAAGTTTTGGCGTGACCCCTCACCATATCCACCAGGAAGGCAAACCACGCATAGGGTCAGGGAAGCCGGGAAAGGTTTCGCCACCAAAAGACCCGAGGGAGCGGGACAAAGGTGGGTCCCTGGTGAGGACGGCCCGTAGGAAGGAATAGAGGGGAGCTTGGGACCACGCTCTGGAACTGCCTGGGACTTGGCCGAGTCCCGCACCTGGTGGACGCAGCACGGCTCGGTTGGTCACTCTTGGCCGAAGTGACCGGAGCAACACCTGAGAGTAAAAGCCTTGAAACTGCACCACACGTCTCTGAGCTTCCTTGCTGCACCATCACTACCACTATTATCCACTTCTGCTGCCCTGAGGTCATACCCCTCCCGTTGGGGGTTCTACCAGCTACGCTGCACAACCTTACCACCGGCCTCAGCGGTCTGCCCTGCAGCGGCGGCTTCATAGCCGCATTCAACGGGTGGCGTAGTCGAACATTCTAACATCTACTGCTAAAGACTGCCGCTCAGTTTGACTCCCTGGGCACGGACCGGGTCACCGCCACGAGACTACTACCCCCATCTGATCCGGCTCCGGGTAAGCCCCCGTGCGCGCGATGCCGCACGACACAGCAGGCCCAGGGGCGCGTCACTGTTCATAAGGGGAAAATGTGTGCGCCGCGGTACACTCACTGCTATTTCTGTCAGCGGGGGGGCCCACGCCTTTTAAACTGCCGGGGCCCTGGCTACTCTTAATCCACCCCTGCTTCTATGAGTATACAGTTAGGTCCATATATATTTGGACAGAGACAACATTTTTCTAATTTGGTTCTAGACATTACCACAATGAATTTTAAACAAAACAATTCAGATGCAGTTGAAGTTCAGACTTTCAGCTTTCATTTGAGGGTATCCACATTAAAATTGGATTAAGGGATTAGGAGTTTCAGCTCCTTAACATGTGCCACCCTGTTTTTAAAGGGACCAAAAGTAATTGGACAATTGACTCCAAGGCTATTTCATGGACAGGTATGGGCAATCCCTTCGTTATGTCATTCTCAATTAAGCAGATAAAAGGCCTGGAGTTGATTTAAGATGTGGTGCTTGCATTTGGAAGGTTTTGCTGTGAAGTAAACATGCGGTCAAAGGAGCTCTCCATGCAGGTGAAACAAGCCATCCTTAAGCTGCAAAAACAGAAAAAAAAACTCTGAGAAATTGCTACAATATTAGGAGTGGCAAAATCTACAGTTTGGTACATCCTGAGAAAGAAAGAAAGCACTGGTGAACTCATCAATGCAAAAAGACCTGGGCGCCCACGGAAGACAACAGTGGTGGATGATCGCAGAATCATCTCCATGGTGAAGAGAAACCCCTTCACAACAGCCAACCAAGTGAACAACACTCTCCAGGAGGTAGGCGTATCAATATCCAAATCTACCATAAAGAGAAGACTGCATGAAAGTAAATACGGAGGGTTCACTGCACGGTGCAAGACACTCATAAGCATTAAGAAGAAAAAGGCTAGACTGGACTTTGCTAAAAAACATCTAAAAAAGCCAGCACAGTTCTGGAAGAACATTCTTTGGACAGATGAAACCAAGATCAACCTCTACCAGAATGATGGAAAGAGAAAAGTATGGCGAAGGCGTGGTACAGCTCATGATCCAAAGCATACCACATCATCTGTAAAACACGGCGGAGGCAGTGTGATGGCTTGGGCATGCATGGTTGTCAGTGGCACTGGGTCACTAGTGTTTATTGATGATGTGACACAGGACAGAAGCAGCCAAATGAATTCTGATGTATTCAGAGCCATACTGTGTGCTCAGATCCAGCCAAATGCAGCCAAACTGATTGGTCGTCGTTTCATTCTACAGATGGACAATGACCCAAAACATAAAGCCAAAGCAACCCAGGAGTTTATTAAAGCAAAGAAGTGGAATATTCTTGAATGGCCAAGTCAGTCACCTGATCTCAACCCAATTGAGCATGCATTTCACTTGTTAAAGACTAAACTTCAGACAGAAAGGCCCACAAACAAACAGCAACTGAAAACCACCGCAGTGAAGGCCTGGCAGAGCATCAAAGGGAGGAAACACAGCGTCTCGTGATGTCCATGAGTTCAATACTTCAGGCAGTCATTGCCAACAAAGGGTTTTCAACCAAGTATTAGAAATGAACATATTATTTAGAATTATTTAATCTGTCCAATTACTTTTGGTCCCTTTAAAAACGGGGTGGCACATGTTAAGGAGCTGAAACTCCTAAACCCTTCATCCAATTTTAATGTGGATACCCTCAAATGAAAGCTGAAAGTCTGAACTTCAACTGCATCTGAATTGTTTTGTTTAAAATTCATTGTGGTAATGTCTAGAACCAAAATTAGAAAAATGTTGTCTCTGTCCAAATATATATGGTCCTAACTGTATATTTGGGCTCTGATACCATCTCATGACATATAGCCACAGTGAGAAACACACAAAGGGACTGACGTCACCCAGCAGACTCACCATGCTTGATGTTAAGGGCAGCAACAATACATCAATTAGCCTTAAAGTGAACCTGACAGTTTATTCATGCTGCCCCAAACCACAGGCAATATGAATCAGTCTATTTTACTCACTTATATGGTGCCATTAATTCCACAGCACTTTACAGACATCCCCATCACTGTTCCCATTGAGGGTCACAATTTAAATTGGCTTTCACTATGTCTTTGGAGTGTGGAAAGAAACCAGAGTGTCCGGAGGAAACCCACGCAAACATGGAGAGAACATACAAACTCCTTTGCAGATGTTGTTGGTTTCATCATTTTAGCCAGGTATGTTTTCATCTAAAACGCTGCAGTGTTTTAGAGGAAATATACAATAAATTTAAAAGCCATCCAGGGACCATGCTGCTCAGGTAACTAGTCCAAAAGGCCGGTTCCCAGCAAATGCTGGTGAATAGGTTACAGGCTCTGCTAGCTAAAAATATACACTTGGATCAGGTGTGGTTACTCCCTGGAAGGGAGGTTCACGACAAAACTTTAAAGACTATCAACATTATTCCTTACGCCCAGACTCAGAACACCCCCTTATTAAAACTTTCACTAGACACTGAAAAGCGTTTGTCAGTGTATCTTGGCATGCCATATATTACTCTCTTAAAAAAAATTAACATTGGAGATCTTATTATAGCTAAGATAATGGTCCTCTACTGTAACCAATCTGCCAGATTAAAAATAAATGGAACTATATCGTCGCCACCCGTAATGACTAATGGAACAAGACAGGGATGCTCCCTTTTCCCCCCTCTTATACATTTTTGTGATGGATCATCTATTATCATCAATCCATGAAAACCCTGATATTAAAAGAATCACCATAGGGCAGACAGAATACAAATGCAAGGCGTTCGCGGACGATGTTCTGCTATATATTACTCAACTGCACACATCCATTCCCTCAGTTATGGCTGAAATAGATCACTTTGGCACCTGGTCGAATTTTATGGTCAATACATCCAAATCTGAAGCGTAAACGTTTCCTTTTCCAAAGATACACAGGCGTTTATCCAATCTAATTTTTCCTTTGCCTGGCCAACTCAGGGAATAAAATATCTTGGAATTCAAATTCATAGAGATCTCTCCCAATAATTCAAGCTCAACTTTAAACCCCTACTGGAAAAAATCAATAGAGATTAGTGATGAGCGAGCATGCCTCATTAACCCTTTTGGCGAGCACGCTCGGATGCTCGCCGAATATTTTGGCATGCTCGGTATTTCATTCATTGTCGCCAGATGTTGGAGGTGTGGAGTGGGAGAGGGGACGATGACGCACATTTGGTGGGAGTGTCCAACAATAAAGAATTTTTGGATACAAGTGGTCCTTGTTATCAAGAGGATAACTGGCCTAACCGTCCCTAATTCATCTGAGGCACTATTTCTTCTAATGTTATCAATAAACTTCAAATATAAAAGATCTGTGATAGGTCACATTATACAGGCAGCCAAAAATTGTATCCCTCGCCACTGGAAGAGCAGACCATGATCCACCCTGGAGGAGTGGTTCTCTGAGATTTCGCTTCTTGATATGATGGAACATCTAGTTGCTCAATCACCTGCCTATGTTGACAAATATTCTGTGAAATGGAGAGATTGGATTGAATTCCATGAATCAGATGCATACTGTCTTGCCCCAAATTAATTTCTCTTGTCTTGTAATCCGGGACGTATTCATATTCATATTTCATTTACCTATAAGTCGCTCTGGTCCAATCTCACCCACTTAGAAGAATGAGCAGCTCAGCAAAATGTTGATGTTGATGTAATATCTTTCCTATATCCCTATTGTATTATATTTGTTATATTATTTCTTTTTTAATAGTGCATGACTTCCTTTGATATTCATTTTAGGCTTGTGATAAAAATATTAAAATATTTCAATAAACATTGAATTTGTAAAAAAAAAAATTCATCTTAATGAATTTGTGCATCTTACAACTGCTCTGCGCCTCCTCCAGAAATGTAGTCCAGGTGTAAAACGCCCTTAAGTTGCAAAACATTTGGGCAACTCTGAGTTGCACTAAAAATTTGTGACATTTCTGGCAAAAAATTCTTGATAAACCAGGGTCCAGTGTGTACAGATTTTCACATTACTAAGATAGGAGATGACAGTTGGTGCTCACGTAGTTCTATGGAGACAGAGGAGGAGCTAAAAGCAGACAAAGACATTCTGCTGCAAGTTCTACTGAAATAACAGTTACACTTTCAATTGCTCTGCTAAAATTACAGCTGCTCCATGATTGGTTGATATGGGCAACAAAGAGCTTCCGTTCCAGATGTTTTACTGTATTAATCAAATCTTTAAATCATTTAGATTATTTAATGTGATTGATAAATGGAGCAAAAAAATAAACAATAAAAAAAACAATAAAAAAATATCAAATAAATTTGATGTATAGAAAAAGTTTATTTTTTTACAATAGCTTCAACAAACACTGATAAATGACAGAGACTTTATAACTGTTGAAGAGCACATGTCTCTCAGCTAGGCTGATGATGTCACTGGTCCCTCTGTGATGTCACATGACCTTTGGCTTTGGTCCCTCTGTCATGTCATATGACCTTTAGAGTATGATGATGTCACAATTGACTTTGTGATGTCATGGAATAGTCATCAAAATGTCACTGCAGCCTGAATATTGTTCACATGTCTTCATCACTTGGTGGGTGAAGGCAACTTTTACTTGCGCTTGGCAAATTTTGGTGTTGTATAAAATATAAGACCGTATAATAGAAGGCTTGTTAGAGGAGCAGTTCCAAGGGCCATCCTGGAGAGCTACTGAGGTGAACAGGACCTTCTTCAGCCCAAACAGACATCTATGGAGCTGAATATGGAGATTTGGAGGAAGAGAAAGGGAGTGAGAATAGATGAGGTGCCAAAAAAGAGGAGAGCAGAAACACATGAGAGTGAAAAAAATGGCACCAACCAAAGCATTATCAAGGCTTCAAAAAGACCTGGAAGCCCAATACAGGAGAGTATCATGAACAAGAGGAAAAGGGGAGTAGCAATGGGGGACAAAACTGACGATGGATCCAGTGTGTCCCCCATTACTGACACTGAGCAGCTGTCAGGTGAGTTCAGATCTAAGACACCGAAAGCCAATATTCCCCAAAGTAGCCATTGCCAGGATTGTCCACATATGGAAGATCCCGCGTATTATGATTTTGGTGCCTTTTCTATTTGATACCCTCTAATATTGTTCTACCCCTATGTGTTGTAATTCTTATTGGAGGCCACATTGCACTATATAGGAATGTTACATCTTATTTCTCCTCTCTCTACCAGGGACAACCCCAGCTGAATCCTCCATCATTGTGACTGGACTGGAGAGCTTCACCTTCCATAAAATGATTGGAGAGGGTGGATATGGTAAAGTAAGTATTCGGAATTGCGGTGACGTCATCATCATATATGTAATATGTCTCTAGGAACATCACTGCCTCATCTTCTCATCGCGTCTCATGGCAGGACAGGCCTTTCCTCTATTTCTAATGTTCTCTATCCTACAGGTCATGTTGGCCACACATCAGGCCTGCCAACAACAACTGGCAGTGAAGATGGTGAAGAAGAGGCTCCTACTTGAGAACTTAGGAGACAACGTTCTGATAGAGCGACAGGTCCTGGAGATGACTAGGAATAGTCCATTCATTACTCGGGCTTTTGCCACCTTCCAGTCCCAGGTAAGAAGGTCATAATCCAACAGCTCTGAGTCTTCTATGTGTTCTATGAATGTCAGTCTATGTGCCAATCTGTGTGCAATGTTCTAGGTCACTACCATAGTATTACATGTATTGTAAGATTATAACCAGTGCCGCATATCTAGAATATGGCAATAACCCCTATTATCGCCTCTGTTTTATCACAGGACTACGTCTTCTATGTCATGGAATATCTCAGTGGAGGAGACCTTAGAGACCTCATGGCAACAAATGCCCCATTTACCATTCCAACCACCAGGTAAGACAGAATATGGATGTATTAGATGAAGATGATGGTTGTCAGGAACATCTAGCTTTAAGTCATTAGTCTCTTAGTTTAGTGGATGAAATGTTGGTTGTTGATGATTTCTATTTTTTTCCCATCAGATTTATTTCAGCTGAGATAATCTGTGGGCTGCAGTTTCTCCACTCCAGAGGCATCATACACAGGTAAGTGTAGTCTTATTCTGTGTAAACCTGATATAAATCCTCCCATACCCTTATCCTCATGCTCCCTGTAGACACTTAGTATCTCAGGCCATCATTGGGTCCTCATCCCGGCTAATCTAATAATTATGATATTTTATAAACTCTTTCCTCTATCAGAGACATAAAACCAGAGAACATCTTACTAGACAGCACCGGTCACTTGAAGATTGCTGATCTCGGTCTGGCCGTGAGGAACATCTTTGGCAATGCGAAGGCTTCAGATCAGGTCGGGAGTCTTTTATACATGGCTCCTGAGGTAAGGAAGCATCTACACATCCCTGGCTTATCATTGAGTACAAGGCAGGACATCTCCATGTCTTTTGGTGTCTGGACAAAGTTCTTATTGTCTTCATGTCTTCACAGATTCTTCTAGAGAAGCCCTACAACACGGCAGTGGACTGGTTCTCTGCTGGTGTGGTGATATATGAGATGGCTACTGGCAGATATCCATTTTATATAGGTGTAGTGTATGACACCACCATAAAGGCACTGATCAATGATGATCCTGCCTTTCCAAAAGGAATAGACCCCCATATCAAAGCCATCATAGAGGGGGTGAGTATAAATACACATCTAAGTAATAAAAGGGGTAAATATAACGAAAAACACAACAATGCAAATGGAAATCAACTGGAGACTGAATTCTTCATTATTTGTTTCCAGCTTTTGGATAAGTCACCAGAGAGTCGGCAAGTAGCTGTGGACAACATCAGGGATCATCCCTTCTTCATGGAGATCAACTGGACAGATATAGAGGGGGCTGGATCGTGTCCACCATTCCAACTACCAACTGTACGTATATCACCCAGAGAAGATGGTGGCAGCTGTACATCTCTATTGTGTGTCTTCTTTATGACCACTGGTTCTTGTATTTTCTTTCCGCAGCCACCAGTGATGACATCAAATATAATGAAAGATGTCCTGTCCTTCAGTGAAGCCATTAAACCACCAATGGCCGAAACAGATCGAAAACTCTTCTGTGGATTCACATTTGCCAGTGACGGATGGAAGGTCATAAAACAGATACCAAAACCTGTAATACCCCATCGCAGGTGAGTCAGTGTAAATGGGACAGGAATTAGGGAGCTTTTCAAGGCTACTCTCTTATCCTTTGAATCTGTCAGCAGAGTGTAGTGTGGAAACCTCTTACTGACTGCTGCTTACAGTCTGCTCGTTGGCCCACAGGAAAAACCTGGAGGCGTTTTCCTATTGGGATAACCCCATTTTATATGTCTTATTGGGATATAAGAATTGTTTCTAACCTATTATCTCTCCTGGCAGAACATTTGGCAGTATTGTGAAGAACGCTTTCCACAATCTCAGGAGGAGAATAAAACGCTGGAAGTGAACAGCTCTGAAAACCACTGTTCACTGGTTGATATTCCACCATCACCACTAGGAGTATCCTGAGGGCCGTGACTTGCAGTGTAACGTGCAGCCATACCCATTCCTCCTCCCTGCTGTAATCCGGGCTGGGGGGTTTGCTGGATTATGGCGATCTGCAGTGTCCGAATACAAGAAGAAGCTGGAGACCAAGAAAATCCTACCAGGAGTCAATAAAATGACCGTGGACCAGCGCTTCTAGATGACATGCTGCCTAGTGCTCCCAGGGAAGGGCACTTATCCTTAGGCCATGGTTCCCTAGAGGTTTCCCCCACAGGGGGGTTTTTCCTCTCCTGAGTGCCAATGGATAAACACAACAAGAGAATGGCAGCTTGTCGTATTCTGCCCTCGGCGGAGCTCACACCAACCACTAGTGGCCGAGAGGAACCTAAGAGGACATTTACCAGCAATAAACAGGACCATTCACCATCATGTGCTAGTACTAGATTTATTTTATATCTGAATGGATAAGTATTTACCTTTAACTCCTTAAGAGCACAGGGTACATGTAATGTGTGGATACATTTTATGTACTTTTCATTGGTAGCATTTTGGGACACGTCAGACTTTTTGGTTCATTTTTAATCTGTATAAGTTTGTTAACTCTGTTTTTGAAGGACGGGATGAAGAAAGAAATGCCTCTTTGGTACACTTTTTGAGTTTTTTGAAGAATTATTTGTGCAGGAGAAATAATGTGTAAATTTGATTGTTCAGGTTGTTATTCTGTAGGTGCAGCAATACCAATTCTTGTAGACAAAGGTGTAAAGTGCAGGTACTCGTCAGGGCTGATTCCTGATTACTATGGGTCACTGCTTCACTCTTACTTTCACCAGTATTAATAAATGTCCCCCTTTACTGTGTTTTATTAATACAAGCGCAGCCAGGGAGTAACACCTCAGTATGTACAGGTGCATCTCACTAAATTAGAATATCATCAAAAAGTTAATTTATTTCAGTTCTTTAATACAAAAAGTGAAACTCATATATTACAAAGAGTCATTACAAACAGAGTGATCTATTTCAAGTGTTTATGTCACACCAGGTGTGAGTGCAACACAGAGAGTCACGCCAGGTGTGAGTGCAACACAGAGGGGAAAGGGAAAGGGAGCCCAGACACTAGGGAAAGGGGGAAGAGGTGACCTCCTAATCTGGACTAGCATCACCCTGTCTCCCCCTAACGTCCCTATACAGCCTCCTCAGCTGTCGCTGATCACGTGCCTCACCCTACTATCCCTGGCGTAAGGCTATAGCTGGGGGTGGAAGGAGATGAGCACTAGTCAACCTCCACTAGCACTCTAAAGAGAAAAGGGAAAGATAACATAGCGGAACAACAACTCAGCTTTAGAAGAACTTCAACAGGACACACGGCCTCAAGACTCCAGAGAGGACGTGATGCTGCTTCAGCCAAGTTCAAAGCAGAAATGAATATAACCGGCGACGCCCACCTAGACACACCAGGTATATATACACCCAGACTAAAGGGAGGTTGTCGCTGGGTCCTAAACACAGCCTCCTATCTAGGCAGCTGTCTGCATTGCCAAACGTGGAGATCTCCTGCAAACCATTGCAGGGCGACTGTCTGTCACCTCTTACACACCCGTGACAGTTTATTTCTGATAATGTCAATGATTATGGCTTACAGCCAATGAAAACACAAAAGTCATTATCTCAGTAAATTAGAATACTTTATAACAACAGATTGAAAAATGTTTTTAAAATCCATAATGTTGGCCTACTGAAATGTACTGTATGTTCAGTAAATGCACTCAATACTTGGTCGGGGCTCCTTTTGCATCAATTACTTCATCAATAAGTCAGTACAGGTCTACAATTTTGTCGTTGGTGTCCTTAGACAGCTCTTTGATTGTGTGATTGATTGTGTGGACAGGTGTTTTTTATACAGTTAACGGGTTCAAACAGGTGCAATTAATACAGGTCTCTCACAGTTGAAATGTACCTACGATAAAAATTACAGACCTCTCCATTCTATGTAGGTGGGAAAACTTGCAAAATTGGCAGTGTATCAAATACTTATTTTCCCTACTGTATAATCAGTGCTTTGTGTGTGTATTTTATTGTACATGTATTTAGCTAATAAATAAAAAGAAATGAAAAAAAAAATAGATTGAGGTCCCCCTTATTTTTAATAACCAGCTAAGAGAAACAACACAGCTGTGAGCTGGTCTTAATAGTCTAGGAAGGGGCCAATAACCATGGAGCTCCCCAGACTATTAATATCAGCTCACAGCTATCTGCTTAGCATTTACTAAATATTACTAGTTACCAGCGTATGGTATTGATTCTTTATTTACAAATTGCCATAGGGCAAATAAGCCATAACTAAAGGTTTTGTGATTATTAAAAGGTAATCTTTATTATTTATTTGTCTCCTTAGCAACTTATGTGCAATATTAAAAACACAAGTTTGTGTTGCTATGGACAAACTCTCAAACATTGCTGCCTCCCCAACTAGTTTTGCCATCAATGGCTTCATCAGGGGGTTGAGGCTACAATGATGATATCTATAGCCATACCGAAATTTTCAGGAAACCCACGACCACAAACAGTTTCCTTTACTGGAATAGCTGGCACCCCCTGCCCCTCAAGGCAGGGATATCAATAGGACAGAATCTGAGAGCTCGCTGGAACTGTTCGGATAACAACATTTTCGGTAGAGAATGTTGTAATCTCTTTAAGCGCTTTACAGAAAGGGGATATCCTAAAAAAATGTTACACAAAGCATTCAATAGAGTAAAAGCAACTGATAGAGACACCCTATTAGATCAAGGAGAGAAAAAGAGAACCTGTTAATTAGATTTATCGGCACATTTGATAGGCAAGCGACAGAAGCGGTGAATATCCTTAAGAAATTCTGGCCGATTCTTAGAGCGGATACAGACTTGAAGGAGGTTATTGGCACAATACCATCAGTAACTTACCGTAGAGGCCCAAATCTACGTGAACAACTAGTGCATAGCCATTTTACACCAGATATTAAATCTCAACCAAAGTCCAATTGGCTCCATAAATCATAAACAGGCTCTTATCCATGTAATTCCTGTACGTTTTGCAAGTACTTACCTAGCATTAATGAATTTGTTAATCCATATGATGGTCGGAAGATTGCTATTAAAGATAAGATTAATTGCAAATCGAGAGGAATAATTTATGTAGCAAAATGCCCCTGTTCAAAATTATACGTGGGCAAGGCGATCCAAGAGTTTAGACAAAGGATATCTAAACATATTAGTACCATAAATACAAAAGTGGACACACCTCTATCATTACATATGAGGTCCAAACATCATACAGACACCCTTAATTTATGTTTCTGACGAATTAGACAAATGACCCTGGGTCCACGAGGAAGCAACTTGGATAGGTTGCTCCTCCAAGAGGAATCTAAATGTATATTTCGCCTAAATTCTAGAAGCACCATTGGACTTAATGAAGGCTTCTCTTATACAGCCTTTATTGATAAGTAGAGGAAATTTCTCTGTTTTATTTAAGAACCACCATTAAGTTGATATACGCTTATTACTAATTATGAACCTGACTAATTTAATGTACGTTAAATATATATTAAAAATATTAAAAGTAAAAAACGTGCATTATTAATTATGGGACCATAATTTAATCATGATTAATTTATTAATGTAATTGTGAAGGTTAGTTCCTGTTATTTGATAACTACAATGCTGGATTTTCATATATAAAATGGACAGGGTGTGACGATTTCTAACTGTAATTAAAATTAATTAAAATTCATTATGATAATGTTTAAATCATTCAATGATGTTAATAATATAAAAGTACTAACAAAAATAAGAAATAGTAGGGAAGTTTATGAGGATTAAAGAGTTGTAGGTGTTGGAGGCGCTATTAGGCTACTCACTATCAAAGGCAGCGAATTTTTGGACAGGGAACCACTAAGTGTCCGTAGTAGATATACTAGATAAAATAACCTATGCTTTAAAATTCACGCTAGCGGTAGTGAATGAAGGACTTCGGGAGAATAAATAACTAAAATGTACTTTATTGATACAGGTGCTTAAAAAGATTTTTTCTAAAAGGCTAAAACAGACAATATAAGGAATTGGTAAAAATGAGTAAATAAATATAAATAAATAAATATGGTTCTAGATTAATTGATAAAACGGCTTCCCATTGGGTCTTGAGGTAGTCGATACTTGGGAGGCAGAAGGGTGGACCAGGTGGAAGAGGAACCGTGTTAGGGTATAGTAGTACCGTATGGTAATACGGTACTTAGGGTATCGATTCTTGGTAGGTTGGTTTTGGTATGGGTTACCTGTTATGATCGGCCTGTATCTCCTTGTGGCAACCTTGAAGGCCTTTCAACGATGGACTCTAGTGTCAGTAGGAGATGATGGTAGATACCTGAGGAGTAATTGACTAAAGGTTACTAGTGGGAGTTGTACTTTACCTGCTGTTGTTGTGGCAATCAGTGGGTAACAAGAACAGAGACGTGCGGATGTGTTTCTTGGACCGTGATCCACAGGGAGCCAACTATGGAGGTGGACTGGTCCGGGATGGTTTTTTGAAAAAGGGCTCGAGGTCCTAGGGTCGTAGAAGTAATAGGTTTAATGTTGTAGGTACTCGGTTCTCGGGTGATACGATAGGGTTAGGACTTACCCTAAGGTAGACTTATTGTATTTTAGGTTTAATAATTATAGTTGTCCTTTTTAGAGATGCAGCAGGTGGCTCTGGCTTGTCCCTGTCCCTGTAGGAGAGGAGCAGCAAGGTGCTTCTGGGGGTACTGGCGACGTGGTGTCTATGTTGTACCCTTTGTCCTGTTTGAAAATTTAGGGAGGGTTAGGGTTTGAGGTATAGTAGGATTAGTCTGCAGCTTCTATGTTTGTTAACCTTGTTATTTACCTTATTTCATATATTGCTGGCATAAGAGGACAGGTGCATCAGGTGTTCCGGTCGTACGGAAGGTGCAGCAGGAGGCTCTGGATGAATTATTTATGCAGCAATAGTTCTATAGTAGGAGGCTCTGGTCCTGGATGCCAAATGGGTACAGTAAGAGGCTCTGACTGGGTGGTCAGTCGGTCAGGCAGTGATGGGTCCTGCCATAAAGTGTTCTGGTGCAGCAGAAGGTTCTGGTTGCAGGGTTGATATAGCAGGGGTCTCTGGCTGGGTAGTCAGATAATGCTATCACGATGCTGTGATGTAGCAGAAGGCTATGGTTGCAAGGTGAGTATAGGGCAGACCGCGTAGTCTGTGAGTCTGCCAAGGATAGAATAGCGGAGGTTAGGGTATCTATTCCAGGCAGTTTCGTGTGGTAGCAGGCGGTGGGGGCCGAGGCCCGAGGTTACTTACAGTCTGCAGTCCCGCGGTGATGTCAGGAGGTGATGGGGCCCGGAGCGAGAGCGGAGTCCCGGCCGGTGACCGCCGCAACTCGCGTGCTTCCGGGTAGGCAGAGTGGGAGAGAGAGAGAGGGTGAGAAGGCGCGCTTTCGCTTGAAAGTGCGCGAGAGTGGCAGGGTGACGCGCTGTCACATGGTAAGCGGCGTGCACTCAGTACGGAGGCCTGTGGGTGCCTATATCACTATAGCATAGATAATGGTGACCAAAAGTTCCTTTTGTGATGTAATATCTATCTGCCAATAAGGTGCGGCGAATAAGATCATGTGACACTGCAGGTCCTTCACAATTGTGCAATATGACTGTGGCTAGTAAATGGCAGGTACTTTCTGAGACTTTGTGATCAGAGCGCAAATGCGCATGTGCGATTAATACCATGTGACCGGGAAGGTCCTTAAACACCACGCTGTTCAACTTGGAAGGGCTCTACCATTGGCCCTGATAATTTTGGCGCCAAAAGGATGAATAAACTATTATTGACAAGCTTGACCTGGAAGATTTTAACCATTGGTGCTGATGGTGAACTGACAAAGGCCTTGGACAGGTCAGTAACCTCCTTATAACTTTGGAGAACCTATTAGGTTCTGTTTAGTGATTGACATGTGGGTCTACCAATGTTATTAGATTTAAGGATGATTTCCTTCACAGGACCTGTATGACATCACTAACCTATGTTTTATAAACCCTAGGGTTCCACCCACTTTTCATTGTAGCCTCAACTCCCTGATGAAGCCAGTGATGGCTAAACTAGTTGGGGAGGCAGCTGATAATTTTTATTAGCAATGTTTGAGAGTTGGTCCATACTATTCAATGAGGCGTTGGTCCGTGGCCACACCATTTACTGAGTTGCTTTGTGTTACCATAATCACAGTGAGCTACATAGAATAGGGGAAACTAATGACCAGCCAGTTGTTACTTGGCCAGATTATTTATGTCACTAGCTACTTTGTACTGGTTGAGGAACTGTATAAGATCAAAAGTCAGTATGAATGAGATTGCTATTGAGGGATAGACCAACTACTAGAAACAGCCTAGAGCCAAATCTCTGTGAGACATTTGTCCATTAGGAGTTATCCCACACCAACAATATCTCTCTCGCTCTCTGGCTGTGAGTCTCCCCATTTCACTGGTATTGTAAGTATTATCTAAAGCTCTAACTCAGTATTTGGAAATTGTTTCAAGGACCAACACAAACTTGTTTTTTAATATTGCACATAAGTTGATCATGTGATAAATAAATAATAAAGATTACCTTTTAAATAATCACAGAACCTTTAGTTAGGGCTTATTTGCCTTATGGCAATTTGTAAATAAAGAATTCTTCCTCTTAGCCTAGGCTCTTCCAGATTGCCCTGGTGCTTTGGCAATCGGGTTAATGGTTTTGGGGCTGATGTCAGCTGTGTAATGTCTGCCAACATCAAGCCCAGGGGTTAGTAATCGAGAGGTGTAAGTCAGACACCCCCATTACTAACCCCATCGCTCTTGGAAGCTACTTATTCTTAGTTTAACCTATTGTATCTTTAGATTTTTATTACAGTACAGGTTAATGGCTAAAAATCTGGTCATTTTAAGAATGAATAGATCAAAGGGCTCATCATATCAAAACACCAGAATGTCATGTGATCACTGTACATGAGATACATAATTGTATTCTGCACTAAACGCCATTTGGTGTGTGCACTTGTCCATACCTGCAAAGGATTCTTCTGGGCTTCACAAGCATAGGTCAACTATAGTCAGAGGCTATACTCTTTAGGAAGTGGCACTTGTCTTCCTCTATTCCCTTCCCATTTACTATGAAACCAAACTTCTTCAGGATTCTGGGAGTTTGGTTTTGCAAGAAAGGAGCAGATATATAGTTATAGGAAAAGAGCATGGCCAAAGTGTATCAGAAAATTAGAGTGTGGAGCTTAGATTGCACTCTATTGTGGGTTCTAAAAATCTAGCACAGACATGGTGAGTTTCTGTATGTGGGTTCTAAGCCTTACCAGTCTCCTGTAGTATGGTATAATGAGTAAACAGAGTTAGGCCCCATTCACACGTCCTGGTGATTCTGGTACAGGAAAAACCAGTACCAGTGAGGTCTGTGTGGCAAGTACATATCAGTGTGAATGGATAGATAGGATAAATATATGTCAGTGAGATATATAATCGGTGTTTTGCGTGCATAGGTTTCTGTACTTCTATTTAGCAGAGAATAAATAAAAGAAAAAAAATGTGGGGTTCCCCCTATTTTTAATAACCAGCAAAGGCTAAGCAGACAGCTGCGGGCTGATATTAATAGGCTGGGAAGAGGCCATGGATATTGGCCCTTTCCCAGACTCATAGCACCAGCCCTCAGCCACCCCAGAAATGGCGCATCCATTAGACGCACCAATTCTGGCGCTTAGCCTCGGCTTTTCCCAATTGCCCTGGTGCGTGGGCAATCAGGGTAATGGTTTTGGGGTTGATTTCAGCTGTGTAATGTCAGCTGACCTCAAGCCCAGGGGCTAATAATTGAGAGGTATCAGTCAGAAAAAGAAATAAACACGAACACAGAGAACAGTCCTTTAATTGTAAAAAGCACAATTACCCTCCTTTACCCATTTATTAGCAAAAATAAAAGTAATCTACAAGGGTCCACCGTAAATCCATAATAAGGAGGTTCCACAACTATCCCCGACTCTGCTACATCCAGAGCAGTGGTGAGAGGTGGCAACCGCTCTTTCTGATATCCACACATCCATTATCTTTTGGTCCTCCTGATAAGCCAGTGTTTGGCGAAACGCGTCGAGGCAATGAGGTGATAGGGGAATATCTATGACCAGGGACACAATCTCTTTGGATAAGTACAATTCCTTTTATTTATCAAGAATACTATCATGTGTTGCATATTAAATCTCAGCACCTAAATCATATGGGTGTAGGTCCTATGTGCGCTAATTTGTACTAACAGATGTCTATATAAACACACTGCACTTTACTAAGATTTAGCCTATTTTGTATTTTTTATTGGGCTAAGAGTTTTTTTTCAAAAAATAAACCTTGTCCAGAGACATGTGATCTTTGTTGGAGTTACCCATACATCTTTATATATCCTTGTTTATATTTTGTGATCTAACCTTATCGTACCTGCACTTTCCCTTAGTATTTGAGATTGGACTCTGTATAGTGCTAGGTTTCCTCACGGTATATATAGATAGGGACTTGGTGAGGGACCACAGGGTGAACCGCCAAGGAGCAGGGGCGCCACAACGTTCCCCCCTTAGGGTGCCAACCTCCGCTGGTACGCAGGGAGAGTCCAGGGGAAGTGTAGGACATCAGTAAGAATTAGGTTTTGTCATCACAAATTATTGTGGTTTTGTGTATACTGTTTTGTGTGTCTTTTTATGGTCTTGAGACCTTTTTTTAACATGATCAATAAAAGTTATATCTTAAAATTGGGGTTTCGATATGATCATGGCAACCGCTCTCTCTCTCTCATAGTGTTTGAACATTGAAATCAGAATTTATTACACTGCAATCGACTGCCTGAAAAACATGTCACAAAATACTCAAAACAATGAACATATGTGTTTGAAAAGAACTTGCTGTGCATATGTTCATGTTTTAACCGTTTCAGGTTTCTAAAACTGCCAAGCAATTAAGTGACATGTCCATTCTTCTGCCTTTTTCTGTTCGGAAGCCACACTGTACTATACAACACAAATCAATGTAAAAAGTAAAGCGATGCCCGGACATTTTTTGAAGCATTTTGACATTGTTTTTGCTTTAAAAAAACACTAGCGGTTTCTTCATTATTCAATGGAGTGAAAAAAACAACCGGAAAACGACAGTACAAAAGATGTCACAAAAACCATGGGAAAACATGTCAGTGGCCAGAACCATCAGAAAAAAACGCACAGGAAATGACTGAAAAAACTACACGCAAGACGCTTGGTGAAAAAAGAAACCAGAATTCCCTGAAGCATCTTCTGCCTGTAAAACTTGGCTTATTTATTTCTTTGAAGATGAACAGCAATCAAGCATGAAAATAACATTTTTTCAATTGTTTAATTCTTGAATATTATCACTGTTTTGAGTCTATAGAAGTCATCTATACAGGCAAACCTACACATTAATAATCCAACAAGAGATAACAAAAGATGTGTCACTTGTCAAAAATAAAATATTTTCTTATTTATTAATCCACAATGCTTACAAATCTCTAAACAGCAAGTACTGCTATTTTAAGCCTTTTGTATTAAGAAAGAGATTTGACTTTTGCCAAGAGCCATCTTGGTTTTTATCTTTTCTTGAAACAGCAATTTGATGCAGAGCACCACCATATCTTCTGCATATATAAGAAACCTGTGTTATCCTACAGAGATTGTTTAGCTATAAGGTACAATACTTCTATGGTCAGCATATAAATAAATATGCATAAATACACACATAAAACAATTACTTTAAACGACCAACCTTTTTTGTAAATTAAACCATTGAACCAATTAATAAAAATATGTTAAAACATTTCTGCAGTAGTTATATAATCAACTTACTAGAAAACTGCAAGTAGATATTAAACCTTTTTTAAATAGTTTGTATAAATCAGGTATCACTCCTTTGCATCGTTAATACCACCAGCAGTGATTGCAAATGTGGCTTCATTTTCTGGCATTTCAGGGCTGTCAACAAAAAAAAGGAAATATTTTTTACTGATATCTTCTAATTTTTCATTTTAGGATTTAACATACTTGTCAAAGTAAAATGGGTTTTCTGTTAATATTTTTTATCCATTAGGCTTCAATGAGGTCCACTTACTGGCCCCTGCTCTAGTGATGGCTCTCAGACGCTGCTCCCAGTGATTGTTTACAGACTGTAGCGGTGGCGTGAGTACAAGCGCATGTAGCTGCTATAGCCATTCACTGGGCTCAGCGGCTTATGCCGGCTATACAAGTTAAACATTATTTTTAATTGAGAAGGTGATCAATTTGTTTGGTAGATCGTATACTTCCTCCTTTCAATATTGGGGAATGTCTCTTTAAATTTTTGGGATGACTGTTGTGCACACTTTCTTAAAAGGGTTGTCCACTACTGGACAACGCATTCTTAAAGAGGTTGTCTCACGTTTTTACTGTATGTGGCTACAATTGCAATGTGGTAGTAAAAACAAGCAATATTGCTATTTACTTTTTATTACAATTATTTTCTGTTCTCAAGAACGCAGAGATTTTTTTTCTATCGTGTACAGCTCATTGCCTAGGTTCCTGACTACCCTGCAGTCTTGGTGTGGCCTGTTACCTAGGTAAGAAGCACACATATATGTATGCTTTATAGCCTCCTCGTGCAGCTATGAAAATGACCGTTTCGCTGGATCCAACCAGGCTCAGTGAACTTGCTCTTTTCCCATGTTGCAAAGACAAAACTGCTTGTGATAGCTGCATGAGAGGATGCTCAATTCAGACCAGAGGCAACAGATAGACAATCTGTCAATCTACAGCAGCGAACTGCCTCCTGCAACTAAGCACAGAGATAATCCCTTTATAATAGCTGCACAGCCGATCATAAAATGAAAATATTACTTATCTCCTGCAACTGCTCAGTTCCTGGGATAGCTGCAATCGCTGCATTTGCTGACTGTACCATGACAGTTATTTCACGTGACCAATCAGTGACCATTGATCGACCTCAGCTTTCAGGATTCCGTTAGACTGGCAGAATCAGTAATGTCATCTATGTAGTGTATTAACTGTAGATATGGTAATCACTTCTAAAATATGGTTATATTGTGTAATAAAATTAATGGGCATATTCCTAAATATACAGTATTCCCTTAAGAGTCATGCTACTAATTAAGTACACAACTAATTAAGTACACAAATCAAGACATCCGGAGGAAGTGAGAGACCAGTCGCAGCTCTCACTTCCTCAGGATGTCAATTACGTCCGTAGGAGAAGGAGAGTGAAGCCAGCGCTGAATGGCCACAAGGATTGCGTGACAGCAATGTCACATGAGCCCCTTGGAGAGCCAGTGCCAAAACTGCTGAAACGGTGCCGTCACTAGTAGTGGACAACCACTTTAATATTAGGTACAGGCTTATCAGACACTGAGATCTATATTGGTTAAGACAGTATGCTCAATAGATATCTCAAAAATGTAAAGAAACATTCTCCATCAAGCCAATTTATCACCTTTCCAATGAGAGATGATACAGTGTGCGGTTGACATATTAAAAGAGGGTTACCAAATATTGAATATGCATTTGTATATATCACTGAAAGGAGAATGCACACTTTTAATGTTTTAAATTGACAAAAGTTAGGTTTTAGAGCAGCATTATGCTAATTTATTGAAGCTGGATCTAAAATATAGAAACTCATATGAACAATATGAGACTGATTTCCAGTGGTAATAGATTATGTCATTGAACCTTACTTTTAGGTGTTATTTAGGTGTTACAAAGTGAAGGCATATCAAAGCAATAAGCTATCACTTTTGTTATATTGGAAACAACCTTTATGGGCTATGCCTCGGGCATACAGCGAGTTCTCTGTGCAATAACATATATGCTCTATATGGTGAAAGATATTCTCATCTTGATGGGGATGAAACATGCCATTTTTTCCTGACCGGGGTGTACAGAATCTCATAGAATCTGCCAAATGTTACTAATTTCAGATTAGTTTAAATAGACTGTCTGCTTAAGACATTATTGTTTAAAAGGTTGCCACGCACCAGTGGTATCCAATTGTACAAAGGATCTGACAGAGAATATGGTTCCCATATGTAATCAGATGTGAGTGGATGCTTAGGCTAAGTTTCCCACAGTGAGAATTTGTTGCGCTATTTTCACACACAAAAATGCAGCACATTACAGAAACAGCAAAGTGGATGTGTTTTATGCAAATCTCATGCCCGCTGTGCTGATATTTAACACTGTAGAAATGAACCTGTGGTGTGTTTTTGAATTCCGTAGCATGTTCATTTCAATTGCGGTAAATATATGTTTTAACTGCTGTTTTAACCCGTAAAGTTGAACGAGATGCAGAAAATCCACAGATAAAAATTGCATATTTGCTTTTAGTGCATTTCTGCAGTAGAAACGCAGTAAAAACACATTTAATCCGCACATGAAAAATATAGCACTCGTATGAGAAAACGTGACATCTAAATGAGCCCTTGGACAACCCCTATTCATATGCTCCATTAGAGCACATAGATGGAAAAAAAGCAATGTGGACATCTTTGTCATCACCTGTCATAAATTTTAGCAATACGCAGCTCGCCTCTTCCTTTTCTTAAGCTGATTCTTGTTGTTGAAGCATGTGCAAGTATATGGCCTCCAATGGGCTTTTTGGGATCTGCTTGAAAGCTAGAGAAAAAGAGGTTTTTGAAAACTAAATATAAACAATCATCTTATATATTAAACCATTATTATGTATATTTCCATTTCAAACCGTGATCATGGTCTTTATAGTATTTGTGATGGTGTGATATGGTGTGTGGGGTATCATTCTGTCTATGTTCATATTTTTACTGAATTTCGGAGTGTTGTCTTGTTGCTCTGTATCATTCTGTGTATTCCCTCTAAGGTGACTACACAGCATTTAATCTTAATTATCCAGACGTCTAAAGACTGTCGTCTTATGAGTTTTAAAAGTTTACTCTTGATACTTTTGAATGGCTGCTGTTTGCCTCTTATATCAGCTCCTACAGGGTATTGTCTGCTATCTTAGCAAAACAGGGACGTAGGATCATTGAACAATCGATGTTTGATATGTTGATTGACCATTGTATGGGACCCTGTGGCTTGTTGACCTGCAGAGCAGAGGAGGACAAACTATGCAGGTTGATTAAATATTCAAACAATGAGAGGTGAGCCCCTGCCATCTCCCCCCTGACCTGTGGATGATGACTTGAAACACAAATGTGGGTATGAAGAGGAATTTTCTATCCTTCTGGGGAGAGAAACCAGCAAGATAGGTCCTTTGTGGGACGCTGATGTGAAAGCCAGCACTCCGGAGAGACTTGGAGAAACCCGGATTGCCCTGGAAATACTGCTGGAGGAGTCTATATGGAAACGTATCTAGACTATTTCATCCTCCGTCTGCTGGATTGCTTGACTCTCATCTCCCGGGGCATTTATCCCATTACTGGACTGTATCCATGTTCCTGGAGTATTTTATCCTCTGTGTGGTGGATTGTTTATGGCCCTTTCGGTTTGCATGTAATAAAGGTTCTTGCGACTGTTCACTCATCTCTGGCTCTGCTGATTGTGTGATACCGGAGTAGGACCCAGTGACAACTTGTATAATATTTCATAGGATATCATGCACATATTGTACATAGCATGGGGGTGACAACGGATTAGACACAGAAGATTCCAAAACATCTAAGAGGAATAAAGAACCAAAACTGAAAATCTAGTGACATCTTTTCCAAAGAAATCATTGGACCATGTATCAAGCATGTATCCAGTGTCGTAGCTATAGTCTGATGGGCCCCAGTGCAAAATTTGGACCGGCCCCCTGCCCCCATCCTGGTATAGATGTCTCTTATCCTTGGCACCATCATGATATACTGTATATCCCCCATCCTGGTACATATGTTTCCCGTTCTGCCGCTGTTCTTTAATGTATAGAAGAAAATAAACCATTATACTGTACTCACCAGGGGCGTACATAGAAGTCATGTGGCTCCATAGAAGAAGTATAAACGCAGTCTCCATAGTTCTCCATATAATATACTGCACAGCTCATAGTCCTCCATAAAGTATAATGCACAGCTCATAGTCATCCATAAAGTATAATGCACCCCCATAGTCAACAATAGTAGTATAATGCACCCCCATAGACATCAACAGTAGTATAATGCACCCCCATAGACATCCATAGTAGTATAATGCACACCATAGACACATCTATGGTAGTATAATGCACCCCATAGACACATCCATAGTAGTATAATGCACCCCACAGACATCCATAGTAGTATAATGCACCACATAGACATGCATAGTAGTATAACACACCCCCAGAGACATCCATAGTAGTATAATGCACCCCATAGACATCTTTAGCAGTATAATGCACCCCATATAGATCCATAGTAGTCTAATACACCCCATAGACATCTATAGTAGTATAATACATCCCATAGGCATCGACTGTAGTATAATGCACCCCATAGACATCTATAGCAGTATAATGCACCCCCCATAGACATCCATAGTAGTCTAATGCACCCACAGACATCTATAGTAGTATAATGCATCCCATAGGCATCAACTGTAGTATAATGTACCCCCATAGACATCTATATTAGTATAATGTACCCCATAAACATCCATAGTTGTATAATGCACCCCCATAGACATCCATAGTAGTATAATGCACCCCCACAGACATCCATAGTAGTATAATGCACCCACATAGACATCCATAGTAGTATAATGCACCCTATACACATCCATAGTAGTATAATGCACCCCATAGACATCCATAGTAGTATAATGCACCCCATAGACATCTATAGTAGTATAATGCACCCCCATATACATACATAGTAGTATAATGCACCCCATAGACATACATAGTAGTATAATGCACTCCCATAGTCATTCATAGTAGTATAATGCACCCCCATAGACATCCATAGTAGTATAGGACGCACATCCAGCTGAAGCTTTTGCTGGCGTTTGCGGACCTTGGCCCTCACCTGCCAGGCCCGGTCGCAGCGGCGACCGCAGTCATTACGCCCCTCCATGTATCTCATTATTATTCCTGGAACAGCTACTTTATCTTTTACACATACAACTGATGGACAATCAGAGAATTTGTTCATTGCAGTTGATGTAATGGGCACAGCCCATAATGTAATGTATGCATCTCGTACATTTGCAAATAGTTATGAGTATCTGGAGGAATATATACAATGTGGAAAATTTTTGAAGCGTTTTACACCAAATTTTTGCACAAAAAAATTGCAACTTTATCTCATTCTACAATGCTCCTACAACTATTCAAAAGTGAATGTGGTTATTTAAGGATATGGACATGCTGCCCACTTTTCCCCTTGAAGTTTCAATGTTGTGAAATGTGTTATATGGTGTAATGTGAGATGTCATGTAAAATGTAATAAGTATTAATGATAAGTAATGTGAATTATGATGTGTGTTAGATATTTGTAGTTTGACAATCGGAACAGTTAGAGTTAATGTTTGTGACTAACCTAGAATAGGAGGGACTATCTGGGAAGACAGTGGAGAACTTCCTAACAGAGAGTTAGATAGGGCCTGGAGTGGATAGTGAGTGTGGATGAAGGTCCAGGGTGAACAGAGCCGCATTCTGGGGTGACCCTAAATGAGAGGAGACTGAAGAGAAGGGATAGCGAGATCTGAATGACAAGAGACTAAGAGACAGAGTAGCCTTCCAGAGACGGGTCCTAGGAGAGGAAGCCTAGCCACGAGACCCCAAGCTTATAATGCTGGAAGGTAACGGGCCTAAGCAGGACTTAGTATGTGGGACTAGTGAAGGGTTCCCAGCAGGAGTTTCAGAGCGCCAGTAGTGGAAAGAGGATGCGGAACCGCAGAACAAGTAGATGACACTTGTTGATCAGGACTGTAGTGTCGAAGCTGGGTTGTGAAGTAGGGAAAAACAGTTGACATAGAGATACTGAGGAAGTAAACTGTGGAAAATGCTTCAAGTTGCAAAGGAAACGTTCATAAGGCTTTGTACCTGCTGTCCCTTGTATATAATCATCATCAAGTTGTTGCTCAGTAAACAGTTTATTTTTTAATGGTGGTCTTGACGCGCCCCCTGGGCCAGTGCTGTAGTGCGGCGCACGTGTGCGCGGGGGAATACCCGGAGCCGGATCCGATAGGGGTAGTAGTCTCCGAGTGGCGGGGACCCGGTCCGTGCCCAGGGTGGTCAAACTAAGTGTGTGGCAGTCCTTGTAGATGTTGTTTAAGTGTCGACTACGCCACCCGTTGATTTGCGGTCGCAAGGCCGCCGCTGCAGAACAGTCCGCTGAGGCCGGTGGTATGTGTGCAGCAATGGTGGTATAACCCCCAACGGGAGAGGTATGGCCTCAGGGCAGCTGGTGCGGGTGAAGGGAGTGATAGAAAGGGCGTCCCGGTACCTTTAGTGCTGGTAGTGCGATGGAACACAGAGACTGATTGCAGTTTTCAATGCTTTACTCACAGATGTTATCAGTGTCAGTCCTGCAGGTGATGACGACCCGAGCCGTGCTGCGTCCACCAGGTACGGGGCTCGACCAACCCCCAGGCAGTTCCAGAGTGTGACCTTGAACTCCTTTCTCCGTTCCTTTCTCTGGCCGTCCCCACTAGGGACCCACCCATGTCCAGCTTCCTCGGGCCTTCTGGTGGCGAAACCTATCTCCGGTTTCCCTGACCCTATGTGGCGTGCCTTCGTGGTGAGTGTAGTGAGTGGTCGCGCCAAGACGTGGCCACGACCTCCGGTTCCTGGCTGAGGATAAGTGGCCTCCACCAGTTCGGGATCCGGTACCCTGATCTGCCAACCCTTCACCCGCTGACTCCTAGCGTGTTCGGGTTCCCTCTTCCTTCATGTCTCTGGGCCTTTCTCCAGGTTCCATTCCTTCCTTGTTCCTTGTTCCTTTCCTCTTGTCTTTCTCTCTCTTGCTCCCTTCAGGAGCAGCACCCAGACAGGGCTGCTGCTCCCGGTCACTACTCTTCTCCTCTTCTTCTGTCTGACTGAACTGAACTCCTAAGATGGTGCCCACCTTTTATACTCCCTCTGACACCCGAGCCCAGGTGACTAGCACCCAATGGGCTCCTTCCTATGCCCAGAGTCCCTCCCCTCTCTGCTCCTGCACCACTGGGATATTCCTCCCCCCCTCCCACTCCAGCCAGGGACAGACGCTGTCGTACCTGCACATCTACCTAGTGGGAGTACCGTTGTTCTGTCCCCCGGAAATGGGATGAGTGTGGTGCATGCAGCTAACTGAGTTCTAGTCCACACTCCATCCTTACCCGGGAGTGGAATACGACACCTCTGGTTCGAGGTGCAATACCCCTGTAGCAGCCGAGCCCTCGGGGTGCTACAGTCTCCCTCACTGAATTGTGAAACATCTTGTGCTGGTAAACCAGCAACATAGGTCACATGCGGCCTGAACGGAAGTAATGTCCACACAGCACAAGTCCACACACCCCGCCAGGACCTCCACTTTCATGTAATGTGCCAGGGTGCCACAGACGAGTGCTCTGCCCACAGCTGCCGCCCTTCACCACGTTAAAAATATCTATGCAAATGAGAGCTTAGCCAAATGTATGAATTGTGATTTTCTAAAAATTTTAAAAGAAAAGTGTCAAACTCACTCCAGTAATGGGGTGGCATAAACACAGGAGTGACATTTGTAGACAAAAGTTTTAAAATCTTAAGATGTTCCACATTCATAAAACATAGTATGACATTGATAAATTTTGTTCAAATGCAGCCATAAACAATACTAACTTAAAAAAAAACTTATGATAAATACCCCCAAAAATGTTTACATACTTGCACAGTTTATTGTGCTGAAATATACTATATAGGCAAAAGTATTGGAACACACCTCTTAAAAAATAAATTCAGGGTTTTCATTCAGTCCCATTGTCACAAGTTTCTTTAGGCCTCTTTCAAACATCAGTGCTTTTTCTTGTTTGCAAAGCAGTTTGAGTTTCATCAGTGTTTGGTCATTGTCAGGGTAGGTTCACATGAGCGTATTTTCGGTATGAGTACTGTCTGTGTTAAAATGAACGGTACATGGATAGCACTATGGCCAAATGTTATTCAATTGGCTGCTCAGATGAGCGTTTTTTTTTCACTGACAAAATTTGTACATGAAAAAAATCACAGCATGCACTAGATTATTTCTTAGGCCGGAGACGCAAGCGGGATATGCTCCTGCTCGGCTGCAAGCAGGAGCCGACAGTCCGTGCTCGGTGCTTCAATCCTCTCGCATGAGAAGATCGCAGCACAGCCGCGGAGGAGACGGAAAAATTAATTTCTCCACCTCCTCCATTGCCGGCGTCTGCAGGAATCGCACTGCACTCGGGTGATATCTAAGTGCAGTGCGATGTTTCACATGCATCCATAGGCTTAATGGGTGTGTGTGATCCGATTCACGGATGCAATAGCAGCATGCTACGATTGTTTTTGCATGCCGTATTCTGCATTAATTGAATGTCTCTTATTATGCTTTAGGGTCTGGAGAGATCCCCAGGGCATAGTAAACGTAAGATGTAGATGTTGCACATCATAACCTTATAACATGCGTGTGCAGATATCTGCTTTGCCTAGTCGGGGCTGGAAGTCACGGTTTAGAATGCAGGTCCTAAAGTCGCAGTGTACGTCGTGACATTACGACATGCACTCTGGACAGGGACTTCTGGCTGCGACTAGGTCAAGGACATCCTCACGCATGCGCAGTGTCATACCAGGCCTTGTCAAAACCAGAAATCTCGGCCTAGCGTGAAGATGCCTGGGGTTTCAGCACACATCGGTGGTAAGAAAATGCACCAAGGACCATACGGGTATGAGCAAGTAGTAGAGGTGGCCGGCAAGGTGAGCATTTTTTAATTTATTGCTTGTAACCTTATTCCAGCCCACTCCAGTTCAGTAAAATGGCGGTCATCAGACGGAATTTTGCTTAGTTTGCAAAGAGGGAATTACAAAAAATCCACATTCTGGAAAATACGGATTTTTGTAAAATTCAAGTAGAACTCAATTCCACTCAAAAAAATTAGCCCAACTGTTAACCACACCATGGCTTTTGAAAGGTATGAAACACAGATAGAACACAAGACGTGATTTATGAATATCTGAGTGAGGCCTTACAAATATTTGTGAAATAATGGGTCATCCTAAAGCCCTCACTTGAACTCAATAGTACTTTAATAGGATGCCACAATTGCAACAAATTTACCCCTGTTGCTGTGGCGATACGTATAAAATACTGGTCCCCATATGGTATTATACAGATGTACTGTATATATACCCTGCATGCTTTTTCTGTTTTCAGATTGGAACACACTATGTAGTAACTTCATAATGTTCAGTATATTTATAGGTTTATGATAATTAGGGTTACATCCATCCAATATGCATGTCTTACGGGTTTACATTCACCAATTTGGCTCTCTTCACAAACAGAAATTATACTTCTTGGACTCCCTGACAAAGCCCTTTTGCCTAGCCAACCAGTACTCCTATTTTGCACTGATGACGGTAAATACCCTGACATTGAGTCTTTTCAGTCAAATTGAGGTTATAATTATATATTTTATGCTGCTCTTTCCACTTTTGATTTGTGGATGGAGAAGTTTTTAAAAAGTTGCAATTCTCACTCAAGTGGAGGAATTGAGTAAAAATTGGAGAAAGAGCAAATTTGGTGCAAATAAAGGATAAACAGCCACAAGCAAAGATGATTTAAAAAACATTGCCTTTTTTGCCATATCTGAAATCCTTGGACATGACAGGTGTAAAGGTGTTGTCTGGTTATATCATATTGATGACCTATCGGAAGGATAGGTCATAAATATGATATCGGTGGTGGCTGATACCTGGGGCTCCCACCGATAGGTTATTTGCTGTGTTGGCTGCCAGATGTAAGTACATGGAACAGAGCAACAAAGTGCAGCTCCAATCAATGTGTAGCAGCTGATGCTGGGTCTTTTGAATAGAACCTCCTCTGCAATACCTGGCAGTGGACTCTTAATCTTGATGAATATGTCCAGCAGCATTATTACATGTGTTTAATTCATGTGGCCACTAGAGCAAATAACAGCTGATCAGTGGGAATGCCATGTGATATGATGTCCAATAGGAAAGCTGGACGACAATAGCGCAAAATAGGGTCTTACAAGGATAGAGAATGGGAGAACAGTAGATGCAGAGATGTGCTCACCAAGGAAGGTTGTGGGTCCACAACACCATAAAAAGTTCAGAAAACTACAGCCGCAGATCCAAGGAAGCATTCAGAGAGAAGGATAAAAAGGAGAATAGATCTTTTCTGCTCCGAAGACACCAATATTGGTTTCCAAAAATGATGAAGAAAGGAATCCAAGAGGCAACGTGTAGAGAATTGTGTTTTTTAATTATCAACGCATTTCAAAGTTCACAGACTTCTTCATCAGGACAAACCACACTGCCTACTGGATTCCTTTCTTCATCATTTTTGGAAACCAATATTGGTGTCTCCATTTTATTTTTCTCCCTGAATGTGACATGATGTGATATAGATCATATCAAAGTGATGTGACCGTAAAATTTGTGATTTCTACCATACAAACTTGAATTTTAACTTACGTCATTGTGGCCCCTGGATCAGCAGTCATCTGATTTGTAATAAATACAGCAACATTGTACTCTAAAGAAATAAATGGCACAATTAGAAAAGTTATTTCATTGTAGAATCAAATTGGATTTGTTCTCATGTACATAACAAAATATATGCAAGGAAGCTGTAAAGCAGTGCTTTAACCCCTTAACGACCGCCGATACACATTAAAACAGCGGCCGCTTAGGGGCCTTATTCCCTCATTGCCGTTTTAAAACGGCAATCGGGAATAGGTCTATAGCGCCCCCCAGAGTCCAAAAATCTCCAGGGTCTCAGCTACCTGGGGAGAACATGATCAGGGCCATATTTTCCAGTCCTCGATCACGTGATCGCTGTTATTCAATGAAAAACGGCGATCAAGTAAAAAAAAAAAGTGTGCCCGCTATTAAAATAATTTCTCTCTCTTCTGACATGATATACATGTCAGAGGAGAGAGAAATGATGTCCCCAAACCCCTCCCCGCTACCTCCGCCATTCCCTGGGTCCTGCTGATCCATCCCCTGGCCCTCCGTCTCCTTTTCCAGAAAAAAGATGACGAGCGCAAGCACACTGCACCTGCCGTTACCTGTCGGCCGTCACATGGCAACAGGAGGAATTTTTCCTATTGGTTCCATTTGATCACTGTGATGGACCCTATCCTTGTGGGTGCAGTTTCCAAAATAGGGTCAATTGTGGGAGGCTTCTGCTGTTTGGGCGCCTCAGAGGCCCTGCAAATGTGACATGTCACCCGCAATTTATTTCAGCTAATTTGTGCTCCAAAATTCAAATATTGCTCCTTCCGATCTGAGCCCTACTGTTTGTCTAAACAGAACTTTTTGACTGCAGGTGCATCTCACTAAATTAGAACATCATCAAAAAGTTAATTTATTTCAGTTCTTCAATACAAAAAGTGAAACTCATATATTATATAGAGTTATTACAAACAGAGTGATCTATTTCAAGTGTTCATTTGTGTTAATGTTGATGATTATGGCTTACAGCCAATGAAAACACAAAAGTCATTAACTCAGTAAATTAGATTAACAAAAAACACCTGCAAAGGCTTCCTAAGCATTTAAAAAGGTCCCTTAGTCTGTTTCAATAGGCTCCACAATCATGGAGAAGACTGCTGACTTGACAGATGTCCAGAAGGCAGTCATTGACACTAAGTAAATGGAAAGTAAATTTTGCATTTCGTTTGGAAATCAAGGTCCCAGAGTCTGGAGGAAGAGTGGAGAGGCCACAATCCAAGCTGCTTGAGGTCTAGTGTGAAGTTTCCACAATCAGTGATGTTTTGGGGAGCCATGTCATCTGCTGGTGTAGGTCCACTGTGTTTTTCAAGACCAAAGTCGGTGCAGCCGTCTACCAGGAAATTTTAGAGCACTTCATGCTTCTCCCTGCCGACAAGCTTTTTGGAGATGGAAATGTCATTCTCCAGCAAGACTTGGCACCTGTCCACACTGCCAAAAGTACCAATACCTGGTTTAAAAACAACAGTATCACTGTGCTTGATTGGCCAGCAAACTTGCCTGACCTTAACCCCATAGAGAGTCTATGGGGTATTGTCAAGAAGAAGATGAGAGACACCAGACCCAACAATGCAGACGAGCTGAAGGCTGCTATGAAAGCAACCCGGGCTTCCATAACACCTCAGCAGTGCCACAGGCTGATCGCCTCCATGCCACGCCGCATTGCTGCAGTAATTGATGCAAAAGGAGCCCCGACCAAGTATTGAGGGCATTTACTGAACATACATTTCAGTAGGCCAACATTTCAGATTTTAAAATCATTTTTCAAACTGTTATAAAGTATTCTAATTTACTGAGATAATGACTTTTGTGTTTTCATTGGCTGTAAGCCATAATCATCAACATTAACACAAATGAACACTTGAAATAGATCACTCTGTTTGTAATGACTATATAATATGAGTTTCACTTTTTGTATTGAAGAACTGAAATAAATTAACTTTTTGATGATATTCTAATTTAGTGAGATGCACCTGTACATATGGGGTATCGCCACGCTCATAAGAAAATGGGTAACTAACTGTAGGGTCCACTTTTTGGTGTTACCTCTTGCAAAAGTGAGAAATTTGGGGCTAAAGCAAGATTGTTATGAAAAAAATTAACCTTTTCAATATGATCACCTAATGTTATCAAATTCTGTGTCGTACCTGTAGGTTAAAAATTCTCACTATACCCCTAGATAAAATGCTTGAGGGTATAGTTTCCAAAATGGGATCAGTTATCTGGGGATTTCTGCTGTTTAGGCACCTTAGGAGCCCTGCAAATGCGACATGGTGCCCACCATCACTTTCAGCCAAATTTGTGTTCCAAAATTCAAATATTGCTCCTTCCACTCCGAGCTCTGCCGTTTGTCCAAACAGAACTTTTTGACTACATGTGTGGAATCGACGCATTTGTAAGAAAGTGGGTAACAAACTGTAGGGTCTACTTTTTGGTGTTACCTCTTGCAAAAGTGAGAAATTTGGGGCTAAAGCAAGATTTTAGTGGTAAAATTTAATTGAATTTTTTTTTTCAGTTTGCATTAATTTCTGTGTAGCAACTGAAGGGTTAAAAAATTTCTTGACACCAGTTTTAAAGTATTTGAGGGGTGCGGTTTTAAAAATGGTATCACTTTTGGGGAATTTCCAATATGTAGGCCCCCTCAAAGTCCACTTTCCCAGTGGGTCATGGCACCTAAAAATCATGGCAGTAAAATCTGCACTAAATTATGGCACTCATTCCCTTCTTAGTTTTGTACTGTGCCTCAAATTCCTGATTACATGTAAGGTATTCGCATACTCAGGAGAAATTGCACAACAAACTGAGATGTCCATTTTTTCCTATTAGCCCTTATAAAAATTAAAAATTTGGGGCTAAAACAGTTCAGCGGTAAAAATGTAATATTTCATCTTTCACCACCCAATGATATAAATTTCTGTGAGGCACATGTGGTGTCAACATGCTCACTGCACCCCCTAGATGAATTCATTGAGAGATGTAGTTTGTAAAATGACATCAATTATGGAGTGTTTCCGCTGTTCTGACACCTCAGGGGCTCTGTCAATGTGACATGGCACCCTCAAACCATTCCAGCAAAATCTGAACTCCAACATGGCGCTTCTTCCCTTCTGGGCTTTGCACTGTGCCTCAAAAGTAGTTTTCCTCCACATATGAGGTATCGGTGTACTCAGGAGAGTGTAATCTAAGTGTAATGCGATTATCTCCCATGCGAGAATCGGATCACAGGGGTGGAGAAGATGAAGAACGTAATTTCTCCATCCTCTCCATTGTTTGTGTCCATGGATGTAGGACTGTACTCGGATGACATCTGAGTGCACTGCCCCACAGTATAACATTGGTCCAAGTAATAAAACATCGGCTAGCACTCGGCCGTGTTATACGTTCATGTGAGCGAGCCCTTAACCAGAGTTTAAAAAAGCATAGGAAAAATCGTCCAATTTTCATCCATATTGTCATCCATATGCCCTCTCTGTGTCCGTTTTTTATATACATGTGGCAATTTTAGCTTGGATAGCACATGTTTATATAATATTCTTGTCTCCATGAGACCTTGAACGGACAGCACAGAATGACTGTTCAAACTAAGTCCCGCCGCTCGGTGCATTACGGCGGGGCTAATCATTTAAATACTTGTACACCTTCCCATCTGCTTGTTTTTCCCTGTATCTGCCCCTGTATGTCCCCCTCTTCTTTGATTGACAGCTCAGCCTTCATAGAGCCAAAGAAGACCAGCCTATAGATGAAAACCAAACAGGTGAGAAGGTGTATTTAAATGATTGGCCCCGCCGTGAAGCACTGAGAGCCTGTACTTGGTTTGAACAGTCATTCGGTGCTGACAGAATCGCTTTAAAGAATGGGCTGCAGAATAAGCTGTTACAGGTGCCACATGAAAATAAAGTTGCGGCCAAATGTTTAAGACTGACAAATTCTGGTGTTTTTAGATCTTTTAGTTGGATATTTCTATGGTTACTGACGTACAATTATCAGCATTTTATACATTTTTTAACTTTTATTGACAAATACATCAAGTTTATGCAAACGCATAAAATTTACAGGGTTGATCGTTATTTTTAAAGATATCTGCCCTTCACTCTGGTAGCTGGATATCATTTTCTGGGCCAAATCCTGACTGATGACAGCCCATTTTTGTCTAATCAGTGCTTTATCACGATTTTGGTGTTTTTGTTTGTCCATCCATTTTTTGCTTGACCACAGTCCAACGCAACGTGATTGAGATCTGGGAAGTTTCCTGGTCAATTATCCAAAATTTCAATGTTTTGTTTTGTGACTAGTGTTGAGCGATACCTTCCGCTATCAGGAAATATTGGATCGAGCCGATACCCAAAAAGTATCGGATATCGCAGATTCCGATACCGGAAACCAATGCAAGTCAATGGGACACAAATATCGGAATGAAAATAAACCCTTTCTTTCCTTGTAGGTTAATTCTACATGAAGGAAAACAACTAACAATAATGTAGAATAGGGGGAGGTGGTTGCCCAAATCGATGGGAACAGTGCTCACAGTGAAACATGAAAAGCCGGCAATTCAGCAGCGGCATACACCGGTACCCGACAACTTATAACAGAAAGAATAGAGCTTCACACATAGATTAGATAGATAGAAACATGTCAGTCACATATATATGAAATACAGTGACAGTGTTGCTTACTGTACTTGTCATTTAGTGTAAAGGATTTATTAAAAAAAAATAACAGTGTTTTCACGCACCGTCTCTTTAAAAAAGCCAGCCGGCAATTCAGCAGCGGTACCGACAATTTAGAACAGAAAGAATAGAGAATCACACATAGATTAGATAGATAGAAACATGTCAGTCACATATATATGAAGTACAGTGACAGTGTTGCTTACTGTACTTGTCATTTAGTGTAAAGGATTTATTTAAAAAATATTAGTGTTTTCATGCACCGTCTCTTTAAAAAAGCCGGCCGGCAATTCAGCAGCGGTACCCGACAATTTATAACAGAAAGAATAGAGCATCACACATAGATTAGATAGATAGAAACATGTCAGTCACATATATAAGAAGTACAGTGATAGTGTTGATTACTGTACTTGTCATTTAGTGTTAAAATAAAGGATTTATTAAAAAAAAAATTGGCGTGGGGTTCCCCGTAATTTTAGTCTCTAGCGGAGGTTAAGCAGACAGCTGGGGCAGATGTTTGAAGCCTGGGAAGGGGGTAATACCCACGGAGCTCCCCAGGCTACTAATATCAGCCCCCAGCTGAATACCTAGCCTTTACTAGCTATTAAAATGGGGGACCCCCCCAAAAAAATGCCTTTGCCTATTTTAATAGCTAGCAAAGGCTAGGCAGACAGCTGGGGGCTGATATTAATAGCCCAGGAAGGGTGCCATGAATATTGGCCCCCTCCCAGGCTAGAAACACCAGCCGTCAGCCGCCCTAGAAATGGCGCATCCATAGGATGCGCCAATTCTGGTGTAGCACCCTGAGGGCTCGGTCGCTACAGAGGTATTGCACCTCAGTCCAGAGGTGTGATATTCCACTGCCGGGTAAGGATGGAGTGTGGACCAGGACTCGTTTAGCTGCATGCACCACACACACCCCATTTCCGAGGGACAGCTCAACGGTGCTCCCACAGAAGTGCAGGCACGACAGCATCTGTCCCTGGCTGGAGTGGGGCGGGGGAGGAAAACCCAGTGGTGTAGGAGCAGATAGGGGAGGGTTTCTGGGCATAGGTAGGAGCCCATTGGTTGCTAGTCACCTGGGCTCACACATAGAGGGAGGTATATAAGGTGGGCACCATCTTAGAACAGAGTTCAGTTCAGTCAGAAGGAGAAGAAGAGAGGAGTTCAGCCAGAGAGGGCTGACAGGGAGCAGAGCTGCTGCATGGGCTCTGCTCCACGGGCAGGCCTTGTCAGGAGGCCGGGGCCCGAGAGAGAGAGAGAGGAGAAGGAACAGAAAGGAAAGTAAGAAAGGAACTGGAACAGAGGAGAAAGGAAGCAAGAAACGAAACATCAAGAGAGGCCCAGAGACACGAGTGAAGAAGGAACCCCATAGGCCCAGGAGATACAGGGTGAAGGGTTGGCAGAGCAGGGTACCGGAACCCAAATTGGTGGAGGCAACAAATTCCTCAGCCAAAGACCGGAGGTTGTGACCACATCTTGGTGCGACCCCTCACTACATCCACCAGGAAAGCATACCACATAGGGTCAGGGAAACCGGAGATAGGTTTCGCCAACAGAAGGCCCGAGGAAGCTGGACAAAGGTGGGTCACTGGTGGGGACGGCCAGAGAAAGGAAGAGAAGGGAGCCCTGTGCCACGCTCTGGAATTGCCTGGGAGTTGGTCGAGTCCCCTGCCTGGTGGACGCAGCACGGCTTGGGCAGTCATCGCCTGCAGGATTGACACGAATAACAACTGTGAGTAAAGCATTGGAAACTGCAACCACACATCTCTGTGTTTCATCGCCGCACCAGCACCATTAGTACTGAGACGCTCACACCATCACTCCCATCTTCCACACAAGCTGCCCTGAGGCAATACTTCTCCCGTGGGGAGTTATCCCATACTCGGCTGCGCGAACAACATCAGCCTCAGCGGTCTGCAGCGCAGCGGCGGTCCCCACTGACCGCAATCCACGGGTGGGGTAGTCGGACACTTATTATAACACTAATAGACTGCCACTGGTTTGACCGCCCTGGGCACGGACCGGGTCACCGCCACAGAAGACTACAACCCCCAGCGATCCGGCTCAGGATATTCCCCCTGCACAACACAGGCCCAGGGGGCGCGTCACAGGCACTTAGCCTCGCTCTTCCCACTGCCCTGTAGCGGTGGCAGTGGGATAATAGGGCTGGGGTTGATGTCAGCTTATAATGCCAGCTGACATCAAGCCCAGGTTAGTAATGGAGAGGCATCTATGAGACACCCCCATTACTAACCCCATAGTCAAAGTTAAAAAAAACCCACAAACACCCAGAATAAAATCCTTTAATTGAAATAAACACACAATTCTTTATTGTTCTAAATTAAACCATACTTACCATCACGCCCATTCCAGCTGAAGCCAACGATCTCCTGCAATAAAAGAAAAATAATAAAGCAACATCATCCTTACCTTTCCATGGTTCCCAGGACAGCTTCAGCTCTAATACATCGAGATGACAGGCTGGACCGCAGCAGAACGCTGCCATCCAGCTTGCCATGCCGCAGAGACTGAGAAGCGCAGGCATGCTTGCGCTCCTCAGTGTCAGGCTGTGACGGCATCCAGATGAGCCGACAATGAACTCACTCACCTCATGCACGTCACTGACAGCGTGGGAGAATTCTCCTGCGCATGCGGGGAGCGTGAGAGACTCGGCTCATCTGGATGCCGTCACAGCCTGACACTAAGGAGCGCAAGCATGCCTGCGCTTCTCAGTGTCCGCGGGATGACAGGCTGGATGGCAGCTTTCTGCTGAGGTCCAGCCTGTCATCTCGATGTAGCAGAGCTGAAGCTGTCCTGGGAACCATGGAAAGGTAAGGATGATGTTGGTTTATTATTTTTCTTTTATTGCAGGAGATCGTTGGCTTCAGCTGGAATGGGTGTGATGGTAAGTATGGTTTAATTTAGAACAATAAAGAATTGTGTGTTTATTTCAATTAAAGGACTTTATTCTGGGTGTTGTGTTTTTTTTAAATACTTTACTAGAAATTCATGTCGGTCATGTCTAATATTGGCGTGACCCCATGAATTTCGGGCTTAGGGCCAGCTGATTATGCCAAGCTGGCCCTAACCCCTTTATTACCCAGTGAGCCACCGCACCAGGGCCCTGGATGAGTTGGGTACAGCGCCAGTAGATGGCGCTTCTATGAACGCGCCATTTTCCGGGGTGGCTGCGGACTGCAATTTGCAGCGGGGGGGGGGGCTCAGAAAGCTTGGGCCTCCCTGCGCTGCGGATTCCAGCCCCCAGCTGCCTAGTTGTACCTGGCTGGACACAAAAATAGGGCGAAGCCCCACGTATTTTTTTTTTAAATTATTTCATGAAATTCATGAAATAATAAAGATAAAAGGGCTTCCCTACATTGTTGTGTCCAACCAGGTACAAATAGGCAGCTGGTGGTTGGGGGCAGCCCGTTCCTGCCTGCTGTACCTGGCTGGACACAAATATAGGGCGAAGCCCCACATCAATTTTTTTTTAATTATTTCATGAATTTCCTGAAATAATTAAAAAAAAATTGACGTGGGGCTTCGCACTATATTTGTGTCCAGCCAGGTACAGCAGGCAGGAACGGGCTGCCCCCAACCACCAGCTGCCTATTTGTACCTGGTTGGACACAAGAATATAGGGAAGCCCTTTTATCTTTATTATTTCATGAAATAATTTAAAAAAAAAAATACGTGGGGCTTCTCCCTATTTTTGTGTCCAGCCAGGTACAACTAGGCTGCTGGGGGCTGGAATCTGCAGCGCAGGGAGGCCCAAGCTTTCTGGGGCCCCCCCCGCTGCAAATAGCAGTCCGCAGCCACCCCGGAAAATGGCGCGTTCATAGAAGCGCCATCTTGTGGCGCTGTACCCAACTCATCCAGGGCCCTGGTGCGGTGGCTCACTGGGTAATAAAGGGGTTAGGGCCAGCTTGATATTATCAGCTGGCCCTAAGCCTGAAATTCATGGGGTCACGACAAAATTAGACATGACCACCATGAATTTCTAGTAAAGTATTTAAAAAAAACACAAACACCCAGAATAAAGACCTTTAATTGAAATAAACACACAATTCTTTATTGTTCTAAATTAAACCATACTTACCATCACGCCCATTCCAGCTGAAGCCAATGATCTCCTGCAATAAAAGAAAAATAATAAAAAACCAACATCATCCTTACCTTTCCATGGTTCGCAGGACAGCTCCAGCTCTGCTACATCGAGATGACAGGCTGGATCGCAGCAGAAAGCTGCCATCCAGCCTGTCATGCCGCGTACACTGAGAAGAGCAGGCATGCTTGCGCTCCTCAGTGTCAGGCTGTGACGGCATCCATATGAGCCGAGTCTCTCACGCTCACCGCATGCGTCTGAGAATTCTCCCACACTGTCAGTGACGTGCATGAGGTGAGCTGAGTTTATTGTCAGCTCATCTGGATGCCGTCACAGTTTATTTCAATTAAAGGACTTTATTCTGGGTGTTGTGTTTTTTTTAAATACTTTACTAGAAATTCATGGCGGTCATGTCTAATATTGGCGTGACCCCATGAATTTCGGGCTCAGGGCGAGCGGATAATACAAAGCTGGCCCTAACCCCTTTATTACCCAGTGAGCCACCGCACCAGGACCCTGGATGAGCTGGATACAGCGCCAGAAGATGGCGCTTCTATGAATGCGCCATTTTCTGGGGTAGCTGCGGACTGCAGTTCGCAGCAGGGGGGGCCCACAAAACTTGGGCCACCCTGCGCTGTGGATTCCAGCCCCCAGCTGCTTAGTTGTACCTGGCTGGACACAAAAATAGGGTGAAGCCCCACGTATTTTTTTTTTTTTAATTATTTCATGAAATTCATGAAATAATTAAGAAAAAAAGGGCTTCCCTATATTGTTGTGTCCGGCCAGGTACAAATAGGCAGCTGGGAGTTGGGGGCAGCCCGTTCCTGGATACTGTACCTGGCTGGCATACAAAAATATGGCAAAGCCCACGTCAACATTTTTGGGAAAAATTAATTAAAAAATAAATAATAATTTAGGGACTGCATCTTTATTAACCTATCAAGTGTCATTTAGTGTTAAAATAAAGGATTTATTAAAAAAAAATTGGCGTGGAATCCCCCATAATTTTAGTCTCTAGCGGAGGTTAATCAGACGGCTGGGGCAGATGTTTGAAGCCTGAGAAGGGGGTAATACCCACGGAGCTTCCCAGGCTACTAATATCAGCCCCCAGCTGAATACCTAGCCTTTACTAGCTATTAAAATGGGAGACCCCCCAAAAAAATGACGTGGGGTCCCCCCTATTTTAATAGCTAGCAAAGGCTAGGCAGACAGCTGGGGGCTGATATTAATAGCCCAGGAAGGGTGCCATGAATATTGGCCCCCTCTCTGTCACGCGGTCTCTGTATACTGGAGGTAGGGGGCCTAAGCTGACCCTAAGCTGGGGCCCTGACTAATCCCTCAACCTGGAGGTACTGTTAAAGGTACAGAAGTCCAGGCCGCCAGCGTAACCCCTACCTCCTGAGGATCCCTGCACCTACAGTACAGACCAAAAGTTTGGACACACCTTCTCATTTAAAGATTTTCTGTATTTTCATGACTTTGAAAATTGTACATTCACACTGAAGGCATCAAAACTATGAATTAACACATGTGGAATTATATACTTAACAAAAAAGTGTGAAACAACTGAAAATATGTCTTATATTCTTGGTTCTTCAAAGTAGCCACCTTTTGCTTTGATGACTGCTTTGCACACTCTTGGCATTCTCTTGATGAGTTTCAAGAGGTAGTCACTGGAAATGTTTTTCACTTCACAGGTGTGCCCTGTCAGGTTTAATAAGTGGGATTTCTTGCCTTATAAAAGGGGTTGGGACCATCAGTTGTGTTGTGCAGAAGTCTGGTGGATACACAGCTGATAGTCCTACTGAATAGACTGTTAGCTGCTTTTTTCTTGCCATAATACAAATTCTAAGTAAAGAAAATTGAGTGGCCATCATTACTTTAAGAAATGAAAGTCAGTCAGTCCGAAAAATTGGGCAAACTTTGAAATTATCCCCAAGTGCAGTTGCAAAAACCATCAAGCGCTACAAAGAAACTGGCTCACATGAGGACCGCCCCAGGGAAGGAAGACCAAGAGTCACCTTTGCTTCTGAGGATAAGTTTATCTGAGTCACCAGCCTCACAAATCGCAGGTTAACAGCAGCTCAGATTAGAAACCAGGTCAATGGCACACAGAGTTCTAGCAGCAGATACATCTCTACAATAACTGTTAAGAGGAGACTTTGTGCAGCAGGCCTTCATGGTAAAATAGCTGCTAGGAAACCACTGCTAAGGACAGGCAACAAGCAGAGGAGACTTGTTTGGGCTAAAGAACACAAGGAATGGACATTAGACCAGTGGAAATCTGTGCTTTGGTCTGATGAGTCCAAATTTGAGATCTTTGGTTCCAACCACCGTGTCTTTGTGCGACGCAGAAAAGGTGAACGGATGGACTCTACATGCCTGGTTCCCACCGTGAAGCATGGAGGAGGAGGTGTGATGGTGTGGGGGTGCTTTGCTGGTGACACTGTTGGGGATTTAATCAAAATTGAAGGCATACTGAACCAGCATGGCTACCACAGCATCTTGCAGCGGCATGCTATTTCATCCGGTTTGCGTTTAGTTGGACCATCATTTATTTTTCAACAGGACAATGACCCCAAACACATCTCCAGGCTGTGTTAGGGCTATTTGACCAAGAAGGAGAGTGATGGGGTGCTACACCAGATGACCTGGCCTCCACAGTCACCAAACCTGAACCCAATTGAGATGGTTTGGGGTGAGCTGGCCCGCAGAGTGAAGGCAAAAGGGCCAACAAGTGCTAAGCATCTCTGGGAACTCCTTCAAGATTGTTGGAAGACCATTTACGGTGACTACCTCTTGAAGCTCATCAAGAGAATGCCAAGAGTGTGCAAAGCAGTCATCAAAGCAAAAGGTGGCTACTTTGAAGAATCTAGAATATAAGACATATTTTCAGTTGTTTCACACTTTTTTGTTAAGTATATAATTCCACATGTGTTAATTCATAGTTTTGATGCCTTCAGTGTGAATGTACAATTTTCATAGTCATGAAAATACAGAAAAATCTTTAAATGAGAAGGTGTGTCCAAACTTTTGGTCTGTACTGTAAGTAATCTAGTCCTGAGAAGGACCCCGATCACAACAAAAGGGGACAAGTAATAATATGCCCACACACAGTACTTAGACGAACGAGACAGTACAAGGGAAAAACCAAAACCACCTTGCATACAAAAACTACACAACTACAACAGAGGGAACACCAACGGGAAAGGAGATAAATGATAAAGCGAGGAAGGGAAAAAACACTCCAAATGCACTTATCTCTGAAACTCCAAATACCACGATCCGCTCTGTTAGTCTGCATGAAATGCTTTCACCGACACTTCCCTAACAGACCAGCAGGCATTTGAAGGAGTCTCACTACAGCAGCATTGATTGCAGCTGGGCGAGGCTGGACCTCGTCTAGCACAGAGAGAGAGAGAATTAACTCCCTCACTGCCGAAAAACACAAAGCACCAAAAAGTCAGCTGCGAGAAGTCAGGCTGTGTAATCGTGACGATCTTCGTGGCGACACACCCGTGACACTCTCAGGCTAGAAACACCAGCCATCAGCCACCCCAGAAATGGTGCATCCATAAGATGCGCCAATTCTGGCACTTAGCCTCGCTCTTCCATGCTGCCCTAGTGCGGTGGCAGGGGGTAATAATGGTGGGGTTCATGTCAGCGCCAGCTGCCATGAAGCCCAGGTTAGTAATGATGGGCGTCTATAAGACACCCCCATTACTAACCTACAAAGTGTTAAAAAGAAAAAACACACACTACACCCAGAAAAAAATAATTTATTTGAAATAAAACACACCATTTTATTTAATTCTTAGTTTACTAAAAAAAAATAGTTACCTGTCCACGTTCCTGCGCTGATCTCCCATGCACAGCTTTCACATCTGGAGATGGTGACTGCTGTCATTGCTGCTGTAAGCTCACACTGCCGGGAACACGTCCGCTCCCGGCAGCGTGAGCCCCTGACTGAGGTCACCGGAGTGCATTCAGGCAGCGCTGCTCCGGTGCCCTCCTTTACGGCCCTGCTGTACCGTGGGAATTTCTCACGGTCAGCGGGGCCATAAAGGAGCTAACCGGAGCAGCGCTGCCTGAACTCCGGCAAACCCACTTATGCAATGACGGGGCTGCTTTACGGCCACATCATTCTAGCGGCGGCAGTGGTTTAGAGCGGTCACATTTTATGTGGCTGCTCTAAACTGGAGATCATCGTGGGACACTCGTGGACTACTACGGAGGGGTAAGGATAAGGTTGTGGTTTATTATTTTATATTTTATTACAGGAGATCAATGGCTTCGGGGAATTAGGTGTCTAGGTGAGTATAGGTGTATTTTTTTATTTTTTACTTTATTTTACGTGGCGATCGGCGGGGACAGGTAATGTATAAACTAAATTATTTCAGGTAACCACTGGCCACCAATGACATGTATTTAAAATTTATTGGGGACCAAAAACAAATATATATGGGGGCCTAAAAGAATAAAAGATGTATAGGGGCAAAATAACATATGGGGCAGTTTAAATAGCAGGATCAGGCTGATGGGAACTACTGCTCCCATCGAGCTGATCCTGCTGACACGAGTGGACGGGGGACAGACATAGGCCGATGGGAGTAGTAGTGTCACATCGGCCTGTGTCTGCCTGCACGCACACACCCACAGACACCGCGCACACCCGCAGACATCGCACAGACATAAAAAACAGACACCGCACACACCCGCAGACATCGCACAGACACCCCGCACACACTCGCAGACATCGCACAGACACCGCGCACACACTAATCATGACGGGTCTGATGGTCTGGGAGGTGACGCTGACCTGTGAGGCCATGGGAAAGTTCATGTGAGTTCATGCAATGCAGTCAAGCATGAACTCACATTAACCCTCTGAGGGCACTGCGGCTACTTCAAATGAACAGCTGATCGGCATCAGCGGATACCTCAGCTGTTCATTTGAAATAACAGGCGGAAAAGTGCAGCACAGAACGGGAAAGCCGGCGGTGAAGTCTTTTCACTGCCGGCTTCCCCGCCCGGGTCCTTCGCTCCCGGCTCCTTGGTGCTGCGCTCCCCGCCCGGTCCTAACTTACGATCAGGATGGGGGGAGCGGAGGATCGGGGTGGGAGGCTGCGGGGAAGCAGTATGGGGCTGTGTGATTGTTTAAAAGCCGGCGGCTTTATACCGCCCGCCGGCTTTTAAACAATCAGGAGAATTCTCTCATGCTGGGATGGCATTCTGATGACAGGCTGGATCGCAGCTGAGCGCTGCCATCCAGCTTGTCATCCTTCAGAGACACTGCAGAGCGCAGGCATTATGGGAACTTCCGATTCTGGTATTCGATATTCTAAAAGTATTGGAATTAAGTATCGGAATTCCGACACCGCGAATATCGGCCGATACCCGATATTTCAGTATCGGAATGCTCAACACTACTTGTGACATGATACCACCATATGTATGAGTATTTGCTTATAAATCCTGTATACAAAAGCAGACAGTATTTGGCAAGGTGCTTGTTGAAGTGATTGCTGTCTTTTAAAATAACAAAATAACAAAATGTTATTAATTTAGGAAACTCACCTTCTGAAATTTTCTGAAGCCTAGACAGCATCTGAGCTAGTTTCTGCTGTCTTTCAGCCAACTCTCCACGTCCACTAAAATCCACTCGGAAGAGAGCCATTATTGAATCAATAATCTGAAATCAAGATCAGAAATTGATCATAGCCTGAACATTACTGACAAAGTTAGCATAGCCTTTAAATAAGTTAAAAATAACTTCTTTTTTTTTTTTTTCAAAAACTAGAAGTTAAATATTCAAAACATAGGATTTCACTTCTACAGTCTGTGAAGTGTCAAAAAAAATGCACACTGGTAAAAAATGGCAATGCATGGTCTCAAATTGATATATATTGTAACAGAAAAATGGTGAAAATGTGAGCGGTGGATATAGAAATTGCTTAATAGTCTGACATGGCTGAAAATTCATTGCCATTTATTTTGCATTATGAACATTCAATCTGTTGAAGGATTCAGTTAAATTCTGTCTTTTACTTTTTTAGTGTATACTTTACCATTGTAAGTAAACTGTGCACTAGAGCCCAGCAGTGTAAGTAGGGCCGAGAGAATAAAAATACGCCTTACGTTATAGGCGCATTGCGCATGCGGGGGATATGCAGACTTAGACTGCACATCACAGGGCCCTGTGACATGCACGGGATGGCAGAGGAAGGGGGGATATGTAAATTAAGTAGGTAGGTGGGGATTTCTTGGCGTCCCCAAGTAAGTATGCGGGGATTTCTTCGCGTCCCCCGGATGCCAAGCATAGGAAAACAAATTTCATAAAAAGATATTTCAAAGCAAGCAGACCTCTAATATGGGCCATACAGGTATGTATAGATGTCACGGGTGTATCAGAGGTGACAGACTGTTGCCCTGCAGTTGGTTGCAGGAGATCTCTAAATTTGGCATTACAAACCTCTTCTTAGATGAGAGGATGTCTCTAGGACTCAGCGGCTACCTCCCTCTTGCTAATTAGCTCCTGGCCTGGGTGTATATATACCTGGTGTGTCTGAGAGGGAGGTGTCGGCTATATTCATTTCTACTTGTGAGGTTTTGGCAGGAGCAGTGCTTCGTCCTCTCTGAAGCTTGAGTCCGTGTGCACATTTGGAGTCGTATAAAGCTAAGCAATCCCCACTGTTTGTCTACCCTTGTTTTCTATAGTGTTTAGCTGAGATCGACTAGTGCTCATCTCCTCCCATCCCTAACCTTAGCCATAAGCCAGGGAAAGACAGGGCGAGGCATGTGTGCAGCAATTGCTGTAGAGGCAATATAGGGATGGTAGTTGAGACAAGGTGACACTAGACTAGACTAGGAGGTCTCCACTTCCCCCTTTCCCTAGTGTCTGGGCTCCCTTTCCCTCTTCCCTCAGTGTTGCACTAAGTCTTTCCCACACCTGGCGTGACAATAGATTTACATTTCTATCACCTGTATGCCTATATTAGAGGTCCGATAGGTCCCAGGGGGTGACAGATTCCCTTTAACAATGATGAATAGGGGCCTAAGTGCATGCCTCTTAGACTAGTCCAGCTAATTATAATATCTAGCACCACAATAATAATAAGGTGATTTTCTGATTGTGCTAAGAACTTGCCTAAACATTGGGGTTGCTAGAAATTAGTGTGAAATGACAAATGCAGCTCTGTAATCAGTAAATAGGGGTAAATCCTGCTGCCATATTCGCTTTAACGGGAATCTGTCAGAGCAGCATGATGTAGAGGCAGAGACCCTGATTGTAGCGATGCGTCACTTATTGGGTTGCATGGTGCAATTTTGCTAAAATCACAGTTTTATCTGCTGTAGATCTACCAGTTACCTGAATGCTGAGCTCTGTATAATCCGCTCACACCACTGATTGGCAGCTTTCTGTGTAAACTGTGCATAGGCAGAAAGCTAGCAATCAGTGGTAGGGCGGGGTTATACAGAGATCCTGAATATGGCGGACTACATGACAGCAAGTTTACTAGTCCTCTAGTGATAAAATCACTGTTATCTGTAGGAGATTATCAAAACTACGGCAAGCAGCCATGTAAGGGACACATCGCTGGAAACGGTCTTTGGCTCGCTCTATTGTACATTTTGCTGCTCTCAGGTATGGTGTCAAAAATCTGGTGACATATTCTCTTTAAAGTCAATGAAAATTAATTCTTTCAACCAAAACGATCATTCCTCAGGAAAATACGGAAGAATGAACTATTGTTTTAACCAACCAAACAAAGAGTATCATCATTTGAAATGAAGTCAGTTCTGTTTATTAGCCCACGGCCCCACTATCAGTATTTGGTCAGTATTTTTTTCTCAGGAGTGGGAGCCAAAACCAGGCGAGGAACAATCAGAGAAAAGGTATAACAGAAACAAGTCACCAATTCTGCATTTATCACCCACTCCTGGTTTTGGCTCCCACTCCTGACAAAACATACTGACCGAATACTGACCAAATAGCCTTAGGCTGAAAGTTGGAAGAAGATCTTTTGTTCAATGAAAGATCAATCATTCATAAAAGACCTTTTGTTGAAAGAATATTTTCAGAAATAATTTTTGTTTTGTGCCCATTGTCACTGAACATATATATATATGGCCAAGTTGAATGGGCAATATGGACTAAGATGTATATGGCACTGTCGGTATTACAACAGTTTGTTAAACAACAGTTCAACCAACAGCATACTTTAATCTCTGCATGAATGGCTTAGGGATCGCTGACACCACTGTCTGAGCGCGATCCAACAAAACATCAGGTTGCACTCGGACCAATGTTAGTCTATGAGGCCGCACACAGGTCCAATTTTTTGCTTGGTCCGAGGAAAAAAATTGCAGCTTGTCCAAGTTTGAAGCGATATTTGGATCACACTTGGCGCTGCAAGGCAATGAGTGCATGGAAACCATCAGACTACACTGAAATGATATCTGATTCGGATGCAGTCCGATTATGGAAAAAACAAGCAAAAAGAAGGTGTACAAAGACAAGGATAACCTGACTAAAATATATATTTATTTATTAAATGACACACAAGCCAGAACAAAGACATATTAAAAATACTTAAAAAAAAGCACAAATGGCCATAACATTTGGCTTACTGATTATTGGTACCTTATGTACCATCTTACAGACGGGTGGATTAGACTTTAACACTATAGTGTTGTGGTCCGTTATACTGTTATTAATTAACAAACAAAGCAGCACACTGGGAAGCTAAGTATACAAACATGAAATATAAGAAATATGAATAGCATTACTGCTTTGGGAAAATAGAAATAAGTGAGAAATCTTAGTGCATAAATTGGCCAATTCATGTGTACCTGGTAGCCACGGTAAGGCGTTTCTCAAAAATACCAGGACCCTATCAATGTAAACTCATCTCTAAGTGACTATGTCTGCTTGTGTGCGGGATAATAAGATCCTGCTGCAATTAAAATCGCCTGTGACATAGAAGCGGAGTGCTCAGTCAAAGTTTATACATAGAAACAAAAAAAACTGACGGCACTTCCAAAACAAGAAATAGGTGTGAACAGGTGTTGTTTTTTGCTTTGTTATACTGTTATGGCCATTTTTACTTTTTAAGTGTTTTTTAATATGTCTTTGTTTTGGCCTTGGGTGTCATTTAATAAATAAATATATATTTTAGTCAGGTGATCCTTGTCTTCGCATACCTTCTTTTTCTTTGCTTTTTCCATGTTCTGCACTGGGTATGTGATAAGTAGATCCCGACTTTATTTATGGTGGTGCCCTCTACCTTTCCTTGTTATGGATGCAGTCCGATTTCCGAGCACTGATAATGGAGAGGATGGAGAAATTTTGTTCTCCATCTTCTCCTCACAGATTGCTCCGATTCTCTCTCGTATCGGATCACACAATGCTGACACTCTGATCACCAAGTGTCATTTGCATAAATGGCCTGATTCTCTTGGATAACCCTAACGGCCATCTGACCTCAACCTTAAAGAAACACTCAACATTATAGAATGACAAAGCCTCACAGGTTCAGACAGTAAAAATGATATTCAATCCCCACTCTGGGATTTCCATCCCGAGTAGAAGGGACCCAACTTTTTGGCTCTGAGGTAACAGCGTTTGTCACTTTCTAAAAGGTTCAACCCTCTTGAATCCTGTTCATCTACCACCTCTGATATGTTTGCAGCAACATCATTTATCTAATTTTACACATTCCCTACCTCAAAGAAAAGCACAAAATCAAAAATGAGTTTAGTCAAAAAGGGGTTACATTTTTTTCTATCGCAATGTGTGAATAAGGCTGCGCACCCAGGATCCGTAATAGCAGCGTTTTGGATGCAGCTCACCTGCGCTGCGTCCAAAATGCTGCGTTCTAGAGTAGAAGCACAGTGGATGGGATTTCTATAAATCCCGTGCCCACAGTGCTTCTATTTGATGCCGCGTTAACTCACCCGCGGCGCGGATTTACAAGCCACAGCATGTCAATTTCTGTTGTGGAAATGCTAGTCTCAGCAACAGAAATTTCCACAATAGAATGTACAGGATAAGGTAACTCCGCATGTGTTCAATGAACACATGCGGATTTATCTGCGCGATCGGACGCAGCGAAAATACGATGCATCCAAAATGCTGATACAGCCTGATCTTGGGCCCATACCCTAAGGGGTTTCTAATGCTGCTAATCATTGAGTTGTGTTCAACATTGATAAATCAATGTATGCTTTTTTACTGAAGCTGTTGCGAGCTAAGTAGTAGATAGAAATCAATCATTTGCACTACAAAAATGACTCAGTATAACATGTGGCCATAACAATAAGTTTTTAGTTAATTTTTAAACTATTAATGGAAACAGCCACCTTTCGACTGCGTGGCAACCTATTTTTGGGACCCTACCAGACAGATAGATTTCATAGATAAATAGATTAGACAGATACTTATTTGTAATCTTTTTGTTTACCAAAAGCTTAAAAATACCAGCTTCTTCATGAAATTTAGCAGCCACATAATCCATAAGCTCCATCTGATGTTCACCTATGAAAAAAAAAATGATTTAAGAAAATATACCAGCTGTTGCTTAGCTCTTAGCAATTTAGTGTTTTATTGCCATCATAGTGTACATTCAGTTAGGTCCAGAATTATTTGGACAGTGACACAAGTCTTGGCATTTCAGTTGGTTACAAAAAGATATTCAAGATGCAGTTATATAATCAACATGGGCTTAACCCCTTAACCCCCGAGGGTGGTTTGCACATTAATGACCAGGCCAATTCTTACAATTCTGACCACTGTCACTTTATGAAGTAATAACTCTGGAACGCTTCAACGGATCCCACTGATTCTGAGATTGCTTTTTTGTGACATATTGTACTTCACGATAGTGGTAAACTTTCTTCGATATGACTTGTGTTTATTTGTGAAAAAAAAAACGGCAATTTGGTGAAAATTGTGAAAATTTTGCAATTTTCATGTCGTTAAATTAGAGAGATATGTCACACAAAATAGTTAATAAATAACATTTCCCACAGGTTTACGTTACATCAGCACATTTTTGTAACCAAAAGTTTTTATTGTTAGTAAGTTATAAGGGTTAAAAGTTGACTAGCGATTTCTCATTTTTTTAGGGACCACGTCACATTTGAAGAGACTTTGAGGGGCCTTTAAGACAGAAAATACCCAAAAGTGACACCATTCTAAAAACTGCACCCCTCAAGGTGCTCATACCACAATCGAGAAGTTTATTAACCCTTCAGGTGCTTCACAGGAATTTTTGTAATGTGGAAAAAAAAAAAACGTAGTTACTTACCGATAACGGCATTTCTCAGAGCCCATGACGGCACCACGGAGAGAGATGGGATCTGCCCTTCAAGGACAGGAAACCTACAGATAAAAAGGGAGGCACCTCTCTCCCTCATCAGTTGTTTACAGAGCACAGAGAGGACCCCAGGTTAGTAACAAAATGTAACATTTTTAAGGAGTTTACCAGGCACACCTCTGACTACATATAAGTAACAGATAAGTGTGTACACCCATGCATGAAGGGAGGGAATGTACGAGAAATCCCATTACCGGTAAGTAACTACTCCTTCCCCCATGAGGGCACCACAGAGAGAATTGCAGAGAGGTGTCGTTTAGGGAGGCACCACCACTTCCAGAACCCTTCTACCAAAAGTAAGGTCTGAAGAAGGTGCTAGATTCAGCCGGTAGTGTTTAAAGAATGTAGAGGGAATACAAAGAGAGAGAGAACGCAAAGCCCAATAGGGTTACACCTGTAGACATAGGGAATAATAGTAAAAAGGTGGTTCTCACCTGGTTAGGTTGTGTGAGGACACAACTACCATAACATATAAAAGGCAGCTGCAGCGGATCTCCAATAGGTGTCCCACAGGACCAGAATAAATCCAAAGGCGGTGAAGGTAGAGATATACATCCGCGCCGCTGAAAAATCCTCAAATCAGGAACATATAATAAAATCCTTGTTTATTGGTAAATGCCTACGCATTTCTGGGTGTTCCACACCCCTTCATCAGGGCACCAACAGATATATCAATGCATGCACTGAAACACTCCATTTATATACAGACATAAAGTGAAAAAAAAAAAAAGTTGTGTTCAAAAAGGAAGAGCAGAAAAAAAAACAAAAAAAAAACAACAACATAACCTTTGCACCTGAGGCCGTGTGCAAAAACCTTCAACAAAACTTTATCAATGAGTGTCACCAATATAAAAAGTGAGTATAAAAAACATGTATTAAGACACGTATTATAAATAATGTAGTGTAGAGATGTATAAATAATCAATATACAGAATAGTCAAATGTATCAGTCAAATGGAGTAAATACATGAAAGGAATATTACTTACTAATAAGTAAGCGTTGACATTAGGTAAGAACAATATAAATATATATATAACATTAAAATCTCTAATGAGAATACACCCATCAGCTGTCGTTCCATAAAGGGAGATGGAAAACGAAGGAACAAAATAAAAATAAATATAAAAAGTACCCCCATGTAGAAAATAGCCCGTAATAACCTCTGTCAACGGAGGTAGTGAATCACCTGACGTGCGGTGGCGTAGAAGGAGTGAGGTGTGTCTACCTGTTTGTGTATCTCCTTTATCTGTGCCACAGCCTGTGCACTACATCGTGGTGTTTTCTTTAGGTCCTATTACTACACATTAAGTCTCTATGTCACTACATGATATATGTCAGATAACCTGTTCCTTGTACCATTCCTCCGTTGACAGAGGTTATTACGGGCTATTTTCTACATGGGGGTACTTTTTATATTTATTTTTATTTTGTTCCTTCGTTTTCCATCTCCCTTTATGGAACGACAGCTGATGGGTGTATTCTCATTAGAGATTTTAATGTTATATATATATTTATATTGTTCTTACCTAATGTGAACGCTTACTTATTAGTAAGTAATATTCCTTTCATGTATTTACTCCATTTGACTGATACATTTGACTATTCTGTATATTGATTATTTATACATCTCTACACTACATTATTTTTAATACGTGTCTTAATACATGTTTTTTATACTCACTTTTTATATTGGTGACACTCATTGATAAAGTTTTGTTGAAGGTTTTTGCACACGGCCTCAGGTGCAAAGGTTATGTTGTTGTTTTTTTAGTTTTTTTTCTGCTCTTCCTTTTTGAACACAACTTTTTTTTTTTTTCACTTTATGTCTGTATATAAATGGAGTGTTTCAGTGCATGCATTGATATATCTGTTGGTGCCCTGATGAAGGGGTGTGGAACACCCAGAAACGCGTAGGCATTTACCAATAAACAAGGATTTTATTATATGTTCCTGATTTGAGGATTTTTCAGCGGCATGGACGTATATCTCTACCTTCACCGCCTTTGGAAGAATGTAGAGGGGAAGACCAGGTTGCAGCTCTACATATCTGTTCTATTGAAGCACCGGCTTTTCCCACTCAGGAGGCTGCTACTGCCCTTGTCGAGTGAGCTTTTAGATTCTCCGGCCCGGTTTCCCCGCTTGACGAGTATGCCAGGGAGATGGCGTCTCTTATCCATCTTGCCAGTGTGCCCTTGTAAGCTTTTTGTCCCTTCAGAGGTCCCTGGAAGCACACAAAAGAGAGCCTTATCCTTCCTACACTCCCGTGCGATCTATGAAAGTGTAATTCCACCTTAGGAAGGTATGCTGGGTCAGTCCTAAGTGTCACCCTGTCCTCTGGGATTTGTATGAAGGGGAGCCATGCTGATAGAGCTTGTATGTTGCTAACTCTTCGTGCCGATGTGAAAGCTACTAAGAGTGACGTCTTAAGAGATAGGGTTTTTAGAGATGCATCCGCTAAAGGTTTGAAGGGATGTTTGGTTAGGGTTGTAAGGACTAAGTTTAAGTCCCAAGGAGGAGTATTCCGGGAGAGGATGGGCCTAGAACTGGATAATGCCTTGATGAATCTAGATATCCACCTATTTCTGGCCAGGTCGCAGTTGTATAGGGCTCCTAATTCCGCAACTTGAACTTTGAGTGTGCTTGTGGCCAGACCCCGTTCTAACTCCCTTTGTAGGAACTCTAAGATGGAAGTAATGGGGACTTCCCCTTGTACCTTAGAACCTGAATATAAGCGGAATTTTTTCCAGGTTTTACAGTAAAGTCTGGTAGTTACGGGTTTCCTACTCTGTGGTAGAGTGGAGATCACATTTGGGGAAAAACCTCTATCCCTTAAGACCGCCCTCTCAAAATCCAGGCTGTCATGTGTAGATTTGCTACCTGAGGATGGAGGACCGGTCCCTGGAAAAGGAGATCTGGGATTTCCGGAAGAACCCAGGGATCGGAGGTGGACATTATCCTCAGCCAGGAAAACCAGGGCCTCTTTGGCCAGAAGGCGGCTATCAAAATTACGTTTGCCCTGTCTTCCCTGACTTTCCTCAGAACTTCCGGAATCAGTGCGATCAGGGGAAAGGCATAGGCTAGCTGGTGCTTCCATGGGATTGTAAATGCATCTAGTGCTGCTGGGTTCCCCTTGGTGTTTATTGAGCAGAATATGTCTACTTTTTTGTTCTGCCAGTTGGCGAATAGATCTATGAAAGGGTATCCCCACATTTTCGTGAGTTAGTTGAACACTAACTGATTCAGCTCCCATTTGCCCTGTCTCAGTTGGGTTCGGCTCAGGAAATCTGCTGTGAGATTTTCTGTTCCTTTTATGTGGAGTGCAGACAGAGACCCCAAATTGTTCTCGGCTAACTGGAGGATGGATTTTGTTACTTGTAGTAGAGAATGGGACTGGGTCCCCTCCTGGTGATTTACTACTACTACTACCCTGTTGTCCGAGAACACTCTTACATGGTGTCCCTGTAGAGTGTTTAGAAATTTTGAGAGGGTGAATTTTACTGCTAGAAGTTCCTTCATGTTGGAGGATACACCTTTTAAGCCCTTTGTCCAGACCCCTTGAGCTATTTGGTCGTTTAGGTGAGCCCCCCACCCCCTGGGGCTTGCATCTGTAGTCAGAACCTGCGAGACTGAGATTGTCCATGGAACGCCTTGGGTTAAATTGTCCACCTCCACCCACCATCTTAGGGAGAGTAAGGTTATTGATGACAAAGTTAGCTGACTTTCTAAGTGCCCTTTTAGCGATTTCTCTGCCCCCAAGATTTCCCACTGTAAGTCCCTGGTAGGTACCTGGGCCCAATGGACCCCCGGAATACAGGCAGTCATGGAACCTAGAAGGGACATTGCTTTTCGCAGAGTCATAGAGGGGTGGTCCTTTACTTGAGATATCCGAGCTATCATTTTCTGAATATTCCCTGCCGGGAGAGGGCACTCCTGATTCCTCAAATCTAATAAAATGCCTAGATACTCTTGTACTTGGTCCAGCTCCAACTTGGACTTTTTTAGGTTGAGAAGCCAGCCTAAATTCGTCAAGGAATCCATGACCCTTGCCAGTTGGTCCTTGCAATGATTGAAAGAGTTGCCTCAGCAAATCATCCAGGTAAGGGGTAATCAGAATGTTTTGCTCCCTTAGATGGGCCATTACCTCCGCCACTATTTTTGTGAAAACCCTTGGGGCTATAGCTAGACCGAATGGGAGGGCCGTATACTGGTAGTGTTTGACTATTCCCTTTATCGATATTGCTACCCTTAGGAATTTCTGGTAATTTCTGTGTATGGGGACGTGATAATAGGCGTCCTTAAGATCCAGGATAGCCATAAAACAGCCTGGGAATAACAGTTTTACTGACGATTTTGACTCCATCTTGAAGGTTTGAACCTTCAGAAATTTGTTCAATTTCTTCAGGTTTACAATTGTTCTGAAAGTCCCGTCCAGTTTTTTCCTTAGGAACAAAGGGGATTAGAATCCTTCGCCTTTCTCCTGGGCAGGGACTTCTTGAAGGACTGCTCTTTCTATTAGACCTAGGATTTCTTGTTCTAGTGCTGATTGTTCTACTTCTGATGACCTCTTGCGGTTATGACAAAGTTTGGTCGGGGAATGGAGTGAAACTGAAATTTTAGACCTGTTTTTATCAGGTCCAAAATCCAAGAGCTGTTTGATATCTTTTCCCAGGCTGGGAGGAAAAGAAGAAGTCTCCCCCACACCTGGGGCTGACCCTCATTGGGCGGATTTTTCTGTTATCACTGGGGGTGGGGGGGGGGGGTCTGTTAAACATAAATCCTTTAGTTTTTTTCTTCCTATCCTCCCACCTATCCTGGTCTTTGGGGGGTTTCCAGCGTATACATTTTCTGCTCCGAAAGGGCTTCCTGTATGAGAGGACAGGGAAAGGTTTCTTGTTATCCCCAGCCTTGTTGAGAATATCATCAAGAGTAGGGAGTAGGTCCAAATAGGAACTCACCCTCGCAAGGAATAGAACACAGCTTTAATTTTGTTTGGTGGCATTTAAGCCAGAGGACCCATCTGGCTGCATTAGAGAAGCCCACTGCTCTGGCTGCCAGCCTAACAGAGTCAGCTGACGCATCAGCCAAAAATGCTGCTGCGCCCTTCATTACTGGGATGGAGCCTAATATGTTATCCCTGGATGTTTTGTTTTTAAGTTGTGCCTCTAGTTGGTCTAGCCAGACCATTAATGATCTGGCTATATATGTGTCTACAACTGCGGGTTTTAACCCTCCCCCTGCGGCCTCCTTATCCGTTGGGTCTTTTAGTACCCCCATGTCCTCAAACAGCAGGGAAAATTTTTTAGAGGCTTTAGCTATTGCCACATCTAATTTTGGCGCTTTTCCCCAGAATGAACATACCGGGTCCTCAAAGGGGTATTTCCTCTTTGGGGACAACAGGCCCTTTCTTTCCGTCTTTTTCCATTCTCTTTTAATCAGGGAGTGGACTTTATCATTGAGAGGGAAAGATTTTCTTTTCTTTTGTTCAAGGCCACTGAACATCATGTCCTGGACCGATCTCTTGGGGCGAGGATCTACCAACCCCATGGTGGACCTAACTGCTTTAATTAAATTGCCTGTACCCTCTATAGGGAAACAGCTACGCCCCCCTCCACCTCCGGAAGATGATGAGGATAAAGATAAGAAGGACGAATCTGAGTCTACCCCCTCTCCGTCCAAACTGATAGATCCTGATACCGGGGACAGATAGCGGGTTTTCTCACGTTTCCCCCCACCCTTCTGCAGGGGCTTGAAAGTATTTTCTACCTGGGATTTAATCAAGGATCTGAGCTCTGAGGCGAACTTAGAGGTCTCCTCGCAAATTGTCTGTTCAATACAAGAGCTGCATAGTCTCTTCTCCCACGTGTATTTGGACTTGCCCGTACTCTTCCTGCCCTGATGAGAGAGGAAATACGAAGGCGCCCAAATTATAAAGTGAGCTTTCACAAAGATCACTTACCATCCTGCTGTAAGAGGGAGTACCGTATTTGTAGAGGAACTCGTTCCTGTAGATGGATTTTTCCTCGAGGTTGATGCCCCACTGGAGTCCTTGTCGTGTTGCGTAGACCTGCCGGAACGCCCGCTTCCGCTGTTACCTTGGCCGTGCTGGAGTGAAGGGTCACTGGGGGTTCCTTTCGCACGCTTCCCTTGTTGCGGTGGTGGAGGTGAGTGGGGGTGCAGGGTCTGCACCTCCTGTAGCTCCTGCTCGCTCATAGCTAGTGCCAGAGTGTGCTAAGGAAGAACTTTCCCAGTGCTTAACCCCGGAATTTAAACCCCTATAGGGCTCCACCCCTCCTCACCTGGCTTGAATTTCCCATTAGCCAGCCGTGGGGCCTTTGTGTGCTGCACCCTCCCCCTGGGGAATATGGGCGCGCACCTCTCCAGTGTGGGGGACGCCCCCCTGCCGCTATTCTCCAGGTTGGGCGGTGGGTGCAATGTGTCCAGGGATCCCGTGCGTGCGTTCAGATGCGCCGCTCCCAGAGATGCACCGCGGCACGTCCGGTGTGCGCACCCAGCCTTGCCGACAACGCAGTGGTGCACCGCGGCTAGTGTCAGGGGGAGGCGCCCGGCAAACGCGCGCCCAGTCACGCCAACTCCCCTGTGGTGCACCAGGGCACGCATCACGGGGAGGCGCTCGGCGAGCGCGCTTCTGAGTAATGGGACCCAGAAGTCCCAGGCCTACTCACCGCCCAGGTCACCAAACACCACCAGAGAACGCAGCGGCTTCAGCCTTCTCTGTGCCGCATCTCCCTGCCACCTTGGAGGCCCACTGACCTCAGTGGTGGCGCTTCAGGACACCGTGCCAGCTGAGGCAGGGAACCCCCGCTGCCTGAGCCAGACTGGCCGGGGCTGGTATGTCATTCCATGATTCTTCTTTCTTCTTAGAACGCTGTAGGTCCCCGTCAAGGACAGGAAACCAACTGATAAGGGAGAGAGGTACCGCCCTTTTTATCTGTAGGTTTCCTGTTCTTGAAGGGCGGATTCCCTTTCTCTCCATGGTGCCGTCATGGGGGAAGGAGAAAATTTTTTCACAAAACTGTTACTTTTGACCCAAAAATTTGTTGTGCAATTTCTCCTGAGGAAGCAGATACCCCACATGTGGGAGAAAACCACTGTTTGGGCGCACGGCAGAGTTCGGAAGCAGCGCCATTTGACTTTTTGAATGTAAAATTTGATTGAATAATTAGCGGACGCCATGTCGCATTTGGGGAGCACCTGATGTGCTTAAACAGTGGAAACTCCACACAAGTGACACCATTTTGGAAACTAGACCCCTCAGAGAACTTATCTAGATGGTAGTGAGCACCTTGAACCCCCAGGTGCTTCACATTCAGCCGTAAAAATAAAATTTTCACATTTTTCCCACAAAAATGTTTTTCAGTCCCCAATTTTGCATTTTCATAAGGGTAACAGGAGAAATTGCACCATATAATTTATTGTGCAATTTCTCCTGAGTACGCCAATACCCACTATGTGGGGAAAAACTACTGTTTAAGCGCACGGCAGGGTTCAGAAGGGAAGGAGCACTGACTTTTTGAACACAAAAATTGGCTGGAATCGAGAGCGGACGACACGTTGCATCTGGAGAGCCCCGAAGCGCATAAACAGTGCAAACCCCCCACAAGTGACCCCATTTTGGAAACTAGACCTCTCAAGGATTTTATCAAGGGGTATAGTGAACATTTTAAACCCAGAGGTTCGACACAGAATTTGATAACATTAGGTCATCATATTGAATAAAATGAATGAAAGCAAATACTCGCTACTTGAGCTTGCATCGGGTACTCGGGTATGCACCAAGTATCGTGGGTGCTTGAGTGACATGCTCGAGTCCCCGCCCTGCATGTTTCACAGTTGTTAGACACCCAAAAAAAAACAACATGCGGGGATTTCCCATGCATGGCAGGCAATCCCCTAGTGTTATTATGGTTGTATAACAGCCATCTGCGATGCTCAGTGCATACCCGAGCACCCGATGCAAACTCAAGTAGTGAGCACTTGCACTCAACACTAGTTGCCATATTGTCATTTTTTTCTTTACTTTTGAAAAAATCCTAACTCCAACACAACCCTAGCACAACCCTAACCCTAGCACAACCGTGATGCCGTTCCGTGTGTGGTAAAATTGATGAGGCAGCATTATTCTTCGGGTCAGTAAGTTTACAGTGGTACCATATTTATATAGTTTTTTTATGTTTTGACGCTTTTATACAATAAAAACTATATTATAGAAAAAATTATTTTTTGCATTGCTTTATTCTGAGAGCTATAACTTTTATTTTTTGGCTAATGGAGCTATATGGCAGCTTGTTTTTTGCGGGATAAGATGATGTTTTCAGCGGTACCATTTTTATTTACATTCGTATTTTTGATTACATTTTATTCCATTTTTTGTTTGGCGGTATGATAAAGCATCGTTTTTTGCTTCCTTTTTTCTTTACCATGTTCACTAAATAGGTTAACTAGTGGGACAGTTTTATAGGTCAGGTCGTTATGGACGTGGTGATACCAAATATGTGTACTTTTATTGTTTTGGTTTTTTTTTCATAATATTTATTTATGAGTACAGTATTTTTATTTTTTTTAATTACTTTTTCATTTTTTTTTATATACAGTACAGACCAAAAGTTTGGACACACCTTCTCATTTAAAGATTTTTCTGTATTTTCTTGACTAGGAAAATAGTACATTCACACTGAAGGCATCAAAACTATGAATTAACACATGTGGAATTATATACTTAACAAAAAAGTGTGAAACAACTGAAAATATGTCTTACAGTGGTGGCCAAAAGTATTGGCACCCCTGCAATTCTGTCAGATAATACTCAGTTTCTTCCTGAAAATGATTGCAATCACAAATTCTTTGGTATTATTATCTTCATTTAATTTGCTTGCAAGGAAAAAACACAAAAGAGAATGAAGCAAAAATGAAATCATTGATCATTTCACACAAAACTCCAAAAATGGGCCAGACAAAAGTATTGGCACCCTCAGCCTAATACTTGGTTGCACAACCTTTAGCCAAAATAACTGCGAACAACCGCTTCCGGTAACCATCAATGAGTTTCTTACAATGCTCTGCTGGAATTGTAGACCATTCTTCTTTGGCAAACTGCTCCAGGTCCCTGATATTTGAAGGGTGCCTTCTCCAAACTGCCATTTTGAGATCTCTCCACAGGTGTTCTATGGGATTCAGGTCTGGACTCATTGCTGGCCACCTTAGAAGTCTCCAGTGCTTTCTCTCAAACCATTTTATAGTGCTTTTGGAAGTGTGTTTTGGGTCATTGTCCTGCTGGAAGACCCATGACCTCTGAGGGAGACCCAGCTTTCTCACACTGGGCCCTACATTATGCTGCCAAATTTGTTGGTGGTCTTCAGACTTCATAATGCCATGCACACGGCCAAGCAGTCCAGTGCCAGAGGCAGCAAAGCAACCCCAAAACATCAGGGAACCTCCGCCATGTTTGACTGTAGGGACCGTGTTCTTTTCTTTGAATGTCTCTTTTTTTTCCTGTACACTTTATGTTGATGCTTTTTGCCAAAAAGCTCTACTTTTGTCTCATCTGACCAGAGAACATTCTTCCAAAACGTTTTAGGCTTTCTCAGGTAAGTTTTGGCAAACTCCAGCCTGGCTTTTTTATTTCTCGGGGTAAGAAGTGGGGTCTTCCTGGGTATCCTACCATACAGTCCCTTTTCATTCAGACGCCGACGGATAGTACGGGTTAACACTGTTGTACCCTCGGACTGCAGAGCAGCTTGAACTTGTTTGGATGTTAGTGGAGGTTCTTTATCCACCATCCGCACAATCTTGCGTTGAAATCTCTCATAATTTTTTCTTTTCCATCCACATCTAGGGAGGTTAGCCACAGTGCCATGGGCTTTAAACTTCTTGATGACACTGCGCACGGAAGACACAGGAACATTCAGGTCTTTGGAGATGGACTTGTAGCCTTGGGATTACTCATGCTTCCTCACAATTTGGTTTCTCAAGTCATCAGACAGTTCTTTGGTCTTCTTTATTTTCTCCATGCTCAATGTGGTACACACAAGGACACAGGACAGAGGTTGAGTCAACTTTAATCCATGTTAACTGGAATGCAAGTGTGATTTAGTTATTGCCAACACCTGTTAGGTGCCACAGGTAAGTTACAGGTGCTGTTATTTACACGAATTAGAGAAGCATCACATGATTTTTCAAACAGTGCCAATACCTTTTGCCTTCATTCTGCGGTCGAGCTCACCCCAAACCACTCCTTCTTGGTCAACTAGCCCTTACACAGCCTGGAGGTGTTTGGGGTCATTGTCCTGTTGAAAAATAAATGATGGTCCAACTAAATGCAAACCGGATGCAATAGCATGCCGCTGAAAGATGCTGTGGTAGCCATGCTGGTTCAGTATGCCTTCAATTTTGAATAAATCCCCAACAGTGTCACCAGCAAAGCACCCCCACACCATCACACCTCCTCCTCCATGCTTCATGGTGGGAACCAGGCATGTAGAGTTCATCCGTTCACCTTTTCTGCGTCGCACAAAGACACGGTGGTTGGAACCAAAGATCTCAAATTTGGACTCATCAGACCAAAGCACAGATTTCCACTGGTCTAATGTCCATTCCTTGTGTTCTTTATCCCAAACAAGTCTCTTCTGCTTGTTGCCTGTCCTTAGCAGTGGTTTCCTAGCAGCTATTTCACCACCATGAAGGTCTGCTGCACATGAGGTTCAGCAGCAGTATCACTGGTTACAGGCCGCCAATGTAGGGGTTTCTGCTGGTAGACCTGTCCAGTCTGAAACCAAGATTGCCCTCCCGGACAGGTTTTCAGGAGGTAGGGACAAGTTTTTTGTGTTTAAGGAGGCATGCAAATTGTACTTAAAACTTCGTCCCTACTCCTCCGGTAATGAGGAGCAACGGGTTGGTATTGTGATCTCTCTACTGCAGGGCGATCCTCAGTCATGGGCGTTTTTGTTACCGCAGGACAGTTTGTCTCCAATGTGTGGAGGTTTTTTTTGGAGCTCTTGCCCTTATCTCTGATGACCCTGAGTCTAAGCTACGTCGCCTTCAGCAGGGGATTCGGTCATTGGAAACATACAGTTCGGAATTCTGTAGATGGGCAACGGATTCCAAATGGAATGACTTTGTGTAGAATATAAGATTGAAAGTTCCTTCCTGGAAGCTGGGACCTAGGTTTATTGGTCCCTACAAAATTACCGCCGTCATTAACCCAGCAGCGTTTCGTCTTGAACTTCCTCGGGCCTTTAAGATTCACAATGTGTTCGACAGGTCCTTACTCAAAAGGTACGTAGAACCCCTTGAGCCCTCACCTCTACCACCGCCCCCAGTAATGGTTGATGGTAATTTGGAGTTCGAGATTAAGGATAGCAGATTCTCGTCTCCAACATCGTTCTCTGCAATACTTGGTGCACTGAAAAGGCTATGGTCTAGTGGAGAGGACGTGGGTTTCAGCGTCAGAGGTGAACGCTCCCAAATTGGTTTGCTCTTTTCACACCTCTTTTCCTGGGAACCCCGAACCTGAGTGTCCAGAAGCCACACGTAGATGGGGGGTACTGTCACGGGTGTGTCAGAGGTGATAGACAGTCGTCCTGAAGTGGCTTGTAGGAGGTCTCCACGTTTTGCATTGCAGACCCAGCGACTACCTCCCTCTGGCCTGGGTGTATAAATATATATATATATATACCTGGTCTCTCCAGGTGGGCAGTTATACTCATTCCTACTTGGAACTTGGCTGAAGTAGCATCACGTCCTCTTTGGAGTCTTGAGGCCGTGTGCCCTGTTGGAGTTTCTTCTAAAGCTAAGTTGTAATTCCCCTGTGTTGTCTTCCCCTTTTGTCTTTAGAGTGCTAGCAGAGGTTGACTAGTGCTCATCTCCTTCCTTCCCCAGCTATAGCCTTACGCCAGAGATAGTAGGGCAAGGTACGTGATCGGCGACAGCTAAAGAGGCTATATAGGGACATTAGGGGAAGTCAGGGTGACACTAGTACAGTTTAGGAGGTCACCACTTCTCCCTTTCCCTAGTGTTTGGGCTCCCTTTCGCCCTTGTGTTGCACTCACACCTGGAGTGATTCTGTATTGCACTCATACCTGGCGTGACAGTCAAACAGTGCTCCTTCTCTTCCGAGCCCTGCCGTGCACCCAAACAGTAATTTTCCAACACATATGGGGTATCAACGTACTCAGGAGAAATTGTTCATCAAATTGGTGCAATTTCACCTATTACCCTTGCGAAAATCAAAAAATTGAGGCTAAAAAAAGTTTTTGTGGGAAAAATATGAGTTTTCATTTTCTCGGCTCAACGTTATAAACTTTTGTGAAGCACCTCGGGGTTCAAGGCACTCACTGCCCATCTAGATCAATTCCCTGAGGGGTCTAGTTTCCTAAATGGGGTCACTTGTGAGAGGTTTCCACTGTTTAGGCACATTGGGGGCTCTCCAAACGCAAGATGGCGTCCACTGCTGATACCAGCCATTTTTGCATTCAAAAAGTCAAACGGAACTCCTCCCCTTCCGAGCCCTGCCATGCGTGCAAACAGTAGTTTTCCTCCCCATATGGGGTATATGCGTACTCAGGAGAAATTGAACAAATTTTGGAGTTCACTTTCTCCTACTACCATTGTGAAAATAAAAAAAATGAGGATAAAGGAAAATTTTTGTGAAAAAAAAGTAAAATGTTCATTTTTTTTTTTCCTTCCACGTTGCATTAATTCCTGTGAAGCACCTGAAGGGTTAATAAACTTCTTGAATGTGGTTTGAGGACTTTGAGGGTTGCCGTTTTTAGAATAGTGTCACTTTTGGATATTTTCTGTCATATAGGCCCCCGTAATGTCACTTCAAATGTGGTCCCTAAAAAATGGTTTTGTAAATTTTGTTGGAAAAATGAGAAATTGCAAATCAACTTTTAACCCTTCTAACTTCTTAACAAAAAAATTATGTTTAAAAAATGATGCATACGTAAAGTAGACATGTGGTAAATGTTATTTATTAACTATTTTGTGTGACATAACTCTGGTTTAAGGGCATAAGAATTAAAAGTTTGAAAATTGCTACATTTTCAGCATTTTCGCCAAATTTCCAATATTTTCAAAAATAAACGCAAGTCATATCGAACAAATTTTACCACTATCACAAAGTACACTGTCACGAGAAAACTAGCATATACACTGCTCAAAAAATAAAGGGAACACTTAAACAACAGAATATAACTCCAAGTAAATCAAACTTCTGTGAAATCAAACTGTCCACTTAGGAAGCAAAACTGATTGACAATCAATTTCACATGCTGTTGTGCAAATGGAATAGACAATAGATGGAAATTATTGGCAATTATCACCTGCAGAACCACTCCTCAATAAAGGAGTGGTTCTGCAGGTGGGGACCACAGACCACATCTCAGTACCAATGCTTTCTGGCTGATGTTTTGGTCACCTTTGAATGTTGGATGAGCTTTCACACCTGTGGTAGCATGAGACAGACTCAACAACCCACAGTAGTTGCTCAGGTAGTGCCGCTCATCCAGGATGGCACATCAATGCAAGCTATGGCAAGAAGGTTTGCTCTGTCAGCGTAGTGTCCAGAGGCTGGAGGCGCTACCAGGAGACAGGCTAGTGCACCAGGAGATGTGGAGGGGGCCGTAGGAGGGCAAAAACCCAGCAGCAGGACCGCTACCTCCGCCTTTGTGCAAGGAGGAACAGGAGGAGCACTGCCAGAGCCTTGCAAAATGACCTCCAGTAGGCCAGAAATGTGCATGTGTCTGCACAAACTGTTAAAAACCGACTCCATGAGGGTGGTATGAGGGCCTGACGTCCACAGATGGGGGTTGTGCTCACAGCCCAACACCGTGCAGGATGCTTTGCATTTGCCACAGAACACCAGGATTGGCAAAGTCGCCACTGGCGCCCTGTGCTCTTCACAGATGAAAGCAGGTTTACACTGAGCACATGTGACAGACATGACAGCCATCCATGTGCTCGCCAGAGGAAGCCTGACTGCCATTAGGTACTGAGTTGAGATCCTCAGACCCCTTGTGAGACCATATGCTGGTGCGGTTGGCCCTGGGTTCCTCCTAATGCAGGACAATGCCAGACCTCATGAGGCTGGAGTGTGTCAGCAGGTCCTGCAAGATGAAGGCATTGAAGCTATGGACTGGCCCGTCCGTTCCCCAGACCTGAATCCAATTGAGCACATCTGGGACATCATGTCTCACTCCATCCACCAACGTCACGTTGCACCACAGACTGTCCAGGAGTTGGCGGATGCTTTAGTCCAGGTTTGGAGGAGATCCCACAGGAGACCATCCGCAACCTCATCAGGAGCATGCCCAGGCGTTGTAGGGAGGTCATACAGGCACGTGGAGACTGCACACAATACTGAGCCTCATTTTTTGACTTGTTTTAAGGACATTACATCAAAGTTGGATCAGCCTGTAGTGTGTTCTTCCACTTTAAATTATTTTGGGGGTGACTCCAAATCCAGGCCTCCATTGGTTAATACATTTGATTTCCATTGATGATTTTTGTGTGATTTTGTTGTCAGCACATTCAACTTTGTACAGAACAAAGTATTCAATAAGAATATTTCATTCATTCAGATCTAGGATGTGTTATTTGAGTGCTCCCTTTATTTTTTTGAGCAGTGTATATCAGAATCACTGTGATATATTGAAGCGTTCCAGAGTTATTACCATATAAAGTGACACTGGTCAGAATTATAAAATTTGGCCTGGTCATGAAGGTGAAAACTGGGTTGGGGGGTGAAGGGGTTAAACATGTTTTGTCTCTTACTTGTATAAGCTCGGGCATATAACACATTGTCGAGCATTGCATCATGATCCACACCAAATCGATCAGCTATATCTCGAAGACGATCTGGGCGGCTGCAAACATTATTAAGGAATAATTGTTTCTAAAAATGTACTAATGTTATGATACCAAATGAAATAATAATATAAGAATATAACATATGACAATTGTTTGAATACTGTAATGCTTATACAGTCTATTACACACAAGGAATGATACCAATATTAAAATTAATGTAGCACTGAGAATTTGCAGAAGATGAGGCAAACAATAGGTTTGTTTTTTTCTTAGACCAGTATAGGGATTTCCCTATCTATATTCCTACAAATCAGAACATCTGTACTGACTTTTTAAAGTAGTGTGTTCTAGTCCACTTATAGGATAAATTCTAAGTAAAACTGATATTGTGCAATGTCTAGTGTAGGATGTGAGAAATTATGTGAGACAAGAATTAGGTAATGATACCGGGTTTCTCTCGCTTTCTTTGCATTGTTTTGTGTCACACCACACTGTCCCCCCCTTAGGTCCTGCACCAGACCTAAAACAATATATCCATTTTTTCATAGTCTGGTTCACTGTATTACTGAAGGGTTTGAATCATTGTGTAGTACACCAGCCCCAGTCATCAGTGTATATATTTTGACTAGAATATTCCTTTACCTTACACCCTGTCACCTCATTGGGTTTTCATATTTAATGGATGTGGCACTTTCCATGAAATCAGTGAATATTCATCCCAATTGGGCTGTTAAGATGACAGATTTTTCACAGATAGAATGGCCGTGTGGAAAAAATAAAAGAAATTGCAGCATGCAACTCTCTTCCATATTTCGGATGAGCATCGCCTATGCAATTCTATGGGAGTGCCAAAAACAAAAATTGGATCCAATACAGATTGTTAATATTGGATCTGATTTTTAAGGATACATTGCATAAGAAGATGTATCTGGTCTTGTAAATTTTATTAACTAATGTATAAAAACGGATGCCATATGGATGTAAAAAATGAACATATGGATGGCATACGGATGACAAATTGTTCTTTTTTTCGGGGTAGGCAATTTTTTTATACACTCGTGTGAAGTTAGCTTAACACTGACCAACATGATAATGACCTGCACTACATAGTACGTGGTATTGTTACTCTGCTCAAGACTTCACATATTCAAGTTACTTTGTGGGACTAATAAATATTGTAAAAAAATGAAGTAAAAACATATTTAACTATTTAAAAAAACAAATGTTAGGAACAAATCAAAAAATACAATTCTTCAGAAAAAAAGTAATTTAATGTAATAAAAAAAAAAATTCTCATATCGGGTTTCACTGTCTGCAAAATGGCCAGCTCAATCAAAATACAGCATTATTTATCCCAAAAATGATGCCAGAATTGTCATTTTTGTTCATTTCTTCACACAGAATACTAAATAAAAAATTATCAAAAAGTCCTATGTATCCCAAAATAAAAACTAATAAATACCACAGTTTTTTATGCAAAGGAAAACAAGCCCACATAGTGCACTGTATTCAGAAAAGTTAAAAAGTTATGGTTCACAAAATACTTTTAACGGCATTTTCCTGCTCACAAGTAGGAAAACAAAAAAAGTTATAAGCCAAGCATCATTCTAATTGTATTGTCCTGTACTATAAAACTATACATCATTATTTATCCTACACTGAGAACGAAAAAATAAAAACACGAAAACATTGCCAGAATTGCAGTTTTTTTTGTCCCCTCCTTATTCAGTTTTTTTTTATAACAAAAAAAGTAATTAAAAAAATCTTATCTACCAGTGAAAATGGTACTAGTGAAAAATAAAGCTTGTTCTGCAAAAAAAATAAGCCATCACACAACTCTGTATACAGAGAAATAAAAAAAGTTATGGGTCTCAGAATATGGTTATCAAAAAAAAAATAATTATTTTAATTTTAAGAAAAAAATAGTAAAACATAACAAAACTAAATAAATTTGGTATTCTCATGATAGTAATGACTTACAGAATAAAGGTGCCATGTTTATTATACTGAATGCTGAGCGATGTTAAAAAAAAAAAAAAAATAGCCAGAATTACTGTTTTTTTTGTTGATTCCACCTCCCAAAAAGGATTTAAAAAGTTTATATACCCAAATATGGGACCAAGGAAAAATACATCTTTTGACACAATTAAAAAAAGGGCTCGTAAAGCTGTAAAAATGTTAAACAAATGATATTTTTTGCAGAGTATTTATTGTATAAAAATAATAAAACATGAATAAAACAATATAAATTTGGTATGGCCATAATCGTGATAATCGTGCTGATCCACATAATAAAGTTAACACTATTTGTGCAGCAAATAAAAAGCGTAAAATTTCAAACATAAAAAAAAAAACCAGCAGAAGTGATGGTTTTTTTTTGTATTCCTTGTAGATTGTGAGCCCTCGCGGGCAGGGTTGTCGCTCCTCCTGTGCAAGTCGCCGTCATATTTTGTTAAAGATCATTGTAATTGTTTTTCTATGTGTACCCCTTTTTCACATGTAAAGTGCCATGGATTAAATGGCGCTATAATAATAAATAATAATAATGAGTTAATACAAGTTATGTATTAGGTTGTATGTACCTCTCCAGCTTCTTTTTTTTTAAATTATTACACAACCTGTTGTTAGGTATCATTAATATGTGTTCCTTATGTGTAGAAAAATACCAGTCGCCGTCTTCTGCCGTTTCCATTGTCGCTCCGGTCCTCTTCTGCACTATGTGACCGCAGTTGTGATTGTGACCAACTGGATCACTCCAGTTTTCGCTGTGGAGTTTGGAAGTCAGTTCTCAATATAAGTCTATGAGTCTCAGAACAAGGCTTTTATAGACTAACATTAGGGTAGGTTCACATGAGCATATTTTCAGTCTGGGTGCTGTTTGCGAAAAAACGGCTAGCAGTCCGAACAATGTTATTTAATGGGGCAGTGCAGATAAGTGATTTTTTTCATAGATCAAATCTGCTTGTGGGAAAAAAAAAATCGCAACATGCACTCTTTTCTTCTATATGTTGGATCAGACTCACCCATTCAAGTCTATGGAAGTGCAAAAAATAACAGATACCATACAGTCACATCTTATAGCATCTGATTTTTATGGGCACGCTGCAATTCTGTAACATAGTAAACTGTAAATGGGTCAGAGCTCACAGTCACAAGACGGGGAAAAAGATCAGTGTGATGCTGGAAGCGGAGTAGAAGATGACAATCGGTAAGTATTTTACCACACACATTGAACATACATGACTGATAGCTAACCAATGGTGTAATAAAAAAAACTTGAAGTGGTACTTTAAAAGTAGCATGCATTCATACTCTGAATAAAATCAAATTCTTTATTATAACATCATGGAAATCAGCATCTCATCTCAGTCTAGCGGCCACGTTTCTGATGCAATGATTAGTCATTGCTAGATGACTTTGTGTTTTGCAGGGACATAAAATATTATGAAATATATGAGTACTAATTATATCCAAGGACAACTCAAGCTATTAGGGTACGCTCACACTTGCATATAAAAATTAAAAAAAAAAAAAATCTGTCCTACTCTCATTCAGGAGAGTGGGACGATTTTTTTTTCTCACTTGTCATCCGTATACAATCCATTTTTTTTACAGCAGCAGCTATTAATCATTTACAGGGCCATTTACATTTTCCTATGCTACAGAATTGCAATGTATCTTTAGAAATCGGATGCCATAATGATGGTCCGTATGGCGATTTGTTTTTTTTTCTCGCACTGTACTAATTTTGGAGTGAAATCGCAGCATGCCGCAATTTTTTTCTGATGCCGAATACAGCTGAGAAAAAATACGTAGATCTGCACTGCCCATTGAATAATACTGGTCAGAGTGCAATCCAATTTTTTTTATTGGATTGCACTCTTGCGATTTATACACAAGTGTGAGCGAGCCCTAAATCAGATTTGGGAATCTACATTAAGCTAGACTGCTGAGAGATCTTACTTATGATGGATACATTTATATAACTAGGCTTTGAGATGTTTATCTGCAAAAATGGTGCAAGTTGTGATTAGCATTGGTGATGAGCGAGTATGTTCTTTTAACCCTTTCGGCGAGCATGCTCGGGTTCTCGCCGAGTATCTTCAGCTGTGCTTGGTGTTATGTTTTCGTCACTCAGTGCTCATGATTTACGACTGTTTAACAGCGTTAATACAAGTGAGGAATGCCTAAGAAACAGGCATTCCTCACATGTAATAAGGCTTTCAGTCGCAAATCATGAACACAGCGCGACTAAAACATAACTCCCGAGCACTCTGAAGATACTCGGGATATACCCGAGCATGCTCGTAAATCTCGAGTAACGAGCATGCTCGCTCATCACTAATCAGCACAAAACTCGTAAAAATATTGCATGATTGTTTGTTTGTGAGTGGGACATGTGTGTTGCATCTTCTACTGTCTATCATTGGTCTGACCTGGTACAGGCAATCATACAGGATTCAAGATACTCCTTTCTCCAAAACTAAACAAACATATGTACACCCTAAACATTATACATAACTCTTCCCTTGGATTGCACCTCCATAGGCATTGCTATTATTTCATGTATCATTTTCATGTACACCTGGAAAGAAGTGCATTTGCAACCAATGATGTGACAGAATTTATAATAAATTCTTAAAATTCCTGTTTTAATGAATAAGTCCCACTGCATAATACTATTATAAATAATTTTCAAAATATGCAAAAAATACTATATGTAACAATAAAATTAATATACAGCCAAAAAGGATTCAATGTGTTTTCAGTGTCCACAAATATGACCTTCCCTCCAGAGTATCCATTGTGTCCAGAAAGCTGTGCAGTCACTAGGAGAATCAATATAAAACATTAGTATATCACTAAAGAGATGGAAGTTATATTGAAAACTCTATTTCACATAGACTTCATAGGAGTACAAACATGGTGATGATGGAGGCTTTCAGTAGGCCACTGGCTGCCTTGGCCCATCGGCACCTCGCGATTGCATCGCATGTGTATGGGTGACGGAAAAATTATTTTTCTCCATCTAATCAAAATACTTAAATGCCTCTATCAGCATATAATAGTGGCCTTCTAAGTGGTTAAACAGAAGTAACTGAACCTGTTTAAGTGTTTGCTTTATAACACAGAAGGCACCTGCAGGGTATGCAGGAGGCTCATCTCCTGAGCTTGTACCAACACCTACACCCGGCATGTGATATACACATACTGTATATATGCAAATAGACTTTTTAGGGAGGAAGAGGACTTGAAATTTAGCCTCATCTATTGAATGTAGCAATCCTAAAAATCAGTATCAACCACTTAATGAGATTTGTTCATGGTTTGGAATAAGAAAAAAAACAAAAATTCCATTTGCAAACACGTTTCGTGGTGTTTACTCCTCATCAGTGAAAAGCAGGAGATTTGATTTAGCTCGGTAAGAGGCCTCTGACATTGAGTCTAAAGGGGACCATTTCTCTTTATTGAGAGTGCCAAGCTGTCATAAAGAGACTTATAGGCCATGCAATGCTCCTCTGGAAATTTAGTCTCTGAAGAGGACATTTGCATATTTAAATTCCCAGAGGGGCACTGGATATCTCTTGAATCCTGATTGGCACTCTCCACAAGAATAAATGTTCCCCCTTACTTACACATATATGTCACATGTTAGGAATGGGTAAATTTGATGTTAAGAGAGCTCTAAAACTAGAGCATAATTTGACCTCACTGGGGTAAACATTTCTACTCTCACGCTGGGGACTCAATTAGCGTTCGGTGCGTGTCTAGTGCGCATCCAAACTGTAGCGCTAAGAAGTCATTTCCTAAAAGTCGCAGCAGCTTTCTGCTGTATCATTGCAAATTTCCTGCAGATTACTTGCTGTCATTTGCAGAAATTAAGCGGCTCTAAACAATTAGGCATTTATAATTCATTTCTAATGGTACAGTGAAAAGCCATTGCCACTTTTAGGAAACTATTTCTTAGCAGCCACGCCCTGGCAGCATGGTACACGTGCATGGAACGTTATGTGGGAACTGAGCCAGGGGCGTACATAGGATTCATGGGGCCCCATAGCAGAAGTTCAAATTGCCCCCCCCCCCAAAAAAAAAAATGTAAATAATTGTCAGGGTCACAGAAGAGCAGATCACACAACCTTCCAGCCTTTACATAGTAATTTTCCTCCTGCTGACATCCTAGGCCCCTCTGTCATTGTCCCATAAAGTGTGATACCAACAAAAATGTCCCCCAAACACAGTGTGATACCCCCATGGTGAATTCCTCCACATGCACAGTATAATGACCCTACTGTACCTCACCTCAACTCCCGGGGCAAAGTTTGCTGACCCCAACACAGTATAATCCCCCAATTGTGAGCCCTAGAGCTAGAGAGGTAATAAGGGAGGGTGTTATACATAATAAAAGATGAAACTATATAATTAAGGGCGGCGCTATACATAATAAGCGAGTACACTATATACTAAGGGCGTATGCTATACATAATAAGTGAGTACACTATGTACTAAGGGACTGTGCTATACATAATACGGCTACATTCCTGCATCTGTGTGCAGTGTCGGTGTGCTGCCCTGTTTTACAGACGCATTGAGCATGTCCTATTCTAATCCTCAAAATCGGATCAGAACAGGACATTCTCTGACCCTCACAGATCTCATTCTCAGATCCGTGATTTTCATGGATGTGTGAATGGATCAATAAAACTCTACCGTGGACCATCCGATAAAAAAATCTGACATTTCACACAAATGTGAGAATGCAGACTAAGGGATTTTACATGTAACATTATCACTCTAAGTCACACAGTGCAGATACAGAATAATATTTACATCCAGGCACTTACCGCTGATGTCTCGTCTGATCAGAGTCGGTTTCTGCTGCTTCTTCTCCATCTGGTCAGACCTTCATGTCGACATCTCCCAGTCACGATTCGTCTTGTCATGATGATCTCCAGCCTAGATAATAACAAGGTCACATATATTGTATATATACATGTGTCTCCCCCGCACTGCACCCCTGAATACAGATCTGTAACCCCCCATTAATATACTATTAGCCACTTAGTAATCAAAATATAAAGTGATAAGCAGCACTGTGCCCCCCATTAACTATAATCTCCACCTGCCAATAAAATAAATTATTCAGTCTCTGTGTCTCTGCCCAATTAACTGTAAGGCTATGTGCACACGGAAAATATACAACCACCCCCATCATTACTCTGTCCCAGCACCTCCATCATTGCTCTCTCCCAACACCCCCGTCATTGCTATGTCCCAGCACCTCCCATCATTGCTCTCTACCAGCACCCCAACATTGCTCTGTCCCAGCACCCCTGTCATTGCTCTGCCAGCACCCTCGTAATTGCTCTCTCCCAGCACCCCTGTCATTCCTCTCTCCCAGCACCCCCGTCATTGCTCTCTCCCTGCACCCCTGTCATTGCTCTCGCCCTGCACCCCGTCATTGTTGTCTCGCAGCACCCCCGTCATTGCGCTCTCCGAGCACCCCCATCATTGCTCTGTCCTAGCACCACTATCATTGCTCTCTCCCAGCACCCCCATCATTGCTCTCTCCCAGCACCCCCATCATTGCTCTCTCCCAGCACCCCCGTCATTGCTCTCTCCCTGCACCACCGTCATTGCTCTCTCCCTGCACCCCCATCATTGTTCTCTCCCAGCAACCCCCGTCATTACTCTCCCAGCCCCTCCATCATAGCTCTCTCCCAGCAACCCGTCATTGCTCTCCCCATCCCCATCATTGGTCTACTAATCCCCATCATTGCTCTCCCCACCCCACCATTGATCTTCCCAGACCCATCAGCGCTCTCCCCAGCCCCATCAGCCCCACCATTGCTCTCCCCAGCCCCATCAGCCCCACGATTGCTCTCCCCAGCCCCATCAGCCCTACCATTGCTCTCCCCAGCCCTATCAGCCTCACTATTGCTCTCTCCAGCCCAATCAGCCCCATTATTGCTTTTATTTAAAAATAAAAAAAACACTTACCTCTCTGCCCGTTCCCTCGCAAGCTGCAGCATCACTGCTCTTCCCAGCCCCACCATTGCTCTCCCCAGACGCATCAGCGCTCTCCACAGCCCCAACAGCCCCACCATTGCTCTCCCCAGCCCCATCAGCCCCATTATTGCTCTCTCCAGCCCCATCAGCCCCATTATTGCTCTCCCCAGAGTTCAGTAAAAAAAAAACAAAAAAAAAAAGACACTTACCTCTCTGCCCGTTCCCCCGCAAGCTGCAGCATCCTTGTTGTCTGCAATTTCCTCCCTCACACAGGCCCGCGCTGCATGATGACGTCATCAAGCAGCACGTGCCTGTGTGAGAGAGGATGCGACAGGCAGGAAGCAGAGGACGGATCTCTGCAGCTCCGCTGCCATTCTGTCCTGTCAGCAGCGGAGCAGGGAGACGCTGCACCGGCGGGCCCCCAAGCGCAGCTGCACCAGCAGCGGTATGTCCGCCCCTGGACTGCTATGGGCCCCCCATAACTCAGCCACCAACCGTAATGTCATGAAGAACTCCTTTTTGAAACTCTGTTGCATGTTATGTACTGATTTTTTTCAGTGCATATGTTTTTTTTTAACTTTAAAGATCAAGTGACGCACCCCCACAGATCTGACATTGATGACCTATCCTAAGGATAATCCATCAATATTAAAGTCTCAGACAACCCCTTTAATTACATGCATTATACTATACGTTGTGAAGATTTTTGCTGAAGCTACATCAAGACATCAAGATGCTAAATATCAAAGTGGCCTTAGGTTGGGCTTTTTGCAGGGGTTTTATTGTAATTTTAATGTGTTTTTCTTGTGTGCTTTCTTACCTCAAATTGAGTATAAATGAAATTGCTATCTGTGAAAAAAGCCGATTATACTCATGCGTGAAAAACAGATGTTTCAATGAGGATGTCTTTGACAATTAGATTTTTATAGGTGAAACTCTTTCTTATGGATAACGAGTGACAGAAAGTCCCCTTCTGTGAATCTACATGCTGCTACTGACTGCAGGACTCAGGTGGGTAAATAGCTAAGATCAGAGTTATGCTAAGGCTATGCGCCCACGATGCAGAAATGCTCAGGATTTTTTCCTGAGTGTTTCTGCATCTCCCTGGCAGAAAAAAAAGCATGTGGATTGTACATGCGTTTTCCTGCCAGGGACATGCGGATGTGAAGCGTTCTTCACTTGCATTTCTGCATGCGGGTTGACAAGCGCTTTCCAAGCGATTTTAGCATCACTTGGAAAGTGCTTGTGACAACTAGGTCACACTATATAAATCCATGCAAACGGCATGGATTTATATACTGTGACCGAAAGAATGGTAAAAAAATAAAAAAAATAAATATATACTTACCCTCTGATGGCTCCCAGTCTTGCTTCCCTCCGTTCTCCCTTGCCGGCAGCGGTACACTGAAGGACCTGCCGACGTCAGCGTCGCGTGACCCGTCACATGACTATGACATCAGCGCAGGTCCTTCAGTCCATCGCGAACTGCTGGCATGCGAGGAAGAGCACACCGCGGGCCGCCAGAAGGTAAATATATATTTATTTTTTATTTTATTCTTTTTTTTTTACAGTTTTCTATGGTACCCAGGTCCGGAGGAGAGTCTCCTCTCCTCTAGACCTGGGTACCATCCGCACATTAGTACACATGGAATGTGCATCTACATATACAGTGATGCGTAATCCATGCGATCTAATGCAAGTCAATGGCGGCGAAAACGCAGCACTTCCGCAAAAGAATTGGTAGTGCTGCGTTTTTTTCCGCAATGACAATCCGCAGCGGAAATTTCCGCAGCATGTGCACAGCACATGCGAATTATCATTGTGGAACATGGCAGGGCTTCTACCATGCGTTTTTTAAGCGTTTTTGCAGCTGCGGAAACGCTTAAAAACGTATCGTGGGCACACAGCCTATGTCCTGATGCAATATTACAGCCAACATCCAATACTGTTGACTTGGGCAAAACTACCCGAGTGTTAGACCTCATTCAGATGTCTGTATTGCACATATATGTTTGTATCTGTTTTTTTTCACGGATACAACAAGTAGCCATTATAGTCTATGGTGGTATTCATATGTCTGTGTTTTTCACGGACCATGTGTCTGTGCAAAACACCTCGAGACGTGCCTTTTCTTCCAGCAGCACGGATGACAACGGCCAATATTAGTCTATGGGTCCACAAAAAACATGTACAACACACGGAAGGCATCAGTGTTCAGTCTATGTACTGTCCGTGTTCCTAAATATAGGAGAAGCTTTTTAATCTTTCTTTCTTTATCCATCCGTGAAAACACTGATGGTAAAAACAGAAACACTGATGGTAAAAACGGACACGCGGATGACACACTGATGGTAAAAATAGACACATGAATGACACACTGATGGTAAAAACGGACACGCGGAATACACACTAATGGTAAAAACGGGTACTGGATGACACACTGATGGTAAAAATGGACACACGGAATACACACTGATGGTAAAAACGGACACTGGATGACACACTGATGGTAAAAACGGACACACGGAATACACTCTGATGGTAAAAATGAACACACGGATGACACACTGATGGTAAAATCAGACACATAGATTATACCAAGAAGGTTTGTAGTGAAGTAAACATATATACCCTCTAAAACAATGCTTTTATTTATTTTATTTTTTTTGTAAATCAGAATTTTATTGAATTTTTAAGGTCATATTAAGTAGTACATATAATCAAAGTGGCAAAACGTTTTCACAAAGTATTATATTCACTAAATCACATAATAACAGAATATTTCAGGAATCAACTTGTAAACATTTAGATGGTAATTGAGGTAATTTTAAGAAAATGTACTATATAGCTCATAACGCAAATGAGTAATCACAGCTTATAGAGAGAAGGGAAGATAAGGAAAAAGAAGAGTAATACACGGTTAAAATAAACTAGGAGTGATTAAAAGATGAGTGGGATAAGTAGAGAGGGTAAGAGAGTAGGAGAAAGTAAGGGAGGGGGGTGAGGGAAGTTGGTTTCTCTTCCTGTAGGTCTTATTTTAATTTTTGTGGAGACAGGTCAGATCCATATAAATCCACACTGAAATTGGTCAGTAGATGTCATTTATTTTGAAAGTATAGAAAAAATGCTAAATATTGAGAGCTAATGCTACAATTGCTATTCCACTTCAATTTAACCAGGAGGTCAGTTCCGGGGTTTCTCTGAATGCAATCCAACGCACCCAGGTGTTATATATTTTATCCGAGTGCCCGATGCTTTGGCCTATCAGTTGCTCCATTCTAAGAATATTATTAAGTTCGGATACAAAATCAGAATGTGATGGGGAGTTTGTTTGTTTGTTTCCAGTAGCGGGGTATTAGATTTCTGATAGCTGTGAGGAAGTACCTAAGCAAGCCTTTCTTAAATCTGGAGATGGAGATGTCACATAAAGATAGCAAAGCCAATTCCATAGTTGGCTGAATTTAATATAAAGACATTTTGTTGTACAGATCAAATATTGTCAACCATAGACTTTTAATTGGTGGGCATGAATGTGAGAGTATGAGCCCCTTTCCTCCCAACATCTCCAACATGCTTTTATTTAATATTATTTACAACACACCTATACCCGTGTATATAAAAAACAGAATATTTCTATAATTTGTCAGAGATTTAATAATGGCACATCTCGCTGAGGAACATAATTACTCTGAGACATAGCAAGGACTTAAATAGCCCTAATACGCCTCTAATATGATCCTGCCTGACGCGGAGGTTGGCACCCTAATAACGTTTTTTTTGGCTTACCCACTCACTTATTTGTCCCTGTTACACCCTATAGGGTGAACTAAACATTATAAAGAAAGGTGACTGCCTAGTCTAATACACAGATATTCCTAGTATAAAAATAATTATAAAAATAAACATGGATAGACAAAGGTCAATTGATAAACTTATCTTTTGTTCAAAGTACAGTATGCCTCGACGCGTTTCCCCCATCATTAGGTTCATCAGGAGGCCGATACTGAGATTCTATGTCAAGGAATGATGAAGCTGCATGATGTATACTGCAGGAAGGCTGATGGCTGACAAAGAGAGTGTCAGAGACCAGGTTTAAATATCCCCCTGGTTAATGTGTGAATAGAGGAAAATACACCCCCATAGAGAGGAGTCCTATACTCTACCATGGGCTTCCCTGTCCCACTGGCACTACCATGCAAGTCTGTCAATTATACTTAAGAGGTCCGTGATGTAAGATAAATACGCGCAGACATCAGCAGGGAGGATACAAAACAAGAAAGACGCCTGCAGACTATGGTAAGTCAGCGCATGTACCGGCTGCATGCCCGGAAATGACGTGTGCGCTCCACCGTGGAGCACACATACATAATCGGAGTCTGAATGGCACTTAAACTGGAAGGCACTAATAACACATCTATGTAATATATGGTTTACCCTTTTCATACCCGGAAGTGACTTCAGCGTTCCAGCCTGGAACGCATATAGAGATTCAACAAAAGATGTAAATCAGTGCATTCTATGGTACAGTCAAATAAATCAAGTAACCCCTATTGATTCAATGAGCCCAGCCATTAAGATAATTATAGATATGTCTTAATTGAACAAATAGTATCAAGATGAATAAATTATTTTTTTTTCTATATATATGTATATATTAGGACAAAAAGGTGGCCAGGGCAGCAAGAACTCATTTTAAATATATGGGGTTTTCAAATGGATTGAGATAGTGGGGATTGGTGGGGTATGACTGGTAACCATAGGAATCTGGATGAACACTGTTGAATCTGACAGGGGTATATAACCCAATATAATGAGGATCATAGGTAGGAAGGGAAGGGGAGGGGGTGTAGGAGGAAAAATGCCATATAATGTATGGTATATAGTCTCAGCATAACAGTGCCATAATGGCAATATACGTTTGAGCTGGATAATACCCACATATGATTACCACAATAGGGGACCACCAATCAGGTGTTCATTTTGAATCAAGGCAAAATTCAGGTTAAAAAAAAACACCATATAATGGAAGTAGGAGAGGGGCCCAGATCAGATGGACAACAGACGAGGCAGAGAGGGAGACCACGAGGGGTAAGTTTATAGGAAACATGTATAGGATAGTTGTTCATTTAATCTCTTTGGAGACAGGGATTGTATTCTAAAGATCCATTCGGATTCTTTCCGAAGGATCATTCTATCCAAATCGCCCCCTCTAGCTTTAGGTCTAATCAGCTCAATCATACAAAACGATATTTCCTTTACACGACCTCCATTGATATGTCGTGCAATCGGGGTATCATGCTTATTTCTGATATCGCCCAAGTGTTCTCCCACTCTCCTTCTTAGCTCCCTCGTAGTATTCCCCACATAATCTAGTGGACAGGTGCAGGTGGCCTTATAGACCACCGAAGATGTTTTACAATTTCCAAAGTCTCTCAGTGAAAATAACGACACAACCATCCCCACGTACAGCTAGTCCGCAATTATTAACAACTTGGGCCAAGGAGTCTGTTGAATCCTCTTTGAGATTCATGAACATTCTCCTAGTAGAGGAGAAAAAGCTTTTGGAGGATTCAAGTAAAAAATTGAACTATTTGATAGATAAGGCTCTAAAATACAAGCCGGATCCTGATTTCTGTACGAGAGAGAACGCACAACAAACATCGGTGGAAAAATTTCAGCCAATTTTAAAAGAAAGGAAACATAGCCAATTTATTAAGGATTTAGCTGATTTTAACCCCTTTACAACCCAAGGTGGTTTGCACTTTAATGACCAGGCCAATTTTTACAATTCTGACCACTGTCACTTTGAAGCAATTTCTCTGAAACGCTTCAACGGATCCCCTGATTCTGAGAATGTTTTTTTCGTGACATATTGTATTTCATGATTGTGGTAAAATTTCTTCAATATCAATTGTGTTTATTTGTGAAAAAAATGAAAATTTGGTGAAAATTTGGAAAATGTTGCAATTTTCAAAATGTTAATTTTTATGCCCTTAAATCAGAGATATGTCACACAAAATAGTTAATAAATAACATTTCCCACATGTCTACTTTACATCAGCACAATTTTGGAACCAACATTTTTTTTTTTATTAGGCAGCCATAAGGGTTAAAAGTTGACCAGCGATTTCTCATTTTTCCAACACAATTTACAAAACCATTTTTTTAGGGACCACATCTCATTTGAAGTCACTTTGAGGGGTCTTTATGACAGAAAATACCCAAAAGTGACACCATCCTAAAAACTGCATCCCTCAAGATGCTCAAAAACCACATTCAAGAACTTTATTAACCCTTCAGGTGCTTCACAGGAATTTTTGGAATGTGGAATAAAAAAATTAATAATTAACTTTTTTCACAAAAATGTTACTTTAGACCTATTTTTTTTTTTTTTTGCGCAGGGGTAACAGGAAAAAATGGACCCCAAAATTTGTTGTGCAATTTCCCCTGAGCACGCAGATACCCCATATGTGGGGAAAAACCACAGTTTGGGCGCACGGCAGGATTCGGAAGGGAAGGAGCGCCATTTGACTTTTTGATTGTAAAATTTGCTTGAATAATTAGCGGACGCCATGTTGCGTTTGGAGAGCCTCTGATGTGCCTAAACAGTGGAAAGCCCCCACAAGTGACACCATTTTGGAAACTAGACCCCTCAGGGAACTTATCTAGATGTGTGGTGAGCACCTTGAACCCCCAGGTGATTCACAGAAGTTTATAACATTGAGCCGTAAAAATAAAATTTTCACATTTTTCCCACAAAAATGTTTTTCAGCCCCCAATTTTGCATTTTCATAAGGGTAACAGGAGAAATTGCACCATGCAGTTTGTTGTGAAATTTCTCCTGAGTAAGAAGATACCCTATATGTGGGGGAAAACCACTGCTTGGGCATACCGCAGGGTTCGTAATAGAAGGAGCACCATTTGACTTTTTGAATGTAAAATTTGCTTGAATAATTAGCGGATGTGCCCCTGATGCGCCTAAACAGTGGAAACCCCCCCACAAGTGACACCATTTTGGAAACTAGACCCCTCAGGGAACTTATCTAGATGTGTCGTGAGCACCGTGAACCCCCAAGTCCTTTACAGAAGTTTATAACATGGAGCCGTGAAAATAAAAAAATCAAACTTTATCCACAAAAATGATGTTTTAGCCCCAATTTTTTTATTTTCACAAGGGTAAGAGGAGAAAATGGACCCCAAAAACTTTTGTGCAATTTCTCCTGAGTACGCCAATACCCCATATGTGGGGAAAATATAGTGTTTGGGCGCATGGCAGAGTTCAGAAGGGAAGGAGCACTGTGTGACTTTTTGAACGCAAAATTGGCTGGAATCGAGAGCGGACGCCATGTCACGTTTGGAGAGCCCCTGATGTGCCTAAATAGTGGAAACCCCCCACAAGTGACTCCATTTTGGAACCTACACCCCTCAAGGATTTTATCAAGGGGTATAGTGAACATTTTGAATCCAGAGGTACGACACAGAATTTGATAACATTAGGTCATCATATTGAATAAGTTGTCATTAGTCTTGAGCGCAAGAGTTTGCTACTTGAGTTTGCATCGGGTACTCAGGTATGCACCATGTATTGCGGATGCTCGAGTGACATGCTCGAGTCCCCGCCCACATGTTTCACGGTTATTAGGCACCCAAAAAAACATGCGGGGATCGCTCGTGCATGGCAGGCAATCCCTGCGAGTTTTTTTTGGCCGCGAAGCATATGGGGCGGAGACTCGAGCATGTCACTTGAGCACCCGGGATACTCAGTGCATACCCCAGCACCCGATGCAAACTCAAGTAGCGAGCACTTGCGCTCAACACTAGCCACCATATCGTCATCTCTTTTTTTTTTTTACTTTTGAAAAAAATCCCTAACCCTAGCCCAACCCTAACCCCAACCCCAACCCTAACCCTAGCACAACCCGAACCCGAGAGTTTATTTTTTACACTGTTCCTCGTGCGGTATAAGTGATTAGACGATTTTAATCTTCGGGTTGGTGCGATTACAGTGATACCAGAATCATATCGGGTTTTTATGATTGACAGCTGTCACACACTAAAAGACGCATTTTTTTGTAAAATCTAGTTTTTGCATCGCCATATTTTGAGAGCTATCATTTTTCCATATTTTGGCCGACAGAGTCATGTGATGGTTTGTTTTTTGCGGGATGAGTTGACGTTTTTATTGATGCCATTTTCAGGCACGTGACATTTTTTGATCACTTTCTATTCTGATTTTTGGGAGGCAGAATAAACAAAAACCAACAATTCAGAAATTGTTTTTATTTTATTTTTTATGCTGTCCCAGGTGTGGTAAAATTGATAAGGTAGCTTTATTTTTCGGGTCAGTACGTTTACAGCGGTACCACATTTATATTGTTTTTCTATGTTTGGCGCTTTTACACAATAAAAGCTATTTTATAGAAAAAAATATTTTTTTGCATCGCTTTATTCTGAGAGCTATGACTTTTTTATTTTTCGGATGATGGAGCTGTATGGTGGCTTGTTTTTGTGGGACAAGTTGACGTTTTCAGCGGTACCATTTTTATTTATATTTGCCTTTTTGATCGAGTGTTATTCCATTTTTTGTTTGGCGGTATGATGATAAAGCATTGTTTTTTGCTTTGTTTTTTATTTATTTTTTTTACCGTGTTCACTGAAGGGGCTAACTACAGGGACAGTTTTATAGGTCAGGTCGTTCTGGACGAACCAAATATGTGTACTTTTATTGTTTGTTTGTTTTTGTTTTTTTCATAATATTTATTGAGGGGTACATTATATTTTTATTTTTGGTGGATTATTTTTTTTAATTTTTTTTTTATATTTTTACAATTTTTTTTTCTGACACTATTTTTACTTTTATTCTTTGTCCCACTATGGGACTTTCACTTTTTTATTCTGATCGCCTGTATAGCATAGGGATGGAGCACCATCCCTGTGCTATACAGGTTGTCAGCGCTTAAAATGCAGAAGATACTTTGGTCATGCACTGCGCATGACCAAAATATATTCCAGCTGTCTGGTGACCCGGATGTTGTCATCACGACATCGAGTCGTCATGGCAGCATCCGGGAAGCCGCTGCAGAGGGCGCTGGAGGCCGGCAGGATAGGTGAGAATTTCGATCACCTCCCCTTGCCCCCGCAGTTCTGTGATAAACTTCGATCACAGCATTGCGGGGGTTAATGTGCCGGGAGCGGTGCAGGACTGCTCCCAGCACATGGCACCGGGTGTCAACTGTGACAATCAGCTGACACCTGGCGGCGATCGCGCCCGCACACCCTGTGTGAGGGCGCGATTGCAAAGACGTACTAATACGTATCAGGCTCTTAATGCCCAGGGCGCAGATACGTATTAGTACACCTTGGGCTTTAGAGGGGTTAAGGATAACCAGGCTTATAATTTTATTCAGAAACCCAATACCGACATCTCATCATCGGACATTGACACATCCAATACTGAAAGGGGAGGGGGGCTACATTTAGGGGAAGAAACCCACGCAGTCGAGACAGACCATATAGACCAAAATGGCAGGGAAAGAACCAATTGAGACAACCACAGCCAACAGGATGGAGGGAGGCACCTCCCACCACAGATATGGGTACACGACCCCCGTCTCCTTCATCCTCATCTTCACACTCCTCTTTTTTAGGATGAAGACCACCCCTAGTCTACGACCTGAGAAAGAGGCCCTGATTAATCAAGGTCAGATCATTAATCTAACTTCTCTGACTCTATCCAGTGAGGAGTATTCTGTCCTACAAAAGGGTCTCAATTTCGTACCAACCAATCACTTTAACTGGGTGAAAGACATTAATATCTTTGGACATAATTTGGACATCAGGCAGGATCATATTAGAGGCGTATTAGGGCTATTTAAGTCCTTGCTATATCTCAGAGTAATTATCCTTCTCAGGGAGTTGTGCCATTATTAAATCTCTGACAAATGATAGAAATATTGTGTTTTTTTAAAAAAACGGGTATAGCTGTGTTTTAAATAATTAGCAACACAACGAACCAAAAATGGCACAATATATTACACCAGGTAATTCATTAATCTTCAATATACGACTCTCTCAGAGAACAATGAACAACAACTCAATCATTTTAAAATTAATCATTTAATAAATATACACATATAGATCAAAAGACATAATTACAGGAAGACAGACTCAGGGATATATAGTATAATAAATACCCAATAATTAATTTGTTGTGGGGCATAGATCAACATAAGGGCAAATCATAAATGACAAATCTAGACTACGTGTTAAAGTGCACAGTGCAAACAGATACATATGATAGCTACCCAAAAATAAATAAATAAATTAAATCACAGTGTATATATACAGTACAGACCAAAAGACGTAGTTACTTACTGGTAAAGGGATTTCTCAGAGCCCATGACGGCACCACGGAGAGAGGAGATCCGCCCTTCAAGAACAGGAAACCTACAGATAAAAGGGCGGTATCTCTCTCCCGCATCAGTTGTTTACAGAGCATGAGAGGACCACCAGGTTAGAAACACAAAATTTTACAATTTAAGACCTCATCAGACACACCACGTGGCTACAACAAGTAACTAATAAGTGTGTGCACCCACACGTGAAGGGAGGGAATGTACGGGTGCCGTCATGGGCTCTGAGAAATCCCGTTACCGGTAAGTAACTACGTCTTTCTCCTTCCCCCATGACAGCACCACGGAGAGAATTACAGAGAAGTGACTCATTAGGTGGGGACCACAGCTTCCAGAACCCTTCTCCCGAAAGTAAGGTCCGAAGAAGAGGTTAAGTCTAGCCGGTAGTGATTAAAGAAGGTAGAGGGGGAAGACCAGGTTGCCGCTCTACATATCTGCTCTATTATAGCACCGGCCTTCTCCGCCCAGGAGGCTGCCACCGCTCTCGTTGAGTGGGCCTTCAGTTTCTCCGGGCCAGCTTTTCACCGTGAGGAGTAAGATAGTGTGATAGCCTCCCTTATCCATCTGGCCAGCGTGCCCTTAGAAGCTTTTTTCCTCTTACGAGGGCCCTGAAAGCAAACAAAGAGAGAACTATCCTGCCTACACTCTTGTGTCGCCTCTAGATATTGGATTAGACATCTTCTGACGTCTAGTGTATGCAAGACCTTCTCTTTCGTGTTCTTAGGGTTAGGGCAGAAGGGTGATTTCCTGGGACCTGTGAAATCTTGACGCCACTTGGTAGATAGGCAGGGTTGGTTTTCAGAATAACCCTATCCTCCCAAGATTTGTGTGAAGGGGGAGCCTGCCGATAGAGCCTGAATATCACTAACCCTACGTGCGGATGTGAGAGCTACCAAGAGTGCTGTCTTTAGGGACAGAATTTTTAGGGATGCTTCTGACAGGGGTTCAAAGGGGGCCCCCGTTAAAGCTGAAAGGACCAAGTTTAAATCCCAGGGTGTAGTATTTCGGGATGGGATGGGACGGGATCTAGCTGATGTCTTAATAAACCTAGATACCCATCTATCCCTAGCCAGGTCAAAATTATAGAGCGCTCCCAGGGCAGCAACTTGAACTTTTAAGGTACTTGTGGCCAGGCCCTGCTCCAACCCCCTCTGTAAAAAATTCCAGGATGGCTGTCAATGGAACCTCCCCACCCAACCTGGAACCTGAGACTGAAAGGAATTTCTTCCAGGTTTTCCTGTATAGTTTGTTGGTGACTGGTTTTCTACTTTGAAGTAGTGTGGTGATAAGATTTGGGGAGAAACCTTTGTCTTTCAGAAGAGCCCTCTCAAATTCCAGGCTGTCAAGTGTAAGCTTGACGCCCGAGGATGGAGGACTGGACCCTGAGAAAGAAGGTCCAGGAGCTCCGGAAGAACGCATGGGTCGGAGATTGATAACCTCCTCAGCCATGAAAACCATGCCCTCTTTGGCCAAAAGGGGGCTATCAAGATTACCCTCGCTCTCTCTTCTCTGATTTTCCTCAGAACAGCTGGAATCAGAGCGGTAGAAGGAAAAGCGTAAGCTAGAGGGTAATTCCATGGGATCATGAAGGCATCCACGGCTACGGGGTTCCCTTTGGGATCTAGGGAGTAAAAAGAGTGTTTTTTTTGTTCTGATTGTTGGCGAACAGATCTATGGAGGGCCGGCCCCACCTTTGTACAATCTGCCGAAAAACTGCTTGACTTAATTCCCACTCTCCCTGCTTCAGCTGTGTCCGACTCAGAAAGTCTGGGGTGCGATTTTCTATCCCTTTTATGTGTAGAGCGGATAGGGATTGTAAGTTCTCCTCGGCTAAGTGAAAGATGACCTCTGTCGTCCACATTAGGGAATGGGACCGTGTACCCCCCTGGTGGTTCAGGTATTCCACTACTACTTGGTTGTCTGAAAAGACCCTCACGTGATGACCCAGTAGTGTATGCATGAATTCCCGGAGTGCCTGCTCTACTGCTAGGAGCTCCTTCATGTTTGAGGACATTAGTTTAAGGCGTTCTGTCCAGACCCCCTGAGCTACCACATTGTTGAGGTGAGCCCCCCCCAGCCCCCGGAACTTGCATCTTTGGTCAAGATTTGCGGTGTTGGGATTGTCCAAGGAATCCCCCGGGCTAGATTGTCTATGTTCCCCCACCACTCTAGGGAAAGTGTGGTTTTTGTAGATAGCGTTAAAAGCCCTTCTAAACGCCCTTTTAGGGCTTTTTCTGCCTCTAGGATTTCCCACTGAAGGGTTCTGGTATGTATTTGAGCCCATTGGACGGCCGGAAAGCATGCTGTCAGGGAACCTAGTAGGGACATGGCTTTCCGAAGGGACATAGACGGGTGGGACTTTGCCCGAGATATCTGGCTTATGATCTTTTGAATTTTCCCTTCGGGAAGACGACACTCCTGACCTTTTGAATCCAGCACGATGCCTAGATATTCCTGTATTTGGCATGGTTCTGTTTTGGACTTTTCCAGATTCAAAAGCCATCCTAAGCGAGTCAAGGAATCCATGACCTTTTTCAGATGGGATTTGCAGTCTAGGAAGGAGCTGCCTATTATCAGGAAGTCGTCTAGGTATGGGACGACCAGGGTGTTCTGTTCCCTTAGATGAGCCATCACCTCTGCAACAACTCTGTTGAAGACCCTTGGGGCTATGGCGATGCCGAATGGGAGGGCTGTATATTGGTAGTGTTTGACCGCTCCACCCATAGGAACTGCTACCCTGAGGAACTTCCGGTAGTCTTTGTGTATCGGGACGTGATAATAAGCGTCTTTTAAGTCTAGGACGGCCATGAAACAACCGGGAAACAGCATTCTTACTAAAGATTTTATTGTTTCAATTTTGAAGGCTTCCACCTTCAACAGTTTGTTCAGTTTTTTTAGATTCACAATCGTCCTGTATGTTCCATCTGTTTTTTTTCTCAGGAATAATGGAGAATAGAAGCCCATGCCCTTCTCCCCCCCGGGACCTCCTGAAGGACTGCCTTCCCTACCAGTCCCTGGATTTCCTGCTCCAAGGCCAGTTGCTCCTCGTTTGAAGACCTTTCGGGGGTTATAACAAAGTTTAGCTGAGGGAATTTGAGGAACTGGAGGTTCAGGCCCGATTGTATTATGCTCAGAATCCATGAGCTGCTGGATATTAGCTCCCAGGCCGGGAGAAAACTTGATAGCCTTCCCCCTACCCGGGGCAAATCTTCATTGGGGGGCCTTTCTGTTATCACTGGAGGGCTTGTTAAATAGGAATCCCTTGGTCTTCCTTCTCCTGTCTTCCCATCTATCCTGTTCTTTAGGGGGCTTCCTACGTATAAACCTTCTACTGCGAAAAGATTTCCTGTAAGTAGTGTTAGACAGGATAGGAAACTGCTTCTTATTGTCCCCTGCCTTATCCAAGATATCATCAAGGGCGGGCCCAAATAGAAACTCGCCCTCACAGGGGATGGAGCATAACCTAGACTTAGTCTGCAGATCCCCGGGCCAACATTTGAGCCAAAGGGCTCATCTAGCCGTGTTAGCAAGCCCAGCTGCTCTAGCACCTAACCTCACGGAGTCCGCCGAGGCGTCAGCCAGGAAGGCCGCTGCCAATTTCATTATCGGGATAGATTCGAGGATTGTGTCTCTCGATGTTTTTTGCCTCAGTTGTGATTCAAGCTGATCCAGCCAGACCATTAGTGACCTGGCCGTACACATGGCAGCTACCACAGGTTTTACCCCCCTCCAGCGGCCTCCCAGGAACCCTTTAGGAAGGTGTCTGCCTTTTTATCCATGGGGTCTTTTAAGACGCCCATGTCCTCAAATGGAAGGGAGTATTTCTTTGAGGCCTTGGCTATGGCGACATCTAGTTTTGTAGCTTTCTCCCAAAAGGAACATACTAGGTCCTCAAACGGGTACTTTCGTTTGGGGGAAAGGAAGCCCTTCCTCTCCGGCCTTTTCCACTCTTTCTTAATCAGCGAGTGAACATGTTCATTGAGTGGAAAAGATCTCCTCTTTTTTTGTTCTAGACCGCCGAACATCACGTCTTGTATGGATTTTTTGGGCCGGGGATCTGTTAATCCCATGGTAGATCTGACAGCCTTGAGGAGGCTATCTGTTTCCTCGATAGGGAAACAGCTCCGTCCTCCTCTATCTGTAGATGAGGAAGAGGAGGAGGAAGAGATGGAAGTGTCCGAATCTCCGCTATCCTCCGAACTGCTAGACCTGGACTCGGGGGATATGTTTTTAGTTTTCCTTAACCTTTTGCCCCCCTGAAAAGATTTAATGGTGTTTTCGACCTGCGATTTAATCAGGTCTCTAAGTTCAGAGGCAAATCTCGGGGTTCCCTCGAATATAGTCTGCTCAATGCAGGAGCTGCAGAGTCTCTTATCCCAAGTAGTGGGCAAGGTTTCAGCGCATAGTGCACAAGTCCTATTTTTTGCTTTCCCTGTACTCTTTTTTTCCCTATAGGAGACAAAAGAGAGAGAGAGCAAGGGCCCCTAGTTACAAAGTGAACTTTCACGAAGCTCACTTACCAACCAGACGGAAGAGCGGGTACCGGTTCAGGAGGTGGAGCCATCTTTGTAGACGGAGTCCTCCTGGAAGATGCCGAGGTGGAGTCCTTGCTGCGCTGCGACGATCTGCCGGAGCGCCTGCTTCCACTGTTCCGGTCCTTGTGCCCCGTCTCTTCTGGTCTCTTCTTTCGTTGGCTTGGCGGTGGTGGTGGCGACTGAGGAGGTAGCTCTTGCTCCTCAGGTAGATCCTGGTCACTCATTATTATATATGTATAAATATATACTTTTTTTTTTTCTACACAGCGTGCCAGAGCTCTGATGAGCAACTACTGGCGTCCTTCGCTGTCTTTTTAATGCACTGGGAGTCCCTCCCATAGTGCCTGTGGTGACCCGACGCCCCCTCCTCCCCTGCACCTGCAGGAGGACGCCCGCGCCTGCGCAGACTGGCTACCCAGTCATGCATTGCAGCGTTGCGTCATTCAGGGAAGCCCGGAGCGCGTGCGGGGGGGGAAGGGACTCCCGCGCCTGTGCAGACTGGCTACCCAGTCATGCATTGCGGCGCCGCGTCAACCAGGGGCGCCTGGCGAACGCGCGGCAGACCCGGAAGTTGAAATGCACGCCGCCGCGCTCTCACCTCCGCAACCAGGGGGGTCCAGCACAGTCCTCGATGGCCCCGACAGGCCCTGCTACTTCGTCCGGACCCTCCACCGCACACGCTAAGGGCCCACTGACCCCAGCGGTGGCGCATCAGGACACCACACCAGCAGAGGCAGGGGACTCCCGCTGCCTGGATCGGACTGGCCGGGCCTGGCATCCCACGACGTCCATCTTCTGGCACCCCGCAGGTATGCCTCCTCCGGACTGTAGGGTCCCGTCAAGGACAGGAAACCAACTGATGCGGGAGAGAGGTACCACCCTTTTATCTGTAGGTTTCCTGTCCTTGAAGGGCGGATCCCCTCTCTCCGTGGTGCCGTCATGGGGGAAGGAGAAAGTTTGGACACACATTCTCATCTAAAGATTTTTCTGTATGATTTTTCAGTGAAATTTGTACATTCACACTGAAGGCATCAAAACTATGAATTAACACATATGGAATTATTTACGTAACAAAAAAGTGTGAAACAACTGAAAATATGTCTTACATTCTAGGTTCTTCAAAGTCGCCACCTTTTGCTTTGATGACTGATTTGCACACTCTTGGCATTCTCTTGATGAGCTTCAAGAGGTGGTCACCAGAAATGGTCTTCCAACAATCTTGAAGGAGTTCCTAGAGATGCTTAGCACTTGTTGGCCCTTTTGCCTTCACTCTGCAGTCCAACTCACCCCAAACCATCTCGATTGGGTTCAGGTCTGGTGACTGTGGAGGCCAGGTCATCTGGCGTAGCACCTCATCACTCTCCTTCTCGGTCAAATAGCCCTTACACAGCCTGGAGGTGTGTTTGGGGTCATTGTCCTGTCGAAAGATAAATGATGGTCTAACTAAACGCAAAGCGGATGGAATAGCATGCCCTTGCAAGATGCTGTGGTAGCCATGCTGGTTCAGTATGCCTTCAATTTTGAATAAATCCCCAACAGTGTCACCAGCAAAGCACCCCTACACCATCACACCTCCTCCTCCATGCTTCACGGTGGGAACCAGGCATGTAGAGTCCATCCGTTCACCTTTTCTGCGTCGCACAAAGACACGGTGTTTGGAACCAAAGATCTCAAATTTGGATTCATCAGACCAAAGCACAGATTTCCACTGGTCTAACGTCCATTCCTTGTGTTCTTTAGCCCAAACAAGTCTCTTCTGCTTGTTGCCTGTCCTTAGCAGTGGTTTCCTAGCAGCTATTTTACCCATGAAGGCATGCTGCACAAAGTCTCCTCTTAACAGTTGTTGTAGAGATGCGTCTGCTGCTAGAACCCTGTGTGGCATTGACCTGGTCTCTAATCTGAGCTGCTGTTAACCTGCGATTTCCGAGGCTCGTGACTCGGATAAACTTATCCTCAGAAGCAGAGGTGACTCTTGGTCTTCCTTTCCTAGGGCGGTCCTCATGGGAGCCAGTGTTATGCACACGCCCGGACTGACTGGCGTGTGCGGGTGTTGTGGTTCCACTGGACCATGGACCGGAGAGTGCCTGGAGGGGCGTGACTAAGTATCTGGCCGATCCGACCAAGGTGGCACGACGGCATACGACGCCAGTGCACCAGGGAGAAACCGGGCAGAGGGACCAGGTGCTACTCCAGGTCAAACTCCGGACACGGGGGTTGACCCACACTGGAATTACTGGAACAGGCAGGTTAGGCTGGCACAGACTGGTGGATGTAAGCAAACACGGCAGGTATGCAGAGGGGTGGATACAGGCGAGTATGCAGGCAGGGAGGTACTGGCCGAAAGGACGGGCTGGAGCACAGAAAGGTTAAGACCCAGTACAGACTGGGTCACAGAACCGCAGATGCGGTAGACAACCACAGCAGAGAGGGAACGCCCAAAGAGGTGGGCAAGAACAGAGCAGGACGGGGCTGCAGGAGCAGCGAGCACAAGCAGGGCAGGACAGGACTGCCGGAGCAGCGGGCAGAAGCAGGGCAGGACAGGACTGCCGGAGCAGCGGGCAGAAGCAGGGCAGGACAGGACTGCCGGAGCAGCGGGCAGAAGCAGGGCAGGACAGGACTGCCGGAGCAGCGGGCAGAAGTAGGGCAGGACAGGACTGCCGGAGCAGCGGGCAGAAGCAGGGCAGGACAGGACTGCCGGAGCAGCGGGCAGAAGCAGGGCAGGACAGGACTGCCGGAGCAGCGGGCAGAAGCAGGGCAGGACAGGACTGCCGGAGCAGCGGGCAGAAGCAGGGCAGGACAGGACTGCCGGAGCAGCGGACAGAAGCAGGGCAGGACAGGACTGCCGGAGCAGTGAGCAAAAGGGTAAGAGCGGAGCAAGGCTGCCGGAGCAGTGAGCAAGGAGTCAGAGCAGGACGGACAGGGCTCTGTTCACACGGAACAGACAGGAAGGGAAAGGCAGAGCCAGATACCCACAGGGTACTTGCAGTGAAGTAGCGAGGGGACCACAAACTCACAAACGGGAGTACAGAGACAACAAGCAGGAGTTAGGTACGAGTTCAGACTCTGCAGAAAAAGGAAAGGAACGGACATAGAGGCAAAACAGGTAAAGGATAGGAGAGAGTTCAGACTGGAACTGAGTGTACGGAAGAGACCGACACTGCAGCGGGATACAGGAGCGGGTCTGGGAATACGGCCCCCAGAGAGGCGGGACGAACAGGCAAGGAGCGTGTTCAGACAGGACAGACAAGATACAGGAACGGATCTAGGTAATCGGCCCCTAGAAGGCGGGAGGAACAGGCTAGGAGCGTGTTCAGACAGGCCTGGAAATACAGCCTCCAGGAAAGGCAGCAGGCAAGAGTACACAGACAGGACTCAGTTCAGACACGGGAACAGATACTGCAAGACAGGAGAAATAGACAGGACTCAGTTCAGACAGGAACAGATACCGCAAGGCAGGGACACAAACAGGACTCTGTTCAGACGGGAACAGATACCGCAAGGCACAGACAGGCAGATCTAGGAATACGGCCCCTAGAAGGCGAAAGAACAGGCAAGAAGCCAAGAAGCGTGTTCACAAGAACAGACCACAGTTCAGACACAGAACTGGAAAACAGGCAGGAAAACAGGATAGGACCTGGCATGTCAGAGACAAAAAGCCAACTGACAGGACACAATGCTCAGGCGCCATCTTGAGGAAGAAGGTGGTATAAATACCCAAAGATGGACAGCAATAGGCTGAAGGTGCAACAGGGGCGTGTCCGCAGCAGGTACAAGAAACAGGAAGTTCAGCGGGCGTCGCCCTATGCAGCCAAAACAGACAAACAGACAGCAAGGAGGGAAGCCAGAGAGACATTCTGGACTGGAGATCAAGTGCGCGCTCTTGCACAGTGGGAGATGGACCACCATGCAAGGACGCCGCCAGGTATGTTACAGCCAGTTTCTTTGCAGCGCTTGATGGTTTTTGCAACTGCACTTGGGGACACTTTCAAAGTTTTCCCAATTTTTCAGACTGACTGACCTTCATTTCTTAAAGTAATGATGGCCACTCATTTTTCTTTTCTTAGCTGCTTTTTTCTTGCCATAATACAAATTCTAACAGTCTATTCAGTAGGACTATCAACTGCGTATCCACCTGACTTCTGCACAACACAACTGATGGTCCCAACCCCATTTATAAGGCAAGAAATCCCACTTATTAAATCTGACAGGGCACACCTGTGAAGTGAAAACCATTTCTGGTGACTACCTCTTGAAGCTCATCAAGAGAATGCCAAGAGTGTGCAAAGCAGTCATCAAAGCAAAAGGTGGCTACTTTGAAGAACCTAGAATATAAGACATATTTTCAGTTGTTTCACACTTTTTTGTTAAGTATATAATTCCACATGTGTTAATTCATAGTTTTGATGCCTTCAGTGTGAATGTACAATTTTTAAAGTCATGAAAATGCAGAAAAATCTTTAAATGAGAAGGTGTGTCCAAACTTTTGGTCTGTACTGTATATATATATATATATTTATTAAAGGGCTAAAAAATGCATCAAAAGTGCTAAAGTAAACACATAGAAGGGAATAACTTCAATATAAATACCATATGGCTAGGCCCCACCACCTCCAACGCCGTTTCGCCGGATGGCTTTCTCAAGGAGTATATGATAATTTTAAAATGATTAAGTGGTTGTTCATTGTTCTCTGAGAGAGTCGTGTTTTAAATAATATTAAATAAAAGCATTGTTTTAGAGGGTATATATGTTTACTTAAAAACAGACACACGGATGACACACTGATGGTAGAAAAGGACACTGGATGACATACTGATGGTAGAAACGGACACTGGATGACACACTGATGGTAAAAATGGACACAAGGATGACACACTGATGGTAAAAACAGAAATGCGGAATACACACTGATGGTAAAAACGGACATGCGGAATACACACTGATGGTAAAAACAGACACACAGATGACACACTGATGGTAAAAATGGACACGCGGACGACACACTAATGGTAAAAATGGACACGCGGATGACACACCGATGGTTAAAACAGAAACACGGATGACACACTGATGGTAGAAACAGACACACGGATGACACACAGAAGGGAAAAAACAGACACACGGATGATACACTGAAGGTAAAAATGAACACACTGATGACATACTGATGCAAATCACTGATGACACAGGTACCATTTTTTCACATACGTTTTTAAACACAGATGTCTGAATGAGGCCTAAGTGTTCTAGATCCCTAGCAGTACATTTATGGCACAGAAAGGGAATAGTAAACAAAGGGCTAGTAAGATAATACTTGAAAAAAATTCTAACAAAGGTGCAAAGTAAAGTACACACTCTGCTGCAACGTTGGCAATTTTTTGTATAGGATTTGTACAGAAACCAGGCGCATGGTGTTTATGTTTAAATTTCTCTCAGAATATTCATCTATTCAATGCAAAAAAACTAAAAACCTACCACAAAGTGTATGAGACAGCTGAGTCTTTCCAGTTCGGAATTCTAAATATTGGGAAGAGGAAACATAACAATTTTACGTGTAAATATGAATATATATCATAGTTTAATGCAATAATTAAACAATTTTTGCTTGTGGAAGTATAAAGCTGACTAGACAAATTTTTGGGGGACAAAAAAATAATTTACTGCCAGACACATCTGCTAGTTGGGGAGAATTAGGAGGACCCCATAAACATAGGGTGATGAATTCGGATGATTTATATCTTACTTTTAAAACAGTTCAATCCAGCGAAAACCATCAAATTAGCTTTAATCCCCATAGTAATTCTACTTTTATGAGTTAGTGTAGAAAATATACTGTGTTACTTAATTTAAACAATGATCTTTATTACATAATGGTTGATAAGCCACTAGTCTCATATCTATGTCTGAAAAGTCTAAGTGGATAAAAGAGGAGAACAAGTTTGTAATTTTCTGAAACTGGTTGTATAGGAAAGAATAGACATAGAAACTGATTGATTGATGCTGAAAAAGTCCTGGCCAAAATCCATCTAAAACTTTACCATGCTTCCAACAACAGGTAACTAGTGGGATTGACAACCTTTATAACACATTATTTGGAGCCTTCTAGGAAACACAAACAAAATGACATTATACTGTAACTGTTCTCTTTTGATTATATGATCCACCAGGCTGTCAGGGAGGTATATACTAAGACTGGCATTTCATACACCTGTCTTAAGCCAAAGTAAAATGCATCAAATTTATGCCACTCTCTAGCTTGTATTATAGTAAACTTGGGCTGTCAGGCCCCATCACTCCGACTAAACCACACCACGCTTCAGCCATAGGCTTGAAGTATGACACAGAGTCCAAAACATGCAACTTTGGACTCTTTTTTTTGACCCGTAGCTGTCTTTTTAATTGGAAACAAAAGCACAGTAGACAACACTACAGTTTCCAACTTCAAAGACAAATACGTACAAAAAAAAATTCAAAGAGCTCAGAGTTGTATATTTTGGACTCTGTTTAATAATTTAAGTCATATAGCTCCATTGGGGGCATGTCCGAATCCCATTTTTTGGAGGTTTAGACACAACCCATGACAGGGTCATGAATGTGGGGCCGAAATGTGATCTGCACCCGGTCTTAGTCTGGCTTACAATTTAACATCATATTTCTTCATCAAGTTATTAGTAACTGAAGAAGACACCTTCTTTCCTGTGCTTAGATGGTCCAGCACTATAAAAAAATGGACGTGAATCTTTATTTGCATCAATATCCATATCTTGAGTAGAAAAAGGATAAGTGACCAGAATAATACACAGCAAGTAAAGTACTGTATTTTCTCGTGTGCCGGTACAGCAAGGTATCCCTAGCTGGGATATAATCGAAGACTGGATTGATGAAGATTTAACAGACGACTAAATGCTTCCAATTTTTTTGTACTTGTGGATCACGCACATAAGGCTGTGGATACATAGCTACTTGCAGTCACGTGTAAATCATGGATGTAGGAAACTCAATAATAGAAATGATATTGCTTGCAATTTTTTCCCCTATGCAATTGAATTTACTGTGACTCTTGCAAAAATAAATGTCACCATTCTTGCACAGTCTGAAGAAAACCAGACGCTTGTTAAAAGGGTGTTTTGACAATTACCGTAATTAAAAAGTAAATGCCCCTTTGCTGATCCCACCAACAATTTGCTGAAATCTGGAAAATCTGGAAGTATGTGCTCAAGCAACCTGCACTGTTATAACAGGGCAAACTCTGCATTAGGCCCCCTTCACATGCATGTGTCTCCGGTACGTGTGGCGTCCATTTTGGAGACATGTACACATGTACACCCATTGTAATCTATGGGGCTGCGCACATTTCCGTGTGACACACACTTAGACGTGTCTGTTTTCTTTCCGGCAGCAGGAATGGCAATGCACATGTGCACACGGATGACATATGTGTGATATCCGTGTGACACGTTCGGGAATAGAATGCAGATTAGAAATTGAAAATTTTTATGTGTTAAAGATGTGCAAAGATAGAGATAGTTAGATATGAGGTAGATAGATATCCATGAGATATATAATTAGTGCCTTGTGTGGGTAGCTTACTGTACATGCATTAACCTAATAAATAAATGAATAAAACGACCTAGAGTCTCCCCTCATTTTTGATAACCAGCAAAGGTAAAGCAAACAGCTGTGGGCTTATATTATCGGGCTGGGAAGGTCCATGGTTATTGGACCCTTCCCAGCCTAAAAATACAAGCCCGCATCCACCCCAGAAGTGGCCCATCACATGAGATAAAAATTGGAGCAAAGGGGTTTGGGGTTGATGTCAACTGTGAATTATCCAAAAACACATCTAACATCAAGCTCTGGTGTTAGTAATGGAGAGATGTCTATCAGATACCCCATTACTAACTCAGTACTAAAAAGAAAAAAAAAACACACACACACAAAAATACTTTATTTAATAAAAACACTCTCCAACTCTTTCCCTGGTTCCCCAATTTATGTCAAAACATCTTGCTGCGCATATGTTAAGTCCTTTTTTAGCTTCTTTTAACCAATTCAGGCATTGAAGGCAACAAAGCGGTTAAAAGAATTGACCTAACTATTCTTTAAGAGGCTTCCTTTACTATTGTATACATAGTGTTAAAAAAAAAACACAGATGGCAAGGCACTGTGGGATTTAGCAGGCCCCCACTATAAAAGCGGAGGCAGCACAGGTGAAAACTACTGTTGAAACAATCACTCCCACCTACCATTCATGCAGGGGTGGTTGCCAGGCACTTTAGTGTTAACTTGGGGAATTGGGGTGTCTGTCTATGTGGAGTTCACTTAAATAGTGCTGCACAGCCCATCTGATCTAATGGTATGGGAGTCACAAATAGGCTGTAAGCCGCAATGGAGCACTACATGTATCTATGAGACTGGCGCCCTATACAAGCCTTATCTGTGTGCATTTTTAATCCTACGCTACCACCCTCTCCGTTAATAGCATACGAGTGGTTGTTCCTCAGTGCTTTGCACCTGTGCTGCCACCAGCCTTTATTATGGGGCTCTGTTGCATTCTGCAGTGCATTAATATTGTGACTTAGTGTTGGTAAATACAGTGGCCTTTTTTCTCTGATGTTTTGTGAATTTCATAGTAAATGGTTCTGTCAGGAGTTTCATCTGAGTCACGTATTTCCGAGATTTAGACAAAAACTCTGACATAACTACTCAGCATAGAGCACAGGATAATTGTGAAACCTTAAAAGTGATCAAAAAATGTTATTTACCTCAAAATTGTACCAATAAAAGCTTCAACTAATCCCACAAAAAACAAGCCCCCACTAAGGTGCATGAGCTGCCAACAGAAATATAAGGGGTGTCCACACTACTGGTTGCACAAAGCTTTTGGAAAAGAAACATGGCTCTCCCCTCACAAAAAAATTTAGCAAAACTTGTGCTCCCAAATAAAAAATATCCCCATCCTGGCTGAGCCCCAATATGCCTAAACCACATTTATAATTTATAATCAACATATGTGGCTTTGCTATAGTGCTGAGAACCCACTTAACAATTTACAGGATACATGTCTCAAGAAGCACACACTAGCACAATGTACTGGGCACTAAATTGGCACATTTGCAATTGTTACTCTGCAACAATTGCGCGCTTACTTTTGGAGACATCGGTGGATGCATTCCGTAAATGGTGAGGAACCTTCTTCCTGACAAGGGCCATTTGAATATTTAAGCTGTACTTCAGGGGCCGTACAAATTGTGTGCTAACTCTGCCCACAAAATAAGTGTTGTTGCTGGCACTGGTGTCAGGACATAATCCTTCATTGTACGCGCCTCAGCATTCAGTAGTGAACACTGAGTGCACTTGCTCACGGAGCAAGAAGAAATTAAAAGGTCGGTGGCCATCAAAACACAGATGCTGGCCCAAGCACTGTGGTCCCCAAGAATCTACCTGGGGACCAGAGAAAAGGTCATCGGGATCCGTAAATGGATCTTGGGCCTTAGGTTCCCCACCGCTGCCGTAGATGAATTTCTATGGTGGTGTAATTTCCACAATGGGGTCATTTGATGGGTGTTTCTGTTGTTCTGGCACCTTTGGGCTCTGCAAATAGCATCCGCAAACTATTCCAGGAATATCTGCACTCAAAAAATCAAATAGCCCTCCTTCCTTCTGAGCCCTGCCATGTGTCCAAATTGTATTTTACGGCGACATATGGAGTATTCCCGTGTTCGGGAGAAATTGTGTAACAAATTACCACTTAACATTTTAGTGGTAAAAATATAATTCTTTTTTTTTTTTTACCCCACAGTGGTATAAAATTCTATGAAACACACATGGGGTCACAGTACTACCTACACCCCCTAAATGAATTCATTGACGGGTGTAGTTTGCAAAATTAGGTCATTTTTGGAGGAACAGAGGCAATTTCTGCTGTTCTGAACCTCAGTGTTTCTATTAATGTGATATGACGACCGTAAACCATTTCAGCAAAATCTGCACTCCAAAATTGCACTCCTTTACTTCTGAGCCCTCCTATTTGCCTAAACAGTAGCTTCAGATTATATATGGAGTAGCAACATACTCAAGAGAAAATGCGTAAAAATTTGTGACTCGATTTTTCCTTATTGCCCCCATGAAAAAGAAAAATTGGGGTTAGACAAGCATTTTAGTGGAAAAAAAAAACATTTTTTCAGCTGCACATCACAATGTTTTAACATTTTGTGAAGTTCCTGTTGGTTCAAAATGCGCACTAAACCCCTATATGAATTCCTGTAGGGATATAGAATCTAAAATGGGGTCACTTGTGAGGGGAAGAGGGGGTTCTGCTGTTTTGGAACCTCGACGGCTCTCCAAATGTGACATTGCCTTTACAATCTATTCCAGCTAAATTTGTACTACAAAATAGCAACCAATAGCAATAGTGCTCCTTTCATTCAGATTACTGCTAGGTGCCCAAACACTAGTTTCTGCCCACCTATGGGGTATTGCCATACTCAGAAAAAAATTCGCAACACATTTCAGGGCCCATTTACTCCTATTACCCTTGTGAAAATAAAAAAATGTGACTAAAGCAACATTTTAGTAAACAAAAATAAAATGTTTCATTTTTTTCCCTTTCACCTTCTGTTAATTTCTGTGAAGCACCTGAAGGTTTAATAAATTTCGTTAATGCATTTTTGAATACATTGAGGAGTACAGTTATTAAAACAGGGTCTTCTTAGGGGGTTTCTGATATACAGGCCATTTAAAAGTGAAAGGGTCTCTGCTACTAAAAAGGGAACTTGCCATTAGATTTAAATTGAACCAACCACATGTGGAAAATTAGAGCCTGGCTGTGCAGGCATATTTTACTTTAAAAATAAAACTGCTTTTCATAACTGCAAGTGTAGTTATTATGTGGCACTATATTTATTATGTGATTTAGACACATAGGGCAGAAGAAGACGACAATAGATTCTCTAATCTGAGAGAAACAGACCAATTAGGCCAATCACACTCTGATCAGTTTGATCAGAGTGAGATCACAGTGTGCTCTGATTCTCTTTAATGAGGAGAAAATGGAGCAAAAAAAATGTCTTCATCTTTTCATTTCTGTCAGTCCGTGGAAATTTGATTACACTCAGACGTCATCCGAGTGCAGTCCGATGTTTTCCATGGACTCATTGAATTGCATGGCCGACTGCGATCCGAACATCAGATGAAACTCGGGCATGCAGCATTTTTTTCCTCAGACCGATCTGGTACGAGGAAAGAATCTGACATCTGCACGACCGCATTGACTAACATTGATCTGAGTGGGATCTTATGTTATGTCGGATCGCACTTGGACTGAAAATATGCTCGTCTGCACCTGCCCTGACTGTACCTTGTCAGACAAGGAGGCAAGGCATCTCTAAACCGGAGAATGGCTTCATGAAAATGGACCATGGTTTAACATGCAACACTTAATGCCAAAATTAAGCCGTAATGTAAGACAACTAATAGGTGGTGTAAACTTAGACTTGTTAGTCTGAAGATATACCAGACTTATTAAACAGCATGAATCATGGTGATAAATGGGGCACATTTGTGCACTTTCTACTAACTGAATTGCATTTATAAATATGCCTAATGAATCACTAATTGTGTAGTTATTTGTTTATTAGAAAAAAGAAAATTTTTACCTCCAAATGTCTCGGTTATTGCCATGCTTTCAATACCACCTCCTAATAGCTTGCTGCAAGAAAACATACAGATTAATAATTACTGTACCCAAAACTGCATAACGCTAAATAAAAAAAACAAAAAAAACATTAAAAACGAGTCTTAAAAGTAAACTTCGAGTCTAGCCATGGCAGTTACAGGTCTTTACTTGGCAGTGCAATAAAGACTGCAAATCAGCTGCAGGTCATGTGTCAGAGACAGCAATTCACCACCCATAAAAGAAGTCTGCAATGTTTTTTTTCACTGATCATGCCTTCTCAAACTTGTTTTTTTGGCCAGATATTTGTTGAAAGTTGATACTAAATTATGAAAACGTCTACAAACACAGTGTTTTGATGGAATTTTAGAGTAAGTGGTGTTATATCAATATGCTGCATTCTTAAGATATGAAGCATTTGTCTACATTTTTTCTCTTTTTCAATACAACTTAGAAATCCATAGAAACACTGGTACAAAATGTCATAATTAAAATACAACACTTAAACGGCTTGTTAAAACACCATAAACCCTCCTTCATACACTACTTTAAAAGCAGTTTGAAGTCTTTGTAATAAAAAAAGCTGTTGAATCCAAGTATTTTACACCACTTTTTGTGGCATTTTTTAACACTGTACAGATTTTTTTACTTGGTTTTTCATGTACTTTAGAAAAGCGTGTAGCAAAACAAGGATTATTGGTACTCACCTTATAACAACTTGTCTCATAACCTTCATTAGGGAACAGAGAAACCATGGGTGTTGTCTGCTGACACTAAGAACATAAAAGTCAGTTCCTCCTCCGTAGGTCACATCCACCTACTGGCACCAAGATAACACCAGGTAGTGAATAGCAGTGGGAGAAGTGTGTCACCCCAGGCCTGGATGCCACAAATATTAAAGGCTGTGTCTGAGAGCAGGAGGGAGGTTCCCTGGTCAGGGACCATTAGCATGCAGCACCTCCTGTCCCAGGCCAGTAGGGGGAGCAGGCTGCCCCTATAAAAGCTGGAACTGGGGCAGGGTTAGAGAGACCAGAACCCACTTCTGAGGTGTCCATAAGGGTTCTCAGAGAAGAGGGACAGGTCAGCAGCAGCTGAGGAGTCCGGGAGGCAGAAGAGGAATAGCAAGCCAGGGACAGAGGCGATGAGAGCCGGTCCTGGCTGAGAGAGGCACACAACCGGACATTGGGGTCCGAGGCTGTCAGGGTTGCAAGCCCGGCAGCAGAGAACCAACCCGCGAGGGATTTCAGGTCCCTTAGCCTAAGAAGCCTGGAGGCTCCGCCACATAGAGGGACCAGTACAGCACGGAGAAGCAAAAGGTACCTAAGGCCCGAGTCGCAAGCCATACAGGTGAAGTACACGGCCAGCTCAGGGACGTGGGCTATTACACCACGAAAAGGGTGATAGTCAGCAAGGGCAGAGAGAGAACGGTAGGCCTACCCACTCACCCTGACCAGTGGGGCTCGCCCGAATGCTCTCAGACACCCAGGCCCACTCCTACTCGGTCCTCCTGTTGGGTCATTAGTACTACCTACAATAAAGACCCTGGACCGTTTGAAGCAGACTCTGACCTCTTATTATTGCGGCCTGCACTATCACCCCCAGCATTCACATATGCTGCCCTGAGGCTACACTCTTCCCGTGGGGAGTTATCCTATCCCTGTGCTGCACACCAACACCAGCCTCAGCAGTCGGCCTAGCAGTGGCGGCCATCCCTGACCGCAATCCACGGGTGGCGTAGTCGGACATTCATAACTCTACAAATAGACTGCCACAGCATTTGGTCTGACCACCCTGAGCCATGGGATCGGGTTGCCACTACTAACCCCATCATCGCACTGAAGCCCGGTTCCGGGTGCCCCACGGCCCAGGGGGCGAGTCGGCTTTGGCGTAGTCAGCAGGATTGTGACCAACCCGCCACAAACGGGTATTGCGCGCCTGAAAAAGACTGTATACGTACCTTAAAAGGAAGTTTCCCGCCATTCGGAGCCGTTTCCCGCCATCTTCAGCCGTTTTCCTGCCATCGGACGCCATCTTCGGGACGCCGCGCGGGAAGAAGAGGCGCGTGGACGTCAAAACCGCGCGAGACTTGAAGCTCCGCACTACGCTGAGACGCTGCGCAAGGTCCTGGAAGGAGAGAGATCGGTGCTGACGTCACCAGGACGTGACGCAAGGTCCTCGCCCAGAGCAACGCTAGCGGAACCGCGGCCTACGGAAGAGGATCAACGGAAGGTAGGACACGGTTAACTAGGGGGGAGGAAGATGTCGGACGCGGAGGGGCCGTCTACCACCAGCGTAGCCGCTGCAGCTGTGATGCCGTTCTCCATGCCCTATATCCCCGGAGCGGCCTGGCTGCCACAGTATGCTGGCGAGTTGCACACCTTGGGCGACTTTAAAGAAAGACTGTATAGCTTATTGAAAGTTTATCCCCTGACAAAAGAACAGAAAGTAAGCATACTAATAGGGCAGTTAACTGGTGCGGCCCAGCGGGAGGTAAAGTCTTGGACAGCTGAAGAGAAAAGGACTGTAAAGGGGGTTCTGACCCGTCTGCGGGACACCTTTGACACCCGTTCCTCAGCAGAAATCAAAATGCGGTTCTATGGCTGTAAGCAGCGAGCCCAAGATAGTATCAGGGACTATGCCTTAAACCTGCAAGAAGCCCTGGGAGCAATCAAACAAGCTGACCCTGGCAGCGTGCAGGACACCGATAAACTGTTGACTGACCAGTTCATAGAAGGTCTGCTGTCCAGCGCCCACAGGACTCAGCTGCGCCTCATGGCCCTACAGAACCCCGATTTGACTTTTACACAGTTCAAAGATAGGGCAATCCGGGTGCTTCGAGAACCCGCACCAGGTGGCGCTGTAGCTTCCCGGCGCCCTGCCATCACTTACCACCAGGGGGCGGTGCCCTACCCCGCAGACCTTGTGGAGGCTGATGCACAGGCCCTAAATCCAACCCAGCCTGCGAACCTGCACCATCAGGTCCAAGAACTAACAAAGAGTGTGGCTGCATTGACCAGGACCGTACAGTCGTTGCAGGTGGAACCGTCAAGACCCATCAAGTTGGCTTCCAGTCCGGAGGATGTCCCATGGCGTCGACAGAGGAGGATCCCGTCGTTCAGAGGGAGGCCCGCCGACCGTTACACTGAGGATGGACAGCCGATTTGCCGCCGTTGCAGCCAGCCAGGACACATAGCAAGGTACTGTACTTTAAATGGGTCCGACCTGGGGCAGAGGGCCAACCCCCAGGCATAAGGTCACCAGGTCCGTCTAATTGGCGCGATAAATACGTGGGAGGACGCCCAGTCTTACCCGTAGTGCTGGACGGTATCCCCATGAGTGCACTGCTGGACACCGGGTCTCAAGTGACTACCATCCCCTACGTACTTTTCAAGCGTACTGGAGTGACGCTGATATAACCCGCTATCCAGACAATGACTTAAGCATCATCGCCAGCAATGGCCAACCTGTGCCGCAGGTGGGGTTCAGAGAGATGACCATCAAGATTGGTAAGGTTGAACTGCCGGCACAGGGAGTGATCATTGTGGACATTGACCATCGTGAAAGTCACCCTAAAATAACCTTGGGTACTAATGTGATTGAAAACTGTCTTTCAGAAGTAATTGTGACTTTGCAGCAGGTGGCGATGAATGCGAGCTCCAGCCAACAGAGGGTCCTCCAGAAAGAGATAAGAGCCCTGATGAGACAGCAACAGGTAGAACTGTCTGGTGGTGAGATCGGTAGCGTGAGGATGAGCGACCCGTTCCCCATTGCCATGCCTCCCAAAAGTGAAATGAGGTTCTGGTGTCTGACTGCAATCGGGTTAAGAGGGAGAGACTACCAAGCCATGGTAGAACCCTTGTACTCAGACAGCAGGCCCACCATTTTGAGAGCCCGGGGGGTGGTTGATGTCCGCCATGGAAGGGTGCCCGTCCGCATCTTAAACATTGGGGAAAGGGAAGTACACTTGCCCCGGTACGCTACACTAGCCAAATTGTTTGCCGTCGAGCACAATGCTATCAGGGTCGTGGAACCCTTGCCTCCATCTCCCCCGGTGGAGGGTAATGGCTCCCAGAAACTCAAGGAGGACTGGTGCCAGAAACTCCATGTGGGTGCTGACTCTACTCCCCTGCACCAAAAACAAGGAGTCTACCGGGTGGTTCAGGAGTACGAGAGAATCTTTAGTAAGCACCCGCTAGACTTCGGCAGAGTAAAAGGGGTAGAACACCACATCCCCACGGGGAGCCACCCACCAATAAAAGAGAGACACAGACCTGTACCTCCTGCACATTATCAGAACGCAAAGGGCATGCTGAGAGAAATTAAAGAAGCTGGGGTCATTAGAGATAGCTGTAGCCCCTGGGCAGCTCCCTTAGTTTTGGTAAAAAAGAAAGACGGTACCATGAGAATGTGCGTGGACTATAGAAAGGTCAATCGTATCACCCATAAAGACACGTACCCATTACCTAGGATAGAGGAGTCTTTAGCAGCACTAAAATCAGCTAACTTCTTCTCTACTTTGGATCTTACTATTGGGTACTGGCAGGTTCCTGTGGCAGAGGCTGACAAGGAGAAGACCGCCTTCACCACCCCAATGGGATTGAGCAAATTCAACTGTATGCCATTCGGGCTCTGCAACGCACCAGGGACCTTCCAGAGACTGATGGAATGCTGTCTAGGGCACCGAAACTTCGAGGCGGTCCTATTCTACCTGGACGATGTTATTGTCTATTCGAAGTCCTACGAGGACCATCTAAAGCACCTGGCTGAGGTGTTCGAAGCCCTGGCAGGCTATGAAAAACCTACAAAAGACAAAAATATATCTCATACCCTACCATCATTATATATAAATGTAAAGCAAAGTTGCATAATAAATATAGGGTACTTAGTGAACTATTTTTGATCAAAAAAAGTATACAAGCCGTCCCACCAGCGGCAAGGTGACCCTAAATTGGGACGGTACCTATACTGTCTATATTAAAAACCTTACTGTAAATCAAAGTTGAAATAATGCATATAAAAGGGTAGACAAATAGGACCGGGTCCCAACTCCAGACCACCCAGGCCCGTGGTAAGCTACATATATACTAATCAGCTCAACAAAGGGGATGCCACACCCTTAAATTGCACAGAATGCAAACAAGACAAAAAACCACGCAATGTGAACTGAGGTCTAAGATGGTAGACATGCAAGAAATAGGAGCATGTTCACACTAGCAAAAAGAAGCAAAACCTACAAAAGACAAAAATATATCTCATACCCTACCATCATTATATATAAATGTAAAGCAAAGTTGCATAATAAATATAGGGTACTTAGTGAACTATTTTTGATCAAAAAAAGTATACAAGCCGTCCCACCAGCGGCAAGGTGACCCTAAATTGGGACGGTACCTATACTGTCTATATTAAAAACCTTACTGTATATCAAAGTTGAAATAATGCATATAAAAGGGTAGACAAATAGGACCGGGTCCCAACTCCAGACCACCCAGGCCCGTGGTAAGCTACATATATACTAATCAGCTCAACAAAGGGGATGCCACACCCTTAAATTGCACAGAATGCAAACAAGACAAAAAACCAAGCAATGTGAACTGAGGTCTAAGATGGTAGACATGCAAGAAATAGGAGCATGTTCACACTAGCAAAAAGAAGCAAAACCTACAAAAGACAAAAATATATCTCATACCCTACCATCATTATATATAAATGTAAAGCAAAGTTGCATAATAAATATAGGGTACTTAGTGAACTATTTTTGATCAAAAAAAGTATACAAGCCGTCCCACCAGCGGCAAGGTGACCCTAAATTGGGACGGTACCTATACTGTCTATATTAAAAACCTTACTGTATATCAAAGTTGAAATAATGCATATAAAAGGGTAGACAAATAGGACCGGGTCCCAACTCCAGACCACCCAGGCCCGTGGTAAGCTACATATATACTAATCAGCTCAACAAAGGGGATGCCACACCCTTAAATTGCACAGAATGCAAACAAGACAAAAAACCAAGCAATGTGAACTGAGGTCTAAGATGGTAGACATGCAAGAAATAGGAGCATGTTCACACTAGCAAAAAGAAGCAAAACCTACAAAAGACAAAAATATATCTCATACCCTACCATCATTATATATAAATGTAAAGCAAAGTTGCATAATAAATATAGGGTACTTAGTGAACTATTTTTGATCAAAAAAAGTATACAAGCCGTCCCACCAGCGGCAAGGTGACCCTAAATTGGGATGGTACCTATACTGTCTATATTAAAAACCTTACTGTATATCAAAGTTGAAATAATGCATATAAAAGGGTAGACAAATAGGACCGGGTCCCAACTCCAGACCACCCAGGCCCGTGGTAAGCTACATATATACTAATCAGCTCAACAAAGGGGATGCCACACCCTTAAATTGCACAGAATGCAAACAAGACAAAAAACCAAGCAATGTGAACTGAGGTCTAAGATGGTAGACATGCAAGAAATAGGAGCATGTTCACACTAGCAAAAAGAAGCAAAACCTACAAAAGACAAAAATATATCTCATACCCTACCATCATTATATATAAATGTAAAGCAAAGTTGCATAATAAATATAGGGTACTTATTGAACTATTTTTGATCAAAAAAAGTATACAAGCCGTCCCCACCAGCGGCAAGGTGACCCTAAATTGGGACGGTATAGACAGTATAGGTACCGTCCCAATTTAGGGTCACCTTGCCGCTGGTGGGACGGCTTGTATACTTTTTTTGATCAAAAATAGTTCACTAAGTACCCTATATTTATTATGCAACTTTGCTTTACATTTATATATAATGATGGTAGGGTATGAGATATATTTTTGTCTTTTGTAGGTTTTGCTTCTTTTTGCTAGTGTGAACATGCTCCTATTTCTTGCATGTCTACCATCTTAGACCTCAGTTCACATTGCTTGGTTTTTTGTCTTGTTTGCATTCTGTGCAATTTAAGGGTGTGGCATCCCCTTTGTTGAGCTGATTAGTATATATGTAGCTTACCACGGGCCTGGGTGGTCTGGAGTTGGGACCCGGTCCTATTTGTCTACCCTTTTATATGCATTATTTCAACTTTGATATACAGTAAGGTTTTTAATATAGACAGTATAGGTACCGTCCCAATTTAGGGTCACCTTGCCGCTGGTGGGACGGCTTGTATACTTTTTTTGATCAAAAATAGTTCACTAAGTACCCTATATTTATTATGCAACTTTGCTTTACATTTATATATAATGATGGTAGGGTATGAGATATATTTTTGTCTTTTGTAGGTTTGCTAGTGTGAACATGCTCCTATTTCTTGCATGTCTACCATCTTAGACCTCAGTTCACATTGCTTGGTTTTTTGTCTTGTTTGCATTCTGTGCAATTTAAGGGTGTGGCATCCCCCTTGTTGAGCTGATTAGTATATATGTAGCTTACCACGGGCCTGGGTGGTCTGGAGTTGGGACCCGGTCCTATTTGTCTACCCTTTTATATGCATTATTTCAACTTTGATATACAGTAAGGTTTTTAATATAGACAGTATAGGTACCGTCCCAATTTAGGGTCACCTTGCCGCTGGTGGGACGGCTTGTATACTTTTTTTGATCAAAAATAGTTCACTAAGTACCCTATATTTATTATGCAACTTTGCTTTACATTTATATATAATGATGGTAGGGTATGAGATATATTTTTGTCTTTTGTAGGTTTTGCTTCTTTTTGCTAGTGTGAACATGCTCCTATTTCTTGCATGTCTACCATCTTAGACCTCAGTTCACATTGCTTGGTTTCCTGGCAGGCTATGGCCTGAAGGTGAAACCCTCAAAGTGTCACCTGTTGAAACCGAAAGTCCAGTACCTAGGACACGTGGTGAGTGCAGAGGGAGATGCCCCCGACCCCGACAAGGTTACAGTAATCAAGAGCTGGCCAAGCTCCTCAAACATCAAAGAAGTGAGGCAGTTCCTCGGGTTGGTAGGCTACTACCGAAGGTTCATCCCAGGGTTCACAAAGATGGCAGCTCCAATGCAGAACCTCCTGATAGGCCAGTCTAAATCCAGAAGTCACAAGCCACCCTTCAAGTGGGACAAGCCGGAAGAGGAGTCCTTCCGCCAGTTGAAGATGGCCCTCACAGGGGATGAGATCCTGGCCTATCCCGATTATGGCCAGCCTTTTATCCTCCACACAGACGCCAGCAATGTGGGGCTGGGAGCCGTACTGTCACAGAACCAACAGGGCAAAGAAAGGGTGATCGCGTACGCGAGCCGGAAGCTGAGGCCCACTTAAAGAAACCCGAAGAATTACAGCTCCTTCAAGCTAGAATTCTTGGCAGTGGTGTGGGCCGTCACAGAACGGTTTAAGCATTACCTGGCCTCCGCAAAGTTCACTGTGTACACGTACAACAACCCACTAACACACCTGGACAATGCAAGACTAGGTGGCCTAGAACAGCGGTGGATGGCCCAGCTATCCAATTATGACTTCACAATCAAATACTGGGCAGGCAGAACCAACGCCAACGCAGACGCTCTATCAAGAATGCCCCACCTACCTGAAGGAGAAGAGGACTCGGAAGAGCAGGAGGAAGTAGAGCTCCTTGCGTTCCACTAGTATGGGGCCACTCAGTATTCTCACCGGGTAAGAGACAAAGACCTAACCACCGTCATGTTCAACCCCTTACCCCACCACGGTTGGGCTGAAACGCAAGATAGTGACCCTGCAATTCGCCTGGTGAAGGACCTGTTAACCCAGGCAGACGCTAGCCCTGGCCCGGACGCTCCAGAGGAAGCCAAGCAGTTATGGAAGGAGAAAAGCAGGCTATTCCTCTACGAGGGTAAGCTGTGCAGAAGGCTTGTCAACCACCGGACGCACGAGCTGACCTGGCAGGTAGTGGTCCCAAGGTGAGATGCAGCAATGGTCCTGGGGGCCTACCATGACAGAGCGGGACACTTAAGGTGGAAGAAACTGGAGTTCCTACTGAGAGAACGGTTCTACTGGGTCGGTATGAGAGGGGCCATAGAGAAGTGGAGCAGGGACGGCGGCCCATGCCACCTCAGAAGGAAGGACCGTACCAGCCAGAATACACCCTTGAGGCCCATCATCACCAGGCAGCCTCTTGAGCTGGTAGCTCTGGACCATGGGAAATTGGCTCCAAGCCGGTCATGCTACGTCTATGCCCTGACAATTGTGGACCATTACTCCCGGTTCCTGGTGGTGGTTCCTGTTAAAGACCTGACAGCCCAAACAGCGGCCAGAGCCTTCCATCAACACTTCTGCCGTCCACACGGGTATCCGGAACAGGTCTTGACAGATCAAGGTCCAGCGTTTGAGGCTGAAGTATTCCAGGAGTTCTGCAACCTCTACGGCTGTAGGAAGATTCGGACAACGCCTTACCACCTGCAAACCAACGGGCTGTGTGAGAAAATGAATAATATCGTCATTGATCTCCTCAAGACGTTGCCCCTGGAAGAACGCAGCCTGTGGCCAGAGAAGCTGCCAGACCTGATCGACTTGTACAACCATATCCCGGTGAATGCTACAAATTGCACCCCGGCTTACCTGATGCGAGCGAGACCAGGTAAGCTGCCGATAGACCTGGAGATGGGAGTCCTGACACCTGAGGACACCTTCCCAGACGCGGACTGGGATACGGAACGGCGGCTACAGTACAAGAAGGTACAGGAGAGTGTGGAGAGGAGTCTGGCTCAAGCGAGAGAAAAGCAAGAGAGGCTCTTCAACCAACACGCCCCTGCTGGCCCCCTGGAACCTGGTGAGCAGGTCCTGAAGCGGAAGAGAAGGCTTCACAAGCTGGACGGCCAGTGGGAGAGAGACCCGTACACAGTACTGCAGTCCGACCACAACAACCCGAAGGTATGTGTGATTACCAAGGATGGAGGAGAAACCACTAGCACCGTCTCCAGAGACCACCTAAAACGGTGCCCCGAGCAACTACAGAGTCCAAGTGAAGATCAAGATGACCTTGAACCCGCAGAGGACAAGGAAGAAATGATCAGCACCGTTCTCGGAGAGTTCCCCCGGACCTGGACTCGGATAAATGACGCTATAGTGGTACCCGTCCTACACTTCCTTCAGCCTACCCAGCAAGAGCCTACAGGAAAGCAGGAAGAACAAGAGGAACAAGCAGCCCCGGGGGAAGAAGAACCCACGCCAGCAGCCCAGGAGAGTCAACCCTCTGCTGACAGTGAGCCTGCCATGCCTGCGGTAAGCCAAAGGACCCGCAGACAGCTGCCTGCCCAGCCTGTGAACCCAGCTAGTAGCTGTACCCTAAATGATAGTGGGGAAAGCCAGGGTAGACCACCACCAGACAGTGGGTTACGGAGGTCAACCCGGAGCACTAGGGGTCAAGTACCAGCTCGCTGGAGGATATAAGTACAAAGTCTACATTTACCTGTAAATATTTAATGTGTTATGTTTGTTACCTGGTAACTAATGGTGTTTTCTCCCAGTTTTCCTAGATACAATGGACTGACAGGTTATGGACAGTGAATAATCGGAACTACCATGTAGATAGTTGCACCTGGTGCCCTCTTTTGAAGATGACCACGGAAGAAAAACCTGTCCGGCGTGGCTCCCTTGTGGTCCAAAGTAGCTAGCTTTTACCTTGCCGCCACGCCCAAGGCCAGGAACTTGGGGTTTGTAGGGACAGGTCCCCACATTGTGGAAAACTACACCTTGTTGGGTGATATGGACACCCGGTCACGGAAGCGCTGTGACCTTAAGGACAAAATGAGCTTGTATATATGTTATGTTATTGTTTATACCATGTATTTGTGTTTCCCGTTTAGTCCCGGAGTACTAAAATTTACTAGGGGGGAATGTGTCACCCCAGGCCGGGATGCCACAAATATTAAAGGCTGTGTCTGAGAGCAGGAGGGAGGTTCCCTGGTCAGGGACCATTAGCATGCAGCACCTCCTGTCCCAGGCCAGTAGGGGGAGCAGGCTGCCCTTATAAAAGCTGGAACTGGGGCAGGGTTAGAGAGACCAGAACCCACTTCTGAGGTGTCCAGAAGGGTTCTCAGAGAAGAGAGACAGGTCAGCAGCAGTTGAGGAGTCCGGGAGGCAGAGGAGCAATAGCAAGCCAGGGACAGAGGCGACGAGAGCCGGTCCTGGCTGAGAGAGGCACACAACCGGACATTGGGGTCCGAGGCTGTCAGGGTTGCAAGCCCGGCAGCAGAGAACCAACCCGCGAGGGATTTCAGGTCCCTTAGCCTAAGAAGCCTGGAGGCTCCGCCACATAGAGGGACCAGTACAGCACGGTGAAGCAAAAGGTACCTAAGGCCCGAGTCGCAAGCCATACAGGCGAAGTACACGGCCAGCTCAGGGACGTGGGCTATTGCACCACGAAAAGGGGGATAGTCAGTAAGAGCAGAGAGAGAACAGTAGGCCTTCACACTCACCCTGACCAGTGGGGCTCGCCCGAATGCTCTCAGACACCCAGGCCCATTGCTACCCAGTACTCCTAGTGGGTCATTAGTACTACCTACAATAAAGACCCTGGACCGTTTGAAGCAGACTCTGAACCCTTATTATTGCGGCCTGCACTATCACCCCCAGCATTCACATACGCTGCCCTGAGGCTACACTCTTCCCGTGGGGAGTTATCCTATCCCTGTGCTGCACACCAACACCAGCCTCAGCGGTCTGCTTGGCAGCGGCGGTCATCCCTGACCGCAATCCACGGGTGGCGTAGTCGGACATTCATAACTCTACAAATAGACTGCCACAGCATTTGGTCTGACCACCCTGAGCCACGGGATCGGGTTGCCACTACTACCCCCATCATCGCACTGAAGCCCGGTTCCGGGTGCCCCACGGCCCAGGGGGCGAGTCAGAAGCCAATGAACACAAGAATAAGAATAAACAAAATAAAAAAATTCTAGAAGAAAAAATACATATACACAAGCACAACAGGGAAACCACGGTGGAAGATGTGTCCCCCAATGAAGGCTATGAAAAAGAGATTTTATGGTACTAAATTCCTGTATTCTTCGGGGGCACAGGAACCTTGTCCATCCTTGAGGCTGCCAGAGAAAAATATCTTATCTCTGATAATGAATATAGATTTCTAATCCTGGATGTAACCACTACTGCCCTGCTCAAGATACATGAGGGCCTAGAGCCTCTAAAAGGCTGCCCAATAGAGTCGTTCATTGGATCTATCACACAGAACGTGGGGGTATACATTGACAAGATACAGCGACCATTCGTATCTGCTCTCCCATCTCATGTTCGTGACACATTACACCTCCTCACTCAGTTGGTGGATGTTCCTGTGGAGGATCATGTCATCTGGGCCTCCATAGATGTGGAAGCACTCTACAGCAGCATCCCACATAAGATGGGTTTGGTAGCAGTCAAGCACTACCTAAGCACTAGGGCAATACTGTGCACGGAACACAACAAATTGATTTTGGGCCTGTTGTCCTTCACCCTCACACATAATTATTTATTTTTTTGACAGGAATTCCTTCCACCAGCTCAAGGGCCCTGCGATGGGGAGCCCTTGTGCTCCCACATACGTTAATCTGCTCCTGGATTGGGGGGAGAAAACACTAGTCTTAGGATCAGAGCAGATTGTGGCATTCGTACATCGGCATCTGGGCCAGAGACATAGATAATATCCTTATACTTTAGTCTGGCTCAGAGGCCAAATTCCACTCCTTTGTTGACCATTTAAATATTAACATCAGTTTATATGTTAGTGCAAAGAGAGAGAAATTGCTTGGACCTCACCATACAAAAAGAGAATGATGCTCATCTAACCACATGTACTTACCAAAAGCCCACTGCCACTAATAGCTTACTAAAATGGGACAGCCACCATCCATCAGCCTTAAAGAGGGGTACACACCCAAGGGGCAGTTCCTCTGTATAAGGAGGAACTGTACCCGCACAAGTGACTTTGGGACACAGGCGATGGATTGCCGTAGGAGATTCCGAGGGGGTATCCACAACCCATTATTGAATAGTCCTACTCTCATGCCCTTAGAAGGGACCGACGATCCCTCCTTCAGTCATTCAAGAGGACAGCAACATTTGGGGGAAAAACAACTTCAGATTTATCAGGACTTTTGACATTCAGACTGACATTGTATATATAATAATAGGAGAAACAGAGTACATATGGGCATAAAAACAGTATAGCTTTATTAGATATCAAATATAAAAAGGGCCACGACAGGTGGCGACATGAAGTAGTAATAGATTACAAAATGCAGCACATAGTCATATGAATACAGCATATATATACTTTGAGAAAAATTTCCTCAAGAAAAAAGAGGAAAAGAGGGCAAGCACAAAAGGATATAAGACACACCATGCAAATGCACCGCTCCATACAAGTGTACGGGTAAATATGTAGTGTCAATGTAAATATCAGATGTCGCTTACCAAACGCAATAATAGATAAAAGTAAGAGACAGGCCAAGGACCAGGAGAGACAGAGATACCAGGTGGCCCTAATTGGAGCCTCGACGCGCGTTTCGCCCCTGGATAGAGGGCTTTCTCAAGAGGCATAGATGGGTAAAAGATCAGGACCTTTTTAAAGGTTGGTAACAGGTCACGTGACCGCATCGTAGGCCACGTGACCGGAAGTCCGGAAGTGATCAGCGCCAAGCGGCGCATGCGCCGGACGCCAGGCATCGTCGGCGCGGGCAGCGTCCGTCACCTGGCAACGCACATAGCGGAAGCACCTGGTATGTGCCCCGGAAGTACGTGGCGAGGAGCAAGACGGCCGTGCCCGGGCCGAGAACGGCGTGCCTCCGGCGCATGCGCACCGCAAACTGAGCACAAAAATGGAGATTGCCACTAGCAAAGAGAAAGCGAACCACGGGAAATAAACAGGGACCAGAGCAGAAGGGGAGAGGCATCATACATCACGAGTATAGTGCAACAAAATACAACATGAAATGATTCAATCCAATGTAGAAGTTGTATTAAAACAAACAGTGCTGTCACATATATAGCAGGCATCCAAATTCCGATGCATGACATCAGTCCCATAAGATCCAGCTTGGTCAACACGTGGGTCACAAATTGTTTTCTTTTATGGATTGTGTCTTGGCAAAAATAAAAATAAGAAGAAAATAAAGTAAATAGGGTGAGAAGCACACACCAAGTGATGTTAAAAGCAAAAAACAACAATTATTAGAAACAAAGAAAAGGAGGGCCACAAAAATAATAATAAAATAAAGTATAATAGCATAACATCTGAGGCGGAGAACGATCCATAGAAAAATTCATATCACAAAAAGGGAGCGAAACTGAGTGTCTCGTTAAGACCTAAAGGAGACATGGTTTTCAGACGTATAATCCATTTAGTTTCTTTTTGGCCAAGGATTTTAGTCCAATCACCGCCACGAGAGCCGAGGTGTAGAACATCAATTCCACGCACCTTCAAAAATTTAGGGTCACAATTATGTTTTTGATGAAAGTGACGTGGGATAGTTTTTAATTCCCGTAGATCGGCCACCGTCTTAGCGGCACCAATGTCGCGCACATGTTCCCGTATCCTCACCCGTAGCTCCCTCGTAGTGAGTCCAATATAAATTAAATTGCAAGCACAAGTTGCGTAATAGATTACATTAGTTGAAGCACAAGATATAAAGTGACGGATTTGGTAGTCACGGGAGCCATCGGATGAGGAGAAGGAAACAGAGCGCACGGCATTGGCGCAGGCCAGACAGCGGCCGCAGGGAAAAAAACCAAGTCTAGGTCCACGGGACATGAATGGGTTAGTTGGTGGGGGAATGTAATGACTCCGTGTCAACATGTCACCAAGGTTATTGGCTTTCCTGGGTGTCATGAGTGGATATTCCCCCAGAAGATTGCGTAGGGAGGGCTCCGCACCAAGAACACCCCAATGTTTGGAGAGGATCCGCCGCATCTCCCCCCACTCATGATTGAAGGTGGAAATGTAGCGGATCCTCCCCGTGTCTCTCTTCCTACCAAGGGAAGCTGAATACAGTAATTGATTGCGAGAGGTGACCCTCGCCCTCCTATAGCCACGGCGGATGCATCTATTACTGTATCCTCGTTCTTGAAACCGTCGAGTGAGATCAGCTGACTGAATCTCAAATTGAGAGTCAGTCGAGCATATGCGCCTCATCCTCAGGAATTGTCCCACCGGGACGGCACCAATGGTAGAGGCAGAATGAGCAGAGGACGCATGGATGAGGGAATTTGTGGATGTCGATTTACGAAAGACATTGGTCTGTATAAAACCTCCTTCATCAACTTCCAGATCAATGTCTAAAAAGGACATTTTGGATTGGTGATGGGTATAAGTAAGCCTAATTCCACACTCATTTTTATTTAACCTGCTCATGAATGCCTCCAGCTCCTGCGCCGTGCCCCGCCACAAAAGAAAAATGTCATCTATATATCTCAGCCATGTCACGGCCAGGTCGCTACCCTGGACACCCCCATCGCCAAAGATATCTCTTTCCCAAGCACCCAGGAAGAGATTGGCATATGAGGGTGCACAGGCCGCTCCCATGGCCGTGCCACGTCGCTGGAGATAAACAGTGTCCTTGAATAAAAAATAATTATGGTGCAGGACAAAACGCAGGAGCTCGAGCAAAAAGTCACCAGAGGGGCCGTCCAGGTCGGAACCCCGGAGGAAGAGGCGCACAGCCTCCAGACCCAGTTCATGTTGGATACACGTATAGAGGCTTTCCACATCCGCCGTGACTAATAGGGTCTGATCGTCCACAAGGACCCCGTCGACCCGTCTTAGGACCTCCGATGTGTCTTTGACATAGGAGGGTAGAGTCTCCACTAGTGGGCGAAGGTGATTGTCAATGTAAGTACAAATGGGGCCCACCAGTCCACCTATACCAGACACAATCGGACGTCCCGGTGGGTGGAGGGGGTCCTTGTGGATTTTAGGGAGCAAATAAAATGTAGCTGTACGAGGGAAGCGTACTGTTAGCGCCTCTACCGTTTTTTTATCAATAATATCCATTTCACACGCCCGAGCTAGGATGCCTTGGAGGGTGGAGGAAAAGGAGGCGGTAGGATTAAATGGTAATTTGGAGTATGTATTACTATCCCGTAGTTGTTTCAGGGCTTCTTTTTCATACTGTGAGCAGGGCCAAATTACAATGTTGCCCCCCTTGTCGGCTGGTTTTATTACGACGTCTGTTAAAGACTGAAGTTGGCTAATCGCTTGCCGCTGTGAATGTGTCAAGTTGTCGAATTTTCTGCGAGTGGACAGACCTTTCAAGTCTTCTGTCACAAGCCGCACAAAAATATCGACAGCTGGGCTTATCGACAAGGGGGGGAACCTTGCAGATCTAGATCTCATTTTTTCTAGAGACCCACCTCTTTGTGAGTTCTCCTGCTCCAGTAGAAGTGTTTCCAAGGTCTGTACCGCCTCCCTCTCCGCCACCGTCGTCGGGTCATCGTCACCACCGGGCCTAGAATGCAATTTGTGCAGAATTAATTTGCGAGCAAAAAGGTGGAGGTCCTTGAGTGCAGTAAAAAAGTCAAAAGAATTGGTGGGTGCAAATGTCAAACCCAACTCGAGGACCTCCACCTGTGCTCTAGTTAGCACGTGTGTGGAAAGATTAATGATGCGGTATTACGACGTCTGTTAAAGACTGAAGTTGGCTAATCGCTTGCCGCTGTGAATGTGTCAAGTTGTCGAATTTTCTGCGAGTGGACAGACCTTTCAAGTCTTCTGTCACAAGCCGCACAAAAATATCGACAGCTGGGCTTATCGACAAGGGGGGGAACCAACCTTTGCTAGTGGCAATCTCCATTTTTGTACTTTGCTAGTGGCAATCTCCATTTTTGTACTTTGCTAGTGGCAATCTCCATTTTTGTACTTTGCTAGTGGCAATCTCCATTTTTGTTCTTTGCTAGTGGCAATCTCCATTTTTGTCTTTGCTAGTGGCAATCTCCATTTTTGTCTTTGCTAGTGGCAATCTCCATTTTTGTCTTTGCTAGTGGCAATCTCCATTTTTGTCTTTGCTAGTGGCAATCTCCATTTTTGTCTTTGCTAGTGGCAATCTCCATTTTTGTCTTTGCTAGTGGCAATCTCCATTTTTGTCTTTGCTAGTGGCAATCTCCATTTTTGTCTTTGCTAGTGGCAATCTCCATTTTTGTCTTTGCTAGTGGCAATCTCCATTTTTGTCTTTGCTAGTGGCAATCTCCATTTTTGTCTTTGCTAGTGGCAATCTCCATTTTTGTTTTCCCGTGGTTCGCTTTCTCTTTGCTAGTGGCAATCTCCGTTTTTGATTTCCCGTGGTTCGCTTTCTCTTTGCTAGTGGCAATCTCCATTTTTGTGTTTCCCGTGGTTCGCTTTCTCTTTGCTAGTGGCAATCTCCATTTTTGTGCTCAGTTTGCGGTGCGCATGCGCCGGAGGCACGCCGTTCTCGGCCCGGGCACGGCCGTCTTGCTCCTCGCCACGTACTTCCGGGGCACATACCAGGTGCTTCCGCTATGTGCGTTGCCAGGTGACGGACGCTGCCCGCGCCGACGATGCCTGGCGTCCGGCGCATGCGCCGCTTGGCGCTGATCACTTCCGGACTTCCGGTCACGTGGCCTACGATGCGGTCACGTGACCTGTTACCAACCTTTAAAAAGGTCCTGATCTTTTACCCATCTATGCCTCTTGAGAAAGCCCTCTATCCAGGGGCGAAACGCGCGTCGAGGCTCCAATTAGGGCCACCTGGTATCTCTGTCTCTCCTGGTCCTTGGCCTGTCTCTTACTTTTATCTATTATTGTGTTTGGTAAGCGACATCTGATATTTACATTGACACTGCATATTTACCCGTACACTTGTATGGAGCGGTGCATTTGCATGGTGTGTCTTATATCCTTTTGTGCTTGCCCTCTTTTCCTCTTTTTTCTTGAGGAAATTTTTCTCAAAGTATATATATGCTGTATTCATATGACTATGTGCTGCATTTTGTAATCTACTACTACTTCATGTCGCCACCTGTCGTGGCCCTTTTTATATTTGATATCTAATAAAGCTATACTGTTTTTATGCCCATATGTACTCTGTTTCTCCTATTATTATATTTAATGCTGAGTAGGCTTGTGGTAATTACTAGCCATGCATTCTTTAATTGGCGTTTTTGCCACGATCATTTAAAATGAAGGCCCCCTTATGTATATTGACATTGTATATAGTGCATTTAAAAAGTATTGGAATATTCTGCTAGCTGACCCCAACCTCAATAGGCTTATTCAATCAACACCCAGAGTCACCTACAGTAAGGGGAGATCTATAGGTGACTGATTAACACATAGACTTTATTCTAGATCACAGAAAGCAGGCACATGGTTGGACAGGAGAATATATGGATCCATCAACTGTGGAAACTGCTGTATATGTAAATGGATGAACCCCTGTAAAACATTCGCCAGTTCAGCATCGGGAAAGACTTTTCTCTGTAAGGGACTTTGGAAATTGTAAGTCGTTGGGTGTAGTATACAAAGCCACTTGTACCTGTCCCCTTGATAAGATTGGTAAAACCACAAGAGAGCTAAGGAGACGGGTGAGTGAACACCTGGGGGACATCTGCAATAAACGTGATACCCAAATAGCAAGATATATAAACAGTGTGTATGATGGACGTCTGAATGATATATTATTCTTTATGAAAGAAATGATAAGACCCAAAGTCAGAGGAAGGGATTTGGACAAAAGGATCTTTCAAAAGGAATCAGAATAGATCTTCAGGCTCCAATCATTGAGCCCCAAAGGGCTCAATGAACAGATCTTATATGCATGTTTTTTTTTAGTAAAATATTGCCTTGTTTGTGCCCTTCACCTGGAGGCTCCATATGTATCTGATCCACGAATAAAGAAACTAGCCTGCATCACTGCGGTGATCTCACTATTATGAGTTTTTTTATCCTTATCTAAACTTACCTACACTAATAAGTGTTATTTATCAAGAGTTACTTTAATGAAACCCCTTTTTTCTGCTTCCAAATATATATATATATATATATATATATATATATATATATATATATATATATATCTCATATGATATAAATTCAGTTTACTCAATAACATTTACATGAATAAGTGTCCGGATTGTTGTTTTTGTATCTATATCTAACTACCTGTGTGTCCCATGTGGGACTCTTAACATCAGTAAAAAATAATATTAGTAGCCACAAAATACTGGCCATTATAGGTGCGTTCCAGTCTGGAATGCAGTCATTGCACAGCGGCGCCAGATGACCTGACATTACGGTACGATTGCGACCACTGTGGAAAGCAAGTACCGCCGACTTCCGGCTTCACCATTCAGCATATGCGCAGTTGGCACTTATGTGCTCCAGCGTGGAGCTCAAATGCTTCCGGTTGCCGGCATTGTTATCGTGCGCCTGCACAGCAGGGGCGGAAGCACCCCAGTGTGGAGCACATTAATTAGTATGGTACCAGACTGTGTACTCATTGGGGGAAGGATTGGTGAGGGGAGAGGGAGATCACCCTACAGTATGATAGAATTATACTCCTTAGATCAAACCCACCCTCTCCAGATATGTGCAGCCTAGGACTGACACTGGAGACTCTAACAGAGAACCCATCAGGCTTCACAGTGGGTGGTATCCTTTTTGTGGAGCCATATTTAAAAGCACAGCATTCCAGCCCAGGAATGCCACAATGGACCTACGATCATTTATCAGCATCTGTACCTCTTAAGAACACAAATTCTGGCCTCCTGCTAAACCTCCAAAGGAGAAACGTGTCGAGGCAGAGGCAATTTCTACTGACAAGCATCAAAATGATAAGTCATCATTGCTTTATAAGATATACACTGGGGAAAATAAGTATTTCATACATTCTCGATTTTTCAAGTATTCCCATTTACAAAGAATGGAGAAGTGTGTAATTTTTATAGTAGGTACACTTTAACTGTGATAGACAGAATCTTAAAAAAATCCAGAAAATCACATTGTATGATTTTTACATACTTACCGTATATTCCGGCGTATAAGACGACTTTTGAAGACTGAAAAATCTTCTGTCTAGTCTGGGGTCGTCTTATACGCCGGTAATGCTTTTGAACTTTCAGAAATTGACATGCGGGGATACTCTGGGGGTGTTAATAAGCTGCCGTGGCCGTATCCCTGCCATGTCGGAGTTAATATAAGGTGGAGGGAGTTAAAATACGGCGGCGGTAGGTCCAGACAGTCAGCGCTTCTGTGCTGAAACTGACACATCGCTGCGTATTCCCAGCTCCGGACACAGCGCAGGGCTTCTGTGCCGACAGCTTTCACTTGTCACAGAAGCGCTGCGCTGTGTCCGGAGCTGGGAAGTTCGCATCGCTTCTGTGACAATATATGAAAAGCCGGCAATTCAGCAGCGGCATAAGCCGGCACCCGACAATTTAGAATAGAAAGAATAGAGCTTCACACATAGATTAGATAGATAGAAACATGTCAGTCACATATATATGAAGTACAGTGACAGTATTGCTTACTGTACTTGTCATTTAGTGTAAAGGATTTATTAAAACAAATAATAGTGTTTTCATGCACCGTCTCTTTAAAAAAGCCGGCCGGCAATTCAGCAGCGGTACCCGACAATTTATAACAGACAGAATAGAGCTTCACACATAGATTAGATAGATAGAAACATGTCAGTCACATATATATGAAGTACAGTGATAGTGTTGGTTACTGTACTTGTCATTTAGTATTAAAATAAAGGATTTATTATTAAAAAAATTGGCGTGGGGTTCCCCTTAATTTTAGGCTCTAGCGGAGGTTAAGCAGATGGCTGGGGCAGATGTTTGAAGCCTGGGAAGGGGGTAATACCCACGGAGCTTCCCAGGCTACTAATATCAGCCCCCAGCTGAATACCTAGTCTTTACTAGCTATTAAAATGGGGAACCCCCCCAAAAAAATGACGTGGGGTCCCCCCTAATTTAATAGCTAGCAAAGGCTAGGCAGACAGCTGGGGGCTGATATTAATAGCCCAGGAAGGGTGCCATGAATATTGGCCCCCTCCCAGGCTAGAAACACCAGCCGTCAGCCGCCCCAGAAATGGCGCATCCATAGGATGCGCCAATTCTGGCACTTAGCCTCGCTCTTCCACGCTGCCCTGGTGCGGTGGCAGGGGGTAATAGGGCTGGGGTTGATGTCAGCTTATAATGCCAGCTGACATCAAGCCCAGGTTAGTAATGGAGAGGCGTCTATAAGACACCCCCATTACTAACCCCATAGTCAAAGTTAAAAAAAACACAAACACCCAGAATAAAGTCCTTTAATTGAAATAAAGACACAATCCTTTATTGTTCTAAATTAAACCATACTTACCATCACGCCCATTCCAGCTGAAGCCAACGATCTCCTGCAATAAAAGAAAAATAATAAACCAACATCATCCTTACCTCTCCATGGTTCCCAGGACAGCTTCAGCTCTGCTACATCGAGATGACAGGCTGGACCGCAGCAGAACGCTGCCATCCAGCCTCTCATCCCGCAGACACTGAGAAGCGCAGGCATGCTTGCGCTCCTCAGTGTCTCTCTGTGACGGCATCCAGATGAGCCGACAATGAACTCAGCTCACCTCATGCACGTCCGTCACTGACAGCGTGGGAAACTTCTACTGCGCATGCGGGGAGCAGGAGAATTTTCCCACGCTGTCAGTGACGTGCATGAGGTGAGCCGAGTTCATTGGACATGATCTCGGCTCATCTGGATGCCGTCACAGTCAGACACTGAGGAGCACAAGCATGCCTGCGCTTCTCAGTGTCTGCCGCATGGCAAGCTGAACGGCAGCGTTCTGCTGCGGTGCAGCCTGTCATGTGAATGTAGCAGAGCTGGACCGGTCCTGGGAACCATGGAGAGGTAAGGATGATGTTGCTTTATTATTTTACTTTTATTGCAGGAGATCGTTGGCTTCAGCTGGAATGGGCGTGATGGTAAGTATGGTTTAATTTAGAACATTAAAAAATTGTGTCTTTATTTCAATTAAAGGACTTTATTCTGGGTGTTGTGTTTTTTTTAATTACTTTACTAGAAATTCATGGCGGTCATGTCTAATATTGGCGTGACCCCATGAATTTCGGGCTTAGGGCCAGCTGATAAAGGGGTTAGGGCCAGCTTGGCATTATTACCCAGTGAGCCACCGCACCAGGGCCCTGGATGAGTTGGGTACAGCGCCAGAAGATGGCGCTTCTATGAACGCGCCATTTTCCGGGGTGGCTGCGGACTGCAATTTGCAGCAGGGGGGGCCCAGAAAGCTTGGGCCTCCCTGCGCTGCAGATTCCAGCCCCCAGCTGCCTAGTTGTACCTGGCTGGACACAAAAATAGGGCGAAGCCCCACGTATTTTTTTTTTTAATTATTTCATGAAATAATTAAAAAAAAAAGGGCTTCCCTATATTGTTGTGTCCGGCCAGGTACAAATAGGCAGCTGGTGGTTGGGGGCAGCACGTTCCTGCCTGCTGTACCTGGCTGGACACAAAAATATGGCGAAGCCCCACGTCAACATTTTTGGGAAAAATTAATTACAAAATTAATAATTTAGGGACTGCATCTTTATTAACCCCTCAATTGTCATTTAGTGTTAAAATAAAGGATTTTTTAAAAAGAAAATTGGCGTGGGATCCACCATCATTATAGTCTCTAGCGGAGGTTAAGCAGACGGCTGGGGCAGATGTTTGAAGTCTGGGAAGGGGGTAATACCCACGGAGCTTCCCAGGCTACTAATATCAGCCCCCAGCTGAATACCTAGCCTTTACTAGCTATTAGAATGGGGGACCCCCCCAAAAAATGACGTGGGGTCCCCCCTATTTTAATATGTTTATGAGTGACAGTTTTCCTGCTATATACCTGCATGTCATAAGAATTTAAATTAAAAAAGGACCATGTTAAATTCAAATCTGTTTTTTTTTAATTTTTACCGGTGTTTGGTATGCGTTGGAAAAGGGGTAGTCTTATACGGTGAATATATCCTAAACTCTATATTTTAACAGGAAAGTAGGGGGGTCGTCTTATACACCAGGTCGTCTTATACGCCGGAATATACGGTAATTTGTATTTTATTGCATGGAATAAGTATTTGCTAAAACAGAAAAACAGAACCAGAAACCTTTGTTTGCAAATTACAGAGGTCAGATGTTTCCTGTAGTTCTTGACCAAGTTTTCACACACTGCAGCAGGGATCTTGGCCCACTCCTTCATACAGATCTTCTCCAGATCTTTCAGATTTCAGGGCTGTCTCTAGGCATCATTGAGTTTCAGCTCCCTCCAAAGATTTTGTATTGGGTTCAGGTCTGGAAACTGGCTAGGCCACTCCAAGACCTTAAAATGCTTCTTACGGAGCCACTCCTTAGTTGCCCTGTCTGTGTGTTTCGGGTCATTGTCATGCTGGAAGACCCAGCCACGACCCATCTTCAATGCTCTTACTGAGGAAAGGAGGTTGTTGGCCAAAATCTCGCGATACATGACCCTATCCATCCTCCCTTCAATACACTGCAATCATCCTTTACCCTTTGCAGAAAAGCACCCCGAAAGTATGATGTTTCCTCCACCATGCTTCATGGTTGGGACGGTGTTCTTGAGGTTGTACTCATCCTTCTTCTGCCTCCACACACGGCAAGTGGAGTTGATACCAAAAAGTTCTATTTTGGTCTCATCTGACCACATGACCTTTTCTCATGCCTCCTCTGGATCACCCAGATGGTCATTGGGGAACTACAAACGAGCATGGACATGTGCGTGAGCAGGGGGACCTTCTGTGCCCTGCAGGATTTTAATTCATGACGGTCTACTGTGTTACTAACGGTAATGTTTGAGACTATGGTCCGAGCCCTCTTCAGGTTAATGACCAGGTTCTCCCGTGTAGTTCTGGGCTCATTTCTGACCTTTCTCAGTATCATCTTTACCCCACGAGGCGAGATCTTGCATGGAGCCCCAGACAAAAGAAGATTGACAGTCTTCTTGTGTTTCTTACATTTTCTAATAATTGTGCCAACAGTTGTTGCCTTCTCAGCAAGCTGCTTGCCTCTTGAGAAAGCCACATTGTGTCAGGCGAAACGCGCGTTGAGGTGGTTCTTCCATGGGTCTAATGCACTCAGCACTTTAGCTTTGTGTCCCATCTTTTGGTAAGGCTCCTTTTATAATTGTTGGACTGTGGGTGTTACATGTGATTATGGACGGTTCTTAGTCCTGGGTATAACTAGCGACTGCTCGCTCCCAGACCATTCTCTCTAATTTGGATATTTACCTTGCCTTAGGAGTCCCCACCCCGCAATTTATGTATATGGCGTGGGTGAGTGTGTGTGTGTGTGTGTGTGTGGGGGCATAAGCCATTCAGTGCTGCTATCCCTTGACCCTGTGTATCCCTATTTTTAAATGCTGTGATTTGATTATGTATTTTTGATGTAATTAATAAAGATTGTTTTCTAACTAAATTAATCCATGTTTTCTCCGTGGTTTAAATATGTCTTTGGAGTAGAGTTCATGCTGACCTAGAATTTATGGTTTAACAGCTATGTTTGCTCTCGGGCATGTATTTAAGGCTGTTGTCTATTGTCCTGTAGCCCATCCCAGCCTTGTGCATGTCTACAATTTTTTCTCGGTTGTCTTTAGACAGCTCTTTGGTCTTGGCCATGGTGGAGAGGTTGGAGTGATTGATTGAGTGAGTAGACAGGTGTCTTTCATACAGATAACAAGTTTAAACAGGTGCAAATAATACAGGTAATGAGTGCAGAGTATGAGAACTTCTTAAAGAAATACTAACAGGTCTGCGAGAGCCTGAATTCTGGCTGATTGGTAGATGATCAAATACTTATTTCATGCAATAAAATGTAATTTCATTATTTAAAAATCATACAATGGGATTTTCTGGATTTTTTTAGATTGTTTCTCACAGTGGAAGTGTACCTACTATAAAAATTACAGACCTCTCCATGCTTTGCAGGCGGGAAAACTTGCAAAATCGGCAGTGTATCAAATACTTATTTTCCCCACTGTATATACAGCGAAGGAAATAATCATTTGATCTCTTGCTGTTTTTGTAAGTTTGCCCACTGACAAAGACATGAACAGTCTATAATTTTAAGGGTAGGTTAATTTTAACATTGAGAGATAGAATATCCAAAAAAAATCAAGAAAATCACATTGTATAAATTAGATAAATTTATTTGCATTTTGCAGTGAGAAATAAGTATTTGATCCCCCTACAAACCATTATGAGTTCTGGCTCCTACAGACCAGTTAGACGCTCGTAATCAACTCGTTACCTGCATTAAAGACAGCTGTCTTACACAGTCACCTGTATAAAAGACTCCTGTCCACAGACTCAATTAATCAGTCAGACTCAAACCTCTACAACATGGGCATGACGAAAGAGCTTTCTAAGGATGTTCAGGGACAAGATCATAGAACTGCACAAAGCTGGAATGGGCTACAAAACCATAAGTAAGACGCTAGGTGAGAAGGAGACAACTGATGGTGCAATAGTAAGAAAATGGAAGAAATACAAAATGACTGTCAATCGACATCGATCTGGGGCACCATGCAAAATCTCACCTCATGGGGTATCCTTGATCATGAGGAAGGTGAGAGATCAGCCTAAAACTACACGGGGTAACTTGTTAATGATCTCAAGGCAGCTGGGACCACAGTCACCAAGAAAACAATTGGTAACACATTACGCCTTAAAGGTTTAAAATCCTGCAGTGCCTGCAAGGTGCCCCAGCTTAAGAAGTCACATGTGCAGGCGCGTCTGAAGTTTGCCAATGAACACCTGGATGATTCTGTGTGTTATTGGGAGAAGGTGCTGTGGTCATATGAGACAAAAATTGAGCTCTTTGGCATTAACTCAACTCGCCGTGTTTGAAGGACGAGAAATGCTGTCTATGACCCAAAGAACACCGTCCCCACTGTCAAGTATTGAGGTGGAAACATTATGTTTTGGGGATGTTTCTCTGCTAAGGGCACAGGACTACTTCACCGCATCAATGGCAGAATGGATGGAGCCATGTACCGTAAAAGCCTGGGTGACAACCTCCTTCCCTCTGCCAGGACATTAAAAATGGGTCGTGGCTGGGTCTTCCAGCAAGACAATGAACCAAAACATACATAGTAACATAGTTTTTAAGGTTGAAGGAAGACTAAGTCCATCTAGTTCAACCCATAGCCTAACATGTTGATCCAGAGAAAGGCAAAAAAAACCTATGTGGCAAACACTAAGCTCCACATTGGGGAAAAAAAATTGCTTCCTGACTCCATACGGCAATCAGACTAGTTCCCTGGATCAACACCCTATCAAGGAATCTAGTATATATAACCGGTAATATTATACTTTTCAAGAAAGGCATCCATGCCCTTCTTAAAGTTTAGTAGTGAATCACTTATTACAACATCATACGGCAGAGAGTTCCATAGTCTCACTGCTCTTAAAGAATCCGCGTCTGTGATTATGATTAAACCTTCTTTCCTCCAGACGTAGAAGATGCCCCCTTGTCCCCGTCTCAGGCCTCAGAGTAAAAAGATCACTAAAAGGTCTTTGTACTGTTCCCTCATATACTTGTACCTAGTAATAAGATCACCCCTAAGCCTTCGTTTTTCCAAACTAAATAACCCCAAGTGTAATAACCTGTCTTGGTATTGCAGACCCCCCAGTCCTCTAATAATCTTGGTCGCTCTTCTCTGCACCCGCTCTAGTTCAGCTATGTCTTTCTTATACACCGGAGACCAGAACTGTACACAGTATTCTAAGTGTGGTCGCACTAGTGACTTGTACAGAGGTAAAATTATGTTCTCCTCATGAGCATCTATGCCTCTTTTAATGCATCCCATTATTCTATTTGCCTTTGCAGCAGCTGCCTGACACTGGCCACCAAACGTGAGCTTGTCGTCCACCAATACACCCAGGTCTTTTTCAGTTACAGTTTTGCCCACTGTTTTACAATTAAGCATATAATTGTACATTATATTTCCTCTGCCCAAGTGCATTACCTTACATTTATCCCCATTAAAGCTCATTTGCCATTTATCAGCCCAAGCTTCTAGTTTACATAGATCCTCCTGTAATATACAATTGTCCTCCTCTGTATTGATTGATTACCCTGCAGAGTTTAGTGTCATCTGCAAATATTGAAATACTACTCTGTATGCCCCCTACAAGGTCATTAATAAATATGTTAAAAAGAAGCAGGCCCCATACTGACCCCTGTGGTACCCCACTATTAACTGTGACCCAGTCTGAGTGTGTTCCATTAATAACCACCATTTGTTTCCTGTCACTGAGCCAATTCTTAATCCACATACATATATTTTCCCCTATCCCCATTGTTCTCATTTTATGTATCAACCTTTTGTGTGGAACCGTATCAAAAGCTTTTGCAAAGTCCATATACACAACATTAACTGCATTTCCTAGGTCCAGTCCGGAATTTACCTTTTCATAAAAGCTGATCAGATTAGTTTGACAGAAACTGTCCCTCGTAAACCCATTTTGATATTGGGTCATCATGAGGCTATTTTTCTTCAGATACTCTAGTATAGCATCTCTTAGGAAACCCTCCAGGATTTTACCCACAGTAGAGGTTAAGCTTACTGGCCTATCATTTCCAAGTTAGTTTTTTGTCCCCTTTTTGAATATTGGCACCACATTTGCTATACGCCAGTCGTGTGGTACAGACCTTGTTATTACGGAATCTTTAAAAATGAAAAATAATGGTCTATCTATGATGTTACTTAATTCCTGCAGTACTCGCGGGTGTATCCCATCCGGGCCCGGGGATTTGTCAACTTTAGTGATTTTTAGACGCCGCCGTACTTTCTGCTGGGTTAAGCAAGTGACATTTAATGGAGAATTTTTGTTATCACTAATCATGTTTTCTGTCATGCGATTTTCTTGTGTAAATACTGTTGAAAAAAATAATTTAGCATATTGGCTTTTTCCTCATCCTCATCCACCATTTCACCCAAAGTATTTTTAAGGGAGCCAACACTATCATTTTTTAGTTTCTTACTATTTATGTAGTTAAAGAATATTTTGGGATTATTTTTACTTTCTCTGGCAATGAGTCTCTGTCTCAATCTTTGCTGCCTTGATTTGGTTTTTACAGAATTTATTTAATTTTCTGTATTTATTTAATGCCTCATCACTGCCTACTTGCTTTAGTTCTCTAAATACTTTCTTTTTGTCAATTATTGCGCCCCTTACAGCTCTATTTAGTCATAGTGGTTTCCTCCTATTTCTAGCCTGTTTATTCCCATAGGGTGTATATTGTGCACAGGTCCTATTCAGGATGCTAATAAATGTCTTCCATTTGCTTTGTGTAGTTTTATGTCTCAGGATATCATCCCAGTTTATTGCACTCAGATCATCTGAAGTTTAGTGTTCTTGTAACCCCTCTACTACACATCTTATTAAAGGATACATGAAAGCTTATTATTTTGTGATCACTATTACAAAAGTGACCCCTAAATCGTATATTTGATATGCGGTCGGGCCTGTTGGTTAATATTAGGACTAGCAGTGCCCCCCTTCTTGTTGGGTCTTGAACCAGTTGTGAAAGGTAATTGTCTCTCATAGTTGTTAAAAACCTATTACCTTTGCTTGAACTACAGGTTTCTGTTCCCCAATGTATTTCAGGGTAAGTCCCCCATAATAATGACTTCCCCTTGAGTCACTGCTTCATCTATTTGCTTTATGAGGTAATTTATTATTTTTCCCCCCTCCCCTTATCTCCACCCACAGGGACTCTACATTTCCATTAGATTCACATATATTCTCACACGAGATAGGGTTAAAGATGATTTTACATATAAACACCCCCCCCCGTCGCTTGTTTGCATGGTCATTTCTGAACAGACTATAACCTCGTAAATTAACTGCCCAGTCATGGCTCTCGTCCAGCCATGTTTCAGATATCCCCACCATGTCATAATTATTTTCCAACAAAATAAATTCTAATTCCTCCATTTTGCTGGTGAGGCTTCTGGCATTAGTGTACATGCATTTTATGTATCTCTCTGTACCTCTATTCCTTCTTACTATATTGACTGTTCTAACCCCACCCCCAATTTGTTTATTTGTGCCCAGGTCACTATCGGCACTATCTTCCCCACCTATAAAATGAATACTCCCCCAATCCCTAGTTTAAACACTCCTCCAACATTCTAGCCATTTTCTCGTCCCTAGCGTAGAACCTGTAGCCAACTGAGAAGTCGGCCCAGTTCTCCAGGAACCCAAACCCCTCCTTCCTACACCAAATCCTGAGCCATTTATTTATATCCCTAATCTCCCGTTGCCTCTCTGGCGTGGCACATGGTACAGGCAGTATTTCAGAGAATACCACCTTGGTTTAATACCACCTTGCTTTAAGCTTGCAGCCTAATTCCCTGAAATTATCTTTAAGGATCTTCCACCTACCTCTAACTTTGTCAGCCAAGGCAACAAAGGAGTGGCTCAAAAAGAAGCACATTAAGGTCATGGAGTGGCCTAGCCAGTCTCCAGACCTTAATCCCATAGGAAACTTATGGAGGGAGTTGAAGCTCCGAGTTGCCAAGCGACAGCCTCAAAATCTGAATGATTTAGAGATGATCTGCAAAGAGGAGTGGACCAAAATTCCTCCTGACATGTGCGTAAACCTCATCATCAACTACAAAAAATGTCTGACTGCTGTGCTTGCCAACAAGGGTTTTGCCACCAAGTATTAAGTGTTGTTTGCCAGAGGGATCAAATACTCATTTCTCACTGCAAAATGCAAATAAATTTATCTAATTTATACAATGTGATTTTCTTGATTTTTTTGGGGGATATTTTATCTCTCAATGTTAAAATTAAGCTACCCTTAAAATTATAGTCTGTTCATGTCTTTGTCAGTGGGAAAACTTACAAAAACAACAAGGGATCAAATAATTATTTCCTTCACTGTATACATAAGTTGTCCTGTGTTGAAAAACTTTCCTTAGAAGATAGTATCTCATTGTCAAGTTTAGGCTCCCTAAGTACCAATGTTCTAACTAGGGACACATAGTGAAAGTGAGGGAGAGCTGCCGTGGTGCGGGGGCGCCAAAACCTCATTATCTAGGGTTCCAACCTCCGCTGCCAGGCAGAGTGAATATAGCGGATATCTTAGGGTCTCATAGGTTCCTATGTGATATGACCTGGGATTTTTTCTCCTCTGTTTCATAACCTTACTAGTACACCCGTCCCTCTTGTTACTAACTAAGAATTGATTGTTATAACTTGGGCACATCAGCAATTATGCATGTCTTTGGAAAAAATGGAGACATATTGAGTGTCGGTTTATGGGACTAAGAGACCAGTATTGACTGAATTTCTCAGGCTGCTGAGAATCTAGTCTAAATGGGTTTGTGTTTTCAGACCTGCTGTGTTTTTTTATTTCTTATTTGCACTAGGGTTTTTTCTAGGTGTTTTTTAATCTATATAAATAAATACTAACTTTAAAGGTTATATGTAGGCTTTCAAAGGTCCCTTTTAGTAATTTTTGACATTTATACAATTGGGCACAGGAACCATGAATTGTTCTAAAACGTCCTCTTAGATGGTAAAGTAGCACTTTCCTGCAAAGTCCCGTGTCTGCAGAGGTGTGTACTCTGTAGAACACTGAAGCCCATGTCTCAAACTTGAAGAGGTGCAGTAGAAATGCCAAGGAAGCACTCAATGCTCGAAGGGAGTGGGCCATTCGATGAACGGGGAGCTCTCGATTTGCCCAATAAAGTTCCAAAATGGCATATTGTCCCCAGTGAGAAATACAGGTGCTTCTCACAAAATTAGAATATCAGCAAAAAGTAAATTTATTTCAGTTCTTCAATACAAAAAGTGAAACTCATATTATATAGAGTCATTAAAAACAGAGTGATCTATTTCAAGCATTTATTTTTGTTAATGTTGATGATCATGGCTTTCAGCCAATGAAAACACAAAAGTCATTATCTCAGTAAATTAGAATAATTAGCAAAAAAACACCTGCAAAGTCTTCCTAAGTGTTTAAAAAGGTCCCTTAGTCTGTTTCAGTAGGCTCCACAATCATGGGGAAGACTGCTGACTTGACAGATGTCCAGAAGGCAGTCATTCACACACTCCACAAGGAGGGTAAGCCACAAAAGGTCATTGCTAAAGAAGTTGGCTGTTCACAGAGTATCCAAGCATATTAATGGAAAGTTGAGTGGAAGGAAAAATGTGGTAGAAAAATAAACACCTTAAATAGATCACTCTGTTTGCAATGACTCTAGATAATATATGAGTTTCACTTGTTGCATTGAAGAACTGAAATAAATTAACTTTTTGATGATACTATAATTTTGTGATAAGCACCTCTAGATGCCTTAGAGGCAGAAAGACCTCTACAAGAACCCTTTGGAATGATAAATAAAACATATAAACTCCTGAAGGGGGCCAAGGTGGACAAGTAAAGACAAAAGCCTTTGACCAGGTCCAAGTTGTGGGGGAATCTTTCTGTAGAATGAGACGAAGAAAGGATGAAAGAAGACAGTACTATCTTCTCACTGAGGTGAACAGAGAAAACCACTTTGGGCAGAAATATAAGCTTAACCAGGAATAAAGAGGTCTAGGATCACCAGAATTGTGGCTGCCTCCTATGAGACAGTAAGTGAAAGGACATGTTTCCCATTATCATTAGTTTTTTTCTGTTTTTCCTTCTGTTCATTTGCTTCTCCTACTGCTATTTCACTACCTGGTGTTAGCTTGGTGCTAGTAGGTGGATGCATCCTGTGGAGGATGAGCCAACTTTTGTTTTCTTAGTGTCAGCCTACTGGTGACAGCAGACAACACCATGGTATCTTTGTCCCCAAATGAAGCACCCAAGAAAGAAAAAATGCCATACTTAGAGCTTCCTGCACTTTTAAATCAATTCACAAACCCCAAAAAGTTTCCAACAAACTGTTTGACAGCTTTATTACATGCGAGGAATGAGTAAGAAATAGACATTCCTTACATGTACTAAAGCTGTCAAACAGTCGCAAATCATGCACATGGGAGTGATTCAAACATAACACTGAGCAGCTGTAACTACTCGGTGCTCGGCCCGAGCATACTCGCTGAAAGGGTAACAGAACATACTCGCTCATCACTAGTTATTACATATAATTCAAACACAAGAAATAAATATAGGAGGTCAGTTTCATATACAGCATTTACAGCAATAATTTTAAGAGGCATTTTTGCTTTATATTGGGTGCTTAATTTTGGCAAAAAGCAGTATCCAAATGTTAGTTGAAAGCCTACAGTAAAATATGAAAATGCCATTTTTTTCAGGCACTTTTCGCCCTGCAATTTGAAAAAAAACAATACTTCACAAATGGCTGTAAAAATATTGAGGTACTAAACTCTGTATAAACAGTGTAATGGCTTATACAGATAGACTATAAGACAGTGCATGCACGGACTTCAGAACTGCTCCAATATATATTTTAGATTTATTTTGCATGAGAGTAGAGCTTACATCAATATGTCATGTGATTTGATTCCTATATACCTACAGCTGAAACCATAAGTTTACATACAGTATATAAAAAGACACATATGCATGTTTTTCTCAATATCTGACATGAAATCAGAATAAACCTTTCCTGTTTTAGGTCAATTAGGATTACAATATGTTTTAACATTTGCCAAATGCCAGAATAATGAGAGAGAGAGAATGTTTTAAGGCATTTTTATTACTTACTGCAAAGTCAAAAGTTTACATATATTTCATTAGTATTTGGTACCATTGCCCTTAAACTGAATGACTTGGGTTAAACGTTTGGGATATCGTTCCACAAGCTTCTCACAATAGTTGGTTGGAATTTGGGCCCATTACTCCTGTCAAAACTGGTGTAACTGATCCAGGTTTGTAGATCGACTTGCTCGCAATTGCCTTTTCAGCTTTGCCCATACATTTTCAATAGGATTGAGATCAGGGCTTTGTGATGGCCACTCCAAAACATTGACTTTGTTATCCTTAAGCCACTTTGTTACCATTTTGGCAGTATGCTTCGGGTCATTGTCCATTTGGAAGACCCATTTCCGCCCAAGCTTTAAACTTTCTGGCTGATGTCTTGAGATGTTGCTTCAGTATTGCCACATAATCTTCTTCTCTCATGATGCCATCTATTTTGTGAAGTGCACCAGTCCCTCCTGCAGCAAAACAACCCCACAACATGATGCTGCCACCATGTGTTTTACAGTTGAGATGGTGTTTTTAGGCTTCCAAGCTTCTCCCTTTTACCTCCAAACGTAACAATGGTCATTATGTCCAAAAAGTTCAATTTTAGTTTCATGAGACCACAGGACATGTCTCCAAAAATCAAGGTCTTTGTTCCTGTGTGCATTTGCAAACATTAATCTGGCTTTTTTCTGTTTCTTCTGGAGTAATGGCTTCTTCCTAGCAGAGTGGCCTTTCAGCTCATGTTGATACAGTACTAGTTTCACTAGCTTCCACCATCATCTTCACAATGTCTTTTGCTTTTGTCCTTGGGTTGATATGCACATGTCGGACCAAAGCACGTTCATCTCTGGGACACAGAACATGCTCCTTCCTGAGCGATATAATGTCTGGACATTCCCATCTTGTTTGTATTTGCATATAATTGTTTGTACAGATGAACGAGGCACCTTCAGGTATCTTGAAATAGTACCCAAGGATGAGCCAGACTTGTGCAAGTCCACAATTCTCTTCCTTATATCTTGGCTGATTTCTTTAGACTTTCCCATGATGCTACACAAAGAAGCTGTCACGCAAGGTGAGGGAAATACTAAGTGCACAATGACGGAAAGAGGGGGAGGAAGCCCAAACAAAAGGGAAAGGGGGAGTGGAGACCCCTAGGCAGATCTGACAACACTCTGACTGCCCTAACGTCCCTAAATAGGTTCCGCACCTATAGCTGAGCAGCACAACAAGCAGAAAGTGAGAGTAATACTCACCAATAACGAGATATGTTCTCACTGTAAATCAGATGCTAGACAGCAGTTAAAGTGAGAATCTAAAACATAACTTTTAACCCCTTAAGCCCCGCGGGTGGTTTGCACGTTAATGACCGGGCCAATTTTTACAATTCTGACCACTGTCACTTTATGAGGTAATTACTCTGGAACGCTTCAACGGATCCCCCTGATTCTGAGATTGTTTTTTCGTGACATATTGTACTTCATGATTGTGGAAAAATTTCTTCGATATCACTTGCGTTTATTTGTGAAAAAAACAGAAATTTGGCGAAAATTTTGAAAATTTTGCAATTTTCAAAATTTGAATTTTTAAGCCCTGAAATCAGAGCGATATGTCACACAAAAGAGTTAATAAATAACATTTCCCACATGTCTACTTTACATCAGCACAATTTTGGAACCAAAATTTTTTTTGTTAGGGAGCTATAAGGGTTAAAAGTTGACCAGCGATTTCTCATTTTTCCAACAAAATTTACAAAACCATTTTTTTAGGGACCCCATCACATTTGAAGTCACTTGGAGAGGTCTTTTCGACAGAAAATACCCAAAAGTGACACCATTCTAAAAACTGCACCCCTCAAGGTGCTCAAAACCACATTCAAGAACTTTATTAACCCTTCAGGTGCTTCACAGGAATTTTTTGAATGTGGAAGAAAAAAATGAACATTTAGCTTTTTTCACAAAAATGTTACTTTAGACCCAATTTTTTTTATTTTCACAGGGGTAACAAGAAAAAATGGATCCCAAAATTTGTTGTGCAATTTCCCCTGGGCACGAAGATACCCAATATTTGGGGAAAAAACACTGTTTGGGCGCACGGCAGGGCTCGGAAGGGAAAGAGCGCCATTTGACTTTTTGATTGTAAAATTTGCTTGAATAATTAGCGGACGCCATGTTGTGTTTAGAGAGCCCCTGTGTGCCCAAACTTTGGAGCTCCCCCACAAGTGACCCCATTTTGGAAACTAGACCCCCCAAGGCACCTTTATAGATGCATAGTGAGCACTTGGAACCCCCAGGTGCTTCACAAATTGATTCGTAAAAATGAAAAAGTGAAAAAAAAACCACTTTTTCATTTTTACGAATCAATTTGTGAAGCACCTAGGGGTTCCAAGTGCTCACTATGCATCTAGATAGGTGCCTTGGGGGGTCTAGTTTCCAAAATGGGGTCACTTGTGGGGGAGCTCCAATGTTTGGACACACAGGGACTCTCTAAATACAACATGGTATCCGCTAACAAATTGAATGGAAAATCGGCTCAAATTGTTAGCGGACACCACATTGCGTTTGGAGAGCCCCTCTGAGCCCAAACTTTGGAGCTCCGCCACAAGTGACCCCATTTTGGAAACTAGACCCCCCAAGGCACCTTTCTAGATGCATAGTGAGCACTTGTAACCCCCAGGTGCTTCACAAATTGATTCGTAAAAATGAAAAAGTGAAAAAAAAAACACTTTTTCATTTTTACGAATCAATTTGTGAAGCACCTAGGGGTTCCAGTGCTCACTATGCATCTAGATAGGTGCCTTGGGGGGTCTAGTTTCCAAAATGGGGTCACTTGTGGGGGAGCTCCAATGTTTGGGCACACAGGGACTCTCTAAATGCAACATGGTATCCGCTAACAAATTGAATGGAAAATCGGCTCAAATTGTTAGCGGACACCACATTGCGTTTGGAGAGCCCCTCTGTGCCCAAACTTTGGAACTCCCCCACAAGTGACCCCATTTTGGAAACTAGACCCCCCAAGGCACCTTTCTAGATGCATAGTGAGCACTTGGAACCCCCAGGTGCTTCACAAATTGATTCGTAAAAATGAAAAAGTGAAAAAAAAACACTTTTTCATTTTTATGAATCAATTTGTGAAACACCTGGGGTTCCAAGTGCTCACTATGCATCTAGATAGGTGCCTTGGGGGGTCTAGTTTCCAAAATGGGGTCACTTGTGGGGGAGATCCAATGTTTGGGCACACAGGGACTCTCCAAATGCAACATGATATCCGCTAACAAATTGAGCCGACAATTTGTTAGCGGATATCATGTTGCATTTGGAGAGTCCCTGTGTGCCCAAACATTGGAGCTCCCCCACAAGTGACCCCATTTTGGAAACTAGACCCCCCAAGGCACCTATCTAGATGCATAGTGAGCACTTGGAACCCCAGGTGCTTCACAAATTGATTCATAAAAATGAAAAAGTGTTTTTTTTTTCACTTTTTCATTTTTACGAATCAATTTGTGAAGCACCTGGGGGTTCCAAGTGCTCACTATGCATCTAGATAGGTGCCTTGGGGGGTCTAGTTTCCAAAATGGGGTCACTAGTGGGGGAGCACCAATGTTTGGGCACACAGGGGCTCTCCAAACGCAACATGGCGTCCGCTAACAATTTGAGCCGATTTTCCATTCAATTTGTTAGCAGACACCATGTCGCGTTTGGAGAGCCCGTGATGTGCCTAAACAGTGGAGCTCCCCCACAAGTGTCCCCATTTTGGAAACTATACCCCTCAAGGATTTTATTAAGGTGTATAGTGAACATTTTGAACCCAGAGGTACGGCACAGAATTTGTTTACATTAGGTCATCATATTGAATAAGTTGTCATTATTCTTGAGCGCAAGTGCTCGCTACTTGAGTTTGCATCGGGTACTCAGGTATGCACCATGTACAGCGTGTGCTCGAGTGACATGCTCGAGTCCCTGCTCCGCATGTTTCACGGTTATTAGACACCCAAAAAAAAACATGCGGGGATCGCTCGTGCATGGCAGGCAATCCCCGTAAAGTTTTTTGGCCACGAAGCATATGGGGCAGAGACTCGAGCATGTCACTCAAATACCCACGATACTCAATGCATACCAGAGCACCCGATGCAAACTTAAGTAGCGAGCACTTGCTCTCAACACTAGTCGCCATATCATCATCTTTTTTTCTTACTTTTGAAAAAAATCCCAACCCCAGCCCTAACCCTAGCACAACCCTAGCCCTAGCACAACCCTAGCCCTAGCACAACCCTAGCCCCAGCACAACCCTAGCCCCAGCACAACCCTAGCCCCAGCACAACCCTAGCCCCAGCACAACCCTAGCCCCAGCACAACCCTAGCCCCAAACCCAGCCCTAACCCTAGCCCAATCCTAACCCAAGAGTTTATTTTTGACGCCGTTCCTTGTGCGGTATAAGTGATTAGACGACTTTATTCTTCGGGTCGGTGTGATTACAGCAATGCCAGAATCATATGGGGTTTTTATGACTGACAGCTGTCACACACTAAAAGATGCATTTTTTGTAAAATCTAGTTTTTGCATCGCCATATTTTGAGAGCTATAATTTTTCCAGATTTTGGCAGACAGTCATGTGACGGCTCGTTTTTTGCGGGATGACTTGACGTTGTTATTGGTGCCATTTTCAGGCACGTGACATTTTTTGATCGCTTTCTATTCCGATTTTTGGGAGGCAGAATAAACAAAAACCAACAATTCAGGAATTGTTTTTTTTTTTTTTTTTTATTCTGTTCCGCGTGTGGTAAAATTGATGAGGTAGCTTTATTCTTCGGGTCAGTACGTTTACAGCGGTACCACATTTGTATCATTTTTCTATGTTTTGGCGCTTATACACAATAAAAGCTATTTTATAGAAAAAAATATTTTTTAGCATAGCTTTATTCTGAGAGCTATAACTTTTTTATTTTTCGGCTGATGGAGCTGTATGGCGGCTTGTTTTTTGCGGGACGAGATGACGTTTTCAGCGGTATCATTTTTATTTATATGCGTCTTTTTGATCGCGTGTTATTCCACTTTTAGTTTGGCGGTATGGTGATAAAGCATTGTTTTTTGCTTCATTTTTTTTTTTTTTTTTTACCGTGTTCACTGAAGGGGTTAACTAGTGGGACAGTTTTATAGGTCAGGTTGTTCCGGACGCGGCGATACCAAATATGTGTACTTTTATTGTTTTTTTTTTTTTTATAATAATATTTATTGATGGGTACATTATATTTTTATTTTTGGTGTATTATTTTTTTTATTTTTTTATAATATTTTTGCACATTTTTTTTTTTTTTTTCCACTTTCACACAGTTTATACACTTTATTACTTTGTCCCACTCTGGGACTTTCACTTTTTTTTTCTGATCGCCTGCATGGCACAGGAATGAAGCACCATCCCTATGCCATGAAGGCTGTCAGAAGTGCACAGTGTGAAGATTGCTTGGAGATGCACTGCGCATGCCCAAGCAATCTTCCTGCTCTCTGGTGACCCGGATGTTGTCATGACGACATCGGGTCGTCATGGCAACACCCGGGAAGCCTTTGCAGACTGCGCTGGAAGCCGGAAGAGGAGGTGAGTATCGCCGATCACCTCCCCTTGCCCCCGCAATGCCGCGATCGACTTCGATCGCAGCATCGCAGCGGTTAATGTGCTGGGAGCGGTGCAGGACCGCTCCCTGCACATAGTACCGGGTGTCAGTTGTGACAATCAGCTGACACCCGGCGGCGATCGCGCCCGCACAGCCTGTGTGCGCGCGCGATCGCCATGACGTACTAATACGGGTCTGGCTCTTAAGTCCCAGGGCACAGACGCGTATTAGTACGTCAGATGTCATTAAGGGGTTAATGTTTAACAATTAAAAACAAAGAACAAAAAAATGCCACCCATAAAAAGAGATAGGTCTCTAAGCTAGAGTGATTATTGCCATTAACATAGCCAGGAGACCGTCTCTGTATATGTAGCACCCCGTGGGTTCAGCCGCTACAGGGGTATTGCACCTCAACCAGAGGTGTGATATTCCACTCCCGGGTAAGGATGGAGTGTGGACCAGGGCTCGGTTAGCTGCATGCATCACACACACCCCATTTCCGGGGAACAGCTCAACGGTGCTCCCATTAGTACAGTAATGCAGGCACGACAGACCATGTCCCTGGCTGGAGTGGGGAGGGGGGAGGAAAACCCAGTGATGTAGGAGCAGGAGGGGACGGTTTCTGGGCATAGGTAGGAGCCCATTGGTTGCAAGTCACCTGGGCTCATACACAGAGAGGGAGGTATATAAGGTGGGCACCATCTTAGAACAGTGTGCAGGGAGAGGAGGAGTTCAGCCAGAGAGGGCTGACAGGGAGCTGTGGCTCAGTCTGGGCCCAGCTCCACGAGGCAGGCCTGGAGTGAAGGCCAGAGCCAGCAGAAAGGACAGAAACAGACAGGAACAGAAAGGAAGAAAGGAACAGAACACCAAGAGAGGCCCAGAGACACGAAGGCAGAAGGAACCCTAAGGACCCAGGAGATTGCGGGTGACGGGTTGGCAGAACAGGGTACCGGATCCCAAGTTGGTGGAGGCGACTAATCCTTAATCAAGAACTGGCGGTCGCGATCATTTACTGGTGCGACCCCTCACTACACTTACTAGAAAAACACACCACATAGGGTCAGGGAAGTGGGCACCCAGCCCTCCCAGGAGAAGATCCGAGGCAGCTGGACAGGAGTAGTGTCACTGGTGGGGCACGGCTGATGAAAGGATAGAAGGGAGTCCTGTGCCACACTCTGGAATTACCTGGGGGTTGGTCGAGCCCCCTGCCTGGTGGACGCAGCACAGCTCGGGCGGTCCTACCTGCGCACAAGTGACCTGGATGAGAACTGTGAGTAAAGAACCTGAACTGCAACACCTTGTCTCTGTGCTTTCTCACCGCATACAGCACTACTAGTACTGGGACGCCCCGCACCATCACCCCCATCGTCTACTATACTGCCCTGGACCCGCACTCTTCCCGTGGGGAGTTGCACTACCTCAGCTGCATACACCATCAGCCCCAGCGGTCTGCCTTGCAGCGGCGGTTCGCACTGACCGCAATCCACGGGTGGCGTAGTCGGACATTAAACCATAAAAACCCTATACAAGATTGCCACTGCTTTGACCACCCTGAGCCACGGGACCGGGTCACCGCCACGGAGACTACAACCCCCAGAGACCCGACTCGGGGTAATCCCACACACGTGCGTACACCGGCACAGGGGGCGCGTCATATACAGTTATATGAAAAAGTTTGGGCACCCCTATTAATCTTAAGCTTATTGTTTTATAAAAATTTGTGTTTTTGCAACAGCTATTTCAGTTTGATATATGTAATAACTGTTGGACACAGTAATGTTTGTGCCTTGAAATGAGGTTTATTGTACTAACAGAAAATGTGCAATCTGCATTCAAACAAAATTTGACAGGTGCATAAGTATAGGCACCTCACCAGAAAAGTGACATTAATATTTAGTAGATCCTCCTTTTGCAAAAATAACAGCCTCTAGTCGCTTCCTGTAGCTTTTAATGAGTTCCTGGATCCTGGATGAAGGTATTTTTGACCACTCCTCTTTACAAAACAATTCCAGTTCATTAAGTTTGATGGTCGCCGAGCATGGACAGCCCTCTTCAAATGATCCCACAGATGTTCAATGATATTCAGGTCGGGGGACTGGGATGGCCATTCCCGAACATTGTAACTTTTCATCTGCATGAATGCCTGAGTAGATTTGGAGCGGTGTTTTGGATCATTGTCTTGCTGAAAGATCCATCCCCTGCGTAACTTCAACTTTATCACTGATTCTTGAACATTATTGTCAAGAATCTGCTGATACTGAGTGGAATCCATGCGTCCCTCAACTTTAACAAGATTCTCGGTGCCGGCATTGGCCACACAGCCCCAAAGCATGATGGAACCTCCACCAAATTTTACTGTGGGTAGCAAGTGTTTTTCTTGGAATGCTGTGTTTTTTTGCCGCCATGCATAACGCCTTTTTGTATGACCAAACAACTCAATCTTGGTTTCATCAGTCCACAGGACCTTCTTCCAAAAAGAAATTGGCTTCTCCAAATGTGCTTTTGCATACCTCAGCCAACTCTGTTTGTGGCGTGCTTGCAGAAATGGCTTCTTTCGCATCACTCTCCCATACAGCTTCTCCTTGTGCAAAGTGCGTTGTATAGTTGACCGATGCACAGTGACACCATCTGCAGCAAGTTGATGCTGCAGCTCTCTGGAGGTGGTCTGAGGATTGTCCTTGACTGATCTCACCATTCTTCTTCTCTGCCTTTCTGATGTTTTTCTTGGCCTGCCAATTCTGGCCTTAACAAGAACTGTCCCTGTGCTCTTCCATTTCCTTACTATGTTCCTCACAGTGGAAACTGACAGATTAAATCTCTGAGACAGCTTTTTGAATCCTTCCCCTGAACAACTATGTTGAATAATCTTTGTTTTCAGATCATTTGACAGTTGTTTTGAGGAGCCCATGATGCCACTCTTCAGAGGAGATTCAAACAGGAGAACAACTTGCAAGTGGCCACTTTAAGTAGCTTTTCTCATGATTGCATACACCTGGCTATGAAGTTCAAAGCTCAATGAGTTTACAAAACCAAAAAAGGTACTTTAGTAAGTCAGTAAAAAGTAGGTAGGAGTATTTAAAACAAGAAAATGAAAAGGGTGCCCATACTTATGCACCTGTCAAATTTTGTTTGAATGCAGATTGCACATTTTCTGTTAGTACAATAAACCTCATTTCAAGTCAGAAACATTACTGTGTCCAACAGTTATTACATATAGCAATCTGAAATAGCTGCTGCAAAAACACCAATTTTTATAAAACATTAAGCTTAAGATTAATAGAGGTGCCCAAACTTTTTCATATAACTGTATATATGTGTAGAAGTGTGTAAAAAGCTTGAAATCTATCTTCAGATGTGAAGACCAAGCTCTGGATAGAGTCTATAGAGGGAAGAGGGTGCATGAGGCGGAAACAATTAACCGCCCTCCTTCAAACACCAAATTCCTAGTAAATAGACCTAGATATACATCAATTAGAATGGAGAGAAAACTCTGTTTTTCATTTTATTCCATGGATTAATCATTTACTTCTATCTCCAGGAGTCAAAGTGCTTAAAAGAGAAACAGAGATTTCTTAGAACATGAATATGAGGTCTGAGTGCAGCTCCTACATATCTAATAAAGTTCATACATGATTGTATCAAAAAAATGGAATGCTCTCACCCATTCTTTCTTCTCAGGGATGGAGGTTGCTGTCCGGGGAGTTCCTTCTGAATCAAGTAGCGATATAAGTTGGCCCTATTAGTCCCTTTAGGCTCAAGCTTAGACTATCCCCACAAAGCTCCCGCCCTAACAAGGGCAGTCCACAACTTGCCCTGTATGGAGACCCAGCACTTCCCCTTTTCAGTGTCCCTACGCGTTTCATCCAAGTGAAATCCTCAGGGACTATCTTGTGTTCAAAAAGTCGGGTACTAAAGTGCTAGGTGCATAATTAATATGGGTCCTTCCACTCTCTGTCCTGGTCTGCAGAGAGTGGAGTGTTAGACAGGGTTAGTATAAATACCCTAAGGTATACAGCTGCAATTGGATAAATCATGTAACCTCACATCTGAAAGTGCCCCCTCATGAGCGCTCACACCATATGCCGCTTGTTACCTCATTCAGTGTGTGACCCGCACCCGCGCCTGCCTTTCTGTTTGCCTGGCACGCAATTAGATTCACCACTTCCGGTCTCGCGGTCTGTGTGCCGCGTCATTTCCGGTATTTGGGGCGCATGCTCTGCGTTCCACCGCTGCGTCTCGCGGTCCATATATCGCGTGACTTCCGGCGTTTGGAACCCTTGTACTGCGCTCCACCGCTGCACTATGCATACGTCGTTTCTGGCGCGATCATCGCGTTGTGTCCGGCTGGTGGAACGCAAACACCGCGCTTCTTTGCTATCCAGCTCATAGAGAGTTCTAGGCATAAAACATGCGGCAAGTATCAAATACTTCATTTGGTCATGGGCACCACACAATTAATGCATTATAACTCATTAATCTATAATATGGTTGGATGGGAAAAACAAGACGCAAAAGGGGAGGGGGGAGGTTTTCTTTTGTGTACATGAGGTACCACATTCATCATGACCTGAGTGGCATATATGAGAGAAATTAGGGCTATTGGCGGTATCCAGAAAAGATAGACATTGATGGTGACTCGAATAAGAAGTAGCTCAGTAACTTGTATGGGAGATGGTGGTAAGGCTCCTCCCTTTAAATAAAACACCCATAATTAATTTGTTCATTCAGACCTGTTGGTGACATCGTTCTCATGTGGAAGATCCACTTGGCTTCCCTCTGTAAAATGACCCTGTCCCAATCTTCCTGTCCCATAAATTTGAGAACACTTAAATTACCCTCATGTTGGTTGTTGATATGCCTAGCTAGGGGTGTATCTCTTTTGTGGGTGATGTCCCCTACGTGATCGCCTATTCGTCTTTTAAACTCTCTGATGGTTTTGCCGATATATTCCATTCCGCACACACAAGAGGCATTATAAATTACCCCTTTTGTACTACAGTTAATAAACTCCTTTATTTTGTAGTTTTTCCCGGTTATGTTACTGCTGAATTCTTTACCTACTAAAATATGGGGGCAGGCCACACAATGGCCACATTTAAAACATCTCTTGCTGTCATTTGTCAGCCATGTGTTATTAATTTCTTTTTTGAAGTGGTTATGTACTAGTCTGTCATTCAATGACCTGCCTTTTTTGTAGGTTATTTGGGGACTACTTGTGAGCTGAGGGCCAATATTTTGGTCCATCAGAAGGATGGGCCAATGTTTATTCAAAATTTCTCGTACTTTAGAGGCTCCATAGTCATATGTCGTAATAAACCTAGTTACTGCTGAGTCTGTCGTTTTGGCTCTACAGTTGAAACAGTAGTTTCTCTCCATTCTAATTGACTGTGGTCTAGTGTCGCTGAGCAGGAAACCTAATCCCTGACTGCCCCTAGCGATAGGCCCTAGATAGGGAGGGGAAGGGGTGAGCACTAGTCAGCCCCCAGTGCAACTAAAAATAAAATGGTAAACAGACAAGGGAGTACACTTAGCTTGAGAAGATACCAGAGAGATCACGCCAACTATCCTCCAATGGAACTCCAAGAGGACACTAGCCGACTACTAGTACTTCAACACAGGACAGAGGAAAATAGAGCTATCACTGGCGACTCTCTGGAGAGACTGAAGGTACTTAAACATCCAGCAAGGGTGTGTGAATTAGCAGCAGAAGGTGGCGGTCACTGCTAGGTCCTAGAGGGAGAAGGATATCACTACACTACAGAGATGAAAAGATCAAGAAGGTGCCTGCAGAGCTAAGTGCAATAACCTTCTACAGCTGGATCCAGAACGATTGTCTGTCACACCCGACACACCCGTGACAGAAGCAGTGTGTTTCAGGTGTGCATTAAAATACATCCACACTTGTGTCTCTAACTCAGATGTTGCAAAAAAAAAAAAAAAAACTATCAGAAGCTTCCGAACACATGACATCATCATATGGGCAGTCCAGAATTGTTTAAAGGCATAGTAATCATAGTGTATGTAAACTTTTGACTTTGCAATAACTAATAAAAATGCCTTAAAACATTCTCTCTCTCTCTCATTATTCTGGCAGCTGGCAAATATTAAAATTATGGTAATCCTAATTCACCTAAAACGGGAAAGGTTTATTCTGATTTCATGTGAGATATTGAGAAAAACATGCATATGTGTCTTTTTATATAGTGTATGTAAACTTCTGGTTTCAACTGTATATATTGATTGACTCCTGTCGTGCTATTTTGTGATTTCATTATTTAATCTATATATTACCGTATATTGTCTGGCTTATTTGGGTTCTATATCACCTTATTATGGGTTGTTGGATTTGTTGTACAGCCATTTAGCTTTTCTAAGTGTTTTAATCACGTTTTTGACTTGTAATCATGTTTAATAAATTTTGAAATATTTTGGTGATCCCTGTATTTGTATACTTCTTTTTCTTTCTTGATTACCTACAGTAAAATATGAAAATGCCATTTTTTTAGATACTTTTCTCCTTGAAATTTGAAAAAAAAACCTTCACAAATGCCTGTAATTATTGGGGTACTATAAACAGTGTAATGGCTTTATACAGACAGGCTATAAGATAGTGCATGCACGGTCTTCAGCACTGCTC